>NW_025963802.1:24059158-26459158 GCF_023055435.1 Haliotis rufescens | reverse complement strand
GATATACTTAAATAAATATCCTTTGTCTGGGAGATGGGATCTTGATACCTTAGGCTAGCATTTATCTAAAAGCTTCAAATCAATTAAACTATGTAGACGTAACTCTTGTCTTATTGAATAGTATGTCTAGAAGATGCGCTCCCATTACCTTAGGCTAGCAACCATCTAAAAAAAGCTTTAACTGAAACTACTGATATTTTATATATGCATTTTTCCTAATGATATTTATTACTTAAACTATAATTATATGAAATGATGTATAAATATTACACCATGATAACTCATAAAAGCACTTGATGTAGATCTAATTATTATAAGATAACTTAGTATAAATGTTATCCCATGATAACTAACTGATTCTAACCTTCTCAATGTATTTGAATGATCAGTCCACAATGACCTTTGTAGAAATGACCATTTCTCAACTATTATTAAAACAATAAATCCATCTGATATTCCACCTTCAACAAGATGGACCGCCTCCGTGGTCTAGTAGTAGAGCGTCCGCCCGGAGAGCGGAAGGTCCGGGGTTCGATCCCCGGCCGCGTCATACCAAAAGACGTTTAAAGATGGTACTTGTTGTTACCCAGTCTGGCGCTCGGCATTAAGGGCCTAAAAAAGGACTGTTCGGCTTGGAGTCAGTATACTGTGTCTGAGTGGGGTATTCATGTTAAACTGTGGTGTGGTATCTCAGTGTGCTAGCACTATAAATCGGCATCAGTCCAGACTAGTACAAGCAGCCACACACACACGTGCATGCACGTCACTATGTAAGTGCAATAATCTTGGACGCGACGTTAAACCCCATTTCACCTCACCTTCAACAAGATGGAATTTTACAAAGGCAAACTGGCCTTTATTTCAAACATTATGCACAAACAAAATAAATCCTGATTGTTTCAGTAATGTTGCTGGTCCTATTCAGCTTTTTTCTGAAGTTATAAACGGAATTACTGATGAATTTTTTCCCAAATCTTCTACTGATCCACATGTTCGTAATCCATGGTTCAACACTGATTGTAAACAAGCCAGGGAAAAAAGCAGAAAAATATTTTTGCCACTACCCAACTGTCATAACTTTAAAAATTTAAATGCAAAAGCTTGTCGTATGTTTAAACAAAATAAACACCAATCTTGGCGAAACTGTGTAGATTTCAGAACACCTATGTCTAAGGTTGGGAATATGGTGCAAAGGATTAATGTTAAGGTTCTAAATCTGGTGTTCACCATCTTAAGGATTGTGACACGTACATTATCAACTGCTAAATCTGATATAGCAAATAAATTGGGAGAAACTTTAGCTAAACATTCATCCTCATCAAATTATACCCCAAACTGTAAAGTTAAAAAAACAGAAAAATTGATAGTGAGGATTATGATGAAATCTTTTCCAACCATGAGCTGCATACCGCCTCTGGGCAAGCTCGTGATGCTTCTACAGGTTCTAATAATATCCATCATCAATTACTTAAACATTTACCTGATTCCTGTTTAGAGACATAGGTTAACTACCGGTATGTTTGATAATATCTGGACAACGGGGAATTTCCCTTCATCATGGCGAAATGCTGTCATAATTCCAATACCAAAACCTGGCCAGGATCATACTGATCCTTCTAATTATAGACCAATATCACTTGCCAGCTGAATTTGCAAGACCGTGGAAAGAATGGTAAATAGCAGACTTATATGGTATTTAGAAACCAGTAATCTTTTAACAAATATTCAATGTGGTTTTAGAAAAAAAGAAGTACTATTGACCTCTTGGTTAGACTGGAAACATTTGTGAAAAATGCTATCTTTAATAAACAACAGGTGGTATCAATATTTCTAGTTACTTTATTGTCCATTGATGACAGGTTTTTATTTAATCTAAATATATGTATTCTTAATGTATAACTTCTTTTCATGACTGAAATATTGCCGATGTGACGATAAATATTCACTCACTCACAGAATGTGTCAGCTTCAGAGTGGCAGCAGTGACTTCTTCATCGTAGGGTAGAATCTGTCATCCAGGAACACGGCGGTTACACTCGCTACTCATTTTCATAATTGTGATTATCTTTGTGAGATAACAATAAATGTGTTTGACAGTAATGGTTGATCATACCTGATCATGGAACCTCTTAGGCCCATAGTTTTTGTGGTTATCAATTTTGCTCAATTACAGTACTATCACAACTGTGTTATTACTGCAATTATAACATGAAACATTTCCATCTTTCTCTGTGTTTTCATTGAAGTCTCAACTTACACAAGACATTTAATTCCCCACCAAAGCTCATTCTTGACTTGAATGATACCTTGTTGTTGTACAGATATTGTTGCAACACCAGGGGGTGTGCTTGTCGTAAGAGACGACTAACAGGATCTGGTGGTCAGACTCGCTGACTTGGTTGATGCATGTCATTGTATCCCAAATGCGTGGGTAGATGCTCATGATATGATACACTGGATTGTCTGGTCCAGACTCGATTATTTACAGACCGCCGTCATATAGCTGGAATATTGCTGAGTGCAGCATTAAACAACAAGCCAACCAACAACCGGGGGCTGATTAAGTAATTTTTAACTGTGTAGTTCTTTCACATGTTCTTGGTGAATTTCTTCTGTGCAAAACAGACAGCATTTGGTCGTTGTTGTTAGAAGGCAACCATGGATGTTATTAGGAAAGATGATACTCCAACACCGGATGATGTTACCACGGTTTAGCATACCTGAAGTTTGCACATCAAGGAAGTGCTTTCATGAATCATTGAATGGCCTCCTCTAGTGGCTGCAGTGGACAGCTTGGGCACATAGCAGTAATTGGGGGACAATTCTGTATGCATGTTTCACTGCGTGCCCGATATGTGAGATTTAAGTGATCCACGATCGCTAACATTGTCAGTGTAAACCTGTTCTGCACATCATCTCTTCTGTGTATGTGGTGTATATGGCACCTCTCAGCACCTTATGATGGAAACTAGATGTTTCATTATGCCTTAAATGTTCTGGTACTTTATGTGGGCGACACCATAATGGGGTTTAAAGTTGAAAATTGAGTTTTCGTGAACCTATTTGAAAATATTTTCTTTTGATCTTTTCAGGTATATAATCTTGTCCCCCATACTGACCATTGAGAAGCAGTATCTTGTTTTGGATGTCCTGACATTATTTACAAATATTTGAATTATTGATGCTTACAGAAAGAGTAGGCACTTAATAAACTTGTTAGTTCCCAGAGATATTGGGCCAACTTCATGATCTTCTGAAGACCTTCACAACTGATGACACAAACCCAATAATGGCCATTATTTTGGCATCTCTTTTCAAATGGTATTGAAGTTTGACATATGTTAAGTTAAATGGGGCCAACCACACATCTTCTGTTTTTTTGTGAAATTGTGAACTTTGACCTTGATTCAACCTTTGCAGCACGAAAGAAGTTGTCACCATGGTGAAAATGCTGCCCAATACAGTACTTATCGAAGTAGGCAAAAAATTTGAACAGCATAACTCGGACGCCACCACACTCGCCTGCCACCATATTTCATTATCTGGATAGACTGACTAGGTTTTGACAAGTGGTTGCAGTGGAAACTTGATTTCAAGCAGACTGGTGAAGCAACAGGTGAAGACGTTATTGGTAGCATACTCCAGCAAGTTTTGTTGAAAATGTTGTGATGAGGTGAAACAAATTGAAACACAAAGGTTAACCCAGACAACAGTATGTACAGAACTAAATAGTGTAGTCAGTAAATGATCAATGACTGATCAGTAAATAATACTGAAACTCACAGTTTTAGGTTTCCAATCAAAAAGGCAATACAATACAATAGGTCAAATAAGTGGCAGGAGCAACAAGTAACCAGGCCTGCGTTCAAAAGGCCGTGGTGCTTTCTTAGCGGTTTTCAAAATGTCGTTGCAGTCTGATTTTAGTAATATTGTTGAACATTGTCTATGTAAAGTATTATTGTTTATAATAAAGAAATGATAAACTATCTTGTATTTCTTATATCTTGTCCACAAGTTAACTTTCCACTGAACAGTGATCATGTATCGTATTTGACTTCACAAAATATCTTGTTCCCTTAGCAATCAATACATCAGTGATGTGGTAGAATTCACGACCTTGAAAATGTTCCGAGTATTTTGGAAATCCTAAAATCAAATATCCATATGGTTCTCTATTTGATTTCGGAAATTCCACTAAAGTTTGGATGCCATACTGTTCTTAAATCATACAGAAAATTGCTATTGAATTAAAAAAAATCAAATTCCGTCTTACTACATATACTCTTGAAATGGGTCGAACGTAATTTATTAACTATTCCATACTATTAATAAATAATGAAATAATATACTCTTGAATTACTGTTTGTACATAACGTGTGTATGGGTGGGTAATAAAAATAAATTAATCACCAGATTTGCTGAAATGGGGGCGAAATTGAAATGATTAGGCCTATCAGAAAACCTGTATTGAAGCCCTCAGTCTTTATATACGACGGTGTGGATTTAAGAACCCAAATAAAATCTTATTTCTTAAAATTGAATTCCAGATTTTTCATTTACCCACTAACATAATGGTTTGATGTTAATATTCATATTTATTTAATTTCAGTATATTATGGACAGTTATTAAGGGGAATAAATTAAATATGTCGGGTAAGACATATCATATATTGCCTCATAAATCACATAAAAATAATTCATTATTCATAGAGTTACAAATAACTCGTGCAATATCATTCACATGAACTGGTATATTGTTTGCGTCAACCATGATTGTGGTTTTCTACAACGGCGGACAACAAACAAATAAACCAACAAATCACAATGTTTTAGATTTATTTAAGAAAAGACAAACACCTATGAAAATATATGAATTTATGTTTTCTTTGAGTTTCAACAAATGAAGGTTTATATCACTTCATAATATATTACAAAAAGAAATCATATGAGTGTTATTAGGATAAAAAACTTCATACCAAATATTATTATACATCTATCTTGTTCACAAACAAGGAAAAATACCCAGTGTTGTTAGGGCTTTCTAAATGCAGCTAAAACAATTGGGTTTTATTTGGTTTAACAAGTGACAAGTCTTCCAATAAATGTTATCACTAATGTGAAAGTATTTAACTTCACCATTAAGTGCATGTATGTCTAACAAGTTCTTCCATGTCGAAAATGTAATGTTCACAGGCCCCGCATTTGTGCAAGTCGGCCATTTTTGTCCCTCGGCGTACCTCTTCCTCAGTATGCACGGCGGCGCTACAAAGCGCACACAGCATGTGTTTCATTCATTGGGAAATATTCGGAGGCACTCGCTAGCACTCTCTGGCGCATCAGCACCCAACGGCACCCAACGTCTTAATGAGCGCACCTTAGCCCTAAAATAAATGTAACTGCACTCATGAATGTTAAAAAATGTTGTCACTGCCAAATGTCTTGAAACAGGCCAGGTCTCTGATTAAATGGCTTACATCTCCATAATAAAAAAACATCAACATTTGGCTGCAGCATCTAAATACATACCCCTTCCATGGACTGTCTGCCGAGAAGGTTGCGTTGTGGGTCTCACAGCAGCTCTCTTGGGTATGATATTGTTTGTTAGGTTTTTGTTTAACGTAGCATCCGTCAATGTTCGAGCTATTTGACAGCGGTCTGTAGATAATTGTGTCTGTACCAGACAATCCAGTGATTGACTCATCAACCAAGTCATCAAAGCTGACTACCTGATCCCGTTAGTCGCCTCTTATGGCATGCATGGATTGCTGAAGACATGTTCTAACCAGGGGTAGTTTTAGTGTAAGATTCATTGATATGACATAGGTTTTAGACTCATATGTAGACATGTTTGTTCGGAAAGAGACCTTGGTCCTGTGACATTCATTGGTGCTGTGGTTACAGTGGGTTGTTTTAATGTGCAACGGCCACACCTGTGAGTGTTGGTACACAGTTCTACAAGAGGTGTTGCAATGTTATGATCTACTTCTTACTATTTTGTTAAAATTTAATTCCATGTAAATGTTACCAAAAAGAAAGATATCTTCTTTTGGATAAGAAGATATTTCAAAATGTTGATGCTGTTTGTTTTAATATTAACATATATATTCCCAAAATTCTGAAGAAATTATTATGTGTTTAAGTAGCCATTGTATTCATATAAATTAATTTGTTATTGCTTCTCATGGGTTTTTTTCAAGGTGGAATGAAATTTAAACTCTTTCTTGAAAAAAATCAGTCAATTTCTGATTTTATATATCTTGATTCCATGGTTGACAGAATACTGTTCTGTTAAGAGTTGTCTCCCTTATGTCACATTTGGCATTCATTCATCAGTGTGCGTGCCTGCTTGGGACTGATTGTTATTTAGGGTTAAAAATGCATGAATAAAACACAGACAGTCACACATATTGTATCCCCTGTGTGCTGTATTTTGTTTTGAATAGAGCGCTCAAAAGGTTTTTTTATGAATAGGTGGATGTTAACTGTGTTCATGTCGGTTGGACTGTTCCTCTGTTTGGGCATAGACAAAGTAAAATGCAGACATTTTCACTTTTCAATCTATTTTTCTTTATGCCATGTTTCTGTAATCCCTCGCTGATATCATGTATCAGTTTAAATTGTTTGTAAATCTAAAACACTGCCATGTGTAAGTGAATAAACACTTTGTTTAGGTGCCACACCTACATTCTGTAGAAACAGAAGACTATTGACTAGATTCATGCCAGGGTAAAATATTGTGTCAAGCTGAGTTTCCATATGTTGAACGGAAGAGAATTAATGAATCATGTAATCCAATCACTGTCTTGTCTTTGTCATTACATTACATTTTCATACTAATCAGTGCTCAAAGTATTTATTTCAATGGCTGGTATAGATGATGCTGATTCACAGAGATACACTGTCTTTACAGGGATATCGAGCTATCGAGCCCACTCGGCTCCGCTGGCCTTATTCCATGAGAGAAGATCCTGCCCTTGTGACCACACCATGGATGTAGGGTTATCAATTGACCAGACTTTTCTCTTCTTAGCAAGCTAAAGCACCTAATCTGAAATTAGAACAGAGAGGCTGAATACATGTGTCATAGAGTAACAGTTTAAACAATAAGCCACTCCCCGTGATTTCCACTTAAGCATAATAACTGCTCCCTTAGCAGGGAATTCTGGGAACCCTCGCGACGGCTGTTTCCGCCATGAATGTAAACACTCAAGAAGAGTAAATACATGTACATCTTGACTATCCCTCTAATACCGGGTTGTCTTGTTTATTAAATGATTGTATGTAGTCTGGGGTTACCACATATATTGGCGACGAGGTCAATTTAGTGCGTTTGTCGTGCCGGCGAGTAGTAACAACGATCTTGGTCAGACCACGTGCGTTCGCCCGGTATTTAAACCAACATGGCTACCTTCGGCAAAATAGATGAATATGATTCTCAGACTGATGACTGGAATGAATATGTCGAGAGACTTGGACATTATTTCGAAGCAAACGAAATTACAGATCAGGGTAGGAAGCGTGCTATTCTGTTGAGTGTGATTGGTGCGAAGTCATACAAGTTACGGAACTTGTCTACGCCACAGAAACCTGGCGATCATTCTTATGATGCGTTAGTACACCTGATGAAGTCACATTTACACCCGAAACCCACTATTATGATGGAAAGGAGAAGGTACAATATGCGTGATAGACAGCCTAATGAAACTGTATCGGCATATGTGGCTGAGCTACGTCGTTTGGCATCGACATGTGAATATACTGATTTAGAGACTCAGTTAAGGGATCGTCTAGTGTGTGGTATCAACAATGAAGCAATGCAAAAAAGACTGTTAACTGAGAAAACATTGGACTTTGCTAAGGCTTACTCCTTGTGTTTAGGAATGGAAATGGCTGCTAAGGAAGTGCATGATATTAAAGGGGGAGATCAGTTGCCAAGGCCAGTGCACAAGATGAGAGAGGCTAACAGGAGAAATAATGCAGGCAGGAAGTGTGATCGCTGTGGGGGCTCAAATCATGTCAGTAGTCAGTGCTATTACAAAAACGCTGTGTGTAACAACTGTAATAAGGTTGGTCATATCCAGCGTGCTTGTCGCTCTCGAAGCGCCATGAATGATAGATCTTCAGGTCGTGGTCACAGTCGTGGTCGCGACAGGGGCCGTTGTCATGGTCGTGGTACCCATTACAAGGACAACAGATCTTCCACTAATCATGCTAATCGTATTGACGATGTATCTCAGGTAGACGAGAACAATGAATATGGACTTTTTAAGGTAGAAACTCAACATGCTCAAAACAGATTGAGTGGTAAGCGACACAGAGTGGAGCCCTATCTCATTGAAGTGTTAGTTAATGGTAAAAAGCTAACTATGGAGATAGACACTTGCGCAGCAACTTCAGTGATCAGTTCAAGTACTTTCCATTCAGTGTGGAAGGAGGGTGATGACAGGCCCAAGTTAAGTGAGACCAATGCTATTCTTCGGTCCTACAACAGAGAGAGAATACCGATAGTAGGCACTACAGACGTTCAAGTAAATTATGGAAATCAGTCCGCTACTCTCCCGCTGACAGTGGTTTGAAGGTGATGGCGAGAACTTGCTTGGCAGAGATTGGCTTCAGGCCATCAGATTAGATTGGGGGAAAATTTTGAATGTGAGAAATGAAGGGTTACAAGACATTTTGAACTCTTATTCTGATGTGTTCCAAGATGATATAGGGGAATTCAAGGGTCAAAAGGTCACTATTGAGATCACCTCAAATGTGCCAAGATTTTATAAGCACAGGAATGTTGCTTATGCTCTTCGTCAGAAAGTTGACGATGAACTTGAACGCCTTGAAAAACAGGGTATTATCAAGCCAGTGCAGTATTCTGATTGGGCTGCTCCAATCGTACCAGTGGTTAAATCCAATGGGAACATACGAATTTGCGGAGACTACAAATTAACTGTCAACAAGGTCGCTCGTACTAATGTTTACCCCATTCCACGGATCGAAGATCTGTTCGCATCTTTGTCAGGTGGAAAGACTTTCACGAAACTGGATTTAAGTCAAGCCTACCAACAGTTAACCCTTGACGAGGAGTCGCAAAAGCTCACGACTATAAACACTCATCGTGGCCTCTATCAGTACCAGCGCTTACCCTTTGGCATATCGGCAGCTCCAGCTGTATTCCAGCGAACTATGGAGTGCTTGCTCAAAGACATTCCCCATATCTGTGTCTACTTGGATGATATTCTCGTCACCGGGGCCTCTGAACAGGAACATTTGGAAAACATGAAGGAAGTCCTCTCCAGACTGAGCAAGGCTGGTCTCAGATTGAACGCACAGAAGTGCAAATTCATGGTCGGCTCAGTAGAGTATTTGGGTCACAAAATAGATGCGCAGGGTTTGCATCCCCTTGATGAAAAGGTGAAGGCTATAGTGTCGGCTCCAGCTCCACGCAATGTTGCTGAACTTAAATCCTTCCTTGGACTCGTGCAGTATTATCAGCGTTTCTTGCCTAATCTCGCCACTACCTTGGCGCCCTTGCATCGGCTTCTCAGGAAAGAAGTTACCTGGTCATGGGGAGCTCAACAGAAAAAAGCTTTCAACATGGTGAAAGGACATTTGTCTTCTTGTGATCTCTTGACGCATTATGATCCCCATAAGAAACTTGTATTGGGGTGTGATGCATCTCCCTATGGGGTAGGTGCCGTCCTCTCACATCAGTCTGATGATGGTGAAGAGAAACCAATAGCATTCGCATCCAGGTCTCTGTCGCAAGCAGAAAAGAATTACTCTCAATTGGATCGTGAAGCTCTAGCAATTATCTTCGGAACTAAGAAGTTCCATCAATATATCTACGGGCGTTCCTTTACTCTGTTGTCAGATCACAAACCCCTCGAGAGCATCTTCAGTCAGGACAAGGACATTTCACAGATGGCATCTAGCAGAATTCAACGTTGGGCATTAACCCTCTCTGCATATAACTATACAATCGAGTACAGAAAAGGTACTTCCCTTGCGAATGCCGACTGCATGAGTCGTCTTCCCTTACCATACACACCACCAAATCCACCTCTACCAGGGGACACAATCCTCTTACTGGAAGCAATGGATGCTTCTCCTGTGAAATCATGGCAAATTAAACAATGGACAGACAGAGATCCAACCCTTTCCAGAGTAAGAAATTTCCTTCTTTCTGGATGGCCAAGCATAACTCTAGAGGAGTCTTTCACTCCTTTTGTGAAAAGGAAACATGAATTGAGTGTCCTTGATGGCTGTGTTTTGTGGGGCAATCGTATTGTTGTGCCGCCACAAGGTCGAGAGATTGTTGTGAACATGTTGCATGAAGCTCATCCAGGTATCTCGCGCATGAAGTCTGTAGCGTGTGGATTCGTATGGTGGCCAAAGATGGATGATGAATTGGAACTCAAGGTGAAAACCTGTTCTGTGTGTCAACAGTCTCGTCCAGTACAAGCCGAGGCTTCGCTTCACTTTGGGGAATGGCCCGAACATCCATGGAGTCGTTTGCATTTAGACTATGCCGGACCTTTCCTGGGTAAAATGTTCCTTGTGTGTATTGACGCACATTCTAAATGGTTGGAAGTGTTTCCAGTGAACAGTGCCACATCCACTGCTACAATTGATTGTCTCAGACATATGTTTGCAACTCATGGACTGCCAGACCAAGTGGTCACTGACAATGGCACTTGTTTTACAAGTGAGGAATTCTCTGTCTTTATGAAACGTAATGGCATCACTCATACATGTGTGGCACCGTATCACCCTGCCTCTAATGGGTTAGCAGAACGAGCTGTACAAACCTTTAAATCTGGCATTAAACATATGACACGGGGCACATTGGACACAAAACTTGCACGGTTTTTGTTCAGATACAGACTTACCCCGCAGACTACAACGGGGTTATCTCCAGCAGAATTACTTCTTCGAAGAAGACCGAAGTCTCATCTCAATCTTCTTCATCCAGATATGAGCTGTAAAGTTAGGAACAAACAAGAACAGCAAAAGTCAGTACATGATGCACATGCAAAGGACCGTCACTTGCAAGTTGGAGATCTTGTGTATGTTTTAAACTTTCGGCCTGGTGACAAATGGTTGTCAGGAATCATAACAGAGAGAACCGGTCCAGTGTCGTTCCATGTTCGTCTTGACAATGGTGGTGTTGTCAAGCGCCATATTGATCACCTGCGGTTGCGCCATGTTCTGACGCATGAAAGCCAACATGATAAAACAGTTCCATCAACACATGAACAATCAGTTCTACCAGAACTACCCGACAAGTTACCTATGTTGCCTGAACTTGGCAACATTCCAGTACTTCCGGGTACCCCTCACCTGCAAGATGAAGTTACTTCTACAAGGCCTGAGCCACAGCAAGTCTTACCAGAGGCACTATCTCCTACTCAGTCAGATTCTTGTGGTGCGCAAGAATTTCGTCGTTCTTCCAGAATCCGGAAAGCGCCGGATAGACTTAATCTAAAGATTGCTGCTGAGTTATGAACTGTAATGAGAATGTGATGTATTTCACACTATTTGTCACCTAAGTGAACCATCAGTGATTGATAGTTTTGGATCTTGTTATTGGTTCCCTTATTCAGACATAAGCAGATGCATATCCAGTTATCTTTAATCATTAATGCAAGTGCATATTCAGTTAAAGTGTTCCAGTTATTGTGTGATATGAGAGACTCTAAATAACATCTGGAACAATATTGGTTAAATTTCATTTAAAATGTTCCAATGAGATGTGTGAAGAGACACTTTACATCTTCTGGAGCAATTGTCAGTTCTTTCAACATGTGTAGATTCATTATGGTAGTTATGTTTAAGGTGCAACAAAACTATGGGGGAGGAGTGTCATAGAGTAACAGTTTAAACAATAAGCCACTCCCCGTGATTTCCACTTAAGCATAATAACTGCTCCCTTAGCAGGGAATTCTGGGAACCCTCGCGACGGCTGTTTCCGCCATGAATGTAAACACTCAAGAAGAGTAAATACATGTACATCTTGACTATCCCTCTAATACCGGGTTGTCTTGTTTATTAAATGATTGTATGTAGTCTGGGGTTACCACAACATGCTTCTTGGTGTGCTTTACATAGTGTTTTGAATAATTATATAGATATACTGCTACAACTGTAAAAATGAGGTGCATGACAATATAGCTTTACACATCATTGAGACTGTACGTATTGCTAGCTCTCCTTAGGGCTTCCATGACAACACATAGAGAATAAAACATCCACATGGAAAGGGTTTTCATAGATATTGTCTCAATGAAATTTAAATATTTTATGATGTGTTTATCGAAATGTGTAGACTCATCCAAACTGAAACAGATGAAAAATGCTTGAATGGACTGTGTAAGATGTTAGGATGTGACAGAGGTACTAGGCTGGCCGCAATGAACTCTGGGTAGGAAAGTGATTGGCTTCATAAGATTGATGCATATTTATTTTGTAATCTAGGCTTTTATGTACACTGGCTTCTAATGTAGTCAAGCTGGCAATTAGTATTGGTCAACTCATTCGCGAGAAAAACATGCAAGCTTTCTCTTCAATTTGCCTCTAATAAAAAACATGACAAGCGAGTTTACTCTGCGCAGCGCTTCTGTTGTCGGCAAGAATTGAATCCGGCAGGAACTAAGTGTGTGACATGCATGATGTAAAAACACTGTACTGTCGACAGAATGTCCCTTTAAGATGTGTTGACTGTGTGGCCTAGATTGTGTTTACTGGTGTTGGTTGTCACTAATTACAGTGGCAATTGAACAGTAAAGCCTTTAGATCTATACCAAAACGTCGCCTTTACAGTAATTGAGTAAATGAAGAAGTTGTTATCCATAAATTGTCTCTACTTTGTCATCCATCAACTACATTCTATGTAATGCCTATCAAACAATTAAAGGCTATATTGTGATTGTTACATGTGTTATCAAAGTCAAGTATAATTGTTGTGCCGACAATGAAAGTAGGTTTTCACATGGTAATTTTGTAATATCTATTAAACCTAATCTGGATCAGTGCTATCCTCTTTAAATACATTTATCACATCATAAAATAGTGAATTAAGTTTGGTTTACCTCAACCAATTTAAATAAAACTTTATTGTTTTGTACAACTGTAAAAATTGAGTTATTAGTTGTGTCAGCTATCCACCTGAACGTGCATGTTTCTTGTTTGGTCTGTTTCTAAAAGATGCAAATAAATGCCCAGTCAGAAATACAGCAATGTTTCCATAATTAATACTTTGGAAGTTATTCCATGGCTAACAAAGCAAATGTTTTCAGTTTATGCCTCCATCAACCAAAAACATGTTTAGGTCTTTCCCACCAACAGACCACTGCTTACTGACTGGCTGGGCTGGGCTGGGCTGGGCTGGGCTGGGCTGGGCTGGGCTGGGCTGGGCTGGGCTGGGCTGGGCTGGGCTGGGCTGGGCTGGGCTGGGCTGGGCTGGGCTGGGCTGGGCTGGGCTGGGCTGGGCTGGGCTGGGCTGGGCTGGGCTGGGCTGGGCTGGGGCTGGGGCTGGGGCTGCATTAATGGGCTGATCGATGTCGCTGATTCATGTTGTTTGTACTTTTTATTGTGTTACTTACTATTCTTGATGTATTAATTTATGAGAATTAATGTCAAAATAATTTTGCGTTTTAAGTAGTTATATACATTTAAGTGAATTCTTGAATGAAGTAACAAAATACTAACATCGTGCCAACTGATTAAGTGTGGCCTTGATTGTAAGATCTACATTTTAATCACATTTTAATCATTTCTCAACACCACTTCACGAGGCCATTGCATCACACAATAGGAGATCATGATGACTAAGGGTGTAAACGTGTATGAAATCACACTTTAACCTCATGCCATCACATTGTTGCTCCATCAATGGCAAAACTGAAGGCAGTATTGATTTCTATATTCCTGTGTCAGCCTGTGGCAAGCTTCATGCACCAGCTGGCCAATATGAAAGAAATGTCAGACATTTTTAAAAACGTATTGGCAGAAATTGACTATGCACTGCGAGCACTCTCAAATCACACCTCACTAGATGGCTGGAACAATATAGGACATTTACTGTTGTGGATTCAACATACCTGCTGCCCATCCCCTGACAACAGAGCCAGACTGAATGTTACTCAATGTCATACACTGTTGTTACAATGATTCTTACAGATTAAGGAATATCATGGAAAATTAGTTTCATTTTTAGGTTTCTCTGTTAGTTGGGAATATTTGTTGTGGGCACACAAGTGGTGCAGTCATCTAAGGTGCTCCCTCAGGCATGTCACACCTATCATCGTGGTTTCAAATCCTGGATTGACCTTTATTATATTTCTAGGTTCCTCAGCAGCACCATTCCAGTGCTCATTTCACTGGATTGGCGAACTTGTTAGTCCTATTGTATATCCTTAGTATATCTGTGATCTATATATCTATATATCTATATTTATGATGCATTACATTACCACAGTCCTGTTATAAACAGACTACCTTCTCTAGTAACCTGTCACCACCAACTTTTAGTCTGTTTGACATTCTAAAATCCCAGGGTGCTTATTATGGCAACTATGGTAACTGAGATACTGTTCAAAGTGGAATTAAACCAAACTCACTCTTGATATTTGTGCAGAAAACATTTGAACATCCATGATATGTCAGCAACTGATATTAGTGGCTTCTTTCTTCAGTTGTTGACTTTACATATCCAGGTGGCACCACATTTGGCTGACCAAAGGTCCATAATGGGTGAGCTTGTGGCATGGTTCCTTATATGGCATCTACCTGTCATTAATTTTCAGTTGCTTTCTCCTACTGAAGGAATTTAGTGTGAGGATGAGAGGACTTTAAGAGGATGTCTTGCGTCATTATGCAGGAACTTTTTCATGGTGATGTTATTTTTTTAGTAGAAAAAGCTCAAATTGTGTCAAATCTTTTGAATTTTCTTCTCAGACACCACTATGTCTAAGCTAGTGAAGTATTGATATGTATAGAAGCAAAGCAAGAGGTTTCAAAGCTGTTCAAGCCAGTAGAATTCACAGATACTCTTACAGAAAAGAAACAGGTGAAAATGCAATCGTTTGAAACCCAGAGAACTAAAACAGTTGATGGGTGTCTTGCACCATAACAACACTTTTATTTTTTCATGGCATAGCTTTGATAGATATTTTTATCCTTTTGGAATTGAAAAAAAACATTGATATTATAAGTGTGGAAAATGTGTAATCATTATTTTGTTCTGTTACACTTGCAAGGGCAGGAAAAGAGACACCATCTTATCGATTCGAGTTGACAATTGGAATTATGTCATCTTGAATTGGAACTTTCTCCACAATAAAGTCCCCAATGTCATAATGGAAATGACCAAAGTCACCCTGATTATCTCAAACAACTCTACGTCAAATTAAGAGTCACATGAAAATGTTTTGTTGCTCTTATTGAAGACAAGCAAACTTGCAAAGTTCTTGACAGTTGTTTACAAGCAGCAATCAACTTGGATGCGCTCATGGAGCGTGGTTGCTAACAGATCATGGTCAGAAAGGGGGAAAACAAAAAGTTTTAGAAAGTAATTAAAGAAATCCACTGTGCAATCCAAAGTACCATGTACAGGATGTTTTTTAATAATAGTATTCACGAAAACATTTCTTTCCTAAAAATGCAAATTACTTTATTAATTCATCCCAAGGTCGCAACCCTGATCACATGGGCTTTTGGAAGGAATCTTGTGATGATGCCGTGAATGATGCTGTGTGTATTACATTGTTGAAATCAATTGACCAGGAAGATTGTTGAGGCATTGACATTATGACAGATGCTAGTCATGGATGGAGAAAATATGTATCTGAGAGAAACATTGTTGCTTAGAGCTTTGAGACCAAACATGTTCATGCCGAAGTAGTTTATGAAGATCTGTGTAGCCAGTTACCTGAATAAGCTTGATGAAAATAATGTTGAAATCCATGTTAACGCACATGACAGAATTAATGTGAACAAATATTTATCTGAACATCTTCTAGAAGTATGTGAGGCTGTCCATATTTTATCTCCATTCCGACATGAAATAATATAAAATTTAATTTCATGTCTCAATTTTTCCTACCGCTGTGGAAAATTGTGTGCCAATCTAATAAAAGAAATACTACCAGATCTACAATTACACTGTCATAAAAGAACCAGGACAACTTTATCTTTCTTCAATTAATTCATAGACTAGATTCTAGTACCCAGTGTTTAAACTTTTTTTTAAATGTCATAAAATAACTTACACAATTATTGGAAGACATTTTTAATAAGTAATATATTTTATTTTGTCCGCCCTCTTTCTTGTTAGTTGAGGCTTGAGGGGAGAAACACATACAAAATATATGGATGGCCTTATGCAAATGACATGTGGCATGCCTATCAACAGGGGATCTGGGTCAATGCATGGCACCCGCTAAGTTTCTAGGATCGAGGGACTTCGGCATGAGGAGCTTTTGGACAAGTGTGAATTTGCAAAAAAAATGAAAACATGTGACGGAAACAAAAAAAACAACTACTTTCATCACTTGAAAGTATTTGGGACCATTACCAGGGTTTTTCACACGATCGTTGTCTTCCAGGTTCCAGATGAAAGCAAGCCAAACACAACGGGGAAAAAAACACTGTTGAAATCACCAATTGCAGTATATGTTGTGAGAAATGCTATTTATAAACTGCCGATATACCGTACACCACAGGATTACTATTGGTGCCGTGATACACATTATGGTGTTTTGTTCATTTACACTGCTCTTATTCATCGTTCATTTCATTCTCGTCCAGAGACTAGGGAAGAACTATTATTTGTGTGTTGGACTGTGTTGGATAAATTGTGGACATTCCACAGTATCATTTTATGAAGATGTGAAGACACCATGGCAGGTATATTTTGAAACCAAGAACACGGTTGTTGAAAAGTCTGGGGATCGTTTGATGGATATTTACTACCATTAAAACTTACGTACTTGTTGTCAAACGGCCCACGTGGAGGGATGTTTACATGACATCACCCGTTTACACATTAACCAATGAAATTTGTGTGTTATCATGACGTCATATTGACCTGTCAGATCACTCGTATAAGCTCCGCCCATTAGAGTGCGGTAGTTCCTACAGCAGATGCCACTTTAAATATATCCATTCCTGAGCTGAAAGTGTATAAGAGATATTTCTCTAAAGACGTTAAAGCACACCAGCTTTTTTATTTGACTGTATTTAATCTGTCAAAACAGGTGGGTATTGCTTGTTTTGAGTAGTATATAATGATTATAAGTTTGTTCAATGGTACTTTACCTGAATACTTGTTACCATAACAGTAAATAATACTATATTGATATTATTCAGCCTTATGACATCAAACAGACCACTTTTGAAGCTGACACACTCTTTACTCATTTTCACCACATATAATATTCAGGTCTCTTTGATAGTACCTGGTGAGCTACAGTGCCTCAACACCATTCTTAATGCTTTAATATGAAAATGTTAAAAATTGAATTCTATATTGCATTTTTTGTTTTCATTTCATGAATGCCTTGGTATATTGCCATTCTCCATGAGAGATGATCAGCAGTATGAAATCAAAATAAACTTTGAGCTGAGGATTTTACATAAATAACATCAAGTAACATGTGTTGTGTATCCAGTAAAGAATTTGATATGATCAAGCTGACCATTTGCATCCAGAAGTTTCAATTCTACCTTCAGTCTGTATGTAACGATTGATGTTGCAGACAACTTGGTACCGCCAAAGTACCATTGCGTGAATTGGCAAAAGGAGGTCGTCAGGAACGCCATCTTAGCCTCAACCTTGTTGACGCCAACGAGCGCCCACTGCAGGTAATAACTCTATTTTGAACCTGTTTCACTGTTGAGGCATCTTAAACTAAAGTTAGATTCCTGTAGGTTTGTCAGAACTCCTGCATGTTGTCCAGTACTCCTGTGTGTTGCCCAACACCTGTGTGTTGCCCAGTTCACCTGTGTGTTGCCCAGTACTCCTGCATGTTGCCCAGTTCACCTGCATGCTGTCCAGTACTCCTGTGTGTTGCCCAGTTCACCTGCATGTTGTCCAGTACTCCTGTGTGTTGCCCAGTACTTCTGTGTGTCCAGTACTCCGGTGTGTTGCCCAGTTCACCTGCGTGTTGTCCAGGACTCCTGTGTGTTGTCCAGTACTCCTGTGTGTTGCCCAGTACTCCTGTGTGTCCAGTACTCCTGTGTGTTGCCCAGTTCACCTGCATGTTGTCCAGTACTCCTGTGTGTTGCCCAGTACTTCTGTGTGTCCAGTACTCCGGTGTGTTGCCCAGTTCACCTGCGTGTTGTCCAGGACTCCTGTGTGTTGTCCAGTACTCCTGTGTGTTGCCCAGTACTCCTGTGTGTCCAGTACTCCTGTGTGTTCTCCAGTACTCCTGTGTGTTGCCCAGTACTTCTGTGTGTCCAGGACTCCTGTGTGTTGTCCAGTACTCCTGTGTGTTGCCCAGTACTCCTGTGTGTCCAGTACTCCGGTGTGTTGCCCAGTACACCTGTGTGTTGCCCAGTACTCCTGTGTGTTGCCCAGTACTCCTGTGTGTTGCCCAGTACACCTGTGTGTTGTCCAGTACTCCTGTGTGTTGCCCAGTACTCCTGTGTGTTGTCCAGTACTCCTGTGTGTTGTCCAGTACTCCTGTGTGTTGTCCAGGACTCCTGTGTGTCCAGTACACCTGTGTGTTGTCCAGTACTCCTGTGTGTTGCCCAGTACTCCTGTGTGTTGCCCAGTACTCCTGTGTGTTGTCCAGTACTCCTGTGTGTTGTCCAGTACTCCTGTGTGTTGTCCAGGACTCCTGTGTGTCCAGTACACCTGTGTGTTGCCCAGTACACCTGTGTGTTGCCCAGTACACCTGTGTGTTGCCCAGTACACCTGTGTGTTGTCCAGGACTCCTGTGTGTCCAGTACACCTGTGTGTTGCCCAGTTCACCTGTGTGCTGCCCAGTACTCCTGCGTGTTGCCCAGTTCACCTGCATGCTGTCCAGTACTCCTGTGTGTTGCCCAGTTCACCTGCATGTTGTCCAGTACTCCTGTGTGTTGCCCAGTACTTCTGTGTGTCCAGTACTCCGGTGTGTTGCCCAGTTCACCTGCATGCTGTCCAGTACTCCTGTGTGTTGCCCAGTTCACCTGCATGCTGTCCAGTACTCCTGTGTGTTGCCCAGTTCACCTGCATGCTGTCCAGTACTCCTGTGTGTTGCCCAGTTCACCTGCGTGTTGCCCAGTACACCTGTATGTCCCCCAGTACTCCTGTGTGTCCAGTACTCCTGTGTGTTGCCAAATACACCTGTATATCCCCCAGTACTCCTGTGTGTTACCCAGTACTGCTGTGTGTTGCCAAGTACTCCTGTGTGTTGCCAAGTACTCCTGTGTGTTGCCCAATACACCTGTATATCCCCCAGTACTCCTGCGTGTTGCCCAGTTCTCCTGTGTGTTGCCCAGTACTCCGTGTGTTGCCCAGTACTCCTGCATGTTGCCCAATACACCTGTATATCCCCCAGTACTCCTGCGTGTTGCTCAGTACACCTGTATATCCCCCAGTACTCCTGCATGTTGCCCAGTACTCCTGTGTGTGCAGGGTCAGTAGACCAGTGTGTGGGGTCAGTAGATCAGTGTGCAGGGTCAGTAGATCCGTGTGCGGGCTGAGTTGACCAGTATTTTGGGTCAGTAGATTAGTGGGTGGGGTCAGTAGATCAGTGTGGGGTCAGTAGATCAGTGTGTGGGGTCAGTAGATTAGTGGGTGGGGTCAGTAGATTAGTGGGTGGGGTCAGTAGATCAGTGTGTGGGGTCAGTAGATTAGTGGGTAGGCTCAGTAGATCAGTGTGTTGGGTCAGTAGATTAGTGGGTGGGGTCAGTAGATCAGTGTGGGGTCAGTAGATCTGTGTGTGGGGTCAGTAGATCAGTGGGTGGGGTCAGTAGACCAGTGTGTTGGGTCAGTAGATTAGTGGGTGGGGTCAGTAGACCAGTGGGTGGGGTCAGTAGATCAGTGTGTGGGGTCAGTAGATCAGTGTGTGGGGTCAGTAGACCAGTGTGTTGGGTCAGTAGATCAGTGTGTGGGGTCAGTAGATCAGTGTGTGGGGTCAGTAGACCAGTGTGTGGGGTCAGTAGATCAGTGTGTGGGGTCAGTAGATCAGTGTGTTGGGTCAGTAGATCAGTGTGTGGGGTCAGTAGACCAGTGTTTGGGGTCAGTAGACCAGTGTTTGGGGTCAGTAGACTTGTGTTGGGTCAGTAGATCAGTGTTTGGGGTCAGTAGATCAGTGTTTGGGGTCAGTAGACCAGTGTTTGGGGTCAGTAGACCAGTGTGTGGGGTCAGTAGACCAGTGGGTGGGGTCAGTAGACCAGTGTGTTGGGTCAGTAGATCAGTGTTTGGGGTCAGTAGATCAGTGTTTGGGGTCAGTAGACCAGTGTGTTGGGTCAGTAAACCAGTGGGTGGGGTCAGTAGATCAATGTTTGGGGTCAGTAGACCAGTGTGTGGGGTCAGTAGACCAGTGTCTTGGGTCAGTAGACCAGTGTTTGGGGTCAGTAGACCAGTGTGTGGGGTCAGTAGATCAGTGTGTGGGGTCAGTAGATCAGTGTGGGGTCAGTAGACCAGTGTGTTGGGTCAGTAGATCAGTGTTTGGGGTCAGTAGATCAGTGGGTGGGGTCAGTAGATCAGTGTGTTGGGTCAGTAGATCAGTGTGTTGGGTCAGTAGACCAGTGTGTTGGGTCAGTAGATCAGTGTGTTGGGTCAGTAGACCAGTGTGTTGGGTCAGTAGATCAGTGTGTTGGGTCAGTAGATCAGTGTGTTGGGTCAGTAGATCAGTGTTTGGGGTCAGTAGATCAGTGTGTGGGGTCAGTAGACCAGTGTGTGGGGTCAGTAGACCAGTGTGGGGTCAGTAGACCAGTGTGTTGGGTCAGTAGATCAGTGTGTGGGGTCAGTAGATCAGTGTGTGGGGTCAGTAGACCAGTGTGTTGGGTCAGTAGATCAGTGTGTGGGGTCAGTAGATCAGTGTGTGGGGTCAGTAGACCAGTGTGTGGATCAGTAGATCAGTGTGTTGGGTCAGTAGATCAGTGTGTTGGGTCAGTAGATCAGTGTTTGGGATCAGTAGACCAGGATGTTGGGTCAGTAGATCAGTGTGTGGGGTCAGTGGACCAGTGTGTGGGGTCAGTAGACCAGTGTGTTGGGTCAGTAGATTAGTGGGTGGGGTCAGTAGACCAGTGGTTGGGGTCAGTAGATCAGTGTGTGGGGTCAGTAGATCAGTGTGTGGGGTCAGTAGACCAGTGTGTTGGGTCAGTAGATCAGTGTGTGGGGTCAGTAGATCAGTGTGTGGGGTCAGTAGATCAGTGTGTGGGGTCAGTAGATCAGTGTGTTGGGTCAGTAGATCAGTGTGGGGTCAGTAGATCAGTGTGTGGGGTCAGTAGATCAGTGTGTTGGGTCAGTAGATCAGTGTGTGGGGTCAGTAGATCAGTGTGGGGTCAGTAGACCAGCGTGTTGGGTCAGTAGATCAGTGTTTGGGGTCAGTAGACCAGTGGGTGGGGTCAGTAGATCAGTGTGTGGGGTCAGTAGACCAGTGTGTTGGGTCAGTAGATCAGTGTGTGGGGTCAGTAGATCAGTGTGTGGGGTCAGTAGATCAGTGTGTTGGGTCAGTAGATCAGTGTTTGGGATCAGTAGACCAGGATGTTGGGTCAGTAGACCAGTGTGTTGGGTCAGTAGACCAGGATGTTGGGTCAGTAGACCAGTGTGTTTGGTCAGTAGATCAGTGTGTGGGGTCAGTAGATCAGTGTGTGGGGTCAGTAGATCAGTGTGTGGGGTCAGTAGATTAGTGTGTGGGGTCAGAAGACCAGTGTGTTGGGTCAGTAGATCAGTGTTTGGGATCAGTAGACCAGGATGTTGGGTCAGTAGATCAGTGTGTGGGGTCAGTGGACCAGTGTGTGGGGTCAGTAGACCAGTGTGTTGGGTCAGTAGATTAGTGGGTGGGGTCAGTAGACCAGTGGGTGGGGTCAGTAGACCAGTGGGTGGGGTCAGTAGACCAGTGTCTGGATCAGTAGACCAGGATGTTGGGTCAGTAGACCAGTGTGTGGGGTCAGTAGACCAGTGGGTGGGGTCAGTAGACCAGTGTGTGGATCAGTAGGTGTCCAGAAGGTGGAACTGAGTAAACCAGTAGTGGGAATATGTTGTTACTTGGTGACACATAAATGTCAGGAATACATGTAAGAGACTTGTTTGTCATTTTTTGCTATTTTCAGTTCAATTTTGAATCTGAATGAATTTATCTTGACAGTAAACAGACCTTTGTAAGTGAGTAAGTAGTAATCAATGTTTGTTCATTACACTGTATTGTTGTGGTAGTACAACTGCCCTAAGTGGATCAATCAAATCTCGAATATGCCAACAGCTGGAGATTTTGCATCATAAAACGCTTTGTGTGGCAGCAGTTTAGCCTTGTCGATATCAGGAACTATGTACATTGAAGTGGGCATATTGGACAGTTGGTATCATTGTCAGATGTGTACGTAGCCTGCAGTGCGGTGGTGGTCAGGCATCCTACACCTTCTTAGTCTGGAATACCTCTGCACTGTAAGGTAAAACTGGACACACTCTTACCACATGACCTAATTCATAAAAATGGATAGAAAAAGATTATACACAAGAACTTCTGTGTAGTTTGTGGTAGGATTTTAGGTGAGGGAATGTTGTTGTTTGTGTATTGATGGTACAGCAGTGTGTGGCAAGACTTGTCCAGCTGTTGTTCAGGCACGTATATCTGCCATCAGTGGAGGCACTCTTCATGGACGGTAATGATAGGTTTCATCGGTGTTGAAATCAAATGTGGTTGACAATCACCACAGAAACAAGGCTGTAGTGTCACTGCAATCAGAATTTGTATATTAATTATGAGATTTTTCACATTAACATGTGTTGTGTGCATAATTAAACATTTATACACTATGAGCAAAGTTTGACAATAGGCAAATCTAGGGCAGAATAAGTCCTAAGTGCCCAATGCTTGTCCTAATAGCTCCCTGTGATGGGGATCAGGGTCACTAAAGTATGACTTGTACTGGGTAGGCCACCAGCAACCACCAACTTTCTTGCTGTCACCTGTCTGTGTGTGTGTCTGTGTGTGTGTGTGTGTGTGTGTGTGTGTGTGTGTGTGTGTCTGTGTCTGTGTCTGTGTGTGTGTGTGTGTGTGTCTGTGTCTGTGTCTGTGTCTGTGTCTGTGTGTGTCTGTGTCTGTGTGTGTGTGTGTGTGTCTGTGTCTGTGTCTGTGTGTGTCTGTGTGTGTCCAGCATGGATGTTTGCTGTGCCTGCTGATGTGACCTGTGTCATCCAGGACCACTTTAAAGGATGCTGTTGATGCTGCTGTAATAATACGACAATAATGTACATTGCAGAGTAACAGTCATCGCTCCTTCTCATCACAAAGGAACTCTGTTTTCACAAGTTTCTGTTTCAAAATTAGTTTCATTTTGTTGTTCAAGACATGTTGCTAACCCAACTCCTTTAAGAATATAAGTAGGATTGTGTATTATTCCCCAGGGGCCACAGGAATGTTTCCATTGCCAGGAGATGTAACTTGCTAGCATGGCAAGATGATACAGACAGTGACAGGCCATTCAGTTAACTCACTAGTCTTCCCTGCATTGCTTGTTCAGCTGTTGAATTCAAAATGGCCAACATTGAAAGCACATTTGCTACCATTAGTTGAGTATGAGATGACTCATGTTGGACTGGTATGTTGGAAGGTTTAGTGGGAGGGTTAAGTGGGAGGGTTAAATGGGAGATGTTTCAGTGGGAAAGTGTTTAGAGGGTGTCAGCATCAATGTTTTAGCTTTTTGCAACTTTTCACTTAAAGGGTTCTGTTTCTTTGGCATACTGAAATTCACATCACTAAAGGTCATGATTTAGGTTATTCGGACAGAAGTTGTGTAATTTTTGAGCCAATTATCAGTGATATCCAGAGTTTTTGCATCCCCAAGTGCCATGGTTGTATCTATGAGGACTTTTATGTTTGTGTCTTGCTAACAGCTTCAATCCTTCTGCGATTGGAATGAGCACACTCTCATCATGCTGACCAGGAAGACATTATTTGATTTTGTTGACTCTTTTTACAGTCTTCATGTGTTCAGTATTAGAAAGAATGATAATAGATAACCAAATATCCGATAACTATTCACAAAGAGCAATACTGTGCTTCCATTAGCTGAGTAAGAAATTGCTGTATGGTCTACAGTGCCCAACCTGACAGGAAGTAACAACAAAATGTTGTCCAAATTTGGAATGACTGGAGCACAAAGATGACTACCTTGCCTCCCCATGTAACACTGCTCCACGTTTGTGTTGCAGGCCAAGGTGAACGTGAAGATCACCTACACTCCACCCAAGGGCCAAGGAGGAGGTGGAGACGGAGTAATGGGAGGAGGTGAGGAATCAATCAGCTTCAAGGGCGGATCATCATTTTTAGTAGGGAGGATCACCTTGAAAACCTCTTCAAAATCTTGTGTAAAAGCACAGTAAAATTCTGTGTCCTCAGGAACAGTTTTTTTAAACTATTTTGTTTGTATGAACTTGTGGTCTTTCATGGTCATAAGACAAGGCAACAGGTGTTTGCCTATCAATTGGCCTGGGTTGGTTGGACTAAATATATAAGTGCCATTTATTTGACATTATGTTTTTGGTTAGTCGAGTAGTTGGGGTCATGGGAGGCTCATTGTGGTAAGTGGAGGATGTGCAGGAGTAGGACAGCAACATGCAGCAGATTGGCAGGGAAGGCTTTCAGCACTTCAGGAGGTGTTTGCTGTTGGCGGAGACTTCATTCAATTCATTTTGTCAAATATTATTGGAAATGTTAGGACTATGATGTGCGATTAATAATACAAATAACTTTTATCTATTTGTGTTTTATAATATATTTTTTTACTTTGGCTGCGGTTGGTCAGTCAAATCTGTAAATAGAAAATTAAAAGAAGTGTTGTGTATTGAACATGTATGGTGAAAGAGGACACCATGTAGTAGTCTGTGACATGTACAGGCACAGTGATTGGTGATGTGGGTGAAGAAGAGGAGGAAGGGGAGGAGGAGGAGGATATGGTAGATGCTCCAGTGGACCCTGCTACAGGCCAGCCTAGTAAGACAAAGAGGAAGAAAAAGAAGAAAATGGGCACTCGTCGCCTGCGTGGCAAGATATCACAGAAACCACAAGATTTCCAGGTAGGTTAGACATGTTTCTTTGTCTGTAGGAAGTAAAGATGCTACCAGCTGCAGGCTGTGGGATTGTGTGTATTTTACAGTATTTTACTACTCTAAAAGAAATGTGAAGTCCATTGCAAATTACTTTATTCCATGTGCAACTATGATAGAAAGGGTTATTTTTAGGACATATCCTACAGGGCGTACCTCCGGTACAGCCATGTATACAGGAGGGTAACAGCTAATGCAGGAATGCACCCTCACGTCCACTAAAGTGTCCTGAAATCATGAAATGTTCACAGCAAAATAAAATCTTGTGAAGTATTTGAGATTGCTACACATGAAGAAGTATGACTGCTATGTTGACACACACACATCTATTACAAAACTGCCAAATAATTCCTAAGTTAATCTAAGCAACATAGGCTCAGCATCAAACATCAACAAACTCATGTACTTCAAACAGGACTGTAATAATCAGCTTCAACCCACATCAAGCTGCCATGCTGTAACTCCTGACAGCTGGTGGTGCATCAGGCCAACAGGAAACTCATTCTAGATTGACCATTTCAACTGTACTACGTTGGTAGTTCATTTTGAGAGTGTAAAAAATTCTGTTCAAAATAGAAATTTCGTGTTAAACCTAGGGAAACATCTAACCTATTCTGTCCATAGTGATGGCAATGACAAAGCAAGGCATATTTAACACATGAATTTTAATGTGTAACAGATATACATTTTTCTCCTCCCTAATTGTGTGTCCTGTGGTATAGACTCTCACAGGATGCAGCAGCTGATGTGGTAGAGGGAGACAACTCCTTCATGATTTACTTCCATGCTATCCAGCAGTATCTCTATCGATCTGGAGCTGATGTTCCTTCTGTAGTTCCAGACACCATAATATATAGTTGTGGAAGCATAAAAATAAGTTTAGGTGCAGATTTTGTCTGCAGGTTTTCCTGTCAATAATATAAGTGTGCATAAACAGTGTCACGAGGGGAACATGTGGCTTTATGTGTCCGGCGAGTGGTATAAAACCTAACAAAGGATACCCAAAATCACATGTACCCCTCGTGATACTGCCACAATGAATTTATTTCAATGACATGTTTCAATCTGCCATTGTAAAGGAATTCAAACTAATTACAAATTGACAGATAACAGCTGCTCTATTGAGCTGAGGTTAACCTGTGCTGTGTCACATGACTTTCACTGACTTGGAAAAAACATGCAGACTTTTGATTCAAAACGGGGTTTAAGGGATTTATTCAGAAATCCACGTTGGGTTATAAGGATCTGTTCTCTTGCTCAGATATTTATTGCCATTCCAGGCGTGATACATTGTATTTTATGAAGATCAATTTAACCAATCAGATCTGAACATTCTGACATGGAGGTATGATAAGGAGGCTTATTTATGACTCCTCAGAAAGGCATACAAAGCTGTAACTGCCTGAATAATCATTGCAATCCTTTCCCTACGAAGTCCGCCTATTTGAAAACCACCCCCTGGAGTACAGTCAGTCGCCAGTAACCTTTGCTTGTCGTAAGAGTAACTAACATGGTCAAGTGGTCGGGCATTGTGACTTGGCTGATCAGCGGGAATCATTGCTCCTGCTATCTACCCTTGGTTTGCCTTTCCACAAACTGATTATGTACAGGCCACCATGATACAGCTGAATTAGTAGCAATAACTAGTATGGAAACCAACATCCACTCACTCCATCACATGATGTTTCAGTGGTTATGCACACTGGGCTTTCCTCCAGCTTTCAGCTTACATGCCATCCCTCACACCAGTCCTCTGCCAGCTGTACCAGTATGTGCAGGGACTGTCCTCATATCATCATCTTTATAAGTCTTCCTTCATTCTGAACAGCTTCAAACATGGTCACAAGTTTTATAGCAGGGGCACTGCAAAAGTAAGATTCGTCTGTGTTTTTGCATATTGTGATTTTAGCCTAAACATATTCACCCAAGCATATGTGTAAATGATACTTGAATCAGTGTCATTCAAATACAACCTTGACATCAATGTTATTTGGCCCTAATGCAAGTGGATGTTTATAATATCTTTAATTGATTTATGCATTTTTGAGTTTTACCAAAAAATATTATTTGGGAGTGATCAATGAAGAATCTGAATGCCTAGTATGTTGGTAGTTAATTGATTTACATGTGACCAGGCATGGGTTGGGGCAAGTGGGCATGGGTTGGGGCAAGTGGGCATGGGTTGGGGCAAGTGGGCATGGGTTGGGGCAAGTAGGCATGGGTTGGGGCAAGTGGGCATGGTATGGGGCAAGTAGGCATGGGTTGGGGCAAGTGGGCATGGGTTTGGGCAAGTAGGCATGGGTTGGGGCAAGTGGACATGGGTTGGGGCAAGTGGGCATGGGTTGGGGCAAGTGGACATGGGTTTGGGCAAGTAGGCATGGGTTGGGGCAAGTGGGCATGGGTTGGGGCAAGTAGGCATGGGTTGGGGCAAGTGGGCATGGGTTGGGGCAAGTAGGCATGGGTTGGGGCAAGTGGGCATGGGTTGGGGCAAGTGGGCATGGGTTGGGGCAAGTGGGCATGGGTTGGGGCAAGTGGGCATGGGTTGGGGCATGGATCATTGCTTATACTATCTGTCACCAGTTGTACATGGTCTATGCTCATTTCCTTCCAAACTGCCTTGGTGAAGAATTGAGTACTAAGTGTGAAACAACACTCACTCACTCACTCACTGACTGCAGACTGCCTTGATGAAGCATTGCGGACTGCTGACATAAGCGTGAAACAACATTGATTCATTCACTGACTACAGATTGCCTTGATGAAGCCTTCTGTATTGCTGACATAAGTGTGAAACAACATTCACTCACTGACTACAGACTACCTTGATGAAGCATTGTGTATTGCTGACATAAGCGTGAAACAACATTCACTCACTGACTACAGACTGCCTTGATGAAGCATTGTGTATTGCTGACATTAGTGTGAAACAACATTCACTCACTGACTACAGACTGCCTTGATGAAGCATTGCGTACTGCTGACATAAGCGTGAAACAACATTGATTCACTCACTGACTACAGACTGCCTTGATGAAGCATTGCGTACTGCTGACATAAGCGTGAAACAACATTGATTCATTCACTGACTACAGATTGCCTTGATGAAGCATTGTGTACTGCTGACATAAGCGTGAAACAACATTCACTCACTGACTACAGACTGCCTTGATGAAGCATTGTGTACTGCTGACATAAGCGTGAAACAACATTCACTCACTGACTACAGACTGCCTTGATGAAGCATTGTGTATTGCTGACATTAGTGTGAAACAACATTCACTCACTGACTACAGACTACCTTGATGAAGCATTGTGTATTGCTGACATTAGCGTGAAACCTCACTCACTCACTCACTCACTCACTCACTCACTCACTCACTCACTCACTCACTCACTTGATGGACTCTACTGGTTATGTTGGCTAGCCTGTGGGCCTCCAGGGCAGCACTTCATACACACATCCTTATTAGTTATTACAGCCTGTTATTAATTTGTTTTAGTTATACACATGTGGCTGTATCACAGCCTCACACTGGAAGTAGTGTTCACATGGAAAATACTGTGGAACTATATAGTTGTTTCCCTTTGCACACCAAACCACTCTAGTATTGACGTCGTGGGTTTCCGCAGCCAAGTTTATGATGTGTGAGTTGTGTGTTTGTCAGTACCAAGTTGCTGCATTGTGGTGGTATGGATGCAGGCATGTCACTTGGGCCAGCTGTTGCCATCGGCTGTGCAGCTTCATAATTACACCTACGTAAACAGGCCAACCTGCGTAATGGAGGCATTGTGACCAACATTACATGGAAACGATCAATGCCGTCTTTGAGTTCTTTTGGGTTTTCATCTATTTTTTCTTTCAACTGATTAATCAATTTTCATTCTTGTGTATGTTGATAGTCTCTCATATAGATTAAATGTTATGTTCTTTTGGTACATATACCTTGGATTCACATTTCATTGATCGATAGTGCAATATGGAGTTTAGTGGTCTAAACTGTCATTGTGTTTATGGTGGGGGATCTCCTATTTTGACTCAATTTCACAAGTGTATCTTTTTGTTATATGTTAATTTGACGTTTTATATGTAGATTACTTTGGAATAATGATTCATTAATGTATGAAGTATTTGTATATGTGAATCTGGTATGTATATAGAAACCTGATAACTAGTAGGAATAGAGGTTCAAATATCAGTTTTTGATACAATTTTCATTTTGGACCAGCAATTGCTCATGTTCACTTTGAGAATATTCCTAGTGATGTAAGCCTAGTGGTGGGTTTGTGAAGACATACATGGAAGAACTGATTACATGTGTTATCAGTTACATCCATGCTGTTCATGAGCCAACAGCAGCAGGAAGGGGCATATCAGTTACACTCATACCTCCTATCTCCCGCTGCACCATCTGCTGTAGGTACACATACTGTTTAACTCCTAATTTGATTAATGGTTGTACAACATACTTGGAAAATAGCAAGCAGAAATTCTGCATATCACTGAGATGTGTTAACTGCCTGATATACTAAGTTTGGCTGAGAACAGAAGCTAGATGAACATCCTGAAAAATACCCTGGTAAGTTAATCATCTGCTTCCAATTAGACAATTAGTCTGCAGTGTCAACACTTTACCCCAGCCATTACTACCAGGCAGTGGTATATGTACATACATTACATTGTAGCCCTGAAATTACAGCCTCTAGTTATCTCACAGCTGCTTGTGTGCTGACTGAGGCAACTTGTGTGCACTGGGCTAGGATGCCTAAATGTCACACCAACCATTCTGTCATATTATAGCAGAATCATTCATTGGCAGGTCATAAAAGAATGTACACGGTATTGAAAGCAGTTTGATATAAGAGCATTCAGTATGACCGACAGCTGACGATGGGAATAATAAAACATTGTTATGCATGAGTGGCAGAATAGAAAAGAGAATTTATTGACAAATGTAATTGAAACAAGTGACGTAAATGATTTCCAGTAGAATATGAGAAATGCTGGAACATGTGTATGTGAGATTGGGGAGTGTTGTCTGGTGCCTTCCACAGAGACAAGTCATATACTAAAGACACCAGGGATAAAATCAATGAGAGTTAACGTCCTAGATGAAACATTCACCAGAAGTTTATGGCTGAAATGTTTCTGGAAGAGTGACAGCACATCTAAGAGACTACCATTGAAGAAAACTGACAGTTAGTGAATCAAGGTGATGGGTTGCAGTGGAGAATCCTTGGATGTTGTAATTACTACCAGGGTTTGTGATGGTCACACTGTCTGACCAGCAGGAGATAGTTGTGGCTGCTGTGTGTATGAAAACGTCAGGTAATGATACACTGTGATGGATGGGTTTACTACAAGTACCTACTGTTAAATGAACAACTGACCCTTCTTGGACCAGAGTGATATATCAGTGCTTATTCTATTGAGCTAACTGCATGTTAGTTACCATATTCACAGTCTCTCGGCGCTATATGCTGCTGCAGTAGTGTATGGTATGTCACTGTGGTATAGTTCCATCTGCCGCATGTTTGATCTTTACATGTACATAGTACTTTGGTGTGACCAACATTCCAGGGAGTAGGCCCCTTGAACACTAATTGCTTGGAGCAGTGTACTTCATGACTGATCAGGAAGGCCTATTGGTGAATCTTCAGCAATCATCTGCTGATATGCTGTGTTTTGAGGGTCACTGGTGTTAGTTAAGACATAGAACAGATGGCAAATTTAAGAGGCCTGTTAAGCATGAGAACTTAATTGTGTGGACTCTCGAGGAGGATTGCGTACTTCACGGATAATGATAACCCAGTCCAACATCACTGATTAACATGGTTTTCTCAAAGAAGAAGAAAAGCAAGGAGGAAGGGAGTGCGTCTTCCTCCACCAAGGCAGCTAATGATGTCGATTCTGGTGGGGCTGATGAGCTGGATGCGGTGCCAGATGATGAACCCAGAAAGAAAATGCCAAAGAAGTTTGCCAGTGGTTCCAGCAGCCAGCGCAGCAGAGATCTTCTGGACCCAAACAAACCTCTCCATCTACAGGTGGGCAGGGCTTCAGGGCCGGGGTAGGAAAGGGAGTGTGTTCTGAGGTTATTGTCTCTGGGTTACTATTGTGGGCCAAAACACTGATGCCATTTGATACTGTGTTAGTATTAGTATGACCTCCTGCCTCCTGAATTACAAAGTTAGTGTTTTGTTTGGCATGATGTCCAGGTTAACAGTACCCCCTCAGTCAGAGTACAGCTGGTGGGGGGCAGGGAGTTGTCACATCTTTTCAAACAAGGTTTATGTGGATATTTTAGTGACTGGTTGTGTACTTTTGAGAAGTGTTGCTTATCAGAACAGTCATGTTATTACGTATTTCATTACTGTCAATATGTGGTGTTGTATTGATCTCATTTGTTTCAACCATTGTAACTGTCATTAAACTGTTAATATGTGAGGAAGTTGTTAACCTCTATGTGTAGTAGTTGTAACTGTGATGTAGTGGTTAACTTTATTTGTAGTAGTGGTTAACTGTATGTGTAGTAGTTGTTAACTGTGATGTAGTGGTTAACTGTATGTGTAGTAGTTGTTAACTATGTGTAGTAGTGGTTAACTGTGATGTAGTGGTTAACTGTATATGTAGTAGTTGTTAACTGTGATGTAGTGGTCAGCTGTGATGTAGTAGTTAACTGTGATGTAGTTAACTGTATGTGTGGTAGTTGTTAACTATGATGTAGTGGTTAACTGTGTGTGTAGTAGTTGTTAACTGTATGTGTGGTAGTTGTTAGCTGTGATGTAGTTGTTAACTGTGTGTGTAGTAGTTGTTAACTGATGAAGTGGTTAACTGTATGTGTAGTAGTTCTTAACTGATGAAGTGGTTAACTGTGTGTGTAGTAGTGGTTGACTGTATGTGTAGTAATGGTTAACTGTATGTGTAGTAGTGGTTAACTGATGAAGTGGTTAACTGTGTGTGTAGTAGTGGTTAACTGTGATGTAGTGGTTAACTGTATATGTAGTAGTTGTTAACTGTGATATAGTGGTTAACTGTATGTGTAGTAGTGGTTAACTGTGATGTAGTGGTTAACTGTATATGTAGTAGTTGTTAACTGTGATGTAGTGGTCAGCTGTGATGTAGTAGTTAACTGTGATGTAGTTAACTGTATGTGTGGTAGTTGTTAACTATGATGTAGTGGTTAACTGTGTGTGTAGTAGTTGTTAACTGTATGTGTGGTAGTTGTTAGCTGTGATGTAGTTGTTAACTGTGTGTGTAGTAGTTGTTAACTGATGAAGTGGTTAACTGTATGTGTAGTAGTTCTAAACTGATGAAGTGGTTAACTGTGTGTGTAGTAGTGGTTAACTGTATGTGTAGTAGTGGTTAACTGTATGTGTGGTAGTTGTTAACTGTGATGTAGTGGTCAGCTATGGTGTAGTAGTTAACTGTGATTTAGTTGTTAACTGTATGTGTGGTAGTTGTTAACTATGATGTAGTAGTTAACTGTGTGTGTAGTAGTTGTTAACTGTATGTGTGGTAGTTGTTAACTATGATGTAGTGGTTAACTGTGTGTGTAGTAGTTGTTAACTGTATGTGTGGTAGTTGTTAGCTGTGATGTAGTTGTTAACTGTGTGTGTAGTAGTTGTTAACTGATGAAGTGGTTAACCGTATGTGTAGTAGTTCTTAACTGATGAAGTGGTTAACTGTGTGTAGTAGTGGTTGACTGTATGTGTAGTAGTGGTTGACTGTATGTGTAGTAGTGGTTAACTGTGTGTAGTAGTTGTTAGCTGTGATGTAGTGCTTAACTGTGTGTGTAGTAGTTGTTAGCTGTGATGTAGTGGTTAACTGTGTGTGTAGGAGTTGTTAGCTGTGATGTAGTGGTTAACTGTGTGTGTAGTAGTTTTTAGCTGTGATGTTGTGGTTAACTGTGTGTGTAGTAGTTGTTAGCTGTGATGTAGTGGTTAACTGTATGTGTTGTAGATGTTAACTGTATGTGTTGTAGATGTTAACTGTATGTGTAGTAGTTGTTAACTGTGATACAGTGGTTAACTGTATTTGTAGTAGTTGTTAAGTGTGATGTAGTGGTTAACTTTATGTGTAGTAGTGGTTAACTGTATGTGTAGTAGTTGTTAACTGTGATGTAGTGGTTAACTGTATGTGTTGTAGTTGTTAACTGTATGTGTAGTAGTTGTTAACTGTGATACTGTGGTTAACTGTGTGGTGGAGTGGTCAGCTGTGATGATGTTGTTAACAGTATAGTTAGCTGATGGGATGTAGGGCTCTTGACAGACAGGTGTTGTGATATAGCCTTATTGGACAGACAAGAAACTGAATTAGATATTAGATGGAATGTGTCATATTCATTTTTAATATGACACATTTAATCAATATTTCTGGTTTAAGTGTTTATATATGACCAGTGTCTCGGACATCTATTGCAATTATGTTCTTCCACTATATTCATACTGGTTTGAACTGGCATAACTAGATACCTAGACACATTAATCAATAATTAATATTATACGTTGCACATAGAAGTTTGCCCAGGGTTATAAACTGTTTACTTAATTAACATATTTGTACCTTGATGACAAAAACATAGTTTCCAATGGCTTAATATTGCCGCGTTCATGGAGCAGTAGGGACATCATACAAACAAAGGTCCAATTCCTTGGATCATTACTAAAAAGAGATCCATATATTTCACCCTTTACGTGGAATCTCTGTATAGTTTTGTTTTTAATCAACTACAATGAAAATAGAAAGGAATATTGCCCTGTCATCTGCCTTGTAAATCAGCACCATTACTGCAAGTCAAGCGAGCTATATATGAAATCAAGACTACAATTTTTATTCTCTTGAAGTTAAATTATGTCCCCCATGTCTGTCCTCACCTGTTTCTGTATGCTGTCCCCATGTCTGTCCTCACCTGTTTCTGTATGCTGTCCCCATGTCTGTCCTCACCTGTTTCTGTATGCTGTCCCCATGTCTGTCATCACCTGTTTCTGTATGCTGTCCCCATGTCTGTCCTCACCTGTTTCTGTATGCTGTCCCCATGTCTGTCCTCACCTGTTTCTGTATGCTGTCCCCATGTCTGTCATCACCTGTTTCTGTATGCTGTCCCCATGTCTGTCCTCACCTGTTTCTGTATGCTGTCCCCATGTCTGTCCTCACCTGTTTCTGTATGCTGTCTCATGTCTGTCCTCACCTGTTTCTGTATGCTGTCCCCATGTCTATCAACACCTGTTTCTGTATGCTGTCCCCATGTCTTTAATCACCTGTTTCTGTATGCTGTCCCCATGTCTGTCCTCACCTGTTTCTGTATGCTGTCCCCATGTCTGTCCTCACCTGTTTCTGTATGCTGTCTCATGTCTGTCCTCACCTGTTTCTGTATGCTGTCCCCATGTCTGTCCTCACCTGTTTCTGTATGCTGTCCCCATGTCTGTCATCACCTGTTTCTGTATGCTGTCCCCATGTCTATCAACACCTGTTTCTGTATGCTGTCCCCATGTCTTTAATCACCTGTTTCTGTATGCTGTCCCCATGTCTGTCCTCACCTGTTTCTGTATGCTGTCCCCATGTCTTTCATCACCTGTTTCTGTATGCTGTCCCCATGTCTGTCATCACCTGTTTCTGTATGCTGTCCCCATGTCTGTCATCACCTGTTTCTGTATGCTGTCCCCATGTCTTTCATTACCTGTTTCTGTATGCTGTCCCCATGTCTGTCATCACCTGTTTCTGTATGCTGTCCCCATGTCTGTCATCACCTGTTTCTGTATGCTGTCCCCATGTCTTTAATCACCTGTTTCTGTATGCTGTCCCCATGTCTGTCCTCACCTGTTTCTGTATGCTGTCCCCATGTCTTTCATCACCTGTTTCTGTATGCTGTCCCCATGTCTGTCATCACCTGTTTCTGTATGCTGTCCCCATGTCTGTCATCACCTGTTTCTGTATGCTGTCCCCATGTCTTTCATTACCTGTTTCTGTATGCTGTCCCCATGTCTGTCATCACCTGTTTCTGTATGCTGTCCCCATGTCTGTCATCACCTGTTTCTGTATGCTGTCCCCATGTCTATCAACACCTGTTTCTGTATGCTGTCCCCATGTCTGTCCTCACCTGTTTCTGTATGCTGTCCCCATGTCTATCAACACCTGTTTCTGTATGCTGTCCCCATGTCTGTCCTCACCTGTTTCTGTATGCTGTCCCCATGTCTATCAACACCTGTTTCTGTATGCTGTCCCCATGACTGTCCTCACCTGTTTCTGTATGCTGTCCCCATGTCTATCAACACCTGTTTCTGTATGCTGTCCCCATGACTGTCCTCACCTGTTTCTGTATGCTGTCTCATGTCTTTAATCACCTGTTTCTGTAGGCTGTCTCATGCCTATCAACACCTGTTTCTGTATGCTGCCCCCATGTCTGTCATCACCTGTTCCTGTTTGCTGTCTCATGCCTATCAACACCTGTTTCTGTATGCTGTCTCATGTCTATCAACACCTGTTTCTGTATGCCGTCTCATGTCTGTCATCACCTGTTTCTTTATGCTGTCCCCATGTCTGTCATCACCTTTTTCTGTATGCTGTCTCATGCCTATCAACACCTGTTTCTGTATGCTGTCTCATGCCTATCAACAACTGTTTCTTTATGCTGTCCCCATGTCTGTGATCACCTGTTCCTGTTTGCTGTCTCATGCCTATCAACACCTGTTTCTGTTTGCTGTCTATTTTCTATCATCACCTGTTTCTTGTATGATGTACACATGTCCATGCATGAGATTATGTATCTTTGCTTGATATATATGTAGTGAAACCAATGTTATTATTTTAAAGATGCAGTTAGATGTCCTTTGGATGATCTTCATTGTTTCTCTTTGGAGTTGTTAGTTAAGGAACAGATACGGAGTGTAGGTTCTTCCTCGTCATTCTCACGCGGAAGTGTCAAATAGGCCTTGGTTATATATCACTGTTTCTTCAATCTGACTTAGTGCTGTATGTTGTTATACTGTCAAGTGTCATATCTTTAATTAGCATCAGAGAACTTGTTTGAATATTACGATTGACATTTTGCTGTATGTACTAGGTCCATGTTTAGTTGCCATTATGGTGCACACTTAGCAGAAATACTTAAGTGGAATAATTGTCTGTAGGGCAAGTATGCAATGTATAGGTCAATATTTAGACCAATTGTGGAGTTTTCTATGTGTGCAACATTCCATGTGTGGCTGTGAAGATAACTCCCAAGCATTAACCAAGACAAGTGCTAGTGCTGGTGGAGTGTCTGACTGTAAGTGGCACCTATATGTATGTGGATCAGCAATAACTTTGACCTCTTAAAGGACTTTCACATCCTTGCCCTAAGGTAATGACAGAAACAGACGGAAAATGTTTTGACAATTATTTATCACAAACAAACTTTTCAATGAGTATGAATGTAATACAAGACACATTTATTTTGTCCTTGAAATGTTACCCACTTTCGAACATAATGATGTGACTTGGCACTCATACAGTTTGTAAATGACGTATAACACCCTAATTAAAGCTCTCCAGCCTACATCTACTGACTTAGAACTCATACTGTTCGTAAATGACGTATAACACCCTAATTAAAACTATCCAGCCTATGTCCAGTGACTTATCATTCATACTGTTCGTAAATGACATATAACACCCTAATTAAAGCTCTCCAGCCTATGTCTAGTGACTTAGCATTCATACTGTTCGTAAATGACATATAACACCCTAATTAAAGCTCTCCAGCCTATGTCTAGTGACTTAGCATTCATACTGTTCGTAAATGACATATAACACCCTAATTAAAGCTCTCCAGCCTATGTCTAGTGACTTAGCATTCATACTGTTCGTAAATGACGTATAACACCCTAATTAAAGCTCTCCAGCCTATGTCTAGTGACTTAGCATTCATACTGTTGGTAAATGACGTATAACATCCTAATTAAAGCTCTCCAGCCTATGTCTACTGACTCAGTGCTTATGCATAATCAAATCATATTCGCATAGAGCATCATTAATCTGTTCTTTGCTGGTGGATATTTTAAAATATGTGTAACTTTCTCATTGCTGTACAGCTAAAAGATTGCTGATGTGACATGAATCCTGAGCTCACTCCCCCCTGATTGTGTATATGCTGTGGTAGGAACCCTGTATTCATTATTGTACTCTGTTGGTTGTTTTCACACAAACAACAACACACAACTTTACCCCTGCACAGTGAATGTATTTCATCATAGTTCATGCAGATACACTTCAACGTCAAGCAGAGCTGACATATGCTGTCTCAGTGTGAAGTCCTCAGAATCATTTAGTCAATATAATACATAACTTGAGACATCAATATATTAAATTGCCATAGAGACTGTTCCCAATTGTTGTGTGTAATGTTTATCTGACTGTCAATATTCCTGTGTCTTGGTTGTGTGTGCTGCCCTTGCAGGGGCGTGTGCCAGCTGACGCCAGTGTTGACAATATGCGGTATTACCAGACAGTTCTACAAGCAAACAACATCAGCAGTAGATACAACAAAGTCAGTGCTTGACGAAAGACAGGTTCTCCTTAAGTCACATAGACTTTAAGTTGATGCTAGATAATAAAAAGACATTGATACAAATTACGAAGTAAGACTCTTTTCCAGTGTCCCAGCATGAATATGTATGAAATTATTATTGATATTGTAACTGTATCACGCTGCATCTGTAGAAATAATGTCATTTTGCTTGAGGTTGTATATGTTTTATGGTACTATGGTTCTGGTGTTCAAAACCTTCCCAATGGGTGTGCTGGTTTCCCTGGAGTCACAAGAGACTAAGTTTGGTAATGGATAGATATAGGTTTATATATCTCAACTCAGTAAATAGGGGTACACATGGAGTGGTGTAGGCATGCAAGGCTGGGTATATGGAAACATGCAAGTTAGGGTATTCAGGATGGATGTTTGTAGGTAGGCATGCAAGGCTGGATATATGGAAACATGCAAGTTAGGGTATTCAGGATGCATGTTTGTAGGTAGGCATGCAAGGCTGGGTATATGGAAACATGCAAGTTAGGGTATTCAGGATGCATGTTTGTAGGTAGGCATGCAAGGCTGGGTATATGGAAACATGCAAGTTAGGATATTCAGGATGCATGTTTGTAGGTAGGCATGCAAGGCTGGGTATATGGAAACATGCAAGTTAGGGTATTCAGGATGCATGTTTGTTGGTAGGCATGCAAGGCTGGGTATATGGAAACATGCAAGTTAGGATATTCAGGATGCATGTTTGTTGGTAGGCATGCAAGGCTGGATATATGGAAACATGCAAGTTAGGGTATTCAGGATGGATGTTTGTAGGTAGGCATGCAAGGCTGGATATATGGAAAGCATGCAAGTTAGGGTATTCAGGATGCATGTTTGTAGGTAGGCATGCAAGGCTGGATATATGGAAACATGCAAGTTAGGGTATTCAGGATGCATGTTTGTAGGTAGGCATGCAAGGCTGGGTATATGGAAACATGCAAGTTAGGGTATTCAGGATGCATGTTTGTAGGTAGGCATGCAAGGCTGGGTATATGGAAACATGCAAGTTAGGGTATTCAGGATGCATGTTTGTAGGTAGGCATGCAAGGCTGGATATATGGAAACATGCAAGTTAGGGTATTCAGGATGCATGTTTGTAGGTAGGCATGCAAGGCTGGGTATATGGAAACATGCAAGTTAGGGTATTCAGGATGGATGTTTGTAGGTAGGCATGCAAGGCTGGATATATGGAAACATGCAAGTTAGGGTATTCAGGATGCATGTTTGTAGGTAGGCATGCAAGGCTGGATATATGGAAACATGCAAGTTAGGGTATTCAGGATGCATGTTTGTAGGTAGGCATGCAAGGCTGGGTATATGGAAACATGCAAGTTAGGGTATTCAGGATGGATGTTTGTAGGTAGGCATGCAAGGCTGGGTATATGGAAACATGCAAGTTAGGGTATTCAGGATGCATGTTTGTTGGTAGGCATGCAAGGCTGGATATATGGAAACATGCAAGTTAGGGTATTCAGGATGCATGTTTGTAGGTAGGCATGCAAGGCTGGATATATGGAAACATGCAAGTTAGGGTATTCAGGATGCATGTTTGTTGGTAGGCATGCAAGGCTGGATATATGGAAACATGCAAGTTAGGGTATTCAGGATGCATGTTTGTAGGTAGGCATGCAAGGCTGGGTATATGGAAACATGCAAGTTAGGGTATTCAGGATGCATGTTTGTAGGTAGGCATGCAAGGCTGGGTATATGGAAACATGCAAGTTAGGGTATTCAGGATGCATGTTTGTAGGTAGGCATGCAAGGCTGGGTATATGGAAACATGCAAGTTAGGGTATTCAGGATGCATGTTTGTTGGTAGGCATGCAAGGCTGGGTATATGGAAACATGCAAGTTAGGGTATTCAGGATGCATGTTTGTTGGTAGGCATGCAAGGCTGGATATATGGAAACATGCAAGTTAGGGTATTCAGGATGCATGTTTGTAGGTAGGCATGCAAGGCTGGATATATGGAAACATGCAAGTTAGGGTATTCAGGATGCATGTTTGTTGGTAGGCATGCAAGGCTGGATATATGGAAACATGCAAGTTAGGGTATTCAGGATGCATGTTTGTAGGTAGGCATGCAAGGCTGGATATATGGAAACATGCAAGTTAGGGTATTCAGGATGCATGTTTGTAGGTAGGCATGCAAGGCTGGATATATGGAAACATGCAAGTTAGGGTATTCAGGATGCATGTTTGTTGGTAGGCATGCAAGGCTGGATATATGGAAACATGCAAGTAAGGGTATTCAGGATGCATGTTTGTAGGTAGGCATGCAAGGCTGGATATATGGAAACATGCAAGTTAGGGTATTCAGGATGGATGTTTGTAGGTAGGCATGCAAGGCTGGATATATGGAAACATGCAAGTTAGGGTATTCAGGATGGATGTTTGTAGGTAGGCATGCAAGGCTGGATATATGGAAACATGCAAGTTAGGGTATTCAGGATGGATGTTTGTAGGTAGGCATGCAAGGCTGGATATATGGAAACATGCAAGTTAGGGTATTCAGGATGCATGTTTGTAGGTAGGCATGCAAGGCTGGATATATGGAAACATGCAAGTTAGGATATTCAGGATGCATGTTTGTTGGTAGGCATGCAAGGCTGGGTATATGGAAACATGCAAGTTAGGGTATTCAGGATGCATGTTTGTAGGTACTGGGTAGGTATGGAAGTGAGAGTAAACACTTTGTCAGTGGAAGAGGTCAGGGCATGAATCCCTATGCATGGGATACGAATCTGTGTGTGTAAATGTATATTTGTATGTTTTAATTAAGAAAACAATTGAGGATTTCTATCATATCAGGTTTTATTCATGACTGTGACATTGAAGGTACAAGGTAAAGGTGCCTTAGAGGCCCAGTGAGGCCGGCTGTAGGACTAAAACACTGCTTTTAGCACATGTTATGTACTTTTAAAACACAAGACACTATGATAAATTATTGTTATTATTATATATTTACAAGAACAGAATGAACAATATCTTAAATATAGCTGAGGGTGACACAGAGAGTCGCAACAAACCAAGGCCGTAGGCGAGAGCTCTCTTTAGTTTGACTGTCAAAGCCCTGCTGTTGTTGTTGCTGCTAAATCAAGTCTTTCTGAATACCATGGAAAATGATAATCACTCTTATGTGGTTTTCCCTGACAATGTTCTCTACCATTGCCTCCCTTGATCAAATCCTTGCTATCCCATCACCTCACTTTGCTCACTGAATGCAATATTATTGTGTCTTGGAAAACTTTCTACATCTGTTCTAAATAACTGCCTTAATAACATTTTAGAAAGTAATAGACTTCTTAGTGAAGCACAGGCAGGCTTTTGAAAAAGTTATTCTCCTCTAGATAATATTTTCTCTTGAATCGTTTGCCTGATATACATAAATCTAAAAATAGAAAATTACATACTGTTTTTGTAAGTTTTGAGAATGTCTTTCATAATGTCTGGCAGGTAGGTTTATGGCAAAGTTAATTATTAAAGGAAAATTAGGAGAAACAATTAAAGTAGTCTTCAATATGTATCATACAATTGAGTCATGTATATCATCAGGAGGAATGATTCTGCATTTTTTAAACTATTTTAAAGGTCTACGCCAAGGAGAACATTTGTCACCTCTGTTATTTTCATTGTGTATAAATGATGTTGAATCATATTCAGTAAATAGTGCCTGTGAAGGTGTTAAAATTGATGATATAATTGCATATATGAAGGAATTTCCAGAGTTAATGATAGGACTTTTTGTCAGTCTTGAAAAGAAATTGTTTGTTATAATTATCTTGGGATAATATTTCATAAGAATAATAAGTATAATTCTGCTATTAAATCATTCAGAGGACAAGGTTTGAAAGCAATGTTTTGTATACAAAACATGAAACAAAGCTTGAACTTTACTCTTACCACCAGATTATTAAGGCATATGACCAGATGGTTGTTCTGATAATGCTATATGGTTGTGAAGTCTGGGGGATCTAGTAATTTGAAATGTTAGAATTAGTACATAGAATGTTTTTTAAGAAGGTTTTATAACCACTCCAACCTATATGCTATATGGTGAAACAGGGCGCCTTCCCTTCAGTATCATTATTTTAAAAACGCGTATTATTTTATTGGTGTAATTTACTGAATTTTAAAATCCAAGCAAGCTTTCATGTATTGTTTATGCTAAGTTATGAGAGATCAATAGTTGCAATGTATATCAGCCTCCTTTGTTGAAGAAATACTTCAGATGAATATGGCTATCATCTGTTTGGAAGAGTCAGATTGTAATCAGTGAGAATTGGTTATTTCACCAAGTTGAACAAATGTTGACAGATCAATGGTGGCAACTTTATCTTCAAAGGGTAAGACAAACGATTGTATTAAACCTGTATGGGTTTAGACAAGTATTTGTCACAGAGTGACGAAATATCCCCCGCCATATACACCATAGTACCAAATATGAAGACAATCCAGCGATTAGTTCTTGAGATATTGTGGCAACACCGTTTTCCAACTCCAAAAACAGATTTGCCTGCTGTGACCTTGAAAATGGGGTCAAGGTCACCAAATCTGACAGGTGTATGCGGTGTCTGTATATAGCCTATAGTTCCAAATATGAAGACAATCCAGCGTTTAGTTCTTGAGATATCGCGGCAACACCGTTTTCTAACTCTAAAAGCAGATTTGCCTGCTGTGACCTTGAAAATGGGATCAAGGTCACCAAAACCGACTGGTGTCTGCGGAGTCTGTATATACACTATAGTTCCAAATATGAAGACAATCCAGTGTTTAGTTCTTGAGATATCGCGGCAACACCGTTTTCCAACTCCAAAAGCAGATTTGCCTGCTGTGACCTTGAAAATGGGGTCAAGGTCACCAAAACCGACTGGTGTCTGCGGTGTCTGTATATACACCATAGTTCCAAATATGAAGACAATCGAGAGGTTTAGTTCTTGAGATATCGCGGCAACACCGTTTTCCAACTCTAAAAGCAGATTTGCCTGCTGTGACCTTGAAAATGGGATCAAGGTCACCAAAACCAACTGGTGTCTGCGGTGTCTGTATATACACTATAGTTCCAAATATGAAGACAATCCAGTGTTTAGTTCTTGAGATATCGCGGCAACACCGTTTTCCAACTCCAAAAGCAGATTTGCCTGCTGTGACCTTGAAAATGGGGTCAAGGTCACCAAAACCGACTGGTGTCTGCGGTGTCTGTATATACACCATAGTTCCAAATATGAAGACAATCCAGTGTTTAGTTCTTGAGATATCGCGGCAACACCGTTTTCCAACTCTAAATGCAGATTTGTCTGCTGTGACCTTGAAAATGGGATCAAGGTCACCAAAACCGACTGGTGTCTGCGGAGTCTGTATATACACCATAGTTCCAAATATGAAGACAATCCAGTGTTTAGTTCTTGAGATATCGCGGCAACACCGTTTTCCAACTCTAAAAGCAGATTTGTCTGCTGTGACCTTGAAAATGGGATCAAGGTCACCAAAACCGACTGGTGTCTGCGGAGTCTGTATATACACCATAGTTCCAAATATGAAGACAATCCAGTGTTTAGTTCTTGAGATATCGCGGCAACACCGTTTTCCAACTCTAAAAGCAGATTTGTCTGCTGTGACCTTGAAAATGGGATCAAGGTCACCAAAACCGACTGGTGTCTGCGGAGTCTGTATATACACCATAGTTCCAAATATGAAGACAATCCAGTGTTTAGTTCTTGAGATATCGCGGCAACAAACAGGTGGGATGTACGGACGGACGTACGGACGGTCGTGAATACTATATCCCCCGCTTCGCGCTTTCGCGCGGCGGGGGATAAAAATTATATTTTATTACCATTTAACACTTCTCAGCCTTTTCGTAAGTTAAGAACTCGTAATACAAGGCTGCAAGTTGAAGTGGGGCGTTGGAAAAATATTCCCTTCCAGGTTAGAAAATGTCCTATTTGGAATTCTGGAGAAGTGGGTGATGAATACCACTATATGTTCGAGTGTATATGTTTATAACAAGAAAGAAATAAGTTATTACCTGAGTATTGTTGTAGTCGTCCTAACTTTTTTAAATTCATAATCTCTTTACGGATAGTAATAGCTAAATAATTGATCATTTAGTAAATATATTCCATGTGTTTTTAATTCAGAATCCGATTGAACATAATATCCTCACAAGATCGATACATATTCACTGCAGCCCAGAATGCCATCTGTGATGTATTTCAGTGCCGTATGAAGGATTTCATGTTTCATTTCGCCAACCTACAGACTTACTTTAAAAGGATCAGGGTCTAGATTTTACAAATGATCTTAGCTACGATTAATCTAAACAACTTACGTTTAAAGATGTGATATCTTAAGTTTAATATAAGATACATTTTCGAAACTATTTTAAATATGTCGCAGATTGTACAAGGTTACGATACCTATCGTAACTCTGACAGAGAACTCATTTGTGTCAGAGATTTTAAAAGCGGGGTGTTTCCCAGTGATGTCACAGGGATTTCCCAGCCACTGACAATAACAACAACATGGAAAAGTGACCCGGAGTTCATGATCACATTGTCAGGTCACTCTGTTTGACACGCAACAATTTGAATGACATTCCGTACAATCCTACATATGACCTACATGTAGACATTTTGGTCGTATGATAAAAGATGCCATGACTACCCAAACACAAATAGCATTCATGTGCCAGGCATTTTTCAAACCCAATAAATGTTATAATCAATAAGTGTAGTGTAACCATGCACACTATAGCTATTAGAATTGAAATAACACGCAAAAAGATACTTAACTATTTTCCCTTCAACTGGTGCTCTCGTGGACATGGAACTTTATGTAAACATCGCATACAAAGTCAAGGACGAAAGTAAGGGACGTTATTCTAAATGACAATGACTAGGTGAGACCTTTGATCGAACAGCAGGCGTTCAGCATTTCAGATGCGTGATCAAGTCTGATGTTACATGGTGTATATGGGGTCAATTTGACAATGCTGCATGTTTTATGTGTTTATGTCAAAAGTCGGGTGTATAGAACAAACACCAACATTATACCTGGAAACATTCAAAACAAAAAATTCATGAAGCAGCACTGTATGCTTGATAAGTTTGTCATGTTTATATCCAATATATTTCACGATTAAACAAAAGACTCAAATACAATATCAAGCTTTTTGTATTTAGATGATGTAATTATTTTTGTATCTTTCAAGATCCATAATTCTTTTCCAAATTTGAAAGGGACACTAATTTTCGTTCACACAGGAGATATTTAGGAATTGTCAAGTTATGTTGTCTCATGGAACACGAACATACATATAATGTAGTCCTTTTCTATCCTTTTAAATTCAGTAGAGCTAATAAACTGATTTGTCTGATTTAATTTTTATCTGTCTGAGGAGCGAAATAGCTTCATTGTAAATGTGTGAGATTATTGTGGTGAAAATGTCTATTTCATATTTCTGCAAATATATATTGGAAAGTGAATTTTGGACAATGTTCAATATATCCCACTTTTTGACAACATTTTAAATCCAAACAAGCATGGGATTCCATTTTTTAAAATTTGATTTTGCAAATCGTCATTCTCTAAAATATGATACGAAAATCTGTGCTTACCTTTTGCTGTCACAATTTCAATAAATTGCAATATTTAATGGAATACATCTATGCCGTTAAGCCCCTGTTTTTGAAGCATGCAAATGTTCAACAGATAATATTTAATCACTTGATATCAAATATTTGTCTTTCAATAATATATATAACCTAGGTGTTGTTTTTAAAACAAAACAAAGTACAATTACTTTGGCTGGAAAAATATGAAATGTACTCTTTATACAAATATACTATACAAAATATCTGATCACATGTATTTCCTTGTCAAATCAAGAAATACTACACTGTAAAGTTAAAATTCAATTGTTAAAACCATTAAAATAAAGACTAAAGCATTTACATAAATTCGATCAAGAAACACTGTGACAGCAGAACACCACACTTTATGAAAATGGACACATTGAGCAAGATCTCGCTGGGCGATCACAAAGGGAAACCACTCTCAACTAGTGTATGAACTAAGATTAGACCCTGAGTTATCAATACGGTCACGGCCATTACTATAGCCTTCTGATACCTTCCGTTTTTATCCTTCCCAAAATTATTATAAAAGGTATGTTGTTTCACACTTCTTCAGCATGGACTTGGATAGAAATATTTTGTAAGTTATAGGCTCTATCGTTATGTGGATCACTTTCACGATAAAGGACATTTCTGATGTTAAATCTTTGATGCGTTCTCGTGTTTTTGAAGTGTCAATTTAAATCACACAGTTTAACAAAATGGAATGTCAATGTTTGGACGTAAAGTAGACTATATGTTACTTAGGGCTACGATAGTTTAAAAAATAGGCTACGATAGCCTTCGATGTCTTCACCAAAACTTTACGATAATTTTAGGGCTGCGATCGTTTCTAGGCCCAGAGCTACACAGAAACCATCATGGCCCAGATGATGTCAGTACCTCAAATGAAATATCTACTATCTATAAAGATACTATACTTTTTATGTGCCCTTTTTTGTTAAGAGATGTAGATACAGACACAACATAAATATAGTAAAAGATTCATCTTTTGTTTACAAGTTCATCCTTTCACTTGTTACCATACTTTCTTTACTTGATCATGTTTGTCTACTGCGTCCCTTCCATGGGAACCTTCTTAACTATTTAATAGTAATTATTTCACAGATAGTTTTGTTGAAGATCTTTCTTTACGCTACATATCAATGAAGCAGAACATCATACTTCATGTCTCTTGTGATAACATTGTCTGACCCTCAGAAGGCCTTCAAGTTCTGGTACTGCAACTTGTCCAAGTACGATTTCAAGCTGCAGTTTTGGCGTCTTCCATTGCTATATATGAGATGTCTGTCACACAAGGACCAAAATGTGCCACTGACCTTCAACTACAGTGCATATTACAGGGAACAAATGTTTGTTTAGACATGAAATCATGATAGTGGTAATGGGTTATTTGTGCAGCATTAACATGTATGATGCTTGTTGCAGATCCGCATCAAGGTGATTGAGGCCCGTCAGCTACAAGGTGCCAACATCCAGCCTGTCTCCCGTGTCACAACCTTCAACCAGACCAAACAGACACGTGTCAAGAAGTCAACCAACAGTCCTTTTTGGAATGAGTCCTTCTTTTTCAACTTCCATGCATCTCCAGCAGAGTTATTTGATGAACTCATAGAATTTCAGGTCAGGAAATTTCTCTCAAATTCTTTGGCCCCTGTTTTTGAAAATGTATTCAACTCAAGTGATTTTCCTATACATCTGCTACATACATGCAAGTTGCACTAAAATTTTGACTCCTTTTGTCTGTTGCAGGTATTCAACTCCAGGAAACTACGATCAGATGCTCTCATTGGATCTTTTAAGGTTTGTACTCTTCGAGAGATATTTTGGTGTATGTGATGATGTTCTTACATGGGTTCGAACAACTACTAAACTGATATTGATATTATCTGACACACTGCTTCTATGCAACATTTCAATATCATACAGCTGACTAAATAAAAAAGTTGGTTTAAGAATCTACACCAGATAGTTGCTAAAATTTTAATTGAGAAGTAGATCATCAATACTATCTTGACATTAGTTAGTATATCCAGTGGCCCGAACAACAAATTTCCCCTGATTGGCTGAGTCTTCAGTATAGCTTGTGGTCTAAGAACAAATTTCCCCTTATTTCCAAATTTGAGATACAGATAACAATATTTGCATATGCATGAACATGTTGTATGCTGAGTATGGAAAGAAACTGAAGCATTGTATTTGACAACATGGTGTTGTTAGTGTATCGGCGCACCAGGCCAACAGCTGAGCTACATGCAGAGTCAATGGCTGAAGGTTAATGTCAGTATAGATATATGTTGATGTTGATGTACTTCCCCACTAGTCAGTACTATCGGTGTGTCTTGTGGTTGCAGTGCGACATTGGACTGGTGTATGACGCCCCACAACATGCATTCATCAACAAGTGGCTGCTGCTCAGTGACCCCGAGGACTCCATGGCAGGGGCCAAGGGCTATCTCAAGATGTGTGCTGTGGTGCTTGGGCCTGGGGATGAGGCACCGGTAAGGGCATGCTGAGTGGGGCTGCATCACTTTCCACTAGGTGCTGACATGAGGCCACACAGAAGCAGCTATCAGGAGTATTGTAGTAACATATTATAAAAATAGCTAGATTCTTTGTTAGTTGTTACCTCTTTTGGGGGGCAATATTGATTCTAAAGGAGAATAGTTAGATGTTTACAATTTAAATTTCATTATATTTGAGATGTAACCTAAGTCCATCTTTCCCTGGTAAGGTATGGTGAAGTGTTTTTATTTGGCAAAGCAAATCTATGTCAACACAGGCTGATCAACTGAGCATACCTTATACATATATTATACATACATTATACATATATTATACATACATTATACATTATAAGCCTTTACCTTCATAGGAAAGCTGACATTAAAGTCATCTGTGTTGAAGTGCAAAATTTGCTTTTAGAGTTATTGATTATCTATGTCATCAAAAACACAAGGTTCTTTTACCGTTAATATCTTCTCCCTAGCTACTGGGTGTATCAAGACAAGGTGTGGGGGCATCCCCGACCAAACAGGTGCTCTATTGTTAGATGGTTAATAGGGATTGTAGATGTAAAAAATGTGACAAAGAGAATGGGTTCAAGATCTCTAAAATAAAAAAATAAATAAAAATACAACATGCATAGGTGATCATACAAATACTCTCCTTTTAATGTTTTGTATGTTTCAATGCAACCATGTTGATAAACAAAGTTTTGACCATTATCCCTCCTTTCATATACCGTATTCGACGTAATAAGCGCCCAGGGCGCACTCAAAATTAGTAATAGGGGGCTCTTATTAGAATATTACTTTGGTGAAAAAAACAGAGTTGAAAGATAAATTTTGTGGTTTATACAGCCTGAAATGTTTATATATGACAGATATATTTTTCCAGAATATAATCGCCCATAATTAAGTGTGCATGTAGCACACGAGTGCGTATTATACGCAAAATAAATAAATCTTATGTACATTGATCAATCGGAAAGGGTGCTAAATGAGATTGTTCACTAGCCAATATAAAAGCAAATATCGCCGTGGGCGCTTATTAGATCGAATACGGTATGTTTAAATAGCCTTTTTACACATCACTGTAAACTGAGTAGTGTATTGGTGTCACTTCTTTTATTGTTTACAACCACAGTAGGTGCTCTTGTACTGCAGATAAAGCTTCCTTTCATGCAAGTATTATCTGACCAGGCACTCTAACAGTGTGTGGTGTTCAATAAATCAGTTCCATGATTACACATAATTATCTCAATACAAAGGTAACGAGTAGATATAGATAGTAGGCATGATATCTGAATAAATATAATTTATGATTGATGTCCACATTTCTCACCATAAAGAAATATTACCAATATAAATAATAAAATATGTAACAATCCATATACACAATTTTATCATATAATGGGTAGGTTTCTCGGCAGGATAAAGCCAACGGATAAAAACGATATCCGTTGGGGTCATATGCGGATAGAGATGCAAATATCAAAGGTCAAGTAGGGACTACTTTCACTGTTTATAAACAAACATGGCGTCGTTATGACAGGACAGAGCGACTGTCAACGTCTGACCATGGCCGTGACGTCTCATAGACAAGGGTTTGAGTAGCTTCCCTTTGACAAAGGGCAGTTACTCTAGCGGACAGACCGATGGATTGCCACGAAAGGCAATTAAAAACAATTGTTGTTTTGCGTATATGGTGCTTCGCCACTGTAAAAGAAACAAATTTCAGTTGGAACTATATTGGCTACTGTCACTGTCCGACTGACACATCACTTACCCTGTGACGTAATAAATATTAATGCCCGCGTTCCAGGAAAACTGTTGGTAATGTTTGTGAGAGAGGGAAAGTGATTTTGAAGCACAGAATTAAAGAATGACATTATATGATAAAGAGGTTATCACGCTTGTGTGTTTGGGGATGGTAAATATCCTGTATTAGGAATAAACACTATGTATTTAGCTCGCCAAGGCTCGCTAAATACAATGTTTATTCCTAATGCAGGATATTTACCATCCCCAAACACACTCGCGTGATAACCTCTGTATATTCCCCACTTACCACTGTGTGGCAATGAGCTCAACACTAGGTGCACAGTCAAGTTCAAGGGTAAGGTCACATGACATCATTCTATAATAAGTTGAACTAAGGCCTTGACAAGACTAATAATGGCCATAGAAAATAAGTTACATTCGTTCTTATTCCATACCACATTCATACAGTTATAGGCTTAGGAAATGTTTGAATTATAATTTGGTTTAGTTAAGTTTATACCAGTATAACCATATTTAACTAAATAACATACTGTATTGATGCTATACGATACAGTTTAAATTTAAATGAATTAAAATTTCATTTCAATTTAAAAGCTGAATGAAACATCTAAAATATCAAACGAATATATACAAATACTTAAAACTTGACTTGGCTGCATAGTGTTATGAAACAGATAAAAGACTGGTATATCTTGCTTTCTAAGTATAAGGAATAAGGACAGACCAAACCCACAGCTTAATATTTGTATCTTAAATTGAAGTTGCATCAAATCATTTCCATGAGATTTATGATGTTCTGGTGTGTGCTTTGTTTAGAGTATGAAATCAACATCAGCAGATGAGGATGAGGACATTGAGAGGTAGGTATTTGTATTTCTTTGTCCTTGCCAATCCCGGTCTCCTGAATGCCTGTGTGTGAATGTAGATCTATTAACACCTGTTAAAATGAGTTGTAATATCACCTGACTGAAAGTCAAGTGAGATTATGTCATGGACTGTTTGTCCAGTGTCTATGGAAAACATAGTCTCCTCATTAACCACTGAACCAAAGTTGAAATTTCACATACTTGTTCCCACAAATGATCCACAGCAGCCATATTGCAAAACCTATTAGGGCCATTATTCTGTCATTTTGGTACAAAATATCATTACAGTTGTACATGTGTAGTAAGTAGTCTGGGTCAACATATATGTTGCATATATTGAAATATTTTAAACTTTGACCTTTGACCATGCTCCTAAATTCTTTCGAAATGCATTCCCTTTCACTAAAACATCCTCTCCTCTGAAACCACTGGACCAATGAATCTTCACATAATTATTCTCTGATGTCACCTGAATTTGTTCAAGAAGTTTGATCCCAATTCAAATATGGCCTTGTGCACAGGTGGCCCAGGATTATGTTTCTAGGTTTGTCAGCACCATACCAGTGCTTGTAGGTTTCACCAAAGTGGTGAACATCTAAGTCTTGCATCTCTTGGGGCTTTCCTCCCACATCAAGCTGACACACTGTGATATAGCTGAAATACTGTTCATAGCTTCCTAAAACCCAACTCACTCACTCACTCAATATGGCCACCACAGCAAAAAAAACCCTGGGATATGTTTGAGCAAAATGTGATGTTAATTTTGGGACTCAATCGTACATTCTGTCTTTGCAATATTTAAAAATTTGACCTGGTTATTGTCATGCTCTTGTATTAACTCAAAAATTCATATTGGCTCTGTAAACATCTTTTCTGCAAAGGAGGAGCTGAGCTTTGGCATGTCTTTTTCTCCTTATGACAACATCATATTTTGTTTCAAGCATTAGATTTAAGTGTTACTTTTTAGTTCTCAGTATTTATGTAGAAATAATTTGGTGTTATTAAATAATATGTTGAAGGATGTGTAGTGTTGTTAAATAATATGTTGAAGGATGTGTTGTGTTATTATGTCTCCCCCAGAATGGAGGGAGACATATTGTTTTTGGCACGGTTCCCGTCGGCGTCGGTGTTGGCGTCGGCGTTGGCGTCGGCGTCGGCGTTCCCACCGTTTCCGGACCATAACTCAGAAACCGTTTAATATTTTTTCGCGAAACTTTGTATACACATTAACCCAGCACTGAAGTGGTGCCTTTTGCTATTTAGAGATTTTTGACATTTTTATTTTTTCTCGTTTCCATGGAGATAACTTGAACATAGACTCTGAATGGGGGTAAGCTTTGTTTCCGGACCATAACTCAAAAACTGTTCAATATTATTTCATGAAGTTGTAACATATTAACCAAGTCCTGAAGTGGTGCCCATTAGTTGTTTGAAATTTCTAGGAGTTCTATTTTTGTCACTGTTATTTAGTAATGGAGGGTGGGAATGAAGAGATGGGGTTTAACGTGAAGTAAACGAATGAATGGGGGTTAGGGGAGTGGGGGGAGACATATGTTTTTACGAGTAAAAACACTTTCTAGTTAAATATGTTGAAGAATGTGTAGTGTTGTTAAATAATATGTTGAAGGATGTGTAGTGTTATTAAATAATATGTTGAAGGATGTGTAGTGTTATTAAATATGTTGAAGGATGTGTAGTGTTGTTAATAATGTTGAAGGATGTGTAGTGTTATTATCCCCCGCCACGAAGTGGAAGGGGGATATAGGAATGGGTGACGTCCGTCCGTCCTTCCGTCACATTTCGTTTCCGGAGCAGATCTTGAAAACCGTACCATATTTCTTCACCAAACTTGGCACATAGATAGATCTAGTGGTGAACTGGTGCCTTTTGATAGTTTTGGATTTTAAAAAAAGGTTATTTTTCGAGTTTCCATGGCAACAACTTTGATTTAGACTGAAAATGGCGGTAGTCCTCGTTTCCGGAGCAGATCTTGAAAACCGTACCATATTTCTTCACCAAACTTGGCACATAGATAGATCTAGTGGTGAACTGGTGCCTTTGGATAGTTTGGGAATTTAAAAAAAGTTAATTTTCAAGTTTCCATGGCAACAACTTTGATTTAGACTGAAAATGGCGGTAGTCTTCGTTTCTAGTGGTGAACTGGTGCCTTTTGATAGTTAAGGAATTTTTAAAAAAAATTTGGAGCTAATGCACTGCACACCCCCGACATGTCATACTGGCGGGGAATGTGAGTATTTCATGCTTGTTAAATAATATGTTGAAGAATGTGAAGTGTTGTTAAATAATATGTTGAAGAATGTGTAGTGTTATTGAGTGATATTTTGAAGGATTGCAGTTTTATTAAATAATATGTTGGAGAATGGGTAGTATCTTGAAAACCATGCCTTTTGATAGTTTGGGAGTTTTTACAAATGTTTCCTTAGCAAGAGCATAACTCGGAAACTGTTTACATATTCTACTAAAACATCTACACAGGGTTGTCTGAGAACCGTTACCATAATAACCTAATTAAGATGTATACCACTTGACAAAGGGACTTTGACAAGGAATATGGTGAATTATTGTGAAAACACAATTTACAAGTGGCACCCGAACCAGCCTACTTCCTCACAGTGGGTATCGGTAACATGAACAGGGGCACCTGAACCAGCCTACTTCCTCACAGTGGGTACTGGTAACATGAACAGGGGCACCTGAACCAGCCTACTTCCTCACAGTGGGTACCGGTAACATGAACAGGGGCACCCGAGCCAGCCTACTTCCTCGCATTGGGTATCGGTAACATGAACAGGGGCACCTGAACCAGCCTACTTCCTCACAGTGGGTATCGGTAACATGAACAGGGGCACCTGAACCAGCCTACTTCCTCACAGTGGGTATCGGTAACATGAACAGGGGCACCTGAACCAGCCTACTTCCTTGCAGTTGGTACCGGTAACATGAACAGGGGCACCTGAACCAGCCTACTTCCTCGCATTGGGTATCGGTAACATGAACAGGGGCACCTGAACCAGCCTACTTCCTCGCATTGGGTATCGGTAACATGAACAGGGGCCCCTGAACCAGCCTACTTCCTCACAGTGGGTACTGGTAACATGAACAGGGGCACCTGAACCAGCCTACTTCCTCACAGTGGGTACCGGTAACATGAACAGGGGCACCCGAGCCAGCCTACTTCCTCGCATTGGGTATCGGTAACATGAACAGGGGCACCTGAACCAGCCTACTTCCTCACAGTGGGTATCGGTAACATGAACAGGGGCACCTGAACCAGCCTACTTCCTCACAGTGGGTATCGGTAACATGAACAGGGGCACCTGAACCAGCCTACTTCCTTGCAGTGGGTACCGGTAACATGAACAGGGGCACCTGAACCAGCCTACTTCCTCGCATTGGGTATCGGTAACATGAACAGGGGCACCTGAACCAGCCTACTTCCTCGCAGTGGGTATCGGTAACATGAACAGGGGCACCTGAACCAGCCTACTTCCTCACAGTGGGTATCGGTAACATGAACAGGGGCACCTGAACCAGCCTACTTCCTCACAGTGGGTATCGGTAACATGAACAGGGGCACCTGAACCAGCCTACTTCCTCGCAGTGGGTACCGGTAACATGAACAGGGGCACCTGAACCAGCCTACTTCCTCGCATTGGGTATCGGTAACATGAACAGGGGCACCTGAACCAGCCTACTTCCTCGCATTGGGTATCGGTAACATGAACAGGGGCACCTGAACCAGCCTACTTCCTCACAGTGGGTATCGGTAACATGAACAGGGGCACCTGAACCAGCCTACTTCCTCACAGTGGGTATCGGTAACATGAACAGGGGCACCTGAACCAGCCTACTTCCTCGCATTGGGTATCGGTAACATGAACAGGGGCACCTGAACCAGCCTACTTCCTCACAGTGGGTATCGGTAACATGAACAGGGGCACCTGAACCAGCCTACTTCCTCGCATTGGGTATCGGTAACATGAACAGGGGCACCTGAACCAGCCTACTTCCTCACAGTGGGTACCGGTAACATGAACAGGGGCACCCGAGCCAGCCTACTTCCTCGCAGTGGGTATCGGTAACATGAACAGGGGCACCTGAACCAGCCTACTTCCTCACATTGGGTATCGGTAACATGAACAGGGGCACCTGAACCAGCCTACTTCCTCGCAGTGCGTATCGGTAACATGAACAGGGGCACCTGAACCAGCCTATTTCCTATTTCCATTACTAAAAGGTCCAGTGAACATAGTTCACAGGAGTTAATGCATTGCACACAACCGGACATATCATATTGGCGGGGGATGTGAGTATTTCATGCTTGTTGAGTGATATTTTGAAGGATTGCAGTTTTATTAAATAATATGTTGGAGAATGAGTAGTATTATTGAGTAATATTTTGAAGGATGTGTAGTATTATTGAGTAATATTTTGAAGGATGTGTAGTGTTATTGAGTGATATTTTGAAGGATTGCAGTTTTATTAAATAATATGTTGGAGAATGTGTAGTTTTATTAAATAATGTATCCCCAGCAACCTGTTGCGCCCAGCGGGTGTACAGCTACGCCCGGCCACCTTCTTGCTGCGTCTCTACCGTGCTGAGGACATACCCAGAAGTAAGCTGCTGATCACATATAGGATTCATAAACAGAACGTGACTTCTGATCAAACTGAGGAATATGAACAATTCAGTTACCAACACTTACAAGCAACATGATTTTAACACAGTATTTGTAAATCTATTGGTAAACTTACCAAATCATGTTCATGCCAATCTACGTTGATATGCACACAATGGCCCTGTGTTGGGTGTGCAAGGGAGTGGCGGGTAAGCAGTGTCTGTGTTTCTGTTACAGTGGACTCGGCCTTCATGGAGGGAGTGAAGAAAGTTTTCAACATCGGCGAGGAACAGAAGGAGCTGGTTGACCCCTACTTCGTCTTCTCCTTTGCAGGGAAGGAGGTCAGTGCTTGTCTGTATTGTACATAGACTCAAAGAGGGTAGCAGATGGGTTTATGATTGTTATTGGGTTGAAGATCGACCCATAGGGGTTCTGATTATATATATTTTGTTCCAGTTGAAATTAATCTTCTTTTTGAAATTTCAACTGAAATCTTGTCCAGTAATTCTCGTGTTCTTTACAATTGTGGTACATTTTCCATTAAAACATTTGAGATGTTCCTTTCTTTTCCACCCAAATACGAGACAACATTAAGCTACCCTGGTCTACCTGTACAAGAGGAATGTTGTGTACATATTTTGAAATTAAAAAATAACACAATTTTTAAACTTATCCTGCATTTCTTTTTAATGCATATACCGCGGTGCTTTGAAAGAAAGGCGAGGTTCTGAAAGGACCAGCTGAAGAAGACATTGTTCCAGCTAGTTGCTCCCACATGACCATGTACATGATGACGTCACACACCATCACACTACTGCTGTCAGTTAGACGGAACAGTCCTGTTGGAGTTCTCGAGCTCCAATCCATTGACATCCAACACTATTTGTATTTTTTGTGATTTATATCCTTCTTCTGGTTTGTGATTTCATGTCTTGATTACTATTTTTGCAATTGCATTAATATTTAATGCCTGATGGTGGCTTTTTGTCACAGTAAATATCAAACATATTTTATTCACTTTCCCTTGCGTAATCTTATCCTTTTAATCTGATCGAGGAGTGAACTCACTATGATTACAACTTCTGCTTCATTGCTGATTAATGTCATGTTGTACTCAGTGCCATGGTTACAAGTTGGGCTGTGACCCCCACCCCACCCTTAGTGTCTGGACTGTTCCGATATTTGAAAACAGATGCTAAGTGTAGCTTTTGTATACCCATCTCTCCCAAAGCCTTCTCCAAGTACCTGTGGGTTTCTTGGAAGCGCCGCTCACAGCTCACAGCTCCTGAGCAGCTACACGGTGCTGTTGGTGCTGGCGCCTCTGGGATTCAGCCTTCTGCCATTCCAGCAGACGCCTCGACAGCTCCTCCAGGCTACGTATGGGAATCCCACCTGGTTGCAGATGATGCAGCCTCTTACACACCCGCCAGCGCCTCTGGTTCACAAAGCTTCTGCTGCACTACCGGTGCTTTCTATGTCGCCTTGTTTGGGTACACCCTCTTCCTCTTGGGTTCCATCATCACATGGGTCATTGGGGGTGTTTCCTCCAAGCAATCTTTTAAGTCAGCTCGCTTCAAGCGCTGGTCCAGAAGCCGTTCACCTATCCGCCGCTCGCAGCACTACCACTCAGATTCATCCTTGGTAGAGGATTTTGAGATATTCTCTGAGTGGGACACCCATCCCAGCCTTACCCAGATGCCGGATTGGATAGCAGACCACCTGAATTAGGTTGCGCCTTCACCAAGTCCAAGTCTACCTCCATTTCGCCGGAACCAATGCTAAAGGATCTGGTCTCAGCATTGGATGAAGAATTTGTGATATTATCTTTATCGTTGGCGTTGAAGGTTCCTGGGTTTAGGAGGGACAATTTCCCAATCCATGCTTTGGATATGGTGGACTGGGCACACATCCGGGATGAGGATCTCCATTGTATGGCTGGGTTGTCTAAACCAACAACTATCCAGATACTAGACACCTGATTTGGCTTTCATGCAATGGTCTGAAGTATCCTAAGCCCTTGGCAGCGCCTGGCCCCATGGTGAGGGTTCCCCCCAATATCTCCCTGTCTAATCGACGTTGGCTGAATGATTCCACGAGAATGTGTTTCATGTGGTTTCATGTGGCTTCTGGTAGACATGATCTGCACCAAATTTGATAGTCATCACAAATTCATGATCGGTTAGCCATTTGACAGTATCGTCATATACTACCAGGTACCCACCTCGCGGGATCGACGTTCACAAGACAGGACCAGGCGTCACAAGTATCATGGAGATCAACTTGCTCCTACACCAGCCACGTCACACATTCTACACTGAACTCGGAAACACCACTTGTCTGTCTACCACACTGTTCACAGGGGATTGTCTGTGTGTGGAGCTTGAATCTCGTCTCGGCAAAATGCGGGATTCTAGGTTACTGCACAGGGTGATTTAAATGTCACATGTCAAGAACTTTCTGACTGTAAATATACCTAACCGGAATTAGGTCAACTGACCTTATGCTAACCATGAAGTGTATGTGTACAGGTTGGTTTGCATGCTTACTTGTACGTAATGCTGCATCCACTCAATCAGACTCCTGTCGCTGTACATGAATGTTAACTTCAGTAGACCTCTGATGCCAACATGAGTAATGAGGCAACACCCTTCATCGTCACCTCGATATGAGAATGGGAGCATCTTATACAATGCCCAGGGGATGGAAACGATCACCTTACAAAAGACGTCAAGACCCTTGCTTATCCGTTGCTCTACCACCTAACCTCAGGAGTCATCTCAACTGGTGGACGGTAGAGTCGAATGTCTTTGGAGGTGTCTCCTTAACAGAATTATTCCCGACATCCCACCTGTACATAGAAGCATTTCTACAAGGTTGGGGTGTGCATCCTGAGGTCCAGATGACCTGAGGGCTGTGGGCCGGTGCACGGCGCCTTGACACATCAAGAACCTCGGAGGCACTCATTGACATTATCACACTGGAAGGAGCGCCTCCAGTACACTCAACTCGCCTTTTCCACTGACAACTTCATGGTAGTTTGGAGCCTTGTCAATCAGGGGACGACACACTCTCACTCCCACCTTCATCAGTCGTTCCAGTTCTACAATCTGGTAAATTTGCTTTGGTCCAGCACATTCCCTGATGTTGGAACATTTTGGCAGATCCAGGTCTCGAAGGGAAGCTCCAGGTCTGGAAGGGAAGCTCCATCCTGAGGTGTTTCTTCTCCCATGTCAGCACCGAGCTCATCCCAACTTATCTCTCCCCGATCCCAGACCCGCAGACACATTTAGCATCCCTTGGAAAGGACTAAGAGCTTATGCTATTCTGCCACTAGTACTTCTTCACAAGGTGATGCAGAAGATCAGGGGGAAGGTGGTTCACAGACCTCAGAAGTCTTGCAGGAAGCTATCCACTAACTCTACCAGGGTGGTCCAACCTACTCATCCATCCGAACAGCAGGTTACCACACCTGAAGCCTAGCAGTTTTCATCTGCACACCTGGTTCATCTTAAGAGAGCTCAGCACGGGCAGCCAAGGCCATTGCTATGGTGCATAGACCGTCAACCGGAGACCTTTATGATGAAAAGTGGCAATCCCATGGAACCTTTTGTATAGGAAAGGATCAGGGCCCCATGACTGCTTGCCTCAATTCTTGGCTGAATTTTCCTTTATCTGTGTACCAAGCGACACCTGAAAGGCAGCACCATTACTATACTCTTCCGCAAAACGGATATTTTTTACCATAAAAGCAAAACTAGCAGACCAAAAGGTGCAAAATGACGAGGTTTAATGTGTTATAGTTTCAGTGACAAATCTCCCACCGGATCAAAATGATCACAACAAGGACATGCAAACCATTAGTCAGGAAACACGTACGATTCAGAAAAACGCACCCAGTGCATTAACAAAAGGGCCAAGCAACTGCACGCACTGCATGTGCAGCAGCACTATGAACGGTATCAAAATGCAGGGTTTTTGATTGCCTGGCATCTGGGTCAATCGAACAGTGACAGTTCAACAACATGCCAAGATTAACAGAAGTGCAAAGAAACAACGTCATAGGCCGCTGGCAGACAGGGGAATCCCGATCAGCTGTAGCCAGGGTTTTCAGTGTAGTGCAATGGAATCAGTTTCAACAACATGGCATACTCGTCTCTTCCATGGGAAGCTGCTATCAATTACAACGGGGGACATATGCGTTATTGATGGTAGCTGACCTTCACCTTGGACTTTTCCTATGTACCGATAACTGAGGTGACTGCAATCACCAAGTGTTCTCTCCACAAAATTTTGGCTCAATACATTGTACCGTTCCTCGTATAAATGTATTTTCCTACCTCACACAAATCTAACTTCGCATTTCCTTATTGGTGGCTCTTAGCTTGGTGTTGGCAGTTCCGGAAGATCCCGGAACTGCCATTACGCTCATTGCGCCTTGAAGATCAGAAGGCCAAGACCGGTCTTTCTCCATTCCACCTTTATCATCGATCGTGGGAGCCAAATACAAGGAAGAACTCTTATTTTGCCCTGTGTGTGCATTATGAGTTATATCCATCACAGACTTTGCGTGGGGCTCGGAATGCCTTTTCATTCCCGTATCCCTGACCTCCATAACCAAAGCCAACATCACACCACATTGTGGTTGCGAGTTATCACCCTTCAGGCTTATGGAATCACCAACTTGGATCCGCTGAGAGCTGATAACCCTCATGAGATTCGATCGGTTCGCTCTGCACAGTAGTTGCTCTCTTTGAGCCATCATGGAAGGATGATTTTTGTGGTCAGACACTGTCTTCGCAAGCCACTACCTGATGGGAGATGTCAAAGGCGTACAAAGTCTTGGCCCTCTGGTTGCAAATCAGTTTCTAGCACACACTAATTTCTCTTGCTGCTTTTTACCGGGACGTTCTCATACGCTCTTACCATCTGTGGACAGGATTGGATGAAGTTGTTGCAGATCTGCACAAGTGATGCGCTCAAGGACTGCCATAAACTACTGGAGGGTTTATGTCACTGAGGACTGCATCTGAAGGTATGCTCTCCACCGTACCGTCCGATAAAGATGCATCAAGGAGTAATGCAGGATAAGTTAAAAAATCTTGTAAAAATCTAGATATTTTTTATATTTGTATACTTATCCTGCATTACTACATCTTACTGGCCCACCCGGCACAAAGCGACTTCCTACGATGTCTTCAGATGTTATGATCTAGCAGTAATGTGATGGTCTGTGACGTCCACGCTTCTGTGGTCACGTGGGCGCTGTGTGATGGGATTGGCTGCACAACTAGTAGGAACAACTTCTTCTCCTTCACACAGCTTTGTCTTTCTGTCATTAAAGAATAATGCAGGATACAAATATAAAGAATATCTAGATGTTACTAGTTTTACATCTTAATTATTATTCCTGCCACCAATAATGGACATGATCATAATTTTCTATCTGCATGATGACAGACCTTGAGTAATCAGTATGTTGTGGTTGCAGGTGAAGTCGAAGATCATGTACTGCTGTGATCATCCCGAGTGGAACCAGGAGCTCCGGCTTGGACTGCAGGTATACAGTTGCTATTCTCACAAGCTGACCATGTCCAGAGTCCGGGCAAGAATACCTAGGTCCCCAGGCAGTCACTATCGAGGACAGAATAGCTAGATCCCCAGGCAGACACTGTTGGGAGTCCCAAGCCAGAATAACTAGGTCCCCAGGCAGACACTGACCAGGCCAGTATAGCTAGGTCCCCATGCAGACACTGTCCAAGCCAGAATAGCTAGGTCCCCAGGCAGACACTGTCCAAGCCAGAATAGCTAGGTCCCCAGGCAGACACTGTCCAAGCCAGAATAGCTAGGTCCCCAGGCAGACACTGTCCAAGCCAGAATACCTAGGTCCCCAGGCAGACACTGTCCAAGCCAGAATACCTAGGTTCCCATGCGGACACTGTCCAAGCCAGAATACCTAGGTCCCCAGGCAGACACTGTCCAAGCCAGAAAAACGAGGTCCCCAGGCAGACACTGTCCAAGCCAGAAAAACGAGGTCCCCAGGCAGACACTGTCCAAGCCAGAAAAACGAGGTCCCCAGGCAGACACTGTTCAAGCCAGAATACCTAGGTCCCCAGGCAGACACTGTTCAAGCCAGAATAGCTAGGTCCCCAGGCAGACACTGTCCAAGCCAGAATAGCTAGGTCCCCAGGCAGACACTGACCAAGCCAGAATAACTAGGTCCCCAGGCAGACACTGACCAGGCCATAATAACTAGGTCCCCATGCAGACACTGTCCAAGCCAGAATACCTAGGTCCCCAGGCAGACACTGTTCAAGCCAGAATAGCTAGGTCCCCAGGCAGACACTGTCCAAGCCAGAATAGCTAGGTCCCCAGGCAGACACTGACCAAGCCAGAATACCTAGGTCCCCAGGCAGACACTGACCAGGCCATAATAACTAGGTCCCCATGCAGACACTGTCCAAGCCAGAATAACTAGGTACCCAGGCAGACACTGACCAGGCCAGAATAACTAGGTCCCCATGCAGACACTGTCCAAGCCAGAATAACTAGGTCCCCAGGCAGACTGTCCAAGCCAGAATACCTAGGTCCCCATGCAGACACTGTCCAAGCCAGAATAACTAGGTCCCCATGCAGACACTGTCCAAGCCAGAATAAGTAGGTCCCCAGGCAGACACTGACCAGGCCATAATAACTAGGTCCCCATGCAGACACTGTCCAAGCCAGAATAACTAGGTCCCCATGCAGACACTGTCCAAGCCAGAATAACTAGGTCCCCAGGCAGACTGTCCAAGCCAGAATACCTAGGTCCCCATGCAGACACTGTCCAAGCCAGAATAACTAGGTCCCCAGGCAGACACTGTCCAAGCCAGAATAAGTAGGTCCCCAGGCAGACTGTCCAAGCCAGAATACCTAGGTCCCCAGGCAGACTGTCCAAGCCATAATACCTAGGTCCCCATGCAGACACTGTCCAAGCCAGAATACCTAGGTCCCCATGCAGACACTGTCCAAGCCAGAATAACTAGGTCCCCAGGCAGACTGTCCAAGCCAGAATACCTAGGTCCCCAGGCAGGGACTGTGGGGAGTCCAGGTCAGAATGACGAGGTGCCCTAGCTGTGACCAACTGTCCTTATTGACTGATTTTCATTGTGCACTGAGAGTAGAAGTTAACTCTGCAGCCACGACAATCATAAGATGACTTATTATGTACTGTGAGTTAGCCTTGGACTATGTGTAGCAAGAAACTGTTGTCTGTTTCAGTTTCCAAGCATGTGTGAGAGAATTAAGTTCATGATCCGAGACTGGTAAGTTTTCATTGACATCTGCAAATGTTGGACCAGGTCATACACCTTTGTGTCATGTGTGAAATTACACAATCCAAGGAAATGATATGTTTTCATGCTTGAAATCTCTACTTTTGAAATGTTGATCAGTTAGGTTATGGATGCGTTGTAACTCTCATCCTGAAGTGTCATGTGCTATTATGTAAAAGTATTACTTCTGTAATTCAAGAATGAAATGATTCTGAATGTGGTGACCAAATGTTGGGCCTCTTGCACACAATAGATAACTTTTTATACAAGGCACAGCAAGGGACTCCGATGGCCCACAATTTGGACTTTGCAAATCCTCTGAAATGTTTTCCGGTATCTCAATTTTTAATTTTAAACAGTTGCTATCATGCCTATTTTCTTTATCTTCCTCTTTTATTGTTTTGGCCTTGCTTGCTTTCTTTGCGGGAGAATGAATCTATGATGTGTTTCAGTGTGTTTGTTAGACAGTGAAGTAAGCTAGCTGCTGCTCATTACCTTCAGCCTGAGTTAGTTTGTCAGTAAGTTACTTGTGTAGGTTCAGAGGGAACACTGCAGGATATTTAGTTTTTGTCAGTAACACTTTTGCCAAGAGTTACCTGTTTCCAAGAAGACTTTGTACCCATCATTAGGTGATTGCAGTGTCCAGAGAATACATACCATAAGAAACTGAACAGTTACACATTTTGTTATTTATTTAACTTCTAGAATGCCAATCAAACATACGATTTGAGTATAGTTAATACAGCCAATGTATTTACCAAATTTGCATTTTATTAGTTTTCATATTTTTGTAACTCCTCAGTGATTAAGGAGTGATCGAAAAGTGATCGATGTTGAAATCCTATCTCATCCACCAATTGTTTATGGATGTATGTCTTGATACTGGTACTAGACTGAACTCAGCTGGCCTGTTTGCATTTATGTATACCATCTCCGATAAAATTGAATGAAATAGTTCTTATTAAAGATTATGTATTGTTGATATTTCTTGTGACTACAGGGACCGTGTCAACGATGATGATACCATTTGTTCCTGCATTCTCAACACCACTTCAGTTTCTGCTCCCGGGGAGCTGGGTTGGTTTTGTTTGTCGTCCCAATCCCCCTCCTTCACACCACACCCCGCACCTCACCCGTGCTCCCTGGGCACAACTCAGTGTCCCCAGTACTGAGCTGCTGCTGCTGCTGCTGCACTGAGATGCGGTGGTGTTGTGTGGAGGTCCGGGAGTGACTGTATCCCTGTAGCTGCCGAATGTATCAGCAAACCCACACCCATACACCTTGTTCCTCCCTAGGGTAGCTTCACATACAGTAGCATGTTGTGGGTCTGTAATAACCTGTAATAATGTGGTGGCTCAGTGACCGGGCAGAGCTTTATGGTTGTCATATTTGACATGTGGTATATCCCTGCTTGGCTTGGTCAACATGATACCTCCTAAACTGAGATCTATAATATTGCATGGGGCTCCATTTGTGCTTCTAACATCCAGCCTTTCTTCGTGTATATTTCTTCTTTCTATATTATTTCTACAAGCTGTATGTCTCACTTTCATGTGAGATTGCCCAACAGAATGTTTATCTTGGAATCACAGAAAGAAACTGGTAATGGTTGTAACTCTCTCTTGTTGTGTGACAAGCAATTCCATGACGTAAAAGGCGACTATGCTTGTCGTAAGAGGATAGGGTGGTCAGGCTCGCTGACTTCGTTGAAGCATGTAATCAATTCTAATTGCGTGGATTGATGCTTATGAGGTCCAGCCTCGATTATTTACAGACCGCCGGCATATAGCTGGAATATTGCTGAGTGCGGCGTAAAACAACAAACCAAACCAAACCAAACCAAACCATGACTGTTTAGCTGAAGTGTTAAGTGCCACACAGTAGGTAGAACTGTTGAGTACCTGTCTGACTAGGGGACTAATGACACCCTGAATGTTTGACAGTGTGTGTCTGTTTAACTGTACAACCATGTGACTGACATGCATGTACTAGGGAATTACTGACACCCTGACTGTTTGACAGTGTGTGTCTGTATAACTGTACAACCATGTGACTGACATGCCTGTACTAGGGAATTACTGACACCCTGACTGTTTGACAGTGTGTGTCTGTATAACTGTACAACCATGTGACTGACATGCCTGTACTAGGGAATTACTGACACCCTGACTGTTTGACAGTGTGTGTCTGTATAACTGTACAACCATGTGACTGACATGCCTGTACTAGGGAATTACTGACACCCTGACTGTTTGACAGTGTGTGTCTGTATAACTGTACAACCATGTAACTGGCATGCCTGTACTAGGGAATTACTGACACCCTGACTGTTTGACAGTGTGTGTCTGTATAACTGTACAACCATGTAACTGGCATGCTGTACTAGGGAATTACTGACACCCTGACTGTTTGACAGTGTGTGTCTGTATAACTGTACAACCATGTGACTTGCATGCCTGTACTAGGGAATTACTGACACCCTGACTGTTTGACAGTGTGTGTCTGTATAACTGTACAACCATGTGACTGACATGCCTGTACTAGGGAATTACTGACACCCTGACTGTTTGACAGTGTGTGTCTGTATAACTGTACAACCATGTGACTGACATGCCTGTACTAGGGAATTACTGACACCCTGACTGTTTGACAGTGTGTGTCTGTATAACTGTACAACCATGTGACTGACATGCCTGTACTAGGGAATTACTGACACCCTGACTGTTTGACAGTGTGTGTCTGTATAACTGTACAACCATGTGACTGGCATGCCTGTACTAGGGAATTACTGACACCCTGACTGTTTGACAGTGTGTGTCTGTATAACTGTACAACCATGTGACTGACATGCCTGTACTAGGGAATTACTGACACCCTGACTGTTTGACAGTGTGTGTCTGTATAACTGTACAACCATGTGACTGGCATGCGTGTGTGTTGTGTGTCATTGCTGTATGTATTGTTGTTCCGCATGTTTACATTACAGCCAGGATAATTGTGGTCAACAACTGGAGACAGGGTCTTCGTTCATAATTCAAGCAAACATTTAATTGATTATTTTTTGCATATTCCTTACCATAGTAATATAAACTCATGCTGTAAAACTTCCAGTTTTGGAACTATCCTTTGATTTCATGAAAAAAATGTTGATGTTAAAAACAAATATGTGTTTGAGATAAGACCATAAGATTTAATCTGTGAAAGTGATACTGTAATTGTACAAAAAACAGTATTATTCTAGACATCTGAAAATGAACACTTATTTAGCATGTTCATACTTATGTATGTGAGCAAATGACTCTTGACAACATGGTAGTGTCCCTGGGACTGATAGAGCCACTTGACTGACAACATTGTAGTGTCCCTTGGACCGATAGAGCCACTGGACTGACAACATGGTAGTGTCCCTGGGACCCATAGAGCCACTGGACTGACAACATAGTATTGTCCCAGGGACCGATAGAGCCACTTGACTGACAACATGGTAGTGTCCCTGGGACCGATAGAGCCACTTGACTGACAACATGGTAGTGTCCCTGGGACCATTAGGGCCACTTGACTGACAACATGGTAGTGTCCTTGGGACCCATAGAGCCACTTGACTGACATCATGGTAGTGTCCCTGGGACCGATAGAGCCACTTGACTGACATCATGGTAGTGTCACTGGGACCATTTGGGCCACTTGACTGACAACATGGTAGTGTCCCTGGGACCGATAGAGCCACTTGACTGACAACATGGTAGTGTCCTTGGGACCCATAGAGCCACTTGACTGACAACATGGTAGTGTCCCTGGGACCGATAGAGCCACTTGACTGACATCATGGTAGTGTCACTGGGACCATTTGGGCCACTGGACTGACAACATGGTAGTGTCCCTGGGACCGATAGGGCCACTTGACTGACATCATGGTAGTGTCACTGGGACCATTAGGGCCACTGGACTGACAACATGGTAGTGTCCCTGGGACCGATTGAGCCACATGACTGACAACAAATATATATGAACAAACTTGATTAGATATAATGTGTATACCTTGTTCATACTGCAGGGATCGACTGAATGAAGATGACAACGTTGGAACATTCTGTTTACCAGTATCAGTAATTTCATCACAAGGAGACACTGGTGAATACTTTACTCCAGGCCTCTCTCCCCCATGTCAAGCTCACTTGCTCGCACCTACTTGTACATGCCGCAGTCATGCTGGGGAAACCAAGCAGTGATCCATTGGTATTTGGATACTCTGAGCTCAAATGTTTCCCACTGAAATGACAAATGAAAGGAATAATGCATACATCTTCAGTGTTTTTTTGAAGTAATTAAGAATCACATGTTAAAGTTGCACCATGTGCACCATCTGTCACATTTCTCCTGACATTTGGCTTCTGACAAACTGGTGGTTGTGCATGTGACTAGACCCAGCTGAATGCAGGGCAGTGACATGGGTGAGAGAGTGTTCGGTGAATAGCAACTCCGGCTAACATACAGGCTGCCCCCATCGGGACCACATACAGGCCGCCCCCATCGGGACCACATACAGGCCGCCCCCATCGGGACCACATACAGGCCGCCCCCATCGGGACCACATACAGGCTGTCCCCATCGGGACCACATACAGACCGCCACAATCAGGACCACATACAGGCCGCCCCCATCGGTACCACATACAGGCAGCCACCATCAGTACCACATACAGACAGCCCCCATCAGTACCACATACAGGCAGCCCCCATTAGTACCACATACAGGTCCCCCATCAGTACCACATACAGGTCCCCCATCAGTACCACATACAGGCAGCCCCCATCAGTACCACATACAGGCTGCCCCCATCGGGACCACATACAGGCCGCCCCCATCAGTACCACATACAGACAGCCCCCATCAGTACCACATACAGGCAGCCACCATCAGTACCACATACAGGCAGCCACCATCAGTACCACATACAGGCAGCCCCCATCAGTACCACATACAGTCAGCCACCATCAGTACCACATACAGGCCGCCCCCATCAGTACCACATACAGGCCGCCCCCATCAGTACCACATACAGACAGCCCCCATCAGTACCACATACAGACAGCCCCCATCAGTACCACATACAGACAGCATAATGCATACATCTTCAGTGTTTTTTTGAAGTAATTAAGAATCACATGTTAAAGTTGCACCATGTGCACCATCTGTCACATTTCTCCTGACATTTGGCTTCTGACAAACTGGTGGTTGTGCATGTGACTAGACCCAGCTGAATGCAGGGCAGTGACATGGGTGAGAGAGTGTTCGGTGAATAGCAACTCCGGCTAACATACAGGCTGCCCCCATCGGGACCACATACAGGCCGCCCCCATCGGGACCACATACAGGCCGCCCCCATCGGGACCACATACAGACCGCCACAATCAGGACCACATACAGGCCGCCCCCATCGGTACCACATACAGGCAGCCACCATCAGTACCACATACAGACAGCCCCCATCAGTACCACATACAGGCAGCCCCCATTAGTACCACATACAGGTCCCCCATCAGTACCACATACAGGTCCCCCATCAGTACCACATACAGGCCGCCCCCATCAGTACCACATACAGGCTGCCCCCATCGGGACCACATACAGGCCGCCCCCATCAGTACCACATACAGACAGCCCCCATCAGTACCACATACAGACAGCCCCCATCAGTACCACATACAGACAGCCCCCATCAGTACCACATACAGGCAGCCCCCATCAGTACCACATACAGGCAGCCCCCATCAGTACCACATACAGGCCGCCACCATCAGTACCACATACAGGCCGCCCCCATCAGTACCACATACAGGCCGCCCCCATCAGTACCACATACAGACAGCCCCCATCAGTACCACATACAGGCAGCCCCCATCAGTACCACATACAGGCAGCCCCCATCAGTACCACATACAGGCAGCCCCCATCAGTACCACATACAGGCCGCCACCATCAGTACCACATACAGGCCGCCCCCATCAGTACCACATACAGGCCGCCCCCATCAGTACCACATACAGACAGCCCCCATCAGTACCACATACAGGCAGCCCCCATCAGTACCACATACAGGCAGCCCCCATCAGTACCACATACAGGCAGCCCCCATCAGTACCACATACAGGCAGCCACCATCAGTACCACATACAGACAGCCCCCATCAGTACCACATACAGACAGCCCCCATCAGTACCACATACAGGCAGCCCCCATCAGTACCACATACAGACAGCCACCATCAGTACCACATACAGGCAGCCCCCATCAGTACCACATACAGGTCCCCCATCAGTACCACATACAGGCAGCCCCCATCAGTACCACATACAGACAGCCCCCATCAGTACCACATACAGACAGCCCCCATCAGTACCACATACAGGCAGCCACCATCAGTACCACATACAGGTCCCCCATCAGTACCACATACAGGCCGCCCCCATCGGGACCACATACAGGCAGCCCATCAGTACCACATACAGGCAGCCCCCATCAGTACCACATACAGACAGCCCCCATCAGTACCACATACAGGCAGCCCCCATCAGTACCACATACAGGCAGCCACCATCAGTACCACATACAGGCAGCCCCCATCAGTACCACATACAGGCAGCCACCATCAGTACCACATACAGACAGCCCCCATCAGTACCACATACAGGTCCCCCATCAGTACCACATACAGACAGCCCCCATCAGTACCACATACAGACAGCCCCCATCAGTACCACATACAGGTCCCCCATCAGTACCACATACAGGCAGCCCCCATCAGTACCACATACAGGCAGCCCCCATCAGTACCACATACAGACAGCCCCCATCAGTACCACATACAGGCAGCCCCCATCAGTACCACATACAGGCAGCCCCCATCAGTACCACATACAGGCCGCCCCCATCAGTACCACATACAGACAGCCCCCATCAGTACCACATACAGGCCGCCCCCATCAGTACCACATACAGACAGCCCCCATCGGGACCACATACAGACCGCCACAATCAGGACCACATACAGGCCGCCCCCATCGGTACCACATACAGGCAGCCACCATCAGTACCACATACAGACAGCCCCCATCAGTACCACATACAGGCAGCCCCCATTAGTACCACATACAGGTCCCCCATCAGTACCACATACAGGTCCCCCATCAGTACCACATACAGGCAGCCCCCATCAGTACCACATACAGGCTGCCCCCATCGGGACCACATACAGGCCGCCCCCATCAGTACCACATACAGACAGCCCCCATCAGTACCACATACAGGCAGCCACCATCAGTACCACATACAGGCAGCCACCATCAGTACCACATACAGGCAGCCCCCATCAGTACCACATACAGTCAGCCACCATCAGTACCACATACAGGCCGCCCCCATCAGTACCACATACAGGCCGCCCCCATCAGTACCACATACAGACAGCCCCCATCAGTACCACATACAGACAGCCCCCATCAGTACCACATACAGACAGCATAATGCATACATCTTCAGTGTTTTTTTGAAGTAATTAAGAATCACATGTTAAAGTTGCACCATGTGCACCATCTGTCACATTTCTCCTGACATTTGGCTTCTGACAAACTGGTGGTTGTGCATGTGACTAGACCCAGCTGAATGCAGGGCAGTGACATGGGTGAGAGAGTGTTCGGTGAATAGCAACTCCGGCTAACATACAGGCTGCCCCCATCGGGACCACATACAGGCCGCCCCCATCGGGACCACATACAGGCCGCCCCCATCGGGACCACATACAGGCCGCCCCCATCGGGACCACATACAGGCTGTCCCCATCGGGACCACATACAGACCGCCACAATCAGGACCACATACAGGCCGCCCCCATCGGTACCACATACAGGCAGCCACCATCAGTACCACATACAGACAGCCCCCATCAGTACCACATACAGGCAGCCCCCATTAGTACCACATACAGGTCCCCCATCAGTACCACATACAGGTCCCCCATCAGTACCACATACAGGCAGCCCCCATCAGTACCACATACAGGCTGCCCCCATCGGGACCACATACAGGCCGCCCCCATCAGTACCACATACAGACAGCCCCCATCAGTACCACATACAGGCAGCCACCATCAGTACCACATACAGGCAGCCACCATCAGTACCACATACAGGCAGCCCCCATCAGTACCACATACAGTCAGCCACCATCAGTACCACATACAGGCCGCCCCCATCAGTACCACATACAGGCCGCCCCCATCAGTACCACATACAGACAGCCCCCATCAGTACCACATACAGACAGCCCCCATCAGTACCACATACAGACAGCATAATGCATACATCTTCAGTGTTTTTTTGAAGTAATTAAGAATCACATGTTAAAGTTGCACCATGTGCACCATCTGTCACATTTCTCCTGACATTTGGCTTCTGACAAACTGGTGGTTGTGCATGTGACTAGACCCAGCTGAATGCAGGGCAGTGACATGGGTGAGAGAGTGTTCGGTGAATAGCAACTCCGGCTAACATACAGGCTGCCCCCATCGGGACCACATACAGGCCGCCCCCATCGGGACCACATACAGGCCGCCCCCATCGGGACCACATACAGACCGCCACAATCAGGACCACATACAGGCCGCCCCCATCGGTACCACATACAGGCAGCCACCATCAGTACCACATACAGACAGCCCCCATCAGTACCACATACAGGCAGCCCCCATTAGTACCACATACAGGTCCCCCATCAGTACCACATACAGGTCCCCCATCAGTACCACATACAGGCCGCCCCCATCAGTACCACATACAGGCTGCCCCCATCGGGACCACATACAGGCCGCCCCCATCAGTACCACATACAGACAGCCCCCATCAGTACCACATACAGGCAGCCACCATCAGTACCACATACAGGCAGCCACCATCAGTACCACATACAGGCAGCCCCCATCAGTACCACATACAGGCCGCCCCCATCAGTACCACATACAGGCCGCCCCCATCAGTACCACATACAGACAGCCCCCATCAGTACCACATACAGACAGCCCCCATCAGTACCACATACAGACAGCCCCCATCAGTACCACATACAGGCAGCCCCCATCAGTACCACATACAGGCAGCCCCCATCAGTACCACATACAGGCCGCCACCATCAGTACCACATACAGGCCGCCCCCATCAGTACCACATACAGGCCGCCCCCATCAGTACCACATACAGACAGCCCCCATCAGTACCACATACAGGCAGCCCCCATCAGTACCACATACAGGCAGCCCCCATCAGTACCACATACAGGCAGCCCCCATCAGTACCACATACAGGCAGCCACCATCAGTACCACATACAGACAGCCCCCATCAGTACCACATACAGACAGCCCCCATCAGTACCACATACAGGCAGCCCCCATCAGTACCACATACAGACAGCCACCATCAGTACCACATACAGGCAGCCCCCATCAGTACCACATACAGGTCCCCCATCAGTACCACATACAGGCAGCCCCCATCAGTACCACATACAGACAGCCCCCATCAGTACCACATACAGACAGCCCCCATCAGTACCACATACAGGCAGCCACCATCAGTACCACATACAGGTCCCCCATCAGTACCACATACAGGCCGCCCCCATCGGGACCACATACAGGCAGCCCATCAGTACCACATACAGGCAGCCCCCATCAGTACCACATACAGACAGCCCCCATCAGTACCACATACAGGCAGCCCCCATCAGTACCACATACAGGCAGCCACCATCAGTACCACATACAGGCAGCCCCCATCAGTACCACATACAGGCAGCCACCATCAGTACCACATACAGACAGCCCCCATCAGTACCACATACAGGTCCCCCATCAGTACCACATACAGACAGCCCCCATCAGTACCACATACAGACAGCCCCCATCAGTACCACATACAGGTCCCCCATCAGTACCACATACAGGCAGCCCCCATCAGTACCACATACAGGCAGCCCCCATCAGTACCACATACAGACAGCCCCCATCAGTACCACATACAGGCAGCCCCCATCAGTACCACATACAGGCAGCCCCCATCAGTACCACATACAGGCCGCCCCCATCAGTACCACATACAGACAGCCCCCATCAGTACCACATACAGGCAGCCCCCATCAGTACCATATACAGGCCGCCCCCATCAGTACCACATACAGGCCGCCCCCATCAGTACCACATACAGGCCGCCCCCATCAGTACCACATACAGTCAGCCCCCATCAGTACCACATACAGGCAGCCACCATCAGTACCACATACAGGCCGCCCCCATCAGTACCACATACAGGCCGCCCCCATCAGTACCACATACAGACAGCCCCCATCAGTACCACATACAGGCAGCCCCCATCAGTACCACATACAGGCAGCCACCATCAGTACCACATACAGACAGCCCCCATCAGTACCACATACAGGCAGCCACCATCAGTACCACATACAGGCAGCCACCATCAGTACCACATACAGGCAGCCACCATCAGTACCACATACAGACAGCCCCCATCAGTACCACATACAGACAGCCACCATCAGTATCACATACATACAGCCACCATCAGTACCACATACAGACAGCCACCGTCAGTACCACATACAGACAGCCACCATCAGTACCACATACAGACAGCCCCCATCGGTACCACATACAGGCCGACCCCATCGGTACCACATACAGGCAGCCACCATCAGTACCACATACAGGCAGCCACCATCAGTACCACATACAGGCAGCCACCATCAGTACCACATATAGGCAGCCCCCATCAGTACCACATACAGGCAGCCCCCATCAGTACCACATACAGGCCGCCCCCATCAGTACCATATACAGACAGCCCCCATCAGTACCACATACAGACAGCCCCCATCAGTACCACATACAGGCCGCCCCCATCAGTACCACATACAGGCCACTCATCAGTACCACATACAGACAGCCCCCATCAGTACCACATACAGGCCGCCCCCATCAGTACCACATACAGGTCCCCCATCAGTACCACATACAGGCAGCCCCCATCAGTACCACATACAGGCAGCCCCCATCAGTACCACATACAGGCAGCCCCCATCAGTACCACATACAGACAGCCCCCATCAGTACCACATACAGACAGCCCCCATCAGTACCACATACAGGCAGCCCCCATCAGTACCACATACAGACAGTCCCCATCAGTACCACATACAGGCCGCCCCCATCGGGACCACATACAGGCAGCCACCATCAGTACCACATACAGGCAGCCACCATCAGTACCACATACAGGCCGCCCCCATCGGGACCACATACAGGCCGCCACAATCAGGACCACATACAGGTCCCCCATGGGGACCACATACAGGCAGCCCCCATCAGTACCACATACAGGCAGCCCCCATCAGTACCACATACAGGCCGCCCCCATCAGTACCACATACAGACAGCCCCCATCAGTACCACATACAGGCAGCCACCATCAGTACCACATACAGGCCGCCCCCATCGGGACCACATACAGGCCGCCACAATCAGGACCACATACAGGTCCCCCATGGGGACCACATACAGGCAGCCCCCATCAGTACCACATACAGGCAGCCCCCATCAGTACCACATACAGGCCGCCCCCATCAGTACCACATACAGACAGCCCCCATCAGTACCACATACAGGCAGCCACCATCAGTACCACATACAGGCCGCCCCCATCGGGACCACATACAGGCCGCCCCCATCGGGACCACATACAGGCCGCCACAATCAGGACCACATACAGGTCCCCCATGGGGACCACATACAGGCAGCCCCCATCAGTACCACATACAGGCCGCCCCCATCAGTACCACATACAGGTCCCCCATCAGTACCACATAATGGCTTCATTAAGAAGAAGTCTTCCTTGGCAGCACTATCAAAAGATATCTGCTTGTAAATGTTAGAGCTGAAGTTCTGAAACTGTGGTTAGTTAGGCTGTAACTAACTGAAAACACACAAGACACCAAGGAAAACCAATACCTTAAAGTAAATTTAAAACATGTAGTATATTTGCTTGGCAGAGAGGTAACTGTTTGCTTCATGTGCGAGGTGTGTCACATGCATGGGACTTCGTGTGTGACATACAACATGTGCTCTCTAGCAGTCAGCCATCTCACATGACATGCACATTTGTAACTTTTCCTGAATAAATGTTACAACCTCCTGAAAACTGTCATATGACGGTTACAACAGTATGAAAGGCAATACTACACACATAAAGAATATGACACATCAGCCTTTATCCTCAAAGCGCATATTTATCAGCAACTGCAAAGACTATAAAGACGTACCAGTTATACAGGGAAGTAGGTCCTGCACAACTATTATTCAGATTACTAGCTTTGGTGAAAACCATGTTGTGTTCCCACAGCTAGGGGAAATATAGGGTGTTTATGGGGAAGTTTGGGCAATGAAGTAAGTCATATGGCTGTCTTGCCTGATCAACAATGAGGCACTTAGATGGTACATAGGTTGTATTCATGTTATTATTGTGCCTCTTTTTCCTGATCACTCTTGAAGATCAATCATAACTGCACCCAAATGCTTGCTCCTGACTGTGCAGGTGTTCCAACAGTTCTCTGGACCACACTGAGCGGCCCCATCACTTGACACTCTCCCCCTGCAGTAGTTCTGAAGAGGATGCACCCCAAAAATGCATTTTTGTTTTTTCTGTGAATGTGCATCCTGCATAGATTAGATATAACAGTTCTATGCAGTTTGAAGCATATCCACTCCCTACCCGCAGCCACACAGGTAGACCTACAAACCCTCCTCCCAGTACATGACATGCAGTAAGCCATGGATGATAGCAGGAGTTTGCTCTGTGCAGCCACACATGTAGACCTACATACCCTCCTCCCTGTACATGACATGCAGTAAGCCATGGATGATAGCAGGAGTTTGCTCTGTGCAGCCACACATGTAGACCTACATACCCTCCTCCCTGTACATGACATGCAGTAAGCCATGGATGATAGCAGGAGTTTGCTCTGTGCAGCCACACATGTAGACCTACATACCCTCCTCCCTGTACATGACATGCAGTAAGCCATGGATGATAGCTGGAGTTCGCTCTGTGCAGCCACACATGTAGACCTACATACCCTCCTCCCAGTACATGACATGCAGTAAGCCATGGATGATAGCAGGAGTTCGCTCTGTGCAGCCACACATGTAGACCTACATACCCTCCTCCCTGTACATGACATGCAGTAAGCCATGGATGATAGCAGGAGTTTGCTCTGTGCAGCCACACATGTAGACCTACATACCCTCCTCCCAGTACATGACATGCAGTAAGCCATGGATGATAGCTGGAGTTCGCTCTGTTTGGAGATCTGTTGTAGAAAGAAGTTGTGAATATGTAATCATTACATACCAATATTTTGTGTCAATTGAACAATATGCTGATTTATGCTCTATGGTTAATCGCATGTGTAAAGATGTGTTCTTGTCTCAGTGTTTTCTGTAATTAGTTAATGCAGCACAATAAGATACTTCTTTCATACATAATGTCCTGTTTAGGATGTGTGTCTAATGTGTGACTATGTTTGTATTTGTGCAGACAAGGATGAGGGTAACTTGGTCTCCATTGTTTCTTTACATGTTCCTGTACTCAGTGTTAAACAAAATCCTAATTCTCCATGCTCCATCTGTGCAACATTATGTTATCCTTATTCTCATCTGCATGCTAACTGTTTCATGTAATGAATTCCTAACATCAGTGAGGACACTACTGTAGTTAGTTTTGTTTGAGTGGCATCAACCTTTCCCTCTGTAATACCATGTTTTTCAATTTAATGTAGTTACTCTGAGTTGGGTTCGGTTACAATAACTTCTAGCCCCTTTCATCATTGTTTATGTATCTATTTTGCCTCCAATGAAAATCTTCTTTATCCTGTGTTCTACACATCTGTATTTTACAAGTGATGTGTAACTATATGCCATACATGCTTATAAACAAGTCCCACTTGAGACTGCTTGGTGTTCTGTAACAGCTATTAACTGTCCTGCATGCCTCGAACCCCCACTCCACATGCACAGCTAGGTCCGACACACAGTCACAACTACACCTGTACACCTAGTCCAGCCCAAGTAGTCATGGACACAGCTTGCAGTGAGAGTGCATGGCTGATTGTAATGGCTTTCCTTGACTGATGTTGTAACAAGACATTGACCTTTATACAGGAAATGACCTTGATCTCTTAAGCTCTGGATCAGAGACTTCTCTTCAATACAGCTATTAATTTATGATGCATACTTGAAATCTGAATACTGCCAAAGAATGATCCCTATAAAGAAAGATTTTTCCCATTTTTTAACAATTGTTATCTCATTATGGGATTTGTGTTGCATAATCAGATAGTAAGATGTCGAAATGATGGATAAAGTCTTTTCACTATTTTCATATTTCAACAAATGCTGTATCATATCAACTAAACCTGTTTGTGGTTCTGACTGCATGTAACCTTTGTCCTGTAGGTTTCCTGCCCACATTTGGACCATGCTATGTCAACTTTTATGGGTCAACAAGGGAGTATTCGGACCTGCCCGATGAGTATGAGGATCTGAATCTGGGCAAGGTGGGCAGTACAATGTAGTCTATATTCCCTGAGGGTATTTCCCATTGGATGAGAAATAACACAGTACATAAATCATACGTACTCTATTAGAATATCACTTCAAGAGCACCAGTGTATTGTTTACGTCATCAGGACAACATTGTTGATGTCATCCAAATTTTATTGGAATGTAAGGTCAGAAGGATTCACAAGATTGTTGACAATTGTCGTTTTCTAAGACGGTGGTCGTGGTCCGTGCATTTACTATGGGGGAGCTAAAGATATTTAATCAAATAATATTACACTCCCGTGTGTGTCATATTGATTCTATGACATTGTTTCTTATAATAATCTTGTAAAATAATCTCTATGTTCTGCTTTGCCTAAGCTGTGCAGCCTGACTCCTTGTTTATATGAATTGCAGGGTGAGGGTGTGGCATACCGAGGAAGGGCCCTGGTGGAGCTAATTACACAACTTGGGGAGCTGCCAGAACAGTCTATAGCCGACATAAACAGTGACGATATACTCCGAGTCCAGGTTAGCCATCTCTATCAACATGTACCGGGATCAGTGTATCTATCAGGCTGGAGGCCACATCAACAGTGTATTTAAGTAGTATCAGGCTGGAGGCCACATCCACATTGTATTTAAGTAGTATCAGGGTGTAGGCCACATCAACATTGTATTTAAGTAGTATCAGGCTGGAGGCCATATCAACAGTGTATTTAAGTAGTATCAGGGTGTAGGCCACATCAACATTGTATTTATGTAGTATCAGGCTGGAGGCCACATCAACAGTGTATTTAAGTAGTATCAGGCTAGAGGCCACATCAACAGTGTATTTAGGTAGTATCAGGCTGGAGGCCACATCAACATTGTATTTAAATAGTATCAGGGTGTAGGCCACAGCAACAATATAGGGTGTAGGCCACATCAACAGTGTATTTAACTCTTTCAACACCGTAGGCCGGTTTTCCGGCCAAGAAGCATCGAGTCCCCAGACACCGTAGGACGTTTAACCGGCCAAGCCATAGTCACGTCAAAATAGTATATATTTTTATGGACCTACCTGTAATATCATTCATTTATTAAATCTATCACATTTCACAATGTCTGAAATATGTATTCCATTTCAATTTATCATTTTTTATCGATAAAATAAAAAATTATTCACTATTTCCCGCAATGTTATTGAAAATAAAATTCTCCAACACACATTTCGAAAACGGGTCCACATCGAACATGTCAAAGAGCAAAATAAAGACGTTTTAAACAAATCTTTAAATATATTATACAAAGTAATAAATAAAATCAACAAATATATATCTAAAAGTAATCAAACTTACATCTAAGTTATCATTTCCATCTTTTTGTGCGATTGCGTGTAATGTAAGTCAAATGACATCTTGGCTTTCATCGCCTTGAATTCTCGGCTCGGACACGATGTTTAATGCAAAAATATATGCATGAAAAATCTTTGTCACAGATCGTAACCTAGCACGATACATTCACGAAGTTCCATATCGTGATTTCCTGCTTAAATCTTTCAGAGTAACACGATTTAACAAAAAAAATTCGCCAACTTCTGAAATTTATCAAACATGAGCTTGGTATCACAGCTGTAATTTGATCGGCTACCTTAGGTCACTTGCTCAAAATTGACCAATCACGAAACTTGTAGCAGATTTCGGCAAGAAAGCGTCATTAGAAACCAATTTTAATCCAATGAAATCGCTTGTTATAACTACGAAAAAAAACAAGGCGATGTTACAAGCGTGTAGATGAAGGAATAAGCTTTCCAGCGATGTGTCATATGCAATTCTTCGACGAACGTGTTATTCATACGAAGCAAAACGGGGGTATTTCTTCATGTTACTGAGTGGACAGCCGCTGTTATCGGGAAATGGGAGATGACAGAAACTATTTATAATTCTTTTTAAAATGATTTTCCAATTATGTAAACAATGAAAATAAAACAGAAATAGGTAAGTGGATTTTATGAAATCTTATATTTGCCGAAAAATCGTCAAGCTTTCACTTGCTTGGTCCTTAATCTGGATGTTAACAACGTGTTAGCTTACATTTTTTATTTACAACAAACTTAATTAAGTTGTAAATGCATTATTTTAAATAATGTGAAAAACATAACTTTCATATTTATAAACCATAGGATCAGACCTTTCAAATGATGTATAACATGTTGCAGCAAATATATTTTACAAGCAGATATTTTCTTTGATAAATGTTGGCTTCATCTATCACACAAGAGTCTCTGGGAACTCGGTGTCCGAGCAGTAAACACTTCTGGTTGACTGGTGTTGAAAGAGTTAAGTAGTATCAGGCTGGAGGCCACATCAACAGTGTATTTAAGTAGTATCAGGCTGGAGGCCATATCAACATTGTATTTAACTCTTTCATCACTGGCTGCCCCAGAGTTATGTCCCTTGAGACCCTGCAGTCCCTGACACTGACAAGGCCTGTACACTGGCCTCCCTGGCAGTATTATTGGAAAATCACACTATCATTTTTGATGCACTTTTTCTACCAGAAACTTGCTTTTAATATACATTTATCATATACCATTGTAAAGAGGATTAAGTATACTTTAATATTCTTTGTTGTTATTGTCTCTAACCTTTGTTATTTTCTAATTACAGGTGTTTACAAGTGAAATAAAACTTGAAAACACTGAAAAAATGAAAACAGACAATGAATTTTGGCTCAAATTGTATTACAAATCACAAAAATAAATCACAGATACAAGGTAAACATAACACAGTGGTCTTGTCATCATGCACGGCACAGGTAATCCCAGGTGTTACAGGTAAATTCTCTTCATGCACATCTGTAAACAAATAAACAAGTTTACAACTCTTGGTACTGACTTTGTTTTCAATACTGATGTCACATATTACTTATGATACACTTACAGCCTCTTAGGTAAACTCGTTAACACAGGTAAACTTGTTAACGCAGGTAAACTCGTTAACACAGGTAAAAACACAAATATTTGATTTATTTTGTTCTTTTTCAGGATTTGAAACAAAAATTAAGTTTTTAAGTTTTTAAATAGTAATTTATCACATTACCTGAACATTGAACCACAGCTCCTATAAGAATGACATCACAGAGAAGATATCACAGATTGATCTGAAAGGAGGGAAAAATTGTAACAGGACGGAAAGATCGTAAATTCAAGTTCTGCAAATATACAAGTTGTGATAACATATTTACAATACACTGTTATTTACAATTGCATAATAAATTAAATCAGTACATTATTACATCAATTAATAAATAAATAATCATTACAGTTACTAAAATTTAAATTAAGATGTAAAAAACAAGAAAACAAACATGAATATGGAAATACATTTTATTCAAATTGAGCGAAATATAAGGACATACGACAAACCGGCAAACTACAATTCGGATTGCGATCAGAAACTTAAATTTTTTAAAAAAGAAAGAGATACGTCATGCCATTCACCTTTGTTGTTGTTGTGATCGCTCGTTCACCTGTAGGCTGCATTCTCATTCGTCGCACTGATAATCTGTTCAAACACAGAATCATTGTAAAACAGTTGGAAAAAATCAATAGCACGATATTTCACTCACCGTGTCAATATATATTCTTGAGTCCGGTCGCCTCTTCAAAATCCCTCATGTCTCCACCGTTGTGGTCCCTCTGCCACTCCCATTCTTGAAAGTTGGCGGGGGGGGGGGACACCTCGTCGAAACCGTCAAAATCTTCACCAAAATCTTCACGAAATTCCCTCTCCCCTTCACGTAAATTATTCAAATCAAACACATTATTATTCCCGATAGAGTCGTTGTTAGTCATCTGATCGCTATCCGAATCGTAGTTGGCCGCCATTACGCTAGATTTACGATTCAAGCGAGAAAAATACCTGTCGCGAAAACAGGTGACATTCGCGATTTTCGCGCCAAAAAGACTGGGAAATTCCATCGAATGACGTGTCAATCACGTGTAGATCTCGTTTCCATATTTAGAACGAGATTACACACGAGAAAGGAAGTTGAAAGAGCGATTTTGTAAACACGGTCGCGCCGCCCGATTTATCGGGCAGCCGTGTGTGGGGCTTGGACAATAGCCACCCGATTTTTCGGGCAGCCGGGTACTGGGACACGGTTTATGCTGCCCGATAAATCGGGCAGTCGGGGCGAAAGGGTTAAGTAGTATCAGGGTGTAGGCCATCTCAACAGTGTATTTATGTAGTATCAGGCTTGAGGCCACATCAACAGTGTATTTAAGTAGTATCAGGGTGTAGGCCATCTCAACAGTGTATTTATGTAGTATCAGGCTGGAGGCCACATCAACATTGTATTTAAGTAGTATCAAGCTGGAGGCCACATCAACATTGTATTTAAGTAGTATAAGGCTGGAGGCCACATTAACTGTGTATTTATATGGTATCAGGCTGGAGGCCATATCAACAGTGTATTTATGTGGTATCAGGGTGTAGGCCACATCAACGTTGTATTTAAGTAGTATCAGGCTGGAGGCCATCTCAACAGTGTAATTATGTGGTATCAGGGTGTAGGCCACATCAACATTGTATTTAAGTAGTATCAGGCTGGAGGCCACATCAACGTTGTATTTAAGTAGTATCAGCTTGGAGGCCATCTCAACAGTGTATTTAGGTAGTATCAGGCTGGAGGCCACATCAACATTGTATTTAAGTAGTATCAGGCTGGAGGCCACATCAACATTGTATTTAAGTAGTATCAGCTTGGAGGCCACATCAACGTTGTATTTAAGTAGTATCAGGCTGGAGGCCACATCAACGTTGTATTTAAGTAGTATCAGCTTGGAGGCCACATCAACAGTGTATTTAAGTAGTATCAGGCTGGAGGCCACATCAACATTGTATTTAAGTAGTATCAGGCTGGAGGCCACATCAACATTGTATTTAAGTAGTATCAGGGTGTAGGCCATCTCAACAGTGTATTTATGTGGTATCAGGCTGGAGGCCACATCAACGTTGTATTTAAGTAGTATCAGCTTGGAGGCCACATCAACAGTGTATTTAAGTAGTATCAGGCTGGAGGCCACATCAACAGTGTATTTAAGTAGTATCAGGCTGGAGGCCACATCAACGTTGTATTTAAGTAGTATCAGGGTGTAGGCCATCTCAACAGTGTATTTATGTGGTATCAGGCTGGAGGCCACATCAACAGTGTATTTAAGTAGTATCAGGCTGGAGGCCACATCAACATTGTATTTATGTGGTATCAGGGTGTAGGCCACATCAACATTGTATTTATGTGGTATCAGGGTGTAGGCCACATCAACGTTGTATTTAAGTAGTATCAGGGTGTAGGCCATCTCAACAGTGTATTTATGTAGTATCAGGCTGGAGGCCACATCAACATTGTATTTATGTGGTATCAGGGTGTAGGCCACATCAACAGTGTATTTAAGTAGTATCAGGCTGGAGGCCATCTCAACAGTGTATTTATGTAGTATCAGGCTGGAGGCCACATCAACAGTGTATTTATGTGGTATCAGGCTGGAGGCCACATCAACAGTGTATTTAAGTAGTATCAGGCTGGAGGCCACATCAACATTGTATTTATGTGGTATCAGGGTGTAGGCCACATCAACATTGTATTTATGTGGTATCAGGGTGTAGGCCACATCAACGTTGTATTTAAGTAGTATCAGGGTGTAGGCCATCTCAACAGTGTATTTATGTGGTATCAGGCTGGAGGCCACATCAACAGTGTATTTAAGTAGTATCAGGCTGGAGGCCACATCAACATTGTATTTATGTGGTATCAGGGTGTAGGCCACATCAACATTGTATTTATGTGGTATCAGGGTGTAGGCCACATCAACGTTGTATTTAAGTAGTATCAGGGTGTAGGCCATCTCAACAGTGTATTTATGTAGTATCAGGCTGGAGGCCACATCAACATTGTATTTATGTGGTATCAGGGTGTAGGCCACATCAACAGTGTATTTAAGTAGTATCAGGCTGGAGGCCATCTCAACAGTGTATTTATGTAGTATCAGGCTGGAGGCCACATCAACAGTGTATTTATGTGGTATCAGGCTGGAGGCCACATCAACAGTGTATTTAAGTAGTATCAGCTTGTACGTAGGACACATCAACATTGTATTTATGTTGTATCAGGGTGTAGGCCATCTCAACAGTGTATTTATGTGGTATCAGGCTGGAGGCCACATCAACGTTGTATTTAAGTAGTATCAGGGTGTAGGCCACATCAACATTATATTTATGTGGCATCAGGCTGGAGGCCACATCAACATTGTATTTAAGTAGTATCAGGCTGGAGGCCACATCAACGTTGTATTTAAGTAGTATCAGGGTGTAGGCCATCTCAACAGTGTATTTAGGTAGTATCAGGCTGGAGGCCACATCAACGTTGTATTTAAGTAGTATCAGGCTGGAGGCCACATCAACGTTGTATTTAGGTAGTATCAGGCTGGAGGCCACATCAACGTTGTATTTAAGTAGTATCAGGGTGTAGGCCATCTCAACAGTGTATTTATGTAGTATCAGGCTGGAGGCCACATCAACATTGTATTTATGTGGTATCAGGGTGTAGGCCACATCAACGTTGTATTTAAGTAGTATCAGGGTGTAGGCCATCTCAACAGTGTATTTATGTAGTATCAGGCTGGAGGCCACATCAACATTGTATTTATGTGGTATCAGGGTGTAGGCCACATCAACATTGTATTTATGTGGTATCAGGGTGTAGGCCACATCAACAGTGTATTTAAGTAGTATCAGGCTGGAGGCCATCTCAACAGTGTATTTATGTAGTATCAGGCTGGAGGCCACATCAACAGTGTATTTATGTGGTATCAGGCTGGAGGCCACATCAACAGTGTATTTAAGTAGTATCAGCTTGTACGTAGGACACATCAACATTGTATTTATGTTGTATCAGGGTGTAGGCCACATCAACAGTGTATTTAGGTAGTATCAGGGTGTAGGCCACATCAACACTGTATGTAAGCAGTATCAGGATGTAGGCCACATCAACATTGTATTTATGTGGTATCAGGGTGTAGGCCACATCAACAGTGCATTTAAGTAGTATCAGGCTGGAGGCCACATCAACATTGTATTTAAGTAGTATCAGGCTGGAGGCCACATCAACATTGTATTTAAGTAGTATCAGGCTGGAGGCCACATCAACATTGTATTTAAGTAGTATCAGGCTGGAGGCCACATCAACAGTGTATTTAGGTAGTATCAGGGTGTAGGCCACATCAACAGTGTATTTAGGTAGTATCAGGCTGGAGGCCACATCAACAGTGTATTTATGTAGTATCAGGGTGTAGGCCACATCAACAGTGTATTTATGTAGTATCAGGCTGGAGGCCACATCAACAGTGTATTTAAGTAGTATCAGGCTGGAGGCCACTTCAACATTGTATTTAAGTAGTATCAGGCTGGAGGCCACATCAACAGTGTATTTAAGTAGTATCAGGCTGGAGGCCACATCAACAGTGCATTTAAGTAGTGTCAGGCTGGAGGCCACATCAACACTGTATTTAAGTAGTATCAGGCTGGAGGCCACATCAACATTGTATTTAAGTAGTGTCAGGCTGGAGGCCACATCAACACTGTATTTAAGCAGTATCAGGATGTAGGCCACATCAACAGTGTATTTATGTGGTATCAGGGTGTAGGCCACATCAACAGTGTATTTAAGTAGTATCAGGGTGTAGGCCACATCAACAGTGTATTTAAGTAGTATCAGGCTGGAGGCCACATCAACAGTGTATTTAAGTAGTATCAGACTGGAGGCCACATCAACAGTGTATTTATGTGGTATCAGGGTGTAGGCCACATCAACAGTGCATTTAAGTAGTATCAGGCTGGAGGCCACATCAACAGTGTATTTAAGTAGTATCAGGCTGGAGGCCACATCAACAGTGCATTTAAGTAGTATCAGGCTGGAGGCCACATCAACAGTGTATTTAAGTAGTATCAGGCTGGAGGCCACATCAACAGTGCATTTAAGTAGTATCAGGCTTGAGGCCACATCAACAGTGTATTTAGGTAGTATCAGGGTGTAGGCCACATCAACAGTGTATTTAGGTAGTATCAGGGTGTAGGCCACATCAACAGTGTATTTAGGTAGTATCAGGGTGTAGGCCACATCAACAGTGTATTTATGTAGTATCAGGCTGGAGGCCACATCAACAGTGTATTTAAGTAGTATCAGGCTGGAGGCCACTTCAACATTGTATTTAAGTAGTATCAGGCTGGAGGCCACATCAACAGTGTATTTAAGTAGTATCAGGCTGGAGGCCACATCAACAGTGCATTTAAGTAGTATCAGGCTGGAGGCCACATCAACACTGTATTTAAGCAGTATCAGGCTGGAGGCCACATCAACAGTGTATTTATGTGGTATCAGGGTGTAGGCCACATCAACAGTGCATTTAAGTAGTATCAGGCTGGAGGCCACATCAACATTGTATTTAAGTAGTATCAGGCTGGAGGCCACATCAACAGTGCATTTGGGTAGTATCAGGGTGTAGGCCACATCAACAGTGTATTTAGGTAGTATCAGGGTGTAGGCCACATCAACAGTGTATTTAGGTAGTATCAGGGTGTAGGCCACATCAACAGTGTATTTAGGTAGTATCAGGGTGTAGGCCACATCAACAGTGTATTTAGGTAGTATCAGGGTGTAGGCCACTTCAACATTGTATTTAAGTAGTATCAGGCTGGAGGCCACATCAACAGTGTATTTAAGTGGTATCAGGGTGTAGGCCACATCAACAGTGTATTTAGGTAGTATCAGGGTGTAGGCCACATCAACATTGTATTTAGGTAGTATCAGGGTGTAGGCCATGTCAACATTGTATTTTTTTGATACAGGTTTCAGTTGTTGACTGACATGTCAAAGATTTCAGCCTCATGCACCAATGCCTCTTACTCTTAAACAGAAGTTCATGCGGCGCCGGAAATATCGTCTGCATGCTTCCTTCCTGAACGCCACAATGATCAGTGAGATTGATGCCCCAGTGGAGTTCGAAGTCAGCATAGGTGAGTTGTTAGTAGACCTGTAGGTGTTGCTCAAATTGTTGTTTGTCAGTTCATGTTTTGGAAATCATATTAGAGTAGTAATTCTCTTTTCAATGAAGTGTCTGTAGACTGGTGGAGAGTTTATCCTGTTTGTACAGTGATTGCAAGCACATGGCTAATCATTGCTTAGTAATACCTCGGGTTCAGGAGCTAGGTAGCAGGTTTAGCCTCAGACCTCGGTCCTCGTTTCCGGAGCAGATCTTGAAAACGCTACCATATTTCTTCACCAAACTTGGCACATAGATAGATCTAGTGGTGAACTGGTACCTTTTGATAGTTTGGGAATTTTTAAAAACAATGTTTGTTTAGTTTCCATGGCAACGACTTTGATTTAGACTGAAAATGGCGGTAGTCCTCGTTTCCGGAGCAGATCTTGAAAACCGAACCATCTTTCTTCATCAAACTTGGCACATTGATGAGTCTAGTGGTGGACTGGTGCCTTTTGATAGTTTGGGATTTTTTTTAAAAGTTATTTTTCGAGTTTCCATGGCAACGACTTTAATTTAGACTGAAAAAGGCAGTAGTCCTCGTTTCCGGAGCAGATCTTGAAAAACGTACTATACTACAAAAAGGTCCAGTGAACATAGTTCACAGGAGCTAATGCATTGCACACACCCGACATGTCATATTGGCAGGGGATGTGAGTATTTCATGCTTGTTTGTAGCAGTACTTTTTACACTTAAGACAGGGCGGTCGGGTAGCCAAGTGGTTAAAGCATTCGCTTGTCACGCGGAAGACCCGGGTTCGATTCCCGACATGGGTACAATGTGTGAAGCCCATTTCTGGTGTCCCCCACCGTGATATTGCTGTTATATCGCTAAAAGCGGCGTAAAACCATACTCACTCACTCACTTATTCATATGAAAAATAAATGTTGTTAAAAATGTATTTGAATCTTTAATTTCCTTCCAACATCAAGGAAATTATGGGAACAAACTGGATGAGAATGTGGCCCCCTGTGCATCTACCACACAGCCCACCAATGCTGTGTTTGATGGCTGCTACTACTACTTCCTGCCGTGGGGAAACACCAAGCCATGTGTGGTGGTCGACAGTCACTGGGAGGACATCAGCTTCAGACTGGAGGCACTCAACTGTCTCCTCAAAATCATCATGGATCTGGTCAGTCCATGGATAGTTATCTTGCAGGGCATCACTCGTATTAGCTCTGACATCGTCCTAAACCTGCTCGATAAATGTTCATATTTGGATTTATTCAAACTGAAAGTTCAGTGGTTCTTAATATAATGTAAACATCCATAGTCCCATAAGAACAGAAAAATATTCTAATGTTAAATATGCATTGTTTTTCAGGAAGCCAACATTGAAAGAGTTCGAATAGGTATTAAAGCAAAGTTGCCAACACCTGAATTAGCCCAGCTCCTGATTTCACTGCTGGACCAGCTGACCCAAGACTGTAGGTGAGGGTGCATGCGTTGTATGAATCCTGGGAGTAGATGGGGTCATGTACAGGGAGAAGATGGGGTCATATACAGGGAGAAGATGGGATCATATACAGGGAGAAGATGGGGTCATGTACAGGGAGTAGATGGGGTCATGTACAGGGAGTAGATGGGGTCATGTACAGGGAGAAGATGGGATCATATACAGGGAGAAGATGGGGTCATGTACAGGGAGAAGATGGGGTCATGTACAGGGAGTAGATGGGGTCATGTACAGGGAGTAGATGGGGTCATGTACAGGGAGTAGATGGGGTCATGTACAGGGAGTAGATGGGGTCATCTACAGGGAATAGATGGGGTCATGTACAGGGAATAGATGGGGTCATGTACAGGGAGAAGATGGGGTCATGTACAGGGAGTAGATGGGGTCATGTACAAGGAGTAGATGGGGTCATGTACAGGGAGAAGATGGGGTCATGTACAGGGAGAAGATGGGGTCACGTACAGGGAATAGATGGGGTCATGTACAGGGAGTAGATGGGGTCTTGTGCAGGGAGTAGATGGGGTCATATACAGGGAGTAGATGGGGTCATGTACAGGGAGTAGATGGGGTCATGTACAGGGATTAGATGGGGTCATGTACAAGGAGTAGATGGGTTCATGTACAGGGAGTAGATGGGGTCATGTACAGGGAGTAGATGGGGTCATGTACAGGGATTAGATGGGGTCATGTACAGGGAGTAGATGGGGTCATGTACAGGGAGTAGATGGGGTCATGTACAGGGAGTAGATGGGGTCATGTACAGGGAGTAGATGGGGTCATGTATAGGGAGAAGATGGGGTCATATACAGGGAGAAGATATGGTCATATATAGGGATTAGATGGGGTCATATATAGGGAGTAGATGGGGTCTTGTACAGGGATGGGGCCATGGGGTCTTGTACAGGGAGTAGATAGGGTCTTGTATGGGAGTAGATGGAGTTTTTTGCACAGGGAGTAGATGGGGTCTTGTACCGGGAGTAGATGGGGTCTTGTATGGGAGTAGATGGGGTCTTGTACAGGGATGAGATGGGGTCATGTACAGGGAGTAGATGGGGTCATGTACAGGGATTAGATGGGGTCATGTTCAGGGAGTAGATAGGGTCATGTACAGGGAGTAGATGGGGTCATGTACAGGGAGTAGATGGGGTCTTGTACAGGGAGTAGATGGGGTCATGTACAGGGAGTAGATGGGTCATGTACAGGGAGTAGATGGGGTCATGTGTCACAGCTCTGGGTGTAGAAGATGATTTTGTTTGGTCTGTCATTACAGGAAGCCACTTCCAGAGTCAGTGCCTGGCCAGCATATTGCCACCGAGCTGGACAGACTGCTCAGTGCATATCGCCAGAACGAACTACTTCACATCATAGAAGTAGCCACAAAGCTCAGGGAGAATGCAACTGATGTGAATGAAGCACTGTCTGAGATAGAAGGATATCTGTCATTGCTGAAGAACTTGGCTACAGAGGTAAGAAAGCATTGTTTTTCCTTCAAGTGAAGTACTGGTTCATGTGCCTTTATTATGGACATTGACAATCTATCCTACTATTGTGATGCCACTTGAGTGGGAAATTGAATTCCTGGAAATATTTGAGTTAAGAATACATGGATATTTTGTTTTCAACTTTAAAAGATTTGATGAGATGTATAATGATTCTGCAGCCCCAAAACAGCATGCCTGATGTGGTTATCTGGATGATCAGTGGAGAGAAGAGACTGGCCTACTTCCGTATCCCAGCCAATGACCTGATCTTTGCCTCAGACCCTGCGTCCAGAGGACGACACTGCGGACGTCTGCAGACCATTCAGCTGAAGGTTAGAGGGTGGTATTTATCAGATGCCAAGTGTAATGAACACTGTAGTTCTTGCCACTCACTGTATATAACAGAGGGACAATATTGCTGATTATGGCCCAAATTTAAGTCATTCTGTAATCCATCACTTTTGGAAAGTCTTTGGTGTAAAATTATCCACACCCAACCACATTGTCCATGGTGAATGTGGAAGGTATCCCATATATATATATATATGCTAACCTCTTGTTTTCCAAAGAAAGGATATCATCTACTACTATTGAATGCTAGCCATGGAAAATTTACCTGGGTTTCAAAGTTGAAATCATTAACATGTAAAATGGGATTTGGTTTTGTCAAGTACAATCTATTGGCAGTATAGATTCTTTTGTTTTGGAGTTAATGGCTAGATCACAATACATGTACCAGCAGGATTGGCATGCCTTCTTATCTCTAGGCTCTAAAACATTCTCGTACTCCTTATTTAAACCCATTTTTGGGGTTGAACCATATATTGGCTGCATCACTATAAATAAGTTTCATGTGGCTTTGGCAAGGTTATAAGATGTGGCTCACGTCATCTAAAAATAGAAACTGGTATATATGTGAGCATGCCTAAAAAACAAAGAGTATGTGATATGTGTAGCTGCGGTTATGTTGAAAGTGAATACCATTTTATATTAATATGTAGTGCACATGAACATCTACGGCAACTGTATTTCTCCCAAAGGTATTATATATTTCCTAGTTTACACAAATTTAACATGTTAATGTCAGAAAACAATACGAATACTTTACAAAAGTATGGGAATGTTTATTTCCTATGCTAATAATTTGAGAAAAGAAATGTTAAAAAATGGCTGTAGCACCATTGCAACATGTAATGGGCCGATGACCCATACTTAGTGAATAAATGATGATGACGAAAGTCCTTGTTTGGTATTCCTACTGTATTTGCATGTACAAACCATATACATGCCCCACATATGCTGTGCTTACTGGCATTTGTGTACTGCAGTTCCCTGGCAGCAAGGCTGAGAAGGACAAGAAGTTTGAGGTGCCAGCTATGATTCGTGTCAGGCTGTGGCTGGGTCTACAGAGCCAGGAGATGGAGTGGCACAAGATGCAGAAAGAAGGAGAGCTTGCTGTTTTTGCAGAGACGGTGAGTAGCACAGATTGCACTGGTAGCACAGGTATCAGAATTATGTTTCCCCCAGAATGGAGGGAGACATATTGTTTTTGGCACGGTTCCCGTCGGCGTCGGCGTCGGCGTCGGCGTTGGCGTCGTTTCCGGACCATCACTCAGAAACCGTTTAAAAATTTTTCGCAAAAGTGGTGCCTTTTGCTATTTAGAGATTTTTGACATTTTTATTTTTTCTCGTTTCCATGGAGATAACTTGAACATAGACTCTGAATGGGGGTAAGCTTGGTTTCCGGACCATAACTCGGAAACCGTTTAATATTTTTTCGCGAAACTTTGTATACACATTAACCCAGCACTGAAGTGGTGCCTTTTGCTATTTAGAGATTTTTGACATTTTTATTTTTTCTCGTTTCCATGGAGATAACTTGAACATAGACTCTGAATGGGGGTAAGCTTGGTTTCCGGACCATAACTCGGAAACCGTTTAATATTTTTTCGCGAATCTTTGTATACACATTAACTCAGCACTGAAGTGGTGCCCATTAGTTATTTGAAATTTCTAGGAGTTCTATTTTTGTCTCTGTTATTTAGTAATGGAGGGTGGGAATGAAGAGATGGGGTTTAACGTGAAGTAAACGAATGAATGGGGGTTAGGGGAGTGGGGGGAGACATATGTTTTTACGAGTAAAAACACTTTCTAGTTAACATTGGCAGCACAGAATTAGCACAGGTAGCACAGGTAGCAGAATTAGCACAGGTTGCAGAAGTAGCACAGGTATCAGAATTAGAACTGGTAGTACATGTAGCAGAATTAGCACTGGTAGTACATGTAGCAGAATTAGCACTTGAAGCACAGCTATCAGTATTAGCACAGGTAGCACAGTTATCAGAATTAGCACTGGTAGATTGGTTGACTGGTATCAGATTTAGCACTTGAAGCACAGGTACCAGAATTAGCACTTAAATCACCGGTATCAGAATTAGCACTGGTAGCACAGGTATCAGAATCAGCACTGGTAGCACAGGTAACACAGTTATCAGAATTAGCACTGATAGATTGGTTGACTGGTATCAGATTTAGCACTTGAAGCAGAATTAGCACTGGTATCATGGGTAGCCCAGGTAGCAAAGGTATCAGAATTAGCACTTGAAGCACAGGTAGCACAATTAGCACAGGTAGCACAGGTATCAGTATTAGCATTTGAAGCACAGGTATCACAATTAGCACAGGTAGCACAGGTATCAGAATTAGCACTTGAAGCACAGGTAGCCCAGATGGCAGAATTAGCACTGGTAGCTCAGGTATCATTTGTAGCTCAGGTATCACCGGTAGCTCAGGTAGCAGTATTAACACTTGAAGCACAGGTAGCGCTGGTAAAAGAATTAGCACTTGAAGCACAGAGGGCACAGGTATCAGAAGTAGCACTGGTAGCACAGGTATCACTTGTAGCTCAGGTATCACTGGTAGCTCAGGTAGCTCAGGTATCACTGGTAGCTCAGGTAGAAGAATTACCAATTGAAGCACAGGTAGCGCTGGTAGAACAGGTGTCAGAAATAACACTGGTAGCTCTGCTCGGGTATCACTGGTAGCCTAGCTGCACATGTGAGGTTCAACATGTGTATGGAGAATGTCATCTCTTGGAAGACATGAACTCCAACTTAGAGACTGATAACTGCATCTGTTTTAAGAAGTCAAGTAGAGAATTTGCTTGGAGAATCTGTGAAAATGGAGAAAACTGGGAAACAAGCTGTGATTAAGTACCTTCATAGAAAGGGGATGTCACAAGAAGAACTTCATGAGGGTATGACTTCCTTCCTATTTAGCTGTTGGAAATAGTAATTCAAGAAATGGTCTGCAGAACTTAAGTTCAGGTGTTTTATGTCCTCACTTATTTTTTCAGTATCAGAATGAAGTGAGCATCTTGGGAACCTGGACAAACAAAGGCCCTACCATGACCCGTCCCAAGTGGTCGGACAGCCAAGGGAAGGTCAGTGTGCTGCCCACGTGCCGGCCTCCAGGCAGGAGGTGACACTGACGGTGAAACCTGAAGGAGCAGTGTTCCATCATCAAAGACGAGAGACACAACCAAAATATTTTTTTAAGAGAAAATGTCCTCATGCATACTTTCAGAAAATATGTTTTCATGTCTAATAACTTATCCTTCTTCTGCATATCTTTCTATATTGAGATGACATAAAATTAATCTGGAATGTGGTGATCGATGCACAGATACTTTATTACAGCATTAGTGTTATTATGTGTGTGCAGGTGTCTCTGCCACAAGATGGCTTTGATCCCCCACCGGGATGGCGATGGGATAGTGACTGGTATGTCAGCCCAGAACTCAGGTCAGTAGCCTGCTCTTGAATCTTCTTGTACTGCTCATTTGTGAAGACTTGTAAATGCTTATTGTTAGTAAAGGGTTATGGTTGAATCTGTGTTGTGTATTATCCTCAGCAAGTAATCTGATATCATATTGTGATGGTGGTAAATAGCTTCTATATCATCTACCTTTGCTAGGATTACATACACTAGCTTTCTGTTTTCATTGCAGTATGCTGTTTGACAAAGATGCTGGTCATCATCAGTTTCTGGAGGACATTTATGAGTGCCAAGCCCGGAATCTGCCTGGTGGGCACTGGGGTCCAGCATCCAGACCCTGGGCAGATGTGGTAGGTGTTACCATGGAATGTTGTACTAGCTAATGGATGGCAAGCATGGAATCAGATCAGTCAAAAACACAAAGTTGAAATAAAGGACAAAAGTATGCGATACTGATCAAATGTTACAAATAAGATATTAAATGTTACTAATAAAGGTCAAAATACAAACAGACGCTAATTAAAAACTACAAAGTTGAAATAAAGGTCAAAAGTATGCAATAAATAGTCTAATGTTATGAAAAGAGAGAACAATGTGTACAGTGCGCACAAAAGGACACTAAACTGCTAAAGGACATTGACAATAAAGAATGCCAGATGGCACTGCAATTTGTAAAATATTCCGAGTTTAATTAATTGGCTTGTTTCCCTGTGTATATGATAACTGCATGGCGAGGTGCACAATGTATTACATCATTTTTATAACATCTGGAAGGTGAACATGAATGAGAATTGTGCTCACCCAGCACTGTGTCAGCCTCAGACTATAAAATTACACAGAGATGTAAAATGTTAACTGCAAATATTAAACTGATTTGAAAAAGAGACACTGTTAAGTTTTGTTAGGCGTTAAAAAAACAGCAAATATCGCCACTTATTATCATACACCAAGATAAGTACTGTGCAACAATTTGTTTTATTTAACAGCTTTTTCGCAAACTGAGCGAACAAAATGCTGCCGAATATCCTGAACGACAAAAACCTATATCAAATGGATTTGTATGCATTTGTATAACATTATACATTCGATAGGAAATATGGCTTGCCATAAATGAGGTTGACACAGTGCACAACATTTACTTTCAGATGTAATGAAAAGGTGCGTCTGAAACATAACTTGGCATCATGTAACACCCTCGTGTTGCACCAAGCAAAAAGACCCTTTCCTGATGACGATGCATAAACGTGACATGTATATATACAATGTGTACATCATATACATATGTGATGTCAGACGGTTGGTGAACAAGGGAGATATAGGTCACATACCAATACTTAACAAATTGCCTAACTGATGCCATGTGCTATTTATTTCATTTTATAGATGCCAAATGGGTTTTTTCTATTCAAAAACGTTTTTTGTTAGTATCCTTTTTGATGAGATGCATTGACCCTAAGTACAGAGATTTGCCGTGGGTTGCAATGGTATAGGAATAGTCATGTTTCACACAGAAGACAATTCTCATGTACAAATCATGTAGAATTCATCATTCAAAGATCAATCCGTTTTCTGATTTTATTTCAACTAGGCATACTGCAATGAGGTAAATAACAGCTGACTTGTTTGTTTACTTTCAGCAGCATTGCTGAGTGTTGACTATGCTGTCCTTTTATTATGTTTTTGGATGACACTTTATGAATGTTGTCATCATTTGTTCAAATTACAGTCATCTTTCAGGCTCCACTTCATTTGAATGTTGTGTTTCTTTGGTCATGAATGTCTTTATGTGAAACAATATAAACTATGTGGATATCATTGTTACCAATGAAGTATTGATGTAAGTATTCCACAGAATTGTAGCTCTTGCTACCTTGTGTTGGACTGTATCATCAGTGGTATGTGTGTAGTATGATTGCATGTCTTGCCAGCATTCCCTTCATTCTATGCTCTACAATTCATTGATAGAAGTGACTGATTTCACATTTTCATTAATTATTCAACATTTTACCTTTCTTCTAAACCTTTTTGAATTTATTTTGATTATGTTTGTCTCAGTTTACTAATAGCTATCTGATGTTACAAATTCAGTGAATATTCCACAACAATGAAGCTGTACAGAGTTCTCCAGCACTATGTGTCCTTACATTGGTTTAATGCTGAAGCCTTACTGATAATTGTCCATGGCCTTAACATTGTGTGTAGTAAATTCATATACTGTAAATTATGAAATTAATGTGTCACCAAATTAATGCAAGTGTCTACCCCTAAAATGTGTCAGGAAATTAATGCAGGTAGCCCTACGTTTGAACTTGAAAATCTGATCTAATAACACCAAGCCTGGAGACATAGAATCCAATGATATAGTATGGGGTGATAGCAGAATATTATCTTCACAAACTTAACTTCAACTGGCTGACTTATGATTCAGCTTAAATAAACTCAAACTTACATAAAATCAAAGCAGCAAATTCCATGTAAGGCATATGCAAGTGAGATAGGGCCGGGTAAATGATGAAGATTGTACAGGTTCTAAGTGTTCTTACACAAGTTAGAGCAATCCTTTGAACGTAATGAGCAGTTACATTGTTCTTGTGAGCTTTGTTATGTAGGTCATTGTTTCCACCCATGTGCAGTGAACCTGACATGAAAATATGCTCCAATATGTCCACATACAAATGCGTCATTTTATTAATGCAAGCAAGGGACACTTGCATTTTTCTCATTGATTTCATACTTGCATTAAGTTCATGATTTACAGTTATCTTTAGTTTACATACTACCATCAGTTTGGAAGACTCTTGGTTCTCATTGGTCAATCAGAAGCTAAAATCAATATAACCACCTCTGATTGAACACCCACATCAGCACAGAAGGTAATATTGATCAAAAAGTACTTCTTTGTCAATCACTGTCAGTAGGCTTTTAGAAATGTACAATTATTGGTTACAAATCCAGATTTGCAGTTACAATAGTCTATGCTGGAGTGACAATACATTTTGGGCAGAAAACATGAGAAAAAAATCAATAAAGAGGGTGTAGTTGAAGTTTTATGGACAACAGAGCTTGAAGCTTAATTGGTGTTTTTCTTTAGCCAACTGTGACATCTCATTTTTTGCATCACAATGGCGGTTTAGTAGTGACGTGCGGTGTAGAACAAAACCTTGTAAGATTTGCTTAATTTCTCTAAAGGGTTGCCACTTCATCTTGTCTCATGAAGTCGCTGTGCTACACAGTTTCAATGCTTGTCATATATGCAGGTGAAGTATGATGATGTGAAGAAAATGATGTTTGAGCATACACAACGCCATACTTTGTTTAAAGGCTATGATGAGTGTTTTGTTTAATTCAGATCAAAAACACATTAATATCTTCGCTACACCAAAGATGTCAGGATAGGTATGTACACATTCAAATGGACAGTAGATTTCAACCATGTGAATATTGCTGTGGATTTTGTTACTGTAGCACAAATGTGTTATAGTTGGACAGTTTTCAACATTTGTTATATGGAGAATGAAAGTATTCTTTAATACCTGTGCCCATTTTCAGAAAGGAGACCCATGTCCAGCCAAGGAGGAGGTTCCTCTGCCAGGAGGGTGGAAGTGGGATGACGAGTGGCAGGTGGACCTGAACAGAGCTGTAGATGAGGAAGGTAAGACCAGCCTGCAGCAGTGGGGGGGCCAGGCCCTGTTAGCTTAGACCTGTGTACTTTTCCTTCTATTGCTCTGCTTACTTTTGGCAGCATAGCAGTAGAGGAGAAAGTGAAGACATCAGGTGGTATTTTTCATGCACTAGATGGTTTTATGTCTTCACTGATGTAGTAATGTGAGCTGTTCGATGGGTGTGTTTCAGCATGGGAGTACTGTGTGGAGGCCACGATTGGTGGATATGGGCCTGTGGAGAAAACCTACCACTTGTGTCGACGTAGACGCTGGGTCAGGTCTCGTACCATGGTCATGGATACAAAGAAGCAAGTTCAGAAGGTAAAACAGCACAAAAAGTAATCAAAATGTATCACTTGTCCCCAACTTGTATTTTCATGATTCAAATAAACTGTTTTCTATAAAAAAATCCAGGGGGGCAACTGCAGTTGGGGCAGTTTATAGGTATGTTAAACTTACAAAGAGATTGCAAAACATTGGTTAAATAATAAATAAGGATGTCACAAATATAATTCTGATATATCAATACAAATTTGAAACTTTGTAGAATGGCACTGAATTAAGTTTTACCACATCTCCTTTTCATACACCTCTGTAACCAAGGACTTTCATTGCGAATAAGTGGCTGTTATTGAAAATCACAATATGCACTTTTGCCGAGTTTACATTTGCGCCATTTTGCTCACTTAAAGACAAGCAGGACCACACTCATTGAAAACAATGACAACAATGTGCTTTAGGGCACTAACAAATCTCAGTTGTAATGTTGACAATGATAAGAAATACATGAGCATAACTATAGATTGGTTTTGGAAGGCCTGTTTCCTTACTTTTATTAGTTGTCAGAAATGATGACGCCTCCAAAATAATGTAATTCATGTTAGGGGAAGTTCCTATGTTTGGTTCCAAGTCAATCATCTTGACCAAACAAAACAATACCTCTGTGTTATTCATGGACATAGAAATATATTATTTTCTTGTTTAACGGAGGAAGTCATGAGTAAATTGTTTTTAATAATTAATTAATTGTTTTGATTATTTAGATAAAATGTGATTTAGCTCACCTGACAGAAAGTCAATTGAGCTTATGTCATGGGTTGGTTTTCCTGTGTCAGTTGGCAATTGGCAGCTCAGTATCTGTAAACATCTTCTCCTGAGAAACCTCTGGACCAATGAAGCTGAAACTTTGTATACAAGTTCCCACCTATGATTGCATCCAAGTTTGTTCAAGAGGCACCATGGCAGCCATATTGCAAACCCCATTTATTGCCATTACGCAGACATTCTTGTTTATCTGATGACGTTTGGTAGATTTGCAGTTAGTAGTGGGGCTCAACATATATGTTTGTTTTTGAGATATTTTATAGTTTGACCCTGGTTTGACCTTTGCCTCGACCATACTGAAAGCTGAAACTTGTTGTGGCTATTACTCAGACATTTGTGTTAAAAATTTAATGAAATTTGGTAAGAGTGTGAAAGAGCATGAAAAAGCATGTGAGGTGTGTGTTGTAGTGCTATCTATAACACCCTGTGTACTCCCCAGGAGAAGCAGAAACAAAAGGCAGCTGAAGGATGGGAGTATGCACCGCTCTTCAACATGAAGTTCCACTCACAGGAGCGAACCATGGACTTGGTCAGGAGAAGACGTCATCATCGCAAGATGGTTGCAGAAGACCCAAAAGCCAGTTGTTTCTTCAGCCTAAAGCCTGTGGTAAGAATCTAGCACCATATAGTATATACACATCAGCACTTTGAAATCTAGTGCAATGCTAGACACTGGCAATGCACATTAATTTATAGCCCATGTTTGTGACTGTCACAAAAAGGGAATTCCCCAATCGAAAGCGAGGCTGTGACCTATTTTGTACCCTAGCCTACTTCCGTATAGTATAGTATGGCTGTAACCACAAATCATATCAGATATCACCTTTGGTTTGTGACACTGTAAAGAACTCAATAATCATGTAAGACAATCTAAACTTGAACACTTGAGAGTACTTAAATTTCTTTAATTGATATCTACATGTGTATTGCATAATTGGTAAAATAAAGGACTAGAATGTGATGTGCTTGACAGGGCTGAGTCCCTCTTTCAACTTGACCATACTTGTTGGGATAGGGACCGCAGTCCAGTGTTTTCTTTAAATTGAATATTTTTTACCTATTTCTTTTTAGATCTATTAACCATTGAGAAGAAAAGAAATCATAATAACATCACAAAAATGTATGTGCTTTAGCCAACCCAAAACCACCCAAACGAGTGATTTTCAGATTTTCAGGAACAATAGTTTGTAAGATATGAAAGTTTTCAAGGAGCAAACTGTTCCAGTCCATTCAGTGGCTATAAGTGCATTTGGCCACAACATTCCCTTTGTTCCAGTCCATTCAGTGGCTATAAGTGCATTTGGCCACAACATTCCCTTTGTTCCAGTCCATTCAGTGGCTATAAGTGCATTTGGCCACAACATTCCCTTTGAAAATATTTATTATTACTGAAACTATTTGCAAGTGTGTCAATGCAAATGTCGTCATGAAACAAAACACTGATACAATATCTTGTCATACAATTCTAATGTATGATTACTTTCTTAACATACATTTCTTGATACAATCATCCTAAAAGTAATCACTCATAATTATTTTTCATAGGAAATCATTATACTGACATGAACAGATTTGTATTTTATATACATATATGCATCTTTTTACAATGAAAATATTCCATCTTGATAAGGAACAATCAGTTTGCAAACTCAATGACCATCAAGCCCCCTTCCCCAAAAAGAAAAAAAATACAGCACCATAGTACTAGAAAGTCTAGAAATACTGCAAAACTCAACGGATTCAAAATAGTTCATACTCTAAAATTTGATTTTCCATGTGTGTCAAGGGATTAATTTTGAAACGTGTAACCTGATAATTTAGAAAGAATGAGGAGATTACGCTATGAGATAGATATAATTGTCATGTTAAAAAACTTCCCTAGACTGGTTAGGAATTAGCTGTAATATTTACTATTGAATTAAAAGCTTATAATCAGTGCTGTGGGAATTGTAGACATTGAGATTATCATAACTTGGTCCCCTGCAATGTTCTATTTAGACTTTCTTTTCACGCCATTTCTGTTGGGTAGCTGATCTATGTTGGTCAATAAATGTACTTATGGATAAACGTATAAATCTGTCTTTTATTGCATGATTGATGAAGACTTTGGGATTCAGATATATATTTTGTATGCATACATTTTGTATGCATGTACAAAGTTGCAGTGACCATAAGAACAATCACCTCATGGCGACTGTTTGCTGCTCCAGGAGTACAGAGCAAGTACTAACAGAACGGAGCAAGTACTATCAAGTTCACAAGTATTGGAAAGGGGCTGTGAATTTATCCACTTTTAATCCAATGACTGGGCTAAATGAACATTTTACATTTGAGACCTCATATACATCAAATTCAATTTAAGTGAAGTCTGTACTTTTGATGATGTTGCTGCTGTATAACTGAGGTCTACTTGTTGAAGGGACTTGATCAATCCTGTAAAGTAGGATTACTTTGAAATTAGTAAAAAATATATTTTACCCCTCTCTGACACATCTCAAATGCTACATTAATATGACTTTTGTTATCTCTGCAGTAATTGATGGGAGTTCCCCAGAAATAAATGGAATCAAAATCTTATAGGCCATGTTATTGATTTGGTTGGAATACATTGCCAATTTTGTTTTTGTCATTTGAAAATGAAGGAACTACAAAATTAATTGATGAGATGAAAGTCTTATCACTATGTAGAAATAATCTTTGGATTCATTGCTACCAAACAACATAAGCATATAATGAAATTATCTCTCATAAGTAATGTCATGAAAATTGAACTCAACATAATCCTGAACAGAAATGGAAATCCTGAAAATAAATATTACTTTATTAATTGTATTTTGACATTTATCACTTGTGTGCCTCTTGACAAAATGCCTAATGCACAATTTAGAATTCTGTGTCAAAAGCCAGTCGCTACCATCAGTTGATAGCCTTTTAAAAACCTCTTCAGCACCATTCAGTTTACTTTGGGATAAAACATGTATCTTGTCACCGTCACTTGCGTGGAACAAAATGGAACTTACATACAACAGCATACTCCCATGGTGACCCACATAATAACTTGTTTCATATATTGACGGCACCTGTCACCTGGGCAAGCAGTGGTACACAAGGGTAGTAATTGGGTCAGAGCCTCGCTTAAAAGGGCTTTCCTCTGGGTATAAATAACTCACAAACGTAGTCTATGTAGGCACTACAGCAGTGTTATGAGATCTAGTGCAATGCAATACACTGGCAATGTACAAATATATAGGCAATAAGGCAGTGTCATAAGACCTAGTGCAATGCAATACACTGGCAATGTACAAATATATAGGCAATAAGGCAGTGTCATAAGACCTAGTGCAATGCAATACACTGGCAATGTACAAATATATAGGCAATAAGGCAGTGTCATAAGACCTAGTGAAATGCAATACACTGGCAATGTACAAATATATAGGCAATAAGGCAGTGTCATAAGACCTAGTGAAATGCAATACACTGGCAATGTACAAATATATAGGCAATAAGGCAGTGTCATAAGACCTAGTGAAATGCAATACACTGGCAATGTACAAATATATAGGCAATAAGGCAGTGTCATAAGACCTAGTGCAATGCAATACACTGGCAATGTACATTTTGGTGACACCTATTGAATTGTGCTTGCCTCAGGTGTGCTCCAAAAATCTTCTATGAAGGATTTTCTTGATAAAATAGCATGTCATATTTTTATTATGTTTATTATTCAAATTCATCATAATTAGATTTGGAACTGGCTGATTTGCCTGATCAGGAACAATAAAAGCACAGTTGTAGTCACTTGATACAGTAGCTAGAACGCATCAGTAACTTGAAAAACTGTTCAGTTACACTCCCAAAAGGGGGCTCCTGATATGGTGACCAAGAGAGACAAGATGAAGCTTCACATCTGCAGTACTTCCTCAAATAGTCAGAGGATACAGAAAGCCAGGGTCCAGTTGCACAAGGCGACCTTAGTGCTACAACAGTCATAACTCCTATTCTGCCACATAGACTTACAACAGTCGTAGCGCTAAAAGCGCTTTGTGCAACTGGACCCTGGATGTACAGATCACATTTTATTGTGTCCTCTTTGTTTATGTGCCTCAGACAGAGCCTGAGGTCACTGGTTTCATGTTTGTTGATTTACCTCAAGATACCAGCGGAAAATACTTTCTGTGCATCACTGTCTATCATGGGAAATGTGCAAGCGAAGAAGGACTTTGGGCAGAACTATATATTGATGTCCATGAAACACGAATTCATCTTGACAGTGTCAACACATGTCTTCTGTAAATGTCATATCATGCTGAAAGTGACGTGGGGTCAACTGTCAGGTCACAAGTCAGTATCAGGTATGACCACCATTAGCAAGACACAAGCTTGGCAGTGATGCCTCATTGAGATCACAAGATGGTTGAGGAAAGCTTGTGGGATGTCATTCCAGACCTGGACCAAGGCATGTTGCAGCTGGACAAACATCACCGTTGGTTTGGAAGTCAGTGTTAGCAATGTTTCATTTCATCCCACATTGTTTGATTGGTGACAGATCTGGCGAAACAGCAGACCAAGAGTGAAGGGATGTTTTGTTGTCCAATGAAGTCTGTGACCACACGTGCAACATGAGGCATGCATTGTCCTGTGGTAAAGTGATTTTACAATATGGGTCAGAAGGGACATGATGACAGATAACTTTGTCATGGTACCATACACATGTCAAATTGCCGTCGATGACATTTTGAGGTGTCCTGTGATGTACAGTGATGCCTCCTCACACCATTACGCTCCCACCACCAAATGCAGAACGTTTAACAACACAAACATCAGCCTAACTTTAAATCTGATATCACTGCTGTCAAGATGAAACTTCGACTTATCACTGAAGAGGACTAACCAACAGTCCTTTAACCTGAACCTCCGATGTTGTCTTGGCCATGCCAGGCCTGCAGGTCAATGATGTGCAGTAAAAGTGGCGAAAGCAAGGGTTGCCATGGGCTGTCAAAGTTGCAGTCTGAAATTGATTTTACAGGTGAACCAGATGGATATGATTTTATCATCCACAACTGGCTCCCACAGGAGATATCGCTTGGGTAATATCACTGCAATGAAATTGCATCACAATGCTTTGCAGACCATTGTGACGTCATTGGTTACCATCACGTCACAATCAAATGTCATCACTAATGGCTCTACTACTGAAGCTTTTAGCAGTACTTTTTACACTTAAGACAGGGCGGTCGGGTAGCCTAGTGGTTAAAGCGTTCGCTCGTCACGCCGAAGACCCGGGTTCGATTCCCGACATGGGTACAATGTGTGAAACCCATTTCTGGTGTCCCCCGCTGTGATATTGCTGGAATATTGCTAAAAGCGGCGTAAAACAATACTCACTCACTCACTACACTTAAGACACTGCTTATTACTGTCTACAAACTGCAAAAGTTGGAAGGATGATGTTGGATGATAAATAGAATCTCACTCTGGTGTCTTTTGATATCAAATATATCAATACTCGTTGATATCAAAAGACACTCGGGTAAGATTCTCTACATCTTGCCAATGTGTCTTTACTCATGGATGTCCAGAACGTTTTTGGGCCCTGGTGTTGCCAGTCTTTTGGTAGCGACCCCAGATCATCTGTATATTGCTACGATGAACACCAAAATGCCTCGCAACAACTTTTCATGCAATTCCTGTTTCAAATATTCCAAATGCTCACAACTGCTCATACCTATAATTGTGGGTTTGAATCCCGGTTCGCCCCAATTATGTTTCTAGGTTCGTCAGCACCATACCCGTGCTCGTGGGTTTCACCGAAGTGGTAAACGTCTAAAACCTGCACCACTTCGGGCTTTCCTCCCACATTAAGCTGACACGCCGCGATATGACTGGAATACTGTTAAAAGCGGCGTTAAACCCAACTCACTCACTCACTCACTCACAACTGCTCATAACATTTACGAGGTTTGGCCATCAACAAAGTTGCTTTACACAGGAAAAACACTTCAACAATTTACTCTGTGTTTGAATTGACTCAATCCCACATGTTCTGTGAATGCATGAGATTTAGTGGATCGAGGTAGGACAAGGATGCATGTGCAACTTCAGCAGCAGCGTTGTTGATCATGGCAAAGTGATTCTACACATGATTCTAAAAATACATGGCAATTACCAGTAGATTTTCTTGTGATTTTCATGGCTTGCCTGAGCAAGTTTGTGGACGAGAGAATATAAGTGTTTAACATTGGATGGAACACGCCACTTCTACAAAGTTGTTACCATATGATAACCCTTCAGGGTCTGAATAACCCTCTGATTTTGGTCAGGATGCATCAGTCACACAATGGAGGAGATGCATGAGTCACACAGTGGAGGGGATGCATCAGTCACACAATGGAGGAGATGCATGAGTCACACAGTGGAGGGGATGCATCAGTCACACAGTGGAGGAGATGCATCAGTCACACAATGGAAGAGATGCATCAGTCACACAATGGAGGGGATGCATCAGTCACACAATGGAAGAGATGCATCAGTCACACAATGGAGGAGATGCATCAGTCACACAGTGTAGGGGATGCATGAGTCACACAGTGGAGGGGATGCATCAGTCACACAATGGAGGAGATGCATCAGTCACACAATGGAGGGGATGTATCAGTCACACAATGGAGGAGATGCATGAGTCACAGTGGAGGGGATGCATCAGTCACACAATGGAGGAGAAGCATCAGTCACACAATGGAGGAGATGCATGAGTCACAGTGGAGGAGATGCATCAGTCACACAGTGGAGGGGATGCATCAGTCACACAATGGAGGAGATGCATGAGTCACACAATGGAGGAGATGCATGATACACACAATGGAGGAGATGCATGATACACACAATGGAGGATATGCATCAGTCACACAATGAAGGAGATGCATCAGTCACACAATGGAGGAGATGCATGAGTCACACAGTGGAGGGGATGCATGAGTCACACAATGGAGGGGATGCATCAGTCACACAATGGAGGAGATGCATCAGTCACACAATGGAGGGGATGTATCAGTCACACAATGGAGGAGATGCATGAGTCACAGTGGAGGGGATGCATCAGTCACACAATGGAGGAGATGCATCAGTCACACAATGGAGGAGATGCATGAGTCACAGTGGAGGAGATGCATGAGTCACACAGTGGAGGGGATGCATCAGTCACACAATGGAGGAGATGCATGAGTCACACAATGGAGGAGATGCATGAGTCACACAATGGAGGAGATGCATGATACACACAATGCAGGAGATGCATGAGTCACACAATGGAGGAGATGCATCAGTCACACAATGGAGGGGATGCATCAGTCACACAATGGAGGAGATGCATGGCCCATACAGTGGAGAGGATGCATCAGTCACACAATGGAGGAGATGCATTAGTCACACAATGGAGGAGAAGCATCAGTCACACAATGGAGGAGATGCATGAGTCACACAGTGGAGGGGATGCATCAGTCACACAATGGAGGAGATGCATGAGTCACACAGTGGAGGGGATGCATCAGTCACACAATGGAGGAGATGCATGAGTCACACAATGGAGGAGATGCATCAGTCACACAATGGAGGAGATGCATGAGTCACACAATGGAGGGGATGCATCAGTCACACAGTGGAGGAGATGCATCAGTCACACAGTGGAGGAGATACATGAGTCACACAATGGAGGAGATGCATGAGTCACACAGTGGAGGGGATGCATCAGTCACACAATGGAGGAGATACATGAGTCACACAATGGAGGAGATGCATGAGTCACACAGTGGAGGGGATGCATCAGTCACACAATGGAGGAGATGCATGAGTCACACAGTGGAGGGGATGCATCAGTCACACAGTGGAGGAGATGCATGGCTCATACAGTCGAGAAGATGCATCAGTTACACAGTGGAGGGGATGCGTGAATCACACAGTGGAGGGGATGCGTGAATCACACAATGGACGAGATGCATTGCTCACAAAGTGGAGAAGATGCATGGCTCACACTATTGAGTTAGATATGTTTGTTGATGATGTATGGTACATAGGACAAATTGCCATTGTGTTTCAGAGAAAACCTTCAGTGCTTAAAAGAAGCCAGAGTTTGAAGGAAGCTCTGACCCCGAGGGTAAGGTGATGAAGTTCAGGGTATAGGGGAGTAGTGTTCAGTGTCTGTTTGTAGTCCGGGCTGCTGGCTTATGTGGCAATGGCAATCACTGGATAGTTATAGTCTGCAGTTCCTCCTTACATTTACATGACTTCTGGACTCTTCTGGTTACAGACCAGTAGGGCTGTTACATGGCACGGCATTTGTCCTCATTTGGAGTCTCCAGACGAAAAGTCATTGATATTTACCCAGTTTACTGTTCCCCCATGAAGACATCAGTCAATCATAATAACGTTGTAAGTCTTTGATATGGAATCATTGGTGTCAACAATTAATAATTTTATCTGTCTGTTGAACGTCCCGACTGTGTTCCTATGTTGTGCTACTGTAGTCAGTGGATTTCCGTAGTGTGCCAGTGGCACCAGCAGCATAGCATTAAATTTATGAATTTATGTTTTTTTAATTTTCTGATGCATATCAATTTGGTTAACATAGTTTTCTTTCATTTTTTGCAAATTCAGATGTCATATGTGTTCAGTCTGACAGTAAAACAATGGTTTCTCAATCCTAACTGACAAATATTAGTGAATGTAGAGCTCATTCAGTTTGAAGACGTCATGTGAACACAATGGATTGTATAGCCAGCCAACTCAGTCAGTGAATATTGAGGTAATCTGTCATTGTGTACTGGACTCTTCCACTACTGCAGCATATACCACAGGTGAGCACAAACCTGACAGTATTCCTGGTGTTAGTGTCAGTCTGTCTTGGCATCAACAGTCCCTGTAGTTACTTTTCTCTTTTCGTCTTCATCTTTGAACTAGCAATTTATTTTTTGTATCAGTGACTAGAGGTAAACATCTGATTTAATTTAACTTCCATAGTAGAATCAACAGGTTCAAGTGATTTTGCCAACTAACACCCAGTTATGGGTGATATATGATTTCTCTATAATTTTGCTTAATGACCTGTAGTCAAAAGATTGGGGACACAGCACTACACTTAGATTGGGGACACAGCTTTACATGTAAATTGGGGACACAGTACTACATGTAAATTGGGGACACAGCACTACATGTAAATTGGGGACACAGCTCTACATGTGAATTGGGGACACAGCTCTACATGTAAATTGGGGACACAGCACTACATGTAAATTGGGGACACAGCACTACATGTAAATTGGGGACACAGCTCTACATGTAAATTGGGGACACAGCTCTACATGTAAATTGGGGACACAGCACTACATGTAAATTGGGGACACAGTACTACATGTAAATTGGGGACACAGCACTACATGTAAATTGGGGACACAGCACTACATGTAAATTGGGGACACAGCACTACATGTAAATTGGGGACACAGCTCTACATGTAAATTGGGGACACAGTACTACATGTAAATTGGGGACACAGCACTACATGTAAATTGGGGACACAGCACTACATGTAAATTGGGGACACAGCACTACATGTAAATTGGGGACACAGCTCTACATGTAAATTGGGGACACAGCTCTACATGTAAATTGGGGACACAGCACTATACATGTAAATTGGGGACACAGCTTTACATGTAAATTGGGGACACAGCACTACATGTAAATTGGGGACACAGCTCTACATGTAAATTGGGGACACAGCTCTACATGTAAATTGGGGACACAGCTCTACATGTAAATTGGGGACACAGCTCTACATGTAAATTGGGGACACAGCTCTACATGTAAATTGGGGACACAGCTCTACATGTAAATTGGGGACACAGCTCTACATGTAAATTGGGGACACAGCACTATACATGTAAATTGGGGACACAGCTCTACATGTAAATTGGGGACACAGCACTATACATGTAAATTGGGGACACAGCTCTACATGTAAATTGGGGACACAGCACTAAACATGTAAATTGGGGACACAGCTCTACATGTAAATTGGGGACACAGCTTTACATGTTAATTGGGGACACAGCTTTACATGTAAATTGGGGACACAGCACTACATGTAAATTGGAAACACAGCACTATACATGTAAATTGGGGACACAGCACTACATGTAGATTGGAAACACAGCACTACGCATAGATTCGGAATAAAACCGGAACCATCCACACACACTCCCAACTTGGAAATTTGTTTGCATAAGTTCTGAACTTACTTTTAAGAATGCGTTTTGTTGCAACAAATAATAATGTAGCTTGTTGAGGATTTGCTGATCTCTACTTACCTGCCTCTCTTGTTCACCTGGCTATTATGATAGCCCTCAGCCCTTCCTGATAGGACAACATTTCTTCCTCCACATTTGATTTATTAAGAAACATTAAAGTATGAGAATAGCTCATAGCTACAGTATCATGCCATAAGTTAAGGGACACTTGAGACATCACAAGTTTGACAAGAGACTATCACATTTGGTTTAGCACATCTAACTTTCGACCCGCGAAATGTTATGATGTGGAACTTTGGCCACAGATTGATGATGTCGTCAAGTATCACATGCCACATGCTTTATTGTCGTCAGCTCCGTTTCCCACGATTTCTCCCACTGACTTTATTATGGTTTGGAGAAGGAATATTCTGTCGCCGGACAAAAACGAAGTTATCATAGACATGCATTTGAACGGTAAATCAACTGCTGGATCTACCCTAGAGCACAGTGCATGGCGTGATTCATCGCTTAAGCGAGAGAGTAAGTTTGGAAAATCAAATTTTACTGCTGTCTTTTGACAGAGAGACCCAGCTGCTGAAGAAAGTTGTCCCAACCAGTCCAGAAGGCAGCGCCTTCTCACAGTCGGCACGTGACCCGGAAGTCATGACGTCACACCAAAACACATAACTGCTTTGTCACCTCCACGGACGGACGTACTGTGTATCTCTTGTGGAAATTAAAGCTTTCTATTTTTTGCGTGTTTCTACATTCATCGTATGCTGCTACATTGTCACCTGTTTATTGGCTGTTACCTTTAGGGGCTTCCCATTCGTAATTTGTAACGTTTATCGCTCGTTTGTGGCCCTATCGTTCAACTCTATGAGTATCCAGGACACACCTCACTCAACGTGCTCGTCGACCCCCTGATATGGCTTACAACTCGGAGACCGCGGCCTTTCTACACTCTCACTGTCACCTTTATCAACAACATCATCCCTTCCGGTGACGCCCGTAACAGGGCAGGTCTTCAGTCTCATCAGCCATCTACTTTGACAGCCCTCCCGGTGTCTGCGTATCTCAGCCGAGCTTCCAAGTGCCTCCGGCGCTACCAACACCACCGGCACTCCTGGCACCACAAGCTCTCTGGCGCCTCAATCTCTCTGGAACTCCTGGCGCTTCCAGCACCTCCAGCTGTCTGGCGCCTCAAGGTATCTGGCGCTTATGGCGCCTGCCGCGCCTCAAGCTCTCCAGCGCCCAGATCAACAAGCTGAGTATCTCAACTGATCTTCTGATTCGGCATAAAGAGCGCCATCGGCAATTGCCTCTCCGGCGCCAGTGACATCTGCTACTAGTACTGACATCTCATAGATCGTCACACGGCGAAGCAAGGTGAAACCACGTCTTTCAATTGTCGATGATCCTGTCGCTGCTCTCCTGTACGTCTTCAGGATCGTGACTATCGTTCAATTTCCTGGGAGGAATCTTTCAACCAATAGACATTTGGTCTGATTCAACTTGCCCACTGGCGACGTTCTCCTTAACCCCGTTGTTTAAAGTGCCATGCTTTCGGAGAGATGACCTGCGGGTTTCCATCGAAACAGAGCTTCTGGTGGACAGCGTCTGTATCAGAACTGGCAGACTCATCAAGCCTGTTTGACCCCTTCGTCATAGGCTACCGGGTACCAACTTCTCGGGATCGTTGACTGGTCTCGCATATCACGGTGTATCATATCGTTCTGCACCGGCCCCGCCATTTGACGCCGACATCCACTGTCTTTTTCGTCGACAACACCGACACCAACGCTACTCTACCCTGCTTCGGTGCCAGCTTTCCTCAAAGAAACTCATCCTCGGCACTCCCGCATTTTTTTGCAAAACTTGGGTACACCACTTGTTTGTCTACCACACAGTTCATTGAGGATTGTCATTGTGTGGAGATTGCACCTCATTTCCGGCTCCAATGCGGCTTTCTTGGTTACTGTGCAAAGTGATTTACATGTCACGTGTCAAGTATTCCGACTGTCAACAACTCTGACCGGAATTAGGTCAACTGATCATGGCTAGCGGTACAATGTATTTCTACAGATTGGTTTGCATGCTTACATGTATGCAAGGTGCAACCACTCAACCAGATGCCTGTCGCAGTCCATCCATTCACAGATGATGGAAATGATAGACCTCCGTTTCCAGGCACCTCGTTTCATCGCCCCCTTGCTATAAGAACGATAGCGCCTATACAGCATTCAAGGGATGAAAAAGATCGCCTTCCTTCGTACGGTTTGCTCTTTTAGACTACAACATTTTCATATCTTCAGCCTTGGCTACCAGATACAGCGCCGATTTTCTACTTTGTCCCACAACCGTTCCATCAACCCCTTTTGACTACTTGCCTAGTATCGTGTTGTCGTCCTTCATCGACACCTCGATATAAGAACAGGAGCGCTAATTCAACGCTCAGGGGATGGAAACGATCACATTACTTCACATTACTTTGTGCAGTTCGGTGCGATCTACCCAAACTACAGTTTTACAGAGTTCCTCATTCTCTAATGGACACACTGCTGCGACTTCTGACTACCCTGTTACATCGATGCCTCGGCTGTCGACTGTGGAGCTGGTTAATTTCGTCTACATGGGGTTTGGTTCGCAGGTGAGCACACCTCTCCACGTATCGTCCCGACGGTACACGATCGGAGACCCCTGTTGCTGACTTTTCAACTTTGCAGTCTTGTAGACGCCCTCATTTACCATGACTTCCCCCTCTTCCACTGCCACTTCCACCTTGTCAGTGACTAGTGTTCTGGGATTGCCCACACCAACCCACGTTGTGACCGACTGTGATCTGGAGATCAACACCATTGGCACAGCAACAGCCTCGAGATAAAAGCGCTTATCCAAGACGTCACTTGCTGGCAGAGAATTCTCCGTCACGCCCTGTTGATCATGTCCATTGACAGCATCACCATGGTGTGGTGTTTGAGGAACCAGGGTACTCTCCACTCTCCATCCCTGCTAAACCAGATCTTGCGCTTCCCCGATTTGTTGGTCAGCCTGGATCTGTACTTTAAGAAAAAGGAGCTTGTCTTGCACTCACCAGGTTGAGAGCATGTTCTGGCACAGGCTCTGTCCAGGCCTAACTAGGTGGCTCCCACTGAGTGGAAGCTCCACCCAGAGGTCTTCGCCAGACTATGTCAAATGATGGACACACCAAACATCGATCTGTTCGCCACATCTCTGAACTGCCAGCTGTTGCCTTACATTTCACCGGTGCTGGATCTGGCCGCTGTGGCAGTCGATGCCTTCAATTTTTCCTGGGAAGGATTACACGCATACGCTTCCCTCTCCCACTGATCCAGGCCACTCGGCATCTGACACTGATTTTGGTCGCGTCTTGGTGGCCGGTTGGTTTGTCGACCTCCAAAACATCGCCAGAGACAACCCCTGGAACTTCTGGTGTGGTCCAACCTTCTGCTCAATCCACACAGTCGGTTGCCCCACCCTAAAACCCAAAGGGTTTCGTCTGCACGCCTGGCACATCTGCAGAAAGCCCCATGAGCCAAGGGCTATTCGGCTAAGGCGGCCAAGGCTATTGCTTCAGCACACCATCCATCTACAGGGGGACTGTATGATGATGAATGGTGCTCGTTCCAGGCATTCTGTTCAGACAAACACCAAGAACCGATGACAGTGTCACCGCAGTTCCTGGCGCAGTTCCTTCTGTACTTGCGCAGCACCCGTGGGTTGAAGGGCCCTACCATCTCCACATATCTGGTCGCCATGAACTCTGTTCTTGCCATCCCGGTCGATCGGAGAATGACGAAAATTCCCGAACTACAGGCCTGGCTGCGTTCATTCCGCCTACGTTGGATCTGAATGTGGTCTTAAACGCTCTTCGGACAGCTCCCTTCGAACCACTCCACACGTCTTCCTTATACGACCACTTGGGTCAATGAGCTCCACGCCCCCGACGTCTCCCATGTCTGGTTCGAAAGCGGTACTCAGGGCGCCTTTCATCATTGACTTCATCATAAAGAATCAATTCCCAGGACAGCCTGATAGATCATTCATTATCCCCTACCCCCTCGTCCATTGTGGGTGCCGAGGATGAGGAGGAGCGTTATTATGCCCAGTAAGGGCACTGAAGGTCTTCTACAACGATCTAAAGCCTGCCGCAAGTCTAGGAAACACCTTTTTTCTGTTGGTCTGCCCTTCGTCGCAGTCGTTGGTCAGTCGGAATAATTTTCCCTGTGGCTCCGGGCGGTCATCCTCCAAGCTTATAAAGCCGCCAGATTGGACCCTCTCCCCAAGGCTATCAACCCACACGAAGTCAGGGCAATCACATTTACCATGGCTCTTCACAGTATAATTGTTCCATCCAGTCGCTCATGGAAGCCTGTTCTTGGCAATCGGACACCGCCTTTGCCAACCACTACCTCCGTGATGTAGCCTTGGAAGATGTCACAAGCGTTCACAGTTTTGGTCCCTGGTTGTAGCCCAACAGGTCACCTATCACCGACGCCAGTGATTCTCCGATACCCTGAACGGGGCCTGTCGACCTCTCTGGTGTTTATCACCCCAGACAAGACTGCTCTCATGTGTTCCGCATTCGCTCTTAGGTCAGTTTTAGTTTTTGGCTTACCGCCTCATTCTATTTCTGTCACCTATCAGGGTTTTACTTTTTGCATCAACTCTCGTTTCCTGACGACAGGAATGGTAGCAGATGTTGACACCGACGCCGACGCTGACGCCAATGCCGCCGATACCCAGAGCAGTGCCCGTCGAACTCTCTAGTGTTCCTCACCTCCAGACAAGAGGGCTCTCATGCGTTTCGCATTCGCTTTTGGGAATGGTCGTAGATATTTCCCACAACGCCACTGATTCTTCGATACCCTGAGCGGGGCGTGTCAAACTCTCTCGTGTTTATCACCTCAGATTAGAGAGCTCTACTGCGTTTCGCTTTCACTCGTAGGTAAGTTCTAGTTTTGGGCTACCCGCCTCATTCTATTGCGGTTGCCTATTCAGGTGTTTCCTTTTTGCATCGACTTTTGTTTCCTGAAGACAGGAATGGTCGTAGATGTTCCGATCATCACTTGTATGAGGTGCGGATTCATCGGACCTTGACGAGGGTTTATTATAGATCACATCTGAAGGTATGCCCACCGACCATGCTGTCTGATAAAGATGCAATACAGAGTAATGCAGGATAAGTTAAAAAATTTTTAGTAAAATCTAAATATTTTTTACATTTGTATACTTATCCAGCATTACGAAGTCTAAGGGACCTCCCTTCGCTACGCTACCTCCCCACAAAGTTTCAGATGTTATGTTTAAAAAAGTTATGTGTTTTGATATGACGTCATGACTTCCGGGTCACGTGCCCACTGTGAAAGAGGGCCCTGCTTCCTGTACTGGTTGGAACAACTTTCTTCAGCAGCTGGCTGTCACACAGTTCGTCTTTCTGTCAAAAGACAGCAGTAAATGCAATACGGAGTAATGCAGGATAAGTATACAAATGTAATAAATATTTAGATTTTACTAAACTGGTAGACTGAGGATTCTGAGCAGCTGTGACAGAGGTGTGTTGATTGCTGGTGTCAAAGTCAATAGATGATCATCGCTTACAGAAATTACTAACAACTTCAATGAAAACAGGCCTCCTACTGTTTTCAAGAAATAAGTTATATAAAATAAATTACAAACTCAACATCCAAATTCAGTCACTCACATGGCCAGCACAGTCTCCACATATGAACATCAGAGAAAATATTTGGCTTTGTATCAAAAGAGAGATGACAACATGTTTTCATAACATTGACACTACCAGAGATCTGCAAGAAGAGAATTGTGACATTTAGGAATCTTTGACTGTTGATTACATTAAATATTTATACATGAGCATTCCACGCAGGATTTTGAGAGTATACACAACAAAGGGTTACACCACAAATATTAGGTATGACAGTTTTATATTTTGTCTTTGGCAAGCAACAAATAGAACAATTTACACTTCCAGGTTCGTGACATGACTCAAGTGTCCCTTAGTTAACGCATGGTACCGTATATGAATTTTATCTGGACAAGTACTGCTTGAGCTTATCTTCAGTGCAATTCAAGTGATTTCAGCTGCCTCTATTTATTTAAAGTTTTGTTAGATTATATGATAAATAGGTTTGTCTTTTATGCACATATTTAAAAGGATAATTGGTCTATCATATCAAGATGTTACATATGCAGTTTGCCAAGCGTTCCTCAACTCCGACACTGCCTGAGCCTACAGATCCCCCAGTGGTGAGACAATACTTCAGGCTCTATATTTGAAGGTGCTCAGTAGATTGGTCATTTTGGTGGATCTTTGTAGTTGAAGGATGTCAAGCATAGTGTCATCTGCATAACAGTCTTCGGTTGTAGTCAAAGGAATCCTTGTGGATGATCTTGGTGATTGATGTCATACATGTCATGCATACAAATGTTTTCAGTGTGACAATCTCTGACTGTAGTCATAGCATTCTGTGTAGATATTCTTGAGTTTTGAAGTCCTGTATTTTTTAGGCTTACAAATGTCTTCAGAACAACCATCGCTGACTGTAGTCATAGCATTCTGTGTAGATGATCTTGAGTTTTGAAGTCCTGTGTTTTAGGCTTACACATGTCTTCAGAACAACCATCTCTGACTGTAGTCATAGCATTCTGTGTAGATGACCTTGAGTTTTGAAGTCCTGTATTTTAGGATAACACATGTCTTCAGAACAACCATCTCTGACTGTAGTCATAGCATTCTGTGTAGATATTCTTGAGTTTTGAAGTCCTGTATTTTAGGCTAACACATGTCTTCAGAACAACCATCTCTGACTGTAGTCATAGCATTCTGTGTAGATATTCTTGAGTTTTGAAGTCCTGTATTTTAGGCTAACACATGTCTTCAGAACAACCATCTCTGACTGTAGTCATAGCATTCTGTGTAGATGACCTTGAGTTTTGAAGTCCTGTATTTTAGGATAACACATGTCTTCAGAACAACCATCTCTGACTGTAGTCATAGCATTCTGTGTAGATATTCTTGAGTTTTGAAGTCCTGTATTTTAGGCTAACACATGTCTTCAGAACAACCATCTCTGACTGTAGTCATAGCATTCTGTGTAGATATTCTTGAGTTTTGAAGTCCTGTATTTTAGGCTAACACATGTCTTCAGAACAACCATCTCTGACTGTAGTCATAGCATTCTGTGTAGATGATCTTGAGTTTTGAAGTCCTGTATTTTAGGCTAACACATGTCTTCAGAACAACCATCTCTGACTGTAGTCATAGCATTCTGTGTAGATATTCTTGAGTTTTGAAGTCCTGTATTTTAGGCTAACACATGTCTTCAGAACAACCATCTCTGACTGTAGTCATAGCATTCTGTGTAGATGATCTTGAGTTTTGAAGTCCTGTATTTTAGGCTAACACATGTCTTCAGAACAACCATCTCTGACTGTAGTCATAGCATTCTGTGTAGATGATCTTGAGTTTTGAAGTCCTGTATTTTAGGCTAACACATGTCTTCAGAACAACCATCTCTGACTGTAGTCATAGCATTCTGTGTAGATATTCTTGAGTTTTGAAGTCCTGTATTTTAGGCTAACACATGTCTTCAGAACAACCATCTCTGACTGTAGTCATAGCATTCTGTGTAGATATTCTTGAGTTTTGAAGTCCTGTATTTTAGGCTAACACATGTCTTCAGAACAACCATCTCTGACTGTAGTCATAGCATTCTGTGTAGATGATCTTGAGTTTTGAAGTCCTGTATTTTAGGCTAACACATGTCTTCAGAACAACCATCTCTGACTGTAGTCATAGCATTCTGTGTAGATGATCTTGAGTTTTGAAGTCCTGTATTTTAGGCTAACACATGTCTTCAGAACAACCATCTCTGACTGTAGTCATAGCAATCTTGGTAGCTACTCCTGATGATAGATGTCATTCTGATCACAAATGTTTTAGTATGACAATCTCCGTGAGTAGACATAGCATTCTGTGTAGATATTCTTGAAGATACATGTCATAGCTTTAACTTATAATCTCTTGCAGATTTTGTAGATGTTCTTAAAGTTGATGTCATACCTATTACAGATGTCTTCAGTAGGAAAATCTCCATTCTTGATACTACAATCTAAATATCTAAAGACCCTGCATAACGTTGGGCATTCCTCCACCCACAAACTTACATGCTGTGATATAACTTGAATACTGTTAAAATCTATGTTAAACCCAACTCACTCACAATGTTATGTTGTATATTATCATCATATCACAACAAGTGTTGAATAGGTTATCAATGTATGCATTTCTGGGTAATATGATAATACCAGTTTTCCATTGTCAAGCCATCTAAGTGCATTGTGTGGTCGCGTGCGTACATGCGTGTGAGGGTGAGTGGGTGCATGGATGTGCATGTATGCATATGTGTGTGGTCTGTCTGTTACATAAATAACGTGCAATGGTGTATAAATACCACATGGCACTTCCTTGACCATGCACTAGGAGACCAGTTTGGTGCACTGATTGACAATGTGTATCAGTGCTATGTGACAATTGAACTGTTTTTGCTTCATGCACATGTGTTCTTATGAAGATTGTATGCTTTTCTTACAATTCTCCTTCTTACAAAGGTCCACTGGAATACAGGTCAATGAGGCTGAAGTATTACAAAACTTAGAACCTTATTTTAAGCTTAGCAGAAGTAAGCAGATGATTTTGCATTTTGTCTTTCACATGTTTTGTTAATGTCATGAAATATAAGGTAGGGTGTTTTATATAAAAATGTTTATTTGATTTGCTCATAGCTTGGACAGAAATCCTTTTTATATTGCATATTTGGTCAATATCAGTCATGTCAGAAGACACTTGAAAGTGACTAAAACTCGTCTGGGTCAGGTTTCCAGGCAAGAACTTCAGCGAATAATAATACCATCTGATCATCTGATATTTCTGCTAAACTGGATTAAGACAAACTTCCTTCAGAAGACCAATCACCTGCACATGTCAGTATGAGGGATAACAGTGGCAAGGAAAATGTCCATTTGACCAGGATTTCAAAAATTCTTTTTCATTATTCATAATTTGCTACATGTTTGATTCAGTTAGGTTAATGTCAACATGTTTGGAACGGCAACAATGGAATGAAAGCGCTCTCAGTATTGGTATTTTGGTATTTGATAAAGTTGGTTAATATTATGAGTTTCACAGAGACTTGAAGGAGTCAATCCAATACATTTTATGTGATTATATGGTTTGTTGTTTATCTGTATGAAACCAGGACTTTGTATAATTGAATCTTCGATGTTGCTTTTGGTATCATCTATCTCTGTGGTGAGCTGTTGTATCTCCAGAAGCACCTGCTGCTGAAAGTTACCAGTGTGTTATTGTATGAGGGTTGTGTTCCAGGAAGGAGATGACAAGTTGGATGCGTCCCTCACTGCACCACGGATGTTTCTCACCTTTGACAGTAAGTATGTTGTAGGTCATATACTTTTTCATTTGAAAAGTAAATTCTATTTTTTTTCATTAAAAATCCTGATTATCAATATTTAAACTGGACAGTTGTTTTATATCTTCATAAATATTCAGAATTATTGATAATACTGATGACGCTTGTGTCTGCTGATTGGTCCTGTTGAAGTTATTGTGGGGCTGTGCGGTTCATTGCTGCAGGCATGTATCATTGATAAAGTTGTTGTGTATAATAATATATATAATAAATATTTAATAATAATAATAATAATAATAATACAAGTTTATACGTATTGGGCCAGAATGGGAGTTTGTTTGAGAATCTAAGGTTTCGGGCTGGTTGATATAATCTATGTTTAGTCCATCAAGTAGGCAGGTACCCTTCCATGGTAACATCGATAGGCTATACACAGCACCTTTAATTGGTTTCTTGCCTCAGCTGGAAGCCAGTGCAGGGACCTTAAGGCTGGAGTGATGTGGGATATTGTGTGACATCCATCAGTAGGTCTTGCCACTGCATTCTGTACACGTTGGAGATTCCTCAGTTGTTCATATTTTATATCAGATGATTGTTTCTGTAGTCCATTCTTGATAGTATCAATGAAAACACAAAAAACAACACAGTTAGGCTAACTTTTCCAACATCAGTGCTATATGACAGATCATCAGTGACACTTAACAGACAGTTTCCTCATTGATACTTGTCATGAAGTTGAAAACGGTCAAGGTGAGTTATTTGATTCTGAACAGTCTGTTCCTGAACGTTTACAAGAAGTAGAAGACATAGGTTTGCCTGACATGTATTAACTCCTCTCCCAGAGTCCTACAAGTACCAGCTGAGAGCCTACATCTACCAAGCCCGGGACCTCCTGGCAGCTGACGACTCCGGACTCTCAGGTAAAGTAAACTCTCCCACACAATTAACCCGAACTACTGCTGTTCTGAGTGTACTTAACTTTGTCGAAGGTACTTATTTTGAAAACTATTAATGATTTCTTCTGACTGTCCAAATAAAAAAAGACTTGATAATTACAGCTCTGAATCAATTATTTTTATTGAGGCATATCAAGAAATCACTCATGTCCTTATCCTTACATCAGTACTCTGTATCCTAATCCTTACATCAGTACTCTGTATCCTAATCCTTCCATCAGTACTCTGTATCCTAATCCTTCCATCAGTACTCTGTATCCTAATCCTTACATCAGTACTCTGTATCCTAATCCTTACATCAGTACTCTGTATCCTTATGCATACATCAGTACTCTGTATCCTTATGCATACATCAGTACTCTGTATCCTAATCCTTATCCTTACATCTGTATCCTAATCCTTACATCAGTACTCTGTATCCTAATCCTTACATCAGTACTCTGTATCTTAATCCTTACATCAGTACTCTGTATCCTAATCCTTATCCTTACATATGTATCCTAATCCTTATCCTTACATCTGTATCCTAATCCTTACATCAGTACTCTATATCCTAATCCTTACATTGGTACTGTCTTAATCCTTACGTCAGTACTCTGTATCCTAATCAGTACTCTCTTCAAAGAAATGTATAGGAGAACATATTGGAAGTGTATTCAAATCCTACAATTTAGAAGGCACTTCATTGCATCAAGGACATGACCAACATTTGAAGGGTGTTGGCTGACATGTTACAAATATAATCTGTCACTGAAGTATTTGCTTGTTACTGTCAGTATTAATAATGACTGTGTTATTTGTGCAGATCCGTTTACCCGAGTGTCCTTCCTGACACAGAGCATGGTGACTGAACGTCTACACAAAACCCTCTGCCCCACCTGGGATCAGACACTCATCTTCGGGGAAATCGAAGTGTATGGAAACCCCAAGGGGATTGAATCTCAGCCTCCAGATATAATTCTGGAACTATTTGATCATGACACATTTGTAAGTATGCAACCTTCTTCTGTACAGAGAATCATTCCATTCTCAGCTCTAGCCTGTACTCATCCTATCTTCAGCTCTAGCCACCTGTACTCATCCTATCTTCAGCCCTAGCCACCTGTACTCATCCTATCTTCAGCCCTAGCCGCCTGTACCCATCCTATCTTCAGCTCTAGCCACCTGTACTCATCATATCTTCAGCCCTAGCCACCTGTACTCATCCTATCTTCAGCTCTAGCCACCTGTACTCATCCTATCTTCAGCCCTAGCCGCCTGTACTCATCCTATCTTCAGCTCTAGCCACCTGTACTCATCCTATCTTCAGCCCTAGCTGCCTGTGCTCATCCTATCTTCAGCCCTAGCCACCTGTACTCATCCTATCTTCAGCTCTAGCCACCTGTACTCATCCTATCTTCAGCTCTAGCCACCTGTACTCATCCTATCTTCAGCCCTAGCCGCCTGTACTCATCCTATCTTCAGCTCTAGCCACCTGTACTCATCCTATCTTCAGCCCTAGCTGCCTGTGCTCATCCTATCTTCAGCCCTAGCCCCCTGTACTCATCCTATCTTCAGCTCTAGCCCCCTGTACTCATCCTATCTTCAGCCCTAGCCGCCTGTACTCATCCTATCTTCAGCTCTAGCCACCTGTACTCATCCTATCTTCAGCTCTAGCCGCCTGTACTCATCCTATCTTCAGCTCTAGCCACCTGTACTCATCCTATCTTCAGCTCTAGCCGCCTGTACTCATCCTATCTTCAGCTCTAGCCCCCTGTACTCATCCTATCTTCAGCCCTAGCTGCCTGTGCTCATCCTATCTTCAGCCCTAGCCCCCTGTACTCATCCTATCTTCAGCCCTAGCTGCCTGTGCTCATCCTATCTTCAGCCCTAGCCCCCTGTACTCATCCTATCTTCAGCCCTAGCTGCCTGTACTCATCCTATCTTCAGCTCTAGCCACCTGTACTCATCCTATCTTCAGCCCTAGCCGCCTGTACTCATCCTATCTTCAGCCCTAGCTGCCTGTACTCATCCTGTCTTCAGCTCTAGCCCCCTGTACTCATCCTATCTTCAGCCCTAGCCGCCTGTACTCATCCTATCTTCAGCTCTAGCCCCCTGTACTCATCCTATCTTCAGCCCTAGCCGCCTGTACTCATCCTATCTTCAGCTCTAGCCACCTGTACTCATCCTATCTTCAGCCCTAGCCACCTGTACTCATCCTATCTTCAGCCCTAGCCGCCTGTACTCATCCTATCTTCAGCTCTAGCCACCTGTACTCATCCTATCTTCAGCTCTAGCCGCCTGTACTCATCCTATCTTCAGCTCTAGCCACCTGTACTCATCCTATCTTCAGCCCTAGCCGCCTGTACTCATCCTATCTTCAGCCCTAGCTGCCTGTGCTCATCCTATCTTCAGCCCTAGCTGCCTGTGCTCATCCTATCTTCAGCCCTAGCTGCCTGTACTCATCCTATCTTCAGCCCTAGCTGCCTGTGCTCATCCTATCTTCAGCCCTAGCTGCCTGTACTCATCCTATCTTCAGCCCTAGCCCCCTGTACTCATCCTATCTTCAGCTCTAGCCCCCTGTACTCATCCTATCTTCAGCCCTAGCTGCCTGTAATCATCCTATCTTCAGCCCTAGCTGCCTGTGCTCATCCTATCTTCAGCCCTAGCTGCCTGTACTCATCCTATCTTCAGCCCTAGCCCCCTGTACTCATCCTATCTTCAGCTCTAGCCCCCTGTACTCATCCTATCTTCAGCCCTAGCCGCCTGTACTCATCCTATCTTCAGCCCTAGCTGCCTGTACTCATCCTATCTTCAGCTCTAGCCCCCTGTACTCATCCTATCTTCAGCCCTAGCCGCCTGTACTCATCCTATCTTCAGCCCTAGCTGCCTGTACTCATCCTATCTTCAGCCCTAGCCGCCTGTACTCATCCTATCTTCAGCCCTAGCCGCCTGTACTCATCCTATCTTCAGCCCTAGCCACCTGTACTCATCCTATCTTCAGCCCTAGCCCCCTGTACTCATCCTATCTTCAGCCCTAGCCGCCTGTACTCATCCTATCTTCAGCTCTAGCCACCTGTACTCATCCTATCTTCAGCTCTAGCCGCCTGTACTCATCCTATCTTCAGCTCTAGCCACCTGTACTCATCCTATCTTCAGCTCTAGCCCCCTGTACTCATCCTATCTTCAGCCCTAGCCCCCTGTACTCATCCTATCTTCAGCTCTAGCCCCCTGTACTCATCCTATCTTCAGCCCTAGCCGCCTGTACTCATCCTATCTTCAGCCCTAGCTGCCTGTACTCATCCTATCTTCAGCCCTAGCCGCCTGTACTCATCCTATCTTCAGCTCTAGCCACCTGTACTCATCCTATCTTCAGCTCTAGCCCCCTGTACTCATCCTATCTTCAGCCCTAGCCGCCTGTACTCATCCTATCTTCAGCTCTAGCCGCCTGTACTCATCCTATCTTCAGCTCTAGCCGCCTGTACTCATCCTATCTTCAGCCCTAGCTGCCTGTACTCATCCTATCTTCAGCTCTAGCCCCCTGTACTCATCCTATCTTCAGCTCTAGCCGCCTGTACTCATCCTATCTTCAGCTCTAGCCCCCTGTACTCATCCTATCTTCAGCCCTAGCCGCCTGTACTCATCCTATCTTCAGCTCTAGCCGCCTGTACTCATCCTATCTTCAGCCCTAGCTGCCTGTGCTCATCCTATCTTCAGCCCTAGCCACCTGTACTCATCCTATCTTCAGCTCTAGCCCCCTGTACTCATCCTATCTTCAGCCCTAGCCACCTGTACTCATCCTATCTTCAGCCCTAGCCCCCTGTACTCATCCTATCTTCAGCCCTAGCCCCCTGTACTCATCCTATCTTCAGCCCTAGCCCCCTGTACTCATCCTATCTTCAGCCCTAGCCCCCTGTACTCATCCTATCTTCAGCCCTAGCTGCCTGTGCTCATCCTATCTTCAGCTCTAGCCACCTGTACTCATCCTATCTTCAGCCCTAGCCACCTGTACTCATCCTATCTTCAGCCCTAGCCCCCTGTACTCATCCTATCTTCAGCTCTAGCCACCTGTACTCATCCTATCTTCAGCCCTAGCCCCCTGTACTCATCCTATCTTCAGCTCTAGCCACCTGTACTCATCCTATCTTCAGCCCTAGCCCCCTGTACTCATCCTATCTTCAGCCCTAGCCGCCTGTACTCATCCTATCTTCAGCTCTAGCCACCTGTACTCATCCTATCTTCAGCTCTAGCCCCCTGTACTCATCCTATCTTCAGCCCTAGCCGCCTGTACTCATCCTATCTTCAGCTCTAGCCGCCTGTACTCATCCTATCTTCAGCTCTAGCCGCCTGTACTCATCCTATCTTCAGCCCTAGCTGCCTGTACTCATCCTATCTTCAGCCCTAGCCGCCTGTACTCATCCTATCTTCAGCCCTAGCCACCTGTACTCATCCTATCTTCAGCTCTAGCCACCTGTACTCATCCTATCTTCAGCCCTAGCTGCCTGTACTCATCCTATCTTCAGCTCTAGCCCCCTGTACTCATCCTATTTTAGTGATTCTTGATACTCAAGGGTCTAGATGCCAATATGCATCTCATTCTCAGCTCAAGCTTCTTATGCTCGTCCTATTCTTAATAAAAGCTCTCTCTACTCATCCCATTCTTAGCTCTAGCTGCCTATACACATTCCATTCTCAGCTCTAGCTGCCTATACACATTCCATTCTCAGCTCTAGCTGCCTACACACCTCCCATTCTTAGCTCTAGCTGCCTTTTGGCTAAAGAAATATTAATACTTGGTTCTCAGGCACTGCCTCATCTTCACAAGGGCCGCAGCACGTTTCGTTATTTTTCCATTTTAAAAAAACACCAGATCTTTAAATATTCCACGTCTCAAACACACGACCCAGGCAGTGAAATGCTACAATACTTACATTTACTTCTATTACATTCCTTTTCTCTATATTACTATTCTCAGCTGTAGCTGCCTATACTCATCCTATTCTCAGGTGTAGCTGTCTACACTGATCCATTTATCAGCTCCTGAAATAAAGGGACTTGAGTGTTCCCTGATAGAATGATTTCTATTGAACCTTATACACAACCATATTTCAGGGACAACATGTGAGACTAATGTATCAGGGATGCTGGTTGTTGATGACCCATTGTGTTTTTGGTTCCTAAAAGAGAAAAGAGGTCTAATATTCATATGTCATTGGCATGGAAATAACCCAATACCATAAGATTAGAAAAACCTATGTCATTATCCCATACTTCATTACCTCTGTTTGTACTGACACTGTATGTACATATGTAAGAAGAGAAAGGAAGTCAACACAACGCCTACATGAACACTATGCAGTTCCCCCCAATGAAATACCTCATTCCAGGGTTAAGATTGGTATTTTAACCATGCATCGTTTATTAGTAACATAACTTTCAACTTCTGAATCAATGATGATATTTATAAGAGGGCTACGTGATGCAGTGTCAACCATGTATGCCAGTGTATCCTGGCTGTAGCAGCAAGATGTTTTTCGCGCAGGGCTTAAAGTTGTTCTTATGTCATCCCAGGGTAAGCCTGAGTTCCTGGGGCGGTCCAAGGCACAGCCAATGGTGAAGCTAGACCCAGGAGATGCCCGCACACCAGTTCTGCAGTGGTATGAAATAAACCGTATGGGGCAGAAGGGAGGCGAGCTACTCGCAGCATTTGAGCTATTTCTGGTGAGTCGAACTTTGTGTTCATGATGCCTATGACCCATCTGCCTTGTCCTCTGATTTGGCTTACTCTTCTTTATCTGGGGTTTATAAATCCTCAAACACTCTAAGTTTGAAAGTTATATATGTATGTTCCACTTCATTATGACATTGCGTATTTGAATTAATAAAAAGTATAATTTGAACAGTGCTATATATCAAATATACGTCTATTCACATGAAAATGCTGTTGATATCATGCAGATATTTGTTTTCATTCCACCCAAGCTTCTGACCCACTGTGCATGCATGAAAGATGAAAAGTAACACACTGACACAAGCAGATGACAACATGTCATTCCTGCAGCAGTGTAGCAGAACACACTGACACAAGCAGATGACAACATATTCCTGCAGCAGTGTAGCAGAACACACTGACACAAGCAGATGACAACATATTCCTGCAGCACAGTGTAGCAGAACACACTGACACAAGCAGATGACAACATGTCATTCCTGCAGCACAGTGTAGCAGAACACACTGACACAAGCAGATAACAACATATTCCTGCAGCACAGTGTAGGAGAACAAACTGACACAAGCAGATGACAACATGTTATTCCTGCAGCACAGTGTAGCAGAACACACTGACACAAGCAGATAACAACATATTCCTGCAGCACAGTGAAGCAGAACACACTGACACAAGCAGATGACAACATATTCCTGCAGCACAGTGAAGCAGAACACACTGACACAAGCAGATGACAACATGTTATTCCTGCAGCACAGTGTAGCAGAACACACTGACACAAGCAGATAACAACATATTCCTGCAGCACAGTGAAGCAGAACACACTGACACAAGCAGATGACAACATATTCCTGCAGCACAGTGAAGGAGAACACACTGACACAATCAGATAACAACATATTCCTGCAGCACAGTGAAGCAGAACACACTGACACAAGCAGATGACAACATATACCTGCAGCACAGTGAAGCAGAACACACTGACACAAGCAGATGACAACATATTCCTGCAGCAGTGTAGCAGAACACACTGACACAAGCAGATAACAACATATTCCTGCAGCACAGTGAAGCAGAACACACTGACACAAGCAGATGACAACATATTCTTGCAGCAGTGTAGCAGAACACACTGACACAAGCAGATGACAACATATTCCTGCAGCAGTGTAGCAGAACACACTGACACAAGCAGACAACAACATATTCCTGCAGCACAGTGTAGCAGAACACACTGACACAAGCAGATAACAACATGTCATTCCTGCAGCACAGTGTAGCAGAACACCCTGACACAAGTAGATGACAACATATTCATGCAGCACAGTGAAGCAGAACACACTGACACAAAGCAGACAACAACGTGTTCCTGCAGCACAGTGTAGCAGAACACACTGACACAAGCAGATTACAACATGTCACTCATGCAGGACAATGTAGCAGAACACACTGACACAAGCAGATGACAACATGTCATTCCTGCAGCACAGTGTAGCAGAACACACTGACACAAGCAGATGACAACATATTCCTGCAGCACAGTGAAGCAGAACACACTGACACAAAGCAGACAACAACGTGTTCCTGCAGCACAGTGTAGCAGAACACACTGACACAAGCAGATTACAACATGTCACTCATGCAGGACAATGTAGCAGAACACACTGACACAAGCAGATGACAACATGTCATTCCTGCAGCACAGTGTAGCAGAACACACTGACACAAGCAGATGACAACATATTCCTGCAGCAGTGTAGCAGAACACACTGACACAAGCAGACAACAATGTATTCCTGCAGCACAGTGTAGCAGAACACACTGACACAAGCAGATAACAACATATTCCTGCAGCACAGTGTAGCAGAACACCCTGACACAAGCAGATGACAACATATTCATGCAGCACAGTGAAGCAGAACACACTGACACAAAGCAGACAACAACGTGTTCCTGCAGCACATTGTAGCAGAACACACTGACACAAGCAGATTACAACATGTCACTCATGCAGGACAATGTAGCAGAACACACTGACACAAGCAGATGACAACATGTCATTCCTGCAGCACAGTGAAGCAGAACACACTGACACAAGCAGATGACAACATATTCCTGCAGTGCAGTGTAGCAGAACACACTGACACAAGCAGACAACAACCTATTCCTGCAGCACAGTGTAGCAGAACACACTGACACAAGCAGATAACAACATATTCCTGCAGCACAGTGAAGCAGAACACACTGACACAAGCAGATGACAACATGTCATTTCTGCAGCAGTGTAGCAGAACACACTGACACAAGCAGATGACAACATGTCATTCCTGCAGCACAGTGTAGCAGAACACACTGACACAAGCAGATGACAACATATTCTTGCAGCACAGTGAAGCAGAACACACTGACACAAGCAGATTAGAACATGTCACTCATGCAGGACAATGTAGCAGAACACACTGACACAAGCAGATGACAACATGTCATTCCTGCAGCACAGTGTAGCAGAACACACTGACACAAGCAGATGACAACATATTCCTGCAGCACAGTGAAGCAGAACACACTGACACAAGCAGATGACAACATGTCATTCCTGCAGCACAGTGTAGCAGAACACACTGACACAAGCAGATAACAACATATTCCTGCAGCACAGTGAAGCAGAACACACTGACACAAGCAGATGACAACATGTCATTCCTGCAGCACAGTGTAGCAGAACACACTGACACAAGCAGATAACAACATATTCCTGCAGCAGTGAAGCAGAACACACTGACACAAGCAGATGACAACATATTCTTGCAGCACAGTGAAGCAGAACACACTGACACAAGCAGATGACAACATGTCATTCCTGCAGCAGTGTAGCAGAACACACTGACACAAGCAGATGACAACATATTCCTGCAGCAGTGTAGCAGAACACACTGACACAAGCAGATGACAACATATTCCTGCAGCACAGTGTAGGAGAACACACTGACACAAGCAGATGACAACCTATTCCTGCAGCACAGTGTAGGAGAACACACTGACACAAGCAGATGACAACATATTCCTGCAGCACAGTGTAGGAGAACACACTGACACAAGCAGATAACAACATATTCCTGCAGCACAGTGTAGCAGAACACACTGACACAAGCAGATGACAACATATTCCTGCAGCACAGTGTAGGAGAACACACTGACACAAGCAGATACCAACATATTCCTGCAGCACAGTGAAGCAGAACACACTGACACAAGCAGATGACAACATATTCATGCAGCACAGTGTAGGAGAACACACTGACACAAGCAGATGACAACATGTCATTCCTGCAGCACAGTGTAGCAGAACACACTGACACAAGCAGACAACAACATATTCCTGCAGCACAGTGTAGCAGAACACACTGACACAAGCAGATGACAACATATTCCTGCAGCACAGTGCAGGAGAACACACTGACACAAGCAGATTAGAACATGTCATTCCTGCAGCACAGTGTAGCAGAACACACTGACACAAGCAGATGACAACATATTCCTGCAGCACAGTGTAGGAGAACACACTGACACAAGCAGATTAGAACATGTCATTCCTGCAGCACAATGTAGCAGAACACACTGACACAAGCAGACAGCAACATGTCATACATGCAGGACAGCTAAAGTTATATTTGAGCTTTTCAATTTCATTGAATGCACAGATGACAGGGAAAGATTTGCCATTCCTTCCACCTAAAAAGGGCAGCTTGTACCTGGTACCAAATGGAATCCGTCCCGTCATGCAACGCACAGGCATTGAGGTAGGAATGTTATTTTGACATTGATGTTACAAAGTAGACACAATTTATGGACAACAACAACTTTAATACTGTAAAGGAGACATTTCGGTATAGATCCTTATACCATTTTCAAGCAAGACTGAATGAGGAACATTGTGCAGAATATATATAGTAGGTGGAAGATTAACAGTAATAACAATTGCATGCATGAGGAAGCTGATGTTAGTTAAAAGAACTGCTGTTGATAAAGACCATGAGCTGTATGTTGTGTTAAGGCATTGCTGTTTGTAAAGAACCTGGGAAGTGTATAACGTTGAGTCACAATACTGTGTCAGTTGTGAGAATGAAGATGGATGTTTGAACGAGTCTGTGTTCAGTTGTTGTACATACATCCACAGGCCTTGTGCTGGGGAGTACGCAACATGAAGAAGTTCCAGATGTCCAGTGTGTCGTCTCCAAGCATAGAGTTTGAGTGTGGTGGTCATGTTCTTAGCTCTGTCACCATCAAGGATACCAAGAAGAACCCAAACTTCTCTGAGCCGCTTTTATTCTTTGATGTGGTAGGTGCATTGCTTGAATTACTGTCTCCTGTGTGCCCTTCAGGCAACGTAGCCATCCACATTTCAGTCAATCTCGTAGCAAACTTCTGTAATTTGATTGCAAAGTGATCTCAAAGGTAGGCCTTATATAAACTGGTCATGGACCCCATTATACAAGAGTTTATTTTGGAGCTACATCTGTCATGTCTGTTGTAAATCCATGATAAACTAACAGAGTTATGACAGTGCGTTGTGAAACAGGACGTGGATTGCTTTATAAAGCCGCAGGCCCTGACTATACTCTTATACAACTACAGCTTATTGTGACAAATAAATCAACATGTAAATTTACTGCAGGCCATAAGGAACCATACAAATTTGTAACAAGGGGCCCGAAACAAGATCTACCTGCCACGGGCCTACAGGCCAGCACATATTTCGAACACTGCTCATATATCACACTGACACATGCTACCAAAAAATATACTTTTCTCTCTGATCATTTGAAATTTGTCATTTTTTATAATTTGAGTACCTTTTAAGAAAAAAGAATGTCTGTGTAAAGTTTGATTTTCTATCTGCTGCTGTCCATTAACAGATGCTGCCGAAGGAGGAACTGTACATGCCACCTATGAACATCCGTGTACGCGACCATCGACAGTTTGGTCGGAAGCCAAATGTTGGTGTGTATGTGTTGAGGACCATGGAGGACTTCCGCTGTGAGCCCTTGTTGCCAGCTGCAGATGAGGAGGAAGAAGGTAGGGAAGGTCAAGGTTATTCAAACATGCTCATATTCAAGTATGTGAAGATGCTGCAGTTAAATCATTTCTTACTCTTCATGGTCACTGTGTGAGAAGACGACAGTATTTTGTCATGTTGCAACTTTGACTTGTACCATGAGGATGATGGTGATGATGATGATGATGATGATGATGAGGATTATTATTATCATTATTATTACAAGTATGTAAATGTGAAATATGAACCATGTTAAAGAAGTAGGTAGACATTTCAGAAATGTTATTATGTTTGCAAGATTGATGGTTTTATGAAGCAGAAGGTTACAGCGTTTTGGGATGTCCTTGAACAGGTAGCATTGTGGGGAATGGTCCAGCTGGAGAGCATGTGGTTGACATGCCCCAAGAAGAAAAGCTGCCCAAGGTAAGCTTACATCAAGAGTCTGATCTATGTTTATGGTAGTATTGCATAAGATATTAATGTCATGATAGTAATAACAATAATATTCATCATATCAGCTGCCATATGTTGTAACAGTAGTGTTGCTGTGTTTGGTAGACCATGCAGTCCTGTGTTGTATGTAGTGTTGCCAAGTAGGCATGTCACATTGTTACCTCCCACTCTAGAGAGATCCTATCATCTACTACTCACACATTTGTGCCTGAGCTGTTCCTGTCCATACTCATTGTATATGTTGTCTGTCTCTACTCAGAAACCTTGGTTTAATAAACTGAAAAAGAAAGAGAAAGAAGAAGAGCCTGAAACACCGGTAGTTTTGAGTGCCTTTGGCACAAATATGTTGTTACCATTCTTTTCTAACAATTTAACATCTAATTTTTCAAGTATTTCTTAAAATATAAAATAGACTTTCCTTCATGTTTGAGTCCCATTTTTTGCACTTCATTTTCAAGTGATTTTTTTTTCTTGTCCACTTTTATTATTTCTCAACTTGACTGTAAATCCAAATGAACTCATCATCTGTCTGTCCATCTTCAGGTGCCATCAAAGGTTCATGTTATTCGATTGTGTTGTGAGATGGCAATTGTTAATTTTGACTAACATTGAAGACACCAATATTTGTTGTTTTGGTTCAGTAATGAATTGAACACCATGGGGTCTATATCTTGTGGAGCCATTTTTACAAATATGTTATTATTTTAACTTTCTTTTGCCAAATTGTAACTTCACCTCAAAGGGGATTTCAAGGCATTTTTATTGTATTTCAGTATGTTTTCGATAAAGTCCTGCATGATTGTTTTCATACATTTCTAGATTAAACAAGAACGAACAGTTAACAATGAATATTGTGTTATGCTTAAATTCACAATTCCAAATACAATATGGCCTCTCTCAACCATCTTATGTGCTGGTAATTTGAATGTCATTACCTTCATGTCTTTAATGAGCAACATATTTTCTCTGTAAAACTATATGATACTGTATACGATTTAGAATGTTTTTTTCTAATTACTTTCTGAATTTCAAACTTTCAGCTTTTGTTTAATAGTTAGAAAAGACATATTTTAGGTTATAACTATAGAAAACCAAACAATGAGGACATTATGATTGTAGTGCTGTATGTGTAGGCTGAAGTGTTTCAGGTTGATGCACATCAATGACACACCTGGAAGGATCTGGAAATGGCTCCTTACTTACTTACTTACTTACTTACTTACTTACTTACTTACTTACTTTGGAGATTTAACGTGCGCTTTCCGACTGATGCGTATTTCGCACACGGGCCTGGCCAGGCCATTTAATGTGTTTCCGAAAGGGGCGAAAGTGGTCTTTGCAACCCAAGAGTGAATGGCTCCTTATGCTGTAGCTCATTTATCAAATGTCAGATGTTCCCAAGATGTGTAACATGTTAACATTTTGATTATGTTCAATACATTGGCATCAATAATTGGTGTCAGTTATGTGGATGACCTCTGTTGGAGAGGGCTTTACCCAGAGGACAGCTTCAGGGTGACAACCAGCTACTCACCAGAATTGTTTTTCACCTTTGTCAGTTGTATTTGAACATATTGCTCACATGTTTTTTAGAAGCAGCCTCTTAAAGGAGTTATCAACAAAATTGGAACAACAATGGCGAAATTAGTGAAACGGGTAACAGTGGCATTATGTAGTTGAACTTGTCTGTTGTCTGGCTTCACTGGATGCCAAACATGAATGTTGCAGTCTCTCTCTAGCCTCTCTCTGTATTCTACAGTCACTGTCTGCAACATTGTACATGTATCTGTTTGTGTGATTGGAAGAGGAAACTTGTGTATTTTGTAATTACATGTTTATTCACCAAGCAAAATATTAGCTGAAATATATTGAATAATCCAATTTCTATGCTACCAAGTCATTGGTTTGTTTCTTCTATCTGCAAGAGAATAGTTCACAGGACAATCACCTCAGTGGGAGGGGCCACTATCCAGAGCTTGGTTCAATATGTTAGCTTTGAAGCATGGAAGGTAGTGGTGTTTGGCAGGAAAGGACGTTAGTAGTAGAAGCAACATATTGTCTAGTACAGTAGATGTAGTATTTGCACAGCATGGCATCAGTGTAGAACATGATGGATACTGTAGCCTGTTAGCATCAGTGTAGAACATGATGGACACTGTAGCCTGTCAGCATCAGTGTAGAACATGATGGACAGTGCAGCCTGTTAGCATCAGTGTAGAACATGATGGATACTATAGCCTGTTAGCATCGGTGTAGAACATGATGTATACTGTAGCCTGTTAGCATCAGTGTAGAACATGAGGTATACTGTAGCCTGTTAGCATCGGTGTAGAACATGATGTATACTGTAGCCTGTTAGCATCAGTGTAGAACATGATGGACAGTGTAGCCTGTTAGCATCAGTGTAGAACGTGATGTATACTGTAGCCTGTTAGCATCAGTGTAGAACATGATGGACAGTGTAGCCTGTTAGCATCAGTGTAGTACACGTTTGTACATAGACTCTGCTTTCATACTGGTTTGGATACAATAAAAAGCAGCCAAGAGGACAGCATTTATAAGAAACACTAAATGGCATAATGTCTTCTTATGTCATGAAAGTAATCCATTATCCCAAGTTTAGAATGAATCATAAAATTAATGTGTGTAGAGCTTCTGAAGTAAGTTAGACTACAATATTGTTGTATGGGACATTAGGCATGGGATTGAGTAGCTGCTTCTTCCACATGATGTGGGACATTCTCCTGCAGCTGTTACCGGTAGCAGCAAATTCCAAATAAGGCTGATGAAGATTGTTCAGGTTGCAAGTGTTGGTGTACCATCTTTTGAATGAAAATAAGTATCATTATGTATTCCCCACTGTGTGATAGAGCTGTGGTCTGCCTATATAAGATTACTGGACAAGAAAAGTGAATATTATACCTGCTTGATCAACTAGGTTAACAGTGACCAGTTGTGTCTTGGAACTTGTCTGATTTCTTGGTAGAATTACTCTGGTCTAGAAACAAGCCAGGGTTTTGTGGGCAAGTCAGATATTCTTGTTAAGGTCAACAACTCACAAACTCAGCAGCAATGTTTCATTTCCTCTTCAAAGTGCCTGTTCATCTAGCAGAGCATCAATATGTAACTATTGTCCACAGCTTGTCTCCCACATTAGTGAATTTATTTGGGTGAAGTAAAGATGATGAATGAAACTGTGTTTCTATATGGTGAACATGTACCTTAGTATCTGGGTGGTTGGAACACTAATCCACCGTAACACCGTCACCATGATGTATATATCCTACTCACCAACCAAGTATGATAATGGTTAACTTGAAGTTCAAATTAAACAGACCCAAGTAGATTTTCGGTATTGTTGAGCACACGTACCTAACCCCAACACTAGTTTGCATGGTAATTTGTGTTAGTTCAGAGTCTGGTTTCACACATACCTTCAGACCACCAGTAAAATATGGAAAAATGTATTTTTCTGTTGAAAGAGTTCAGGATCCATGTTTGGAAAGAGGCTATCGTTTCCGCAACTGGAGTTGCCTGATTTTAAGAAAAGTAGACGGGATGTGGAGGTGTGTGGATGACCAATCACAGCCCATTTAACATCACACCAAGCTTGAATTTCTTTCAGTTTCAATATTCACGTTTTTTACAGCTTCCACTTAGTTGGGTCATTGTAGCGGCAGTGCTTTCAACACGCACAAGTTATGAAGCACTATGATTTATTTTGGAGCATGATTTTGATATGATTTGCAGTATGTTTTACTTAAGTATGTTATATCAGGCTTGCACAAACTACAAAATGTAAGCTGTGTGTAGCTTTGACAAATAATACGAAAATGTCGAAGTCTGCCCCCATTGTCTGTTGATGCCCAGACTTCAATATGACCTGAGTATGCTTCTGCTTACACAGTTGTATCTCCACAATGGTTCACCGCACAAACAGCCCTCTCTCAAGTCTTGACAAACTGTAGGATGTACAGGAAAATTGGGCAACTATTACCTCATTTGAAATGGCAGTCAGTTTGAGTACCATAGTAAAGTATGGGTGATTGCTGGCAAGTTTTATTTGGATTTTTTGTTATACTATACATGTTTTCTCTAAAATGTTATCTAGATATTATCTCAGCCATATCTTACAAATATGTGTCATATGGATTATGACAACATACCAGTGTCGGTTCCCACCAGTCATATGGGTTATAACAACATACCAGTGTCTGTCCCCACCAGTCATATGGGTTATAACAACATACCAGTGTCTGTCCCCACCAGTCATATGGGTTATAACAACATACCAGTGTCTGTCCCCACCAGTCATATGGGTTATAACAACATACCAGTGTCTGTCCCCACCAGTCATATGGGTTATAACAACATACAAACATAAAGTATCCAAAGAAATCAAAGCAGTAGTATTTGGTTAGTCAGGCCGTAGGTAGGGATATATTTTGCTCATCTAGTTCAGAACCCAGCTAACTGCTCACCTAACTGATTCAGGGACTGTCTGATGTTGTCCGAAGTGAGTAGTGTTGGGGGTGACTTGCATGTACACCTACTGCTTACTTGAGACTCTTACACAGGTGTGTGGGCCAGGTGTTGAAGCATGTGCATGTGGACATCTGTGTGTTCTCTAGCCTCTTTTACTGTGTACAATGTATGTTGTTACCATCTACACTAGTGTGCTTCCGGATACTTGTTGATACTATGACATGTTAGCAGTGTTTGAAATAGCTGCCTGTTAACCCACAACCAGAGATAGTGTTGCAGACTTGGAGAATAATTGAAGTGTCCTTTCAATCTGTTAATGTACTGCCCTCTGTTAATGTACTGTACCTCCCAGGGATTGTGACAATATTGTCAACTGAATTCTGTCGGCCAGTACATCCATCAGCTTCAAAAGTTATTGTTGTTTCGAACACTGTTGGTCATTATTGTATATCTTCCAGTATTTTGGAGGTTTTGTTTCAGTGTGTATATGTGTTTGAATATGTCTCAAACAGGGAAACGCATTTCCTTGACCATGTTTGGACATGGCGTACACCCTGCTCCTGATTCGCTGCCTTCAGGATTGTTTCATGGACACAATACTTGTCTACAGGCATGCTCAGCAACAACTCAGGTTCAGAATGTTGAGAACACTCAAACATTCTGATATTCAAATATCAAAGAATATATACCTTTCCAAACTTTTTTTATCATTTGTTGTTTAATGTACTGTGGTGAGAGTTTCTTATTTTTGTAGTATGCTTGTAAAGGAGTGATGCCTTCAGTTGGTGGTGGTTGTAACTGTGGTATTTGCAGGCCCAATGGCAGGCAATGAAATGAACCAGTTTCTCTTTCAGCAGTTTGCCACCTATATTTAACAAATTTGTAATTTATGTCTTATCTTATTGAAAGTCAGATTAAAATAATAAAATGACTGTTTGTGACATGTTTGGCTAGATCAAAAGTACAATGTTTGTTCTCTTGATAAATGATATAGATGCCTTATCTGATGTATATAGCTCTAGTATAATGACAACACCTTGATGTGACAGTACTCTAGTGATAACAGCTGGTATGTAGCATTGCTATCAACAGACTTCCTGTATAGGAAGAAAGACATGTTCAGCATTGGTGCAGTTAGCTTGGTGAACTACTATGTTGTAGAGGAGGAGAAGGAATGTGTGTGATGTGTAATGTCAACTCTGCTACAGGATCCTAACCTGCTGGATGAGGAGATTGACTGGTGGTCCAAATACTATGCCTCCACCGGAGAGACTACCAAATGCCGGAAGTACGTGGAGCTGGGATACGACAATCTACTGGTACATATCACATTACTCGCTACAAACATTCAACTCATGCTGTTTTGAATAATCAAAACCTTCAAGTTGATGGTTCAAGCATTGCGATGGACTAGTGGGATGCTTTACAGCCTTTGTATACTGAGACACTCTGAAAATGCAGATCAGAAATATTTTGATTTTTTTTTTTTTTTTTTTTTGTAGGGAGGTTTCATTATTGGCACAAGAGGATGAAATGCTTGAGTTAAACACATTATGTTTGGGCTAAAAATATAATATTTTGATTTCACACCGCTTTTAGCAATATTCCATCAATATATCAAATATCATATAGGAACACCAGAAATGGTCTCCACACATTTATGTACTGTATTCTAGGCCTTGTTTTATACACAGAGATTAAATTTACTCTTTGTAATTGTCTCATTTTCCCTGTCATTTTTGTGCAATTTTCACAAACTTCAGTCCTTCACACAAACAGAAATAAACAAATATGAAAGAATTTTTATTCTTGCGTGATATTTATTTCAGATCTTGAAATCTGAACTGGAGAAGACAGAGGATTTCAATGGCTTTGTTGACTTCTGCCACAGTTTTGATTTGTGTCGGGGGAAAAATGAGGAGGAGGAGGAGTCGAATGTGGTTGGGGAGTTCAAGGTGAGATGATGTCTGTGTGTCTCTAAAGTCTCCCAGGAATGCTTGCTGCAAGCGGTATTTGGATAGGGTGTTCAAGGCGAGATGATATCTGTGTGTCACTAAAGTCTCCCAGGAATGCTTGCTGCAAGCGGTATGTGGATAGGGTGTTCAAGGTGAGATGATGTCTGTGTGTCTCTAAAGTCTCCCAGGAATGCTTGCTGCAAGCGGTATGTGGATAGGGTGTTCAAGGTGAGATGAGTTCTGTGTGTCTCTAAAGTCTCCCAGGAATGCTTGCTGCAAGCGGTATGTGGATAGGGTGTTCAAGGTGAGATGAGTTCTGTGTGTCTCTAAAGTCTCCCAGGAATGCTTGCTGCAAGCGGTATGTGGATAGGGTGTTCAAGATGAGATGATGTCTGTGTGTCTCTAAAGTCTCCCAGGAATGCTTGCTGCAAGCGGTATATGGATAGGGTGTTCAAGGCGAGATGATGTCTGTGTGTCTCTTAAGTCTCCCGGGAATGCTTGCTGCAAGCGGTATGTGGATAGGGTGTTCAAGGTGAGATGAGTTCTGTGTGTCTCTAAAGTCTCCCAGGAACGCTTGCTGCAAGCGGTATTTGGATAGGGTGTTAAAGGTGAGATGATGTCTGTGTGTCACTAAAGTCTCCCAGGAATGCTTGCTGCAAGCAGTATGTTGATGGGGAGTTAAAGGCGAGATGATATCTGTGTGTCTCTAATGTCTCCCAGGAATGCTTGCTGCAAGCGGTATGTGGATAGGGTGTTCAAGGTGAGATGATGTCTGTGTGTCACTAAAGTCTCCCAGGAATGCTTGCTGCAAGCGGTATGTGGATAGGGTGTTCAAGGTGAGATGATGTCTGTGTGTCTCTAATGTCTCCCAGGAATGCTTGCTACAAGCGGTATGTGGATAGGGTGTTCAAGGTGAGATGATGTCTGTGTGTCACTAAAGTCTCCTGGGAATGCTTGCTGCAAGCGGTATGTGGATAGGGTGTTCAAGATGAGATGATGTCTGTGTGTCTCTAAAGTCTCCCAGTAATGCTTGCTGCAAGTGGTATATGGATAGGGTGTTCAAGGTGAGATGATGTCTGTGTGTCTCTTAAGTCTCCCGGGAATGCTTGCTGCAAGCGGTATGTGGATAGGGTGTTCAAGGTGAGATGAATTCTGTGTGTCACTAATGTCTCCCAGGAATGCTTGCTGCAAGCGGTATGTGGATAGGGTGTTCAAGGTGAGATGATGTCTGTGTGTCTCTAAAGTATCCCAGGAATGCTTGTTGCAAGCAGTATGTTGATGTGGAGTTCAAGGTGAGATGATGTCTGTGTGTCTCTAAAGTATCCCAGGAATGCTTGCTGCAAGTGGTATGTTGATGGGGAGTTCAAAGCGAGATGATGTCCGTGTGTCTCTAAAGTATCCCAGGAATGCTTGCTGCAAGTGGTATGTTGATGGGGAGTTCAAGGCGAGATGATGTCTGTGTGTCTCTAAAGTCTCCCAGGAATGCTAGCTGCAAGCGGTATATGGATAGGGTGCTCAAGGTGAGATGATGTCTGTGTGTCTCTAAAGTATCCCAGGAATGCTTGTTGCAAGCAGTATGTTGATGTGGAGTTCAAGGTGAGATGATGTCTGTGTGTCTCTAAAGTATCCCAGGAATGCTTGCTGCAAGTGGTATGTTGATGGGGAGTTCAAGGCGAGATGATGTCTGTGTGTCTCTAAAGTCTCCCAGGAATGCTAGCTGCAAGCGGTATATGGATAGGGTGCTCAAGGTGAGATGATGTCTGTGTGTCTCTAAAGTATCCCAGGAATGCTTGTTGCAAGCAGTATGTTGATGTGGAGTTCAAGATGAGATGATGTCTGTGTGTCTCTAAAGTCTCTCAGGAATGCTTGCTGCAAGCGGTATGTGGATAGGGTGTTCAAGGCGAGATGATGTCTGTGTGTCTCTAATGTCTCCCAGTAATGCTTGCTGTAAGCGGTATGTGGATAGGGTGTTCAAGGCGAGATGATGTCTGTGTGTCTCTAATGTCTCCCAGGAATGCTTGCTGCAAGCAGTATGTTGATGGGGAGTTAAAGGCGAGATGATGTCTGTGTGTCACTAAAGTCTCCCAGGAATGCTTGCTGCAAGCGGTATGTGGATAGGGTGTTCAAGGTGAGATGAGTTCTGTGTGTCTCTAAAGTCTCCCAGGAATGCTTGCTGCAAGCGGTATGTGGATAGGGTGTTCAAGGTGAGATGAGTTCTGTGTGTCTCTAAAGTCTCCCAGGAATGCTTGCTGCAAGCGGTATGTGGATAGGGTGTTCAAGATGAGATGATGTCTGTGTGTCTCTAAAGTCTCCCAGGAATGCTTGCTGCAAGCGGTATATGGATAGGGTGTTCAAGGCGAGATGATGTCTGTGTGTCTCTTAAGTCTCCCGGGAATGCTTGCTGCAAGTGGTATGTGGATAGGGTGTTCAAGGTGAGATGAGTTCTGTGTGTCTCTAAAGTCTCCCAGGAACGCTTGCTGCAAGCGGTATTTGGATAGGGTGTTAAAGGTGAGATGATGTCTGTGTGTCACTAAAGTCTCCCAGGAATGCTTGCTGCAAGCAGTATGTTGATGGGGAGTTAAAGGCGAGATGATATCTGTGTGTCTCTAATGTCTCCCAGGAATGCTTGCTGCAAGCGGTATGTGGATAGGGTGTTCAAGGTGAGATGATGTCTGTGTGTCACTAAAGTCTCCCAGGAATGCTTGCTGCAAGCGGTATGTGGATAGGGTGTTCAAGGTGAGATGATGTCTGTGTGTCTCTAATGTCTCCCAGGAATGCTTGCTACAAGCGGTATGTGGATAGGGTGTTCAAGGTGAGATGATGTCTGTGTGTCACTAAAGTCTCCTGGGAATGCTTGCTGCAAGCGGTATGTGGATAGGGTGTTCAAGATGAGATGATGTCTGTGTGTCTCTAAAGTCTCCCAGTAATGCTTGCTGCAAGCGGTATATGGATAGGGTGTTCAAGGTGAGATGATGTCTGTGTGTCTCTTAAGTCTCCCGGGAATGCTTGCTGCAAGCGGTATGTGGATAGGGTGTTCAAGGTGAGATGAATTCTGTGTGTCACTAAAGTCTCCCAGGAATGCTTGCTGCAAGCGGTATGTGGATAGGGTGTTCAAGGTGAGATGATGTCTGTGTGTCTCTAAAGTATCCCAGGAATGCTTGTTGCAAGCAGTATGTTGATGTGGAGTTCAAGGTGAGATGATGTCTGTGTGTCTCTAAAGTATCCCAGGAATGCTTGCTGCAAGTGGTATGTTGATGGGGAGTTCAAGGCGAGATGATGTCTGTGTGTCTCTAAAGTCTCCCAGGAATGCTAGCTGCAAGCGGTATATGGATAGGGTGCTCAAGGTGAGATGATGTCTGTGTGTCTCTAAAGTATCCCAGGAATGCTTGTTGCAAGCAGTATGTTGATGTGGAGTTCAAGGTGAGATGATGTCTGTGTGTCTCTAAAGTATCCCAGGAATGCTTGCTGCAAGTGGTATGTTGATGGGGAGTTCAAGGCGAGATGATGTCTGTGTGTCTCTAAAGTCTCCCAGGAATGCTAGCTGCAAGCGGTATATGGATAGGGTGCTCAAGGTGAGATGATGTCTGTGTGTCTCTAATGTCTCCCAGTAATGCTTGCTGTAAGCGGTATGTGGATAGGGTGTTCAAGGCGAGATGATGTCTGTGTGTCTCTAATGTCTCCCAGGAATGCTTGCTGCAAGCGGTATGTGGATAGGGTGTTCAAGGCGAGATGATGTCTGTGTGTCTCTAAAGTATCCCAGGAATGCTTGCTGCAAGCAGTATGTTGATAGGGTGTTCAAGGTGAGATGATGTCTGTGTGTCTCTAAAGTATCCCAGGAATGCTTGCTGCAAGCAGTATGTGGATAGGGTGTTCAAGGTGAGATGATGTCTGTGTGACACTAAAGTATCCCAGGAACGCTTGCTGTAAGTGGTATGTTGATGTGTTTAGGTAATAAATCAGGTATTATGAACCTCTATATGAAGTATTATACATGTGTCATTTGTTGTAGGGTTCATTCCGAGTTTACCCTCTGCCTCAAGATCCAAGTGAACCCCTCCCAGTGAAGATTCTGAGCAATCTGCCCAGCAGTGATCCTGATGAATGTGTCATTCGGGTGTATGTCATCAAAGCCATCGAGCTGCAGCCCAATGACCCTAGTGGTTTGGTTAGTGTGCACTATCTATGTGTCAGTAACTAGGTTGTCTAGACCATTTGTCATGCATGTCAAGACAGTTTGATGAGTACATTGTCTTTTATCTATTCCTCTTACACTTTTCAGGATCCATTTTCAGATCCATTATCTTGCTTGGTTTGTTGAGAAACATTTTTTTATATCCAACAAAGGCTTAGGCCAATTCTTAAGAGGAAACCAAAGCATGTTTCCTTTTTGTTGTATATCAATGAAAAAGTTGTTCCTGTGAAAGCTATATGACCTTGTGATCGGTAAATGTTTCTGCAGGCTGACCCCTACCTGGAGGTGTTGCTTGGCAACAAGAAGCTCAACACAAGGGATGACTACATTCCCAACACGACAAATCCAGTGTTTGGCAAGTAAGTGCATACTCTGGCAATGTAGGATGACGTAGGGCGACAGATATACAGGAATCAGTATTACCCCAGTGGGATGGAACTAATCAAACGTTAAGTGGTGATGTATATTTAGCTCACTAGTATTGATATTAAACTTTCATTTGTTCAGGAAAGTTGTCACTTGGCGACCATCTGTTTATCAGCAGTCAATCGACTACCTATTAACTACATCACCTAAAAACTATCTGAAGAGACAAAACTGCATAGCACCAACTTCTATTTTTCATGATGAACATTTTCACATGGCCCCTGCCCTAAAACATGAGACTTTATGTGGGTCCATGAGACGGTCCAAAGAAGTTGGCGGGGGATACAGAAATGGGTTCCGTCCGTGTCTGTGTGTGTGTGTGCGTGTGTGTGTGTGTGTGTGTGTGTGTGTGTGTGTGTGTGCGTGCGTGCGTGTGCGTGTGTGTGTGTGCGTGTGTGTGCGTGTGTGTGCGTGCTGTGCGTCCCAAAATCGTTTCCGGAGCATAACTCAGAAACCTTTAAACATTTCTTTACGAAACTTTGCATGTCTATCAGACTCATGCTGAACTGGTGCCTTTTGCTATTTAGGAATTTTATAAATTTTTATTTTTTACGTTTCCATGGCAACAAGTTGGACTTAGGTTCTATAAGGGTGGTGTTCGTTTCTGGAGCATAACTCAAAAACCATTAAATACTTTCTTACAAAACTTTGCATGTCTACTAGGCACATACTGAACTGGTGCCTTTCGCTATTTAGGAATTTTAATAATTTTTATTTTTTACGTTTCCATTGCAACAAGTTGGACTTAGGTTCTATAGGGTAGAGCTTGTTTCCGGAGCAGAACTCAAAACCCATTCAATACTTTCCAACAAAAACTCTGCATGTTTACCAGACACATACTGGACTGGTGCCTCTTGCTATTTAGGAATTTAATAATTTTTATTTTTTACGTTTCCATGGCAACAAGTTGGACTTAGGTTCTAAAAGGGTGCTGTTCGTTTCCGGAGTGTAACTCAAAAACCGTTGAATAATTTCTTACAAAACTTTGCATGTTTACCAGACACATACTGAACTGGTGCCTTTTGCTATTTAGGAGTTTTATAATTTTTTATTTTTTACGTTTCCATGGCAACAAGTTGGACTTAGGTTCTATAAGGGTGCTGTTCTTTTCCGGAGCGTAACTCAAAAACTGTTAAATTCTTTCTTACAAAACTTTGCATGTCTACCAGGCACATACTGAACTGGTGCCTTTTGATATATAGCACTTTTAGAAATTGTTATTGTTTATGTTTCCAAGACAACAAGTTGGATTTAAGTTTTAATATAGGATTGGTTTACTTAAGTAGTATAACAAATAAACTGTTAAATATTTCCTTGCCAAACATTGCATGTCTATATATAAAGCGCATACTGAACTAGTGCCATTTGATATTAAGGAGTTTTGGAAATGTTTATTTTAGAATTTCCATTGCAGCTATTTTGACATTGGCTAAGAGAAATGTTTGGTCAGTTACCTGGTTTGGGACCATAACGTGTTAAAATGGGCTATAGATGACTTTGTCAAATATACGCTTGTTTATATTGTTTTGATAACTGTTTTCCATAACTACTCTTCTATACGGAGAGATAGATTAGATAGAAATTCTCTCATCCAGTTGGACTTAATGTAACAGTCAGATGATTTGTTCTTTCGAATTTTGGGGGGCCTGGGGCATTTGTCATCTTCTGATGACTCTTGTATTTATTCAGATTGTAAAAATATGACCTTTTCAAAAGCAAGACAGCCAAGAGAACTAGCTGAAGATGTTGCAGGATATGTTGCACTGCAAGGGGACTTTTTATAAAAGGTGGATTACATGCTCATAGCTGGAAAAAAACCCAGAATGTTTTACGAAAAAGCTCATCCAATCTCATTAAAATCAGATCTTCGTTCTCGCTACCGCTAAACAAAGATCTGAGGACATCCCATTACGGGTCACATCAGACCGATCTTGTGCGAACTTTGACCGACCAATGGAATGACCAATCAGAAGGCACCTTTCTCCAGCTTTACGGCACTAATTTCAAATTGGTGACTACGCTTCGAAACATATTTTGACAAATTCTCCATAACAAATTTGAAACCTGAACAAAACAATATTCTGAAATGGCTAATAGATAGTCTAGATTGTATGGATTCGGTCGTCAAACCCATAACTATGTTCGGAATACCCTGTGTTAAAGTTTTCGTGGTTGCATGATTAGAAATCACATTCCGACTGTCACTTTCATAATCTGGTAAGTGACACTCTGATTGGTCAGATGAAAGGTCGTTCTGACGTGACCCCAAATGGGATGTCTTCTGATCTTTGTTTAGCGGTAGCGAGAACTAAGGTCTGATTTTAATGAGATTGAAGCTCATCATAACCAAAGCAAGTTTCTTATATATAACATCACATCTCACGTATATGCTAATGTCCTTCTTGGTGTATAAATAATCTATAGATTTCCTCTCAACACCTGCTTTATCAGTGTGTTCTGGGTAGAATAACTTCATTGTTGTACATTCTTGATGGCTGAAAATGTCACTGCATACATGCTTCTCACTCAAGCAAATCATGCATGTCTGATCATTGTGCTCACATAATGAAAATCTCTATTTTTCAGAATGTTTGAAATAGTGGCCTCCATTCCTTTGGAGAAGGATCTCCTCCTGCGTGTGAAAGACTACGATCTGATCTCATCGGATGATGTCATTGGAGAAACATTGATTGACTTGGAGAACCGTTTTCTCACAAAGCATAGAGGAACATGTGGCTTGGCCAAGTCATACTGCACGTATGTGATTGTGTATATGACACATTTTGAATGTCAAATTGATTCCACGCTAAAGTGTTAGAATCCTAGTGTTATTATTCTAGAAGGGGGAAGACTATTTGGCCACTGGTTCTAACCTTCTCATTTGAGTGGCCAAAATCTTGCAACACTTCCAGAGCTATGGCTGTCCACAGTTGATGCTGATGTGTTTTCTCTTCACAGGTCGGGCATCAATGAATGGCGTGACTGCATGAAGCCCAAGGAATTGCTGGAGGAATACTGTCGAAAGCGTAACCTCACAGGGCCTATGTTCTATGGCAACAACAGTGTCAAAGTGGGCAAGCGAGTGTATAACCTGGCTGAATTTGGTATGATGATTACAAATACTAAGTCCTATCCATGCTACAACGAATCGTGTACCTCATTTGATCATATAACAGTACTGGTCTTCTGTTTGTTATTATTGTTGGTACATGGAAACAGCTATTGAACTGGGCTGACATACATGAGCCTTGTTACACTTCATCTGTCTGATTACACTGACATCTCTGAAGGAATGACTGACACAGGTTTTCTATCTCGCTACAACATCATGCAAATTGCTTCTGATCTTTGATGTCCATAACACAGTGTGAAACTATTTGCACAAACACACCTTGTACCATGGTCAATTTGGTAATTGTTCAGGTAGTAGATTTTTGTGAGATGTTTGACCCTTGTTTGACCTTTCAGTTTGGACCATACTAGTAATTCTCCCAGCATGCAGCATAGTCTCTGAAAACACCATTGTCTTAAGACCACAGGACAGATACAGCTGAAACTTCACATACTTGTTACCACCAATGTTGACCCCTGAAAGCTTTCAGTAGCAGTTATGGCGCAGACCTTTTTATGGCCCATGTCAGCCATTTCAGCTCAGAATGTTAGTATACATCTTGATTATTGTATGGATGCCATTTTGTGTGCAGAACAAAACAAGAAAGCCAACTCCCACTGGGGTCCTCCTGAGGAGCGCCTTGCCCTGGCCGTGCTCAACACCATGCCGCTTGTGAAGGAACATGTTGAAACACGCCCATTGTTCAACCCTCTACAGCCAGGGATAGAGCAGGTGCATACTACAGTAATTCTGTAAAGCAAATCAACAATGTTTAAAGTCACAACCTATGTCCAGTGTTATAACATGAAAAAAAATGTCAGTGAAAATCTGTATGAATTTCTGTTGGGTAAAAACAAAAAAATCCTCCACACACAAAGTGAAAGTGTTGGCTCACATAGGACACCGATTTTTTAACTTATCCTTCATTACTCTTTAATGCATTCACTGCATATTCTTGACAGACAGAAGAGCTGTGTGAGGTCTTGCTGAAGAAGAAGTTGTTCCAACTGCTTGTGTGACTAATCCCATCACACAGCTCCCACGTGACCACAGAAGTGATGACGTCACGTATCATCACATTGCTGCTGTCACTCAGAGAGAACAATCACCTGTTTTGATTACTCAGCTTTACCCATTACAATCCTTAGCATGTTATTACAACACTATTGTTTATGTGAATTATATCCTACCTATGGTTTGTGTCTTCTTATGTTACGTATGACTTTTACCATTGCAATAATATTTAATGCTTGATAGTGGCTTTTTGTCAAGGTAAGTGTCAGGTGTATTGTTGTCCAAATTAACTATTTTGAATTCACTTCATGGTCACATTTTTTCGTGTAATGCGTTTTGTATTCTTTCTATTGCTTGGTTCTCCTCATACATTGTTGTACCTTTACTTCCCTATGGTTATTAAAGTTTTGTATTCTCCTTTCTTTGCGTAATCGGGGGCACGGGTGGCCCAGTCGTCTAAGGCGCCGCGATTTGCTGTGCAGAGTTAATTTCCTTGGGCACGCCAGAAACCTATGATTGTGGGTTCGAATCCCGGTTCGCCCCGATTATGTTTCTAGGTTTGTCAGCACCATACCTGTGCCCGTCGGTTTCACCGAAGTGGTAAACGGCTGAGACCTGCATCACTTCGGGCTTTCCTCCCACATTAAGCTGACACGCCGTGACATAACTGGAATACTGTTAAAAGCGGCGATAAGCCCAACTCACTCACTCACTCACTCACTCACTCACTCACTCACTCACTCACTCTTTGCGTAATCTTATCCCTTCACCATTGTGTTCTGTGATTTGGAATATTACATACACACACAATCATGGTTCGAACGCATTGTGATTACACTTTCTGCTTCATTGCAGATTTATGTCCAGTACTTAGGGCCACGGTAAGAAGTCTGGCTGGAACCCCCACACTTTGTGTCTGGACTGCTACCATATATGTTCGACAGCTTCAAATGTAGCTTTTGCATACCCCTCTCTCCCACAGCCTTCTCCAAGTACCTGAGGGTCTCTCGGAAGCGCTGCTTGCAGCAAGCTTGTAGACAAGCTAAAAGGAAGATGTCTTACTCCTCTGGGACTGCTACATCTCCACTAGCCACAGCTTCTCCAAGTTCTTCTGGCTGGAAGCCCCTACCAGCGTGTACTCCTGTAAGATCAGCCTCCCCTGTATCTCTTCTACCTATGTTGACAGGCAAACACCTCCCCTCATACAGATGTCGGTGTCTACTCCAGAGACAACAGTACTCCAGACGCCGATGACCAAACTGAAGACTATGTCTATCTACACATCAATGACCAGGTGGCGCCTTAACAACTCATCCAGGTTCCCTTATATGGATCCCTCCTAGTTGCAGATGATGGCTTTCATACAACGATCAAAGAATTTTCTTTCTGTCGCTTTTAGTTGACATGATCTGCACCAAAAGTTGAAGATCACAAATTCACGACCAATTTGACATTTGACAGAATCGTCATATGCTACTGGGTACCCATCTCTGGATCATAGTTCACAAGACAGGACCAAACGTCACACTTATCATGGTGATAAACATGCCCCTCCACCGGCCATGTCACACATTCTACACAGACCTGGGAAACACCAGTTGTCTGTCAACAACACAGTTCACAGTCCGGGGTCGACACATTCCCTCCTTCAACTGACGTTCTTGGTTCAGATGGTTCTTGCATCTGATCCTGTTCTGGTCCAGCGCATTCCCAGATGTTGAAACGCCCGGCAGACGCCCTCTCGAGACCAGACAAGGTAGCTCCCACAGAGTGGAAACTCCATCAGGGCCTTTGATCTTGTCAACACCTCGGTTACCCCAAAATCGATTTGTTTGCCACCAGCCAGAACTTGATAGCGTCTTGGTGGCCAACAAAGGTCTGGTTAATGGATCTCAAGGAGATGTCTGCCAACGACTCCACCTCAAACTCCCAGATTGGCCAAACCTGCTGATCCACCCTCACAGAAAATAGCCCCACACAGCTCTAGACACCCTCATGCCTGGTGATCTACTCGGCAAGGGTAGCGAAGGCAATCACCTTGGCGCACAAAGCTTCCACCAGGGGCCTTTATGATTACAAGTGGCACTCCTTTGAGAGTTTCTGCAAGGAGAAACACCAGGATCCCACCTCTGCGTCATCCCAATTCTTGGCTGTATTTCTACTGTTCTGCGGCAAAAGCTTCTTCTGAAGGGCAGCCCCATCACAACCCACCTTGTGGCCCTAAACTCAGTCTTGACCAAGATTCCCGAACTCCAAGCGTTATTACGCTCCTTTCGCCTTGAAGACCAGAATGCCAAGTTCAGATCCCCGGCATTGGATCTAAATGTGGTGCTTACCCTTCTGAGAGGTGCTTTTTGAGCAACTCCACTCGGTGTCTTACTACAACCCCACCAAGAAGGCTTCCTCTTGTCTCTGGTTACAGCGGCACGAGTGAGTGAACCGCATACTTTTGATGCCACCCATGTTAGATAAGTGCAGAGTGCATGGAGCCGCTCATCTTGGGCCGTGCTAGGACTTCATTGCCAAGAATCAACTCCCAGGGCAGCCGGACAGATCTTTCACAATCCTGCCCCTATCTTCAATAATTGGGGTTGAGGATGAACAGGAACTTGTACTTTGTCCGGTGTGTCTACTGCGATGATTCATTCGATGCTCTAAGAATCATCGAGGACAATGTTGCCGCCTTTTCATCCCTGTATCTACAACATTACAGGTGGAAGTTAGCCGCAACACGATCTCCCAATTGCTCCACGCCATCATTCTTCAGGCCTATGAGGCCACGGGACTGGATCCTCTGGGAGCCAACAACCCACATGAGATATAGGCGGTCGCCTCTAGCATGGCGCTTCACAGCAACTGCTCCATCCAAACCATTATGGTAGGTTGCTTCTGTCTCTTGGACACAGTTTTTGCCAGCCACTACTTCCGAGCTTTGGTGCTTCTCCAAGGTCCCGAATCCCGACCTTTTGATCTGTCCGGTGTCACCCCAGACTAGTACGTTACATGCTGCATGCATTGGCTCACCAATCCTTGTTGCCATTAAGAAGCTCCTACTGTCCAGAGCCAGCCTTACCCAACTTGTGCAGTGTTTGCACCCCGACAGGGGCGTTATTCTGCTAACCAGCAGTTTGGCTTGATAATACTTTAGCGCAATTTCTCTTGCTGCTTTTTACCTGGACAGCCTCATACTCGTACCGTCCACGGACTGGATTGATCGCAGTAGTTCCAGATCTGCGCAAGTGATACACTCAGCGACTGCCGTGAACTACTGGAGAGTTTGTCACTGAGGATCGCATCTGAAGGTATGCCCTCTGTCGTACCGTCCAATGCAGATGCATTAAAGAGAAATGCAGGATAAGTTAAAAAATCTAGTAAATCCTAGATATTTTGTATGTTTGTATACTTATCTTGCATTACTTCATCTAAAGTGGCCCACCTGTCGCAGAGCTGCCTCCCTACAATCTAGCATTAATGTGATGATACGTGACGTCATCCCTTCTGTGTTCATGTGGAAGCTGTGTTCCAACAACTTCTTCAGTAAAACCTCACACAGCTCTGCTTTCTGTCAAGAACAAGCTGTGTATGCATTAAGGAGTAATGCAGGATAAGTATACTAATACAGATATAATTCTTGACATGGGTACAGTGTGTGAAGCCCATCTCTTGTATTACTGACATTGCTGGAATAGTCCTAGCAGGCAGACAGACAGACAGACACACCACCACCCACACAATCACACACTCACACACACAACATCTTGCGAGTGAATGTACAGTCAGGTATATCACAGATTGCAGTAATGCTGTTACACAGCCTGGAACCTTTACTGTTCTTGTGTTTCACTTACCTATGTCCCATAGATTGAATCAACATGAAGCCTTCTTACATACAACCCATTTCTATGTGACAATGTTCACTTTCAGGGCAAGCTGCAGATGTTTGTGGATATATTCCCCAAGTCACTGGGGGAACCAGGGCCACCCTTTGATGTGACTCCCAGAAAACCAAAAGGGTATGAAAACAGCAGCTGTCAACTCATAGCCAAGTGTTTCTTGACTATATTGTTAATATATTGTTCTTCAATTCTGCTATATAGCAGTGCTGTAGCTGTGTGTATATTTCATGTCTGTAGAAAAGATGAACTCTGTGTGCATATGGGTAAACCTACATTACAGGTATGTACTGACTCTGTGTGTGTGTGTGTGTGTATATGGGTAAACCTATGTTACAGGTATGCCCTAACTCTGTGTGTGTGTGTGTGTATATGGGTAAACATCTGTTACAGGTATTCCCTAACTCTATGTGTGTGTGTATATGGGTAAACATCTGTGTGTGTGTGTGTGTGTGTGTGTGTGCGTGGGTGTGGGTGTGGATGGATGGGTGGGTAAACATCTGTTACAGGTATGTCCTGACTCTGTGTGTGTGTGTGTGTTTGTGTTTGTGTGTGTATGTAGGTAAACATCTGTTACAAGTATGTCCTGACTCTGTGTGTGTGTATATGGGTTAACATCTGTTACAGGTATGCCCTGACTCTGTGTGTGTATGTAGGTAAACATCTGTTACAGGTATGTCCTGATGCTTTGTGTGTGTGTATATTGGTAAACATCTGTTACAGGTATGTCCTGATGCTGTGTGTGTGTGTATGTAGGTAAACATCTGTTACAGGTATGCCCTGACTCTGTGTGTGTGTGTGTGTATATGGGTAAACATCTGTTACAGGTATGTCCTGAAGATCATCGTCTGGAACACAGTGGATGTTGTGCTGGAGGAGGAGTCCATTACTGGGGAGAAGATGAGTGATATCTATGTGGTGGGCTGGCTGCAGGGGATAGATGAAAAGCAGGAGACAGATGTCCATTACAGGTGGGACTAACATCACTTGTGCACGAGGTTAAACCCGTCTCACCTCCTTGTCGCGCCGTGTATACTTGGTCTCTACACACTATGAAATGGGGATACTTTCCAAGTATTTTAACTTGACATCAACATCTTGATATGATCATTTTTTTACCTTGACAATTTGCACGAAACCGAAGTGTCCAGATTAACAGGAACATTTTCCCTGTATTTATGTTTGTGAATATGACTACGTTAGTTTCTTTATGTAATGACATTAAAGACATTGTAATGCATTTGCATTGAAATTTATAGGTCTTTGGATGGAACAGGCAACTTCAACTGGAGATTTGTCTTCCCATTTGAGTACCTGCCCGCAGAGCAGACGATGGTGGTGCGTAGGAAGGTGAGTCTGTTCACAGACTGCTGCTGTCTTACCCAGTGGACATACAGCTGGTGTAAGGTACATGGACATACAGATGGTGTAAGGCACATGGACATACAGATGGTGTAAGGCACATGGACATACAGCTGGTGTAAGGCACATGGACATACAGCTGGTGTAAGGTACATGGACATACAGATGATGTAAGGCACATGGACATACAGATGGTGTAAGGCACATGGACATACAGCTGATGTAAGGTACATGGACATACAGATGATGTAAGGTACATGGACATACAGATGATGTAAGGTACATGGACATACAGATGATGTAAGGTACATGGACATACAGATGATGTAAGGTACATGGACATACAGATGATGTAAGGTACATGGACATACAGATGATGTAAGGTACATGGACATACAGATGGTGTAAGGCACATGGACATACAGATGATGTAAGGCACATGGACATACAGATGTGTAAGGCACATGGACATACAGCTGATGTAAGGTACATGGACATACAGATGATGTAAGGTACATGGACATACAGATGATGTAAGGTACATGGACATACAGATGATGTAAGGTACATGGACATACAGCTGGTGTAAGGCACATGGACATACATATGTTGTAGGGCACATGGACATACAGCTGATGTAAGGTACATGGACATACAGCTGATGTAAGGTAAATGGACATACAGATGATGTAAGGCACATGGACATACAGATGGTGTAAGGTACATGGACATACAGATGGTGTAAGGTACATGGACATACAGATGGTGTAAGGTACATGGACATACAGATGATGTAAGGTACATGGACATACAGATGGTGTAAGGTACATGGACATACAGATGGTGTAAGGTACATGGACATACAGATGGTGTAAGGCACATGGACATACAGCTGGTGTAAGGCACATGGACATACAGATGTTGTAAGGTATATGGACATACAGATGGGTGTAAGGTACATGGACATACAGGGGGTGTAAGGTACAGATGTGACAGGGAGATAATGCTCTTGTACCGGCAGTCTTCTTTACAACTCTACTGGCTCTTTCAATGCAGGAACACTTCTGGAGTCTGGATGAAACTGAACTTCATCTGTCCCCAATGCTCTCGTGTCAGATATGGGATAACGACAAGTTCTCCGCTGATGACTTCCTTGGTAAGCCTTTTGCTCCCTTAATTATAACCTTTGTCCTGGCTGTGACTTGTCCTCCAATTGCTGCTTGCTCATGTCATGAAAGGCTTTATTTTGATTGTGATTGACTTGAATCAGAGGCCATGTAAAATGTCATTTGTTCAGTCATTGTTTGCTTCAACATATCTAACAACTAGTTTTATCAAACACAGGAACTTTGGATGTCAATCTGAACTCAATCCCAAGGCCAGCAAAGAAGGCTTCCTCTTGTTCCCTGAAAACCATCCCTGATATGAACAACACTAACGCAGTGAAGTCTGTGTCGCTGTTTGAGTGTCGGAGACTCCGGGGCTTTTGGCCATGTTATAGTGACGAGAGTGGAGAGCGAGTGCTTACGGTCAGTTTGTCATCATGTCAACCATAGGAATACAGGTGTTTTGTAAATTATTTACAGATTATGAGACTTGTGTTTTGTTATTTGTCTTGAGACCAACTGATCATACACATTCAAAGACTCAGTTAGTGGACTTATTTTCACTTACAAACTTCAAAACAACAACATTGACGCCTCCAGTGTTGCAGACAGCACATCAGTGGAGAATGGTCCTCATTACTAATGAGTCATGTTTCCTTCTTCACTCAGCCACTGGCAGGAAATGTTTACAGGCGTCTAGGTGAAAGTTACATTGCGCCATATGTTCTTGCAAAGGCGATCACTGTGGAGGGGATTGTGTGATGACCTGTGGTGGAGTAATGGCAATACGGAGGACTTTGATGTTTGTGATAATGCGAATTTGAATGCTGGGAGATGCCGGGATGAGATTTAACAATTTTTGCAACAGAACAGCCCTTGAGTGACCTTCCAGCCCGATAACTCTGTACCATAAGTTGCAGGAGCTGATCAACAGTATCTGATTCAATACAATGTTAGGGTGTTACCCTGGCCTGCACAATCCCCTGATCTGTCACAAATCACACCTGTCTGGAATAAAATGGAATGTTTGCAACATCTTCCACATCCCCCAACAACATTGCAGAAAAAACATTTGTTAATCCTTCCTCAGATATGGAAAGCCATCCCCTAGCCTTTATTTGACATTTAGTGGCTTCTTTGAGGTGGAGGAGACCTGCCATCATCTTTGCACAATGTGGACACAGTCACTACTGTATGGCGGGAACCTGCCTGTGAACCCCCACATGTGACATGACTCATTTGCATATGATTGGAGCACTCTTCATATGTATATATCTAAAGACTATGTATAAAATTTGTATATAACTTTGACATGTTCAATATGAAGATTGAACTTCAATCAGTGTCTCTTTGAATAATGCATTTATACATTGAATTTATTTTTAAGGCGAAGCAACTGGTGGTTTTTTTTTTACAAAGTTATGTTTTTGTCACAGGGAAAAGTTGAAATGGAGCTGGAGTTACTGACAGCTGAGGAGGCGGCAGAGAAAGAATCCGGTCTCGGACAGGAGGAGCCCAACATGCACCCACATCTGGACCCTCCAAAGTGAGATACTACTTCAGGCATATTAATTCAGCTCACACAGATTCCTTCCACAGGACAACAAATATGTCTACCTGCAAAAAAAGAGAAAATCCTAATCTTAAAATCATCATGACAGGTGATAGGACTGCCACAAGTATTTACTGTTGAATATTTGGTTAGCAAGTGGATGATTGTTTCCAGAAACAGATTTTGAATGAAAACTACAAGAGTTCTGTAAGAAACAGGTGATTAATAGTGTTGTGATAGCATAACAGTGATTACTGAAATACAAATGTGTATTTTGCAGGCGACCAGAAACTTCATTCATGTGGTTTACAAGTCCATTCAAGACCCTGAAGTACATCATCTGGCGCAACTACAAGTGGTACATCATCAGCTCCCTGGTCATCCTCATCCTCATCCTCCTTGTCGTGCTCTTCGTCTACTCCTTCCCAGTACGTACTTCTCCAGGTCTTCTCACACATTCAGTATTGCTACACCTTGATGTAACTTGTCAGATGACCAGTCACCTTCACTTCAAAGTGACAGGTGTCATCTGGCCAACCACTGGTGTTTTACAATAATTGTCATTTACAGGACAAATTCTATAACCAGCAACATGGATAAGTAAAACAACAGTGTTTCCCCTTGTCAGATGGATACTAAACAACACAGTGTTTCCCCATGTCAGATGGATAATAAACAACACACTGTTTCCCCTTGTCAGATGGATACTAAACAATATACTGTTTCCCCTTGTCAGATGGAAGCTAAACAACACTGTTTCCCCTTGTAAGATGGATACTAAACAACACTGTTTCCCCTTGTCAGATCGAAACTAAACAACACAGTTTCCCCTTGTCAGATGGATACTAAACAACACTGTTTCCCCTTATCAGATGGAAACTAAACAACACACTGTTTCCGCTTCTCAGATGGAAACTAAACAAAACACTGTTTCCCCTTGTCAGATGGATACTAAACAACACACTGTTTCCGCTTGTCAGATGGAAACTAAACAAAACACTGTTTCCCCTTGTCAGATGGATACTAAACAACACTGTTTCACCTTGTCAGATGGATAATAAACAACACACTCTTTCCCCTTGTCAGATGGATACTAAACAATATACTGTTTCCCCTTGTCAGATGGAAGCTAAACAACACTGTTTCCCCTTGTCAGATGGATAATAAACAACACACTCTTTCCCCTTGTCAGATGGATACTAAACAATATACTGTTTCCCCTTGTCAGATGGATACTAAACAACACTGTTTCCCCTTGTAAGATGGATAATAAACAACACTGTTTCCCCTTGTCAGATCAAAACTAAACAACACTCTGTTTCCCCTTGTAAGATGGATAATAAACAACACACTGTTTCCCCTTGTAAGATGGATAATAAACAACACACTGTTTCCCCTTGTAAGATGGATAATAAACAACACACTGTTTCCCCTTGTAAGATGGATAATAAACAACACACTGTTTCCCCTTGTAAGATGGATAATAAACAACACACTGTTTCCCCTTGTCAGATGGAAACTAAACAACACAGTTTCCCCTTGTCAGATGGAAACTAAACAACACAGTTTCCCCTTGTCAGATGGAAACTAAACAACACTCTGTTTCCCCTTGTCAGATGGAAACTAAACAACACAGTTTCCCCTTGTCAGATGGATACTAAACAACACTGTTTCCCCTTGTAAGATGGATAATAAACAACACTGTTTCCCCTTGTAAGATGGATAATAAACAACACACTGTTTCCCCTTGTAAGATGGATAATAAACAACACACTGTTTCCCCTTGTCAGATGGAAACTAAACAACACAGTTTCCCCTTGTCAGATGGAAACTAAACAACACTCTGTTTCCCCTTGTCAGATGGAAACTAAACAACACAGTTTCCCCTTGTCAGATGGATACTAAACAACACTGTTTCCCCTTGTCAGATGGAAACTAAACAACACACTGTTTCCCCTTGTCAGATGGAAACTAAACAACACTCTGTTTCCCCTTGTCAGATGGAAACTAAACAACACTGTTTCCCCTTGTAAGATGGATATTAAACAACACACTGTTTCCCCTTGTCATATGAAAACTAAACAACACTGTGTTTCCCCTTGTCAGATGGAAACTAAACAACACACTGTTTCCCCTTGTCAGAGAGACAGTGAAATTCTACGCTTTGTCCTCCTGCAAGAATGACAGTAAACTACACATGATATCCATTTGTCAGAGACAGAACACTTTTATCCACCTATGAGAGCTTATTAATGTCGACTTGTTGGAGAAACACTTAACTTTACTGAATGTTTACTGAACGGAGAGACACTAATCTCCACTTTCAACTTTTTAGAGAGACTGTCAACTATACTTTATGTTCACTTGTTGGAGTGAGTGAGTGAGTGAATATGGTTTTACGCCGATTTAGCAATTTTCCAGCAATATCACGGCGGGCACATGTTGGAGAGACATTTACCAACATTTTATACCCATTTACAGGACACCAATGTCTACATGTTTACAGATAGAAGCTGAGATGCACTTAGATATCGCCTTGCAGTAACTGAATACACTTGTTATTCTTCAGGAGCTGAAGGAGTTGTGGTTATTGTTTCTATAGTGTTTATGTATTGTATTTCAGGGGGAGATTTCAAGGAAGATTGTTGGCAACTAAACAGATGATTGCTGCTGCGCCACCAAACCTGCCACCGATGTGTGTGTATATTGTTTGATGCTGGCTCTGAGGCTGTATAGTCTGTAAGTCACTGGAGTGTAAGTACAGTGGCAGGACATAACTACTCTTGCATGTACAGTGTAGAGATTCCTTTCATCAAACTGTGTGGTTACAGGGGTCCTTTCAACAAAATATTTTTGCATACATATAGATAGGTAAAGCCATTACCAATGAACTCTTGTTTCTTTATAACTAAATGTTGTATGATAAGGATATTGGCTGTGAGACATTTTTGACCAGTGTTAGTTCTAGTCTTGTTGACAACTTGTTGAAAATGATTTGTGTCTCAGGGTACTGTGATGTGTGAAGCAACACTTGCATCTGTAGGATGGGTGTAACATGGGTACTGATGAAGCAACACTTGCAGCTGTAGGATGGGTGTAACTTGGGTACTAATGTAGCAACACTTGCAGCTGTAGGATGGGTGTAACATGGGTACTGATGTAGCAACACTTGCAGCTGTAGGATGGGTGTGACATGGGTACTGATGAAGCAACACTTGCAGCTGTAGGATGGGTGTAACATGGGTACTGATGTAGCAACACTTGCAGCTGTAGGATGGGTGTAACTTGGGTACTAATGTAGCAACACTTGCAGCTGTAGGATGTGTGTAACTTGGGTACTGATGTAGCAACACTTGCAGCTGTAGGATGGGTGTAACTTGGGTACTGATGTAGCAACACTTGCAGCTGTAGGATGGGTGTAACTTGGGTACTAATGTAGCAACACTTGCAGCTGTAGGATGGGTGTAACTTGGGTACTAATGTAGCAACACTTGCAGCTGTAGAATGGGTGTAACATGGGTACTGATGTAGCAACACTTGCAGCTGTAGGATGGGTGTAACATGGGTACTGATGAAGCAACACTTGCAGCTGTAGGATGGGTGTAACATGGGTACTGATGTAGCAACACTTGCAGCTGTAGGATGGGTGTAACATGGGTACTGATGAAGCAACACTTGCAGCTGTAGGATGGGTGTAACATGGGTACTGATGTAGCAACACTTGCAGTTGTAGGATGGGTGTAACATGGGTACTGATGTAGCAACACTTGCAGCTGTAGGATGGGTGCAACATGGGTACTGATGAAGCAACACTTGCAGCTGTAGGATGGGTGTAACATGGGTACTGATGTAGCAACACTTGCAGCTGTAGGATGGGTGTAACATGGGTACTGATGTAGCAACACTTGCAGCTGTAGGATGGGTGTAACATGGGTACTGATGAAGCAACACTTGCAGCTGTAGGATGGGTGTAACATGGGTACTGATGTAGCAACACTTGCAGCTGTAGGATGGGTGTAACATGGGTACTAATGTAGCAACACTTGCAGCTGTAGGATGGGTGTAACATGGGTACTAATGTAGCAACACTTGCAGCTGTAGGATGGGTGTAACATGGGTACTGTGATGTGTGAAGCAACACTTGCAGCTGTAGGATGGGTGCAACATGGGTACTGATGTAGCAACACTTGCAGCTGTAGGATGGGTGTAACACGGGTACTGATGTACATTAATAGAGGGATGAGTGGGACTACTTCTGTCTACACACAGTCACACTAGTCCTGTCAGTATATGTGACAGGTTCTGCAACATGCTTCAGTAAAACTCTTCATCTGCAGCATTATTATAGTAGAGGGTACTGTTTGTACATTTGTCATGTAAACAACCAATTGTAACAAAAGCAAATTGGCAATCAAATCTGTTATTAATAAATACCAAATGATGACGTTATCTTTGGTTTACTAATGTAATGATTATAAATAAGATAAGAGATATATTGTGTTGCTCAATGTGATATATTACGTGTGTATCCTTGTGACAGTATTTGTGTTACAGGTATCTGTAATGTTGTGTCACCATCAGTGCCAAGTCTGTTTCTGCATAGCTGGTGAATCTCAATATATATATATACATACGTTCTCCTTTGCAATGTAAGTCAGGTTATTGTAGTATCAATTCGTTGTTGTCACTGACACTGCTTGTTACCTGTATGGCATACTTGAAGTGCACTACACCCAGTTTCTGTCTTCCCTGCGGCAGCACGTAGTTGTGGACACTCTTAGTGTACTGTTACAGTTTCTGGTAACAGGAAAGATGCCAAGAAGATTTGACAGTGCTGATATGACTAATACCCTCAAGGAGAGTTGAATAGTTAACATTGTTAATACCACTGTATGAAACACAATGTGTCACAATGTATAGATATATTTACTTGGTTTATATACCTTCTGGTGCAGGTCGCAGGACATCATCACTCAAAACTACAATATTTTGTTGTCTCTCTCTATGTTCCTCTGCTCATTTCAGTGTGGTTGAGTAGACATCTTCCAGAATAAGGGTCTAGTGATATAACAACTGCCTTTTTGTACTCTGAAGAATGTACCGGTAGTTACCTTCTCACTTCTAGTTCTACCCAAATAACATCTGTAAGTAGTTATCTCATGTCTTGCTCATTTTTCTTTAGAATACTCCTTACAGTTGGTTCAGAAGCATCTGCATGTGTCTCTTGTGGAGACTGTATGGCCTCAAGATTAACTTTACTAATATGAAGAATCGTGTTGTCCTTAACTTTGTTTGAGTAGTGTACTTAGACTAATACTGACACTCTGGGACACTGCAACACATCAATGGAACCAAATGAATTGCTGATGCTGCATATGTTTAACATACAAAACTTGGTATTTCTAAACTTTTTGTGTACCAGAAATTGTGTTTTCTGGTGAAAGATTTTTTTTTAAGGAAGCATAATGTTTTATTGTCCTCCATTAATGTGGCAATGTCAGTGATATTAAGTTCAGATTGTAGCAGGTTCACCAAATTGATTTTCATATGGATTAGCATTTACCCGATTTGGTGCAATATCTTTGTTTGTTTGACCAGGTTTTTCTCAGAACAAAACTACTGGTAGTTGCTTTATCTAATGAAACACTATTGAAATGATGTGGTTAAACGTGAACAAAGTCTCCAACATGTGCTCCACTTTGCACTGTTGTCTTCACTGTCCTGAAAGTAATCTGTTTGGCTGGATATGCTGTCACCGAACTTTGCCAGGGGAGACCTCAGTAGCAGGCTTCTCATGATACTGGTAATCTCTCTAACAACTCTGGTATCATACAGGACTGGTGATACCAGCAAATCCTTCAACCGATGTCACTTGCCTTGCTATCTTCCTCCTTCACATACAACTGTTACACGGCTGGTATACAGCTTCATAATCTTGACTGTCTGCAACTGCCTTACTCATGCTATGTTTGCCATCTTGACTGTCTGCAACTGCCTTACTCATGGTATGTTTGCCATCGTGACTGTCTGCAACTGCCTTACTCATGGTATGTTTGCCATCGTGACTGTCTGCAACTGCCTTACTCATGCTATGTTTGCCATCTTGACTGTCTGCAACTGCCTTACTCATGCTATGTTTGCCATCGTGACTGTCCGCAACTGCCTTACTCATGCTATGTTTGCCATCTTGACTGTCTGCAACTGCCTTACTCATGCTATGTTTGCCATCTTGACTGTCTGCAACTGTTTTACTCATGGTATGTTTGCCATCTTGACTGTCTGCAACTGCTTTACTCATGCTATGTTTGCCATCTTGACTGTCTGCAACTGCCTTACTCATGCTATGTTTGCCATCTTGACTGTCTGCAACTGCCTTACTCATGCTATGTTTGCCATCTTGACTGTCTGCAACTGCCTTACTCATGGTATGTTTGCCATCTTGACTGTCTGCAACTGCCTTACTCATGCTATGTTTGCCATCTTGACTGTCTGCAACTGCCTTACTCATGCTATGTTTGCCTTCGTGACTGTCTGCAACTGCCTTACTCATGCTATGTTTGCCATCTTGACTGTCTGCAACTGCCTTACTCATGCTATGTTTGCCATCTTGACTGTCTGCAACTGCCTTACTCATGCTATGTTTGCCATCTTGACTGTCTGCAACTGCTTTACTCATGCTATGTTTGCCATCTTGACTGTCTGCAACTGCTTTACTCATGCTATGTTTGCCATCTTGACTGTCTGCAACTGCCTTACTCGTGGTATGTTTGCCAACTTGACTGTCTGCAACTGCCTTACTCATGCTATGTTTGCCAACTTGACTGTCTGCAACTGCCTTACTCATGGTATGTTTGCCATCTTGACTGTCTGCAACTGCCTTACTCATGCTATGTTTGCCAACTTGACTGTCTGCAACTGCCTTACTCATGCTATGTTTGCCAACTTGACTGTCTGCAACTGCCTTACTCATGCTATGTTTGCCATCTTGACTGTCTGCAACTGCCTTACTGAGGGTCTGTTTGCCATCTTGACTGTCTGCAACTGCCTTACTGAAGGTCTGTTTGCCATCTTGACTGTCTGCAACTGTCTTACTGAGGGTCTGTTTGCCATCTTGACTGTCTGCAACTGCCTTACTGAGGGTATGTTTGCCATCTCGACTGTCTGCAACTGCCTTACTGAGTGTCTGTTTGCCATCTTGACTGTCTGCAACTGCCTTACTGAAGGTCTGTTTGCCATCTTGACTGTCTGCAACTGTCTTACTGAGGGTCTGTTTGCCATCTTGACTGTCTGCAACTGCCTTACTGAGTGTCTGTTTGCCATCTTGACTGTCTGCAACTGTCTTACTGAGGGTCTGTTTGCCATCTTGACTGTCTGCAACTGCCTTACTCGTGGTATGTTTGCCATCTTGACTGTCTGCAACTGTCTTACTGAGGGTCTGTTTGCCATCTTGACTGTCTGCAAGTGCCTTACTCATGCTATGTTTGCCATCTTGACTGTCTGCAAGTGCCTTACTCATGATATGTTTGCCATCTTGACTGTCTGCAACTGCCTTACTCGTGGTATGTTTGCCATCTTGACTGTCTGCAAGTGCCTTACTCATGCTATGTTTGCCATCTTGACTGTCTGCAAGTGCCTTACTCATGCTATGTTTGCCATCTTGACTGTCTGCAACTGCCTTACTCGTGGTATGTTTGCCATCTTGACTGTCTGCAACTGCCTTACTCATGGTATGTTTGCTATTGTCACTTTTGACAACTGTGCCACGCATGGTAGGTCATTATTCTTTCACCGTCCTCAACTGCCTAACATGTTTAATGGATGCTTTGAGGACAGTTAATCTTGATTAAAGTGGCAAGCACAAAAGATAATCACACATAAGAACTACTAGATGTTTATTTTTGCAGCATTCATATCATATGTTGGGGCTGGGTTTTATTTTTTCTATCATTTTGTACTGAATATTTAGCTGAATCATATGAACAATAATACCTTTACCATCTAATGTTTTATCAATATACCTACCATGTGTTTGTTACTCACAACAAAATGATGTCTGTATGCTACAGACTGACCATTTATTCCTTTCCTGACTTGATAATAATGAAACTTTAGTTTGTTGAGTGACGAATAGACAGGTCAGTCCCTAGCAATCAGGTCATGGCCGATTTACATCTTGCTACTCTGGCAAGCAACATCATTTATACCTAAAGACCTTGCTCTTATGACAACCAATACCGACCTGGTCATAATGAGGTATTACTGAATGCCACAGCCTACCAGATGTAGCAGAGGGCAATGGTTGTTTCATCCACCTTGGATGGTATTTATACTTGGCTCTAACTTTGTCATCTTTTTTTGTGTTTCCTGTCAACATATTTATCTACTATGTTATGTATACATCTTGCTCTTTATAATATCTACTCATTAAAGAATTGTAAAAACAACAGTAGTTTTGTTGTGCTTGAATAGGATGCAACTAGGTCAAGTGTAATCCAGAGAAACAAAATTTACTTGCTTGATTCTGAACCTATTAATTCTTATGACTACAAAAACAGTAAATACATATTCATAATACATGATTTCTGGCAGTCATTACACTATAAAAAAACTTCTGATTTTAACAGAAGTCCTCTTCACTGTCAACTATTCATAATTAGTTGTGGAGGTAATAGTATCATGCCTCCGGAAAATCTCACTTCTTTCCTGTGTGTACTATTGTCAACATCAGAAACAATCCAGAGTTGTCGCAGCACTTTATTTGGTAGTTGTGTTTGTATCAATAGTTATTATTCTGTGATACAACTGAAGATGAATTATTATTAGTTAACAGTTAAATCACGGTGTGCCAGCTTAATGTGGGAGGAAAGCCCAAAGTGATGCAGGTCTCAGACGTATACCACTTCGGTGAGACGCACGAGCATGGGTATGGTGCTGACAAACCTAGAAACATAATCGGGGCGAGCCGGGATTCGAACCTACAAACATAGTTTTCTGGCGAGCCCAACGGACGCAACTCTGCACAGCGAATCGCGCCGACTTAGACGACTGTACCACCCGTGCACACAGGTGGAGCTGTGTTGGATCCCATCACACATAGATATTCGTGGAAATGAAAAAGCACACACACTGGCGAAGCTAACTCTAGAGTGAGTGAGTTAGGTTTAACGCTGTTTTTTATCAGTATTCCAGTTATATCTCGGCGTTTGAGCTTAATATGGGAGGAAAGCCTGAAGTGATGCAGGTCTTAGACGTTTACCAGTTCGGTAAAACCCACGAGCACGGGTATGGTGCTGACAAACCTAGAAACATAATCGGGGCGAACCGGGATTCGAACCCACAATCCTAGGTTTCTGACGTGTCCGAGGGACGCAACTCGGCAGTTAGTTAGAATTGCAGTTAGATCCGCTTTCCGTCGTAGATCTCCTAAAGCCAAGTGATGCATCTGCGAAGGCGAAACTAACTCTATTTCTGAGAGAAGGACATGCAGCTACTCGAACATATATAAACAGAACAACCAAAGACAAAATTGATAATCATATCAAAATACGAAAATAGGAATCATATCTATATGAAAACAGAAAGTTTATGAATACAAAAACTCGAAATAGATATGTCTACCCTACTCGCACACACGAGTCCCAAAGAGGGGCAGGTCAGCCGAAAGTGCAAAGGCAGAAGGTGACCTCTTAAACACTTAAAGCAACACCGACATCGACACGTTTTATGATAACGACAGAGAGATAAAAAAAAAAAGACGCAGGCAGGGTTAGCATTATTTCCTTGGTTACAGTTAATAGTTAATTATAAGTTGACATTTTTAAAAAGTTTTAAATAACATTAAAGATATATTGGTGCATATCAGACTAGCAATTAACAATATAACCGTGATGTAATACAACCCAAAAGGAACACTTTATAAGGCGCTGTTTTAACTGTTTATTCTGCATTTCATGATGTCAGTAATTCATTTATTCATTCCAAAGAATGAATTTATATCACAAATTTGATTTTATGATATGAACTATTTATTGATATCGCAAAGTCGATGTTAAGATACTAGTAAAAGAATTTATTGTATCAATGTATTTTATCATATAAAGAATCGGATTTGTGATATTTGAAATATCAAAAGTGTTTTTTATATCACAAATTGAGAGAATTACTTTTGTTAGAGTGTTTTGGCAATCGGTTCTAGCATATTGGTAGATATATATTTATTGGCGCATCTTCTACTGGTAACCTCCCAGTGTGGCCACCGACCTGCCTTAGCCTCACAGAACACATTGTCCAGACTGGGAATTGGATGAAGTCACAGTGTCCACACTAGGACAACTGATCGCAATTATTAAGTAACTGTAAGGAGGGATTAGCAACTAATTCTGTACTGATAAAGACAATTTCTGTCCTGTCCAGAAATGTTTTTAAAGCATTTTTAAGTATTGCGGTTTAAGATTTTTTTAGCAGAAAATTAGTCTGTAATAAATATCCCCACTTATGTCCGTCAGTCACATTTCACAATGGATGCTAGAGGTGACATTGTAGCTGGTAAACATCACGGGGTAGACATCTTGCTTGATGGAATTAGATACAACAAACGGAAGGACAATAAGAACAACTTGGGTCCATTTTTGAACATTTCGTGTAGATGTCGTAACTTTTACATATGTAATCATATTCAGGTGATGTCTCTGCATGTATGTTATGGCAAACTCTTTTTGTTATTTAATCAATTTTCCTTACTTACTGCATGCTCTACTTGAGACGTTTTATGTTTACATGTCACCATAAATTATAGTTATTGCTTGTAAGCTCAACACAATTGACTAATACTCCAAAACACCCGATTGTAAAACTATTAATGTACTTTAAAAAGAATTCATTATTGTAAATAGCAAACTGATGTATCAAGGATTGAGTAGAAGATATATTTTCAGTGTATCCTCGATAAAATGAATCAATAATGACCACGTGAATAGTTCCTCATGGTATTATATAAGAGAGCTACGCGATAAATCGCAAACAACAATGATGAACGAAGCGTGGTTTATTTCATGATAAAACATTGTCATTTCTGGAGATTCAACTTGAGGTCGTAATTAGGACGACGATATCTTTGAGAGGGGAGTGTCTATTAAGTTGCTCACCATAGATGTAACTGAACAGCGCATATGAACGCAATGGCCGAACGATCGCACCCAAAAGTGGGAGAAATATGACAATCGGTATTGGGAGAAAACGTGCAGATAATCGACGTGAAAACTGAGAATACCCAACTTAACACACACACGCACGCACGCACGCACACACACACACTCACACTCACACTCACACACACTTGTACATAAAATGGAGTTGTCCGATATTGCCGAGGTCGGATTGTAGTCGGGGAGTCATCATTACTTAAATACTAGTAAATGTTTTTTAAATCTTGCACAATTTATTGACATTCTTAAAAAGGCTGTGCATATGTTGATATCTCATAAAAGAAGTAAACGACGAGTGGTATATTCTCCCAGCAGTGTTTCATTGAACGATAAACAACTTCCGCTCTTTGTTTATTTATTAAATATCTTTAGCCTTTGTCTCTATGACCTTAGACCCATTTTGGAATAGTTCGTGTTGATAGATATCGTAACATTTACATATGTTATCATATTCAGGTGATGTCTCTGCATGTATGTTATTACTTTGTTACACAGTGGTTTTTGTTTGGTGATATGATCTCCGTTATCTGTCTTCAAGATAAGCCATCCCCAGCCCTCACAGCATAAGGACCAGCATAGACTAACATTTAGTCTCTGAAATCTTATATTACACAATATCCTTCTTGACTCTAAAAATAAAAATAAAAGCTAGCTTGAGCTGGCTAGACTTGCTTTTGTATGCATTTCTAGATTATTATTTTTTCATAAAATAAAAATATTCCACAGTCATGGTGCAGGACTAGGTCCAGCACTGAGCCTGTTGATGGTTTCATTTTGTAACTTGAAACTCCACAATCTCTGCTCAGATCCGAGCACATTCTGTCCACTGGAGGATAGTGTTATGGCAAACCTCTTCCCATATTTAATCGACTTACCTTCTGCCTATTCCGGGCATGTGGAACATAAGGTTTAGGATTACAGATGTATCACTGTATATATTGTATTAATATTACTATTTACCATGTTACTTACTACACGCTCTACATGAGGCGTTTCATGTTTACATGTCACCATAATTTACAATTATTTAAGCTCAACACAATTGGCAACTACTCTAAAACACATGATTGTAAACTAGTAATGTATGTTGAAAAGAACACATATTGTAAATGCCAAAATGATGTATCAATGATCGGGTAGAAGATATATTGAAAGTAGTGCGTAGAAGTTATTCAACAGACCTGTGAAAACAGTACTACTTTTACCTAATATTGTACATTTTTACCTCTCCTGGGGGCCATTATGCAGCGGCCATCTTATACATAATCCCGCGCTCACGTCTACTGATCAATGCAGGCGGTACATTTAGTAGAACTCTCTCTGCCTCAAATGTATCCTCCACGATATAACCTACTCTCATTAAATAAATGCTGTTCTTTCTCAGCGTCATGACTTTCGCGAGACAAAGAGACCCAACCATCATTAAGTAATTCGGGTCCAGTAAAAACAATGATCCGCCAAGCCTCATTAACATAATCACTGGACGTCGTACTACAGACGTTTAATGTCAAATCACACAATCTTTTCAATGACAATAACATTTTCCAGGATCATGTGTTCTCTTAACACCATCGCAAAAGATCTTGCAGAAGCCAATGGTCCTATAAATAAGATGGATCTGATTGATCACAACGGTACTCATATTTTCCAACAAAATTACATCTAAAAACAAGACGTCAAAAAGTACATATCATAAAATGTGTTTTAACACTTTTCGTCAGGATATCAAAACTCGCTCTCCTTGTTATTACCTCCAATTTCAGCTTAACATGGGTCCTCCTTTGATCCCTCTTAAATGAGTGTGTCCCGCGTTGCACACGGTTGGCGATCGGGGTGCACACGGTATACGCATTTCTGTGTTTTTCTTGTAATTTGAGAGTCCCGGTATAGCAATATCCCGTGTTTACTGTAGCGTGACCAGTCTTACTGTAGCTTCACGAAAGCGAAGAGATTTTAGAGTTGATTATGGCTAGGTTTCGCTCTTCCGGCCCAGAACCACCAAGGTGAACCGTGACCAACGGGGTCACATGTTGTACTGCAGAAGCATAGACACGCGGGCATTTCAGACATTTCATTTGCTTATTTTTAAATGTTTGTTGCTTTCACATTTTCTCAGTATTCAGAAACCAGCAAAGAAAAAGGCGATATGAAATATATACACACTAGTACAACAGCTGAAACTGTCTGCAACACTAGTTCGAACCACGTGCCCGCGGCAGAAAGAAACGTTCGTAGTTGCATCACATCCCTGTTGGTCGAATGGGGAGTAAAGTACTATCCACTAAGTGTTCATAGCTATCCTCAACTAACGCCGAGCGGTATGTTTATACACTTTTCTAAACTCCAATTGGATATATTTATAGTATACTACACTTAACTGACATGAATGTGACATGGTATGTTTCAAGATACCTTATAATATATGTTATAATTAAATAAAATACGCATGGTTGTTGAGTTTAGCATGTTCAAGCGTTCGGCGGCTTGACTCCTGAGAGTTTCTAGGACTACACAACCTCCTGTAACACCCAGCCACCCACCCAAAGCCACATACCCACATACAACTGTAACCCTGTAACACCCAGCCGTACACAACCGACACCCTATACCACCCAGCCGTACACAACCGACACCCTATACCACCCAGCCGTACACAACCCATACCCTATACCACCCAGCCGTACACAACCGACACCCTGTACAACCCAGCCGTACACAACCGACACCCTATACCACCCAGCCGTACACAACCGACACCCTATACCACCCAGCCGTACACAACCGACACCCTATACCACCCAGCCGTACACAACCGACACCCTATACCACCCAGCCGTACACAACCGACACCCTGTACAACCCAGCCGTACACAACCGACACCCTATACCACCCAGCCGTACACAACCCATACCCTATACCACCCAGCCGTACACAACCGACACCCTATACCACCCAGCCGTACACAACCGACACCCTGTACAACCCAGCCGTACACAACCGACACCCTATACCACCCAGCCGTACACAACCCATACCCTATACCACCCAGCCGTACACAACCGACACCCTGTACAACCCAGCCGTACACAACCGACACCCTATACCACCCAGCCGTACACAACCGACACCCTATACCACCCAGCCGTACACAACCGACACCCTATACCACCCAGCCGTACACAACCGACACCCTATACCACCCAGCCGTACACAACCGACACCCTGTACAACCCAGCCGTACACAACCGACACCCTATACCACCCAGCCGTACACAACCCATACCCTATACCACCCAGCCGTACACAACCGACACCCTATACCACCCAGCCGTACACAACCGACACCCTATACCACCCAGCCGTACACAACCGACACCCTGTACAACCCAGCCGTACACAACCGACACCCTATACCACCCAGCCGTACACAACCGACACCCTATACCACCCAGCCGTACACAACCGACACCCTATACCACCCAGCCGTACACAACCGACACCCTATACCACCCAGCCGTACACAACCGACACCCTGTACAACCCAGCCGTACACAACCGACACCCTATACCACCCAGCCGTACACAACCCATACCCTATACCACCCAGCCGTACACAACCGACACCCTATACCACCCAGCCGTACACAACCGACACCCTATATCACCCAGCCGTACACAACCCATACCCTATACCACCCGGCCGTACACAACCGACACCCTACACCACCCATATACAACCGACACCCTGTACCACCCAGTCTTACACCGACACCCTGTACCACCCAGCCATACACAACCGACACCCTGTACACACCCTGTACCACCCAGTCTTACACAACTCGCACCTTGAACCACCCAGTCTTACACCGACACCCTGCAACACCCGGTCTTACACCAACACCCTGTACCACCCGATATTACATCGACACCCTGTACCACCCAGTCTTACACCGACACCCTGTACCACCCGGTATTACATCGACACCCTGTACCACCCAGTATTACATCGACACCCTGTACCACCCAGTCTTATACCGACACCCTGGACCACCCAGTCTTACGCCGACACCCTGTACACACCCTGTACCACCCAGTCTTACACGACACCCTGTACCACCCAGTCTTACACGACACCCTGTACCACCCAGTCTTACGCCGACACCCTGTACCACCCAGTCTTACACCGACACCCTGTACCATCCAATCTTACACGACACCCTGTACAATCCAATCTTACTCGACACCCTGTACCATCCAATCTTACACGCACACCCTGTACCACCCAGTCTTACACCGACACCCTGTACCATCCAATCTTACACCGACACCCTGTACCACCCAGTCTTACACAACTCGCACCTTGTACCACCCAGTCTTACACCGACACCCTGCAACACCCGGTCTTACACCAACACCCTGTACCACCCGATATTACATCGACACCCTGTACCACCCGGTCTTACACCGACACCCTGTACCACCCAGTCTTACACCGACACCCTGTACCACCCGGTATTACATCGACACCCTATACCACCCAGTATTACATCGACACCCTGTACAACCCAGTCTTATACCGACACCCTGGACCACCCAGTCTTACGCCGACACCCTGTACCATCCAATCTTACACGACACCCTGTACCATCCAATCATACACGCACACCCTGTACCACCCAGTCTTACACCGACACCCTGTACCATCCAATCTTACACCGACACCCTGTACCACCCAGTCTTACACCGACACCCTGTACCACCCAGTCTTACACGACACCCTGTACCATCCAATCTTACACGGACACCCTGTACCACCCAGTCTTACACCGACACCCTGTACCATCTAATCTTACACCGACACCCTGTACCACCCAGTCTTACACGACACCCTGTACCATCCAATCTTACACGACTACCTGTACCATCCAATCTTACACGGACACCCTGTACCATCCAGTCTTACACCGACACCCTGTACCACCCACTCTTATGCCAACACCCTGTACCACCCAGTCTTACGCCGACACCCTGTAACGCCCAGTCTTACACGACACCCTGTACCATCCAGTCTTACACCGACACCCTGTACCACCCAGTCTTATACTGACACCCTGTACCATCCAATCTTACACCGACACCCTGTACCACCCAGTCTTACACCGACACCCTGTACCACCCAGTCTTACACCGACACCCTGTACCACCCTGTCTTTCACAATGTAGGGGTGCATTTGGATCATGATAAATATGTGAGGGTTTAATGACGCTTTGAACAGTATACCCGCTTTATGTGTGAGTCAGGGGCTCTCGGGTAGCCTAGTGGTTTAAGCGTTCGCTCGTCATGACGAAGACTCGGATTCGATTCCCGACATGGGTACAACGTGTGAAGCCCATTTCTGGCGTCCCCCGCCGTGATATTGCTGGAATATTGCTAAAAGCGGCGTAAAACCATACTCACTTATGTGTGAGTGAATGAGTGAAGCCCGACGTCACAAAATGAGTGACTTGGAGTTCGGCAGCTTGGCTCTTGAGAGTTTCTTGGACTAAGGTTCCCCAGCTACCCGATAAATTGGGTTGTCTACTCTCCGGAGATTGGGAATGAATATCATTATTAACTTTAAGCTATTTGTGCGTGTTAACTGCTGTAATACTGTGTATTACGAAATGTTCATCGCTGATATCCCGACTTACTTACTTGTGACTCTTAAACAAACACACTTTTGCCATCCTGAGTGGTACAAACACCTCATGTGACAACTCCGATGACACATGAGACAAACGTGATAGAGACAAGGAATGTTTTCGTCACCTCATCAGCAACATTTTCAAAGTTTGACTGATGAGGAAGCGGTGTCCCCCACCCATTATGCACATCATCACGATGCTCAGCAATTGCTTACCCGCTTTGATGGCACATGTTTCCAATGAATACATCACGTGTCATCTATTATGATTCTACTGTACAATTTCGCTCTGTGAATTACCTAAGGCCGGGGAAATTATGAACATAATAGATAATGGCTCAGACAAAATAACAAGCAATTCAATAAATACATGTTTGTTAAACTAATTAGATATCTTTGGGCACAAACGTATGGGTAATTATGTGAATGTAAAAAAACATATTGAACCAGTTAAACATGATAAACTGAGTTTAAAGGGTTCATTCGACAACAGTTCTGGTAAGTAATATGCTCAAGACAAGGCCATAAATGCATTTAACACACTTCGACAGTTCTCCATTAATAAATAATGAAAAAGGTTTTCTTCATAACTTATAGCCAGTGATTCATTATTGTTATCATTTGTCAAATATTCATTAAATATTGTCATGGGTAAATGTTATAAGCGACGCAATTACATATATTACTATAATATTAAAACCAGACGTTTCAGGTCTCTGGTTATGTACAAATATCATAATCACAGAGCGTACTATTCCTATTCCTATTCAGTTTAGTGTTGAATCCGATCAAGAAGACGTGCAGTCCAGGTGGCGAAGTGTCACTGTAGGTTATTGTCCGAGCGGGGAATGGTCCTACATTCTCGCGAAATATATAGTGTCTGTGAGTGAGTTTAACTGTTATGTCACACCAGCAATTATTGCTATATTGGGACGAAATTATTACCAGTTTGTTGTACTAAACTTGACATGCATATTTACTAATATTACAGGTGCTTGAATACCTCGGTAGTTCGTAAGGAATTAGATATTTTAGTGTGTAAACAAATCAGTCAAGCTTGAAGCAATAGATGAATAAGCCCATAAATTTGGACCGCACTATAATGAATGTTAAAAATTAACAACTAAAAACAGAGCCAGGGAGTCGATAAATAACCAAAGTTATGATCCTGTTGAGACGATTGGCAGTTAAAACGTTGGAGTAAATGACAGTAACACATTTTGCTTAATTGTACAAAAATAAGTGTGTTAAAATCTGTTTACGTTTTGCTATATTGAACCATATATATACACTGTATTGCTGTATAAATAATCTACCCTCCTGCCATGGAACTCAAATATATTTGTGTATGATCTTCATATGCCACTGTCTGTGGCCAGAAAAGCAAATAAAGTTATGCCTTATGACCTCTATAAGCCCTGCTGACGCTGTCATGATGTTCAATATCTGCCACAACATCGAGAATAAACGTTAATAAATATTTGCTCTGGACAAATACCTATTGTGTATATTTTGGTAGACATGAAATATCATAGTTAATTGTGAATACGCTCAGCACACATTCACAAAACAACTCATGACAAATGAATTGGTGCTTTGACATGCAACAAAAAAGAATCTTGTTGATTTCCAGGTCATCGTTTACTTCTACTACATGCATAGTGGAAGGCAAGATCGAAGGTGCCGTCAAGCATTTATTAGGCAAAAGACAGTGTTGTCCGTTTCGCTTTGAACCACCACTCCACCCTGTCGGTAGGAGTTATCTGATCGGTGCGCAAATAACCGTGCCCAGTTTATGGCGTTGTCAGTGTCGAATGATGCTGTGATAGATGAGGAAAAATTCGTTGTATATCGTATATTTTTGTTGTGGACGCTCCTCTTCTTTGCTTTTAATGCATTTAACCCAGTCCGATTTTACCCGTTTAAAATATAAGTTATTAGCGTTAGATGAGGATAATTGGTATTCAGAATTGTGGATTGATAGAGGTTTACAAAATGGAAATAAGCTTCCTACTTATCGATTGTTCAAACATTCGCTGTCAGCTGAACCCTATGTTACATGTATTATGAACAGGTCTCATCGTAGTATTGTCATGGTGACTGATTTACGACACCCATTGTCTAAAGAACATTTAATTGCAAAGGCTCATTACCCTGGAGCCATGACATCTATATGCCTTGAAACATTTAATTGCTGTTATTTATTAGATGCTAATCCTATTTGTTAATCCCCATTTTTGTGTACATCAACCGTCTGCCATCCTGAACAGGATGTGCAAGTATGTCACTGATGATTTACTGTTTACATTTATATTTATTACTTACTAAATGTCAGGTGACCTTGGCTATATAAGCCTTGGTCCAGAGAGAGAAAGAGAGAAGGAGGAAAAGAAAGGTCTTACCCTTAGCCTAGCTAGGGTTAGGCTGGGTGCTCCGGGGCACCAAGACAACAACCACAACCACTATGTGCTGACCTGGCACAAAGTGTCTTTTGTATGTATATATCTACATGTATAAAGTAAAACTGTATATACCGCAAGCCATCGTCTCCAAGTTGTCACTTCCTACAGGAACCATACGTCGGCTCCTTGCATATACGAGTATGCAAATTGTTGATTAATCAACGTCAGACCGACACGCGTTGTTAATTTGGTGGAGCTATCGGGTATGACAGACTTCTTAGTCTGCCCTTTCCTGTACCTCTTTGCAGCATGGCTTATGGTTCACAAAACTGTAGGAAGTGACAGTCTCTTATTAAAAGGATATACTACCTTCCTGGGGGCCAATCACCAAGAACGAAGAAATGGCCTTTAACAAGATTGAAGAAAGAACAAGAACCTCTCTGATCAAGAACAAGTTCTCAGATCCCAAACCTTCCCTGCTCGAATATCTTAGCAACACTGCTAAGACTTCCCCTTCAAGATGTCGTTCCTCCACATGACCTAAGAAAAGAAGTATACACGCCTATCCCACAGAGACCCGTCCACAGCCATCTTCATGCAGACCCTGCACAATACAGAAACCGCCTCACGGGCACCTACAAGATGGACACTGTGTACAAGATATCTCATTGGGACTTACTAATTTGTGTTTACTTACATGGACTCAATCAAGGATATATATTGTGTGACTGTTGAATAGTAGTGCAACCAGGTATGTTAATCAAAGCCAGTATATTAATGCCAAAATGTGTCTTTCCAAAGTTCAGTTTTGTATGTGTGCAATATACTCCAAATTACATCTTTAGTCAGCTAGATTTTTGAAGTTATTGTGTAGGGAATCTTTGAAATGTCTCCAGGCCACGCCAGACATATAGTTGCAGCTAGGGCCCAGACAAACCTAAGCTGTAGGGTTATCGAGTCACACCTCTAAGCTCGACTCGTAATTTTAAAAATCTAAACGACAAAATTTGTCATTTGTTACAAGTAATTAATGTGCACATTTTGTTGCAAAATTGAATGTATTGTCTAGGACTTTGAATTCAGATTAGGGATATTCTTGGGTGAGCCACCCCTACACATATGTTTATTGTATGTCAGTATTAAGTAATTAACAGCACAGCAGTATTCAGCATTTCAGAATTTTGATGTCGGAATTAAGGATTTTTTTTCTTGGGCATCGCACCCACAATATCCGGGCAAGCTCCGTCAAAGACACGGGAAGAGCACCCATTGTACTTAAAAGGGCAATAGTACCCACAAGTACCGTTTGAGTCACGCGGTAAAGCTAGACTCCTGGTTTCAAATTTCTCTATGCAAAATATTTGCTGAGATGTTTAATTTGTACTTTTTATGACATTAATCATTATCATTATTGGGTACTGAGTCGCACCGCCAAGCCAGACTCCTGAATTCAAAGAACCTTCAGTGATATATTTATTGAATCTGTGCAAAGCAGTAATTACCTTGTAGTGAAATTGCACATTACAAAGATCACTTGGTTAGTTTTCAAACTGGCACTAATTCAAATTGGCTAGATGATCACTTTCATACCGTCATTGCATAGATATATTTGTTGCATAAGGATTTCATATAACTGATTTTGATCACATTTGCATGGTTGTTTTCGTTGGTGAAAAAAACTCACACATATCAATTTGGACTCATATAAGCTTGGGGTCCAAGCTTCACGTAACGGAGGGAAGTTGTCATGGTGACTGATTTACGACACCCATTGTCTAAAGAACATTTGATTGCAAAGGCTCATTACCCTGGAGCCATGACATCTATATGCCTTGAAACATTTAATTGCTGTTATTTATTAGATGCTAATCCTATTTGTTAATCCCCATTTTTGTGTACATCAACCGTCTGCCATCCTGAACAGGATGTGCAAGTATGTCACTGATGATTTACTGTTTACATTTATATTTATTACTTACTACATGTCAGGTGACCTTGGCTATATAAGCCTTGGTCCAGAGAGAAAGAGAGAAGGGGTTTGACTCTCTTACCAAGCAGACCTCTCTCCCACAGCCCAGAGTGTGTACCGACTCTCTGTGGCACCCTCAGTTATTATCTAAGTATATTGTAAATTGTTAATTGTTCTTGTAAATAAAATTGTGATTAGTCTCCTGTGACTCTGGCTCTTTGCTGACTAATTCCCCAAGAAAACCAGCACGTCATTTGGAAGGTATTGTTCACCCAGAACAGTTCCATGATAGTATCCTTAGCAAGTTACGCTGCGGCACATTACCCTTACAAGTTGAATTTGGTAGATTTGCTAAACCTATCACACCTTTACAGGATAGAATTTGTAAATTATGTAATAATAACGCTGTAGAAGATGAGATACATTTTCACATTAATTGTCCATTTTATTCTGACTTAAGATATGATTTATGTTTGAGAATTATAAAGTCTGATCCTACATTTATTTCATGCTCTTCTGTGGACCAGACAGGGTTCTTAATGAATTGTAACACGTATGTAAAACCTCTTGCCGCACTTATTTAAAAAATGTTTGCACGTAGGCAACATTTCATAATTTAAAGTTATAAAACTTTTTTATTGGGTTTCGCAATCCTGTAAGTTGTATTTCTATTATATAAATAATGTTTCTCATTGTTCATTGTGTCTCATAGGCCTTTAATTGCCTGATGTTGTACCGCAAAAGAAACGTCACTATGGATAGATATATGAGAAACCTTATTTGTCCAAACACTGTAAACATACTTTGAGAAATATTGTAAAGATGAAACTTAGCAAAACTGATCATCAACGATGAAATTAATGTGTCAAATGTTCTTAAAGTGAAACACAACACTAGTCTCTGAGAAAATGGCATCACAAGTCAGTATCTCGTGTGTCCGCCATGTGCATTGATGACTGACGTGCGACGTCGATACATGGAATGGTTTAGGCGGTTGATGAGCCCACACTCTGAGGAACGCCTGACGCAGTTCATCTGCAGTTGTCGGCCTTGGTCGGACGTTATTCGGCCGTCTTTGAATCTCGTCCCACAGGTGCTCAGTGGGATTTAAATCGGGACTGAGGGCAGGCCACTGCATGGTTCTGATGCCATTCTGTTGGCGGAAGTCTCTTGTTGCTCTCGTAGTGTGGGCACGGGCGTTATCGTGCTGAAACTCGTGGTTGCGGCGCCGCGCCAAATGAGGTATGGCGTGTGGTCACTTAATCAATGTACCGAGCTGCTGTGATACCATTGCCTCTCCCTGGACCGATGTTCTGGAAGACTACAGGGCCGACCCTCTGTGCAAGACCAATTCAACCCTACACCATGATGCTCGGACCACCCAACGAGTCTCTCTCAACAACACAAGCATCCGAATAACGTTCCCCACGGCGTCGACTACGCTCTCTCTCTCTCTCTGACATCTGCTGTTGAGATACAATAAAGGCTCTCGTCGGAGAAGAGGACTCTTCTCCACTGTTGGTGGCGCCAATGCTGGTGCTGTGTTTCCCACTGAAGACGGTTCCGACGATGACGTGGTGTCAGAATGGGTCCTCGGTGTGGCCTGTCACAGTGGAGATGTCCGCACTAATGTGTCGCTTGTGAGTCCCCATGGTCCGTCGAGCAGTTACCGCTGCAGTAACAAAGCGATCTTGAAGATGCTGTCGCACAATCCTGAGGTCGTTTGGTGACCCTTGGTCTTCAAATACGTGGTCGGTCATCTGTAGTGTTGGTGGTCTGGCACCGTTGCTGGAGCCTGTATAAGGTCCTTACGTGGACTAGAAATGCATTGGCTACTTGCCGGGCGGTTTGTCCAGCTTACAATCGTCCAATGGCTTGGTGTCGCTGATTTCTTGTCAAACTTGGTGTTAGCATTTCAATAACGAATGAATGTTATCCGATCTGGGTGGATTTGTATAGGGCGAGAAATGGGGGAACGCATGTGCATTTGAATTAGCACGGAACTCACGTGCATTGGGTTACCATGGCCGTTGCCGTGATGCGTTTGGGCGATAGGTTTTATTGTCATCTGCTTTGATTTTGTATCATCAAATTTAATTTTTCCGGACGAGGTAATGTTAAATTTTAGAAACTTTGACAAAAATTACCCAGATAGATGAACGACAACTTTTCATGCATTGTTACTTGGGATGACGTTTCTTTTGCGGTTCAGTATATGTTATGCAAGTTTGTATGTCTAATATTATGTACACATACAACATGTGACATATGAATGAAATATTTTCTTCTTCTGTTGTGACGTCATAGATCCATGACTCGAGATGCACCACTGGTCTCGTGCAGGACTAGCGAGTAAAGTTTGAAGTCACGTGCATCATATCGTGATAATAATAGTCATTCTGTGGTGACACTTGACTGATAGTTTTGTCATTAATTGGTACACACTGGCAACATCTCTTCTTAACGTAGATACATGTCTACACATGTCTATGGTTCGCGTTTCTTTTTGTGGTGAGTATATATAATATATCCAGGAAATATCTATTGTGTATTAGATGATGATCGTGCCCCGAAATGTTATAACGTTAGATCTCAAGGCGAAACATTAAAGTATTCGTTATACAAGAGGGATGGGGGACACTGGCTGGGTTACACCAAACATGCGTTTTGAAATCTGTCACCGATATAGCCGCATACATAATTGTATATAAGGTAATGGTGAAACAAATTGACTTTGCATTTACTGGAGACTGACTGTACTCAACAGCTTTCCTGTGTACATGCGGTGTCCAAGAATACGATGATGCATAGACACTACAAAGTTGTTTGACTTATTGGAGTTGCTGATTGACGAATAACAAGTATTCGTCATCCTATGCGTATGCTTCCATACAACAAATTTAAACATACTACTTGTGTAAAACATTATGAAGCTGAGAACTGAGGCGACAAGTATTACTCGCATTCACACACGGAAGCCAGCTGTAGTAGATATAAACTGGGCGGCAAAAGAAAGTATAGGTCGAGTTCCATGGTCGATACAAAAATATCAAGGTTTTGTTGTTAATTATAAAATAATCTAGGAAGGGGTAACAAATGATTGATCAACCACAGTTTGAATGAAATTGTGCAATCACAGGTAATGTAAGCTCAACGTAAACAATGGTGGGGTAAGAAATTTCATTTTCAAAAGTTGTCTGAAATGTCACTAAAAAATTGCCAGACACACTACAAGTTCATTGTCGACACAGTTGCCTTCAATAGCGTGTATGACCTCCAGCTGCCTCAATGCATGCTGTGATAAGCCGCCTCATCGATGACGTCAGTCTTCTGATGACATGGACTGGAATCTGTTGCCACTCGTCTATCAGGGCCTGCTGCAATTCTTGTCTGTTGACTGGAGGCTGATGGCGAGCTCTAATCTGTCTGTCAAGATGGTCCCACAGTTGTTCGATAGGATTCATATTCAACCTGGTGTTGGTTTTGTAAGAACGGAAGCACAACTGGATGCTTTACTTGATCTCTGTACTGCATAGCGTTCAGGTTTCCCTGTATAATCACTAAATCAGTCGTCTGATCTCCACAAATACCGCCCCACACCATGACACCTCCCCCGCCGAATGGATGGACTCTCGAATACACGCCGGAGCCAAATGTTCCCCTCGACGATAAACTCGTTCTCTGACGTCATTTCGAAACAAGTTAAACCGACTTTCATCAGTAAACAGCACTCGACGCCAATTTCTCACTTGCCAGCGTCGAACCTGCCTCGCCCATCGCAGTCTTAGGCGTCGATGTTGAGCAGTCAGTACCATTCCTCGGAAAGGACGATACGCTCGGATTCCAGCAGCACAAAGTCATCGTAGTACTGTACGTTGGCTTATGGGGTGTCCCAACGCTGTTGCTGCCGTCGCCGTCGCCGTCGCCGTCGCCGTTACGAATCTGTTCGTAGGTGAATGAGCCGTATCTGACCGTCTTCCAGTGGTGTTGTCATTCGGGGTCGACCGGTTCTAGACCTGTCCTGTGTCCTCCCTGTCTGCCTGTACCGTTGAATCAGCCTGGCTACTGTCAGTGGTGTATAACCAAACCTTCTGGCAATTTGGACCTGTGTTGCCCCCATTTCGGCCATACCGATGGCTCTCTCTGCTCCTGTGACAGTCGTGGCATTTCTTTTGTGTGCGTTCATCACGTGTGGTTATACCCAGCAGACGAACGCATTTATACAGCTAACATGCACGTGCAGTTTATGCCATAGGCGGGAAATCTGTTTCACCATTTTTTTGTCACCGCACGAGCGCCGTCAAAGGTGGCGCGTTCGGGTGGTGTTTTTTGGTACCTGTTCCTGGGCAGTCATATTCCCAATACCCACTTTCCACTAGTTATCGCTGTTTTTAGGATAATTACAAATTGCCAACCTATACTTTCTTTTGCCGCTTAGTTTAGTAATGAATGAAACTTCGAACGTGACACACTTTCTGCGTAGTTCCCATGTAGTATCTGCGGAGGCTTTTGTCATTGAGGTGTAACAAAAGAACAAATGCCCACGATATATAATTTATAAACAATGTTTTAATCAATTTTTTTAATACATTTATATCAACAATAAGCTAATTAAGTCCATATCTGCGCGCCATGGATATGCTACAAACAGGATTGGAGCAAAACTAAGTTGCCAGACATTTAAATGTCCCTCGAAACACAATACCATCTCTTTGGAGACATTACCTCTAGCAGGACTTTCCACCGAATACCTTAGCGCAGAGTTAGTATTGTTGGTCCTTTTACAGTGACAGTGTCAATATGAATGCCGCGGGTGACTTACACCTCATACATTATTTATCCCCAATAGTAATGATACTCAAAACAGGTGATGGTGGTCAGTACACACGTATTAATTGAGACCATAAATCCAATGATTTATATGAGCATCGATCAATGCAACTGGGATACGATGACATGCATCAACAAAGTCAGCGAGTCTGACCACCCGATCCCATCAGTCACCTCTTACCACAAGCATAGGTGGCTGAAGACCGGGATCTTCAGTGGTCAGTTCTAGTGTAAGCTGTATGGGGTCTGGTGTTAGGCAGCAGCATAAGGTAGGTTGGGAGTGTAAGCATGTAGTAGCCTGGAATAATACCAGTTATGAAGTGCTAGCCGGATGAGTTTACCACCCATGCAGTTTACACGAAAACCTCACTCAGACACTATACTGACACTTGGCACAACCAGTCATTGTTTTATACCTTTTATACAGAGGGAAACATGTCAGTCCAAAGGGATGAAAGATGGATTGGGTGGTCAGGCTCTGTGACAGAATTGAGTGTTGCTCATTATAACATCACTGGTTTGTCTGGTCAAGACTTCCATCATATCTATAGGTTCCCATTAAACTTCTGTAATATTTCCGAGTGCAGCGTTAAACAACAAGTAAACAAATAAATCCTCAAAAGGCAAATCAGAAACTTTAGTTACCCTGGACACAGTACATAAACTATTTGCATTTGTTTCTTCAGTTGACTTTTCAAGAGTGTTAACAGATTAACATACTCTATTTGCTTCTGTAAACCTCATCATGATCAACATTTTAAAAAATATATCATTTTCTTGTTTGTTGCATTCTACTTTGGTTCAATATTTGGGGAAATCAGTGCCACACCAGTCTGCTAGCAGCGTTCCAATTGGTGGATATCCAATCGTGTCGGGTGTTGTGTGAACGTGGGTCAGTGGAGCCTCAGTATCTTGTATGGTGAACACCCCCACCACGTTCCACTGACCAAACCACAATACCTCCCCCTTTCCTATTTGAGGCCGCCTTTTAAACATGCATTTCAGTTGCTGTGTGGTACATTGAAGGTAGATAAATAAACTCTTCACATTCTGAAACACTGAATCCTACTTTAGAGTTTATTTTGATTGCAGTTTATTTTTGGTAGGAAGAACCTATTTTTCACACAGAACTTTATATTCAGGAAGTGCTGGAGTTTGCATATGAGCTATTCATAATTTTCATGTTTTTTAATTCACTTTTGCTGAAATCTGTATTGTGGTGAAAGAATATGTTGAACATTGACTGAAACTGATGGTTGTTGATCACTATGTATACTCTTCATCACTGGAGATGGAGTTTAATATGGCTTCAAATGATTTAGTTGTACATACATAAATCAAATGTCAATGTTAACACCAACTAGTTCAGTTGGAAAATATGTTTTCAACATAAAAAACATGTTATATCAAATGCTAATTGACTGCAGACTACTTTCTTTCATCTTTCCCTGGCATGCTACGTTCTGTTCACAAAATGCACCACTCCTTTTCCAAAAAGCTTGCACAAGGTCAAGATTTGTATCAGGATTGACATTCAGTCATTGCGTCTGTACCAGTGACAGAGGACTAGCTTCCTGGTTAGAGTGAGTGAGTTGGGTTTAACATTGTCTTCATTAGAAGAAGACTGGGACAGGCTCAACCGGTAACTAAAGTCTTGAGATGCCTGAGCTTGCCAGACCTGGACATTTTACAAGAGCTTCTTTCACTGTATAACAACAAAATATACATTAGCCCCAAAAGCGTTTGCATATACTTGCAAAAGCAAAAGTTGTTCCCTCTCTGCCATTTCTAGAAGTTCCAAGAAATAACAACATACCACCATGCATTTCCAGTGTGATACTTTCACTTTCAAGTTGGTGAAATGCATGCCTACTACATCCTTATACCAGATGACCTAATGACAACAAAGAGGAACCTTAAGGTATTTCCACGGTAACTACATCACTTCTGCACAAAGCCCTATGTCTCCAGCTACCTTAAAAAGAAAGTTGTACTCATTTCCAGTTGAATGATATCACTTCTGTTTGTTGAAAATACATGTCATATTCAGAAGCAGAAAGTCCTACGCCTCTGACAATATTAATATGAACGTAATGCACTACCAGTTGCGATATATCACTTCCTGTTACATGACTAATGCAACACAGCTTAAAACAGAAAATAACATGTTCTCCAGATTTAATTACCTTGACCTTCAATTTCAGCCAATCACATACTCAATTATTTTTGGTCGAAAACATAGGTATTAGCTCTTGCAATCATGTTATACAAACAGAGGGTGTTGGTTAAATACAGAAAGAAGCAAAACTACCTATGAATGACCATTCCACTGACCTAACCACTTCAACAATTTACCCTAGGGGTGATGTGAACCAAGTTTTATCCAATGTACAATGAATGTTCCTGGAGTTATTGAGACCATAATACATATACACAAAGAAAAAAGTTAAGCACTCCCTAATATATTTCATTATTGTTTGGTCTCAATATTTGTAACAGTCATGAAAGAAATAATTACGGGAAGAATTGTGTTTTCTCGAAATGATGTAATCAGTCGTGTGATGAAAGCTCACGTGCCATGCATGGTATGTCCGTGCAGCATGCTACCCTTGAGTATCTCTAAAAGCAGTATATCCAAACGTTAAAATTGCTTTCTTAACCTCGGTTTCAAACAGTGATTCCATGACATTGTGTGACCATGGCACGAAGGCGATTATCAAACGCCACAAGATGGCAAATAATCGGCATGCATAACGCACAAATCTCTTGTAATGCCACTGGTCGGAATTTGGGATATCATCACACTGTCGTAAACCATTTAGTTGAGAAACATGCTCAGACCGGTGATGTACAGGACCATCCTTAATCCGGAAGACCTCCTGTGACGACACATCACAAAGACAGGGACCTTCTTCGTCTCATACACTGAGAACCTTTTTTAACAAGTACTCGTCTGAAACAGCTTTGGTTGCCACATTGTCGTTTCAGCACCAGAACCGTCAGAAACTGGCTGAAAGCAGCAGGACTGAGGGCTAGAATTGGAGAACTTGGAGATGGATCCTTTGGTCAGACGCAAGTCGCTTTCTGCTCCACGCCACTGATGGAAGAACAAGAGTTTGGAGGCACCGGGACACGGCCTACACCCCCAGGAACATTAAACCGACTGTTACATACGGTGGGGGCTTGGTAATGGTTTGGGGTGTATCTCTCATGATTGCAGGTTGGATTTGGTCACCATAAGGGGCAACTTAACAGGGGCTCAGAGCAATGCAATAACGACTCTACCCTGGCCAGCAATGAGCCCAGATTTGAAACCCCTTGAACATGTTTGGGATATTCTGGGGCAGCACATACAGGCACGAGATCCTCCTGTACAAGATTTACGCCAATTGGAAGCAGCATTGCATCAGGAGTGGTTGTTGTTGACCCATCAACAGATCCAATGTCTGACTGGAGGCGTGAGATGTAGGGTGGAATGTGTCATCCAGGCACGTGACGGTTATACCCGCTCCTGATCTGTTTCACGTGTCATGTCAAGTAGAGACTTTAAGGAACATTTTCACACGAAACATCAAACGTAACTTGTTTACTTAATCCTGCAGCTCCATACTTTTTTTAGGTATTGTCTAAGGTCAAAAACAGTACCTCTGTTACCATGATGCTTTTGTCAGTAAATTTCAATCACAACTCACCAATATCTTCTTTATTTGTTGTCAAATGTTTGTTCTATCCGATGACATTGGTATCGCCCAGCTCCTGTGGTCAGTCAACCCATGCCATGATTTTTGCCATTTGTCATAGTTCAGAAATAGGGGTGTGCTTAACATTTTTCTTTGTGTATATTTTGAATGTATGATCTTGAGAGTCAATTCAAATTTTAAGATAAGTGATAAGTATTTCAAGAACATTCCAAAGGGCTATCCAACATGTGAACCAAACATGATATCCTTATGTAGATACAACAAAACAAATAGTATATGCTACTCATTGAAAGTAGGTCACAGCAATCTGCCATTGATATCATCACTAACATTACCACTACATGCAAACATCTGCAGAAAATGGAATTTTAGTGAAAATAGCAACCATACACTACTTATGATACTGACCTGACACACAGGTAACTCAGAACCTTTTCTAAATGATGTTTCACTGGACTACAGTAAATTTGTCTCTAGTTAGGCAGTAAATGAAGTTTGAGGATGATCTTGACCAAACATATCTATCGCGGCTATAAAGGATTCTGCAAGATTCTATGATATCCCTGAGATGCCAAGGCACCACATGGGGTTGCTTCATTATTAATTCATCCACATTCTTAGAGGTCTTGTCTCCCTGACAAAGAGTGATGATTCAGTTGACCTCAACAAATAAAGAGGGGACGGACAATGGACTTGTTTCATAAGCAGACACTCTTACCTGAACTGACAGCTGATTGCCATGTTCATCTAACATTGGTGATTTAAAAAATTATGATAATGCACACACATATGAATAATTATTTTCTCCATTGTCAAACAAAATTCTTACATTCAGCTAATTGTAAACACAATTTAATTTGATTTGACACACATACTAGTACAACATTTGCATATGTGTGTTATAGTTATCAGGCAACGCATTCAGCCAGGTCATCAGAACAGGATATTTCAGTGACAGGTGTGTTTCCTTCCATCAATGTTGCAATGAATCTCAAGGAGGAGGTGGAAATTATAACAGTTGGACACGTTGGTTCCTAGTGTCATTTCAGCTATAACAAACCAGGCTAACAAATCCAGGGGGTTTTCATGAAAAATAAAGCCTTTCAAATGGTTTTCTAAGACTGCACTTATGCTTTTTCAGATATTCTCAGGCCTGTTAACTAAAGTAAAATATCAGTAAAATTCTGATATATTCTCACTTATTTCTCATCCCTCACAAAATTGTAGTTGATACATTGAGATGAATTTACATTGGCAAATTTGAATCCTCAAGAATCAGGGAAACCAAATACTTTGACCAAACCAGAGTCTCGGTCACGCTCATGTTTATCATCACATGCAAATGCCAGTAGATGTCGTTTTGGGTGCCAGGCAACTGTAAATGTAGGCGTTTCACACGGGATTTCTGCAAGTTTCTCAGCTGAAAAAAGTAAACGTTACCACTACAGTCCTGTTAAACACAACATTTTAAATGTATAGTATTATCATGATCATTTTAACAGTAATAAGCCTAACCCTGTATAATACTGTTTTCCTAATACACTCAACAACTGGCATTATTACGGAAGTGATAAAGCACATCTAAATGCTGTTCCTATCATGTCAGTGTCAACTCACCTGTTTCTACATATGCTATGTCAATCACCAGATCTTCTGAGGCTGAAGCCAGCATTTTCCCATCACAGCTAAAACTGAGTGTCCTCACTGGCCAATCCAGTCTACAATGTATACAGGTTTACAGATACAGTACATACGTTTCCAACATACAAGGGACATGTGCATTTGGAGTTAAGGATATTGTTTAATAGTGGAGGCAATACCTTGAGAATGTTGCTCTCAGAAAATACTGCTGCATCCCACAAAAAAAGAAGGTACGTCCTGGAGAATGTCTGTTGTTTGCATCCGACATACGAATAAGTTGCTACTAAGGGTGAAACGATACACCTATATTCCGATGCATCCTGATACTTGACCCACGATACGATATACGATAAACGTAGGCCCATTTATCGATACGCCACGATACGGAATGCAAATCTCAAGTACGTTTCCTCGCTATTGTGCCTTTCAATAAACCGCTAACTTGGTTATAGCGCGCTGTAACGCATGGCTCCCAAAAACGTACTTACATTTTTAATAAGCTCAGGTTTTACACCGACAGATGTTTTTCCCCATCTCAAAAAACATTATCAGCTGATCCCCGCAATCACATAACAATGGAAATACCTGTCAGCAAATCCGAACTGAAGTACGCAATTCAATACCATTATCATACTATCTTGTTATTAAAACGTGTTCATTGTATATCTGGACTTGTGTTTGTAATATATTTTAATAGTTTTTTTCAAAATTTCATTTAATATTGTTTTCATTAAGTTATGTGAAATCGTGTGTGAAGAGATACAGCAACCACGGTCAGATTACCACTTTTGATGCATTGAAACAAACTTTAGTTGCTAGAGAATGGATACATATCTTAAAAATGCCATACTTTGACTCGTTAAAAGTCATATTTGTGGCAATTTGGCTAATATATGTCAACATAACGTTTTCGCAATCGAAATACATGTAGCACGAGAAGTCCCTAGGGTGACTGGTCAAATTGTTCCATGCGTAAAAATATCCTGCAACAGCAATCACCAGTACCAAAATGCTACACTTGTGGTTCTTATAATTTTAAATATACCGTATTCGACGTAATAAGCGCCCCGCTCTAATAAGCGCCCACGGCGATATTTGCTAATATATTGGCTAGTGAACAATCCCAAATAGCACCCCTTCCAATTGATCAATGTACACAAGACTTATTTATTCGTGTATAATACGCACTCATGTGTTATATGCACCCTTAATTATGGGCAATTATATTATGGATAAATATATCTGTCGTGTATAATACACACATACTTTTATTTTGTATCATTTCAGGCTGTCCGCATAAACCACGAAATTTACAATCTTTCAATTCTAGTTTTTTCTCTCCAAAATTTTATTCTAATAAGAGCCAAATATTTCAAATTTTGAGAGCGCCCCGGGCGCTTATTACGTCGAATACGGTATATATAGTAAAAGCTGCAACTAAGGTAACACGATATTGGAGTATATTATTCCTGATAAAACAATAATTTCAGATACAATTTCTTCGACCATTGCATCAAAATTCTTTGACGTTGTATCACTGGTGGAGCACATAAATTATTTTCTGGTGTTTGAACTTTGAATCGTTTTTAAGGAAAGTTAGAGAAAGTTCCACTTTGAAGCTGAACAACTTCAGTAGTCTTGTTATTATAAAATAATTTTGACTGTTCATGAAAGGTTCAATCTTGACATGCTTTAAGGTTGTTTTTTTTTATCATTGCGTATCGAGATACGTATCGTATCGTGACCAGAATATCGTGACCTTCCTGTATTGTTGCAGCCCTAGTTGCTACATCAAGAATATCAGCGCAACACAATCTAGATTGTATCTGACAGATTAACAAGATATTACATGTAGAATATCAGCACACAGACAAACCAGATTGCTATCAAAAGGCTAACAATGTATTGTTTGGAGCATGTCAGTACACACACAAACTAGATTTCTTTTAACAGGCTACAAAGTGGTACCTGACAAACAAGTTTGCTTTCAACAGGCTATAAACATACATTAAACAGACAATCAAGTTGGTACCTCCAGAAGATCAGCAAACCAGACAAACTTGAGTGCATCCTACACACCTGTATTATCTGTACAATGTCGGCATACTGACCAAAGGCAAAATGCACCCAACAAGCTTAGAAGAACAGCTCACACACAAACTTGACTGCTGCTCCTATTCCAACATGGTCTTACCTGTAATTTGATGACATTCAGTCCTTAGTCTAACAAGGTCTTACCTGTAGAATGTTCGAACACACACAAACTCTGCTGCATCCCACAGACTGACGAGAGCATCTGCACTCCCAGTGGCAAAGTAACTTCCAGTCGGATCAAACTCTATACAAATACAGTTTGCAGGATGTGCATTCAAGACATGCTGCAATTTCAAGTCAGGATAACTGAAATCAGAGAATGAAATGAAACATATGGAAATCTGATAAAAAAATTTGTGTATATCATATACTTATCCTGATATGACAGTATATAATTTCCTTTACTCTTCGACATCTTTAAGACAGCGTAAAAAAGGTTTGCTCATACTCACCAACAGACCACAATCACCAGTTTAGTGTAACCTGTCCTTGAATCTCAGGCTGCTTTTATATTGTCAAGGACAAGAACCTCGTTGTGCCTTATCCCTGTCATATCAGGATAAGTATATAAGATACAAAATACTCAAAAAAATATATAATTTATTACAGTCCTGAAACGACAATATGCAATTACCCAAATCTCAGAAGGTGGGCCCGGAGATCGTTGCATCATCACTCCTACTGTTGCCAGACACATACTTTTGCACAGAATGTGTGTTCACTAGTCTTGTGTTATCAACATAAATTGTTTCGTCATTTCAAAGCTACATCATTTATCATATACCTATCAATGATACGAGGCATAGAGATGGTCATATCACAGGGGGTGTGATAATCAAACCTGTATAACACTGTTTGGCTTGAAAATGAATTTTGAAAGGGTGATTGGTATTAGCTTGAGTGGTAGGAATTTGGAGTTACGTCTCTTAGTGTGTTGTCTGCCTGTCTGCTCAGCTAGCCTTCCTGTGACAATGACTTTCAAACAAAGTTAAAATATTGCATTCACATGCAAATAGAATTACGGAGATAGATGCTATCTTGGACAAAACTAAGGCCAGATTTAAATGGGAAATAATATGGTAACTACTAACTGAATTTCTTGGAGAAACAACAACCTACAAAAGTCCATCACTGGTCGATGCTGGATCTTGAGGTGTAGGAGAAGCATCCACCATACACAGCAATCTCCCAGTATGGGCTTGAGTAGATGTTAATGGCATCTTCTGGGGTTCCTGAGATGCTGCATCAGTAGGAGTTCTACCAACATATCTGGAAGGTAGTAGTTGGCAAAGGCAGTCCTTAATTATGTATGTGATGAAGCAGTTGGTGTATAACACATAGATTCCAGTGCCCTGATCTCATATGGATTGTTAGGTCTCTAATCCAGTATGCTGATAGGCCTCCAGAATCCTCTCCCTTAGCCAGAAGGATAGGGTATTTTGGGTACATGAATCTTGCTGGTACGGGAGACCATCAGGAAGTCATCGGTGCAGCCATTGGCGAGCCCCAGGATGAGAGAGAGTGGGTGAATCTTTAACCTTCAGACTTCTTGGCCCAGATGTTGGTTCCTGGTGATGCAATGTAAAAAACCAGACCAGATGTACTCAACTCATGGTCAGGTATGCTTTAGCTTAATTGGGTTGAATATCTCAGTTCTTCCCCCCCCCCCCTTTGCATGGGTGGAGATCCTATTAGCATTGAACTGTCTTCTTGGCTAACATTTGTAACATTAGTGCTCTTTGCACATTAACCACACCAGCATGATATTCTGCCACTGGTTGATCCATTTTGGTGTGAGGGTGACACAGGAGGCCCTGAATCAGGCATAGAGGTGATAACAGGAACAGAGGCCCTGAATCAGGCAAAGAGGTGATAACAGGCACAAAAGCCCTGAATCAGGCATAGGTAATCCTTTTCTGGAAACCATTTAATCACTGATTCTAATCCTGACCCGAGATAAATTCCTCTGAAATTTCTCTTGAGGACTTGAAAATCAGAATGCATCAAGAATCAGTCAAATATGTGTTACCTTCACTAGAAATTCCTGATTAGATGGACCTTGTACTGCTATTTTCGGTGATGAACTCTTCTAGTTTCTATCTCTTCTGACTAGGGCGTCACTTCTGGTCATCTGAACCTAGTTCCTGAAGCAGTTGATACTCAAGGTGCTCCTAATCCATCCTACACCTAATAGACAGGAAAATCAAGGGTGTACCCACCCTCTGATGCTGCCGTTGTTGGATCCTCCCCCGACTCCTCTTTTTTCGATATAAGGAGGAAACTATTGGTAAATGACAGTTTGCCCCACGACAATGTGCCAAAGGGAATATATAACCCTCTAGGTCCGGCTGCACGTCACGCAAGTAAAAGCTGGTGAAGGTGTTTTGTGAGGCCCACTGACAGCAAGACACTACTTGTTCCACGAAACGGATGTCCATGAAGCGAGACTCGTGGCTAGGGCTCTGACTTCATGAGCGGAGCAGGATCCAAGACGGGGAGTGGAATTCTGTGCCTGCGTATAACTTGCTGCAATGGCAGACTTAAGCAAGCCCACTACCGTAGACTTGGTGAATGAGGCATGCAGGATATGAAAAGTCTCCTTCAATGGCGTCTATGTGGTTCTGTAGCCGAGAGTTAGAATTTGAGAGCTCTAATGGGACAGAGAATTTTGTCTGGGTGATCCACTCTGTTCAGAATGGGGTGGTTTCCAATTGAGAGTCTGTCATGTTGAAGTACAGAGTAAAGTGCCAATCTGTTACCTTCGGAACTCCTTGTCCTGATGTAGATGCAGTAGAAGAAGTAGTAGAAAGGCCGCTACCATAGGGATGGAGATTGTATTAGTATTAGTTGTATTGTCATCTTCTCCACTGGATGAACTTATCCCATCTGTTGTCATGTATAAGGGAGGATGAAGGTCTCCATGATCTTGCCACAGCTTCAGAGGCAAGTCTAGAGAACTTCAGGCGGTTAGATGTAGGCTGGGCAGATTGTCATAGAAAATGTTTGACCAGGATTTAAGGTCCATTCTGTTGCCACTATTCTCCTTTGATGGACATGGATATCCCTTGTGGAGTTGAAATGTGCTCCTATGTATACGATGTCTTGAACAGGAGTGGTCTCGGATTTGGAGGGATTGACTAGGAAGCCTAGGTGGGTCATAAGCTGAACCAGAAATAGCATGTTCTGGTGCAACTGAGCTTCTTCTTAGTCTGCTGCCAGGAAATGGTCCAGGTACCCATGCATTCGTACTAGCTGGAGGTGGGCAAACCTGATGACTGGTGCTGTAATCCTGGTAAACAGCCATGGGATTGTTGATATCCCGAATGGTAAGACCTGGAACTCGTAGCGTTGACCATTGTAGGTCAAGGCTGATGAGCCAATCTCCTGGCCTCAAAGTTGACCGCAACTTCCGTACAGATTCCATCTGGAACTTTGGAGGAGGTACCAGGAATGTTTAGTTGAGGATCTTTAAGTCTATTATCATCCTCATGTCGGGTGAAGAATACTGGAGAGTAAAAACCTTTGGTCTTGTTGATCTCTGATAGTTTCCGAATGGCTCGCTTCTTTAGTAGCTTCCTGACGGCCAGATCTGCTGCTGCTATCTTTGCTTCGACTAGACGAAATCTGCGGCCGACGGCCAGAGATGCCAGGATGGGATGCCTCTTGAAATGCAGTTTGTATCCATAAGCCACGACGTCTAGGACCCAGCGGCCGTGCGTAATCTGCATCTAATTTTCCCTGCATGACAGAAGACGCCCTCCCACTGGCCCCGGAGACGGCATTATGTTGAAAGACAGTAGGCATAAATCGCAGTACATAGACAATACCAGGTCGAAAGGGTCTATAATGGCGGAATGGGTGGCAAGGAAGTCAGAACCTGCGTTCACCTCTGCCCCCAGCAATAGGATCCTCGTTTTGTAGTGGGGCTGACAAAATAAATCCTGAGAAGACTGTAGTTTGTCTTACCCCACACTTGGTTCTAAAGAATCCTTCCCGGAGGGGACAAACTTTTTCTTAGGTGGCTGTTTACACAACGAGTCTTTCTGATCCCAGGAACGCTTCGGGGGATAGGAAGATCCATCTGCCTTGACAGCTAGGTTGATAGTCGACACCTGGAATCGTTCAGTTGTGTCTTGTCTGACCTCATCTATGACATGTCCCAATTGACCATTGAACATCATGGGATGAGTCTGACCTGATCTGTCCTAATAATCATAGGAGTCTCTCCGGATATGCTTTCATATGATGCCTGCAACGGTGGAATGCTGTGCCTGATACCGGTGACAAAACAGTTCTTATATACGCCAATGTCCATTGAAAGTCTGAACGCCATTGACAGGTCTTTACTCCAGGGAGCAGGTAACATGACTTTAGTATTAGGGTTGTGTACTAGCTTCATAAAGTCCTCGTCCAAAACTTGATGGTCTGGAAGTGGAGACTCATGGGTTTTAAACAACTTCCGCTTCAATGGAGGTAAGGATAGCTCGTCATCATGTCTGAGCTTGAGTAGACTTTCAGAAGCCTGATGTACCACCCTGTCTGCATAACTTGGCCACTGCAATGTCTGGTGGATATGTTGAGATGATGTAGGAGCATGACATCCTCCGTATTTCGGCATCTTACATAGTGAATATTCTGTCATTGGAGGTTTGAGTACAGGCATAAGATGATATAACTAGAAAGTGTTTTTACTCGTAAAAACATATGTCTCCCCCCACTCCCCTAACCCCCATTCATTCGTTTACTTCACGTTAAACCCCATCTCTTCATTCCCACCCTCCATTACTAAATAACAGAGACAAAAATAGAACTCCTAGAAATTTCAAACAACTAATGGGCACCACTTCAGTGCTGGGTTAATGTGTATACAAAGTTTTCGCGAAAAAATATTAAACGGTTTCTGAGTTATGGTCAGGAAACAAAGCTTACCCCCATTCAGAGCTTTGTTCAACTTATCTCCATGGAAACGAGAAAAAATAAAAATGTCAAAAATCTCTAAATAGCAAAAGGCACCACTTCAGTGCTGGGTTAATGTGTATACAAAGTTTCGTGAAAAAAATATTAAACGGTTTCCGAGTTATGGTCCGGAAACAAAGCTTACCCCCATTCAGAGTCTATGTTCAAGTTATCTCCATCATGTCCATGGAAACGAGAAAAAATAAAAATGTCAAAAATCTCTAAATAGCAAAAGGCACCACTTCAGTGCTGGGTTAATGTGGATACAAAGTTTCACGAAAAAATATTAAACGGTTTCTGAGTTATGGTCAGGAAACAAAGCTTACCCCCATTCAGAGCCTATGTTCAACTTATCTCCATGGAAATGAGAAAAAATAAAAATGTCAAAAATCTCTTAATAGCAAAAGGCACCACTTCAGTGCTGGGTTAATGTGGATACAAAGTTTGGCGAAAAAATATTAAACGGTTTCTGAGTTATGGTCCGGAAACAAAGCTTACCCCCATTCAGAGCCTATGTTCAACTTATCTCCATGGAAATGAGAAAAAATAAAAATGTCAAAAATCTCTAAATAGCAAAAGGCACCACTTCAGTGCTGGGTTAATGTGTATATAAAGTTTGGCGAAAAAATATTAAACGGTTTCCGAGTTATGGTCCGGAAACAAAGCTTACCCCCATTCAGAGTCTATGTTCAAGTTATCTCCATGGAAAATGTCAAAAATCTGGGTTAATGTGTATACAAAGTTTCGCGAAAAAATATTAAACGGTTTCCGAGTTATGGTCCGGAAACCAAGCTCACCCCCATTCAGAGTCTATGTTCAAGTTATCTCCATGGAAACGAGAAAAATAAAAATGTCAAAAATCTCTAAATAGCAAAAGGCACCACTTCAGTGCTGGGTTAATGTGTATACAAAGTTTCGCGAAAAAATATTAAACGGTTTCTGAGTTATGGTCTGGAAACGGTGGGAACGCCGACGCCGACGCCGACGCCGACGCCGAAGGGAACCGTGCCAAAAACAATATGTCTCCCTCCATTCTGGGGGAGACATAACTCCTCAATGAGTTCCACAAAGCTGTATTCCTCTGTATAATCCCGCTGGTGTGAATCGTCAGACTGATTAACCTCCTCATATAGGTCCGATTCCGCCTCAGAATGACTGTGGGTAGGTCCCGGGAGGGATGGATGTTTGTCATAATCCATACACTCAACATGTTCCAGTGCAGTCCGAGTGGTCAGCTTGGGTTCTGTCGGTTGATTGTGACCTTGCCATTGAAGTGACGTTCCCGTAATGGTCTGCTGGGCTACTGTGGGTGAGAAGATGGCCTCGTGGTACCCTGATGGGATCCAAGTGGAGATCTAGATGCCCATGTCTCACGGAAGGTAAAACTTGGGAGCTTCTACCCGGCTGGTCCATATGGTTATCTGGGGTAGGCCGTACAGCTGTGGCTGTGGTCTGAAAAGATGGCTGTCAGGACTCAAATAGTCAAATAGTGACTCCATCAGATGGGAAGTGGGACTCCATCATCTTCTTATGCAGGTTGAAGAACTGTTGAAACATGTTCATAGAGAACGCAGAATTAGATTAATTCGACGAAGTAGTAGGTAGAGACGCTGTGATAGGGTCAGACGCTGGGTCTGAGTCAATAGCCGGAGTCATGTCGACCTTCTTCTTAGCAGCTTCTCTTCTTCTAGCTTTAGGCAAGGCTTCTGCTTGTTTGTTGAAGGCCTTCTTAGACAGAGTATAGCACTGATCGCATCTTGCCTCTTCAGTGCATTTAGCCTCTCTGCACTTCCACACTTCCAGCAGTTGCTGTGAGGATCTCTGGTGATCCAATGGCCACTTATTACAAGCAGGAGGAGGGGGAGACTCCATGACGACCTCACAACACCTAACACCAGCAATACTTACGTACTGAAAACTTTGATCAAGGATGTTTCCATGCAAGGGATCAAAAAAAGAAGGAGGAATGCATAGAGTGAGATGATAAGTTCAAAAATTAGTTTTCTCAGTTATTTTAAAATGCAATTGATGGGACATATAACATGTAACTATTCCATGCCTGTTGAGGTAAGCATGCCACACAAACTGACATGGATGTAACCATGTCTACAAAACTCTTAAGGCTAACCTTGACCAAAACCTAAGCAGGGCCCCCTTCTAGAGAAGGCATAAACCAACTTTAACTGCATTAATACTTTATGAGAAAATGTAACTACAACTTTCTTATGACCTTGACATTTGAAATTTTTATGACATAGCCCAAACAATTCTCTGAAGCCTTTTCGAAGAAGTCTATGGAAGATTAATCTCTAATGTCAATAATCTTTGTGCAGTAAACAATAGAAACATCACCTGCAATGGTGGTCTAATTCCACCGAAACCTTAAAGCAGTCCTGTTTCATGGGGCTGCTTATTTCCAGTACTTGAATTTATTTGTATTATATATATTTGAGTTGGCCGTGAGAAAAGTTGTTTTTCTCTGAAATTCTGAAGTCAAACAAATGTAACACACACATACACGAAGAACCATGGTTTCATTAGTGTTATCTTGCTTCAGCGTGTTCAGCATCTTAAGTTAAGGGAGTTAACTTTAAACTTTAAAAGTCCAGTTTCCACCCTTGCCGAACTAGGCTGGAATTCCTTGGCTCGATCATAGTGCCACCGGTTGTTTTTACGAGTTATGTCCCTTCTAAGCCTCTCCTATGGACCAATCAGATTCAACCTCTCATATCACTTGCATTTGTAGCAAACAAAATAGTGGCGCCTATATTGTGATAAAACGGGTCTTACATCGCGAAGTGCATCAAATCACATGAGCACCTTCATCAAAAACATGAAAAGACTTGGAAAATATCTGCTGACAACGAGTTGGCGATGCACATGCTTTGCAAATCTTGCAATCGACCGAAATCTGCACGACAGTTTACGAACCGGATTTCGATTTCGGTGCGCGATTTTGATTGGACTATGCATAGACTCGTTAGTCCAGCAAAATGTAACTCCATAACACCAACCTAGTTCGGCAAGGGTGGAAATTGAACTTATATAGTCAGTTAACTCTCTTCCCTCTGGAAGATGCGTGTTCAGTGACCATTTAATCATCCATAACTACAATGACAATTTCTTTTGGTGCTAATTGGGCCTGGTCATCCTGTTACCTGAGGATGTGTATGCTGCCTTGACCACTTGTCAGGAAGAAGAGATCACCATCGTTGTTCCAAGATATTTCATTTACTTCAAATTTGAATTGTTCATCAGCCCTTGATCTATGAGTCTTTGCATCAATGAATGTGACCAGATCTTCCTTGTTGCCCACAGCAATAGTGCTTCCATCTGGAGACCAGCAGATGTTGATATTCTCACCTAAAACAAACAGCAGGCAGTGAGAAGCTGTCTATAATGCCTTACTCATCATAGTAGGTGAATGTTGTTTAACAGCACAGCACTACTGCAGCTATATCATGGCATCCTGTACATGACATAGTGCCACAGCACTGTAGCTCACCTGCATACATAGTCAACAGTTTCAAATATCAATAAAGATAGTCACTTAACTGTTGCTATCAACAATGATATTAAATATTTCCAATGTAAATACATAAGTACTGAGAACTAAAAAACTAACACCTTAACATAATATGATCTCATCATTAGTAGAAACAGACATGCCAAAGCTCAGCTCCCCCATTTCAGAAAAGACGTTTACAGGGCAAAATACACATTTTGAGAGAATACAAGAACGTAGTAATAAAAAAGGGCCAAATGTAAAATAGTCCCGCTGTATACCATGTTATACAAATCAAATACCAAATTTCATTGCATTTTGTACAAACATATCCGAATTAAGGCCAAATATTACATTTTCAAGATGGCCACAAGTCTAAAATCAGATTATAATTCATTCAGCACATTTTAGAGATTCCATAGCTGGGATTATTCATACAAAGTTTCAGCTCAAAATGTTTTGTGGTTCTAGAGGAAATGTTGAAAAGTTAATGATGGACAGACGCCTGGCACTGCACCATGACACTTAAATCAAATGATTTCAAGAAAATATGTCATCATTAGAAGAAATATACACAACACAACAACAAATGAAATGAACCTGAATGGAATGGTGAGTCATAGAAAACTTATATTTTGTAAAAAAAACTGCTCATTAATGGAAATGAATAGCTTCTTCAATATGACTGCTGTGAAGGCCACTTTGAAAAGTCTAACTTGTTCAGCCCAAACTCTTACAAAAATATAAATATTGCAAAAAGGAATGAAACATATGTTGAGTCTCACTACTAACTACCCATACCAAGTTTCATTACAATTTGACCTGTAGGGATTCTGGGTTAGAATAGGTAAACAGGAATCTCATAAAAAGTCCACCAAATGAATCAGGTAACTTGGTGGATTGTCTCAAAGTCTCATACCAGTTTGCTGCAGATTGTTGTAATTATTTGTTATGAAGCTCTTAATAATTCAAGCAAGTAAGATGAAAATAAAGCAAGTGCACTCCCAAATATACATTATTCCTTCAGGGTTATGAATGAAATATGGAAACTTCAAAGCAGGTTTTGATATAAATTTGGTTTCAAACTATTTATTATTTACAACAAGTATTTGTCACAAAGTGACAAAATGTCCCCCTCCTGTATATACACCACAGTACCAAATATGAAGACAATCCAGCGATTAGTTCTTGAGATATTGCGGCAACACCATTTTCCAACTCCATAAGCAGATTTGCCTGCTGTGACCTTGAAGATGGGGTCAGAATTCTTTATATATAACTGAGTCTGCTATTGGATAACAAGGCTGTAGTTAACTTTTTTTTACAGGGGGGCAAATAAGATTATTAATTTTTTATTCAAGTTAACTTTTACAAGGAAAAGTGTTTTCTATAAAAAATCCAGGGGGGGCAACTGGCTACGGCACTGGATAAGGTCAACCAACAATATAGGCCTAACACATTACAGTTGTAACACTTTCTCTAAATAACAGCTTACCCTTTGTGTTAATTGTAGCTGCTGACTTGCTGGAGCGAGTGTCCCAGATGCGAACAGTCTTGTCCCCACTAGCTGTGACAAGGAGGTCTGAATTGCGTGGATGCCAACACAATTGATCAACACTGTCACCATGGCCACGGAATATGTGATCCTTACTCTGTAGAAAACAAGATAAATAGGAGAAATGTAGTCATGGTAAAACAACTTATCAATTCAAAATTATTATTATTATACATCATAATCATCATAAAGGTAATTTCAGCATCACTACTTCCAGTTTCAGGAAACATGTTCCGACTACAGACAGATACCCTGCCTCCAGCTGGTCTAAATTAATCATGATAATAAGGAACCAAAACAAATTTCTGACCTAGTGGATGTTACCCCTGCAAGGGGACAACATGCCAAAATTAGTGCATCTTTAAATACAAAAGTTCCATGTCTCTACATGTTCTACTAAATCTGTTAATAAGACACACGTCTGGTCTGATGATGTCACTTCAGGTTTTGGGAAACATGTTGTAAGAGCAGTAATACTTAAAAGCATCCCATACCCCTAGCTTTTCACAGTAGACAGTCATATGCGCTTCTGGCTTGATTATGTCACATCCTTGACCTTTGACTGATCTGGACCAAAACTTTTCAAATCACGGTTTCATCTTAGTAGCTATTAAGAATTACATTTCAACATCTTTGCTGTTGTAAATGCACAATTGACATATTGTGCATATCTGTTACATAATGAAAGTCTGTTGCACATATACTGGGTTCATGTAAATGTGGAGTTCCAAGCAAATTACTGGTAGTTTATACAGGGCCCTGCTGGCAGAGATTGTTTTTCTTAAAGGGCAAGTAAAGTCAAGCAACTTTGCAGGTTTTAATACTTTAGTGCATACTTAATCATAAATGCTTGACCAAAAGTAAATTTGAAAATGGGAAATAGTGTAAAAAGGACGGTAAAAAGAGACACGCGAAATCGACCCCAAAACAGTATCAAGGTTAAAATGGGTTCCCGCTGCTTGCGTGTTGCACAATTTCAATGATTAGCCCAGTCTGCCAGTTGGTTTATTTGGGGTCCTCCTACTTATCCCACACCTATTGTTATGGGTACACGTTCACCCAAGCGCGGTGATGGGTAAGACAATAGGAGATTAAAGGGGCACTAATCTCTAGCTTTTTCTTGGCTGTCTGACACTGGCTGCTGGGGCTCACTAGCTGCCGTGAGTCGATTTGTTCGCTAACGCAACTGAGTGTGACAAAGGGACTGGATCTATAAAGATTTTGACAAAGGGCGCATGTTAATTAATTTCTTTAGCCTAAACAAATAGAAAAAAAGAACAGCAGCAGCTCATCGGATGTCGTCATTTGGAAATACCCCTGATGGTTATAGTTCAATAATAAATAAAAAGTATCCGTGCAGTGAAAGCATTATCGGATTTTGGATTGTGTGGATAATACGGTTAGTACTTCTTTGTTGTCATCCATTTTTTCTGGTATAACCCTAAACTTGTGTATTTGTCGTCATTCACTCGATGCTCAGTTAATGAACTTATTACAGGTATAATTAGTGGTGGCACCACCCAGATTACCTGACAAAGGTTCCCATTTGGCATTTCTTCTGTCTGGGGTAATTATTCAATCTAAATCCAGGTTTGAAGTGAGGCGAAATGTGTGTTATGTAATATACACGTGGCAGCCCAGCAAGAGATGAATGATCAGTTGATTTACTTTTTTGTAAATCAACGGATCATTCATATCCATCAAAGGATCAACAGAAAATATGTTGATTGATTAATCACTGATATCTTGCACAGTGGATATGTCAAAAGTAAGTGTTTACATGTCTAGGTTTACAAAAGCAAAGGGAATACACTCATATAATGCAGATGTAAAAACAACATACTTTGTTCAAAGGGTTAACCAATAATACGTTGATTGCTTGCTCATTGTTATCTAAGTCAATGAAGAACCGTGGACATTATGAAAATAGTTGTCTTGTGGACTTTCTCAGCTGACCTTAGAGACTTTGACACATATGTGAAACACCTGAAACGAACACGGGTTATAATATCCCAAAACTATATATATATTTTAAAATATTTGATTGTTACAGAGACACGTGACATCGAATAAGTTTCTTTGAACAGCTGCAGATGTGTGGGATATTGTTCCTTTGTGTGGATTTTCACAGATACATTCCTCGAACAAGGAAGCTGCCTAAAATTATACATATAAATTTGGTGTTTTGTAATTTTGATATTTGCATTTTGTTTTCTTTCATTTGCTATAGAACAGATTCATTTTTTTTCCTCTACGTCTTGGTTTTGAAATTCTTCGATGCATGATAGATGTTGTTTTCACAAGTCTTTTCCTTTGTAAGCGTGTATATATTACAGTCAATTTGTAAAATGTGATTCTCTCAGGCAATTTATAAAATGTTTAAATATTTCAGTCATTTTGACTGAATAATCTGTCCATATATTTTACAGATTGACTAAAAATGATTTAGACTGTCAAAAGGGCTTTAAAACACCACAATATGCTAGGATTAGAAGCCAAACAAAATAGAAATGTATTTTTAATCCTAACATTTTCAGTCTCTTGGTGATGATATTAAACATCAAAATGTTTGGAATTTGTTATCTTAATGATACAGATGGACATATATTGCAGTCAATTTGTAAAATAACTGAATATTTATGCGTTTAATAAATATCCTAAGTGAAAACTTTGCACATTTGACTGTAAAGATATAACACCTTAAAATAAGCAATACTTAGGTGAAATATTTACTTTGTGTTGCAAGTCAAAATAGTGTAAACGAAAATCACACAATTACCAAGCAAGTGACTTATCAAAACTATCTACCCACAAAGATACCTACATTTCCTTACCATTTCCAAAACTGTATTTTCATGTGTTGATCAATGTGACCATATGCCCTTATACTATCAATAAAAGTGATAAATGTGCTTACGAATGGCAAGAAACAGGTCGCGAACTAGTCTAAAAAAACAATAACAAAGGCAACAACCAGTCCCGCATCTTCCGGAGGCAAGGGTGTTAACTGATTACAAAAGTTCAGGTTCCTGGAATTTCGTGGCTCCATTGTAGCGCCACCAGTGGCCATTACGGGTTATGTCCCTTTGATATACCTTCTATTGACCAATCAGATTACATCTCTCATATCACTTGCATTTGCTTCCAACAAAATGGCGGTGACCAGTCAAGATGATCTGATCAATAATCAAGATCTGTATTGTATTTAAACGGCTCTTACCTCACGAAGTGCATCAAATCATTTGAGCACCTTGATTATAAACATGAAAAGATTTGGAAAATATCTGTGGAATCCCAGTTGACAGTGAACATATTTTGCAAATCCTGCAGACGATCAATATCTGCACGTTGAAATCCATGTTGTTTACGAAACGGATGTATAGTTCATTGCATGATTTTGATTGGACTATGCATAGACTCGTAAGTCCAGCCAAAATGTATCTCCAGAATTCCAGCCTAGTTCGGCAAGGGTCGAAACTATTAACTTGACTTTTACAGTCAGCTAACTCCCTTGCCTTGGGAAGATGCCAGTCCCGGGGAATTGCTTTAGATCAGTACCCCTTTAACCCTCTTGGTGCCACGGGACCATATATGGTCCCTCACTTTTCACACCCGCATAGTGCCAAGGGACCATATATTGTCCCGAGAAAATGCCCCTTTTAAACCATGAATTTAGATATCAAACACTGTGGGCACAAAGTCAAAATTATAACCATCATCACCCCAGTCATCTTAGCTTTAACATCGTGCAACTCATACTTTATACAATGCTACGGTTTGCGAAATATGGAGAGATTAATAAAGTGGCTACCACGCTCCTCGGCCTTTCTCTGCCATGTTTGAACACCATGCGAATGACGTCGATTTTTTATTATGCACCCATGTCACATACACGTAAATATTTTCAGACAAAATCCTTGTTCATAAGAAATAATATGACCAGAGTGGTCAGAAAGACATGTTTCTCACAACTGTATACTTATTCTCGTAAATAAATTTCTGTTCACTCCTTTACGAACAAGTTTTATTTACACGTTTTGTATATTTTTATCGACTATCAGTAATGGCGGAATGGTCGGTACACATGAGAAAACGACAGTGTATATTTCCATTACATTTATGATGTTCATTGAATGAAATTATAACCATCATCACCCTTATCATCTCATCGTTAATATCGTGTCACTCATATTTTATGCAGTGCTACGGATTGTGAATTATGGCGAGATTAGTAAAGTGGTTATCGCCCTTCTCGATCTTTTTCTGCCATGTTGAACTTCATACCAATGAAGGCACTTTTTTATTATGCACCCATGTCACATACACGTAACTATTATTATATCAGACAGCCAATTTGAACAAGAAATCTGATCGGACAGGTCAGAAAGATTTACTTGTCCCCACTGTACAGTTATTGGCGTAAGAGTACTAACATTTAGTCGGCCACGGAAGTTTTTTGTTCAAGTATTGCATATGTTTATCTGCTGTGTGTCATGGCAATTTAGCACGGCGCTAGAGATGAAACGACAGCACAGATTGTCTTTCTGTTTATGATGCTGATTTACAGAAAATATTCAAATCAAAGATATGGAAAGATAGCTATAATCGTTAATATTAAGGTGGTATAGTGTATATTTATGGGCAGGAAGTTCATGATCAAAACCTAAACATTGAATGGCCAAACCCGAAGTAATCGATAGGGCACGTTCGCATCATATCTGTGCCGTGATTTCTTGTCTACCGGTTGAGCTACATGCTCGCCTGTTCAGACAAATAACTAACTGCTACTTTTTTCATATGAAATGACTAAAAGTCATGTGTGATTGCTCAAACTACCTGACCGTGTGAGTGACTTGCCCTTGCCTGTTTCACATTTTGTCGCAAATGGAGATTTAAAATATGTGGCCACGACATCTAACGTGAGTCGACGCCATATTGTAAACAAATTGTGTCACGGTCGGTTCCACATGTGGTAGCTCGGCCCCCGTTTCTGTCGATGGTACATGCAATACAAACATAATGCAACTACTGAAGACATCAACATAACTTCTACAATAATGACAGCAATATCTATTTGTATCTGTTGTATTAACCGCTTATGGATATGCTGTGCTGTTAAGTTCGATTGCAATTTGTTTTTCCTTTCATTGAAACTGTGATAATGGTGCTGTGATTGGTTTGCTGAAATAGTATTTTCCATGAGACTAATGTACATGGTACATGCTGTGATTGTACAAGATAACTGATAACCAATTGTGTATGCATCATCAAATACACATTACTAATCTCTTCAGAAAATGGAATATATTATCAGCTCGTATTTCCAACATTCTGCCATGGATATTAGATCTAATATTAATATTGGATTTACAAATAATTGATGTACACTGTACTCTCGATTAACGTATGATAATCTATTTCAAGTCTTCAACTCTTATATGATATGTCATCTGAAATGTCAGCAATGAGTAAACTTAATTTTATGTCGTTACAATCTACAATTTTATTCGAATAGGCTTGTAGACGGTCGGTCATTTCCCGCCGCTGTGAATTTGTCGTCTGGACAGTTGCACGTAATTTGACCTCACATGTTGTGATGTCACATGAAACAGCTGATCTAATGTTGTGGTTGTATAATGGATACATGTGGTTTCATTTTCCAAATAACAATATTCTCTTTGACTGAAATAGAAAGCATATCTAGTAGATCACGATTGGAAAATGTCCACGGCAACCGACAAGTGAATGAGACTGCCTATCATTTGACTAACAGTGTTAGAATATTTGGCGTAGTTTTCTAATTTTGGTATGTTGACATGTGCTTTTCATATCTGTTTGAAGGCTGGATATTCCCAAAAAATAATGTGCATTTAGTGGAGTAAGGGAATGTATTTTTTTACAGTGAGAAAGCTGTCAAAATGGATCCAATATTAAACAACCTATATTTTTAATATTTTAGCTTCATCTATTAGAATCTCGAATGGTTCAATTTATAACATCAACAGTAAAAGTAATTAGATCTACTCACAATATATAGATAATCGATTTCTGAAAGACAAAATGTTTTCAGTGTAACTATGACTTCATTTTGATGTTTTATATAATTTTATTTAAGTCCTTTTTCACTCTGCATTATATAAATTACCAAATACTTCGATCAGTGACATAGTAGTAATTACTTTGTTTTGTATCCTTAGTATGAAATAGATTTTATAAAATAAATATTTGTCAAAGAGCAAAATCAAAGCATTCTTGTGGTTCTTTTTTCATCATTTTAATTTGTATATCTTCCCTCCAAGCTGTAGTTTAGCTAGGCCAAAATTTAAGAAAGAAATAGGAAAGACATAATAACTGAAAACCATTTAGATTAAAGATTTTGCTGTTCAATACCAAGAATATATTTTTCCGTTTATGACAAATAATTCCTTTACTTTCATTGACCTACTATCATTATATATTTCAAACTTTCCCTTTAGTAGAATGGGATGGAATGGGAAACTACTAGAAATAAACTATCACGTATATGTCCTTAAATGTACATGTACATACCTAGCTAGGTATTTATTTATAAATCAATATGAAAGAAAATGTGGTATTTCATAGACTGGCCATACAAGTATATTTTGAGCAAAGGTCTAAGTAAGGCAGCCAAGTGCGAAATACTAGCTGAGACGAGGATCTATGATTTCTGGTGGTCATAGTGAAACAATGACATATGGCGCCTGAGTTGTGAGTGATCGAAAATAGGTTTGTTGAATAGATTTGCAGTCCATGGAAAAGTTTTAACAAGTTTGATTGAATCTACATGTACTTACTCTTGGGTGGTATTACGTTAGTATCTTGTTAACCATTAAGAAATGATAATGATGTCTGATATTGAGCGATGTCAATTTGAGTATTGTTAGGGCTGTTTAGCGATCTTTCACATTTTGTCCTTTGAAAATGTATGATGTCAATTACCCCGAAGTAATAAAAGAGCATGGTCACTGAAACATACATGGCCGTAACCAGAATTTCTTCAAGATATACTTTCCAAACTGTCATTTGTATTGTGACATAATCTTTGAAACAGTCTGCATATGAATTAATCACGACCACTTCAGTCAATTTTGTTTTGACGTCAAAAACACTCACAATTTCATTGGGATCTTTTATCGGTAAATATAACTCACGGAAAATTCTCAGTGAATGTGTACTTGAACATAATAAATGATAAATGTAATATGTCTATCACTGTTAGGACATGTACTTGCCATGACATGAATTACTGGACATTTAGATTTCAAACAAGGGCGCTTACTTAACTTTGCTTGCCATATTCGGGTGCTTCGATATTACGATTAATGTAGAAAAGTAGGACACTTATAATACCAGCACTTTTATCGATGGTGAGGCAGTGCATAGATCTTTTGGATTTGGTGACTTTAGATACTGATGGAAAGACAATCAACTCGAGTTGCATGTTATACAATTTGGTTACACTGTGTTAAGAAATAAAGACGTAGTAACACTTTTGATACAATGTATACGTTTTAGAAACAGCGACGTCATCACAGTGCGGCACTGAGCGGTTAAGGGACGCATCTCATATAAGACAAGTAATTGGTGAATATCTCACAAAATAAAACGACACAACTAATTGGTGAACTCTTTTAAAATACACACTACTGAGTGAAAGTGTTTACAATATATATCAATGTATACCACACAGTAGACCTGTACAATTACTGGTTTTTGTTTTGACAAGATGTGCTTACATCAAATCATCATTTATAACCTGCCAATTTTGTGACAAGAAAAAACGGGTATAAAATATGTTTGTTTTCTCTGTATTTACATGGTTTTTTTTCATGTTTGATGAAAAGTTATAGGAGAACAGAACGTGTTTGTTTAGAATAGGTCTAATGGGCCCCTACTAATTAATTGTCTACCAGGGGAATAGATTGTAGGGTTTTCTCACCAATCTATCGCGATCCAGTGAATAAGTACTGACTGTCTTGTCAAAAGATCCCGATGCTAACTTCCGGCCGTCACAACTCCATGCTACTGAGTGAACTTTGGCCGAATGGGCTTGTATATCGCGTATTCTGTTATTGTTTTGAAAATGTTTCAGCATGCTCTCCATTTGAGACGCCATTTTGAAATAAGCGCCATCTGGTAGATTCTTGCGAGTAACCTACCCTTGATGCATTCGGAACAAGCTTGCATTCGGAAGCAAGCTTCTTCCCAGCGCATGACGCCTTCGTTACCCTACACGAACAGGCTCTCGCTGTGAGGAGCTTGCATTTGCCGTGTATCGCAGTCATTCGGAACATACCCTGAATGTCGATATGATTTGTTTCATGAAAGTTTGGCAGGACAAATGGAAAAGTGCGCCAACTAAACTCAACCTTGGATCATTAGAATATCAGATCATGATCGATGATTATGTCATATTTTATGATAAAGAATTAGAAATGATTTTTCTAATAAGCGAGATAATCTGACTACCACCAGACATAGGATTAACCTGGCGGTGGGTTCATTGAAGTGGGATTGTATTTGAAGGGATGTATGGGATTTACTGGCATGTTTATGAACATTTTATAATAAAATATAAAGTACTTTTTCATTTTGTCTTTTCGGGGAGGGCCGTGCAAAATTTGTACAAGGACCTGCATGGAGAGAATCATTTAAAAATGTTATAAATAATGTTCTTTTGTAGCTTTTTTTTACAAAGCAGTAAGTAACAAATATACATTGCAGCCAACTCCACCCCTTCGTGTTTCAGACTCATAACTCTTTAAAAACTAAACTTCCCAAGGAGAGATTTAGCTATCTTCAAAGGTAAATGGTTTGCGGACAAGTGATATTCACTTTCCACGTTAATATGTAATTTGCCCTCTGACGGAGCTTGTGAAGGCCGGTGCAAACATCTTATCCATATTAGTGAATGTAGTATTTAGGCACATCAACTGAATTAAACTTATGATAGCAGTTTATCATATATGTTATGGGTGGAGTAGATCATTACCTAACTACTGTTTTCTTGACCCGCATAAGCATTTCGCTAAGCATTTCGCCAAAGCTGAGTTATTGTTCTTAGTGGATGGTCCAACATTCTACTACTACTACTACTACTACTACTACTACTACTACTACTACTACTACTACTACTACTACTACTGATTGTTGAACTACCCAAGGCCTCACAGCTTCCCAACTTAAAAGTATATCTTGAAAAGATTATGTACGACATTTGACAAAAATGCTCACAAGGGTCCGTCATGAAGAATATTGATACATGCAACCCGAATGAACCTCAATTTGGCATTTCAACTTAGACTACTTATTGTTCCCTTATTATGCTTATCGATGGCACTGACTGAGGCAGGTGACCGATGCCCTACTGTGCAAACTGCTACATCAGGGGAGGAGAATTGATTATACACGAGCGCCGGATGTTTTGCATAATGTAGTGTTACCGGGTACTGCAAGTGTGTATAGTACCGAGGCACTTCTGTTGGCGTTGAGGACAAAAACATTAAGAACAGAGTATCGTCAAGAAACCCCTACGTATGTTTCATTTGTATCGTTAACTATATCTCTGAGTTGGTCTCTTGTTTTGTTCCCTGTCGCGCCTGGTATGCAACAGACAGATATGTTTGGAGTTTGCCTTGAAGGAAAATGCGTGTTTATCGGTTGTTTAATATACATTCAGTAAGCTTTGCTATATTCCCGACACAATCTTTTAAAATACCAGATACCCTTTACCAATAATGGTCTCTGAAAATAACAGTCAGATCCTAATTGACTGTTAAAGGACATTACTGGTAATACAAGTAGAAATTTACAACTCGTCACAAATGAACACCCGAATGTGCAGCGCAGTTAGGTCCCCAGTGGACCTAGTGAGCTAATGCTCCGCGATGCCCTCTGATGGGTTGCGTCCCTTAGTCGTGCAATGATTCCAGTGTCACACTGATTTAATCCTAGGTTTATCATCACTAAACCAAAGTGCCAAAGTGGTGTCCGGCACACATGACTTTCCAACTCAATCGCATCCTAAAATGGGGACCGTGGTCAGAATCTTTGAGTTACGAGTTGATTATGTGTCTAAGTACCCAGATAGCATGGAGCGTTGTTCAGACTTCATGTCAGTGACAGCCTGCCCCAGACTCTTGACATGCCTCCGTGTACACTTATCCCAATCCGCCTGGGCAGTATATATACTTATGAAGTTGTGCACTTCCTGACACTACTGCGCAATTCAGTTCTCTTATCTTGTCGACTTACAGACTTGCCAAAAAGGACTTCTTTGCCAAACAGCCAGCGGTTTTAAACAACACTCTTTTTCTCGTCATTTTGAATATGAACGTTCCACTGTTCCTTTCATTTGAAAAATATATCACCTTAGTTTATCCCTTAGTTCCCAATTTAATCATCGAACAATATATCGATTTTCCCGAGTGGAGATTCCTGGAGGGAATAGGTTCCCAGCAACCAAAGCTTGTCATAAGAGATGACCAAATAGATCGGATGGCCAGGCTCGGTGACCAATGCTTGTCATAAGAGATGACCAAATATGTCGGGTGGTCACGCTCGGTGACCAAAGCTTGTCATAAGAGATGACCAAATAGATCGGATGGCCAGGCTCGGTGACCAATGCTTGTCATAAGAGATGACCAAATATGTCGGGTGGTCAAGCTCGGTGACCAAAGCTTGTCATAAGAGATGACCAAATAGACCACGTAGGTCGACCACGTGTGACGTCACATGCAGAGGATCGTCAGATTGTCTTATGTCACCTCCGTAACCGATTTTGTCATGGTGTGGGGTGCTTTTTGTGGCAATGCACGTTCAAGGCTTCTTGTCATCCGTGGCAACCTCAACGCTGCTGCTTACCGCGACCAGGTACTGGCACCAGAACCTCTGCCTTTTATGGCAGCACAAGGGCCCGGTTTGATCTTCCGACACGACAATGCCAGACCCCACACAGCAATTTTGACAAGGAATTTCCTTCAGAATGCGGGAGTCAACGTCATGGACAGGCCGTCAAGGTCTCTTGGATGCTCTTGCCAGAAGTCTGCGCACTCTCCAGAACCAACCACAGAATTTGCAAGATCTTGGCACCATTTTGCAGCAACAATGGCGTCGTCTTCCCAATCATGTGTTCACAAGCATCACAAGGTCCATGCGGAGGCGTTGTGTGGCAGTTGTCAACGCACATGGTGGTCATACACGCTACTGAACTTGTGTGCCATCAGATTCTCGTGCTTGGGACTTATGATTTAAACTGTTGATGTTATTACCGAATAACGTAGGTGCTTGGAACAAATTATGGCTACCACCGTTAATTAAAATCCTTCTTTGGACATTAATGATTAAAAATTACCTTCTCTGATACATTTGTCCGTTGTATATCATATATGGGATTACTTTTAAAAATGTGAAGTTTTTAATTTGACTCAGTATATAACAAATCAAATATCGTGAATTTACGTGAATACTGATTTAAGATCGCCAGAAATCGCATGATAGTTACAATATACATTAAAAGGACTGATAATAGGCGTATTACTACATATTGTGTAGCTGACAACACCTTGATTATCATAGGTTGTTCCCTATGCTGCACAGATACAATGTGTACAGAAAACATGTCAACACAACAACTCTTGCCAAATGTTTTCCTATGACCACTGGTCTAACGTGCAAGTGCCATAGTTTCCTACACAGAGTAGACCGTGACCTGGCATCATCAAATAGCAATACAGTCTAACTAACCATCGCTAATAGATAGGAGCGGAAAACACAAATAGAAAGCCGATATAATAGTGATTAATAAGCCCTGTGCGGGTATTGATCTGGAGTGAATATTTGATGGCCTATTAACCCCTGGTGAAACGTGGATCGATACACCTGCCACAGCCTCCCCGCACTGTCACTGGCTCCCGACACACTCCGCCAACTTGCTGTCAGCATGCCAAGATTGCAAGTTGTAAACTATTATTGATAAATGTATATCCGACACACACTGTTAAGTAAAATAATATATCTCTATAAATACATAACTGGGCATGTTTACTGTGTGTGCATGAATAAAGATCACGAGTATTTGAGACACTTTAATCGTATAGATGTCTTTAGTCACATCGGAGAACTCCATATGAAGGGTGTTTATCATCTTCCCGAGACAAGAGAGTTAACTGACTATTAAAGTCCAGTTTCCACCCTAGGCTGGTATTATGGAGTTACATTTTGGCTGGACTAACGAGTCTATGCATAGTCCAATCAAAATCGCGCACCGAAATCGAAATCCGGTTCGTAAACTGTCGTGCATATTTCGGTCGATTGCAAGATTTGCAAAGCATGTGCATCACCAACTCGTTGTCAGCAGATATTTTCCAAATCTTTTCATGTTTTTGATGAAGGTGCTCATGTGATTTGATGCATTTCGCGATGTAAGACCCCTTTTGTCACAACATAGATCTTGATCATCGATCAGATTGTCCTGACCCGGCGCCACCATTTTGTGTGAAGCAAACACAACTGATACGAGAGGTGGAATCTGATTGGTCCATAAGAGAGGCTTAGAAGTTACATAACTGGAAACTGGAAACTGGACTTTTAAAGTCATTTAACTCTCTTGCCTCGGGAAGATGGGTGTTTATCGGGCTCAGCTGTTAAAGTGGATTCGGTGGACACTATGGCTGTTTTTTTCCACAACCAGGAATTTGAATTGGTGATTGTCATCGTTTTCCCACCGCATTCGTCGTTAAGCAATGACCCTATTTAATTTCACTCTCCGAAAAAAGGTAACAATACATTTCGTTTATAGAAAGTATTTCTTACTGCACTGTTCCGTGAAAATAAAGTCTCCACGTCCTTTTTCACCAATAAAGTGTCACAAAACTTGTTTAGTGTCTTTGATAGGGTTAACCTTTGGCATGTGCATGATTCGCGGTTTTCAACGCCACGGATATTGGGACGACTTGAAGCTGGTGAATCACAAGCATCAAGGGCAAGTAACCGTACCCCCAGCGAACGTTGGGCTTCAACCGTTTACTTCCACATCAGTGATCCTTCTGGTCATCCATGTTTTTGTTAGTTGTTTGTCACTCTCAATATCTATTTCATAAATCTAAATATGAAACAGATAAAGTGGTTTCATAGGTCTGTTGTAAGTCTAGTTCAAGTGGGTAAACTAGTGGAAGGAACTTGGCCATTTGACCGTAATTGAACGCCATCAGATCATCCATATACCTGAAGCTAAAGTTCAACTTCTTGGCCAAATTCCCTGGTTTTGCTTTTGCCAATCCGATCAGAAATTTCGATTTATATGCGCAAAGAAACACATCAGGGAGAAAGGGAGAAAATTGGTGCCCATGGAGATGCCTACTCCTTCATGAATGTCTTTTCTCAAAGTTACACATTGATGTTACCAACGAGGAAATCCATCATTTCACATATTGTTTTCTCAGTTAAATTCAGATACTTTCAAGTTTAAACGTTTTGAGAATCCTCATGGTAATGATGGTATTAATTCCTGACATATCTTCAGGTTTTTGAGTCAAGTCAAAAGTTGTTAGTACTGAAGCGCGGTTTTCCCCGATTTCTTCCTCTATTAACATAACGGTCTTATATGTTACATTGTTTAATATGTCACTTATACCAAGTTCCTTGATAAAATAATCAAGTAGTGATGTGTATTTATAATGGTTATGTTGTTTGAGGCCCTGTCAGAAGGAACAACTACTAATTATGCAAGTAGGACAGCCAGACCTTGGATGACAGCTGGCTGGGACAGACATAATGTATTCTAATTCTGTTTCCTCTTTTTCAGTTTGTGCATTCCACCAATGACAACATCACGTACTGACTTACCCACTGGGAATGTCATTCAACAGGTTCCTCTTTTGGCCCAATTTTGAGCATATCATAACCACATACCCATGTGAAAAACAGCAGGTGCAAGATAAGTGTCACAACCAGTTTCAGAACTACATAAAAGGACACTCGTTGCTACCATATCGTGTAGCTGCTACTGTTTGCGTTACAAATCCCTGTGTCTCAAATATCATTCTTGCACTCACAGATCTTGACTTTTAGAATTGTTAACTTGCATTTGATAACAGTAATGTATTAAATGCAACAACACGTTCCTAACGTTTTGCAGGTTGTTTGTGTATCATTATAACCTGATACAAACATACTAATTTTGAATGGTAAAAGAGAGTTATATTTACACAATCCGACGTGCCGTGAAAAGGTCCCCTAAAGATGTCGAAGGTTGTTAGGAATGAGATCTAGATACGTTTACACTAAATTTGATTATGGGTAAAAAAGAGAATAAACATTATGAATATTATGGTTTATCTTTCCCTCGGGATTACATAAGGAAGCTGGACAGAGCCTACTGATGGTCGACCCTTCGTCGCTGCACGACCAAACCGCAAAAGAGCGTACAGAGAATGGGAAAACAGCCTTGCTCGACTACAAGACCAACTTCGATAAGCAGAAAAAAACTCCACCAGATACCATGGATGCTGTTGACCACCTACTTCGCCATCAGTAGATCTAGACTAGTTGTTGTTGTGTTTAAGAGGTCGCCTTCTGCCTTAGCAATTCCGGCTGATCTGTCCCTCTTTGGGACTGATGTGTGTGAGTATAGGGTACACATACCATTGTGAATTTTAGTATGGATAAGATTTCTGATAAGATTTCTTTTTTAATATTAATATGATTTCATTTTGGATTTTTAGAATTGACAGAATTTCTTTGGCCATTTTGGGGCTAAGGGGGCTTTGCTTTTTTATCTCTAGATTTCTGAAGGGAATAGGCTGTATCTCCGCTTTGTCTAGAGCTAGCTTCGCCAGTGTGTCTGCTTGTTAATTACCGTGAATATCTATGTGAAATGAAATCCAACACAGATCCACCTGTTTTTCTTGGTCCGACCGTTCCTGATTGACTGCCACTTCTGGATTCGGCCCTGGACGCAACTGTGGAGTTTTCATGTAACGTCATGTAATATATCGAGGATTGTGTCAAGTAAACGTGCATCGTTTCGTTACAGCACTATTGAAAACAACTATGATCGACATATATTATGAGATCTTGAGAAATTGTTTAAACAAATGTCAACAGCAGAGAAATAATCCGCCAATTTGCACATCTTTCTGTATGGTTTAGGAGTATTGTCCGACATATAGTATTTCATGTCACATGACAGCCCCAGGGTTAGTACAGAGCCGCGACAAGGAGAGACCTGCCTACTGTTGCGGTTAGTTAGTCACGTATTTAATCCTTATCTTTAGATTATTGTGCTCTGGTTGGCCCACCCTTTTATTAAACAGCGACCTTGTAATGAGATTAGTGATTAGTAGGACCGAAGTGTATTACTGTATCGACGTTAGTGGCACACTAGGGATGTGGCTCGTTCACAAACACTAACTTGCCGGTTATTTGGGGTCCAAGAACGTCGCACCAGGGGAAACATTGCTGGAGTTAAGAAGCAATGGATCTTCTGTCACAATATGGATGTAATTCGGCACGGACACGGTCGCCATGGCAGACACTGGCACTAGCTTCAAAAACAGCTAGAGTATGGAAGAGCAGGAAGACATTTTCACTGATTGAAGTTCATAAAACACCCGAACCTTATGGTAAATATGTTTGTATTATTTAAGTCATCTCTTGTAGACTTGTACCAGTTTACACAGCACCTGCAGTTTACGCTCTTAATCGCACATCCGACATACCAATACATTGTCGTATGGTAATTGATCTATTTATACTGAGCGGCAAGGCGACTGATTTACAAATATACCATTTACCGCCAACCCCTCCACTTCCCCATATATCAGTTACAACCATGACCATCTTTGCGTCATGTTGATACTGTCGTTTACTGTTGTTTCTGCTGGTTGAGGAGTCATTTGATATTATTGGAGGCGGAAGATGGAAATACTGGAACATGGCAACGTGTAACACACAGTATCACAGGTACTTGCATGTAGGGCAACACCATTCACAACAGTTTCCTGCATAGCAACTGTCAAGTAGGAAACAATTATACACTGCATGCTCGTAAGGCTTCGGCGAATACACGACAAGGTGGTATCAGCCATGTAATATTCAGCTACGTTCCTAATAATCGTATTCAGACTGGAGCAAGCAGACCAAAAGCAAAAATGTGTAACAGTCAACCAGATTGTACCAGTCACGTGACAGTTGATACCGATACTGATACCGCTGTACTGATGTCGACCCGAGTCGAGAAAATATATGAAATGAAGAGAAAATATTCAAAGTAATAAGAAAAAAACTCGAAATTAAAAGTTTAAAAAAATAAATAAACGTTTAATATGCTAAATCTTCAGCCTGCTTAATTGTTGCCACACGTCTAAGCCTTCTTGAGTAATAAGATCTATAGCATAAGGCGCAGTAAACAGGGTGTATCATTTCAAACATTTGAGGCTTATATAAACTTACAGTTAAACCAATATTTTGCACATTATGTAAGAAAACCCTCAACTTTAAGGACATGTGCCTCTTCACTTAACATAATATTCAGGTGCAGCGGAGAAAACTGAAACAAACTATAGAATATTCATTGACATCTAAAAATACCGTACAACTGGTGTGTTGACAGCTTCGAGACGGAAATAGTGGAGCTCAGTCACCCGGTTATTGTGAACTGGTAGAGCACTGTGTATGTTTAGTGCACAGTTCTAGGGATACCGACCATGTATCAAACTACAGATACATGTGATAACACAGGTAAATGACAAGATTGTGTGTTGTATAGACTAGTAGACTACACAGTACATGTCTCAAACTCACAACTACCTCAACTACTTAACTGTGTTGTCTCAAGTGTCAGTATCTCGATCGTTTGTACTAGACGCATTTGCATGAATGTTTAGTCTATTTACTTCATTTAGACTATTATATATTGGTTGATAGATACTGTTTTACGTTGAGATATTTTAACTGGAACTGGAAATGGGAATGGGAAACATTTATTATTTCTCTATGTATAATATAGGTATGTACAGTTCTGTAAACAATCATTACTCTTACCTATCAAAATGTTGAACTTGTTGATTCAAAATATAAATATAAGTAATTTATGTGGAGGGAAATTGATTTCATATGTTTAAGATCATATATATTTTATTATCGTATATTACATTTGCTATTAGTTTACAGGATACATGTAGTCCAAACATATGTAGGGATAGTATTGTTTTTGTGTTGTTTAACACAGCCGTCAACAAAATTCCAGCTGTGTGTCACCAGCCATGCAGTATTTGTTCAAGCCTTGACCAGACAATTAAACCCATGGTTGATATTATGAACAATGTCCAACATGTCCCATCATTATAGGAAACACAGTCAACCAAGTCACCTAGCCTGACCATCTGATCCCTTTAGCTGCTTCCTATAACAACCACAGCTTGCTTGTGAACTGGACTAATCCGTTATAATGGTAGTTGAAAATATATTTTATGTTTTATAAAAATAGCTTAGAAGTTGATCTCACACACAGTAGATGTCATTTGATCTCACATATGCAGTAGATATAATTTGATATAACATATGCAATAGATGTCATTTGATCTCACATACATTTGAAATCATTTGATCTAACATACACAGTAGATATCATTTGATCTCACATATGCAGTAGATATCATTTGATCTAACATGTGCAATAGATGTCATTTGATCTCACATACATTTGAAATCATTTGATCTAACATACACAGTAGATGTCATTTGGTCTCACATACAGTAGATATCATTTGATCTCACATACAGTAGATATTATTTGATCTCACATACAGTAGGTATCATTTGATCTCACATACAGTAGATATCATTTGATCTCACATACAGTAGATCAGCGTTCAAAATACCTGCCTCCCCGACCGTCCGAGACGGGTTGATTTCAACTCGGGCTGCCAGATTTTCAAATCCCCCTGCCCGACGGTCGGGTTATATTTCATAGGTGAAAATATTCTAAATATTTGATATTTGAATATATGATAAGCATTAATTCACATGTAAAGATAAATGATAAAATGTAACCAAAAAGAAACCCTGTAAGCTTTTAGACAACCTAACATTTAGCGATGCGCTTATGCAACAAGCAATCAGTTTTCATATTTCTAATTAAATTATCCTGAGAAACATATGATTATAGTGGGCAGGCAGGTTTTGGTCAGGGCTGGCAAGTATTTCAGCTAGCCAGTCCTGTGAAATGTTTGGGAGTTTCATACCCTGAGTGGATATCATTTGATCTCACATACAGTAGATATCATTTGATCTCACATACAGTAGATATTATTTGATCTCACATACAGTAGATATCATTTGATCTCACATACAGTAGATATCATTTGATCTCACATACAGTAGATATCATTTGATCTCACATACAGTAGATATCATTTGATCTCACATACAGTAGATATCATTTGATCTCACATACAGTAGATATCATTTGATCTAACATATGCACATATGTACTCCAGTTGCAAAGTTAACAATCTACATAGGGACATCTTTATATAGACATGTTGTTGATATATAGAAAAAAACAATTATATATGAAGTAGACAAAATGTTGATGTTGTATGTTGATATATGTTGCAGAAACTTGTGATGGCAAGACACAATTGTTAATTTGTATTGTCAAAATGGGCTTAATCAGTACATGAAATATGCACTCGATGGCATGCAATGATTGCCGACCAATACTTCATAATCTGATTTAGCGATGGACACAGATGGCTTTCATTATAATGTTTGGATCTCATATCTATCTCAGGAAGTTTCTGTTCAATCTCATTAAAATCAGACCTTAGTTCTCGCTCCTGCAAAACAAAGATCTTAGGAAATATCATATCACTACAAACATAGAAATCTTATCAGAAATTTTATCAATGCTAAAAATTACAAGAGATATGTATACCCTACTCACTCTCATGAGTCCCAAAGAGGGACAGGTCAGATAAAATTGCTAAGGCAGAAGGCAACCACCTAAACACTTAATCAACAACAACTACAAATTCAACAAGGCCTAGCATCAGCAAACCTGTCCACACTTATCAACCCATACAAGCCACAAAGGTCACTTCCAGCAGAAGATTTACACCAACTGTACGTTCAACAAAATAAACTTTGAAGCTATGGATACAGACCATTCAGCACAACTGGCCCTCGTCCGTGTCAGACTGTCTACAACATTGGATGTTTTAAATCATAACTCTATACACATCATCTTTGTGAAACATGTGATGCGCATGAGGCAGGTACGTTGGTGGAGAAACTGTCCTGGGACACTATGCCACATACCACTTTTACGTTTCTGTCAAAGTTTTTCATGTAAGGGCCTCTGAATAGCCTAGCTGGATTGTTTTTGTTGAACTGCAGTGCATGGAACATGCTCTTAGTGTATGGAGGCTAAAGGAATATAAATATACAACATCTATTACACTTTGACATGATACTGGTGTATATCATTCACACTCTAGAGTTATATACTGAAGAAAGTATCAGTATCATAGTTTTGTAAGATCTCACCTTGAACACTTTAATTGCAATGATTATTTGTTCTGGCACTTGTGCCTGATGTAGGGTTGTAGCTGTGCTGGCGTGAGGGAGGTGGTTGTTTGTAAAGCTCTGGCACTTGTGCCTGATGTAGGGTTGTAGCTATGCTAGCGTGAGGGAGGTGGTTGTTTGTAAAGCTCTGGCATTTGTGCCTGATGTAGGGTTGTAGCTGTGCTTGTGTGAGGGATGTGTTGGTTTGTTAAAGCTCTGACACTTGTGCCTGAAGTAGGGTTGTAGCTGTGGTGGCGTGAGGGAGGTGGTTGTTTGTTAAAGCTCTGGCACTTGTGCCTGATGTAGGGTTGTAGCTGTGCTGGTGTGAGGGAGGTGTTGGTTTGTTAAAGCTCTGGCACTTGTGCCTGATGTAGGGTTGTAGCTGTGCTGGTGTGAGGGAGGTGTTGGTTTGTTAAAGCTCTGGCACTTGTGCCTAATGTAGGGTTGTAGCTGTGGTGGCGTGAGGGAGGTGGTTGTTTGTTAAAGCTCTGACACTTGTGCCTGATGTAGGGTTGTAGCTGTGCTAGCATGAGGGAGGTGGTTGTTTGTTAAAGCTCTGGCACTTGTGCCTGATGTAGGGTTGTAGCTGTGCTAGCATGAGGGAGGTGGTTGTTTGTTAAAGCTCTGGCACTTGTGCCTGATGTAGGGTTGTAGCTGTGCTAGCATGAGGGAGGTGGTTGTTTGTTAAAGCTCTGGCACTTGTGCCTGATGTAGGGTTGTAGCTATGCTAGCGTGAGGGAGGTGTTGGTTTGTTAAAGCTCTGGCACTTGTGCCTGATGTAGGGTTGTAGCTGTGCTAGCATGAGGGAGGTGGTTGTTTGTTAAAGCTCTGACACTTGTGCCTGATGTAGGGTTGTAGCTATGCTGGCGTGAGGGAGGTGTTGGTTTGTTAAAGCTCTGGCACTTGTGCCTGATGTAGGGTTGTAGCTGTGCTAGCATGAGGGAGGTGGTTGTTTGTTAAAGCTCTGGCACTTGTGCCTGATGTAGGGTTGTAGCTATGCTGGCGTGAGGGAGGTGTTGGTTTGTTAAAGCTCTGACACTTGTGCCTGATGTAGGGTTGTAGCTGTGCTGGTGTGAGGGAGGTGTTGGTTTGTTAAGCTCTGACACTTGTGCCTGATGTAGGGTTGTAGCTGTCCTAGTGTGAGGGAGGTGTTGGTTTGTTAAAGCTCTGGCACTTGTGCCTGATGTAGGGTTGTAGCTGTGCTAGTTTGAGGGATTCTGGTGTTGGTTTGTTAAAGCTCTGGCACTTGCACCTCATGTAGTGTTGTAGCTATGTGGTGGATATGTATAATATTATTAATGAATGTTATGTATGTATGCATGGTAAGTGGGGCATGGAAGGTGTCATCTAGCTTGAACTGAGATATACGTATTCAGAAGTGTTTCAAAGCATCATTGTCAGTTCCACGATTGGTTAAGTCGATATCTATTTGTCATTAGTTGTTGAAGTTAGAAATATGGGCTGACCAAGTGTAGTAGGTGGAAAGTAAGTTACTCATTATTCAGGTGTAGTTTGAGTGTTGAAATTAGCATGTATGTTTTCATTAAGAGTTGGCTAATTTTGTTTTGAATCTATTTTGAATATCTGTGAGAATTTGTTGTATATGTTTCTGAGCCTGTATTAGTTAATTTTGAAGGCCCAAGGATAACAACTTCTGCATCAGACATGTCAGGGCTACTTCCTGCCCATTGAGTGACTGAGTGACTGAGTGACTGAGACACCGCTTTGAACAGTATTCCAGTTATATCATGGCTTATCAGCTCAATGTGGGAGGAAGGTATGAAGTGACGCAGGTCGCAGACATTTACTACTTTGGTGAAACTCACAAGCACGGGTATGGTGCTGAGACACATAGAAACATAATCAGGGTGAACTGGGATTTGAACCCATAATCATAGGTTCCATGTCCCCCCATACATACTAAGCCAGTTATACTAAGATACAGATCCTTGAAGATCTGAGGTAGAATAGGTCTTTAGCAACCCATTCTTGCCATAAAAGTCGACAATGCTTCTCCAAAGAGGCGACTAACAGGATCGGGTGGTCAGGCTTTCTGACTTGGTTGATGAATGCATCTACTCATCCAGTAGTTGAGCTGCTCACCACTAATGTGCATCTACTCATCCAGTAGTTGAGCTGCTCACCACTAATGTGCATCTACTCATCCAGTAGTTGAGCTGCTCACCACTAATGTGCATCTACTCATCGAGTAGTTGAGCTGCGCTCCACAAACGTGCATCTACTCATCCAGTAGTTGAGCTGCTCACCACAAAAGTATATCTACTCATCCAGTAGTTGAGCTGCACACCACAAACGTGCATCTACTCATCCAGTAGTTGAGCTGCACACCACTAAGGTATATCTACTCATCCAGTAGTTGAGCTGCTCACCACAAAAGTACATCTACTCATCCAGTAGTTGAGCTGCGCACCACAAACGTGCATCTACTCATCCAGTAGTTGAGCTGCTCACCACAAACGTGCATCTACTCATCCAGTAGTTGAGCTGCTCACAGCTAAAGTATATCTACTCATCCAGTAGTTGAGCTGCACACCACAAACGTGCATCTACTCATCCAGTAGTTTAGCTGCACACCACAAACGTGCATCTACTCATCCAGTAGTTGTGCTGCTAGACACTGAAGTGCATCTACTCATCCAGTAGTTGAGCTGCTCACCACAAACGTGCATCTCCTCATCCAGTAGTTGAGCTGCTTACCACTGAAGTGCATCTACTCATCCAGAAGTTGAGCTGCTTACCGCTAAAGTATATCTACTCATCCAGTAGTTGAGCTGCTTACCACTGAAGTGCATCTACTCATCCAGTAGTTGAGCTGCTAACCACTGAAGTGCATCTACTCGTCCAGTAGTTTAGCTGCACACCACAAACGTGCATCTACTCATCAAGTAGTTGAGCTGCTCACAGCTAAAGTATATCTACTCATCCAGTAGTTGAGCTGCACACCACAAACGTGCATCTACTCATCCAGTAGTTTAGCTGCACACCACAAACGTGCATCTACTCATCCAGTAGTTGAGCTGCTCACAGCCAAAGTATATCTACTCATCCAGTAGTTGAGCTGCACACCACAAAAGTGCATCTACTCATCCTGTAGTTGAGCTGCTCACCGCTAAAGTACATCTACTCATCCAGTAGTTGTGCTGCTAGACACTGAAGTGCATCTACTCATCCAGTAGTTGAGCTGCTCACCACTGAAGTGCATCTACTCATCCAGTAGTTGAGCTGCTCACAGCTAAAGTATATCTACTCATCCAGTAGTTGAGCTGCACACCACAAACGTGCATCTACTCATCCAGTAGTTGAGCTGCTCACCACAAAAGTGCATCTACTCATCCAGTAGTTGTGCTGCTAGACACTGAAGTGCATCTACTCATCCAGTAGTTGTGCCGCTAGACACTGAAGTGCATCTACTCATCCAGTAGTTGAGCTGCTCACCACTGAAGTGCATCTACTCATCCAGTAGTTGAGCTGCTCACAGCTAAAGTATATCTACTCATCCAGTAGTTGAGCTGCACACCACAAACGTGCATCTACTCATCCAGTAGTTTTTGCTGCACACAACAAACGTGCATCTACTCATCCAGTAGTTGAGCTGCTCACAGCCAAAGTATATCTACTCATCCAGTAGTTGAGCTGCACACCACAAAAGTGCATCTACTCATCCTGTAGTTGAGCTGCTCACCGCTAAAGTACATCTACTCATCCAGTAGTTGTGCTGCTAGACACTGAAGTGCATCTACTCATCCAGTAGTTGAGCTGCTCACCACTGAAGTGCATCTACTCATCCAGTAGTTGAGCTGCTCACAGCTAAAGTATATCTTCTCATCCAGTAGTTGAGCTGCACACCACAAACGTGCATCTACTCATCCAGTAGTTGAGCTGCTCACCACAAAAGTGCATCTACTCATCCAGTAGTTGAGCTGCTCACCACTGAAGTGCATCTACTCATCCAGTAGTTGAGCTGCTCACAGCTAAAGTATATCTACTCATCCAGTAGTTGAGCTGCACACCACAAACGTGCATCTACTCATCCAGTAGTTGAGCTGCTCACCGCTAAAGTACATCTACTCATCCAGTAGTTGTGCTGCTAGACACTGAAGTGCATCTACTCATCCAGTAGTTGAGCTGCTCACCACTGAAGTGCATCTACTCATCCAGTAGTTGAGCTGCTCACAGCTAAAGTATATCTACTCATCCAGTAGTTGAGCTGCACACCACAAACGTGCATCTACTCATCCAGTAGTTGAGCTGCTCTACTCATCCAGTAGTTGAGCTGCTCACCACTGAAGTGCATCTACTCATCCAGTAGTTGAGCTGCTCACAGCTAAAGTATATCTACTCATCCATTTGTTGAGCTGCTCACAGCCAAAGTATATCTACTCATCCAGTAGTTGAGCTGCACACCACAAAAGTGCATCTACTCATCCTGTAGTTGAGCTGCTCACCGCTAAAGTACATCTACTCATCCAGTAGTTGTGCTGCTAGACACTGAAGTGCATCTACTCATCCAGTAGTTGAGCTGCTCACCACTGAAGTGCATCTACTCATCCAGTAGTTGAGCTGCTCACAGCTAAAGTATATCTACTCATCCAGTAGTTGAGCTGCACACCACAAACGTGCATCTACTCATCCAGTAGTTGAGCTGCTCACCACAAAAGTGCATCTACTCATCCAGTAGTTGTGCTGCTAGACACTGAAGTGCATCTACTCATCCAGTAGTTGTGCCGCTAGACACTGAAGTGCATCTACTCATCCAGTAGTTGAGCTGCTCACCACTGAAGTGCATCTACTCATCCAGTAGTTGAGCTGCTCACAGCTAAAGTATATCTACTCATCCAGTAGTTGAGCTGCACACCACAAACGTGCATCTACTCATCCAGTAGTTTTTGCTGCACACAACAAACGTGCATCTACTCATCCAGTAGTTGAGCTGCTCACAGCCAAAGTATATCTACTCATCCAGTAGTTGAGCTGCACACCACAAAAGTGCATCTACTCATCCTGTAGTTGAGCTGCTCACCGCTAAAGTACATCTACTCATCCAGTAGTTGTGCTGCTAGACACTGAAGTGCATCTACTCATCCAGTAGTTGAGGTGCTCACCACTGAAGTGCATCTACTCATCCAGTAGTTGAGCTGCTCACAGCTAAAGTATATCTTCTCATCCAGTAGTTGAGCTGCACACCACAAACGTGCATCTACTCATCCAGTAGTTGAGCTGCTCACCACAAAAGTGCATCTACTCATCCAGTAGTTGAGCTGCTCACCACTGAAGTGCATCTACTCATCCAGTAGTTGAGCTGCTCACAGCTAAAGTATATCTACTCATCCAGTAGTTGAGCTGCACACCACAAACGTGCATCTACTCATCCAGTAGTTGAGCTGCTCACCACAAAAGTACATCTACTCATCCAGTAGTTGTGCTGCTAGACACTGAAGTGCATCTACTCATCCAGTAGTTGAGCTGCTCACCACTGAAGTGCATCTACTCATCCAGTAGTTGAGCTGCTCACAGCTAAAGTATATCTACTCATCCAGTAGTTGAGCTGCACACCACAAACGTGCATCTACTCATCCAGTAGTTGAGCTGCTCACCACAAAAGTGCATCTACTCATCCAGTAGTTGTGCTGCTAGACACTGAAGTGCATCTACTCATCCAGTAGTTGAGCTGCGCTCCACAAACGTGCATCTACTCATCCAGTATTTGAGCTGCTCACCACTGAAGTACATCTACTCATCCAGTAGTTGAGCTGTTCACCACAAAAGTGCATCTACTCATCCAGTAGTTGAGCTGCTCACCACAAACGTGCATCTACTCATCCAGTAGTTGAGCTGCACACCACAAAAGTGCATCTACTCATCCTGTAGTTGAGCTGCACACCACAAACGTGCATCTACTCATCCAGTAGTTTAGCTGCACACCACAAAAGTGCATCTACCCATCCAGTAGTGGAGCTGTTCACCACTAATGTGCATTTACTCATCCAGTAGTTGAGCTGCTCACCGCTAAAGTGCATCTACTCATCCAGTAGTTAAGCTGCTCACCACTAAAGTATATCTACTCAACCAGTAGTTGAGCTGCACACCACAAAAGTGCATCTACTCATCCTGTAGTTGAGCTGCTCACCACTAAAGTATATCTACTCATCCAGTAGTTGAGCTGCACACCATTTATGCACATCTCCTCATCCAGTAGTTGGGCTGCTCACCACTAAAGTATATCTACTCAACCAGTAGTTGAGCTGCACACCACAAAAGTGCATCTACTCATCCTGTAGTTGAGCTGCTCACCACTAAAGTATATCTACTCATCCAGTAGTTGAGCTGCACACCATTTATGCACATCTCCCCATCCATTTGTTGAGCTGCACACCACTTATGCACATCTCCTCATCCAGTAGTTGAGCTGCACACCACTTATGCACATCTCCTCACCCAGTAGTTGAGCTGTACACCACTTATGCACATCTCCTCATCCAGTAGTTGAGCTGCTCACCACTAAAGTATATCTACTCATCCATTTGTTGAGCTGCACACCACTTATGCACATCTCCTCATCCAGTAGTTGAGCTGCACACCACTTATGCACATCTCCTCATCCAGTAGTTGGGCTGCTCACCACTAAAGTATATATACTCATCCAGTAATTGAGCTGCTTACCAATAAGGTGATCTACTCATCCAGTAGTTTATCTGCTCACCACTGAAGTATATTTACTCATCTAAGAGTTGAGCTGCTTACAACTGAAGTGCATCTACTTATCCAGTAGTTGAGCTGCTCACCTCTAAAGTATATCTACTCATCCATTTGTTGAGCTGCACACCACTAAGGTATATCTACTCATCCAGTATTTGAGCTGCTCACCGCTAAAGTATATCTACTCATCCAGTAGTTGGGCTGCTCACCACTAATGTGCATCTACTCATCCAGTAGTTGAGCTGCGCACCACAAACGTGCATCTACTCATCCAGTAGTTGAGCTGCTCACCACTAAATGAGCTCAAAAACACAACAACAACAGAATAAACACAACAGACCATGCTGATGTCAACATGAAGACCGAAAGACAACCCAAGGCATACACTGCCAGTGGCAGACCAGTTTTCAAGCCATCAAGATATAATGTCTGTGAGACTCATAAACTTCTAGTTATTATTTACAGTTGCAAGGTGTCCACATGAACTGTAAAAAACGTTAAGTTGATTACTGCGCAGTGTTCAGTGCAGCTTTATATAGTTTGTCGTACTCTGTTAAGGTACAAAAATTTGAATTCAACATGACTCCTGAGTGCCAAAGAACTTTGTTCCCGTCTAGTTACAACAGCCATACCAATGGAGCTGACAATCACAGATATGTACTACAGGCTACTCATTATATCAACAAAGTTCTCTCCATAATCATGTGATGCAATCAACTGTGATCATCTCAACAGAGACATTACATTTTATATCAAAATAAGAGAGATGTAATGATTATGTACATAGTGATATGACCAATAGCAAGGAGCCTTGCTATGGTTATGAGAACATGGCGCCCTTCATGTTTGAATGGTGTTAGGCATGGGATGTTTTTAAACTTTGAAAATACTTGATGCCGGAGTTCTCAATGATGCAGACAAGAAACTTACTTTACAGGTGCTTTGGGTAGGGAGTAAATCTTGAATTTGACGATTCAGTCAAAGGTTCACAAATCATTCTGAGCCATTAGTTTTGTTGAATTTTTTATGAATGCGTAAGGGCTATTGGCATGCTTCTAATTGGTCGAACTCAGCAAGAGGTCGCCAATATGTTTAATGTGTTTCAGTCTGTGATTTGCAGACTTTGGAACAGGTTTCTGCAGACACAAAATGTTAATGATATCAAAGTGCGCCTGAGGTCCACAATGCAAGTTGAAGGATCAATTAATCAGAAACGAGGCATTAAGAAATGAAGCCCAAACACCCAATCAAACTGACATTCACTTGTGCCAGGCCACCGGAGTTCGGAGTACTGACCAAACAATTAGAAATTGTCAACTTGCAGCTTATTTGCATGCTCAGCAACCACATGTTATTAAACTGTTAACAAATCAACACATTCTAGCTATACGTCAATGGTGTTTAAAGCATAGAGTCTTTGGGAATCGACAATGGTATCCAGACTCACTGTGGATTTTCTGGACAGGCATGGAAGTGTTATGAGGCATGCACGTATTGTAACTGGCTACCACTGTCAGCAAAACATCACAAGAATGCAATGGCCAGCCATAAGTCCTCAAACCTTTCCCTCATTGTGCACGTCTTGGGAAATGTGTCTGCCAGTATCAAAATCCACCAGCTACTTTAGCCAGACTGGGTCAGGTGCTGCAAGAGGAATGGACAAGATTCCCTCGAATTGTCATTGGGAGATTGATTCGGACCTGTTTAATTGTAGAAATGAATGTGACAATCCATTATTGATAAGGTCATCTCAAGCGTTTATTTTCATACTACACTCCCTTGTCGTCTTTGGTGGATGTTTGCCTTCTTACAATACATGGCTTCCATGTTCTCCAACACCTAGTCTTTTCTTTTGCTTATCCATCCAGTGCCATCACTCTATACCTCTTTGTATTTCTGTAACAGTCTGTTATTTTCAAATATCCCCTCGTGTTTAGGGAAAGTATAGCACCTGAATCCGGACAAAACTAAATCAAAGTGCTAGTTTGACAATAAGAATATGGTATCTATTTTGACTATCATATATATCATGTATATTATGAATCTTCAGTTAGATATTTCATCTATGTGTGTTTCAGTTCTGTCTAAACCAGCACCGCCAGTTGTGGGGAAGGTGACTCACCACACAATAGAGCTGTACTGGGATGATGCGTACGATGCTGCTGTGGAGGTTGGACGTGGTCAGGGAGGCAAGATACGCACTTGTATCCAGGAGTTGGACAGACACAGTCAGTGGGGAAATATATACACGTATGTATTGTCAATGTCAGTGAGGGAATATATTCATGTGTGTACAATGTCAGTGGGAAAATATATAGAGGTTATCACGCGAGTGTGTTTGGGGATGGTAAATATCCTGCATTAGGAATAAACATTGTATTTAGAGAGCCAAAGTTGCCAAAACTTATAAAATGCCTTAGCTATGTCACAGTTAGACACTGATTTTAAGTATATTAGACTGTTCATTTGATAATGATAGCAATTATCTCTGTAGTTTATCCAGATTCCCGATGGTTAATTCTGACTTGATTGCCAAATGACAAGGGCGACACCACGTTTGTTTATAAACACTGAAAGGAGTCCCTACTTGACCTTTGATATTTGCATCTCCGCATATGACCCCAATGCATATCGTTTTTATCCGTTGGTTTTATCCTGCCGAGAAACCTACCCATTATATGATAAATACACGTATGTATTGTCAATGTAAGTGAGGGAATATACACATGTGTGTACATTGTCAGTGGGGAAATATATACATGCATGTACATTGTCAGTGGCGGAATATATACATGATGGGTGAAACTGTCCAGCACACTACTGGGGGTAATTATAGCAGCTGGTGCCACAACCAGACAGGTGAAACTGTCCAGCAGACTAATTATAGCAGCTGGTGCCACAACCAGACAGGTGAAACTGTCCAGCAGACTAATTATAGAAGCTGGTGCCACAACCAGACAGGTGAAACTGTCTAGCAGACTAATTATAGCAGCTGGTGCCACAACCAGACAGGTGAAACTGTCCAGCAGACTAATTATAGCAGCTGGTGCCACAACCAGATGGGTGAAACTGTCCAGCAGACTAATTATAGAAGCTGGTGCCACAACCAGACAGGTGAAACTGTCTAGCAGACTAATTATAGCAGCTGGTGCCACAACCAGACAGGTGAAACTGTCTAGCAGACTAATTACAGCAGCTGGTGCCACAACCAGATGGGTGAAACTGTCCAGCAGACTAATTATAGCAGCTGGTGCCACAACCAGACAGGTGAAACTGTCCAGCAGACTAATTATAGTAGCCGGTGCCACAACCAGATGGGTGAAACTGTCCAGCAGACTAATTATAGCAGCTGGTGCCACAACCAGACAGGTGAAACTGTCCAGCAGACTAATTATAGCAGCTGGTACCACAACCAGATGGGTGAAACTGTCCAGCAGACTAATTATAGCAGCTGGTGCCACAACCAGACAGGTGAAACTGTCTAGCAGACTAATTACAGCAGCTGGTGCCACAACAAGATGGGTGAAACTGTCTAGCAGACTAATTATAGCAGCTGGTGCCACAACCAGACAGGTGAAACTGTCCAGCAGACTAATTACAGCAGCTGGTGCCACAACCAGATGGGTGAAACTGTCCAGAAGACTAATTATAGCAGCTGGTGCCACAACCAGACAGGTGAAACTGTCCAGAAGACTAATTATAGCAGCTGGTGCCACAACCAGATCGGTGAAACTGTCCAGCAGACTTAATTATAGTAGCTGGTGCCACAACCAGACAGGTGAAACTGTCCAGCAGACTAATTATAGCAGCTGGTGCCACAACCAGATCGGTGAAACTGTCCAGCAGACTTAATTATAGTAGCTGGTGCCACAACCAGACAGGTGAAACTGTCCAGCAGACTAATTATAGCAGCTGGTGCCACAACCAGATCGGTGAAACTGTCCAGCAGACTTAATTATAGTAGCTGGTGCCACAACCAGACAGGTGAAACTGTCCAGCAGACTAATTATAGCAGCTGGTGCCACAACAAGATGGGTGAAACTGTCTAGCAGACTAATTACAGCAGCTGGTGCCACAACCAGATGGGTGAAACTGTCCAGCAGACTAATTATAGCAGCTGGTACCACAACCAGATGGGTGAAACTGTCCAGCAGACTAATTATAGCAGCTGGTGCCACAACCAGACAGGTGAAACTGTCTAGCAGACTAATTACAGCAGCTGGTGCCACAACAAGATGGGTGAAACTGTCTAGCAGACTAATTATAGCAGCTGGTGCCACAACCAGACAGGTGAAACTGTCCAGCAGACTAATTACAGCAGCTGGTGCCACAACCAGATGGGTGAAACTGTCTAGCAGACTAATTATAGCAGCTGGTGCCACAACAAGATGGGTGAAACTGTCTAGCAGACTAATTACAGCAGCTGGTGCCACAACCAGATGGGTGAAACTGTCTAGCAGACTAATTATAGTAGCTGGTGCCACAACCAGATGGGTGAAACTGTCCAGCAGACTAATTATAGCAGCTGGTGCCACAACCAGATGGGTGAAACTGTCTAGCAGACTAATTATAGTAGCTGGTGCCACAACCAGACAGGTGAAACTGTCCAGCAGACTAATTATAGCAGCTGGTGCCACAACAAGATGGGTGAAACTGTCTAGCAGACTAATTATAGCAGCTGGTGCCACAACAAGATGGGTGAAACTGTCCAGCAGACTAATTACATCAGCTGGTGCCACAACCAGACAAGTGAAACTGTCCAGCAGACTTAATTACATCAGCTGGTGCCACAACCAGACAGGTGAAACTGTCCAGCAGACTTAATTACATCAGCTGGTGCCACAACCAGACAAGTGAAACTGTCCAGCAGACTAATTATAGCAGCTGGTGCCACAACCAGATGGGTGAAACTGTCCAGCAGACTAATTACATCAGCTGGTGCCACAACCAGACAAGTGAAACTGTCCAGCAGACTAACTAAAGTAGCTGGTGCCACAACCAGATAGGTGAAACTGTCAAACAGACTAATTATAGAAGCTGGTGCCACAACCAGACAAGTGAAACTGTCCAGCGGACTAATTATAGTAGCTGATGCCAAAACCAGATGGGTGAAACTGTCTAGCAGACTAATTATAGCAACTGGTGCCACAACCAGACAAGTGAAACTGTCCAGCGGACTAATTATAGTAGCTGGTGCCACAACCAGATGGGTGAAACTGTCTAGCAGACTAATTATAGCAGCTGGTGCCACAACCAGATGGGTGAAACTGTCCAGCAGACTAATTATAGTAGCTGGTGCCACAACCAGATAGGTGAAACTGTCCAGCATACCAATTATAGTAGCTGGTGCCACAACCAGATCGGTGAAACTGTCCAGCAGACTAATTATAGCAGCTGGTGCCACAACCAGACAGGTGAAACTGTCCAGCAGACTAATTATAGCAGCTGGTGCCACAACCAGACAGGTGAAACTGTCCAGCAGACTAATTATAGCAGCTGGTGCCACAACCAGACAGGTGAAACTGTCCAGCAGACTTAATTACATCAGCTGGTGCCACAACCAGATCGGTGAAACTGTCCAGCAGACTAATTATTGTTGCTAGTGCCACAACCAGACAGGTGAAACTGTCCAGCAGACTAATTATAGCAGCTGGTGCCACAACCAGACAGGTGAAACTGTCCAGCAGACTTAATTACATCAGCTGGTGCCACAACCAGACAAGTGAAACTGTCCAGCAGACTAATTATAGCAGCTGGTGCCACAACCAGATGGGTGAAACTGTCCAGCAGACTAATTACATCAGCTGGTGCCACAACCAGACAAGTGAAACTGTCCAGCAGACTAACTAAAGTAGCTGGTGCCACAACCAGATAGGTGAAACTGTCAAACAGACTAATTATAGAAGCTGGTGCCACAACCAGACAAGTGAAACTGTCCAGCGGACTAATTATAGTAGCTGATGCCAAAACCAGATGGGTGAAACTGTCTAGCAGACTAATTATAGCAACTGGTGCCACAACCAGACAAGTGAAACTGTCCAGCGGACTAATTATAGTAGCTGGTGCCACAACCAGATAGGTGAAACTGTCTAGCAGACTAATTATAGCAGCTGGTGCCACAACCAGACAAGTGAAACTGTCCAGCGGACTAATTATAGTAGCTGGTGCCACAACCAGATAGGTGAAACTGTCCAGCAGACTAATTATAGCAGCTGGTGCCACAACCAGATGGGTGAAACTGTCCAGCATACCAATTATAGTAGCTGGTGCCACAACCAGATCGGTGAAACTGTCCAGCAGACTAATTATTGTTGCTAGTGCCACAACCAGACAGGTGAAACTGTCCAGCAGACTAATTATAGCAGCTGGTGCAACAACCAGACAGGTGAAACTGTCCAGCAGACTAATTACAGCAGCTGGTGCAACAACCAGATGGGTGAAACTGTCAAGCAGACCAATTATAGTAGCCGGTGCCACAACCAGATAGTTGAAACTGTCCAGCAGACTAATAATTGTTGCTAGTGCCACAACCAGACAGGTGAAACTGTCCAGCAGACTAATTACATCAGCTGGTGCCACAACCAGATGGGTGAAACTGTCCAGAAGACCAATTATAGTAGCTGTTGCCACAACCAGACAGGTGAAACTGTCCAGCGGACTAATTATTGCAGCTGGTACCACAACCAGATGGGTGAAACTGTCTAGCTGACTTATTATAGCAGCTGGTGCCGAAACCAGACAGGTGAAACTGTCCAGCAGACTAATTACAGCAGCTGGTGCCACAACCAGATGGGTGAAACTGTCCAGCAGACTAATTACAGCAGCTGGTGCCACAACCAGATGGGTGAAACTGTCCAGCAGACTAATTACAGCAGCTGGTGCCACAACCAGATGGGTGAAACTGTCCAGCAGACTTAATTATGGCAGCTGGTGCCACAACCAGACAGGTGAAACTGTCCAGCAGACTTATTATTGTTGCTAGTGCCACAACCAGACAGGTGAAACTGTCCAGCAGACTTAATTATGGCAGCTGGTGCCACAACCAGACAGGTGAAACTGTCCAGCAGACTAATTATTGTTGCTAGTGCCACAACCAGACAGGTGAAACTGTCCAGCGGACTTAATTATAGCAGCTGGTGCCACAACCAGACAGGTGAAACTGTCCAGCAGACTAATTACAGCAGCTGGTGCCACAACCAGACAGGTGAAACTGTCCAGCAGACTTAATTACATCAGCTGGTGCCACAACCAGACAGGTGAAACTGTCCAGCAGACTAATTATAGTAACTGGTGCCAGAACCAGATAGTTGAAACTGTCTAGCTGACTAGTTATAGCAGCTGGTGCCACAACCAGATGGGTGAAACTGTCTAGCTGACTTATTATAGCAGCTGGTGCCGAAACCAGACAGGTGAAACTGTCCAGCAGACTAATTACAGCAGCTGGTGCCACAACCAGATAGGTGAAACTGTCCAGCAGACTTAATTATGGCAGCTGGTGCCACAACCAGACAGGTGAAACTGTCCAGCAGACTAATTATTGTTGCTAGTGCCACAACCAGACAGGTGAAACTGTCCAGCAGACTTAATTATGGCAGCTGGTGCCACAACCAGACAGGTGAAACTGTCCAGCAGACTAATTATTGTTGCTAGTGCCACAACCAGACAGGTCAAACTGTCCAGCAGACTTAATTATAGCAGCTGGTGCCACAACCAGACAGGTGAAACTGTCCAGCAGACTAATTATAGCAGCTGGTGCCACAACCAGACAGGTGAAACTGTCCAGCAGACTAATTACATCAGCTGGTGCCACAACCAGACAGGTGAAACTGTCCAGCAGACTAATTATAGTAACTGGTGCCAGAACCAGATAGTTGAAACTGTCTAGCTGACTAGTTATAGCAGCTGGTGCCACAACCAGATAGGTGAAACTGTCTAGCTGACTAGTTATAGCAGCTGGTGCCACAACCAGATAGTTGAAACTGTCTAGCTGACTAGTTATAGCAGCTGGTGCCACAACCAGATAGGTGAGACTGTCTAGCTGGAATCTAATCAATTATTGATGATGATGAGTTTACATCTTCTGGATCCTTCTTGCCTTGTCAATAGTGTACTTGAGATGACTGCAGGTCACTTGTTTAATTAATACAACCACTGCAGTGAAAGATAAGGTATCTGCTGATGAGGAAATGGAGCTGTCAACCTGTCCCTCATATACACAGAAACATAATTGAAGTATTTTTTTTCTATGTAAACCTATGCACTTGACTTACTGCAAATATAATAACTTTGCTGGGTTTACCAAAAAAATCTGTGAAATAAATAGATTTTGTACTTCTAGGAGGGAAGTACATTTTATGTAAGAAATTAGATTATCGGTGTATAATTAGACATCATCAGGTGGACTGAGATCAGTGGATGTCATACAGTGGAGTAGCACTTGGATTGATTTGGATACTTGTACAACAAGTTACCAGCTTACAGATGCGCCATCTCATGAAGCCTGTCTCACTTCCTGGCAACTGTTGCTAGTGTGACATGGCAGCATGAAGAAATGGGTACTTATAAATGGGTGCATATCTAGCTGTGCATTTAGGAATTCCTAATAAATGCCTATTTCAAACAAGTGTCTAGTCTTTCAATCAGATGATGTCAAATTTTATACATTTAGAAGCACGCTTAATTTGGAAGAGACAATTTTTAGCTGATCTGACTGAAAGTCAAGTGAGCTGAATTTGTGGCCTGTTTGTCTGTTGTTCATCGTCTGTCGTCTGTCATAAACAGCTTGCTCTCTGAAACCACTGGATTAGTGAACTGAAACTTCACATGCTTGTTCTAACCAATCTGTTCAAGAGGTGAAAATCTGAAAAAGATTGAAAAGTATTGCCAAACCTAGTTATGGCCTTTTCTCTACCATTTGTGTACAAAATGTAATGAAATTTGGTACAGATGTAGTTTGCAGTGGGGTTCAAGACATGTGTACCATTTTTTGTTATAATGAAACATTTGACCTTGATTTGGCGTTTGAATTTCGACCATAATAGATGCTGAAATATCTTGCAGCTGTAGCAGGGCGTGGAGTCATCCCACAGATGATATCCTTACCTTGTCAGCTTGCTGACGGGGTTAACCTCTTTGGTCATGTGAACAAGGCGTTTGACTTCTGATCAGAAGGTCAGTGGTTCGAATCCCATCACGGGACTCGGAAATTTTATCGCCGCTACCCAGCCATAACTCAGTCATTATATTTTCAATTTTTTATAGGGCTCCCATGGCAGCTATTTGGAAAAAATGGCCACAACACAGCCACATGAGCTCAAACTGTAGTGTAATATAATTGTCAAATTGTCATTGGGAGATCGACTCAGACCATACCAAGACATATAAACAAATGTTTTGGGACATGACCCATCATAGATTGTCATCTCAAAGGCTCATTTTTATACTACACACTCCTTTGGTCTTTTGTGGATGTTTACACCCTTACAATACAACATGTTCTGTTGATTGTCATGTTACTTAGTCCTTCCTTTTTCTTTATCCATCCATTACCATCACTCAAAACCTCTTTGTTTTTCTATTATCATCTGTTATTATCGAATATCCCCTACTTTTTCGGAGAGTATATTATTCTGTGGATTTTGTACCAGAGAGAACTCAATAACCAGTGGTCAGATTCTGTCCTCATTTTGTGTGTGTGTTAACTGTTGAGTACCATATACCACAAAAAAACCAAGGCCACACTGCAAATGACCGAGGGCAGACCTGCCTCATTGCTTCACAACCGCTTGGCTCATAACTGTCACATTTTACATGTTTCTGCTGGTTTAGATGCTTGACATTTCTTTTCTTCGACTTTGGTCATTGGACACATGGCTTGGCAGCCATATTGGATTTTCAGAGTGCCTTTTACCCCACCCTTCAGAACCCCTATCTGACGTTCATACAGTTTGGCCCTCACTCTATGAAGCTTCATACTCCAATGAACTCACACAAAGTAAAAGTCAATTCTTAAATACCCTTTCAAGAGCAGACTTACTTACAATGAATTTCACAAGGGCAGTATTGCTTAAACTATGTGTAGGGCCCCTGTAACTTTTCAATGTTTGAATTGCCCTACTCATATTTAGAAAAGTCCATAAAAATCTTTTCTTTAGAGACAAATGTACCAGGCCTTTCACCACCACCAACTCCACAACTGAAGTATGGTTATTTGTGAATACATTTAGAGGTTTGAATCTATAGGAGACAACCATTACTCATGTCAGTATTGCTTAAGTACTGAAGCTTACCTTCAATGATATTTTCAGAATGATCAAACAATAATTTTCACTGATGGAAAATGCTTGAGGCAGTGAATTAATACATGAACATTATTGATAATGTTTATTTCCATATATCTTGTGTCATTGTACCATAAAAGTTCCCATGGACATGGTGTCAAACAACCCGGCTGATGTCAAACTTGAAGTGGTGTATGGTGTCAGGTGAGGTAGACAGAGTGATGTATGGTGTCAGGTGAGGTAGACAGAGTGATGTATGATGTCAGGTGAGGTAGACAGAGTGATGTATGATGTCAGGTGAGGTAGACAGAGTGATGTATGGTGTCAGGTGAGGTAGACAGAGTGATGTATGGTGTCAGGTGAGGTAGACAGAGTGATGTATGATGTCAGGTGAGGTAGACAGTGTGATGTATGGTGTCAGGTGAGGTAGACAGACTGATGTATGATGTCAGGTGAGGTAGACAGAGTGATGTATGATGTCAGGTGAGGTAGACAGAGTGATGTATGGTGTCAGGTGAGGTAGACAGAGTGATGTATGATGTCAGGTGAGGTAGACAGAGTGGTGTATGGTGTCAGGTGAGGTAGACAGAGTGATGTATGATGTCAGGTGAGGTAGACAGAGTGGTGTATGGTGTCAGGTGAGGTAGACAGAGTGATGTATGATGTCAGGTGAGGTAGACAGAGTGATGTATGGTGTCAGGTGAGGTAGACAGAGTGATGTATGGTGTCAGGTGAGGTAGACAGAGTGATGTATGATGTCAGGTGAGGTAACAGACTGATGTATGGTGTCAGGTGAGGTAGACAGAGTGATGTATGGTGTCAGGTGAGGTAGACAGAGTGGTGTATGGTGTCAGGTGAGGTAGACAGAGTGATGTATGATGTCAGGTGAGGTAGACAGAGTGATGTATGATGTCAGGTGAGGTAGACAGACTGATGTATGATGTCAGGTGAGGTAGACAGACTGATGTATGATGTCAGGTGAGGTAGACAGAGTGGTGTATGGTGTCAGGTAAGGTAGACAGAGTGATGTATGGTGTCAGGTGAGGTAGACAGAGTGATGTATGGTGTCAGGTGAGGTAGACAGACTGATGTATGGTGTCAGGTGAGGTAGACAGAGTGATGTATGATGTCAGGTGAGGTAGACAGAGTGATGTATGGTGTCAGGTGCGGTAAACAGAGTGGTGTATGGTGTCAGGTGAGGTAGACAGACTGATGTATAGTGTCAGGTGAGGTAGACAGACTGATGTATAGTGTTGGGTGAAGTAGACAGTGGTGTATGGTGTCAGGTGAGATCGACAGTGACACAGAGTGGTATGTGGTGGATCAGTTGAGGGGACAGAGTGGTATGTTGTGGATCAGCAGAGGGGACAGAGTGGAATGTGGTGGATCAGCAGAGGGGATACAGAGTGGTATGTGGTGGATCAGCTGAGGGGACAGAGTGGTGTGTGGTGGATCAGCAGAGGGTACAGAGTGGAATGTGGTGGATCAGCAGAGGGGATACAGAGTGGTATGTGGTGGATCAGCTGAGGGGACACAGAGTTGTATGTGGTGGATCAGCTGAGGGGACACAGAGTGGTATGTGGTGGATCAGCTGAGGGGACAGAGTTGTATATGGTGGATCAGCTGAGGGGACACAGAGTGGTATGTGGTGGATCAGCAGAGGGGACACAGAGTGGTATGTGGTGGATCAGCTGGGCTGAGAACTTCTGCTCACCTAGTGTGGGCAGTAGATGAGACACAGCTTATCGCAAGCACTTAATACTATCATACTGACAGTCACTAGTCCCATTTGATCTGGTAATAATCACATTTGACATACCTGAATGAAGAACATTATTGCTGAGCAACAACGAGTTGTTTGAATTATCCCTGTTTGTGTCTCCCTTAAATCTCCTCTGTTGCACACAATACATGACCCATTCTGCAGGTCAGTCCACTCACACTCTGCTTATACTGACCTCACTGACCTTGCTCTACACTGCTGCATGGTGTATTGCTGATAGTGCACTTGTATGTATTATATTGGTCATTGAAATATATATTACATACCATTTAAAGACATTCCATTCAATGATTGCAAATAAGAGCTGCTAAAAAAGAATACTACGTTTTGTGGACAGTGCATAGTATGTTATTGAATGAAAACTTGTAAAGAATAATTTGACAGTGAAAACCATGGTAGAGAACTGAGGGTTTTCTTATCAAGTAGATTCCCCACCTAGTGTTATGAGGTCATTTCCAAAGTGAATACCTTGCTATGGCACTGAAGCTTTCCTTGTCCAGTAGATTCTCCACCTATGTAGACATTATATACCATGCTATATAACTGAAGCTTTCCTTGTCCAGTAGATTCTCCACCTATGTAGACATTATATACCATGCTATATAACTGAAGCTTTCCTTGTCCTGTAGATTCTCCACCTATGTAGACATTATATACCATGCTATATAACTGAAGCTCTCCTTGTCCAGTAAATTCTCCACCTATGTAGACATTATATACCATGCTATATAACTGAAGCCTTCCTTGTCCAGTAGATTCTCCACCCATGTAGACATTATATACCATGCTATATAACTGATGCTTTCCTTGTCCAGTAGATTCTCCACCTATGTAGACATTATATACCATGCTATATAACTGATGCTTTCCTTGTCCAGTAGATTCTCCACCTATGTAGACATTATATACCATGCTATATAACTGATGCTTTCCTTGTCCAGTAGATTCTCCACCCATGTAGACATTATATACCTTGCTATGGCACTGAAGCTTTCTTTGTCCAGTAGATTCTCCACCTATGTAGACATTATATACCATGCTATATAACTGAAGCTTTCCTTGTCCAGTAGATTCTCCACCCCTGTAGACATTATATACCATGCTATATAACTGATGCTTTCCTTGTCCAGTAGATTCTCCACCCATGTAGACATTATATACCTTGCTATGGCACTGAAGCTTTCTTTGTCCAGTAGATTCTCCACCTATGTAGACATTATATACCATGCTATATAACTGAAGCTTTCCTTGTCCAGTAGATTCTCCACCTATGTAGACATTATATACCTTGCGATGGCACTGATGCTTTCCTTGTCCAGTAGATTCTCCACCTATGTCGACATTATATACCATGTTATACAGTCGTGCCTCGTTTATACGGACACTTGCGTCATTTCACAATTCGTCCGTATAAACGAATTTCCATATTAACTGAAACCATCTTCTTACTGGAAGAGTTACTTCCCTTCAATTATGCAACTTATGACAGATGACAGAGCAAACAGATACATCCATTCAATCTTTATTCATACACGTTTCAAAAAGTCTGTCATGGAAGTTTGAACTGTCACTAATTGTCGATTTTCTTATGGTATGTCCAAATGCAGTGCCATAATGCTTACTGATGGTTTCTAAACTTGCTGACGGGTGTTTTTCTTTAAACAGACAAATTTCTCTTTTTTCGCGTGCTGTAACTGCGTGTCGCTTACGTTTCGCTGGTTGACAGGCCATACTTACACAACTTTGACCTCTGACCTCCACAGATGCCATATTTATCGAAAGGGATTACATGTACAATAAACAAGCTCGTCTCAAACGTAACTCAGTGTCACTTGGTTAATTGACTTCTCACGAATCAAAGGATTACCACCAGCGGAAGGATTACCACCAGCGGAAGGATTACCACCAGCGGAAGTGTATTGTCCGGATAAGTGAGACAATTTTGTGTGCATTTCAGTGTTTTGTGTATGAAAATGACCGTCCGGTTCCGGAAACTGAATTTCCGGATATACGGGTAAATTTATATAGTAATTATTTCGTTTTGAATGAAAATCGTCCGGGAACCGAGGTTTCCGGGAGATCTGAAGTCCGTATAAGCGGGGCATGACTGGTTAACTGATGCTTTCCTTGTCCAGTAGATTCTCCACCCATGTAGACATTTTATACCTTGCTATGGCACTGACGCTTTCCTTGTCCAGTAGATTCTCCACCTATATAGACATTATATACCATGCTATATAACTGAAGCTTTCCTCGTCCAGTAGATTCTCCACCTATGTAGACATTATATACCATGCTATATAACTGAAGCTTTCCTTGTCCAGTAGATTCTCCACCCATGTAGACATTATATACCATGCTATATAACTGATGCCTTCCTTGTCCAGTAGATTCTCCACCTATGTAGACATTATATACCATGCTATATAACTGAAGCCTTCCTTGTCCAGTAGATTCTCCACCTATGTAGATGGGTTTTTACATTCAGTATTCAGAGGTCGACGACGGATGTTTACATTCAGCATTGACTACGGAGCACTGCGAGGTTATTGAGTGTTGGTTTTATTTAGCATTCAGAGGTTTTTGACAGATGTTTACATTCAGAGCTATGAGGTGGACGACAGTGAGACAGGTGTTTACATTCAGAGCTATGAGGTGGACGACAGTGAAACAGGTGTTTACATTCAGAGCTATGAGGTGGACGACAGTGTGACAGGTGTTTACATTCAGACAGTGAGTCAGGTGTTTACATTCAGAGCTATGAGGTGGACAACAGTGAGACAGGTGTTTACATTCAGACAGTGAGTCAGGTGTTTACATTCAGAGCTATGAGGTGGATGACAGTGAAACAGGTGTTTACATTCAGAGCTATGAGGTGGATGACAGTGAGACAGGTGTTTACATTCAGAGCTATGAGGTGGATGACAGTGAGACAGGTGTTTACATTCAGAGCTATGAGGTGGATGACAGTGAAACAGGTGTTTACATTCAGAGCTATGAGGTGGATGACAGTGAGTCAGGTGTTTACATTCAGAGCTATGAGGTGGATGACAGTGAGTCAGGTGTTTACATTCAGAGCTATGAGGTGGATGACAGTGAAACAGGTGTTTACATTCAGAGCTATGAGGTGGGTGACAGTGAGTCAGGTGTTTACATTCAGAGCTATGAGGTGGATGACAGTGAAACAGGTGTTTACATTCAGAGCTATGAGGTGGACGACAGTGAAACAGGTGTTTACATTCAGACAGTGAGTCAGGTGTTTACATTCAGAGCTATAGGTTGGACGACAGTGAGACAGGTGTTTACATTCAGAGCTATGAGGTGGATGACAGTGAAACAGGTGTTTACATTCAGACAGTGAGTCAGGTGTTTACATTCAGAGCTATAGGTTGGACGACAGTGAGACAGGTGTTTACATTCAGAGCTATGAGGTGGATGACAGTGAGACAGGTGTTTACATTCAGACAGTGAGACAGGTGTTTACATTCAGAGCTATGAGGTGGACGACAGTGAGACAGGTGTTTACATTCAGACAGTGAGACAGGTGTTTACATTCAGAGCTATGAGGTGGATGACAGTGAGACAGGTGTTTACATTCAGAGCTATGAGGTTGATGACAGTGAAACAGGTGTTTACATTCAGACAGTGAGTCAGGTGTTTACATTCAGAGCTATAGGTTGGACGACAGTGAGACAGGTGTTTACATTCAGAGCTATGAGGTGGATGACAGTGAAACAGGTGTTTACATTCAGAGCTATGAGGTGGATGACACTGAGACAGGTGTTTACATTCAGAGCTATGAGGTGGATGACAGTGAAACAGGTGTTTACATTCAGAGCTATGAGGTGGATGACACTGAGACAGGTGTTTACATTCAGAGCTATGAGGTTGATGACACTGAGACAGGTGTTTACATTCAGAGCTATGAGGTGGACGACAGTGAAACAGGTGTTTACATTCAGAGCTATGAGGTGGATGACAGTGAAACAGGTGTTTACATTCAGAGCTATGAGGTGGATGACACTGAGACAGGTGTTTACATTCAGAGCTATGAGGTGGACGACAGTGAAACAGGTGTTTACATTCAGAGCTATGAGGTGAACGACAGTGAAACAGGTGTTTACATTCAGACAGTGAGTCAGGTGTTTACATTCAGACAGTGAGACAGGTGTTTACATTCAGAGCTATGAGGTGGATGACACTGAGACAGGTGTTTACATTCAGAGCTATGAGGTGGATGACAGTGAAACAGGTGTTTACATTCAGACAGTGAGTCAGGTGTTTACATTCAGAGCTATAGGTTGGACGACAGTGAGACAGGTGTTTACATTCAGAGCTATGAGGTGGATGACAGTGAGACAGGTGTTTACATTCAGACATTGAGTCAGGTGTTTACATTCAGACAGTGAGACAGGTGTTTACATTCAGAGCTATAGGTTGGACGACAGTGAGACAGGTGTTTACATTCAGAGCTATGAGGTGGATGACACTGAGACAGGTGTTTACATTCAGACATTGAGTCAGGTGTTTACATTCAGACAGTGAGACAGGTGTTTACATTCAGAGCTATGAGGTGGGCGACAGTGAGACAGGTGTTTAAATTCAGAGCTATAGGTTGGACGACAGTGAGACAGGTGTTTAAATTCAGAGCTATAGGTTGGATGACACTGAGACAGGTGTTTACATTCAGAGCTATGAGGTGGATGACAGTGAGACAGGTGTTTAAATTCAGAGCTATAGGTTGGACGACAGTGAGACAGGTGTTTACATTCAGAGCTATGAGGTGGATGACAGTGAGACAGGTGTTTACATTCAGAGCTATGAGGTGGATGACAGTGAGACAGGTGTTTACATTCAGAAATTGAGTCAGGTGTTTACATTCAGACAGTGAGACAGGTGTTTACATTCAGAGCTATAGGTTGGACGACAGTGAGACAGGTGTTTACATTCAGAGCTATGAGGTGGATGACAGTGAGACAGGTGTTTACATTCAGACATTGAGTCAGGTGTTTACATTCAGACAGTGAGACAGGTGTTTACATTCAGAGCTATGAGGTGGGCGACAGTGAGACAGGTGTTTACATTCAGAGCTATGAGGTGGACGACAGTGAGACAGGTGTTTACATTGAGAGCTATAAGATGGAGAACAGTGAAACAGGTGTTTACATTCAGACAGTGAGTCAGGTGTTTACATTCAGAGCTATAGGTTGGATGACAGTGAGACAGGTGTTTACATTCAGAGCTATGAGGTGGATGACAGTGAGTCAGGTGTTTACATTCAGAGAGTGAGTCAGGTGTTTACATTCAGAGCTATAGGTTGGACGACAGTGAGACAGGTGTTTACATTCAGAGCTATGAGTTGGATGACACTGAGACAGGTGTTTACATTCAGAGCTATGAGGTGGATGACAGTGAGACAGGTGTTTACATTCAGAGCTATGAGGTGGACGATAGTGAAACAGGTGTTTACATTCAGACAGTGAGTCAGGTGTTTACATTCAGAGCTATAGGTTGGACGACAGTGAGACAGGTGTTTACATTCAGAGCTATGAGGTTGATGAAAGTGAGACAGGTGTTTACTTTCAGAGCTATGAGGTGGATGACACTGAGACATGTGTTTACATTCAGACAGTGAGTCAGGTGTTTACATTCAGAGCTATAGGTTGGACGAAAGTGAGACAGGTGTTTACATTCAGAGCTATGAGGTGGATGACAGTGAGACAGGTGTTTACATTCAGAGCTATGAGGTGGATGACACTGAGACAGGTGTTTACATTCAGAGCTATGAGGTGGATGACAGTGAGACAGGTGTTTACATTCAGAGCTATGAGGTTGATGACAGTGAGACAGGTGTTTACATTCAGAGCTATGAGGTTGATGACAGTGAAACAGGTGTTTACATTCAGACAGTGAGTCAGGTGTTTACATTCAGAGCTATAGGTTTGACGACAGTGAGACAGGTGTTTACATTCAGAGCTATAGGTTGGACGACAGTGAGACAGGTGTTTACATTCAGAGCTATGAGGTGGATGACAGTGAGACAGGTGTTTACATTCAGAGCTATGAGGTGGATGACAGTGAGTCAGGTGTTTACATTCAGAGCTATGAGGTGGATGACAGTGAAACAGGTGTTTACATTCAGAGCTATGAGGTGGATGACAGTGAGACAGGTGTTTACATTCAGAGCTATGAGGTGGACGACAGTGAGACAGGTGTTTACATTCAGAGCTATGAGGTGGATGACAGTGAAACAGGTGTTTACATTCAGAGCTATGAGGTGGATGACACTGAGACAGGTGTTTACATTCAGACAGTGTGTCAGGTGTTTACATTCAGAGCTATGAGGTAGATGACACTGAGACAGGTGTTTACATTTAGAGCTATGAGGTGGACGACAGTGAGACAGGTGTTTACATTCAGACAGTGAGACAGGTGTTTACATTCAGAGCTATGAGGTGGACGACAGTGAGACAGGTGTTTACATTCAGACAGTGAGACAGGTGTTTACATTCAGAGCTATGAGGTGGATGACAGTGAGACAGGTGTTTACATTCAGAGCTATGAGGTGGACGACAGTGAGACAGGTGTTTACATTCAGAGCTATGAGGTGGATGACAGTGAAACAGGTGTTTACATTCAGAGCTATGAGGTGGATGACACTGAGACAGGTGTTTACATTCAGACAGTGAGTCAGGTGTTTACATTCAGAGCTATAGGTTGGACGACAGTGAGACAGGTGTTTACATTCAGAGCTATGAGGTGGATGACAGTGAGACAGGTATTTACATTCAGAGCTATGAGGTGGATGACACTGAGACAGGTGTTTACATTCAGAGGTATGAGGTGGATGACACTGAGACAGGTGTTTACATTCAGAGCTATGAGGTGGACGACAGTGAGACAGGTGTTTACATTCAGAGCTATGAGGTGGACGACAGTGAAACAGGTGTTTACATTCAGAGCTATGAGGTGGACGACAGTGAAACAGGTGTTTACATTCAGAGCTATGAGGTGGACGACAGTGAAACAGGTGTTTACATTCAGAGCTATGAGGTGGACGACAGTGAGACAGGTGTTTACATTCAGAGCTATGAGGTGGATGACACTGAGACAGGTGTTTACATTCAGAGCTATGAGGTGGATGACAGTGAGACAGGTGTTTAAATTCAGAGCTATAGGTTGGACGACAGTGAGACAGGTGTTTACATTCAGAGCTATGAGGTGGATGACAGTGAGACAGGTGTTTACATTCAGAGCTATGAGGTGGATGACAGTGAGACAGGTGTTTACATTCAGAGCTATGAGGTGGATGACAGTGAAACAGGTGTTTACATTCAGAGCTATGAGGTGGATGACAGTGAGACAGGTGTTTACATTCAGACAGTGAGTCAGCTGTTTACATTCAGAGCTATGAGGTGGAAGACAGTGAGACAGGTGTTTACATTCAGAGCTATGAGGTGGATGACAGTGAAACAGGTGTTTACATTCAGAGCTATGAGGTGGATGACAGTGAAACAGGTGTTTACATTCAGAGCTATGAGGTGGACGACAGTGAGACAGGTGTTTACATTCAGAGCTATGAGGTGGATGACAGTGAAACAGGTGTTTACATTCAGAGCTATGAGGTGGATGACAGTGAGACAGGTGTTTACATTCAGACTGTGAGTCAGCTGTTTACATTCAGAGCTATGAGGTGGAAGACAGTGAGACAGGTGTTTACATTCAGAGCTATGAGGTGGATGACAGTGAAACAGGTGTTTACATTCAGAGCTATGAGGTGGACGACAGTGAGACAGGTGTTTACATTCAGACAGTGAGTCAGGTGTTTACATTCAGAGCTATGAGGTGGATGACACTGAGACAGGTGTTTACATTTAGAGCTATGAGGTGGACGACAGTGAGACAGGTGTTTACATTCAGACAGTGAGACAGGTGTTTACATTGAGAGCTATGAAGTGGACGACAGTGAGACAGGTGTTTACATTCAGACAGTGAGACAGGTGTTTACATTCAGAGCTATGAGGTGGACGACAGTGAGACAGGTGTTTACATTCAGAGCTATGAGGTGGACGACAGTGAGACGGGTGTTTACATTCAGACAGTGAGACATGTGTTTACATTCAGACAGTGAGACAGGTGTTTACATTCAGAGCTATAGGTTGGATGACAGTGAGTCAAGTGTTTACATTCAGAGGTATGAGGTGGATGACAGTGAGACAGGTGTTTACATTCAGAGCTATGAGGTGGACGACAGTGAGACAGGTGTTTACATTCAGAGCTATGAGGTGGATGACAGTGAGACAGGTGTTTACATTCAGACAGTGAGACAGGTGTTTACATTCAGACAGTGAGTCAGGTGTTTACATTCAGAGCTATGAGGTGGATGACACTGAGACAGGTGTTTACATTTAGAGCTATGAGGTGGACGACAGTGAGACAGGTGTTTACATTCAGACAGTGAGACAGGTGTTTACATTCAGAGCTATGAGGTGGACGAAAGTGAGACAGGTGTTTACATTCAGACAGTGAGACAGGTGTTTACATTCAGAGCTATGAGGTGGACGACAGTGAGACAGGTGTTTACATTCAGAGCTATGAGGTGGACGACAGTGAGACAGGTGTTTACATTCAGACAGTGAGACATGTGTTTACATTCAGACAGTGAGACAGGTGTTTACATTCAGAGCTATAGGTTGGATGACAGTGAGTCAAGTGTTTACATTCAGAGGTATGAGGTGGATGACAGTGAGACAGGTGTTTACATTCAGAGCTATGAGGTGGACGACAGTGAGACAGGTGTTTACATTCAGAGCTATGAGGTGGATGACAGTGAGACAGGTGTTTACATTCAGACAGTGAGACAGGTGTTTACATTCAGACAGTGAGACAGGTGTTTACATTCAGAGCCACGAAATGGATAACAGGGCAATGGGTGTCCACTTGGATGCTTTTTCTTACAGTTAGCTGCATGTAATATTTACAATGCCAAATCAATAAATGTATTTTCTACATTAATGTAACGATCAGTAGAAGGTTGACCTGAAACCACTTCTACAATTTGTGAGAGCTTCATTCCTCACATACTCCTCACTGATCACGTATAAAGTAGCAGAGTTAGTTCTCGTTGATAATATAGATGGAAAATAACAAAATAATTGAAGTGGTTGATGGTCACACTCACATTTAGCTTAGAAATGTACTGGAAAAAGTCTGAGCTTGAGATAATATAATAATTTTCACCGTTACTCTGTTGTCAGTAAATTGTCCTTCATTAACACCACTAACACAACTGTTAACTATATAGAACTGGTACATGAAGCAAATATTCTATAAAAATTGCTCCAATCTTTGCACAAGTTTCTCTCGTTAACAGGCATGTAATCATCTCCCTGACATTCAGGGTCACTATTATCACACTGGGGCCACCACACAGCACAATCATCATCTAACACGGAAATCTGTTCAAGTACCCACTCCCCCAATTTTTCAAGTGCACATGAAACATCTGAATTACTGTTATAATACAAACTCACTGGGACACAGCAAATCCACCGGGAGACAGCAAACCCACCGGGAGATTGTACATGGATATTAAAGGAACATCTTTTCCTTTACCACTCCTAGTTTTACAAAATTTACAAAAGGGGCTATCTATGTTGGACTTAATTTCCATATAGTATATGGTGAAATCATTCTTTACACAAACACACAACACTCCTCATAGATGGCCATAACAGGATTACCTAAATGCTGGTGATTACAAAACCTAATTTAACATTTGTTTACATTCTTGTTGACATTGTCGGTCTAATCCAGCACATATGACTTTAGTGTTGTAACAGCCTGTTACCTGTGGTGTCCAGACTTAAGCAATGTCAGTATGTGTTGGTGTACAGACTTAAGCAATGTCAGTATGTGTTGGTGTACAGACTTAAGCTGTGTCAGTATGTCTTGGTGTCCAGACTTTAGCAGTGTCCAGACTTTAGCTGTGTCAGTATGTCTTGGTGTCCAGACTTTAGCAGTGTCAGTATGTGTTGGTGACCAGACTTTAGCTGTGTCAGTATGTCTTGGTGTCCAGACTTTAGCTGTGTCAGTATGTGTTGGTGACCAGACTTTAGCTGTGTCAGTATGTCTTGGTGTCCAGACTTTAGCAGTGTCAGTATGTGTTGGTGTCCAGACTTTAGCAGTGTCAGTATGTCTTGGTGTCCAGACTTTAGCAGTGTCAGTATGTGTTGGTGTCCAGACTTAAGCAATGTCAGTATGTGTTGGTGTCCAGACTTTAGCAGTGTCCAGACTTTAGCTGTGTCAGTATGTCTTGGTGTCCAGACTTTAGCAGTGTCATATGTATTTGTGTCCAGACATTAGCTGTGTCAGTATGTATTGGTGTCCAGACTTTAGCAGTGTCCAGACTTAAGCTGTGTCAGTATGTCTTGGTGTCCAGACTTTAGCAGTGTCCAGACTTTAGCTGTGTCAGTATGTCTTGGTGTCCAGACTTTAGCAGTGTCAGTATGTGTTGGTGACCAGACTTTAGCTGTGTCAGTATGTCTTGGTGTCCAGACTTTAGCTGTGTCAGTATGTGTTGGTGACCAGACTTTAGCTGTGTCAGTATGTCTTGGTGTCCAGACTTTAGCAGTGTCAGTATGTGTTGGTGTCCAGACTTTAGCAGTGTCAGTATGTGTTGGTGTCCAGACTTTAGCAGTGTCAGTATGTGTTGGTGTCCAGACTTAAGCAATGTCAGTATGTGTTGGTGTCCAGACTTTAGCAGTGTCCAGACTTTAGCTGTGTCATATGTATTTGTGTCCAGACATTAGCTGTGTCAGTATGTATTGGTGTCCAGACTTTAGCAGTGTCCAGACTTTAGCTGTGTCAGTATGTATTGGTGTCCAGACTTTAGCAGTGTCAGTATGTATTGGTGTCCAGGCTTTAGCAGTGTCAGTATGTATTGGTGTCCAGGCTTTAGCAGTGTCAGTGTGTGTTGGTGTCCATACTTTAGCAGTGTCAGTATGTATTGGTGTCCAGGCTTTAGCAGTGTCAGTATGTCTTGGTGTCCAGACTTTAGCAGTGCCAGTATGTGTTGGTGTCCAGACTTTAGCAGTGTCAGTATGTCTTGGTGTCCAGACTTTAGCTGTGTCAGTATGTATTGGTGTCCAGACTTTAGCAGTGTCCTGACTTTAGCAGTGTCCAGACTTTAGCAGTGTCAGTATGTGTTGGTGTCCAGACTTTAGCTGTGCCAGTATGTCTTGGTGTCCAGACTTTAGCAGTGTCAGTATGTATTGGTGTCCAGGCTTTAGCAGTGTCAGTATGTGTTGGTGTCCAGACTTTAGCAGTGTCAGTATGTATTGGTGTCCAGGCTTTAGCAGTGTCAGTATGTCTTGGTGTCCAGACTTTAGCAGTGCCAGTATGTGTTGGTGTCCAGACTTTAGCAGTGTCAGTATGTATTGGTGTCCAGACTTTAGCAGTGTCCAGACTTTAGCGAGGCCAGACTTTAGCTGTGTCAGTATGTGTTGGTGTCCAGACATTAGCAGTGTCAGTATGTCTTGGTGACAGACTTTAGCAGTGTCAGTATGTCTTGGTGTCCAGACATTAGCAGTGTCAGTATATGTTGGTGTCCAGACTTTAGCAGTGTCCAGACTTTAGCTGTGTCAGTATGTCTTGGTGTCCAGACTTTAGCAGTGTCATATGTATTTGTGTCCAGACATTAGCTGTGTCAGTATGTCTTGGTGTCCAGACTTTAGCTGTGTCAGTATGTATTGGTGTCCAGACTTTAGCAGTGTCAGTATGTATTGGTGTCCAGGCTTTAGCAGTGTCAGTATGTATTGGTGTCCAGGCTTTAGCAGTGTCAGTGTGTGTTGGTGTCCATACTTTAGCAGTGTCAGTATGTATTGGTGTCCAGGCTTTAGCAGTGTCAGTATGTCTTGGTGTCCAGACTTTAGCAGTGCCAGTATGTGTTGGTGTCCAGACTTTAGCAGTGTCAGTATGTCTTGGTGTCCAGACTTTAGCTGTGTCAGTATGTATTGGTGTCCAGACTTTAGCAGTGTCCTGACTTTAGCAGTGTCCAGACTTTAGCAGTGTCAGTATGTGTTGGTGTCCAGACTTTAGCTGTGCCAGTATGTCTTGGTGTCCAGACTTTAGCAGTGTCAGTATGTATTGGTGTCCAGGCTTTAGCAGTGTCAGTATGTGTTGGTGTCCAGGCTTTAGCAGTGTTAGTATGTATTGGTGTCCAGGCTTTAGCAGTGTCAGTATGTCTTGGTGTCCAGACTTTAGCAGTGCCAGTATGTGTTGGTGTCCAGACTTTAGCAGTGTCAGTATGTATTGGTGTCCAGACTTTAGCAGTGTCCAGACTTTAGCGAGGCCAGACTTTAGCTGTGTCAGTATGTGTTGGTGTCCAGACATTAGCAGTGTCAGTATGTCTTGGTGACAAACTTTAGCAGTGTCAGTATGTCTTGGTGTCCAGACATTAGCAGTGTCAGTATATGTTGGTGTCCAGACATTAGCAGTGTCAGTATGTGTTGGTGTCCAGACTTTAGCAGTGTCAGTATGTGTTGGTGTCCAGTCTTTAGCAGTGTCAGTATGTGTTGGTGACCAGACTTTAGCAGTGTCAGTATGTATTGGTGTCCAGACTTTAGCAGTGTCAGTATATGTTGGTGTCCAGACTTTAGCAGTGTCAGTATGTGTTGGTGTCCAGACTTTAGCAGTGTCAGTATGTGTTGGTGTCCAGACATTAGCAATGTCAGTATATGTTGGTGTCCAGACTTTAGCAGTGTCCAGACTTTAGCTGTGTCAGTATGTCTTGGTGTCCAGACTTTAGCAGTGTCATATGTATTTGTGTCCAGACATTAGCTGTGTCAGTATGTATTGGTGTCCAGACTGTAGCAGTGTCCAGACTTTAGCTGTGTCAGTATGTCTTGGTGTCCAGACTTTAGCAGTGTCAGTATATGTTGGTGTCCAGACATTAGCAGTGTCAGTATGTGTTGGTGTCCAGACTTTAGCAGTGTCCAGACTTTAGCAGTGTCAGTATGTGTTGGTGTCCAGACTTTAGCTGTGCCAGTATGTCTTGGTGTCCAGACTTTAGCAGTGTCCAGACTTTAGCAGTGTCAGTATGTGTTGGTGTCCAGACTTTAGCTGTGCCAGTATGTCTTGGTGTCCAGACTTTAGCAGTGTCAGTATGTATTGGTGTCCAGGCTTTAGCAGTGTCAGTATGTGTTGGTGTCCAGACTTTAGCAGTGTCAGTATGTGTTGGTGTCCAGACTTTAGCAGTGTCAGTATATGTTGGTGTCCAGACTTTAGCAGTGTCAGTATATGTTGGTGTCCAGACTTTAGCAGTGTCAGTATGTGTTGGTGTCCAGACTTTAGCAGTGTCAGTATGTCTTGGTGTCCAGACATTAGCAGTGTCAGTATATGTTGGTGTCCAGACTTTAGCAGTGTCAGTATGTGTTGGTGTCCAGACATTTGCAGTGTCAGTATATGTTGGTGTCCAGACATTAGCAGTGTCAGTATATGTTGGTGTCCGGACATTAGCAGTGTCAGTATGTCTTGGTGTCCAGACATTAGCAGTGTCAGTATATGTTGGTGTCCAGACATTAGCAGTGTCAGTATGTGTTGGTGTCCAGACTTTATCAGTGTCAGTATGTGTTGGTGTCCAGTCTTTAGCAGTGTCAGTATGTGTTGGTGACCAGACTTTAGCAGTGTCAGTATGTATTGGTGTCCAGACTTTAGCAGTGTCAGTATATGTTGGTGTCCAGACTTTAGCAGTGTCAGTATGTGTTGGTGTCCAGACTTTAGCAGTGTCAGTATGTGTTGGTGTCCAGACATTAGCAGTGTCAGTATATGTTGGTGTCCAGACATTAGCAGTGTCAGTATATGTTGGTGTCCAGACTTTAGCAGTGTCAGTATGTGTTGGTGTCCAGACTTTAGCAGTGTCAGTATGTGTTGGTGTCCAGACTTTAGCAGTGTCAGTATGTGTTGGTGACCTATGCCGATGAGTGTGATGCTTTGCCAGCTTCCCTTTTCTGATGAATCCTCTGAGTCCAGATCCATCAAGTTGTTTCAACTGTTGACATTGCTGTGATGATAGATCATTCCCAATCTCCAAACCTCCATTCTTCAGCGCTGACCTTACCTTTAATATTGGTGTCTGTTTCAAAATTATTTTGTGATTTTTGATCGTGGTCTGTCTATGCTCTGTCTAGTCATTCAGCACCGAGGCGATGGGCAGACATCATGATTTTATCATTTATTGTTGTTTAAATATATTCGTGGAGTATATGACAATTACCAGACAGACAGACTATTTATGTCAGTGTAGCGGCCATAAAATTTCAAATTTCGGAATCCAGTGATGGGATTTGAACCACAGACCAAAGAGGGTAACCCTATCAGCAGGCTGACAAGGTAAGGATGTCATCTGTGGGATGACTCAAGGTCCTGCTACATCAGCAACAGGCCACAGGCCCATAAAACATTAATATAGCATGATAAATCATGCATGCTGGAGTAAAGTACATCACGGGGGGAAAAGATGATATTTTCACTCGTGGCTATGCCACTCATGAAAATATCTCTTTTCCCCCCAAGTCACTCGATGAGAGGAACATGATATTTTACTCGACACATGAAATATCCTCTATGTAATATGGTGAGAGGTATTTCTTCTTATAATGGCATATGCTTCACATATAAACCACACATGGCATCCATCTTCAAAATATTTACAGTTTGTTGACCAGACATAAATCATTATAGAGAGTTTAACTGGGCCTTCCAAGTTCCACATTAAAACGGAAATTATTTCAGCTAAGCTTTGCAATATATCTCTTAATGTAGTGGGGACGTGGGGAATGTCACTTGTTAAATAATGTTTGGCGCTCAACATAGATTTGAACTGAACATAGTCTAAAAATGACAGTTTTTATAGAGATTATTTGCGATTGATAGCTTTGCTTAAATTCATTTAGAAATAATGTTATATCATCGATTTCATGTTGCATTTACTTCAGACCAGTACAAAACTAGAGTCTAGATGAAGAAGTCTGCACCAATATTTAACAGCTCTTGTCATATAGATAGACTGCAGAGGGAGTCTGCCACACTCACCATGTACCATATTGTTAGGTATATTTTGAGAGAAACAATAGATAGCATTTTCAGAAGGATATCTGGACATTTTCAATTACTTTGTTGTGTGATGATCCCCAAACTTAGCCATGTGACACAAGGTCAGAACAAGAACGCTGTCAGGATATTTTAAAGGCTTCGTGGAATGATAAATATCCATTGTCCTTATGATAGTAGTAAAATGTGAATGATTTGTTTGCTTGAACTGTAAGAGTACTGAAGGTTTTGCTCCACAACTTGGGGGTGAAAACTGTTCCTAAATATTTACAAAAATTCTCAACTTCAATTCTTTCTCTTTTGAAATACCATTTTTCATAGCTTTTCAATATTCCATCTCATCAAAACTGAATAATTTTAGTACCGGTATTCTTTACATTTACTTCCATTCAAAAAAGTATATTTTCATCGCCTGCATATAATAATGCAAGTAGAAGTAGTACATCACTACTAGTAAATTTGCCTTGACCACCATTTTATCAAACACCACTTTTAATTCATTTAAAAAGATGATAAGAAGTTTTGGGCTTCATCCCAGGTGAAAGAGTCAGAAAGACCATCATTCATTCCAAAACATGATGATAAGTTAGAGTTCATCGATGCTAGCAAGTGTAGGAAGTTCCCTTTCATTCACACTTGATTGAAACTTTTTAAAAGAAACTTGTAATTTACTCTGTTAAAAAGTCAATAAAGATGCAGTAAAATCTACCCTTTTTCTTTGAGATATATTTCTATACAGACTAAAGACTGAAGACTAAATATTTTGTCTTTGGTGGAATATCCTGGCATAAAACCTGCTTGTGTTTCACTGAAGATACTGTTACTGTCACCCCAGGACTGGAGGCATCTGTCTAAAATGGAAGTCAATACCTTACATAAAACATCTACAGGTACAATGAGAGACATTCCATTGTAATTATCGGGCTCTTATCGGGCTATTACCTCCCTTGAATATGCGACAGGCAATTGCTTTTTCCCCATTCCTCAGGAAAAACTGCAGTGTGAAGGATTCTGCTAAATTTATTTTTCACAGATAGTTGCAATATAATTTCCTGTTGATTTCATAAACTGACTTATAATACTGTTAGGCCCTGGGCATTTATCATTAGCTTATGCCATATATTGGCTGTAGATTTATATGTTAACTAGCGGCAAGCCCCATACAGCTACAGCTGGGGTTACCTCTGTTGCACAGCGCATGGCCAACCACTGAAGCCGCGCTCTTGTATGAAAACACATACCCAAGTAAAGAAGGTTTATTAGAAGTTCACTCTTCTTGTTGATTCACTTTAAAGTTGACACAGCAACTTACATGGTGTCAGAAATGGGATGGCTGATGCATTTAACAAACCTACACCATTATCCTTCGAAGGAGACATCGCAGACAACTGGCGGCAATTTGAACTCCAGTTTTCCATATTCGTGGAAGCGGCGCACGCTGACAAGAATGACAAGGCTCGCTCATATGTGTTTCTGAACATTGCCGGCAGACAAGCAATTGAGAAAGAAAAAACATTTGTTTATGGTGAAGGTGAATCTAGATAATAATATAAATGCTTGAAAAGAAAATTTGGGGAATTTTGTTTGCCACAGTCAAACACAACAATCAAAAGATTCAAGTTGAACACACGCTCACAAGTGAAAGGTGGAAGTTTTCAAACATTTTACACGGACTTACGCACCAAAGCAAATACGTGTAATTATTAAGTTCTTAAAGATGAAATGTTGAGAGACAGAATCGTATGTGGAAAAGCATCAGATCATTTGAGAAAATTGTTATTGAAGGAGACAGACCGGACATTAACTAAAGCTGTGACCTTATGTAATGTCAATGAACTATCAGAAAAAGGGGTACAAGATATTACACAGAAACTAACAGAAGTTGACTTTGTGAGTCAATAGAAACCAAGTTTTAAATCACACCTGATTCAAGGAAATACTAATTTGAGAGACTGCAGACGCTGTGGGTGGAAAAACTCACAAGGACAGTGCCAGGCCTTTGGGAAAAGGTGTCACAGATGCCACAATTACAACCACTTCCAGATAGTTTGTCAGTCCAGTCCCTCTTGCCAGGAGACAAACAGTCACGGTGCCAGTGGAAATTTGAAATGGAAATCAAGTCCAAGAGGCAGGGGTAGATTTCATGCAAGAACTAGGCCACCAAAGTATCAAGGATACGAACCATTCATGATCTACAGCCAGTTGGCAATTGTGAAACTCAAGACGACTGGTATGAACAAGATGAAAATGCTTGTTTATTGACACTATAGAGATAGATGATATAGACAACATTCCATCAGAAGCACATACAACAATCACAATCAATGACAAAGCAGCACGCTTTAAAGTTGACACCGGTGCTAAATGCAATGTGATGCCTCTCCCTTTGTTCAAACAATTTGAGAGACAAAGAACTGATTTCCAGATCAGGATCAGTCAAACTTGTAGCTTACAGTGGTGACACCATGATGACTTTGGGCACATGCAAAATGAATATTGGCTTCAAGAGCAAACTACACAAGCTAGTATTCCACATTATTGACAGCCCAGTGAAACCTATCCTTGGCATACAAGACAGCATTGCCTTGGGAATGGTGAAACTTGACATCCATGATGTGAAAGCTGAAACAAGAATGACCAAACAGGACATTATTGACAAATACCCCAAATTGTTTGATGGTAAACCTGGAAACTTGCCTGTGTCGTATAATGCGTAACTTGATCCTGATGTAACTCCGGTAGTCAGACCTCCTAGTTGAGTTCCTGCACCTATGAGAGAAAAGATAAGAGCAGAATTAAACAAAATGATGGAAGATGGAGTGATAGCTCCAATAAACGAACCAACTGATTGGGTGTCAGCAGTGGCAGTGGCAAAGAAAAAGGGTTCGGACAGTTTAACAGGCCATTCGGTAGATATCGTTACTTACGCATGCCGTTTGGTATCACCTCAGCAAGTGTGGTATTCCAGAAGAACATGGACATACTTTTCAGTGGTCTGCCATGTGAGAGTATCATGGATGATATCATAATATGGGGTGAAAACGAAGATGAGCATAACAAGAATGCAGTGAAAGTGCTGGACAGAGCCGAGGAAAAAGGGCTGAAATTCAACAAGGACAAATTTCACTTCAAAGTGAAAGAGGTCAGTTATGTTGGACATTTATTAACTGATCAAGGAGTCAAACCAGGCCCTGCGAAGGTCATGGCAATCTTTGAAATGCCGACTCCAGATGACATTCCATCACTCTAGCATGTATAGGTATGGTCACGTACCTTGCCAAGTTTATTCCTCATCTCAGTGAGAAGGCAGCACCCTTGAGAGAACTTCTACAGAGTGACATTCAGTGGCACTGGAATCAAACTCACCAACAAGCTCTGCATGGTATCAAGAGAGCCCAACACAAAACAGTACTATGATGTTAACAAACCCGTCACACTAACATTTGATGCCTCGAAGAATGGACTGGGTGCGGCTGTACTCCCAAGCGGTCGTCCCATTGCTTATGCCTCACGGGCTATGACGAAAACACAAGTAAACTACGCCCAGATCGAAAAAGAACTCATGGCAGTTGTGTTTGCTTGTGAGAAGTTCCATGATTATATCCTTGGAAAAGAAGTCACAGTAGAGACTGATCAACAGCCTTTGATCAGCATATACAAGAAAGCTCTTTTTGCTGCACTGACGCGGTTGCAAAGAATGCTTTTACGTTTGCAACAGTACGACCTGAAGTTAGTCTGTAAGAAGGGTGAAGTACTTCACATTGTCGAGAGCCTTCTTGAAAGATGATTCAAATGTACCTGACTATGAGGAATTTGAGATAATGACAGTTTTACCCATGATGGATGCCAGAAGTGAGCAACTCAAGGCTGAAACAGGTTGTGATCCGGAACTTGTATTAATTCGCCAATATGTCAAACATGGCTGGCCACAGTACAAACGAGATGTACACCCAGAGGCATGGAAATATTTCTCGTTCAGAGATGAAATCACAGAATGCGACAACATTCTCTTTAAAGGAGACAACGTCATTGTCCCTACATCACTGTGGCATGACTACATGAAACATATTCATCAAGGACACTTCAATGCAGAGCGGTGTAAAGGAAGAGCAAGAGATGTCCTATATTGGTGTAACATGAACTCTGACATTGAACAGTGGGTAGCTGAATGTGCAGTGTGCAAGAGCTGCAAATCTCAACAGCAGAAGGAGCCTCTCAATGTCATGACATTCCTACCAGGCCCTGGCAAATACTTGCATCAGATCTATTCACTTGGAACTCAACCGAATACCTTGTGCTCGTCTATTCATACTCTGGTTGGATAGAAATGAACACTCTGAAAGCTGAAAGGACACTTTGCTAGGTTTGATGTGCCGGACACTCTTCTAACTGACAATGGACCCCCAGTTCTCGTCACAGGAGTTTCCATTATTTCCTGAAACCTGGGGATTCACACACAAAACCAGCAGTTCAGATTATCCACAGAGCAATGGACTTGCCGAAAAGGCAGTACAGTCTGCCAAAAGAATTTTGGAAAAATCAAGTAGGGGTGGCAGTGACCCATACCTTGCCGTACTCAACCAGAGAAATACACCCTGAGATCAAGTCCTGAGATCGCCTGCCCAACGACTCATGTCACGCAGAACCAAAACTGAAACTCCCATGTCGTCCAAGCTACTTTCACCAGTTATTCGAAAACCATCAAGTTTCACAAACACCTTGTAGAAATGAGAAGGCAACAAAAACAGCATTTCTACAAGACAGCAACACTGCTGCCTAGACTGGAACCTGGTGACAAAGTGAGAATTCTAACAAATAATGGATTTGATAGACTAGGACTAGTAACACAACTGGATCAGTCACCCAGATCCTACATCATATCTTCGGAAGGTAAAGACCTAAGAAGGAATAGAAGAAACTCTCATTTCCACATGAGAAAACACCAGTGAAGCTGAGGAATATACACTCAACACTAAAGACACTGAAACACAAGTTACAAAGACTTACATGAGACAAGAAATGACAACAAAGAGAAATGAAGACACAAGACCTATGGTGGTGCCAGAAAACAACACACAACCTAACATGACAGTTACCAGGAGTGGCAGAATTGTGAAACCAAATCACAAATACCTTGATTTACACTGAACTGTATTAAATGATAAATGCCTTTATGCAAGATCTAAAGACATTTCATAATGACCAGTGGACTTCAACAGTATTATTTAATTCAGTCAACAAAGTGTTATAATTTCAGAGACACGAACTTTATTATTTTCAGGAGGAAGTCATACCTCCATTGTACTTTTCGTCAACACTTACCTCTTGTATTAATCTTTGGCAGTGTCACAAAGACTGCTGTGATGTTTCATTTAAAAAAACAAATTTGTCAAGTTAGTATTTCTCTTAAAGGAGAAAAGATGTAGATTTATATGTTAACTAGCGGTAAGCGCCATACAGCTACAGCTGGGGTTACCTCCCTTGCACAGCGCATGGCCAACCACCAGAAGCCGCGCTCTTGTATGAAAACACATGGACCCAAGTAAAGAAGGTTTATTAGAAGTTCACTCTTCTTGTTGATTCACTTTAAAGTTGACACAGCAACTTACAGTGGCGTCTGTCGTCCGTATGTCAACAATTTTTTCAAACGACTTCTTCTTAAAAATTGTACAAATGTTGGCACTGACCCCCAAGGGGACTGAGGGCTGGAGCCAAATAGGGGTAACTTGGCTATATTACTTCAAACGACTTTTTCTCTGGAACTAAGAGAAAGATCTCAACCATATTTGGTTGGAAGCATTCTCTGATGGTGGGGATTCAAATCAGAGAAATGGGGGGTTATGAAGGAAATAATACATTTATGCCAATAGGATTCGCCCTGGGGTCCAGCCTTGCCTCTGGAAACTTAGATGATGGATCATAACATGGAAACGATTCAGATCTTTATATTACATTTGTATCTAGAGAAGTACACATTCGTGCTGTCAGATTTGTCATCCATCCCTTTTATATGCTGCCAGAGTCAAAATTATAAAATATTTGCAGTATTATATACATGCAAATGTATATTTTGTCATGATTGCGTAAATATCCAGGTGAGTGATACAGGCCCTATGGGCCTCTTGTTTTTTAAATTGTGCAAACTCATAAGGACTTCCTCATCAGTGAATGTCATGTTGAGATCATCACATATTTCATCACACATTAGAAAAAGCTGTATCCTCATCTGTTATTTTAATAATCTCAATCACAATCAATGTGTTTCTCAATTTTGAGAAGATTTTGAAAATACACAAGCCACTGATTTTTGGTAACAACATTGGATATTCCTGAGGTACATCAACATTTTTTTTTAAGTTTTCCAAAATAACTTTGGGTTGTTCTCAGCCATAACCAGCTTATTCATTTGTTTCTCAGCAATCATCTCTTTTGGTAGAACATAAGGTCTAAAACAATTTAAGTACAACTCCGAATACAGTCTTGGTGGGCTCTTAAAGCTGCATACTTTCTCCATTTAATAATGTTCATCTCGTCTGGTGGTTGCTTCAGTGTTTTTTTATTGTAACTATCAGACTAAAATACTTGTTTTGTGTGCCATGGAGGAGATTGATACAATTCTGTCAATAATCTGATTGTGTTATTTACATCCACTTAACTGAAAGACACAAGTTCTTCATACATTGTGAAAAACAATTCTTGAAAATTGTTTAGAAACTGTTGATGATTATCATAATTCTACTCATATTTGGTCAATCTTGGTCAAGGGCAGCCTCTGAGCTTCTCATAAAGTTTTGCAGAGAATTTAGGGGTCAATGTCCCAGAGAAATGAGCTAACTTAAGGAACGTTGTTATGATATTACAACCTGGTTACACCACCATTTTTACATTGGAAACAATATAGCATTGTAAGCAGGTAGGTAAAAGATGAACCTGATTGACATAATATAGAAAAGTCTACAAAAAGAAACACATACGATTCATAATACATGTATTTATTCCAACATGATGTATCCAAATAACATGTGTACACACGGAACAATTAGGAATGAGAATTTGGCTTGAAAAAGTCTTTGACAGAAGTTGTTTGCGCCAGGTGGTAGGTATAAGGGTGTCAATAATGTCTGAACATTGCCCTAAAGTCCTGGCAGTGCTTGTTGGTGACATCTTGTTGTAGGTGGCAAGAAATGGATGTTAACATGGGACAGGTACTCAGGAATAAGATGGCTTGGGGCACTGTCTAACAGTAACAACATGTCGGTCAGCTCTTCTCGGTCTCATCAATCAAATCGAGTCTTGTCAATTGAACTAAGCTTACAAACAAGATATTGTAATGAAGATGAAACTAATTTGTTTGTGGTCTTAGGAATGTGATTGCTTTTTAAGTTTTCCCTCAACAAAGATTAAAAGAGGATTCGCTTTGAAAACTACTAAGATCAATGTACTAAAAGGGAAACAACACTCCAACTTTGAAAGTATTGAAATATGGATCAGCCTTTTCCTCACGGATGTAAGATTTGCTTATTACGGACTTTAGTCTTGACTGGTTTGACATGTGTTTTGCGCTATTCACACTGCACTATGCTGTGCTGTGTGAAGCGTTACCCATTGAAAGATTGAGGAACAAAAAAACACAGATATCATAACAAAGCATATAAAATAAAGAGCTGCAGCTAGACTGACATGTGTTTTTGTTGTTGTTTAGTGAACAAACAACTTGCAAGGGTGACGCTATTCGTCAACATCCTGTTATGTGCAGTAAAAGCTACTAAACCTATCTTTCAGTGAATGCAGCTAGATCTAAACAAACAGGTGATAACAAACTTTGTGATTTAAATTGTATTTTCTGTTCTCCCAGGCATTGTTTTATACATAGAAATTAACATAATGTGTGTATTTTCTCTTAAACTAAGCCAGAAATAGCAATGAGCTGTACACACATTTTCTAGCAATATGCTGGTGATTCGGTGAAAATAACCAATAATATTACTTCAAGAAATTTTGATGTAATGATCAGTGGAATTGTATCTGAAACTATTATTTTATTATCAATAATACATAGCGGTGAGTTTGTGAGATCTGCCGATCACTTCACACATGATTTCATCAAAATTAATGTTGATCTAAACAATATTGAATGAAATTTTGAATAAAATTAAGTAAATAGATTACAAACATAACTCCATAGATACAATGAACACTTTCCATAACCAGAGAGTGTAATAACAGGATTAAAGTGCGTACTTCAGAATGGATTTGTTGACATGGTATTTCTGGTGTTACCTGCTCACAGTAATATCTATGCAATGGGGTAAAATGCTTCAAACAAAATGGTGGCTCCCAATCAAGACAGTCAGATTGACAGTCAAGATCTATATGGTAATCTATTCACTTGAGCAAGTTGATTAAAAACATGACGAGATTTGGAAAATATCAGTTGACGCCCAGTTGATGTTGATGCTTTGCCATCCTGCAATTAACCGAAATGTGCATGGCACTTGTCATTCATTACGTGATTTTGATGCATGATTTAATTGGACTATGCATAGACTCATTAAGGCAAGTCAAAACATAACTCAGAAATTCCAGCCTAGTTCGGCAAGGGTTGTAACTGGACTTTTGTAGTCTGTTACCTCCCTTGCCTCAAGGAGATGGTGAGTCTTAAAGAAGGCCTCATACATATGTTAGTGTAGGTTTTAGTTTGTCACTTTGTTTTAAGCAATGTAAAACATAATATTTTTAACTTATCCTGTATTACTCCCTAGTGCATTTACTGCTAGTTCTTGACAGAAAGAAGAGCTGTGTGAGGTCTTGCTGAAGAAGAAGTTGTTCCAACTGCTTGTGTGACTAATCCCATCACGTATCATCACATTGCTGCTGTCACTCAGAGAGAACAATCACCTGCTTTGATTACTCAGATTTACCCATTACAATCCTTTGCATGTTATTACGGTTACAGGCCGGCAAAGCCACATTTCGAAAATAGATAGCCCAAATTGATGTGGCTCTCGCGGCAATGGTTATGGTTGCGTGATTGTATAATGTGGCTCTCGCGGCTATGCTGTCAAAACACGCCTTTTTTTTATTCAACAAGGATAACATATTCATCAAAACTTTACATTGATGAATATGAATAGCATATGAATATCATAATGGATTTAATGTCATTACTGCAGATGAAGGAGGTCGCCCACGTGGTCAGCATATTCCATCTCACTCAGGTGTTGGTTCAGGAGCTGGATCTTGAGGGACGCAATACGTGCATCGATTGCCTTGTACTTCTTTCTTCGTGAAGGTTCTGACCACTGGTGAGAGAGTCTCAGGACTGCAACCTCTTTGAGTGACTGCTCTCGCTGAAATAGCTTCACTACCTCCTAGATGTTCGGGTGGCACTTCATGGCAAGTTTCTTTATCTTGTTGTGCCACACTTCAAGGTGATTGTTGGTACGGTGGCCTTGGTTTTCGAAATGGTTCAAAATCTCTGGCATGAAGGCCCCTCCTTGAACCCAACTGGTTGTCACGTAGTCCATGAAGGCAGTCACTTTAGGGCCAGCAGGAGAGTCAGCAATGGCATCAAGCCACACATCATCCACTTTGTCACGAGGTAGTAGAGGGAGGGCAGCAGCTCTTCTCACCAGCTTCTTCACCTCCTCATCTTCCTTATAGTCCATCACCAGACCTTCTTTCTGCACCCTCCTCCAGATACATTGGGTGAAGTGAAAGAAACACCCTCTAACTAATGTCCCAGGAAATACATCAGTCACGGCATTGTGAGCTGCACGTTCAAAGTCCAACTAATGTGGGACACTCATTTAAAGGTATCTCTAAAGAACACCACGCTTAATAATTTAAATGTGGGACACTCATTTAAAGGTATCTCTAAAGAACACCACGCTTAATAATTTAAATGTGGGACACTCACTTAAAGGTATCTCTAAAGAACACCACGCTTAGTAACTTAAATGTGGGACACTCATATAAAGGTATCGGTAATCGGAATAAGTAATTACCCGCTAGAATAGGTGAAATGCACTCAGCTGAAAATGTGGCTCTACCGGCAATAGCCATTTCTGAAATGTGGCTCTCCCGGCTAGACACCGTTATTACAACACTATTGTTTATGTGAATTATATCCTACCTATGGTTTGTGTCTTCTTATGTTACGTATGACTTTTACCATTGCATTAATATTTAATGCTTGATAGTGGCTTTTTGTCACGGTATGTGTCAGGTGTATTGTTGTCCCAATTAACTATTTTGAATTCACGTTTTTTCATGTAATGCGTTTTGTATTCTTTCTATTGCTTGGTTCTTCTCATACATTGTTGTACCTTTACTTCCCTATGGTTATTAAAGTGTTGTATTCTCCTTTCTTTGCGTAATCTTATCCCTTCACCATTGTGTTCTGTGATTTGAAATATTACATACACACACAATCATGGTTCGAACGCATTGTGATTACACTTTCTGCTTCATTGCAGATTTATGTCCCGTTGTACTTAGGGCCACGGTAAGAAGTCTGGCTGGAACCCCCACACTTTGTGTGTGGACGGCTCCCATATTTGTTCGACAACTTCAAATGTAGCTTCTCTCCCACAGCCTTCTCCAAGTACCTGAGGGTCTCTCGGAAGCGCTGCTTGCAGCAAGCTTGTAGACAAGCTAAAAGGAAGATGTCTTACTCCTCTGGGACTGCTACATCTCCACTAGCCACAGCTTCTCCAAGTTCTTCTGGCTGGAAGCCCCTACCAGCGTGTACTCCTGTAAGACCAGCCTCCCCTGTATTTCTTCTACCTATGTTGACAGGCAAACACCTCCCCTCATACAGATGTCGGTGTCTACTCCAGAGACAACAGCACTCGACGCTGATGACCAGAGTGACGACTACATCTCTCTACACGTCTATGACCACCTCGGTGCTGGAGCCACCCAATGACCCAGAGATCGTCCCTCCCACGAGCTTACAACCTGTCATCAGCGCCGGAGCCAGCCCTCCTGAGCAGCTACATGGCCGAGGCACACTCAGCACATCAAGGATTTGGACTCCTCCCTTCCAACTGGCACCTCAACGGCCCCTGCAGGCTCCCTACATCTGGTTGCAGTTGATGCAGTTCATGTTCCAGCAGATGCCAACCCGGGCATGGATAAACAAGACACTATTGATCCAAGCCTAACCCTATTACGCCGGACTCGGTGCTGAAGGATCTGGTCTCAGCAGTGGACACTGAATTTGTGATATTATCTGTATCGTTCCTCAGTTGAGGAAGGACGATTTCATCATCTATGCTTTGGAGGTGGGGGATGTAGCACACAACTGGGATGACCTCGCAGACAGAAGTTAGACGTAACACAATCTCCTCACGGTTACATTCTCTTATTCTATTGGCTTATGAGACCGTCAGATTGGATCCCCCCTAGGGCCAACAACCCTCATGAGATCATACAAGGGAGGTCCAACGTTTTCCTCAATCCCTTGGCAGCACCTTGGGCTCATAGTGAAGGTTCTGTGAAAGTTCCCCCCAATTCTCCTAATCCGTTCAACGTTGGCTGAACGATTCCATGGAGAGGGCAATAGTACTCTCATAGAATTTCTTTCATGTGGCTTCTCATAGACATGAGCTGCACCAACATTTTACAGAATCGTCATATGCTACTGGGTACCCACCTCGGGATCCTAGTTCACAAGACAGGACCAAACGTCACACTTATCATGGTGATAAACATGCCCCTCCACCGGCCATGTCACACATTCTACACAGACCTGGGAAACACCAGTTGTCTGTCAACAACACAGTTCACAGAGGATTGTCTGAGTGTGGAGCTTGAACCTCGTCTCCGACAATATGCAGGATTCCAGATTACTGCGCATGGTGATTTACATGTCACATGTCAAGAACTCTCTGACTGTAAAGATCCCCAACCTGAATTAGGTCAACTGACCTAATAGGAGCCATGCAGTGTATTTGTACAGATTAGTTTGCATGCTTACTTTTATGTAATACTGCAACCACCAGATGCTGATGCTGTACATCAATTTGACTGAGTCACTAACTTCAGAAGACCTTTGATGCCGACACCTTTGATGCCGTGCAGTAACAAGGCAAAATGCTTCATTGTCACCTCAACATAAGAACGGGAGCGCTTATATGAAGCCCAGGGGATGGAAACGATCACCTTACTTCATATGGTAAATTCTTTCAGATTTTATTTTATATATTCAGCATTATCTATTAGATACAGCGTCGATTCTGTAATTCTTCCCATGACCGTTATGTCGAACTTCGATGACTACATGCAGAGTAACGAGGCAACTCCTTTCGTCGTCACCTCGATATAAGAACAGGAGTGCTTTTACGCCACCCTGGGGATGGAATTGATCACCTTACATTGTACAGTATGATCTTTCAGATCAAAGCTTTACATATATTAAGCCTTGTCTGCTGGGTACAGCTTCGACTTACCACCGTCTGTTACGTTGATGCTTCAGAGATCAGCTGAGGAGCTGATTTATTTCGTCTACATGGGATTAAGCACTGGTTTGCTGACGAACACACTTTTCCACATATTGACAAGGCACGATACGTTCAGAAACCCTCCTGAAGTTGACTTTTCAACTTTACACTTTTGTAGACAGCCTAATCTAACTTCTGCTACCCGTTCTCTAACAGCCACTTACACTTTGTCAGTAGTAGGCCATTGGCTACTTAGGTCCACTGTGCACCCCCCCCCACCTCCCAACAAAACTAACTTTTCCTGAAGCCTTAGAGTTGTCTGAACATGAAATCATATGTTAACATTGAAAATATAGGGATGCACTTCCTGTTTTCATCATATTTGTGGAGGTACCCTCAAAATCACGATTTTGCATTCCACGTCAGCGTCATTTTTGTACTGCAACAAAAAGGTCAATGAATGTCTTTAAAATTGTCCAATTACCATGTGTAATATATCAAAATAAAGCTGAAGTTATTCTGGTGGGAGGGGGGGGGGGGGGATGCACGGTGGACCTAAGTAGCCCATGGCCTATAGCAAGTGCTCCTGAAATTGCCTTCGTCAGCCAAGGATGTGTTGAGCTGAGGTCGACTACACTTGCATGCAATCAAAAAGTTCATGGTGCCTAATATAATAGGTCAGGACCTTGGCATATCCCACCTGTCCGTAGACACCCCTACAGGTTGAGGTGTGCATCTAGAGGACCAGACAACCTCAGGGCTGTGGACCGGCACACTTGGCACATTATCAACTTGGAGTTGAAGGCACTCAGGAGATATCACACTGGCAGGAGAGCCTTCTGTTACACTCAACTCACCGATTCCACCAACTACCTCACAGTGGTCTGGTGTCTGCGCCATCAGGGGACCACACACTCTCACTCCCTCCTTCAACAGACGTTCCAGTTCTTGCAGCTGGTAGATCAGCTAGGCATACATGTTCTGTTCCAGCAGATTCCAGGATGTCAGAACGTTCTGGCAGACAATCCAGGCCAGACAGGGTAGCTCCCTCGTAATGGAAGCTTCCTCCTGAGGTTTTCATCTTGTGTGTCAGCGCCTAGGTCATCCCAACATTGCCCTTGTTGCCACTTGCCAGAACTACCAAATCGCACCTTTTGTCTTCCCGATCCCGATTTGGGCAGTTGACACATTCAGCATCCCGTAGGAAGGGCTAAGAGTGTATGGTTCTCTGCCACCAGTACTTCTTTCCAGGGTGATGCAGAAGATCAGGGCAACCAAGAGCCGTCTTACAGGAAGCCATCTTCTACCTCTACTGGGGTGGTCTGCACAGCAGGTTTCCACATCCAATGGCAAGCAGGTTTCATCTGCACACCTGACTTATCTTAAGAGAGCTCTGGGTGCAAGAGGCTATTCAGCAGGGGCAGTTAAGGCCATTGTTATGACACATTGTCCTTCAACCCAAGACCATTTTGATGATAGATGGCGTTCCTATGGATCCTGTGTAAAGGAAAGGATCAGGAGCCACCTACTGCGTCGCCTCAATTCTTGGCTGAATACCTCCCTTATCTGCATACCAAGCGACACCTGAAAGGCAGCACCATTACTACCCATTTTGGTGGCTCTCATTTCAGTGTTGGCAGTTTCGGAATCTAAAATAATAACCAAGATCCTGGAACTACAGGCGCTATGATGATCATTGCGACTTAAAATCAGAAGGCGAAGTTTCATTCTCCCGTATGGGGTTTGAATGTCATCCTTCAGTGTTTGTGTGCTCTCCCGGTCAAACCTTCATGCTACATTGTTTTATTACCTCACCAAGAAGACAATAATCTTATTGGCATTGGCCAAGGCAGCATGGGTTAGTGAGCTTCATGCTCTCTACATTACCTGCGTTCGCTTTGAGCATGGTACGCACGGAGCTGTTCACACTTGGCTGCGCTCGGATTTAATTGCCAAGAATCAACTCCCAGGACAACCCGACCAGTCCTTCTCCATCACAACTTTATCATCTACTGTGGGAACCAAAGACAACAAGGAACTTCTATTGTGCCCTGTGCACACACTGTAAGTATACATCTGTAGCTCCAAGACTCTGCATGGTGCTTTGACATGCCTCCCATATTCCCACCTCCCTAACAGATCAGCTGCCACACTATATCATTATTGTTGAATACCGTCATCCTTCAGGCCTATGAGATCGCCAACCTTGATACATTGAGAGCTAGCAATCCTCATGTGATCTGGGCGGTTGCCTCTACGATGGCTCTGTACAGCAATGGCTCTAGTACAACCATCATGGAAGGATGCTTTTGGAGGTTCTGACACTGTCTTCACAGGCCACTACCTGAGGATAGTGGCCTTGGGAGATGTCGAAGGTGTTAATAGTTTTGGCCCACTGGTCATAGACCAACAGGTCACCAATCCTTGTCGCCATTACGAAGCTCCTCCTGTCCAGATGCATTAAAGAGTAATGCACGATAAGTTCAAAAATCTCATAAGATCTACATATTTTTCATATTTGTATTTTTATGCTGCATTACTTTGTCTGAAATGGCCCAACCGTCACAGAGCTGCCTCCCCAAGATGTCTCAAGATGTTATGATCTAGCAGCAATGTGATGATATGTGACGTCATCACATCTATGGTCACGTGGGAGCTGTGTGATGGGATTAGCCACACAAGCAGTTTGAACAACTTCTTCTTCAGCAAGACCTCTCACAGCTCTTCTGTCTGTCAAGAGCAAGCAGTGAATGCATTAAAGAGTAACACAGGATAAGTATACATACCCGGTATATAAGAAATATCTAGATATTACTGGAATAACATTAAAGGATGTGTATTAATACATATTGCCTGCTTGTGTGTTGCAGAGGTTATGCCAAGAGACACACAGTGACAGGCCTTGATGCCCAGACCACCTACACCTACCGTATCCGCTTCCAGCACGACGAGGACACCAGTGAATGGAGTGCTCACACTGCAGTGTCCACCACAAGTAATACACCTTGACCACTTCATCTTGTAATGTACGCCTGACTGCTTGGAATAGGAATTGAAAGAAATCAAAACTTCTATCCTATTTCCAAAAGCCAACTTTAAATATGTTTTCTCTTTGCATTTTGATCTGCTTTCCAGCAGGCACAACAATGTTGAAACAATGTCATCGATTGAGATATATGACTTCAACTCAGTGGGATGTATGACTGGTATTGGGATCCCTACCCAAAACGTCATATTTTACATGACTTACAAATTAGTCCAACTCAAACAAAATATGTCCATGATCTTTAGCATATTTTGAATAGTTATATAGAGTTCTTTCAAATACACATGGTATATATTTTCATTTCAGACTTTCATACTAAACTGTGAATGATATTATGCATAGCTTAATTAAGAAAGTCAGTCCAACGATTCACTGTCTCAGGAGCTTTAAGTATCGCTTAAATAGGAAAACACTGGAAATTATGTATAAATCTTTCATATTACTGATATTTGACTATTGTTGCCACATTTGGGACAACTGCACAGAACAGGTGTTACTACTTGAAAAACTGAATCTAGATGCACTCAGAACTATTTGTGGGGCTGTTCGTGGAACTAGTCATGGTAAACTTTATAAGGAAACAAATCTTACTTCATTAGAAGAAAGAAGGCAGCATTTTCAATAGTTAATATCTTTTATAAATCCAAAATGTCTGAAAAGGTTTTGCGAGTAACAAACTACAGATAAAGTAAACAAATTTCACCAGTCACTAAAGTGTAAATGCTGTCGTGGTCAATCAATATTAAGTTAGGTGCAAACTTGGAAAAGAAATGTATCTTGGACACCATTGCACAGTAGCCAGCCACGTTGTCCTTTGCATTATCTGCATACTTCGGGGAGCAAAATGGCGAAACATTGGTTTAACCATATGGTTGCCGTAAAAACCAAACTTGTCTTCGAACAGATATGGTATGAGCAACATTAGAACAGGCTGTCAATAGGATGGTGCAAGTTTCATCAGCCTACAACTTTTCATAAAGTGAAACAAGTTCAAGCAGGTTAAAGCACTTTATGGACAGGTCAGGTTTTTTGCCAGTTTGATTATTTTGGCAGTTACGTCATGGCTGGTTAAACCAAAATACCCACTGTTTTAGCCATCAAGGGAAGGGCAAGTGATCTACAGCCCTTTTAAGGGAGGGTTCTCCTTAAAAGGAAAATGACCCTGTGACCCCCAGTAACCCTGACACTGACTTTGCAAGTCTGCTTTCAAATATCTTCACTTCTGATACATGTAGGTTCTTACTGATCTTCTCTTCTGATACTGCTTGGCTGATGAAACAGACATTTTGCATGTAGGTTTTTACTTATCTTCTCTTCTGATACTGCTTGACTAATGAAGCAAATATTTGACATGTAGGTTCTTAATACTGATCTTCTCTTTTGAAATTGTGTGACTGATAAAGCAGGTATTTGGCATGTAGGTCCTTAATACTGATCTTCTCTTCTGATACTGCTTGACTGATGAAACAGATATTTGGCATGTAGGTTTTTAATACTGATCTTTTCTTCTGATACTGCATGACTGATAAAGCAGATATTTGGCATATAGGTTTTTAAAACTGATCTTTTCTTCTGATACTGCTTGACTGATAAAGCAGGTATTTGGCATATACGTTTTTAATACTGATCTTCTCTTCTGATACTTCTCTTCTGATACAGCTTGACTGATAAAGCAGATATTTGGCATGTAGGTTTTTAATACTGATCTTCTATTCTGATACTGCTTGAATGATAAAGCAGGTATTTGGCATATAGGTTTTTAATACTGATCTTCTCTTCTGATACCGATTAACTGATGAAGCAGATATTTGGCATGTAGGTTTTTAATACTGATCTTCTCTTCTGATACTCCTTGACTGATAAAGCAGATATTTGGCATGTAGGTTTTTAATACAGATCTTCTCTTCTGATACTGCTTGACTGATAAAGCAGATATTTGGCATATAGGTTTTTAATACTGATCTTCTCTTCTGATACTGCTTGACTGATAAAGCAGATATTTGGCATGTAGGTTTTTAATACAGATCTTCTCTTCTGATACTGCTTGAATGATAAAGCAGATATTTGGCATGTAGGTTTTTAATACAGATCTTCTCTTCTGATACTGCCTGACTGATGAAGCAGATATTTGGCATCTAGTTTCTTAATACTGATCTTCACTGTTTCTTTTTTTCTTTACCTCACTATAGATGTTTGTGACCATAAGTTTTAACCATCAATAAATTATTTCTTAATAATTTATGTGAGCGACAGAGATTACTGACTCTATTTTAAAACTAAATCACATGCCAGTGATAATACATAACACCTATCAAGTGGTCATCATTTTATCCCCACCGCTGAAATGCAGGATTGTGGGATTTTTTAAATAGAAGTCAGTCTGTCATGTTTCATTTCAGGGCCATAACTCATAAACCATTCATTATTTCTTCTTGAAACTTGGGCATACACTGAAGTTATATCTGTTGCTATTCAGGAAGTTGACAAAAATAATTTTTTTGTGTGTTTTCAAGGCAATAAGTTGGACTTGGTCCAAATGAGGGAAGGAATAATTAATGGAACATGACTCCAAAACTATTTCTCATTTCTTTGTGAAATGTTGTATGCTCACAAGTGCTGAACTGGTGCCTTTTGCTGTTCAGGTGTATTTTGAATTTTTAAATTTTGAATTTCTAGGACAATAACAAGTTCGATTTAGGTTCAAATGAGGGTTTCATTTTGTGGAGCTGAACTCATAAACCATTCAATATTTCTCGATGAAACTTTGTAAGCACATTATATATAATGCATTATACAACGTGTTGGAATTCCAGAATAAGAAAGGTCCTTAGCAACTCATGCTTGTGTTAAAAGGTCACTAAGTGGATTTGGTGACTTGGTTTCAAATGTTACATTTAGCTCAGTTAAATCTACAGGTAACCTAGCTCTACATTAAAAACACATAATGTTCATTCTACCATGAAATAAATATTCAAACTCTTTGATTCCAACAAATATATTGAGTTGATTCCAATGTTCTAAATGGGTTGTTGATTTGAATCACGAAATCACCAACAACAGCCTGTAAACAAAATATGGCGCTGTATGTGCTCAGGCAGTTAGTTATACCATAATCCTTGAGTCGAACCTGTGACAGGCACAGAAAGCATGTGGAGCAGCAACTTTATATACATCTCTTTTGTAGAGTTCTTTTGAGTTTTCTGCACAAAATATAATCCTTTGAATATTGTAGTAACCACACATTTGCATTTTGTAAAGTATAATTGTACAATATGGTTGGTATTTAAAAACCAAACACAGCATAATACACCAATTCAGAACTGTTGATTGATGATGATTGAGAGTTTCTCTATGTTATAAGTAACATTGCTGTCATATGAAAAAGTCTGTTGAGAATTTCACTACTTCAATGCTATGTTATACAGGTGCCTTGATAAGGGTTCCTAGTGTATTGTCATGATGTGGAGCATATACTCCTTGCTAGTAGCATTTGTGGCCTACATGTTGGTGGTATTTTTTCAGAGGAGCCACTTACAGGAGAACATCTCCACCGTGCTGTTATACGCAAAGATCTGCGAGACATCGAGAAGATCCTACAGTCAGGGTAGGTACCACTTAGCCCTCATGGTACTCAAGACTTGTATTTGCTTATGAATTCAACTTCTACAACACCTCTGTGTCAAGATCTGAGGACACCTCCACAGTACGTCGCAGATCTCACGGCACCTCCACAGAACATATATATCTATAGGTGAATTTTGAGTGAATTTTGAGCTTTCTAAAACGACTTGGCTCTATTTCTTTAACGCTTTGATTTGGAAACTTTGATCTTGGCAAAGGAAACTTCCACAGAATGCAACATTACCTTCATATTATTCAGAAACTTTAGTCTTTCTGTATTCCAAACTCCTTGATTATTTGAGATACAGAAATGAGATGTGCTTGTCTGAATGCTTGGTTTGCTCATACCAAGAGTTTAGAAGTCTCGATGCTGAGTTGCTCTTTAGAAAGTACACATGATGCAACTTCCTATGGAGTGGTTGTCAGAGCTTCTCACAGAGAAGTTTATTGTTACAATATAATATCTGATTTTAATGAGTTTGTTTCACTTATATAGAGACATGCATGCACATGTTGCGTGGCTGCTGGTAGTAGTCCATACTTATGTCAGTTTTATAGTGCTAGCCCCTAATGCTGAGTGCCAGACATGGTGACAAGTACTATCTCTTTACGTATGATGTGGCCAGGGGATCAAACTACTGACCTTCCACTTTCTTTCTGGGCAGATGCTCTATCCAGTATTCCACAGAGGCAGTCAATACTACAAGCTTTTTAACATTGTGAAGATGACACGTTTTAATCTTTGTTATAATGTATTCTTTGCTGTACAAAGAAGAAAGTTCCACTTCATTGAGGGACATGTCCTAGTACCAGGTTCTTGTCTCCATGATGTTAATGGAGTCACCTCCCCTACTGTAAGTCATTTCCAATGTGGGAGACACCCTTGTGCAATGCACATGAAATGTGTTCTCTGCTGCTGTACATGTTGAGCTCAAGGACAAGTTGCTCCAAACATGGCACAAGACTTCTGAGAGACATGCAGTAGTTTATCAATAGCTTGCACGTTTTTCACAACATGCTAATAGGGATTATCTGTAGCCCTGTGTTATGGGTTTTTGGACACTTAAGAGACATTCATAGTTTTCTTGCTAATCACATGAACAACTGTAAAACATCTCACTCACTTATAAAAGACAACTTTATCTAAAAAACAAGCATTCATCTGAGTATTTACTAAGGTCAGTTTGATGCCGCACCCCTTGTTATAGGGTGAGTTATTATCCCCCGCCACGAAGTGGAAGGGGGATATAGGAATGGGTGCCGTCCTTCCGTCCTTCCGTCCGGCCGTCCATCCGTCCGTCACATTTCGTTTCTGGAGCAGATCTTGAAAACCGTACCATATTTCTTCACCAAACTTGGCACATAGATAGATCTAGCGGTGAACTGGTGCCTTTTGATAGTTTGGGATTTTTAAAAAAAAGTTATTTTTTTAGTTTCCATGGCAACGACTTTGATTTAGACTGAAAATGGCAGTAGTCCTCGTTTCCGGAGCAAATCTTGAAAACCGTACCATATTTCTTCACCAAACTTGGCATATTGATAGATCTAGTGGTGAACTGGTGCCTTTTGATAGTTTGGGATTTTAAAAAAAGTTATTTTTCGAGTTTCCATGGTAACAACTTTGATTTAGACTGAAAATGGAGGTAGTCCTCGTTTCCGGAGCAGATCTTGAAAACCGTACCATATTTCTTCACCAAACTTGGCACATAGATAGATCTAGCGGTGAACTGGTGCCTTTTGATAGTTTGGGATTTTTAAAAAAGTTATTTTTTGCGTTTCCATGGCACCGACCTTGATTTAGACTGAAAATGGAGGTAGTCCTCGTTTCCGGAGCAGATCTTGAAAATCGTACCATATTTCTTCACCAAATGTGGCACATAGATAGATCTAGTGGTGAACTGGTGCCTTTTGATAGTTTGGGATTTAAAAAAAAGTTATTTTTTCGAGTTTCCATGGCCCCGACTTTGATTTAGACTGAAAATGGAGGTAGCCCTCGTTTCCGGAGCAGATCTTGAAAACCATACCATATTTCTTCACCAAACTTGGCACATAGATAGATCTAGTGGTGAACTGGTGCCTTTTGATAGTTTAGGATTTTAAAAAAAGTTATTTTTTCGAGTTTCCATGGCACCGACTTTGATTTAGACTGAAAATGGCGGTAGTCCTCGTTTCCGGAGCAGATCTTGAAAACCGTACCATATTTCTTCACCAAACTTGGCACATAGATAGATCTAGTGGTGAACTGGTGCGTTTTGATAGTTTGGGATTTTTAAAAAAGTTATTTTTTCGAGTTTCCATGGCACCAACTTTGATTTAGACTGAAAATGGCAGTAGTCCTCGTTTCTGGAGCAGATCTTGAAAACCGTACCATATTTCTTCACCATACTTGGCACATAGATAGATCTAGTGGTGAACTGGTGCCTTTTGATAGTTTGGGATTTAAAAAAAAGTTATTTTTCGAGTTTCCATGGCACCAACTTTGATTTAGACTGAAAATGGAGGTAGTCCTCGTTTCCGGAGCAGATCTTGAAAACCGTACCATATTTCTTCACCAAACTTGGCACATAGATAGATCTAGCGGTGAACTGGTGCCTTTTGATAGTTTGGGATTTTTAAAAAAGTTATTTTTTGCGTTTCCATGGCACCGACCTTGATTTAGACTGAAAATGGAGGTAGTCCTCGTTTCCGGAGCAGATCTTGAAAATCGTACCATATTTCTTCACCAAATGTGGCACATAGATAGATCTAGTGGTGAACTGGTGCCTTTTGATAGTTTGGGATTTAAAAAAAAGTTATTTTTCGAGTTTCCATGGCCCCGACTTTGATTTAGACTGAAAATGGAGGTAGCCCTCGTTTCCGGAGCAGATCTTGAAAACCATACCTTATTTCTTCACCAAACTTGGCACATAGATAGATCTAGTGGTGAACTGGTGCGTTTTGATAGTTTGGGATTTTTAAAAAAGTTATTTTTTCGAGTTTCCATGGCACCAACTTTGATTTAGACTGAAAATGGCAGTAGTCCTCGTTTCTGGAGCAGATCTTGAAAACCGTACCATATTTCTTCACCATACTTGGCACATAGATAGATCTAGTGGTGAACTGGTGCCTTTTGATAGTTTGGGATTTTTAAAAAAGTTATTTTTCGAGTTTCCATGGCACCAACTTTGATTTAGACTGAAAATGGCAGTAGTCCTCGTTTCTGGAGCAGATCTTGAAAACCGTACCATATTTCTTCACCATACTTGGCACATAGATAGGTCTAGTGGTGAACTGGTGCCTTTTGATAGTTTGGGATTTTTAAAAAAGTTATTTTTGCGTTTCCATGGCAACGACTTTGATTTAGACTGAAAATGGCAGTAGTCCTCGTTTCCGGAGCAGATCTTGAAAACCGTACCATATTTCTTTACAAAAAGGCCCAGTGAACATAGTTCACAGGAGCTAATGCATTGCACACACCCGACATGTCATATTGGCGGGGGATGTGAGTATTTCATGCTTGTTGTAATTAACATGGCAATCAGACTTAAGATATTATTCTTCAAAGGATTTTTTTCAAAATGGCCCTGGGGAATTCTTTTGGCACATGTTATGAAAAGGTCAAAGTTCAAGATCAAGAGAGAATTTGTTTTAAAAGTTTATGATTAGACTTCCGTAAAAAAGTATTGCGCTGGACTCTCCACACAGTGTCCATGTCTAGTTTTAGCATATTCATGTCAACATATTCATGGTGCAGTGTAAATTTGCTGGTTATATGTCAACTAAATGATAAAAAACTGGAGCTTGTTGAATTTTAGCACCAGTAAATGATCTGCTGAAGCATTTAGTGTTGCAAATGACAATCTCATACCTTGAAATAAAGGTAGGCTTACATCTTACATGAGAGCTGTGTAATTCTTACATAGCAGCTTTTCTTAGTTATGTCCATATTTGATAACATATCTGCAGTCGCCATTATGTGTGAGGTGTATTTCATCAATGGATCTTTGTAAGGCATTATTAATGATGGTTGCAAGGATCTAGTTTGACTGTTCATAAGCTAGGGCAGTTCATCTGTATCATACATGATAGAATAGGTCTTCAGCAACCCATGCTTGCCATAAAAGGCGACTATGCTTGTCGTAAGAGGCGACTAATGGGATCAGGTGGTCAGACTCACTGACTTGGTTGATGCATGTCATCGTATCCCAATTGTGTGGATTGATGCTCATGATGTCAATCACTGGATTGTCTGGTCCAGACTTGATTATTTACAGACCGCCGTCATATAGGTGGAATATAGTGCGGCGTTAAACAACAAACAAACATCATGCATGTCCATATAAAAGGAGCATAAAATGAATGATCATATAATTGATGGATAGGATGTTGATTTCTTCCTCTTCCTGTGTGAAGGATAGGCTTAATCATGTCATGTGACCCTTTACAGTTGCCTATTTAAAGGGTGAAAATATCGCTCCCTGCAATATGTTCTTTTTGGATGAGTCAAAGCGGACATCCAAAAGGGCAGTAACTCTTGGTGGCTTATTGACATAATAGAAAACACCTCTTAGGACTTTTGGAGTAGACTTTGAATTTGAAATTAAAAACCACAGATTGAGATGTATACTTTTGTGTACACTTTTTTTATCCCAACAATTAATTATTAAGTGTTTCTGAAATCCTAGCTTGATTTCCTACTCTTTCATTAGTGTTTAAATATTATGTAAGTCGTCTTGAATCATGATCTTCTTAAATTCACAATACCTGTAGTATAGCCATTAGAAAATTCCTAACAATAACTGTAGTATAGCTATTAGAAAATTCCTCACAATACCTGTAGCATAACTATTAGAAAATTCCTCACAATACCTGTAGTATAGCTATTGGTAAATTCCTCAGTTAAATAAAATTGTTTTTGTTTAAAATGTCTGTGACTGTGGCCTACAATATTCATGCATGTTATGTAGCAGTAAACATGGTAAATACATTCTTAAGTATGAGTTAGAGAAGTTTTTAGTTATGCGTTCAGGTTTGAGTAAAACATGGTTATATCGTCAATTACTGAGGCATTGTCACCAGCATTAGTCTCGACTAGTATATACAAGCACATACGCAGGCATGCAGGCATGTCATTATATAAGTGCAATAATCTTGAACATGATGTTAAACACCACTTCACCTCGCCACCTGAGGCATTGTCACAGCAAACTATTCATGACAACTTTTGTCCTAATGAACATTTAATTCCAGAGGCTATTACACGTACCATTTATTGAAACACTTCATTGTCATTACTTAAAAGATCCTAATCCCCATTGTTAATCCTCATCACATTGTAGTGTATGTTTACACATTGGCTGCTGAAAGGTTATGTCAAACGATGTTGTTTATTAGCATTTGATAAAGTTAATGTATTAAATGCAACAACACATTTCAAAAGTTTTGCATGTTGAATTTGTATTAAATTTGAGCTTGTAATAGTGAGGTATATTTACACATTCCGATGTTCCATGAAAACGTTGATTCTTTTTAGCACTTTTTAGTTTAATGCTTTTAGTCTAGGTAGACAGGAGCCAAGTCAAACTTCTTTTACTATCGAATAGGGATACATTTCTGTGAGTGACAGCCTATAGAAATTTTGAATGTGGTTAGGATAAGATCTAGAGACATTTGCACTAAATTTGATTCTGGGTATTAGGAAGAGGAAAACCAACTGAAATTTCAGAGTAATATGGGTTATCTTTCCCTTGACAATTAATGTCAACATCTATGCTGTTAATTCCCAAGGGAAGATAAACCGTTATTCCTTGTAGCTCGTTAGTTATTCTCATAATATTATATTTATCAATATATCACCCACACAACAACTTCCAATAATGTTTTGACCTTGCATGTAGTGCTTCCTGTAAATATCTACCTGTATAAACTTATAATAATTGATTTATTGTGGCCTGTCATTCATTCAACAACTGTGAGACAGACATGACATCACTCTAAAATTCAGGAAACAATGGAAGAACAGCCCAGTTAGCAGAATGCAGAGTAAAATCAACTAGGGAGAAAATCATTTAGAATATATCATGACTAAAATGTTCATGATGCAATGCTTAACTCTGTTTTTTTATCTGGGACAGAAAATATGATGCTTATGAAATAACGAAAAGTATTCATACATAATGAAAAATCCAGAAAACTTCCCGCCTTCAACTCTCAAAGGACAATGTCTTTAAGACAGAGATGTACACACCAATTCGTTTTACAATTAGCCGTATTAAAATACTTGGATGTAACACGTGGTAATGATGAGTTTCATGCTGCACCTATATATATATGGCTACATGTTAGTCTTTAATTGGTGTTTTGGACATGGCAAACTTTGAGTTATAAAGAGTTCGTTTTCTGCCACATGCTGGCATCTGTCAATCTGGCACTGCACCAGGGGACTCAGAGTTGAGAGGTCAAGCCAGTGTTTTGTTAGCTAACCTTCCTGTGGGGTATGCCAAGAGAACTGTCTCATCATGTCTTGACAAGCATGCTGTCACTGCATTAATCATATGCCCTGATTGCTTTATTTAAAGACAGACTGTGTACCTGTTGACATTCAGGAGCTGTAAAGACTGTAGTGCACACGAGCTAATTCCCTGTTGTGGAAAGTAGTTAATTTGTGAGCCACAACCTCATTACCTGGTTAATGTCATCATGAAAGCACATATTAAATACTAAAACTCCAACCACACACAAAGTAAATATTTATCAACTTAAGATAGCAAGAACTTTAGCCACATGTAATATTTACATATCTCTGACATTCATTCAAGAAGTGTAAAAAAGTCAAATTTGTAAAATCTTAAATAATCCCTTTGGGGTAATGCATAGCCAAGTCATCCACTGTGTAGAAGTGTGTCCATTAGGCTTGAAAGGAACTTATGGTCATTGGTTCGAATCCCAGACACCTGTTCTTGTGGGTTTGTCAGTATCACACCTGTGCTTGTGGGTGAAGTATCACACCTGTTCTTGTGGGTTTGTCAGTATCACACCTGCGCTTGTGGGTTTGTCAGAATCACACCTGTGCTTGTGGGTTTGTCAGTATCACACCTGTGCTTGTTGGTTTGTCAGTATCACACTAGTGCTTGTGGGTTTGTCAGTATCACACCTGTGCTTGTTGGTTTGTCAGTATCACACCTGTGCTTGTTGGTTTGTCAGTATCACACCTGTGCTTGTGGGTTTGTCAGTATCACACCTGTGCTTGTGGGTTTGTCAGTATCACACCTGTGCTTGTGGGTGTGTCAGTATCACACCTGTGCTTGTTGGTTTGTCAGTATCACACTAGTGCTTGTGGGTTTGTCAGTATCACACTAGTGCTTGTGGGTTTGTCAGTATCACACTAGTGCTTGTTGGTTTGTCAGTATCACACCTGTGCTTGTGGGTTTGTCAGTATCACACCTGTGCTTGTGGGTTTGTCAGTATCACACTAGTGCTTGTGGGTTTGTCAGTATCAAACCCATGTTTGTGGGTTTGTCAGTATCACACTAGTGCTTGTGGGTTTGTCAATATCACACTAGTGCTTGTGGGTTTGTCAGTATCACACTAGTGCTTGTTGGTTTGTCAGTATCACACCTGTGCTTGTTGGTTTGTCAGTATCACACCTGTGCTTGTGGGTTTGTCAGTATCACACCTGTGCTTGTGGGTTTGTCAGTATCACACCTGTGCTTGTGGGTGTGTCAGTATCACACCTGTGCTTGTTGGTTTGTCAGTATCACACTAGTGCTTGTGGGTTTGTCAGTATCACACTAGTGCTTTTGGGTTTGTCAGTATCACACTAGTGCTTGTGGGTTTGTCAGTATCACACCTGTGCTTGTGGGTTTGTCAGTATCACACCTGTGCTTGTGGGTTTGTCAGTATCACACTAGTGCTTGTGGGTTTGTCAGTATCACACCTGTGTTTGTGGGTGTAGTATCACACCTGTGCTTGTAGGTTTCACAAAAGTGTTAAACATCCAAGGCCTGCATCTCTTCCCCTCCCACTTTAAGCTGATAAAACTGAAATACAGGTTACAGTGGCTTTATATCCACCTCTCTTACTAGAAGTATCTTCTCAGAAACCTAGTGTGATGGATGTGGATGGATGTAGGGAGTCTGATGGAGGTGGATGGAAGTAGGGAGTGTGATGGAGGTAGATGGATGTAGGGAGTGTGATGGAGGTGGATGGATGGATGTAGGGAGTTTGATAGAGGTAGATGGATGTAGGGAGTGTGATGGAGGTGGATGGATGTAGGGAGTGTGATGGAGGTGGATTGATGGATGTAGGAAGTTTGATGGAGGTAGATGGGTGTAGGGAGTGTGATGGAGGTGGATGGATGGAGGGAGTGTGATGGAGGTGGATGGATGTAGTGAGTGTGATGGAGATGGATGGATGTAGGGAGTGTGATGGAGGTGGATGGATGTAGGGAGTGTGATGGAGGTGGATGGATGATGGCAGCGGGATAGAGGTGGATGGATGTAGGGAGTGTGATGGAGATGGATGGATGTAGGGAGTGTGATGGAGATGGATGGATGTAGGGAGTGTGATGGAGGTGGATGGATGTAGGGAGTGTGATGGAGGTGGATGGATGTAGGGAGTGTGATGGAGGTGGATGGATGTAGGGAGTGTGATGGAGGTGGATGGATGTAGGAAGTGTGATGGAGGTGGATGGTTGTAGGGAGTGTGATGGAGGTGGATGGAAGTAGGGAGTGTGATGGAGATGGATGGATGTAGGGAGTGTGATGGAGGTGGATGGATGTAGGAAGTGTGATGGAGGTGGATGGTTGTAGGGAGTGTGATGGAGGTGGATGGATGTAGGGAGTGTGATGGAGATGGATGGATGTAGGGAGTGTGATGGAGATGGATGGATGTAGGAAGTGTGATGGAGATGGATGGATGTAGGGAGTGTGATGGAGGTGGATGGATGTAGGGAGTGTGATGGAGGTGGATGGATGTAGGAAGTGTGATGGAGGTGGATGGATGTAGTGAGTGTGATGGAGATGGATGGATGTAGGGAGTGTGATGGAGGTGGATGGATGTAGGGAGTGTGATGGAGGTGGATGGATGTAGGAAGTGTGATGGAGGTGGATGGTTGTAGGGAGTGTGATGGAGGTGGATGGATGTAGGGAGTGTGATGGAGATGGATGGATGTAGGGAGTGTGATGGAGATGGATGGATGTAGGAAGTGTGATGGAGATGGATGGATGTAGGGAGTGTGATGGAGGTGGATGGATGTAGGGAGTGTGATGGAGGTGGATGGATGTAGGAAGTGTGATGGAGGTGGATGGAAGTAGGGAGTGTGATGGAGGTGAATGGATGTAGGGAGTGTGATGAAGGTAGATGGATGTAGTGAGTGTGATGGAGGTGTATGGATGTTGGCAGCAGGATAGAGGTGGATGGATGGATGTAGGAAGTGTGATGGAGGTGGATGGAAGTAGGGAGTGTAATGGAGGTGGATTGATGTAGGGAGTGTGTAGGAGGTGGATGGATGTAGGGAGTGTGTAGGAGGTGGATTGATGTAGGGAGTGTGTAGGAGGTGGATGGATGTTGGCAGCAGGATGGAGGTGGATGGATGTAGGGAGTGTGATGGAGGTAGATGGGTGTAGTGAGTGTGATGGAGGTGGATGGATGTAGGGAGTGTGATGGAGGTAGATGGGTGTAGTGAGTGTGATGGAGGTGGATGGATGTAGGGAGTGTGATGGAGGTAGATGGATGTAGGGAGTGTGATGGAGGTAGATGGATGTAGTGAGTGTGATGGAGGTAGATGGATGTAGGGAGTGTGATGGAGGTGGATGGATGTAGGGAGTGTGATGGAGGTGGATGGATGTAGGGAGTGTGATGGAGGTGGATGGATGTAGTGAGTGTGATGGAGTTGGATAGATGGAAGTAGGAAATGTGATGGAGGTGGATGGATGGATGAAGGGAGTGTGATTGAGGTGGATGGATGGAGGGAGTGTGATGGAGGTGGATGGATGTAGTGAGATTGATGGAGGTAGATGGATGTAGGGAGTGTGATGAAGGTGGATGGATGGATGTAGGGAGTGTGATGGAGGTGGATGGATGTTGGCAGCGGGATGGAGGTGGATGGATGTAGGGAGTGTGATGGAGGGTAGATGGATGTAGGGAGTGTGATGGAGGTGGATGGATGATGGCAGCGGGATGGAGGGAGATGGATGTATGGACTGTGATGGAGGTGAATGGATTGATGTAGGGAGTGTGATGGAGGTGGATGGATGTAGGGAGTGTGATGGAGGTAGATGGATGTAGTGAGTGTGATGGAGGTGGATGGATGTAGGGAGTGTGATGGAGGTGGATGGATGTAGGGAGTGTGATGGAGGTGGATGGATGTAGTGAGTGTGATGGAGTTGGATAGATGGAAGTAGGAAATGTGATGGAGGTGGATGGATGGATGAAGGGAGTGTGATTGAGGTGGATGGATGGAGGGAGTGTGATGGAGGTGGATGGATGTAGTGAGATTGATGGAGGTAGATGGATGTAGGGAGTGTGATGAAGGTGGATGGATGGATGTAGGGAGTGTGATGGAGGTGGATGGATGTTGGCAGCGGGATGGAGGTGGATGGATGTAGGGAGTGTGATGGAGGGTAGATGGATGTAGGGAGTGTGATGGAGGTGGATGGATGATGGCAGCGGGATGGAGGGAGATGGATGTATGGACTGTGATGGAGGTGAATGGATTGATGTAGGGAGTGTGATGGAGGTGGATGGATGTTGGCAGCGGGATAGAGGTGGATGGATGGATGTAGGGAGGGTGATGGAAGTGGATGGAAGTAGAGAGTGTGATGGAGGAGGATGGATGTAGGGAGTGTGATGGAGGTGGATGGATGGATGTAGTGAGTGTGATGGAGGTGGATGGAAGTAGGGAGTGTGATGGAGGTGGGTGGATGGATGTAGGGAGTGTGATGGAGGTGGATGGATGTAGGGAGTGTGATGGAGGTGGATGGATGTTGGCAGCGGGATAGAGGTGGATGGATGGATGTAGGGAGGGTGATGGAAGTGGATGGAAGTAGGGAGTGTGATGGAGGTGGATGGATGTAGGGAGTGTGTTGGAGGTGGATGGATGGATGTAGGGAGTGTGATGGAGGTGGATGGATGGAGGGTGTGTGATGGAGGTGGATGGATGTTGGCAGCAGGATGGAGGTGGATGGATGTTGGCAGTGGGAAGGAGGTGGATGGATGTAGTGAGTGTGATGGAGGTGGATGGATGTAGGGAGTGTGATGGAGGTGGATGGATGTAGGGAGTGTGATGGAGGTGGATGGATGGATGTAGGGAGTGTGATGGAAGTGGATGGATGTAGGGAGTGTGATGGAGGTGGATGGATGTTGGCAGCGGGATGGAGGTGGATGGATGTAGGGAGTGTGTAGGAGGTGGATGGATGTAGGGAGTGTGATGGAGGTGGATGGATGTAGGGAGTGTGATGGAGGTGGATGGATGGATGTAGGGAGCGTGATGGAGGTGGATGGATGGATGTAGGGAGTGTGATGGAAGTGGATGGATGTAGGGAGTGTGATGGAGGTGGATGGATGTTGGCAGTGGGAAGGAGGTGGATGGATGTAGTGAGTAGGGTGGAGGTGGATGGATGTTGGCAGCGGGATAGAGGTGGATGGATGGATGTAGGGAGGGTGATGGAAGTGGATGGAAGTAGGGAGTGTGATGGAGGTGGATGGATGTAGAGAGTGTGATGGAGGTGGATGGATGTAGGGAGTGTGATGGAGGTGGATGGATGTAGGGAGTGTGATGGAGGTGGATGGATGTTGGCAGCGGGATAGAGGTGGATGGATGGATGTAGGGAGGGTGATGGAAGTGGATGGAAGTAGGGAGTGTGATGGAGGTGGATGGATGTAGGGAGTGTGATGGAGGTGGATGGATGGATGTAGGGAGTGTGATGGAGGTGGATGGATGGAGGGTGTGTGATGGAGGTGGATGGATGTTGGCAGCAGGATGGAGGTGGATGGATGTTGGCAGTGGGATGGAGGTGGATGGATGTAGTGAGTGTGGTGGAGGTGGATGGATGTAGGGAGTGTGATGGAGGTGGATTGGATGTAGGGAGAGTGATGGAGGTGGATGGATGGATGTAGGGAGTGTGAAGGAGGTGAATGGATGTTGGCAGCGGGATGGAGGTGGATGGATATTGGTCTTTGGATGGAGGTGGTTGAAAGCTCGTTAATTGTGTCATGGGCATTTGAATTTACAGTTTGTGTCATGACATGGATTGATGCAGTTACTGCCATGAAGAATAATCGAATAGGCAAGAATGAGGGGAATATTTCATGAAAGGCATTGTAGGAACACTTAACATGCTTAACAGGGTGCAAGTGTAATCCATTTGTGAATAAAGTGCATCAAAATGTACTTGTGCTGGTATCACTGAACAATGTAACTGTGTGTATGAAAGAAGGAGATATAAAAGCACCACAGATCAATTTGACATAATTTTCTTCTCAATATTTTTCAGCTGATGTTCAACTAGACAACAGTAACCTTAAGAGCCTGGTGGTTACAAACTAAGGAGGAATTAATACATATTGATCCACATTGAAGAATGTAAACAAATTAGATGATGAGCAAATGAGTAACAAAACAGCGCCAGGTTTCCAAGGAATGTCTGGATTCTATGAGTTATTTTGGGGGTACATCAGAGAGCCATTCATTACATGCCTAAATAAACTCTTTTCAGATAGTGAATTAGTTTATAATCTTTACGAGCCAAGGCATTATTAAGAAGCAAGTACAGATTTCAAACTTGATCTGTAATCTTAACTCAGAATCACAGTTTAGTCATTAAAATAGTTGAAAATGCCCAGGCAGACTTGTGTTACCTTAATTTGATCTTGTTCAAAGCATCAGACATGATGTGAGGAAAAATTTGTTTTAGTAAAAACTTAATGACAGACAAATTCTTGAGCATGGAAAGAGAGAAGGTTGAATGGCTGACATCCATGGTTAGCAAGGGTAGAATGGTTCATGATACTGCTGTAGAATTCATGGGTTACATTTTTAGCAAAGCACATGTGAATATATGTATGTCATGGTTTGTTTGTCATTTCTCTGTTAATTGGCATCTGTTGTCATCTGTCATCAGTCAGCATCTCCTTTGAATCTTCTGGACGGACGCAGCTCGATCAAAGTGGACTAAAAAGCTGATTGATCAGACTGTAATTCATTTCTTTGTGATTTTTTTTCAATGGATGAAAACCCAATTCACATGATAAAGAGATTTTCCATTTGAGGAGCTGTGAGTCCCATGATGTTTATTAGGTCAAAGAGACCATGACAGCCATATTGAAAAAAGCTATGTGTCTTTTGTGTACCAAATGTCATGAAATTTAGTACATGTGTCAGATGAAACTTCTTGTGACCATTACTAATAGCAATTAAAAATTTGTTTTTGATGAAATTTGGTATGTATGTTGTTCAATGTGTGGCTCAACCTTTGAACCTTTGCACTGTGACCATAAATAATTAGTATGAATAATAAATTCTCCCAAAATGCAATTCCTCAGACTGTAAACAATGAAGCTTTAACATTTCTTGCTTGTTACTACTAATGGTGATCAGATTTTCAATCTATCTGCCACAGCAATCATTTGAAAAAATCTATTTATGGTCATGACCCGTATGAAATGTTATGCAATTTGGTATTTGTTCAGTTAGTTGTGGGATGCAACACATATGTTCTTCTTTTAACAATATTTTATATTTTTTCCATGCTTTCAATTTTCTCAAAATGCATAAATGGCTCAGTAAATTTCTTCTCAACTGAAATTGCCAGAGGGAGCTTGACAGTGGCATGTATGTTTCTCCTGGTGAAGATAATATGTTTTCAGGTTAGCTTCAGTGACATGGCACTATTCTTTTCGTAAGTGTTGTACGGGCTACAGTACACCTCCATTAAACACACGAAGTGGAAATGAATGTTGGATAAATATTTAAAATCATTTATAGCTTTAAGTATGTTTCAAGGACCTGATAATCATCTTTGTTCATGATTAAAGTTTGTTAAATCTCATTACTCTTGGAAGTTAAGTTTGTTTAATGATTAGAACAAAAATAAAATAAGTATGAAATTTTGTGCATGACGACATTTTTAAACATGATTATACATCATCAAAGCTTAGTTTATTGATCAACGTTTACCCAATATGGTTGTCAATTTATGCAGTAAACCGAGAGAGAATTCGTATTTGGGAATGTATAGCTCTAAATGTTTGTAATGTGTCTTAAAAATAGTTTGTGAACATGATAACTTGTGTATTTATGATAGGAATTTGATGTTACTTTGTATTCATATTACGCCTAAGGCTGGGTCCTTTGGGGTGACCATGGTGTAAGGTCAAGGTCACTAGAGGCCACATTATGAAACATGGCTAAGTTTCAGGGAAATTTCGGATTAATTCATAAAAAATCAAAGCATTTTCAAATCAGTTGAGAATAAAACTCTCTATAGCTAAAGCTCCACCTATCATATTTCATGATTGTATCTAATTTTATTATAATTGGAATTTGATGAGACTTTGTATACACGATCAATAGGATGAGGTCTTCTTACAGCCGCTGCGACATGGGATAGAGATACAGGAATGGATGCTGTCTGTCCAACCATTATATCACTTGTTTACGGAGAATATCTCAAGGACTGTTCAATATTCTTTGATCAAACTTGAGGAACTTTATAATACATTTGTGTGTGTGTACCTCTGTGTGGTATGTGTGTTTTGTGTGTGGTGTACCTGTGTGTGTGTGTTGTGTTGTCTGTCTGTGTGTGTGTGTGTGTGTGTGTTTGTTTTGTGTGTGGTGTACCTGTATGTGTGTTGTCTGTGTGTGTGTGTTGTGTGTGTGTGTTTTTGTGTGTGTGTGGTGTACCTGTATGTGCGTTGTGTAGTGTTCCTCTGTGTGTGTGTGTGTGTGTGTGTGTGTGTGTGTGTGTGTGTGTGTGTGTGTGGTGTACCTGTATGTGTGAGGTGTGTGTGTGGGGGGGTTGTACCTGTATGGTTTTTTTTATGTGTGTGGTGTACCTGTATGTGTGTTGTGTGGTGTTCCTCTCTGTGTGTGTTCCTCTCTGTGTGTGTTCCTCTGTGTGTGTGTGTGTGTGTGTGTGTGTGTGTGTGTGTGTGTGTGTGTGTGTGTGCGTGCGTGTGTGTGTGTGGGGGGGTTTACCTGAATCCCACGAGCACAGGTATGGTGCTGACAAATCTAGAAACATAATCGGGACGAACCGGCATTCGACCCACAATCATAGGTTTCTGGCGTGCCCAAGGGAAACAACTCTGCACAGCGAATTGCAGCGCCTTAGACGACTGGGCCACCCGTGCCCCTCACTTTGTTTCAAGCAACTGCAAGTGATATGAGAGGTGGAATCTGATTGGTCAATAGGAGAGACATAGAAGGGACATAACTCTGGTGGCAGTACGATCGAGGAACAAAATTCCAGCCACGTTAAGTAACAGTGGAAACTTGACTTTCACAGTCAGTTAACTCCCTTGCTTTAGGAAGATGACTTTTAGAAAGCTCCAGATATCTTTTTCTCTGAAACTGCTTTATCTGAATCTGAAATTTGGCATGCATGTAACTTCTAGGGATGATACCATTTTTTGTTCAATTAATTGCAATTGTCTTCATAGTTATTTCCTTACAAATATTTTAAGAATATAAATTCGCAAAATGTTTTAAAATCATATTCCGAAGAATACCATTAGCTTAGAAATGTTAACTTCATATGAATCTTAATGGCTATACATAGAACAACTTTCTCGAATGCCCGTATTAGTTTTTTTATTTCCCTGGTGTGAAAAATTGGGGGATATAGTGATCAGCATGTCAGTTCGTCCGTTTCCAGAGCAGAACTCCTGAACCATTGAATAATTCTTGTTGAAACTTGCTAATTATACAGATCAGTCTAGTAGTGAACTGGTGCCTTTTGATGATTTGGAATTTCGATTTTTCTTCATTATTTCTTTTTCATGGACTTTTCAGTTGGACTGAAAGTGAGGGTTGTGCTCGTTTCTGGAGCAGAACTCTAAAACTGTTGAATATTCCTAGATGAAACTTGCTGTACAGATCAGTCTAGTGGTGAACTGGTGCTTTTTGATGATTTGGGATATTGAAACATACTGAACACCAATAGTTTTTTCGTCACTGAACTGAAGGTATTCAAATGCATTGAACCAAAAGTGGGGTATTAGGAGCCAAACTCCATTTCAGAATTGCACCAGATTGGGAGGAGATGCCATCTGTCGTGACTCTTGTTTAAAGTATATAGAAAAATATTAAGAACCCCATTTTATTTGACTTGTTTTGAGAAATCCTATATAGGGACTTGTTGATATTGTATTTCCGATGGCAGATCATGACGAAACGTAGTTTTTAGGTTGGGGGGGTCCGGCTTATCTACTGCACATAACATTTTGATACAGATTTCAAGGACCAAGTTAATGCCTCGGCTTATCTGTGAGATCGGCTTATCTACGGTGATGTATGGTACATCCACAGATTAGTTCAACTTTAAGTTTTTTGTTTTCTTTCTACCAGGTACTTCTAACAGTACTTTTACATGGACACCTGTTGTGTTATCAAGGTTACAGTTACTTACTGAACAGAGCAGCTGTTGACTCTTCCATGCCTCTCATTCCTTTGATGTAGGATGTAGGAGAACATGTGTAAGTTGGCAGTTCTCCACTTATGTATGGATGAATTCTCACTGCTCAACACATGTAGTTATTTCAATGCATCCACAGTCATTTGGGGATTCTAGATAAGGCCTACATTCTTACTCCACCCACTCACTCCCTTCAGAAACTGGTAGTTGCTTAGTTGTGGTTTCTTGAATGTTGAAAATTGATGCACAGAGTGATTGTATTTATACCAGTTTGTATAGATATCAGAGTGCATGGCTTCTCTGTACTGTGATGTACAGTACTCAGAAGTGTGTAGAATGTTGTGATATAAGAATGATGGTGTAAAACTAGAGTTAGAGGTTTGCTTGTTTGATTAGTGGAGTCCACTTACAGCATAGCTGTTAAACTCTTTAGTACCTCTCATGGATGCAGGCAAAGTATATGGAAGAGTATTGCACTAAGTATTCAGTGGTAAGTGTGTGTTCATCATGTTCATAGGTGTTTGTGGAGAGTTCAGATTGTAGAGAAATATGATTTTTGCATTTTAGTTCCGTTTTTTTAGGTATGCAAAAACTTTATTTCCAGATTAAAGAGTCTGTTTCTACATATGAGAGTATCTACAAAGTAGGATTTTATCACCCTGGTCTGCCACTCTTGAAGGCATCTTGCGGCATCTGTATGTACACAGATCTGCTTGACAGAGTTTGAAATGGATCATAGCTCATAAACTTTGTTAATAGTTATTTTTTTCCACATGTCAGTATGTCATCGTGTATGTCCTTCTGAAGGTGTCTGAAATTGTGAACACTCACTCTATGCATAGAACAAACTTGGTAAGATTTCAGCAGTAGCAGTATATATATCTGAGCTACAGACCTGACCACTCTAATTCCTCACAGAGAGGCTGGTGTCAGCTCAGGTCAAAAGGTCATATCAACACCATTCATCAATCCCTCAATCTTGTCTGTACCAACTGGCCTATGAAGAATTGATGAAGATTGGTTTAGAAGTATGGATTTGCAGACAGGAAGGCATTTCTGCATTCATTTCTTGTGGTGGATGTCAGTAAAAATAGCAAAAACACTTGTGTACTGATATTCCATACTTCATTTGTTTGTGAGGGTCTGTGTGTTTTGGGTAATAGAAGTCCGGAAAGTGTGCACCAGCTGAAGGAGTTTCTGTGTGGACAGGAAGAGAGATTATGTTTGGTTTCGAGTCAGTGGACTGGAGGAGAGCATGTGTGTAGTCTAGGAATTGTTTGTGGTTGAGGAGAGCATGTGTGTAGTCTAGGAATTGTTTGTGGTTGAGGAGAGCATGTGTGTAGTCTAGGAATTGTTTGTGGTTGAGGAGAGCGTGTGTGTAGTCTAGGAATTGTTTGTGGTTGAGGAGAGCGTGTGTGTAGTCTAGGAATTGTTTGTGGTTGAGGAGAGCGTGTGTGTAGTCTAGGAATTGTTTGTGGTTGAGGAGAGCGTGTGTGTAGTCTAGGAATTGTTTGTGGTTGAGGAGAGCGTGTGTGTAGTCTAGGAATTGTTTGTGGTTGAGGAGAGCATGTGTGTAGTCTAGGAATTGTTTGTGGTTGAGGAGAACATGTGTGTAGTCTAGGAATTGTTTGTGGTTGAGGAGAGCATGTGTGTAGTCTAGGAATTGTTTGTGGTTGAGGAGAGCGTGTGTGTAGTCTAGGAATTGTTTGTGGTTGAGGAGAGCGTGTGTGTAGTCTAGGAATTGTTTGTGGTTGAGGAGAGTGTGTGTGTGTGTAGTCTAGGAATTGTTTGTGTTTAAGGAGAGTGTGTGTGTAGTCTAGGAATTGTTTGTGGTTGAGGAGAGTGTGTGTGTGTAGTCTAGGAATTGTTTGTGGTTGAGGAGAGTGTGTGTAGTCTTGGAATTATGTGTGTAGTTGAGGAGTGAATGTATGTATGTTGTGTAGGAATTGTGTGTTTAGTTGAGGAGTGAATATGTGTATGTTGTCTAGGAATTGTGTGTTTAGTTGAGGAGTGAATGTGTGTATGTTGTCTAGGAATTGTGTGTTTAGTTGAGGAGTGAATGTGTGTGTGTTGTTGAGGAATTGGAAACAAAACCTTTCAACAGTTTTCAACGAAACGTGTCATATGCATTCTCATCAGCTTAACCTTTTGCTATTTTGAAAATTTCTTAATTTATGTTTATGATGGAAACATTTGGGTCTTAGTCTCCCACAATTCTAGGCTTCGTTTCTGGGCCATTATTAACTCAAATGATGAATATTTTTGCCTGAAACTATACATGTCCAATGACCAAATTCTCAAATATTGCCTTTTCATATTTGTCAATTTTTGTGTTTTTTACTTTCTTGCTTTTCCATCAAAACAATTTGTATTTAGTCTCAAACAAGTAGTGTTTGTTGCCCTCCAAGACTCTATGATTATTTATGCACGAAACCATTATCTTTCCTATTATTGTCTTTCGGATTTGCAAACACATTTATAGTAACAACTTTGAACTAATTAATGAAAACAAGGAGGAAGGAGAGATATGTTTTTGAGTAGAAACACTTCTAGTTGTGAGTTGAAATGTTTTTAATCTTAAAAGTTGCAACTTATGTTTCAACCACTAATGTTGGCAGACTGCAGCAACTGTATGCCATGAAATTGAGTGCTTTCAAGCGGGTTGCACTTCATGTTATGGTAACTGACATGAATTGACTGCTTTGGGGATGAAATGGCATTGCTGTTGGACGAACATTTTAATGGAAGAGCAAAAGTGGTCGTTTTGTTTGACTGCAGTATGTTGCTACGAGAACGTCCTATTCTGAGCACAACAGGTGTACATGTGGTTATAAAACTTTACAAGGATTGCTTATTCCTGTGGCCAGAGACAGACATGATTCTGAGTGCACCGACACCTGCCTTGTACATCATTGTGGCTGCTGTGGCATGCGGGAACACCATCAGGTATTATTTTGGGGATGACCATGGGAGATGGCAGACATTCATTAATAGTATTCATGCCCATGAACTCATATCTTCAATTTAACACGACATACAAACATATACCACAGTAGTCAAAGATATTCAAAGCAATCATAAATTCCTGACTATAGCATCATTGCTGGAACCTATTGATATACTATTAACTCGCATGATCAATGGCAGCTGCAATAGAAATCAATGTCTTGTTTATCCAAATAATTATTCACTAATGATTTGATCTCAGTGTCAGTCACCGAGTATACTTCAAATTAATGTCAATCAGTATAACTGACAGGCTTTATTATTCCTTGTTTGACAATTAAGGAACCTCTTTCATGTGGACAGAAGCATTGGTTATTACTTGCTTGCAATGTTAGCAAACCATGATGATTTGGGACTGTACCTGTTTATGGGGACATTTCTATTACATTGTATTACACTATCATATCTGTAGTTACAAATTAAGTATGAGTCTCAGGACTGCTGTACCAGTAGATGTGATAGAGTCTCAGGACCGCTGTACCAGTAGATGTGATAGTGTCTCAGGGCCGCTGTACCAGTAGATGTGATAGAGTCTCAGGGCGGCTGTACCAGTAGATGTGATAGTGTCTCAGGGCCGCTGTACCAGTAGATGTGATAGAGTCTCAGGGTCGCTGTACCAGTAGATGTGATAGAGTCTCAGGGCCGCTGTACCAGTAGATGTGATAGAGTCTCAGGACTGCTGTACCAGTAGATGTGATAGAGTCTCAGGGCGGCTGTACCAGTAGATGTGATAGAGTCTCAGGACTGATGTACCAGTAGATGTGATAGAGTCTCAGGGCGGCTGTACCAGTAGATGTGATAGAGTCTCAGGACTGCTGTACCAGTAGATGTGATAGAGTCTCAGGGACGCTGTTCTAGTAGATGTGATAGTGTCTCAGGACTGCTGTACCAGTAGATGTGATAGAGTCTGAGGACGGCTGTACCAGTAGATGTGATAGAGTATCAGGACTGCTGTACTAGTAGATGTGATAGAGTCTCAGGGCGCCTGTACTAGTAGATGTGATAGAGTCTCAGGACCGCTGTACCAGTAAATGTGATAGAGTCTCAGGACCGCTATACTAGTAGATGTGATAGAGTCTCAGGGTCGCTGTACTAGTAGATGTGATAGAGTCTGAGGACCGCTGTACTAGTAGATGTGATAGAGTCTCAGGACCGCTGTACTAGTACATGTGATAGAGTCTCAGGACCGCTGTACCAGTAAATGTGATAGAGTCTCAGGATTGCAAATTATAAATTTTTGAGACACATTAAATCAATTTCTTAGCAAACCAAAATTAATAACAGTCGTAGAAAGTATTTAGATGTCGAAGTGAAAGTGCTAAAATCACATGCTCAAGGAACCCCAGAGGTGCATCTTATGTTTTATGATATTTCTGTTTTTCAGATTTAATCTAGGTCAAGCACTAGTGATTAAGCATGCCCTAAAGTATTAAAATATGCAAAGTTTCAATATTTACTGGCCCTACGTCTACGTCACTAATTAGTGGTAGATGGGCTTGTCGGTGATCAGATATCAGTTTGCTATAAACGTTAGTTTGCTGTTGAGAGTTTGTTATGTACATAAATTTTATATGATGATATATTGGAGAGAAATCAGGGTTCTTTTAAGAGTTAGTTGTATCCGTTTGTTCGCTCTATTCGTGTTTGTTATATCCGTGTTCTACTGTACTTTAGTTTGAAGCACTTTAGAGACACGTTTGCCAGGGGAAGGGGAACACACCAGTGAATACTATTGCTTCCTTGTGTGAATGTGTGTTAGAGTCAGTTCTCAGCTACATTATGCATGTTTCTCATAGGTGGTATATTTGAATTTGCAGCAAGTAAATTGGAAGCATACACATAGGATGACTTGTTATTCATCTGTCTACAAACAAGTTTGTATTGTTTGTGCAATACCCTTGGACACCGCCTCACAATCAAGCTGTTGGTTGCAATCTTTCCCAATTAAAAGCTAATTCAATTTGTTTCCACCATTTCCTTCTATACCATTCTTTATTCACTGTCTGTTGTCTAATAAATGCTGGGTGGTGCCTTTGATCTCGCCACTACGTGTAATAGAATGAACCATTAGACGATGATACGCATTAGGATTGCGGGGAAATATACAAGATTCGTTCTTGTATATCAAGGCACCAATTCATCTGTCATAAACTTTTTGTGTCTTTGTGTCCAAGTATATCTTCAAGTAACGAGAATGTGTCACATCTACAAGAGTGCATATACAGGCTAGGTATTTGCCCATAGCAAATGTTTACTACTTATTGTGTCAGTCTGGTTCACCAACACCTGCATACCTGTATATTCATGCTTAGTGTGGCAAACTGAAATTGAAAATTATGATAGTGAAAGAGGGGTTATTAGCCTTTTCCCCTGGGTGTTAGAAATGCTCTTATGTGAGTGACAGTGTATATTCAAGAGTACACTGAAATTTCATGGGCTCGATCGTAGCGCCACCTAAGTGGCTATTTGGAGTTATGTCCCTTCTATGTCCCTCCTACTGGCCAATCAGATTCCAACTTTCATATCACTTGCATTTGCTTCGACCAGTCAAGACAATCTCATCGATAATCAAGATCTATGTTGTAATAAAACAGGTCTTACCTCAAGAAGTGCATCAAATCATTTCAGTACCTTGATTAAAAACATGAAAAGATTTTGAAAATATCCATCTATGCCCGGTCGATTGTACACATGCTTTGCAAATCCTGCAGTTGACGGAAATCTGTACATTGAAATCCATGTTGTTTATCAATTATTCACACTGTACAAGAGCACTAATACCTCGCTACATGGAAACTGGGTCAACGTTTCCAGCCTGTCCTCATGACAGAGATTTGGCTCCCTTTGATCATTGAGCCTGACTAACCCAAATGTGTTTAGTGTAATAATTTACAGTTACAAATGTTTAAAAAAATATTTTCATACAGATTTCATAGATACACATATCATTATATATGTGTGAGACAAAGATATGGTTTCGTTTAAGAATTTGTTTACATCCATCAAACAATTACTCATATCAGCAAGTTTGCACCCTTCGATCATTATGGCCGAGTAACACAAACATGTTTAGTGTAATAATTTACAGTTGGGAATGTTGTAAAAAGTATTTTATAATTATTGATGTATTTCCCCTTAACATGTATCATTATGCATGTACAAGATAAAGATAAGGTCTCTTTTCAAAGTCTGTTTACATCTTTCCAACTATTACCCATCCCCATGTAACTTTCTCAAACTATAAACAAATAAAGCACTGTGCAATAACACCTTCCTCACAACTCCCATGTCGACCAACCATAGGCCTTCCCCACAGCCCCCGTGTAGACCCAACTATAGCCAGCATACATGGTACAACACCTTCCCAACAGCCCCCGTGTAGACCCAACTATAGCCAGCATACATGGTACAACACCTTCCCCACAGCCCCCGTGTAGACCCAACTATAGCCAGCATACATGGTACAACACCTTCCTTTAAGCCCGCATGTAGACCCAACTATAGCCAGTGTACATGGTACAACACCTTCCCAACAGCCCCCGTGTAGACCCAACTATAGCCAGCATACATGGTACAACACCTTCCCCACAGCCCCCGTGTAGACCCAACTATAGCCAGCATACATGGTACAACACCTTCCTTTAAGCCCGCATGTAGACCCAACTATAGCCAGTGTACATGGTACAACACCTTCCCCACAGCCCCCGTGTAGACCCAACTATAGCCAGCATACATGGTACAACACCTTCCTCACAGCCCCCATCTAGACCCAACTATAGCCAGTGTACATGGGATAACACCTTCCTCACAGCCCCCATGTAGACCCAACTATAGCCAAGTGTTCATAGGATAACACCTTCCTCACAGCCCCCGTGTTGACCCAACTATAGCCAGCATACATTGTATAACACCTTCCTCACAGCCCTTGTGTAGACCCAACTATAGCCACTGTACATGGGATTACACCTTCTTCACAGTCCCCGTGTAGACCCAACTATAGCCATCATACATGGTACAACACCTTCCTCACAGCCCCCAATGTAGACCCAACTATAGCCAAGCTTACATGGGATAACACCTTCCTCACAGCCCCTGTGTAGACCCAACTATAGTCAGTGTACATGGTATAACACCTTCCTCACAGCCCCAATGTAGACTCAACTATAGCCAAGCGTTCATGATATAACACCTCCTTCACAGCCTCTGTGTAGACCCAGCTTTAGCCAGCGTACATGGGATAACACCTTCCTCACAGCCCCCGTCTAGACCCAACTATAGCCAATTTTCCTTATTTTGCTGTGTGCCACTAAATGACCCAGAATTACAATTAATCACACATAATTGTTTCAATATGCGGAATTCTGCACAGGGATAAACTGAATCCATAAAAAACAGGAACAGGAAGTGTCAAATAGGAACAAGAAAACAGCACATATATAAGTGAATACATACATACATGTATAAACTAAAGAAGGAGGTGTACATGGTATAACACCTTCCTCACAGCCCCAATGTAGACTCAACTATAGCCAAGCGTACATGGTATAACACCTTCTTCACAGCCCCCGTGTAGACCCAACTATAGCCAAGCGTACATGGGATAACACCTTCTTCACAGCCCCCGTGTAGACCCAACTATAGCCAAGCGTACATGGTATAACACCTTCTTCACAGCCCCTGTGTAGACCCAACTATAGCCAAGTGTTCATAGGAAAACACCTTCCTCACAGCCCCCATGTAGACTCAACTATAGCCAACCGTACATTGTATAACACCTTCTTCACAGCCCTTGTGTAGACCCAGCCATCGCCAAGCGTACATGAAATAACACCTTCCTCACAGCCCCCATGTAGACCCAACTATAGCCAAGCGTACATTGTATAACACCTTCTTCACAGCCCTTGTGTAGACCCAGCCATCGCCAAGCTTACATGGAAGGTGTTATCCCATGTACGCTGGCTATAGCTGGGTCTACACAGAGGCTGTGAAGGAGGTGTTATATCATGTACGCTTGGCTATAGTTGAGTCTACATTGGGGCTGTGAGGAAGGTGTTATACCATGTACAATGACTATAGTTGGGTCTACATGGGGGCTGTGAGGAAGGTGTTATACCATGTAGACTGGCAATAGTTGGGTCTACACAGGGGCTGTGAGGAAGGTGTTATCCCATGTAAGCTTGGCTATAGTTGGGTCTACACGGGGACTGTGAAGAAGGTGTTATACCATGTACGCTGATAATAGTTGGGTCTACACGGGGGTTGTGAAGAAGATGTTATACCATGTACGCTTGGCGATGGCTGGGTCTACACAAGGGCTGTGAAGAAGGTGTTATACAATGTACGCTTGGCTATAGTTGGGTCTACACGGGGACTGTAAGGAAGGTGTTATACCATGTACGCTGGCTATAGTTGGGTCTACATGGGGGCTGTGAGGAAGGTGTTATCCCATGTACGCTGGCTATAGCTGGGTCTACACAGGGGCTGTGAAGAAGGTGTTATCCCATGTACACTGGCTATAGTTGGGTCTACACAAGGGCTGTGAGGAAGGTGTTATCCCATGTACGCTGGCTATAGTTGGGTCTACACGGGGGCTGTGAGGAAGGTGTTGTACAATGTATGATGGCTATAGTTGGGTCTACACGGGGACTGTGAAGAAGGTGTAATCCCATGTACAGTGGCTATAGTTGGGTCTACACAAGGGCTGTGAGGAAGGTGTTATACAATGTATGCTGGCTATAGTTGGGTCTACACGGGGGCTGTGAGGAAGGTGTTATCCCATGTACGCTGGCTATAGTTAGGTCTACACGGGGGCTGTGAGGAAGGTGTTATCGCATGTACGCTGGCTATAGTTGGGTCTACACGGGGGCTGTGAGGAAGGTGTTATCCCATACACTGGCTATAGTTAGGTCTACATGGGGGCTGTGAGGAAGGTGTTATCCCATGTATGCTGGCTATAGTTAGGTCTACATGGGGGCTGTAAGGAAGGTGTTATCCCATACACTGGCTATAGTTGAGTCTACACGGGGGCTGTGAGGAAGGTGTTATCCCATGTACGCTGGCTATAGTTGGGTCTACACGGGGGCTGTGAGGAAGGTGTTATCCCATGTACGCTGGCTATAGTTGGGTCTACACGGGGGCTGTGAGGAAGGTGTTATCCCATACACTGGCTATAGTTAGGTCTACATGGGGGCTGTGAGGAAGGTGTTATCCCATGTATGCTGGCTATAGTTAGGTCTACACGGGGGCTGTGAGGAAGGTGTTATCCCATGTACGCTGGCTATAGTTGGGTCTACATGGGGGCTGTGAGGAAGGTGTTATCCCATGTACGCTGGATATAGTTGGGCCTACACGGGGGCTGTGAGGAAGGTGTTTATCCCATGTACACTGGCTATAGTTGGGTCTACATGGGGGCTGTGGGGAAGGTGTTGTACCATGTATGCTGGCTATAGTTGGGTCTACACAGGGACTGTGAGGAAGGTGTTATCCCATGTACACTTGCTATAGTTGGGTCTACACAGGGGCTGTGAGGAAGGTGTTGTACCATGTATGCTGGCTATAGTTGGGTCTACACAAGGGCTGTGAGGAAGGTGTTATCCTATGAACACTTGGCTATAGTTGGGTCTACATGGGGGCTGTGAGGAAGGTGTTATACCATGTACGCTGGGCTATAGTTGGGTCTACACTGGGGCTGTGGGGAAAGTGTTATCCCATACACTGGCTATAGTTGGGTCTACATGGGGGCTGTGAGGAAGGTGTTATACCATGTACACTTGGCTATAGTTGGGTCTAGACGGGGGCTGTGAGGAAGGTGTTATACCATGTATGCTGGCTATAGTTGGGTCTACATGGGGGCTGTTAGGAAGGTGTTATACCATGTACGCTTGGCTATAGTTGGGTCTACACAGGGGCTGTGAGGAAGGTGTTATACCATGTACGCTTGGCTATAGTTGGGTCTACATGGGGGCTGTGAGGAAGGTGTTATCCAATGTACACTTGGCTATAGTTGAGTCTACATTGGGGCTGTGAGGAAGGTGTTATACCATGTACGCTTGGCGATGGCTGGGTCTACACAAGGGCTGTGAATAAGGTGTTATACAATGTATGCTTGGCTATTGTTGGGTCTACACGGGGACTGTTAGGAAGGTGTTATACCATGTAGACTGGCAATAGTTGGGTCTACACGGGCTGTGAGGAAGGTGTTATCCCATGTAAGCTTGGCTATAGTTGGGTCTACATGGGGGCTGTGAGGAAGGTGTTATCCTATGAACACTTGGCTATAGTTGGGTCTACATGGGGGCTGTGAGGAAGGTGTTATACCATGTACACTTGGCTATAGTTGGGTCTAGACGGGGGCTGTGAGGAAGGTGTTATACCATGTATGCTGGCTATAGTTTGGTCTACACAGGGGCTGTGGAGAAGGTGTTTTGCCATGTATGCTTGGCTATAGTTGGGTCTACACGGGGGCTGTGAGGAAGGTGTTATCCCATGTACGCTGGCTATAGCTGGGTCTACACAGAGGCTGTGAAGGAGGTGTTATATCATGTACGCTTGGCTGTAGTTGAGTCTACATTGGGGCTGTGAGGAAGGTGTTATACCATGTACACCTCCTTCTTTAGTTTATACATGTATGTATGTATTCACTTATATATGTGCTGTTTTCTTGTTCCTATTTGACACTTCCTGTTCCTGTTTTTTATGGATTCAGTTTATCCCTGTGCAGAATTCCGCATATTGAAACAATTATGTGTGATTAATTGTAATTCTGGGTCATTTAGTGGAACACAGCAAAATAAGGAAAATCTTGCACAATAAATTTTCTTATGCAAAACATATGATGATACTGGTAGCGAAGTGATAAGTTATAACATTGTGGGCAGCCGTGGCCATACATCGAATGGGGTATGTTGAGGTGGAGACAACTACTTGGGTGCAGCGAGGACCACTAATGTACATCACACATTAATTTCAAATTAATACAAGATTTTTCAGCTGTCTTATTTGATACCTGTCTGATTGTAATAACCAACACAATATGTGTTAAATGTGTTTGAATGAACAAGTTCAAGGATTACACTTATCACATGTTCCACATGGAAATATTTATAGTTAATAGTTTACTTCAATTTTAACCGTATTGAAATTAAAATATATATGTCTAATGCAAATATGTCTATGTTTATCAGCTTGGTGGGAACAATGCACTTCATGCTGTTATCAACATTAACTGTGTGGCCACACTAATTTGGATGTCCCTCCATGTGTGTTTACTTACATACATCCACTTTGATAAAACCATTGTCACAGTGGTATTTATCAAACTACTACATGCAAGAACAAATACATGTACCGGTAGATTTGCACAAGACAAGAGACACAATGCAAGTTGATCATAAATATAATATTCACGTCAAAAAGAATAATTACGGACAGCATTATTATGGCAGAAATACTTTTCAAATTGTGGTTTATTTATCAAACATTGCCTACAATCAGTTCACTGTGTAGCATCACCTACAGAGTATATAGCTGTGGCCGCCACACATTGATGGCGTGATAGTCCCACAAAGGTCCTAATTAGTGCCAGAAAACAGTAAAATAGTTTTCACAGAAATCTGCAGATATTTGTGGATTATTCATGAATTATTCACAAATACTCCATGGATTGTTTGCAATTATTCTGCAGTACATAACAAAATTTTGCTATAAGTCTATATCTTCTTCTTAGCTCATGGAAATATTTTTGAGACATTGATCAGTCATGTCAAGGGTTTAGTTTCGAGAATGATACTTTTGTTAACTTTATGGAAAAAAGTAACATGGTCAATGCCTTTGAATTGTTTTCTTTATGTTTTCAAGCCACTGTGTGATGTAACGTCAAATACTATTGTGTTGAACTGTGAAGTGTCAAACTTGTGGTTGTCTCAAAGTAACAGTTTAGTCCCTGCATATTTGTTCTATATTCATCATTTTCAGTTGTGTCGAACCTCGGATAACTTGAAGTAGGTCCCTTCCTTCGACACAACAGTGTCTGACTGTATATGCATTTGATCTAAGTGGTTTTATTCATAAAAAATGGAAATTAGTCAAGATTATCAAGTTATTGTAAGTCATTATTCATGACAATAATGAAAATCATAGAGATGAACTATATAGCTAAATGCAAAATCTATACAGTTTCAATAATCTTTTATATCTTGGTTGTTCTTTTTGCAGAGATGTGTCTGTAGATGTGCCAGACAAATACGGCTTCAGTGCACTGATGCAGGCTTCCCAGAAAGGTTTGATAGAGTAAGTAGAGTGTGAAGATATGTACCAACTGCCTATATAACAATTGCTGATGAGCCAATTTTGCAAAAGCTGTATTCCAAACATGGCTCCTTTGTCTTTAACTATGTAGTTGTAGTGTCAGAGACCACTTGGCAATGACAGAACTAAGACTCCTGTGAATGCATAAGATTATATATAATGCTTTAATACTGATCTTTAAATTAACTGGTAAGATTTTCTAGCACTGCTTCATGAGTAAACCCAGTAAATGATGTAAACAAATGTACTTCTGACTGTTATGCCTGTCTAAAACATATTCAAAAGGATCCATAACAAGCTAGAGAGTAGGCGTGAAATGTTTAGAATAGTTTTTGAAATGCCATCATTTCACAGAATGTCATCATGGGTTTTCAGAAGCTGTAATAATAGGGCATCAAATTGTACCACACGAGAACAGGTGGTTATGCTGGCTTGGGTCCCCACTTGGATAGGTGACCCCTGCTGACCCAGTATAACCTCTTTTACATAATAGCCAATATTTCTGTATACTATAAAATCTTATCGTGACTTTTCTCTTCTCTGCCGACCAATCCCAATGAAGACAATATTCCTGCCAAAACGTCCTCTGGGCATGCACGAGGCGGGAAAAACATCACTTCTTCTCTGGGTGTGCTAAAGTGGACAGGAAAATTGACCCAGCAAATTTAGCTACACAATTTGTTGGTCTTCTCACTGTAGTATTCTTAAAAAAAAATCACAGATTAGTCGATACTAACTACTACATATTTGTTATATTATTGTACGTTGTGAAGCATTTTTCATGTAAGTAGAGTGTTAATGAACATCTTGGGAATGGATTCCCCCCGACCATGCCTGGACTGGCCAACAGATCTCATGGATCTTCATCTATCATCTGGGGCGGTCGGGTAGCCTAATGGTTAAAGCGTTCGCTTGTCACGCCGAAGACCCGGGTTTGATTCCTGACATTGGTACAATGTGTGAAGCCCATTTCTGGTGTCCCCGCCGTGATATTGCTGGAATATTGCTAAAAGCGGCATAAAGCGGCATAAAGCGGCATACAGCCAAACTCACTCACTCATCTATCATCTATGTAGAGGGGTATTGTGTGCAGTGGATTCTAGATGTGAGCATTGTAAATCAATATCAGATGTGCAATAAAAAGGATTAATGTTGGCGTGGAATTCACAGTCGAAGGATTCATCTAAAAAGACCTAAAAAGAAATCTACAAGATCATCATCATCATCTAATAAGGATAAGCCATCTAAGGTTTCACTTGACAATGAGAGTGCTCAGGAGCAACTTCTCACCACATCCCACCTGGGCAAGACTCACCACATCCCACCTGGGCAAGAATCACCTCATCCCACCTGGGCAAGACTCACCACATCTCACCTGGGCAAGACTCACCACATCTCACCTGGGCAAGACTCACCACATCTCACCCGGGCAAAACTCACCACATCCCACCAGGGCAAGACTCACCACATCCCACCTGGGCAACAAGAAAGTGAAACATGGCGATAACATCAAGCATTCATCCCCTGCTCACTTGCCCATGGAAAAGGAAACGGTGTAAGATCCTGGCGTGGAAGACGTTGCTAAGCACCAGGACTCAATGGATAAGGGGGACGAAGGTTTGACTTGCCAAAAGGCAAGCTACTGGCCCGGCAAACCTGACTCCACTTGTTCCTTTCAGTTTGAAGAAGTTCATGATGGCTCAGACTAAACGAATGCAATCAAGGAATCAGTTGATCAACTTTCTCTGAAAAAAGATATTTCGGCACTACAACACACTGTCTCCAAAGATAAATCAGCTAAGAGGGATAAATCTGCTAGCCTCCCTTTTACAGATATTGATGAGAATGTTGCTCATTCTACTAGAGTTTCAGCAGAGATTTATGATTCTTCTTAATGGACATTTTCGAAGCTTGTGTCAGAGACTCACTACAGAGTATGTGCTGCTAAAGTTGCCTCTCCCTACCCTGATGAAGAGTTACCTATGGGTTTTAAATTGGATAGTCTGAGACATGATGTTAGATGACATGCTGCATAAGCCACCAAGAGGAAGCCCTCAGCCACCTGTGTTCATGCAGATCTCTCATCTGATGACAGCTTGGGTAATTATCACGCTTGTGAAGCATCCCATTACTCAGATCATGGATTGTGCTCTCACCACTTACCTGTCTGAAACTGTTTCATGGTTCAGTTATAAGGATCAGCAGGATTTGTTTAGACCAGATTTCTCATGTGCAGAGATTATTGAGGACTTGTACATCATCATACCTTCTGGTCAACCCCATGCAAACGAAGCCTGTCCAACAATGGTCTGAACATCCGGTACCAGTGGAAAGTCCACCTCAACCTGAGGTTTTCCACACTTCATCCTTGCCGTCTTTTACAGCCAAGATATTACAACACACTGATGCTTTATGAGCCAAAGCAAGGGAATATAAAGCACGTCTACATAAGGCTTCAATTAACCTCCTAGATAGGTAGACCCTCACATCATTACTCCAATGTCATGGATGATTCCACTTTCCAACCACTTTGCAGAGGTAGAGGTAGACATCCCAGAGGCAGAAGTAAAGACTGTAGCTGGCTATTTACCAGAATCCCCTGTTCATCCAAATCCTTTTGAACTTGCTTTGTCAATGGACCTTGATTCAAGACTACCAGACTGCAACACAACTCCAACTCCGGGACCAGTGGGAGGGCGACTCATGTTAGATGACAAAAATTTAAAGTTAGTAACGTTAGACTGGAAGTTGTAAGGACTGGATACCAGCTCCTATTCCATCATTGTCCAGCCCTTGTATTCCAGCCAGTAAGCCGACAATTCCATTTCGAAGGGCACAAGTTGGCGGCCATGAACTTGTCCATAGGGAAAATACCTGACAAAGGAGCCATACAAGCACTGGAAGAATCAGAAAACACCATAGGATTCTACTCCCCAGATTTCCTGGTTCTGAAGAAAGAGAGATTATCTGCTCAACAGAGATAATTTGCTGCATCCGCCCAAGTTTCAAACGGAACTCAGAACATCACCCAGGTTACAAGATTGGGCCAAAAGTCTGGATTTACACAAACCTGCATACAGTGAAGTCTGGTTAATTCGACACTCGTTCATCCGACAATCGGCTTCATCCGACACTAATGATTGGAACCGATTAAATCAGTGCTATTTATACCTGTTAATCCGATAGTCTCGCACTCTGACTCCGATGGACCACATTTGCAACAAATTACTGGAATCACTCATTTATGAGTCTCGTTAATCTGACACAGTGATCAGCATACTCTGCGGTCATCTGGCTGTGAAAAAAAAAAAAATTCTTGCCGTTTCAACAAATTCCAGCAAAATGTACGAACGTTTGGGAATCAAATAAGTTTTATTTAAGAACTTCAAGAAATGATTGAGATTTATCTACAAAAATTTCCTATTCGGGGTAATTCGGGATATTCAGGGTTGTAGTGAAAGGGGGGCATTACCTGGGGTTTCTAGTACATACATCCAACCAAATCTGAATTGACACCTGTACAGGAGAGCACTTACATAGTAGCCAGATGTTTGCTTCACAGACGCAAGGCAAGAGGCCTAATTTCGGAATCTCTAAAACTACCCAACAGATCTTGCAGGTGGTGTATGTCATCATGGTCATCACATCGCTTCAGGACCAATAGAGGCAGGCTCCAATTATGTTCACTACAGGACTGGATAAACACCACAAGTTCTCTCAACTTAGAATCTATGATTCAAACTCCAACAACAGAACTATTATAATTGAATTGGTGGCTCATGATACCTCCTCCAGATCATCATCTTTTCACAGATGCATTTTAGCATTGGATGGGTGCACACATGGATAGTGCAACAGCCCAGCAGGGAGATTGGTCAGAGGAAGACAAGATGCTTCATATGAATTGTCAGGAAATGAAGACCATTGACCTGGCACGCAGGACATGGAGTCAAAGACTACTTCAGTCTTCAGTGTTAGTAGCATAGACATCACTTCTGTAGTAGAGTACATCAAGAGGCAGGGTGGTAATAAGATCAGAGAATTTAATGAAGAAGGTTTCATATTTGTTCAGATTGGGAGTCTCAGTCAACTGCAGAGAGGAACCTTGCCACATCCTGGGAAAATTCAACATCCTGGCAGATTGTCTTTCATGGAGAAACAAGTAATTCCGACAAAATGATCTCTTCGATATGTTCAGTGTTCAGATGGATCGTCACGATATGGCTGAAATATTGCCGATGTGACGTAAAGCATTAACTCACTCACTCACTGTTCAGATGGATTATGATGAATAGGACACTCCTCATCTTGATCATTTTAACACCTGCCTGAATCACAAACCTGGCTTGGCCAAGCAGGTCTTGGTACCCAAGATATATATATTCTGCCTTCATTGGGATGGTTGATAGCTGGAAGTGAAGAGGAACATCTGTTCACAATATTCAGATACTATAGTGGCTAATGTCTACGATGTAATAGAGGTAGTATTCCTAGAATTATAACTAATGTTTGATTTCTCTATCATTATGACAGTTTACGTTGATTAAAGATATATGTAGCCACCGAGTGTCTTGAAATTTTTGGTTCTTTTAGTATGTTATTCCATGTATACTGCCGCAAGAAGCACGAATACCATACATTTTGTTTGATATATGAAGAATTACTCATATTCAAGAGTTATTAGATTGGTTTGATGCACAAACGAACATACTGTCATGTTGCATGAATCAATGTTCATGAACGCATCACATGCGACATTGTAGATCCATGACTAAAGATGCACCATTTGTCTCGTGCAGGATTAGCATGTAAATTTTGGAAATCATGTGCAGCAAATCGTGATAAGAATAAAGACATGCTGTGGTAACAACAGACCAATTGTTAGTTTGGTACACATTGGAAACATCTCTTCTTAATGTACATACTTTTCTATGGTTTCAATTGTTTTTCTCGAGTTTATGACAGATGTTAAAAATTTCATACCTGATATTCCTCCTATATACCTCTTGGGATTTTTTCTGATGTGTGATTGGATGACATTGAAGGTCAAGATCACTCAGTATGAAGGTGACAAAAAAGGTTGTGTAAATGCTGCACCTGGTACATCAGACTGGTTGTGAACCATGACACATCAGACTGGTTGTGAACCATGATACATCAGACTGGTTGTGAACCATGATACATCAGACTGGTTGTGAACCATGATACACCAGACTGGTTGTGAACCATGATACATCAGACTGGTTGTGAACCATGATACATCAGACTGGTTGTGAACCATGATACATCAGACTGGTTATGAACCATGATACATCAGACTGGTTGTGAACCATGATACATCAGACTGGTTGTGAACCATGACACATCAGACTGGTTGTGAACCATGACACATCAGACTGGTTGTGAACCATGATACATCAGACTGGTTGTGAACCATGACACATCAGACTGGTTGTGAACCATGACACATCAGACTGGTTGTGAACCATGATACACCAGACTGGTTGTGAACCATGATACATCAGACTGGTTGTGAACCATGATACATCAGACTGGTTATGAACGATGATACATCAGACTGGTTGTGAACCATGATACATCAGACTGGTTGTGAACCATGATACATCAGACTGGTTATGAACGATGATACATCAGACTGGTTATGAACCATGATACATCAGACTGGTTGTGAACCATGATACATCAGACTGGTTGTGAACCATGATACATCAGACTGGTTGTGAACCATGACACATCAGACTGGTTGTGAACCATGATACTATACTTGATTTTGAAGTATTACAGTGAAACAGGAAGTCTTTGTGTGTATTCCTATGAATTATTTGCCTAATTTATTTTTAACCTTTTTTCAGTATAGTTCAGCTGTTGCTAGATCATGGTGCAGACATCCATCTTAAGACTGATGCAGGCAAAACATGGTAAGTGTAACAACATTTTGTAACATTGAAGTAAAAACAGACACATATAGGATATTGCTCCAGCTTCAATTTAATATCTGGTCACATGTCAGTCCACTCTATTTAGGGACAGAAAACAAGGTCAGTGTTAGTTGACCAACCCGAATTGGTTGTCATTGATTGGGAGGTTTTTTTAGTTTATAGGGTTTCTGCACTACAGGTAAACAAAATGGTTATATTTAGTTGGCAAGTTGGAATGCTGTATTAATGTTTTTACGATGTAGTTACTCCAATCACAAGTGAGAAAATGCTAATTTAACTCTATAATTTGATTGTAATCTGGTATTAATTTTATTCTATGAACTAGTACCCCGTCTAAGGATACTGGACAACATAACTGCATATACACTGTATTCGGGAGGAATAGTGGTTTTGAAAAAATATTCACTGGTAAGATATTATTGATGTTAAATACGGAGAAAATGCTATCACTATTCTGTTTGATAAAAGTATGTTTGGTTTTGATAGAGATACATTATGTGTGTTTACATATATCCAACCGGAGAGATCGACCTGGTATGATAACAGAGATAGACAAAATGGGGTAGAGATTTTACTGTATTTTTTATTGAGTATAATTCTTGTGAATACCCTACCTCTATTACATCATTGCCATAAATTCCTGTTTATGGTGAGAACCACACTACAAATTTTTATAAATTTTCAACAGATGTCCTCTTCACTGCCAACATATCTAATAGTTGTGAGGGAAACCCTATCCCTTGCCAGGTGAGCCACCGCGCATGCGCAAGGCGGGAATCTCCTCACTTCTTTCCTGTGTGTCCAGATGACAACAAGGAAAATCTTTTGTTGCATACATCTGTACACGTAATTGCTGTTCCACACTTACAACACTAGATCATCTCAAGAGTGTATAAGAAGTCAGAAGTCGCTTGTAAGTAATTAGTTAGAAAAGTGTTTTGGGATGAGTACTTCATCCCAAAAACAGACACCCGTCTGTTCAGCTTGTGGGCAACATCAAATCACTGGTCACCCTCACCCTACGTGCATATCGTGCAAAAGGGAACCGATGTACCTTTCGGGTTTTAACGTAACCAGTCACGTACATCCGGAAGCTCAATGACCCTGATTATAAAAAACACTAGAGCGTCAGCAAAATATTCATCTGCTTCATGTAAGAAAGTGATTAAGTCCGTTGTGACTACTAAAGATAATCACGTGGGTAAAAAGCGAGTGTCGTGCGAGGACGCTGTCTCGCCTTATGAGGAGAAGAGATCTCGTCGCTCATCCCACTCTCCCAATATAGTTAAGGAGCCGATGTACCTTTCAGACTTCAATGTAGCCTGTCATGTGCATCTGGCAGCGACTGGTAAGGTGGATCATCTAGGCTTGGAAGAAGCAACTGATCTCCACTCTATGCAACGCTCCCCCTTTAACTTAAATGAGTTCAGAGAAAACAATGTTTGTAATGATTGATAAACGCATGCAATCAATGTCTAATGAAGTCACATATCTAAAAAGGATCCGTCGCACAACCCCGGCATGGCCAAAAAGGGATTGATCACGAGATTCAAAAGAGATCTAAGGCTGAATATGGCAGAACACCCTCATACAGCAGACATGCACAAGGTCACGCTGAATCAGATTATTATGAGGACAGTAGGAGAGTCATAAAAAGAGATCGAGAATCTCATAGATTACCTCCCTACCACGCACACCATAGGGTAAATCGTGAATCACGGGCATCGCATCGCAGTATGCACAGAAATACACACCAGTCACCCTCTAGCCACTATGATAGACGAACGGACAAAGCTGGTGCAAATCAGGATAGAATTCCTAAGCATGCGCCATCTCATACTGCCACACAGTCCAGTTATATGGGCGGAGAAAGCGAGGGAGATGTTACGTCACAATCATACAGTTATAGAACATGTGATTCCCACACTGCTAGCCGTAGATCAGACGATCAGGATTACGCTACCCTAAGCCATATGACCCACTCCCAGCGCAGCCTGAGTAGGGGGTGCGGATCTATAGCTAACACTGGTTCTTCATGCAATGGGGACTCTACTACGGAGGATAATTATAGACAAAATAATTATTCCATTAAAGATATCATTGCAGAACTTTATAATCTAATGCCCGCCTTAATACCAGAAAGCAAGGACAAAACGCTCGTTAAACCCTTGTTAGAACGTGCTGGGTATGAAAAACCTGTCAGTAAGACTGAAGAATTCCATACCCTCCCCTGTCCGTCATATATTGATGACGTCATCAAGAAAATTGAAGATTCATGATGAAGAATTCTATGATCTGGTTAAGGAACCTAACACCAAAATGCATGTTGACATTGCCAAAATCAGGAACTTAGGTTACATCAACAAACAGATGATTAATATCAGTTCATACATTAACTGGATTGCAGCTGGAGTTCGCCACATCATACCACCAAACAACCAGAGCGAGGACTACCCTTAGACACCCCCACGGATATGACACTACAGCAGACCGGATTCATTCACAGCTCACTGGACCACATACTGAAGATGCAGGAAGATCTTCAATCAGCACAAGTTTGGATGTCAGCACAGTTCCTGCTCATGCAAAGAAAACATTTACTACAGCAAGTTCATCATATGATCCCAGAGCCATTAAGAAGATCCATGCTATCACAGCCTATCACAGCGTCGCAGATATTCAACGGAAGACTGAAGTCAGTGAAGGAAGCCATTGCATCGTCAACTAGCCAGAAGTTTCAAGAATCTACCATCTCGTTGGCATCCAGGATACAGAGACGGCCGGCAGATATTCAGCATCAACAACAGAATCCTAGATCTCGTCATGTGAATCCTGGCCGGGATTCTTTTCGAGCCTCTACATGGAAGAACAGATCATTTCAACCCAAGTACAGGAACTCCAAAGATGATCATCCCACTTCGCAGAGAGGACGAAGCAGAGGCAAAGGCAGTCTCCGAAGGGGATACCGCCGGAAATGACTCAACCAGAAATCTACAGACCCCTTCAGATCCTACCAACATCACCTGCCCAATGGACAACGATTTAGAACTATAGAAGATCAAAGATACAACCACATCGAATCCATTGGAACTAGCCAGTCTCACAGACCTCGACCCAAGTTCAGCATTCATCCGACCACGGGACCAGTCGAAGGTCGTCTTATGCAGTACGCAGACAACTGGAAGACCATCACAGAGGACTCATGGTTGCTCAAAGTAGTAAGAAAAGGATACAAACTTCACTTCTCAAAACGACCAAGACTAGTCATCCACCCTACCGGACCCCGATTCCAGCTATCAGGACCGAAGTTAATTGCAGCAGAAGTGGCCATTACAAAAACTACTTGCAAAAGGAGCTATCAGCATCTTAAGGATCGAGTCAGACACCACTCACAGATTCTACTCCCCAGTATTCCTGGTACCGAAGAAGAATTCTTCAGAGATGCGATTAATCATAGACCTAAAAGTCCTGAACAAAGATTATCTGGAAAAAACACCCAGTTTTCAGATGGAATCTATCAAGAAGTTGAAGAATGCCTTAAGACAAGCAGATTGGATGATAAGCATAGGCCTCCAAGAAGCCTATCTTCACATCCCTATCGATCCAAGTCATTGTCGGTATCTACGCTTTGCAGTCAACGGTCAGAGATAATAGTTCAGGGTACTCCCATTCGGCATATCCATCGCCCCATGGTTATTCACCAGGGTCACCAATCCCATCATCGGATTCGCCCATATAAAGCTCATAAGGCTACACGGATACATAGACGATTTCCTATCGGCCGATCAGGACAAATCGCAAATCAGATTAAATACAACGTGCCTCATCCAACTACTAACACACTTAGGATTCCTGGTTCACCCCCTTAAAAATCAGAGCTAGTACCCACACAGGACATCACCTACATAGGCGCAAGATTTCTACTCAACAAGGGCATAGTAGCACCTCCAAAGGACAGATATGCAAGAGTAGAACACATGATAACAAGCGCACTCGATCAGCCCATCAAATCGAGACGCTGGTGGATGTCTTGCCTAGGCACGCTCACATCTATCCAAGACCTAACCTACAGAGGCAGACTACAATTATGGCCCCTGCAGGATTGGATTAATACCACCAAAAACCTAGAGCTGGAAGCCTTAATCCAACCTCCACAAGTTCGAATCTCAGAACTTCACTCGTCAAAATGTCATGCCAGGTATTCCACTCGCATACCCCACCCCCCTACATCAACTCTACACAGATGCATCAGGAGAGGGTTGGGGTGCATATATGGACGATGTTACCATACAGGGAAAATGCTCCTCCCAAGAAAAGGAGTTACCCATCAATTGTCTAGAAATGAGAGAGATATATCTAGCCTTAGAAGCATGGCAAGATCGTCTACACCACTCGTCAGTGAAGATCTCTACAGACAACTGGACCGTGGTCGCTTACATACAGCACCAAGGGGGCACAAAGTCTCAGCCTTTATTGAAGGAGGTTACACATTTATTTGCCTTGGTAGACTCAGTGAGTTGCAGAATCGAAGCAAGACATATACCAGGCAAGCTAAATATCCTATCATTGTGAATAATTCTAAGAATACTACCTCTATTACATCAGGAATTAATCCCTCCCACCTCCCCAAATATCTGCATCTATTTGATGAGGAAAATGGGTTGAAAGAAGTGAGGAGATTCCCCCCTTGCGCATGCGCAGTGGCGCCCCTGGCAAGGGATAGGGTTTCTAGCAGATTACCTATCCCCTATGGGATACTCCAAACCTAGATCTATTCGCCACATGTCTCAACAACAAACTACAAGTCTACGTCAGCCCTGTACCAGACCCGCTAGCTCTCCAGGTCGACGCTTTCTCTATGGAATGGGAGGGAATGTTTGCATACGTCTTTCCCCCATGGGCTCTCCTATACAGAGTACTGAAGAAAATAGAAGAGACGGATGTGTCATAATCCTCATAGCCCCGGCATGGGCAAACAGGGCTTGGTTTCCAAGGTTACTACACCTCCTAGTGGAAGAACATCTGAAACTCCCAGTACATCACAACCTACTGAGACAACCGAAAACGGACATATTTTACGGCCGCTTCGACAACCTCCACCTTCACGCTTGGAAGTTATCTCGAATAAGATGCAAGCCGCCAGTTACTCTAAATCAGCTGCACGAAGAGTGGCAAGCTCATGGAGACCAGCATCATCTGCCCTATACAATAACAGATGGGACAAGTTTGTCGAGTGGAGAATGAGAAAGCATTTACATGTGGAGATAACGATACCTATAGTGGCTGAATTCTTGCTCTATCTCAGAAACGACAAGAGATTACGACATGGCACTATTGAATGCTAAAGATCAGCCCTGGCATCAGTATTACAACACGATGGCCTATCTATAGGTACCCACCCAGTACTGAATCGACTCATGAAGTCCTTTGTACTGGAAGACATTAAAGTACCACGTACATTCCCAAAATCGGATCTATCTATAGTACTGTCAGCATTGATGAAAGCACCATATGAACCCATGAGTAGTGCGACATTACTATTAGTCTCCAGGAAGACTGCTTTTCTCCTAGCCATGGCTACTGCGGCTCGTGTATCAGAATTACACGCTATTGACATTTCCACTGTAACTCATACCCAAGAATGGAAATCAGTGTCGTTCAGATCGCTCCCAGAATTTATTGCCAAAATACAGTTGTCAACCTTCGGCCCACTCGGACACAGGCAATATACAATACCAGCCTTAAGTAAAAGTGTGGACTATCCGGACAGATTACTTTGTCCCATAAGAGCCTTGAGATACTTCATTACAGCAACTCAACCCCACAGAAAGCAGAGAAAACGCCTTTTTATCTCTTGCAAACCCTCGTCAGAAAAGGACATAACAAAGGGTACTGTAGCGGGATGGCTCAGATCGGTTATCACAGATAGCTATAAACTGGCACAAGTCTCCAACTTGGGGAAACTGCAGGCCTCACGAGATCAGAGCCCTTGCAACAAGTCTAGCAACATGGAATACAGTATCCATTGAACAAGTCGTAGCTAGCTGCCAGTGGAAGTCCCAAAACACGTTCTCAAACTTTCACTTACGAGACCAATCTGGATGGACTATACACACTGGGACCCTTGGTGGCAGCCCAGGTGATAGTCTCCAAGTAACCTTGTTCCCCCCTCTTCCAGAAAAGGGGAAAAAGAGTGTGGGGGTGGGGGTGAAGATTTCAGAATACCTCATGAACTCAGGGTAAGTTGACCTTTGTACTGGGTTTTACTATTGAATTAGTAAACAAGGCAAATGGCAACACTGAAATCAGAGATCGAAGGATTAAGTGATATACGGTATCTACATCATAATCTAGGATGTATCGATGTACTACCACCGGAAATGACGTCATGGGAGACGTCAAAATACGTTAAATATCACTATCCATAAGGGAATAACAGAAAACCACGTCATAAGTGATAAGAGATCATAGAAGACATATACCACAACGTGGGCTTGGAATGACAACGGGAAGTGACATCACAGAAGACGTCATCACCTGAAGTGATGTCATAATATGTCTAAGTATCACAGTGGTGGATATGTACACGGATATTATACCCATTATATGACGTTTGAAATCTCTCTATGTCTAGTCTTGTTAGTAGACTATTTGACATATTCCGTTTGAGACCCTTTTGGCATACAATCCTTGGGTAACCACTTCACAAAGCCAAATATCTAAGGGATGCTAGATACCAGAACCCACCAGTCCCTCTGGTGTATACTGGCAATGATGTAATAGAGGTAGGGTATTCACAAGAATTATCAAACAATAGATTATCATTGTGAATAATTCTAAGAATACTACCTCTATTGCATCAGGAATTAATTCCTCCCACCTCCCCAAATATCTGCATCTATTTGATGAGGAAAATGGGTTGAAAGAAGTGAGGAGATTCCCCCCTTGCGCATGCGCAGTGGCGCCCCCACAACTATTGGATATTTTGGCAGTGAAGGGGATGTCTGTTGGAAATTTATAAAAATTTGTAGTGTGGTTTCAGCATCAACAGGAATTTATGGCAAAGATGTAATAGAGGTAGTATTCTTAGAATTATTCACAATGATAAACTATTGTTTGATATTGGAGGAGTACCCAGCTGTTTCTATCATTGTACTTGGAGACATGAACAGTAGAACCGTTGTGATGCTGGACTATGTGGAGAACGATGTTATTCACCATGTTGAAGGTAATGATTACTTTGTAGATTTTTTACACAATTTGAGATGGAAAGGTATTCATGTGATAAATTACTTCATAACTTTGGAAAAACACTTTTCGAAATGTGTTCAATACTGAACATATATATTGTAAATGGAAGATTTGGGACTGACTATCAAATCGGTGATTATACATTTATTGGACATTTAGGGTGTAGTGTGATAGATTATGTCTTAGCATCGAGTGACATGTTCCCCGGTGTCATCGATTTTGATATATTATCTAGATCGGAATCGCAGCATCTACCTGTACATTTAGGCATTAATAAAAGCGGCTGCACAAAGTCAGACTCCTCAGGTAACTGTAAAGACTACAAATATACATGGAAAGACTGTTTTTCAGAGCGTTTTGTCCACAGTATGGGATCCTCTTCGACAGCAGACTTATTAGAGAATGCAGCATTGTGTTCTCTTACAGACGTGTCTGGTGCAGTCGCGTTATTAACTGATGCTATTTTATCAGCCGCTTCTGTGATGAAGACACGAGTGAGCGATAACTATAGACGTTCATCGTGGTATGATGATGAATGTCTTTGTAAAAAACATGAACAGTGCCATTATTTAAATGCGTTTAGAAAAACTAAAGATAACTAAATTCTTATTAAGTATAACAAAGTTTGCAATGAATACAGATCACTATGTAGAATAAAGAAGGACCAATATACACAATGTAAAAGGAGTGACCTAGAAAATGCTGCAGCGGGAGACTCAAAACGTTTCTGGGACATGATATTGATATACAAGACTGTTGGGGACTATTTCTCTTCGCTGTATTCCGAACAGATGGGTATTCAGGATGATCTTGGTGAGGTGGAGGACATAGTGACATGTCCAGAATATGTGCAAGAACTAACAATTGACATATTAGATTCTCCAATCACCAGATCCGAACTTTATGATAGTATCAGTGCCCTGAAAAGTAATAAAACACCTGGTCTTGACGACATTCTTCGTGAATATCTAAAATATTCATCCGCTGTTATAATACCTTATTTAGGAATCATATTTAACAACATTTATCAAAACGGTGTTTTTCCTGAATGTTGGGCAACTGGGGTAATTATCCCACTACATAAGAAAGGGGACGCCTGTGTTCCTTATAACTATGGAGCTATAAGCCTCCTGAGTATCCTCAGTAAAGTTTTTACATCTATTGTAAACAGAAGACTAGTGTATTGGGCTGCAACACTTGACAAAATATCTGAATGTCAGTCGGGGTTTCGAAAAGGTTATTCAACTATTGATAACTGTTTTGTTTTAAATTCTGTCACTCAGCGTTATCTTTCACGTAAAGGTGGTAAATTTTATGTAGCATTTATTGATTTCTCTAAAGCATTCGACTCCATTCAGCGTCATCTTCTATGGAAGCTATTGTACAAACTGGTTTAAGTTCTAAAATGGGTAAAATTTTACAATCCATCCACAGTAAAGTAAAAGCTTGTGTTCATTCAAACAACAGAGTATCTGGTACATTTGATTGCTTCATGGGTGTGTGCCATAGTGATTTATCTGAAAGCCCCAAAATGGCTTATTATGCACAGTTTAAAACATCCATTTTATGTGAGAACGATTTGAGTAGTATTACAGTAAATAAATTCAGAACAACATTGACTCGTTTTCGGCTTAGTTCTCACAATTTAGAAATTGAACGTGGACGACATTATAATATTCCTTGTGAATTTAGAAAATGTAAAGTTTGTAACTTAAACCATATCGAAAATGAATATCACTTTTTGTTAATTTGTCAAGCTTATAGCCATCTTAGGCAAAGTTACATAAAAATCTAAATTTTACATCTTTCCAAATATTCTGAAGTTTAATACACTACTGTCATCGCAAGACCCTATTATCAATATGAATACAGCAAAGTACTTGTTTTATGCCAATGTTGTAAGAGCACAAATACTCCAACATGTACAATGTGCAATTATGTTAAAACTGGTTTTGTTAAAAAACAAAAAAATGTGTATTATATCTTATACTGTTTGCACCTTAATTGTATTTCGTCTGTACAAAAAGGCCCGTGGCCTACAAGTACTGAAAAAGTGAAGAAGATACACAGCTGACAAGGAGTGCCAGTTTGGTGCCAGACATTCCACTGAGAGGTCAAAGTCAAAAAAGACAACAGTCAAGGATTAGATATGAACATTGTTTCAAACTGGTAGCGCAGTGTACAACATTATGCCCTGCCAGAACTTTGGATGTTCCAGTGGAAACCTAGATGGCTTGTCAGTTTGACATATTGAGTTTCAGGAGAAATCACACTCCATTGTCTGATGTAATCAGACCCAGTTCAGTGTATCAGTGTAGGCAGTGTAGTTTATCATACACATAATTTGGTACCAGACATTCTGTGTTTCATGTGTCTTTAGTAGAGGATCAATAGCAGATCATGCACATGAACGAGATACTAGGTCTAACAGGGACTAACGACCACCAGCCCAGTATGACAGCAGCAGAAACAATAATGTCAATCAGCACCTGTGTTGCTCATTGAAGCTCTTCAGAACATAGTCAAGATTTAAGCTGCATTAAGCTAATGAGAGAACCAAAGTGTACTGACAATGGCAGTCAGCATACAGCATATTTGACAGCAGTTTTCCCATGGCACCAAAATGACAATACCTAGGAATTCTTTATACATGGACAGAACTGTGCAAAGAAATGAACATAGTGAACTGAGGATAGTAATTTATATAGTTGATAGACTATAGTCCATCAAGGCGGGGGAAAATGCAGCAGTAAAAACAGTGCGCCAAACCGCACCCAAACGAACATGAAATGGACATGAAAATGTTGTGTTTCACGTGCAAGAGGCACTTAACATGTTAAGCGACTGTGGTTTTGAGTTCAGTTGTGCAAATGTTGTCAGGTGGCAACATGTGCTTTTCGTTTAGTCCCAATACGGGAATTTAGAATAGAAACGTTGTTACAAAACAACATAGTAACTGAGTTCACTTGTAAAAGTGAACTTATCCTCAAGTAGTGGAGAAACATTGTTCATTATAGAAAATAGTGTAACTGATTAGATACATTAAAAGTTTGAACTTGTTTCAATAGTTTATTGTTTTGAATTTTAGGGGTTATCTTCACTCCAATACATATGAAACAGATTGTCTACAAAACATGACATAAAAAAGAGACTAAAACAGTACACAACTTAGCAATCATTGAAGAGACGGAAACTTGATGGGATAAAAGATCTAAGAGGTATATTTGTTTTGAAATGGGGCAATAAATATCTCCTCCTCTTGTATAAAATAGATAAACTTTCAACTTGGACACCAGCTATCTTACCAGGTACTGAAGCATTTTTGTCCAAGCGTGATTTGTTTTGAATAGAAAAAGCTCCATAACAGCACTGACTGAAAAACGTTAAACGTCAATCTATCTATCTATCTACAAATGTACCTAAATATTTATATTCTATAACAACTTCCACAGGCTTGTGATTAATGGTGACAGGTGGTATGTTGTTACTTGAGTACTTAAGGCTAACCTCATGAACAAACAATGTTTTCCCAGGGATATGGAAACAGGCTCCATCTGTTCGTCCATCTGTCACCTTTCATTTCCACAGCATAACTCATAAACTGTTCAATAGTTATACATCAGGCAAGCATTGAACTTATGTCATTTACTAATAAGGAGGGGGCACGGATGGCCCAGTCGTCTAAGGCGCCGCGATTCGCTGTGCAGAGTTGCGTCCCTTGGGCATGCCAGAAACCTATGATTGTGGGTTCGAATCCCGGTTCGCCCCGATTATGTTTCTAGGTTTGTCAGCACCATACCCATGCTCGTGGGTTTCACCGAAGTGGTAAATGTCTGAGACCTGCATCACATTTCGGGCTTTCCTCCAACATTAAGCTGACACGCTGCGATATAACTGGAATACTGTTAAAAGCAGCGTTAAACTAAACTCACTCACTCACTCACTACTAATAAGGAATTTTTGCCATGGTTGTTGTTGAAAAGCTCTGAGCTTTAAACTGTGATGTTATGCTTGTAATGTAGTGCCAATGACATTTTGTTTTCATGCTAATACTGATCACTATTTGTTATTACAAAATTGCTAAGGTTAGACCCCAAATACCCAGGTTATTCCTAACTACCTCAAAGTGGGGTTGGCATCTCTGCATTCTCTGTTGTGTCTGTTATGTTTTTGGCTTATTCTTCTTCACCCTTTTATGACCTGAGGCTGGTCTAATATAATATTGCAGAAACATTCAGGTGAACTTCGGAGTTTAAAGACACATTGTGCCCTATTGCTCTGCAACCGCTCATCTGAATTTTATGTTTCTGCTGCTTTAGATGCTTGACAGTTTGGGTATATGTCAAAAGTAACAACGCTTGGTGACCATTATAGATTTTTAGGTTTAGTAAAGTATAACTTGCATGCAGATGCTGTGTAAAGATAGTGAAAAAAGCAATAACCCCAATTCACAGCCTATACATTGACGCTAGAGCCATGAAAGTCTCCTGCAGTTGGAATCGGTCTGTCCATCATGTTTTGCTTCTGATGCAAAACTCTAAAACCGTTCAATGCTTGTTGACCAGACTTAGCAGGCTATTAGTTGAGTCATGAACTGGAGCCTGTTTCCATTTAAGAATTTTGGTAATCCAATCCAGATGTACTAATAACTTTGTAAGAAATGGAGCCTGATCCATGGGACTTTCTGGTTTTAACTTCTAATAAGTAAGTGTGTGTTTTCCAGTCTTTTTTGATAAGAACAGAAGTATAAATGTCTAAATGCTCAATGTGTGAGCTTAATCCGTGAAGAATTTTGGGTCAGATCTTTTGTTTTCTGTATAACCAAATAATTGGCCATACAAATGGCCATGCATGTATGTTAAACTGGACATTCCGATGCATAGAATTTTGTTTGGATATTTTTTAAAGACATACTTACAAGTATGCAATACTTACAACATTCTTCATAATAATCATTGCAAACAACCTATAAGAAATATCTAAATACATTTCATGTAGAATGTATAATTTTTCCTTCAGAATTGATATTTCTTCTGCATCTTGCATTTTGTTTGCTAGAAGCACTCACTTTCTTTATGTACTAAACTTGCATGCATTCATGAGACATACCTACGTGATCTATCTATGACTTACTACATCATGGTATAATGGATGATGTCACAGACTTTGAAAGACAACATTGCCTCCTGGAGGGCATTATACAGACAACTACAGATATTGTTCCAATAAATATTGATATTGATAATACATTGTATGTCATTAATTTTATTAATATGATACCCATGTCATGTTTCATGTCTTATGTTACAAATTGTGGATTGTATAAAAATGATGTGTTACATGTATCAGTGTTTCCACCCAATGATCACAGTAATGCACAACAACTGTGTGCTGCCATGTAAGATGGACGATACAGAATTGCTCACACCTACTCTGCTACCAGTGTCCAGTTATGTATTACAAACTGATTTTGCATTTAAATCATTAACATATAATTATCTACTCTCATTTAATCTTTATTCAATATAAAATAATCCCACTTAGAGTGTCCAACTTGATCATCTAGATCTGGTAATCCTTGATGTAGACATGTAGAGTCCCACGTCTGCCTGGTCAGTTACACACTAGAGGTACACTAGTTGACATGTACACAACTGTTAACTGGTCAGTTACCGTATATGACCGCGGATAAGCCGACCCCGTAGATAAGCCGGGGTGTTAACTTGACCATTGAAATACGAAAGAAAATGATATGACCCGCAGATAAGCCGAACCAGGAAGTGAAAGGCAAAAAACACTGCAAAATCAGACGGCAAGACATGTGCCGGTACTCCCAGATATTCCAAAATATAAAACGTTGTAATTATATTGAAAAAGTCATTATTATTTCTAATAAAGATTTAACAAACCAGTCATCCACTTTCATAATGTGGGAAGCTGTTTCTCTTGGTTTTTTTAAATCTCGTAATGATCGTTATATGTTGCCATCAACAACGAAGCACCATTTTGTGAATCGTTGTATATAGAATTATGAACCCGTGAGAAAATATATCAGCTAGAGCGAAGACTCACAATTTGAATTCAGCATCGTAAGCATGGCGTTTTCGTTTCAAACTCATGATGAGAATGTCAGTCAGTCTGACTGACTGATGTAGGAGATTTAACGTGCGCTTTCCGACTGTAGCGTATTTCGCACACGGTATTCAGTCAGTCAGTAAAAATAAACCAACTTTTATAACCCCCTTTACACCATTATTGTATGTTAATCCAATTGAATTAAATAAACTATCATACTTTGAACACATTGAATGACCATCACTTACTCACAGGCTTCTCCAGTTTATTAAACTAATCTCCCGAAAACAAAGGAATTAAGCCCCTAATCCCAACACGATCGCTAAGCACCCACAACTTGAAAATGTTTGTGTAAACAACATGACAATACCAATCGACCCATTATTATCAGTGCTCATTTCCTTGTGTACCGTGTTGCTTTTTAAACAACAGGAAGCAATCACAGTGGTCACCGTTTGTGACGTCACAGGAAACAGCTGATCACATGTTTTTGCAAATGGCGTACGGAATAACTCGCCGATACAGTTGTTTATTTGCCTCTTTCAATAAAGGTAGACACTTGTTCACTATCAATTTATAAACTTTGCAAAACGTACGTAATAGCTATTGGCGATTTCATCTGGGGATTATATATTATAGCTGTGAATTACATATATTGTTACATGTAAAGATTGTGGAGTTTATGAAGAACGATAAACTTTGAACATTCAATTGAAAACTTATTATCGGAAGTAGTAACATGCAAAACATTTTTTTAATAATGACAACATTGTTGTATAATAATAACTTTATTGATAATTTATAACAATAATGGCTCTAGTCGTGGCAACTTCCAAACTTTCGGGAAGTTGTAATCTATCGGACCGTCATTCAGGCGATGTTTCTGACAGATCATGATCTGAAAAATACTATCATGAAAGTGTATCCCGTGGATAAGCCGACCCCTTTCTACAGAATCTTTTTTCTGGTCCTCAAAATTCGGCTTATACGCGGTCATATACGGTACACACTAGAGGTACACTAGTTGACATGTACACAACTGTTAACTGGTCAGTTACACACTAGAGCTACACTAGTTGACATGTACACAACTATTAACTGGTCAGTTACACACTAGAGGTACACTAGTTGACATGTACACAACTATTAACTGGTCAGTTACACACTAGAGGTACACTAGTTGACATGTACACAACTGTTAACTGGTCAGTTACACACTAGAGGTACACTAGTTGACATGTACACAACTATTAACTGGTCAGTTACACACTAGAGCTACACTAGTTGACATGTACACAACTGTTAACTGGTCAGTTACACACTAGAGGTACACTAGTTGACATGTACACAACTGTTAACTGGTCAGTTACACACTAGAGGTACACTAGTTGACATGTACACAACTATTAACTGGTCAGTTACAGACTAGAGGTACACTAGTTGACATGTACACAACTCTTAACTGGTCAGTTACACACTAGAGGTACACTAGTTGACATGTACACAACTGTTAACTGGTCAGTTACACACTGGAGGTACACTAGTTGACATGTACACAACTGTTAACTGGTCAGTTACACATTGGAGGTACACTAGTTGACATGTACACAACTATTAACTGGTCAGTTACACACTAGAGGTACACTAGTTGACATGTACACAACTATTAACTGGTCAGTTACACACTAGAGGTACACTAGTTGACATGTACACAACTGTTAACTGGTCAGTTACACACTAGAGGTACACTAGTTGACATGTACACAACTATTAACTGGTCAGTTACACACTAGAGCTACACTAGTTGACATGTACACAACTGTTAACTGGTCAGTTACACACTAGAGGTACACTAGTTGACATGTACACAACTATTAACTGGTCAGTTACACACTAGAGGTACACCAGTTGACATGTACACAACTGTTAACTGGTCAGTTACACACTAGAGGTACACTAGTTGACATGTACACAACTATTAACTGGTCAGTTACACACTAGAGCTACACTAGTTGACATGTACACAACTATTAACTGGTCAGTTACACACTAGAGGTACACTAGTTGACATGTACACAACTATTAACTGGTCAGTTACACACTTAAATCCCTGTTCTTTTGTCCTTGTAACTTGAATCTGCAAAAGAAAATATGTGTGCACTATCTATGAAGGTGATAACGTTTCACTGTGGCACTGACAATAAGGCTGCTTCCTGGACCAGGGTTGGGTCAGTCCTCACTCTCAACAGTTTGATAATGTCAACTGATGGTTTCAGTGACAGAACATTAGCTGCTCCAGTGTTTCCATGCCGACCCAAAACCATCCTCATGTAATGACCTTCTGTAATTGAGGTTCCAAAGTAACTGACTGGCTGGATTTCATCAAGTTCTTTGGAAACCTCATTCAACATAATTTCTTCTTCCCTCTCTCCTGTTTGATGATTAATATGTTTCAGGGCTCCACATTGGGTGTGTCATATGAAATACATTTTGCAAGTAACTCTTCAATAGTGTTATGGAGACTATGACATAAATTTGACATAATGGCATTGGTCAAAAAGTGCACATGACCATGCAAAAAATCAAAGAAGTCACCTCTCAGATAAAATGGAGGAAAAGAAATGGTGTAGCATTAGCAACTGCAGTGAAAGAATAATAGGTTCAATTGTTTTGAATCAGTTTGGAGATGTTTTCTTTATTGATAGCTAGCCTGAAAATAAAGTGAGTTAATGTTATGGCCTGTTTGTGCATCTCCTGTCTTACATCTTCTCCTCAAAAACCGCTTATTCCTGTTGATAACACTCACGTTTGTTCAAGAGATTTTCAGTCCGTCTGCCACAACAGCCTTATTGAGAAACTATTAATCATTAACTCTTTCAACACCGCAGGCCGGTTACTGTCACTGGCCAAGAAGCCTTGAGTCCCCAGACACCACAGGCCGGTAGTCACATCAAAGTAGTGTTTAATTTTATGAATATACCAGTCATAGCATTCATTTTTTAAATCTATCACATTTCACAATGTCTGAAGGTAGGTATTTCATTTCAATTTATCATATTTTATCAAAAGATTTAAAATTATTTACTATTTCCCACAATGGTATTGAAAATAAAATTTTCGGACACACACTTCGACAACGGGTGTACATCTAACATGTCAAAGAGCAAAAAAAGATGTTTCAACTAACTCTTTAAATATATTATATAAGGTTATAAATAAAATCACAAAGCTGTCAAACTTACATCTACCGGTATTAAAGTTATTATATTTTTCTCATCGTCTGATCACATGTAAAGTGTCAAGTGACATCTCAGCTTTCATTGTCTCGATTTCTAGGCTTGGAGTCGATGCTTTATGCCAACATATATGCATGAGAAATCTTTGCCATATCTCGTAACCTAGCAAGATACTTCCACAGAGTTCCATATTTATATGAATCACGATTTCCTGCTTAAAATGTTCAGAATAACACAATTTAACCAAAACATTTCGTCAAAATCGGTAAATTATCATACACAAGGATAGTACCATGGTTGTTATTTAATTGGCTGCCTTAGGTCATGTGCTTAAATTTGACCAATCACGAATATTGTAGCAGATTTTGGCAAGAAAGCATCATTACAAACTAGTTTCTATACAATAAGATTGCATGTTACAGCTATGAAAAATACTCCAGGGGAGGTTACTATCATATTGGTGAAGAAATATAAGCTTTCTAATTATGCCTGACATTGAAGGCTTTGATGCACATGTTATTCATACATTGTTTTAGCTTCCAAAACAGAGCTACTTCCTCATGTTACTGAGTGGACAGCCACTGTTACCAGGAAATAGGTGATGACAGACACTATTTATAAGTCTTTTTAAAATAATTTTTTGATTACGTAAACAATCAAAATAAAAGAGAAATAGTTAAGTGGATTTTGTGAAATCTTATGTCTGCTAAAAATCGCCAGATGTTTGCTTTTTTGGTCCGCTACGTTATGAATGTGTTGTTCTACACCTGTCCTAACTCTCCCAAGTCTGAGGTTTCCCTTTCTCAGACTAAAGCAAGGAACACACAATATTGCTGAAAAATAATTGATTGTAATATGATACAATGATAATATAACATGTGACTGGAACCCAAACTGCTCTGTTAATACAATAACACTATGTATTCATGGAACATGTCACTGACTGTAATTGTTTTAGACAGTTGGACTGTTCTTGGTGTACATGGTAGAATATTCTTCCCCTTCTCAGTTAAAGCAAGGAAAACAATAGTGCTGAAAATACCTTTTCCCCACCAAACGTCAGTGATACCAACCACACATATACATGACTGGAATAAATTGCTCAAATCATACACTAACAATATGTATTTTATTCATGGAACATAATCAACAACAGTAATATTATTTACTTATCTAGATGTACATAGTAGATTATTACTTCTCAACACAAATAATGTTCACAGATTGAATGAGGAGGTACTTTTATGCCACTATTCACGTATGATTCACATGTACAATTACTAAAAACATTTATCATTATTAGTATTAAACAGTACATATGGTACATAACAATAAATCTGTTAAATTATCAATTCTGTATAGGGGATGAGATGTGGACAGTGACTGTGTCACCAGTAATTACATTGCATTTACATTGAAAGTGATTAGGACCCCCAAACAATGTTTTAATGTCCAAGCTTGTGGCTACAGATCAAGAATGTTAATCCAGAACACCAGCAGATCCCCCTCTTCAACAATTAAGTGACAACCTCTTCAGTCGACTACCACATCTGCCTACCTGCTTGGATCTGGAACCACCATTGTTCTGACAGTCCTCGAACCAACAATCATCTTGAGGACTTTCATTGGCGGCTGAAAAGTAGAATAGCTGAAACATGTCCGAGCATTAAGAGTTCCTGGAGTAAATCAAGAAGGTTGAGGATGCAGGCAGGGTCAAGGAACTTGAGTTGGATCATAGTGCCACATCTTGCCCAAGATCCAGTCTTTCGACAACTGGACCGCATCATGCGACTCAAGAATCACCTCTGCTGTGGAGGGAAAAACTCACTTTAGTTCCTGGATGCTGCTGGTCATCTTCTCGGGCTTATCTTAATTGAACTTCGAAACAATCAAATTAATGAGGAATCTAAATCCAAATCTTCTGCTTAACTCAGGATAGGGAACACTATATTCCTAGACTCTATATCAGTTTGTGTTTTAAATGCCATTTGTTAGTTTTCTGTATGTGTTATTAAAATCTACAATCTATCTACTCTTTTTGTTTTGTATTTTATATACCTGAACCAGTGGATGAGACTTTGGATACACATCCACAAGATCCTGCCATGTTCTTTAAAGGCTATTGGTGAAATGAGATGAATGCCTTTGTGGAGTCTCAAATGCTGGCGTGTTAAGTAGACAAAGTTCTGCACCAGTGTTTTTGTTTTCATTCTGTACCTTCAGTCTTGAAATAAATTGCTATGATCCTGCTCTGTCTGGTGGACACATGCCTATATTAATATTATAACACTAAAATGGTTAAGGTTGTTGTTTGATATATTTTATTTAGGTGACATTTTCAGACATACAATAACAGTCTCAGTCATTAAGAGAACTTGTCCATCTTGACTAAATGTCTGGCAGCAGTCAGGAACTCAAGAGGAGTATTTAGTCCTGCTCAGTACTGGTCATTATGTCTTGACAGCCTCTGGTCAATCTCACTGTAAGCCCTGTAGAGGGGTGGGGGGTGGGGCACCGTGGATCATCTGGGCTAAATTGGACTTGATGACCACCTTTCTGTGATCCGAAGTATTCGACTTTCATGGATTTGCTAGGGTTTGAACCAAGAAACCCATGACATGCGTTTTATGAATCTATACAGTTCCTTCTTCACTTTGAGTCAACTACATAAAACAAAATTCTTACAACATTTCCTACTAAAACCAGGCCTTGAATTATCATGAAAGCATATATAGGATGGTGAGTTTATCTGTTTTACAGTGGAGTCGTTAGTAAACTCCAATGCGTTGACCAGCCTAAATGTGCACAGGGGATCGTAACAGTCCCTGACACTAAACAACATACTCCCTAGCTATTGTTCCCTGCACGTATATACGTAGACCTATCCAGGATGACAGGGAACACACCGAAGCAACAGGAAAGGACTAGCCCATGGAACAAACCAGTTTTGAGAAACAGTTAACCACATCAAATATCCCTTTATTTAATCCCTGAAATATCAATGAATTGGTATTTCTTGGACAAAGTATTGAAGAAGCAGTGAAGACCTAAGAATAACCTGCATTTACTTAACTGAATACCGGTAGTACATATAGCATGGGGACAAAAGTGTTACCAATCTGTGTTATTTTTTGTTTCGTGTAGTAAATATATACATAAAGTATGTCAGTCAGTGTTTCACTGTGATCTTTTTCTTGATATTGAAGAAATGATAACTTCACAACTTAAAAAATAGCCATTATTCATTTCAAGATCAGTGAAAGAATTGTCGATTTCTTTTATTTCTCAAGAGGAAGTGATCAGTGATAAGGTATGTTAAGAGTTTACAAAACTCAGCTAGCCTTTAAAGTGAACTTTATCTCCATGTCAAGAAATATCTCCAAATTGACAACAGCAGGCATATACAGCACTCTCTTCCCAACCATTTCCTGCAAAGTGCTGTTGATCTGTCATATGCTATTTTGTTTGCAACCAGTTTCATGGTCCATGGTTGCATTCAAACTTTTATGCATCAAATAGTTTACACATTTTTTTAATGGATTTTTTAATTCCTATTTTATCAAAATCACAAAAATATGCTAGAAATTGATTGTGTTTATGGAACACTGTCCAACATTTTCTTATACGTATCAGACTTTTCAGTGTAGCATCTCAGAGAGTTGCACCAAGGGCCATAAACAAAACAATCTATTACCAGTTGATTTTATTCTATTTGATAATAAAATCATAAAACTAACCCCCCAAAATTAAGATAGACTTTAACATATGGTCATGGTTTTCTGGATTTGGCGCTGGTGATCTGTTTCAAGACAAGGATGAGCAGCATGTCTTGACATTGTTTGTGTCATAGTTGACTAGTCTCTTCAGTCATGTAGTCGTGACATCTTGTACTTTTCCTACAGTCAAAGCAACGATGGAATATGTAATAGTCCAAATGACAAGGTGTCTAAGCTGATGGCAAGGTGTTTGAAGCTGTTGACAAGGTGTCTAAGCTGTTGACAAGGTGTCTGAAGCTGTTGACAAGGTGTCTGAAGCTGTTGACAAGGGGTCTAAGCTGATGGCAAGGTGTCTGAAGCTGTTGACAAGGTGTCTAAGCTGATGGCAAGGTGTCTAAGCTGTTGACAAGGTGTCTGAAGCTGATGGCAAGGTGTCTGAAGCTGTTGACAAGGGGTCTAAGCTGATGGTAAGGTGTCTGAAGCTGTTGGCAAGGTGTCTGAAGCTGATGGCAAGGTGTCTGAAGCTGTTGACAAGGGGTCTAAGCTGATGGCAAGGTGTCTGAAGCTGTTGACAAGGGGTCTAAGCTGTTGACAAGGTGTCTGAAGCTGATGGCAAGGTGTCTGAAGCTGTTGACAAGGGGTCTAAGCTGATGGCAAGGTGTCTGAAGCTGTTGGCAAGGTGTCTGAAGCTGTTGGCAAGGTGTCTGAAGCTGATGGCAAGGTGTCTGAAGCTGTTGACAAGGGGTATTAGCTGATGGCAAGGCGTCTGAAGCTGTTGACAAGGGGTCTAAGCTGATGGCAAGGTGTCTAAGCTGTTGACAAGGTGTCTGAAGCTGATGGCAAGATGTCTGAAGCTGTTGACAAGGGGTCTAAGCTGATGGCAAGGTGTCTGAAGCTGTTGACAAGGTGTGTAAGTTGATGGCAAGGTGTCTGAAGCTGATGACAAGGTGTCTAAGCTGATGGCAAGGGGTCTAAGCTGATGGCAAGGTGTCTGAAGCTGTTGACAAGGGGTCTAAGCTGATGGCAAGGTGTCTGAAGCTGTTGACAAGGGGTCTAAGCTGATGGCAAGGTGTCTAAAGCTGTTGACAAGATTCTTGTTTGTTGTTAGGATGACCCAATTATGCCCCACACTTGAAACTGTAACACCCCTCATTTGACCCTGTCATGCCCTAGCTTGATCTACAATGCCCTGAAATTGACACAACAATGCCCCTCGTATGACCCAATTGTTCCCTTGTCCCAATAATATCCCAGTCTTGATCATTAATGCCCCTCACTGGACCCTGTAATGCCCTTAATTACAGAACTAGAGTATCTGTACTGAAAGATTGTCAGCTGTATTTAATAAATGGGTAGACTGTTAAGGTATGATTTTTACAAGATCAGAATTTAACTGAAGTTAAAATCAAAAGTCAAAATCAGCAATTTCCTTCAGGTGCAGTAGAAAAATAGTTATGTGTCTATATTGTTAACCAATTTTCTCTTTGTGTTTTTGTTCAGTTTGATGCTGTCATGTTTTACTGGTCAACTGGAGGTGGTGAAACTGCTGCGCAAATACAATGCTCAATATGATGACTTTGACCGTGGAGGGTCTACTGCCCTGCACTGGGCAGCAGATGGTGGCAATGTGAAGCTGATAGACTGGATGATACACAATGGAGCAGACGTCAACATGAGGGATCACCATTCTGGCTGGACACCCTTGCTTAGATGTGGTTTGTATATATATAAAAGTCAAAAATTAATCATGTTTATGTTCCTAGTAAATTAATACAAGCCTAGTCATAACTTGAAGCCATTTGCAATGAGGAATGTGAACAAAATGTTCACAATATATTGAATGCCATTACATACAGTTTACAAACGCGCAGCTTTGTCTGTCATATTGTTTTGGTCATGTAAAGGTATGCATGTAATGAATGTGAAACTTTGCACATAGTGGGGCATACAGCTTGGCTTGTATTTGCATGATCTGTGTATGTAGTGGTCAACATCTCACCAAACATGTCCAATAGTGGGCACCACTGGTATAGTCATCTTAAGCACCACAATTCGCTGTGCTGAGTTGAATCCCTTATGTAGCAAGAATCCTATAATCATGGGTTTGAATCATAGATTTGCTCTGGTTATTATTCTTGGTTTGTCTGCCATAGTTTGTGAGGATACAGATCACATTTATATACCACCAGTCTGTCAAATTTTTGACAGGCCTGAAAGGACATTGTACTTTTTCGACTTTTTGTTTCATATGGTTTGTTACAATAAGGAAGTTCAAGTTTGTTGAAGGCATCAGTATTGGAATTTCATAATGGCTGCTAGGTAGCCTTCTTTGATTACAAAAAAATAAATAAAAACCTTCTTCTCCAAAACTCAAAGGGACACCTGAGGCCTGAAATTTGGTGGGTGAGATGTTCTCCATATGTAGCTTCATATTTGTTTGAGGCATGGTGATTTTGGAAATCAAATATGGTTGCCAGCAGTCATACTGGAAAATCATAATTTGTCTTAAACATCTCTTTAGAAACCACTGGACCAATGGTGCTGAAATTTCACATACTTCTTCCTACCAATGATGACAGCTGTATTTGTTCAAGTGGTTTGAATCCAGTTTTCAACATTCAACATTCCTTTGCTATCAGGGATAATCGGTTTTGACCTTCGCACATTGTGGTCTGACATTGTGATCATGCAGTTCAAAAGTTCTGCCGATAATTCTACCGAAAGGAACAATGACAGGACTTAAACTGTCTTCAACATGTTGCTGGTCATTCAAATGCCCATTCACAACAACCAAATCAGTTTGCCTGTGATGTGTGATACCGCATACCGTTCCCAACGAAGTCACTAGCAACTTTTTCTGCATTCTGAGAATTGTAGGCAAAACCTTGATTCGTCTGCAAACATGGTGTAATGCTATTTGTGCACAATCATTGCGGCCTATGGTAAGCTGTTAGGGCCACACCCTTCATAGAGCTGTTGTTTAAAGATTGATGTTGAATTCATCTTCCTGTTATTGTACAGAATTCTCTATTGATAGCCGGAGCAGATTTTGATCTGTTGCTTAATACAATAAATTTTATGAGATGATCTTGTCTAGGTGTAATTTTTCTAAGACCTGCCACGCTCTGGTCTCATTACAATCTCAATGCAGGTATAATATTGTGTACCACAGTGGAGAAATAACACTTCCTGATTTGCCAAACAATCGGGACACTTAGGTTATTGTTGTTCCACCCTCTATCTATCGTATCCACAATTCGTTATTTTTTCTGTTCGTTGAGATGTTTTTGAATTTTTAAATGTGTACTGGGTTTAATTGCATTAGTGAGTGTCAGTTTCCCTAAAGGTGCTCACACTTTTGCTTCTGTGTGCATGTTCACCACATGCTGTTCATTGTTGATGTGACATTTCATTGTGATTAGATGTTGCGTTCAGATCCACATCAAGCGACTATGCTTGTCGTAAAAGGTGACAAACGGGATCGGGTGGTCAAGCTCGCTGTAAGACTTGGTTGATACATGTCATCGACCCCAATTGCGTGGATCGATGCTCATGATGTCAATCACTGGATTGTCTGGTCCAGACTTGATTATTTTACAGACCACCATCATATAGCTGGAATATTGCTGAGTGCGGCGTTAAACAACAAACTAACAAAACAAACAAACAGATGCGCATGACGGTATGTTAAATGTACACCTCAACAACAGCTACATTTACATCACTGGTTCCCTTAGTTTTTGTCTGTGGTACATTTTAGAAAGTTAATGAACAGATGTTAGACATTAGTCTTTAATGATCTACTTAAGTATTTATTCTACATTTATGTCTGGCAACATCTTGTAGTATGCATGCAGCGAAAGGGGAGAGCTACTCTTGTTGTATATGGGGTAATCTAGAGGAAACATGTACACCAGTTAAACATTATTCAGTTTCAAGTGAGTGAAATGCTCGTTATGGTTGTATTGAAGTAAATTGGAAGGAAATTTGAGTGTAGATGAAAGTGGATGTATATGAGGTCTTCAGCAGTTGGTTGTCCTGATACTGCTCTTACAGATCAACTCTAGTTGACTTCACACTGCAAAGCTGAAGTGATTGGAGGATGTGAGTGGAATGCCTTTGTGAGAACTATTAAGGCGATATTTGCTGGATGTTTTTGCAACCTGGCTATACTCTCACATATGCAACCAAGTTAGCGTGTGGATATTTCTAGGGACAAGCTAGTTAGAAATGCTGTCAGAATGCTTGTTCAGTAAACACGAAGACTCATTACAACAGTTCACTGGGTCCTCTGTAGCACTGTCTACACCTGGTAGTGATTGATAGTTTTAGATATACACTAAATATTTCACATACAGATCGCTGTGAGATATGTTATATTCATGGCAGTAAACTAAGTTCTTACTGTAGATATACACTAGTTTGTTGCTATCAATTGCCTCAAACCATCAGTAGTATAGACATCAGTACAAAGTCATTATTTACATTTCAACAAGTTTGAGTGTGTTCAGACCCACTACACTTGCTATCAAATAGGCACCTTTTGTAGTTTCACACTATTTGAATACAGGTACTCAGACAAGACAAGTTCATTCCATTGTCCAATCAGTAGACATTCGTTTATAAACATATTATCCTTCTCAGTTGGAAATACAACCTATTGTCAGATTGAAGTGAACAACACTTCAGGACAACATATACCTACACATTGTACAGCAGTCGGTTTCTCATGACATCACTTCACAAAATCTAGGACTAAATACATGTTGAACACATAAAGATCAAATGTTTCTGTGTGTCATATAAGGTGCCATGAACATGTAGTGATGACAGATACAATACTTCTGAGTGTCATATAAGGTGCCATGAACATGTAGTGATGACAGATACAATACTTCTGAGTGTCACATCAAGGTACCATGAACATGTAGTGATGACAGATACAATACTTCTGTGTGTCATATAAGGTGACATGAGAATATAGTGATGACAGATACAATACTTCTGTGTGTCACATTAAGGTGCCACGAACATGTAGTGATGACAGATACAATACTTCTGTGTGTCATATAAGGTGCCATGAGAATATAGTGATGACAGATACAATACTTCTGAGTGTCACATCAAGGTGCCATGAACATGTAGTGATGACAGATACAATACTTCTGTGTGTCATATAAGGTGACATGAGAATATAGTGATGACAGATACAATACTTCTGAGTGTCACATCAAGGTGCCATGAGAATGTAGTGATGACAGATACAATACTTCTGTGTGTCATATAAGGTGACATGAGAATATAGTGATGACAGATACAATACTTCTGTGTGTCACATCAAGGTGCCATGAAGATGTAGTGATGACAGATACAATACTTCTGTGTGTCATATAAGGTGACATGAGAATATAGTGATGACAGATACAATACTTCTGTGTGTCACATCAAGGTGGGTGCCATGAACATGTAGTGATGACAGATACAATACTTCTGTGTGTCATATAAGGTGCCTTGAGAATATAGTGATGACAGATACAATACTTCTGTATGTCACATCAAGGTGCCATTAGAATATAGATGACAGATACAATACTTCTGTGTGTCACATCAAGGTGCCATTAGAATAGAGAAGACAGATACAATACTTCTGTGTGTCACATCAAGGTGCCATGAACATGTAGTGATGACAGATACAATACTTCTGTGTGTCATATAAGGTGCCATGAGAATATAGGGATGACAGATACAATACTTCTGTGTGTCATATAAGGTGCCATGAGAATATAGGGATGACAGATACAATACTTCTGTGTGTCACATCAATGTGGGTGCCATGAACATGTAGTGATGTTAGATTCAATACTTCTGAGTGTCACATCAAGGTGCCATGAACATGCAGTGATGACAGATACAATACTTCTGTGTGTCATATAAGGTGACATGAGAATATAGTGATGACAGATACAATACTTCTGTGTGTCACATCAAGGTACCATGAACATGTAGTGATTGTAATGGATCCTGTTTCGTTTACAGATTCGAGTTTTGTATGTATTGTTGATTTGAGATTGCCGGACCAAGTTTTTGTACTGACCGTCACATGGCTGAAGTAAAGTTGGCTCGTATTGAGCTCGAGTTGTGTCATTAATACGAAGGTATTACATGGTGTCAGAAGTCATGGCAGGTCGAATTGACATTCCGCCCATGAATTTCGATGCCGCTAATGTGGCAGAAAGTTGGAAAAAGTGGAAACAGACGATAGAATTGCTGTTCAGTGGACCACTCGCGGCGAAAGATGAAAAGGAAAAGTGTAGCTATTTTCTGTTGTACATTGGTCAGGAGGGCCGAGATGTATTTAATACTTGGACATTGACAAATGAAGAAAAGGATAAATTGCAACTTCTGTACACAAAATTTGAAAACTATTGTATTCCTAAAACGAATGTGACAATCATGCGCTTTCGCTTTAATACACGTGTTCAGGGCCAAAATGAGACAGTGGATTCATATGTGACAGAAATCAAAACCCCCGCGAAAGATTGTGCCTTTGGTGCGATTGCTGATGACATGGTTCGTGATAGAATAGTTTGTGGAACGAGTAACAAACAAGTACAAGAAAGACTGTTACAAGAAGCAGATTTGACAGTAAATAAGGCCCTTGAAATAGCGAGAAGTTTTGAAGTGAGTAAAAAACAGATGAAAGAAATTCAGTCAGAGGCAGTTTGTAGCATTCAGAAGAGAAGTGGTGGTTATACTCATCAGAGAAAGTTAGGGGACAGTAGTCAGAAGCGATCAGCAAGTGCACAGGCTAGTGTGAAAACAAGTAGTGATATGTGTGAAAGATGTGGAAAATCACATTCAAAGAATGACATGTGTCCTGCGAGAAGTGCTGAGTGTTTGAAGTGTCACAAATTTGGACATTATGCATCAGTTTGTAGGTCCAGAACAGTAGCAAGGAATCCACCTAAAACACAGAACTCAAGAGGGTCCGGAAGATGGAAACAAGGTCAAAGCAACCCAAAAGTCCACAGTTTAGAGACTAATGAACTCTTTATTGGGACAATAGAGGATAGAAAGGGTGAAAGTGGTGAAGACTATTCAGAACAATATGCAGAACAATATGCAGATATTCTAGTGAACAAGAAGTTCATAGTTGCTATGAAGATAGATACAGGAGCACAAGTTAATGCTATGTCAGAGAGAGACTTTCTAAAGTCTGCAAGTTTGCAGGTCCTCTTGAGAAACCGGACACAAGGCTTTACGGCTATGGACAGAAGTGGTTGAAAATTGCAGGTATGACTTACCTGGATTGTAGTTACAGAAATGTGTCTGTACGCCTAAAGTTCTATATAGTGCAAGAAAAGGCACCCTCAGTGTTAGGACTTCGAGCCTGTGAGGACTTAAACCTGATAAAAGTCCTGTTGAACATTGAACGCCTGATTACTGATGCAAGTAGTTCTGAGAAAATACTCAGGATGTTTCCAGATATCTTCCAAGGCTTAGGATGTCTTGAAGACAAGTACAGTATTCAGCTTGACCCAGAAGTGAAACCATTAGTACATGCTCCACGAAAAGTTCCGATTGCCCTACATGAGAAAGTTCAAGTGGAACTTCAGCGAATGGAGGACTTGGGAGTGATCATGAAAGTGGAAGAGCCCACTGAGTGGGTAAATTCTATGGTAGTCGTCCCTAAAGCCAGTGGTGAAATTAGGTTGTGCCTTGACCCAGCTGACCTAAATAAGGCGATACAACGTGAGCACTACAGAATGCCCACGATACAAGATGTGACCTCAAAGATTGCTGACCACAAGTACTTCACAGTCCTAGATGCAAAATCGTCATACTGGCAAGTACAACTTGACCACGACTCCTCCATGTTGAGCACGTTCAACACTCCATGTGGTAGATATAGGTTCTTACGTCTTCCATTTGGAATTAAAAGTGCCAGTGAAGTGTTCCAAAAGCGCATGGACAAAATCTTCGAAAAACTGAACTATACTCACCCAATAGTAGATGATATTCTCATCAGTGGCAGAACCATTGAGGAACATAACAAGAACCTCATGGACACTCTTGAGACTGCAAAAGAAAGTGGTATCAAGTTAAATGCAGACAAGACTCAACTGTGTTCGCAGGAAGTGAAATTCTTTGGTGAAATACTTACCTCTGATGGCATGAAACCAGACCCGGATAAAGTTGAAGCAGTACGCACAATGACAACTCCAACAAGCAAGAAGGAGCTTGAAGGTTATCTGGGAATGTTCACTTATCTTGCACAGTATTCCCCTTGTCTTTCTGAGAGAACTCACATCCTGCGTGATCTGATTAAGCAAGACAGTCAGTGGAATTGGACTCCAAACCATGAACAAACGTTCCAAGAGATCAAGGATCTCATCACAAGATCACCAGGTCCTGTTCTGCGATATTTTGATTCCCAGAAAGAAGTCGTTCTGCAAGTGGATGCATCCCAGAATGGTGTTGGGGCTGTTTTGTTACAGGAAGGACACCCTGTAGCATTTGCATCCTAGTCTATGACGTGATGTCAGCGCAATTATGCACAGATAGAAAAGGAGATGATGGCCATAGTATTTGGCTGTGAGAAATTTCATCATTATTTGATGGGTAGAAGATTTGTTGTCATGTCAGATCACAAACCATTGGAGAGCATTTTCATGAAGCCACTCCACGCTGTACCACTACGTCTCCAGAGGATGAGAATCAGACTGCAAAGGTATGATGTTGTCAAGTACATTCCAGGAAAAGACATTCCTGTGGCTGATATGCTGTCCAGACACTTTATAGAAGAAAAGCTGACAGACTTGAACTCTTTTGATGAGGAAGTTAGCGCATATGTTCATATGGTGACAACAGGCTTACCTATTTCAGATAGGAAGATGTCTGAGATAAAATCCGCTACAGTTGAAGATGAACAGCTGCAGGCAGTGATTAGTGCAGTGCAAAATGGTTGGGCAGCTACACACGTAGACTGTTCCGCTCAAGTCAAGGACTTTTGGACATTTCGAGAGGAAATCTCCTGTGTTGATGGAATTGTGTACAAGGGGAGTAAAGTAGTCATTCCCTCGAAACTCAGAGTTGAAATGCTTCAATGCATTCATAGTGGTCATCAAGGCATGACCAAGTCGAAAGAAAGAGCTAGAGAGATTCTCTTTTGGCCGTGTATGAACAAAGATATTGAGAGAACAGTAGAGCAGTGTGCAGTATGTCAAGAGCACAGGAAAAGTCCTTGTAAGGAACCCATGATCTCCAGTGAAGTACCTACCCTCCCGTGGCAAGTAGTAGCCATAGATCTATTCCATATGGATGGAAGAGAGTATTTAGTAGTAGTAGACTACTACAGCAGGTATTTTGAAGTAGCCCTGTTAACCAACACAAAGGCTTCTACAGTCATCACACATATCAAGTCCATCTTTGGACGACATGGCGTGCCTATGCGTGTTGTCTCTGATAATGGGCCACAGTATGCCTGCGCTGAGTTTAAGACCTTTAGTGACAAGTGGAAGTTTGAACACATAACGTCGTCACCACTGTATCCACAGGCCAATGGTCTTGCTGAAAAGACAGTCCAAACTCTCAAACAGCTGTTACGAAAGTCTAGGCAGAGTCATGCAGATCCATATCTAGCAATGTTGGCTTATAGGAATACGCCTATAAATGGACTCGCCTCACCAGCGCAACTGCTGATGGGACGCAGGTTGAGAAGTGACTTACCGGTGCAATATGCAATGCTCAGACCTGAAGTTGTTGACTGTGTTGTAGTGAAACAAGCAATCTCACAGTCACGAGAGACCCAGAAAGTCTACTATGATCAGAGAGCTCATCCAAGACCACCAATACAGGTGAATGACAGTGTGCGATTGAGGCAAGGGAAGGACTGGATCCCAGCTAAAGTTGTGAAATCTGCAAGCACTCCAAGTTCTTTGGTAGTAAGAACTCAAGGTGGCTCAGAGTACTGACGGAACAAGCATGACCTGATTCCAACAAAGGAAAATCTTCCTGACGACTGCAGTATTATCCAAAGTCCTGATGGAACCACTCAAGGAGCAACTAATGCTACTCCAGAGAATGTTCCTGTACAGTCTCCAGACACTCCTCCAGACATGAATGTGTCGCAAAGCCTTGTTCCATCGAGGAACCCCATTGCATTCTCATCCAGTGGTCGACCAATCTTCAGACCACAGCGATTCTCTGAGTGACTCTAAAATTGCAATAATGGTTTTATTTGTGTTAAAGTTATTGTGCTCAGAGAGACAGACATTTCATTTAACAGTGTGACACTTAAAGTAGTGTTATCTTTATTTTTAGCTGATGGAAAAAAGGGGATGTAATGGATCCTGTTTCGTTTACAGATTCGAGTTTTGTATGTATTGTTGATTTGAGATTGCCGGACCAAGTTTTTGTACTGACCGTCACATGGCTGAAGTAAAGTTGGCTCGTATTGAGCTCGAGTTGTGTCATTAATACGAAGGTATTACAGTGATGACAGATACAATACTTCTGTGTGTCATATAAGGTGACATGAGAATATAGTGATGACAGATACAATACTTCTGTGTGTCACATCAAGGTGCCATGAACATGTAGTGATGACAGATACAATACTTCTGTGTGTCATATAAGGTGCCATGAGAATATAGTGATGACAGATACAATACTTCTGTGTGTCACATCAAGGTGCAATGAACATGTAGTGATGACAGATACAATACTTCTGTGTGTCATATAAGGTGACATGAGAATATAGTGATGGCAGATACAATTCTTCTGTGTGTCATATAAAGTGCCATGAGAATATAGTGTTGACAGATACAATACTTCTGAGTGTCACATCAAGGTGCCATGAACATGTAGTGATGACAGATACAATACTTCTGTGTGTCATATAAGGTGACATGAGAATATAGTGATGACAGATACAATACTTCTGTGTGTCACATCAAGGTGCCATGAACATGTAGTGATGACAGATACAATATTTCTGTGTGTCACATCAAGGTGCCATGACAATATAGTGATGACAGATACAATACTTCTGTGTGTCACATCAAGGTGCCATGAACCTATAGTGATGACAGATACAATACTTCTGTGTGTCATATAAGGTGCCATGAGAATATAGTGATGACAGATACAATACTTCTGAGTGTCACATCAAGATGCCATGATAATATTGTGATGACAGATACAATACTTCTGTGTGTCACATCAAGGTGCCATAAACATGTACTGATGACAGATACAATACTTCTGTGTGTCATATAAGGTGACATGAGAATATAGTGATGACAGATACAATACTTCTGAGTGTCACATCAAGGTGCTATGAACATGTAGTGATGACAGATACAATACTTCTGTGTGTCATATAAGGTGCCATGAGAATATAGTGATGACAGATACAATACTTCTGAGTGTCACTTCAAGGTGCCATAAACATGTAGTGATGACAGATACAATACTTCTGTGTGTCATATAAAGTGCCATGAGAATATAGTGATGACAGATACAATACTTCTGTGTGTCACATCAAGGTGCCATGAACATGTAGTGATGACAGATACAATACTTCTGTGTGTCATATAAAGTGCCATGAGAATATAGTGATGACAGATACAATACTTCTGTGTGTCACATCAAGGTGCCATGAAGATGTAGTGATGACAGATACAATACTTCTGTGTGTCACATCAAGGTGCCATGAGAATATAGTGATGACAGATATAATACTTCTGAGTGTCACATCAAGGTGCCATGAACATGTAGTGATGACAGATACAATACTTCTGTGTGTCATATAAAGTGCCATGAGAATATAGTGATGACAGATACAATACTTCTGTGTAACACATCAAGGTGCCATGAAGATGTAGTGATGACAGATACAATACTTCTGTGTGTCACATCAAGGTGCCATGAGAATATAGTGATGACAGATACAATACTTCTGTGTGTCACATCAAGGTGCAATGAACATGTAGTGATGACAGATACAATACTTCTGTGTGTCATATAAAGTGCCATGAGAATATAGTGATGACAGATACAATACTTCTGTGTGTCACATCAAGGTGCCATGAACATGTAGTGATGACAGATACAATACTTCTGTGTGTCACATCAAGGTGCCATGAACATGTAGTGATGACAGATACAATACTTCTGTGTGTCATATAAGGTGCCATGAACATGTAGTGATGACAGATACAATACTCCTGAGTGTCACATCAAGGTGCCATGAACATGTAGTGATGACAGATACAATACTTCTGTGTGTCACATCAAGGTGCCATGAGAATATAGTGATGACAGATACAATACTTCTGTGTGTCACATCAACGTGCCATGAACCTATAGTGATGACAGATACAATACTTCTGTGTGTCATATAAGGTGCCATGAGAATATAGTGATGACAGATACAATACTTCTGAGTGTCACATCAAGATGCCATGATAATATTGTGATGACAGATACAATACTTCTGTGTGTCACATCAAGGTGCCATAAACATGTAGTGATGACAGATACAATACTTCTGTGTGTCATATAAGGTGACATGAGAATATAGTGATGACAGATACAATACTTCTGAGTGTCATATCAAGGTGCTATGAACATGTAGTGATGACAGAAACAATACTTCTGTGTGTCATATAAGGTGCCATGAGAATATAGTGATGACAGATACAATACTTCTGAGTGTCACTTCAAGGTGCCATAAACATGTAGTGATGACAGATACAATACTTCTGTGTGTCATATAAAGTGCCATGAGAATATAGTGATGACAGATACAATACTTCTGTGTGTCACATCAAGGTGCCATGAACATGTAGTGATGACAGATACAATACTTCTGTGTGTCATATAAAGTGCCATGAGAATATAGTGATGACAGATACAATACTTCTGTGTGTCACATCAAGGTGCCATGAACATGTAGTGATGACAGATACAATACTTCTGTGTGTCACATCAAGGTGCCATGAGAATATGGTGATGACAGATACAATACTTCTGTGTGTCACATCAAGGTGCCATGAACATGTAGTGATGACAGATACAATACTTCTGTGTGTCATATAAAGTGCCATGAGAATATAGTGATGACAGATACAATACTTCTGTGTGTCACATCAAGGTGCCATGAAGATGTAGTGATGACAGATACAATACTTCTGTGTGTCACATCAAGGTGCCATGAGAATATAGTGATGACAGATACAATACTTCTGTGTGTCATATAAGGTGCCATGAACATGTAGTGATGACAGATACAATACTTCTGAGTGTCACATCAAGGTGCCATGAACATGTAGTGATGACAGATACAATACTTCTGTGTGTCACATTAAGGTGCCATGAACATGTAGTGATGACAGATACAATACTTCTGAGTGTCACATCAAGGTGCCATGAACATGTAGTGATGACAGATACAATACTTCTGTGTGTCACATCAAGGTGCCATGAGAATATAGTGATGACAGATACAATACTTCTGTGTGTCATATAAGGTGACATGAGAATATGGTGTTGACAGATACAATACTTCTGTGTGTCACATCAAGGTGCCATGAACATGTAGTGATGACAGATACAATACTTCTGTGTGTCACATTAAGGTGCCATGAACATGTAGTGATGACAGATACAATACTTCTGAGTGTCACATCAAGGTGCCATGAACATGTAGTGATGACAGATACAATACTTCTGTGTGTCACATTAAGGTGCCATGAACATGTAGTGATGACAGATACAATACTTCTGAGTGTCACATCAAGGTGCCATGAACATGTAGTGATGACAGATACAATACTTCTGTGTGTCACATCAAGGTGCCATGAGAATGTAGTGATGACAGATACAATACTTCTGTGTGTCACATCAAGGTGACATGAGAATATGGTGATGACAGATACAATACTTCTGTGTGTCACATCAAGGTACCATGAACATGTAGTGATGACAGATACAATACTTCTGTGTGTCACATTAAGGTGCCATGAACATGTAGTGATGACAGATACAATACGTCTGTGTGTCACATCAAGGTGCCATGAACATGTAGTGATGACAGATACAATACTTCTGTGTGTCACATCAACGTGCCATGAGAATATAGTGATGACAGATACAATACTTCTGTGTGTCATATAAAGTGCCATGAGAATATAGTGATGACAGATACAATACTTCTGTGTGTCACATCAAGGTGCCATGAACATGTAGTGATGACAGATACAATACTTCTGTGTGTCATATAAGGTGACATGAGAATATAGTGATGACAGATACAATACTTCTGTGTGTCACATCAAGGTGCCATGAACATGTAGTGATGACAGATACAATACTTCTGTGTGTCACATCAAGGTGCCATGAGAATATAGTGATGACAGATACAATACTTCTGTGTGTCATATAAGGTGCCATGAACATGTAGTGATGACAGATACAATACTTCTGTGTGTCACATTAAGGTGCCATGAACATGTAGTGATGACAGATACAATACTTCTGTGTGTCATATAAGGTGACATGAGAATATAGTGATGACAGATACAATACTTCTGTGTGTCACATTAAGGTGGGTGCCATGAACATGCAGTGATGACAGATACAATACTTCTGTGTGTCATATAAGGTGACATGAGAATATAGTGATGACAGATACAATACTTCTGTGTGTCACATTAAGGTGCCATGAACATGTAGTGATGACAGATACAATACGTCTGTGTGTCACATCAAGGTGCCATGAACATGTAGTGATGACAGATACAATACTTCTGTGTGTCACATCAACGTGCCATGAGAATATAGTGATGACAGATACAATACTTCTGTGTGTCATATAAAGTGCCATGAGAATATAGTGATGACAGATACAATACTTCTGTGTGTCACATCAAGGTGCCATGAACATGTAGTGATGACAGATACAATACTTCTGTGTGTCATATAAAGTGCCATGAGAATATAGTGATGACAGATACAATACTTCTGTGTGTCACATCAAGGTGCCATGAGAATATAGTGATGACAGATACAATACTTCTGTGTGTCATATAAGGTGCCATGAACATGTAGTGATGACAGATACAATACTTATGTGTGTCACATTAAGGTGCCATGAACATGTAGTGATGACAGATACAATACTTCTGTGTGTCATATAAGGTGACATGAGAATATAGTGATGACAGATACAATACTTCTGTGTGTCACATTAAGGTGGGTGCCATGAACATGCAGTGATGACAGATACAATACTTCTGTGTGTCATATAAGGTGACATGAGAATATAGTGATGACAGATACAATACTTCTGTGTGTCATATAAGGTGCCATGAGAATATAGTGATGACAGATACAATACTTCTGTGTGTCACATCAAGGTGGGTGCCATGAACATGTAGCTTCAGCTTGTGTGGGAGGTGGCTCTGATTATGTGGTGCATGTTTCAGCTTGTGTGGGAGGTGGCCTATAGCTATGTCGGTGCATGTTTTAGCTTGTGTGGGAGGTGGCTCTGATTATGTCGGTGCATGTTTCAGCTTGTGTTGGAGGTGACCTATGTTGGTGCATGTTTTAGCTTGTGTGGGAGGTGGCTCTGATTATGTTGGGGCATGTTTCAGTTTGTGTGGGAGGTGGCCTATGTTGGGGCATGATTCAGCTGTGTGGAAGGTGACCTATATTGGTGCATGTTTCAGCTTGTATGGGAGATGGCTCTGATTATGTTGGTGCATGTTTTAGCTTGTGTGGGAGGTGGCCTATGTTGGTGCATGTTTCAGCTTGTGTGGGAGGTGGCTCTGATTATGTTGGTGCATGTTTTAGCTTGTGTGGGAGGTGGCTCTGATTATGTTGGTGCATGTTTTAGCTTGTGTGGGAGGTGGCCTATGTCGGTGCATGTTTCAGCTTGTGTTGGAGGTGACCTATGTTGGTGCATGTTTTAGCTTGTGTGGGAGGTGGCTCTGATTATGTCGGGGCATGTTTCAGCTTGTGTGGGAGGTGGCTCTGATTATGTTTGTGCATGTTTCAGCTTGTGTTGGAGGTGGCCTATGTCGGTGCATGTTTTAGCTTGTGTGGGAGGTGGCTCTGATTATGTTGGTGCATGTTTTAGCTTGTGTGGGAGGTGGCTCTGATTATGTTGGTGCATGTTTTAGCTTGTGTGGGAGGTGGCCTATGTTAGGGCATGTTTCAGCTTGTGTGGGAGGTGGCTCTGATTATGTTGGTGCATGTTTCAGCTTGTGTGGAAGGTGACCTATGTTGGTGCATGTTTCAGCTTGTATGGGCGGCGGCTCTGATTATGTTGGTGCATGTTTTAGCTTGTGTGGGAGGTGGCTCTGATTATGTTGGTGCATGTTTCAGCTTGTGTGGGAGGTGGCTCTGATTATTTTGGTGCATGTTTCAGCTTGTGTTGGAGGTGACTTATGTTGGTGCATGTTTTAGCTTGTGTGGGAGGTGGCTCTGATTATGTTGGTGCATGTTTCAGCTTGTGTGGGAGGTGGCCTATGTTGGGGCATGTTTCAGCTTGTGTGGGAGGTGGCTCTGATTATGTTTGTGCATGTTTCAGCTTGTGTGGGAGGTGGCCTATGTCGGTGCATGTTTTAGCTTGTGTGGGAGGTGGCTCTGATTATGTTGGTGCATGTTTTAGCTTGTGTGGGAGGTGGCTCTGATTATGTTTGTGCATGTTTCAGCTTGTGTGGGAGGTGGCTTTGATTATGTTGGTGCATGTTTTAGCTTGTGTGGGAGGTGGCTCTGATTATGTTGGTGAATGTTTCAGCTTGTGTGGGAGGTGACCTATGTCGGTGCATGTTTTAGCTTGTGTGGGAGGTGGCTCTGATTATGTTGGTGCATGTTTTAGCTTGTGTGGGAGGTGGCTCTGATTATGTTGGTGCATGTTTCAACTTGTGTGGGAGGTGGCCTATGTTGATGCATGTTTTAGCTTGTGTGGGAGGTGGCTGTGATTATGTTGGTGCATGTTTAAGCTTGTGTGGGAGGTGGCCTATGTTGGTGCATGTTTCAGCTTGTGTGGGAGGTGGCTCTGATTATGTTGGTGCATGTTTCAGCTTGTGTGGGAGGTGGCCTATGATGGGGCAAGTTTTAGCTTTTGTGGGAGGTGGCTCTGATTATGTCGGTGCATGTTTCAGCTTGTGTGGGAGGTGTCGTATGTTTGTGCATGTTTCAGCTTGTGTGGGAGGTGGCTCTGATTATGTTGGTGCTTGTTTCAGCTTGTGTGGGAGGTGGCCTATGTTGGGGCATGTTTCAGCTTGTGTGGGAGGTGGCTCTGATTATGTTGGTGCATGTTTAAGCTTGTGTGGGAGGTGGCCTATGTTGGTGCATGTTTCAGCTTGTGTGGGAGGTGGCTCTGATTATGTTGGTGCATGTTTCAGCTTGTGTGGGAGGTGGCTCTGATTATGTTGGTGCATGTTTCAGCTTGTGTGGGAGGTGGCCTATGATAGGGCAAGTTTCAGCTTGTGTGGGAGGTGTCGTATATTGGTGCATGTTTCAGCTTGCATGGGGGTCGGCTCTGATTATGTTTTTTTTAATGTGTTAGCTTGTGTGGGAGGTGGCTCTGATAATGTTGGAACATGTTTCAGCTTGTGTGGGAGGATGCTCTGATTATGTTTGTGCATGTTTCAGCTTTTGTGGGAGGTGGCTCTGATTATGTTGGTACATGTTTCAGCTTCTGTGGGAGGTAACAGGGACGTGGCTCTGTCTCTCCTGATGAATGGTGCGGAAATCAATGCCCAAGACAATGATGGCAAGACAGCACTTATGATAGGGATTATCAATGGCCATCAAAACCTGGTGGAACTCCTTCTTCAAAGAAGAGCAGATATCACAGTGAAAAATGAGGTACATAGCATATTGATCTTAATGATTTGTTTGTCGTTTAAGCAGCAGTTAAGCAATGTTTCAGCTTTATTATGGAGGCATTTAGATAACTGATATCAGCTAAACATTCCAGTGGTTAGGGGCGGCCGGGTAGCCTAGTGGTTAAAGCGTTCGAATCCCACTCACTCACTCACTCACTCACTCACTCACTCACTCACTCACTCACTCACTCACTCACTCACTCACTCACTCACTCACTCACTCACTCACTCACTCACTCACTCACTCACTCCAGTGGTTAATATTATGAGCCAAATGTCACTGGCATCTAATGACCCAAGTGGTACATGGTAACCTTCCACAGCAAGCAGTAGAGTGTTGGGGAACTATGCTCACTCAGATCCTCATAGGAGTTTCATAAATGCAGTAACTATTTGTCTATCTTATTGGCACCTGTAGGTATTTCAGGGCAGAATAGATAACAGTTGCCATGCTTGTCACACTACCTGATTAACACTATAATCCTTTTGTTACAGTGTGTGACCCTGTTGATTGTGTGGCCTCATTTCCCAATGGCATAGATAATGCTCATGCTATAACCCATTGGTTTGCCTGTCCCAGACTCATTTTAAGGTTGCAGTGTTAGACCTGAATACTTCTGACTGCCTTAAAACAACATTCACACACTCAATCTTTTCATTAGCATGCAAGTAGGATTACATTGCTCTTGATCCTCACTAAACAACTGTGAGATTGATAATTACAGTGAATGAGAACAAGACAAGATAGTGTGACAGTATTTGGTGAAATGAAAGATGGGTTTACTGTGGCAGACCATCACCATCCTCACATACATCACCACATTATCATGTGCTGCATTTAGCCAGAAAGGAGAAAACAGTATTTAACTTGCTCTGACATTATGTTGAAGGTTAGATGATATGTTTTTAGATTGAGAGAGGCACTGTTATGATCTTTATTTGGTGGTCCCAGGGGAAAATCATGTGCTTGTACAATGATCATACTTGATGCTATTCTTGGAAACATTGAGTAATATTGCAGGGTTTAGCTTCAAATTTACACTGTTACCATATACTACAAATACTACAAGCTGTGCTGGGCATTGAGTGAATATTTCAAATATGCCTGTCCTGCTTTCAGAGTTACCTTTATGTTTGTTGGCAGCTTGTGTGAAATCTCAAATAATAATTGTTATTTTATTCTTAGTATAAAACAGTCTTTCATTTATATTTTACATAAATCCCATTTTCTTTATTAATGATATTGGTATACAGCCCTCCATTATTAAAATTGTGCAAAATAGTGTGACAACCCTTATGGTTGCTTGTTGATATGGTGACAATGGGTGATGATTAATCTGTTTGTTTTAGTATGGGAAGACAGCAGTAGAAATGGCACACTCCATGGATAGACGGGTAAGTCTTGTTTAGCCTTCATTTGCAGACTATTAGTAATAATACAGCCAACCAGTTGTGTCCTGTGAAAACAAAACATTGATAAACTATACTACTAGAAAAGGTGAAGGACTACTGGACTCCTTCACATTACTATAGTTCATCTGTCATGGCAGAAACCTTTGTTCAGTTGTATATTTCTAAATCAGAGAAGCCAAGTGCTTATAAAGTGTTAGACCATCCTTCTGTTATCAGACATTGTAAGTGATGAAGGATCCTTCATGATAGACCATCCTTCTGTTATCAGACATTGCATGTGATGAAGGATCCTTCATGATAGACCATCCTTCTGTTATCAGACATTGTAAGTGATGAAGGATCCTTCTTGATAGACCATCCTTCTCTTATCAGACATTGTAAGTGATGAAGGATCCTTCTTGATAGACCATCCTTCTCTTATCAGACATTGTAAGTGATGAAGGATCCTTCTTGATAGACCATCCTTCTGTTATCAGACATTGTAAGTGATGAAGGATCCTTCTTGATAGACCATCCTTCTCTTATCAGGCATTGTAAGTGATGAAGGATCCTTCTTGATAGACGATCCTTCTCTTATCAGACATTGTAAGTGATGAAAGATCTCCTTGATAGACTTTACTTCTGTTATCCAAGTTTTATCACTTTGCATATGTGCTTAAAAACCTTCATTCATGTATATTTTGGTTACAGAGAATTGTGAAGACTTTGGAAGAACATCTGGAGAAATATGGCAACAAAGCTTAATAGATTTTCAGGGCACAAGGAGCACCCTGATGAAAACCACCCTGTGATGATCCAGCACCTAACATAAGTGCAAATGTATTGAAGACTTTGTATTATGTGTGAATCGTCAAGCAGAGATAACCATGTTGATGGGAAATGTTCCAATGAATCTGTAATCATGCTTGTAATCTGCCCCTTTAATTTACCATGTGTGTACTCAGGCATATGTTCCCAACATGTATTGTTTTGTACACATTGTAGGCTACTTGTCCATATGTTGGTTTGGCTTGTTCTCAGAAATGCTACAGAATCCATAATGTGAATCAAACTTTGGGTTTTCATTGTTAATAGTTTACATATTGAAGACACACATTTTGTATGTGACCCTTCTTGCTCCATCAATTACATTGTAGTTTGCTGAACGAATGTTTTCAAAATGGGAAAGCTATGTTCCTGTTTTATTTGTTGTTATAGTTCTGAAGTTGAGGATGAGGCAAGGATCACGTGTACCTTGTTTTCAAAGGCAGTGTAGATTTTCCATTTGTGTATAAACCACATAATTTGTAGTTGACCTATTTTACTCTTACAAGGCCAGTCCATCATTGTCCATTGTCAAGCCATTCATGTTTCCAACGTCTCCTGAAATGCTTGATGGATGGAGTTGGAGACTTGTGTAAATGGCCCGGTTCAACTGGAAAACTTGAAGGTTATATAAATACCTTATGATGTTCCAAATTTTAAATACATCATTTCCTATATGTACTATCGCCACTGGTTGCCACAATCATCACTCACGAAAATGACAGAATATTAATTGTGTGCCAGGCTTGATTAAGACAATAACAAATGGCCTCAAAGAGCTATCTCTAACTATATCTTATCAAGTAGCTATTACCCAATTAATCTAAACAAGAACACTAGAGCTGAACAGTTTTAAATTAGATAGGTGATGTTTGGGCTGATAACACTGAGTCAGTACTTCTCTGTCTTGTGGAGAAAAGCCCCAAAGCTTGATGTCACCATAGCGTATTGCTACATCCCCCAGGGAGGCAATCAGTATTTCTCTAGCAACATCTTACTGGGATTCTGATATATACATATGAGGGGTGGCTGAAAAGTTCTGAGCCTATCTATGATAGACTGTTGGTGCAGTTGGTTGCTGGTTACTTTTTAACAGAATTCTTATGTCAATGAAGCTGGATCCTACTGGTGTAGAAGGCTCCCTCCTGCTGAAGAAGATTAGTATAAAATTGGCCATTGATGGGCAGACCTTTCGGGAAGTGGTCCACCAGTACCATTCTTTTGGAGTCCCTAAACAACGAAGCCATCACTTTTGTCTTCACTGGAGGAAGAGACATTAGATGTTTCTACTGCTTTGACTGTTGTCTCTGGCTGATTGTGGTGAACCCAAGACTCATACATGGTTACACATCGCTCAACAAGATCAGCTGGGTCTGCTTTAAAACAATGTAAATTCTCACAAGATATGATTACAAGGAGTCAGAAACCTTTGAACCAAGCATGCTGAAACCTTTGTCCAGTTCATTCCTCAGAATGTTCTGTACTCTCTCATGAGAGATGCCCATTGTATTGGCTGTGTGACATGTGTCCGTTGAAGGCCTCACTGATCTTGAATCATGTTCAAGGCTCTCTCTTCCCCTCTTGAACTCCATAACCCACCCCTAACAGTGGGAGAGGAAGGAGCATCCTCCTCCAAAGTTGACATGTATGCATGGATGGCTGTTGGAGTTAGCACTGACATTTTGAGATACTTGATGACAGTGTTGTAGCTTATTTAGTCCATTATCCTCAACAAAGAATACCTAGTCACTTCGATGCCAGCAGACATATGTTGCATAAGTGTGTATTTGGTTCAAAGTCAGCCTGTAAACATGTACATTTTTGTACATAATACTTTCAAACTGTTACAGGGTGTACAATACATCTTGGATGATTAGGTGAGGCCGTGGGGCGGCCTGGTAGTAAAAGTGTCCACTTGTCACTGCAAAGACACATGTATGATTCCCAACATTGGTACAATGTTTTTATCCCATTTTAATATGGATAGTACGTGTTGTAATATTGGTAAAAGCAGTATAAAACCATACTCCCTCACTGGCTTGTCATTAGGCTTGGAACTTTTCAAATACCCCTCATAACCTCCCTGTTAAGTGCTACAAGATAAGCCAATGCATATAGTTTGACATTTGTCGGCTTTCTCATGGCATTATTTCTGAATTACCAAAATGTGGTTCTTTTAAAGAGCCTTACTTTTACATTTGTAGAAATCATAACAAATCAATTGTTATACCTTTTGTATGTACGCTGTTCAAGAGATATTTTCTATTATTTCTTAGTAAAGGTAATACTGAAATACGGAGACTCATTATATACCCAAGATCTACAGATGAGTGTACCACCAGGGGCCTCTTCACATATAGATATTATCAGAGCATGACAGTTTTATGGTTAAACCAAATGTGATATTACTTATTGGCATGATATGAATAACTTCATGATGATTAGATTTCAGTGTTGCTTGACAATGGTCATACCTAATACTGGCACAAGAACTTAATTACTAGATTGTGACTGTTATGAAGATGATCAATATGCTACATATTAGTGTAGGGAAGCAAAGCAATTGTCCATTTGACCACCATATTTCTGTCATTCGGGTTTTATCATACTGATGGAAAACATAGGGACGAGTCATCCCAGACGGCATTTCTGTATTGCAGAGGCAGCTTACTTGCTGCACTTATACTTGACACAAATTATTCACATGGATAACATTTGTTATCACTGGGATGGTTTCAAATCAAACACCATAGAATAATATCTTTTTAAAATATATGGGGACAGTTTTAATAATATTTCAGTCATTGCAGGGCATATTTCATATATTTAGGATGTTCAAAATATATTTACAGGCAGGTTATCAGGCAAATATTTATTTGTTTGGTTTTTCTAAGATAGCACATTATCTTGTTTGTGTATTTAAGGTTTTTATTGAAGGATGTTCTTATCCATTCTTATGTCCATCGCAGAAACTGAACCTGAAACCTGAGTGATGGGATCAACTGGTCCATGGACTTATGTGGTGGTGCTTTTATGATTTGTCATCAATGTTAGTGATGTAGTGTGCAAGCATCTTAGCACCAGGAGGAAAGTACACAGTATTGAAATGACATGTGACAACATGAATTCCTCCATATGACATGTTTCTGAGCACTGTGCAAAATATCTAGAACTGGAATATTGCGTTGGAGTTGCGTCCCTAGTTAGGCATGCCAGAGTCCAGTCATCAAGGGTTTGAAATAGTACTGGGAAAAGTCCAAATCACCTACCCAGGTACCCTCCACCCTATTACCCGACCCTACCCGGGTACCCGATGTAGATATTTAGAGATAGGTACAAACTGTCCGATTTGGAAAAGTTTGACCCTGGCCCTGGCAAAATGTATTTAGATACATGTGTAAAACGATCTGGTCATGCATAAGGTGAAGTTTACTGCATGGAGTTTTATCTTTATTCAAACATATGAAAGACAGAAGGAATGGGTGCATTGTCAGAAAGAAGTGGGAACATTAGTGATTTGTAGTGTAACCATAGATTTTTAGATAATTTTTGTCATTAAACAATAAATCATGTGACTAACCATGGGTCCGGGTAGTCCTGTGGGTACCCAAGTCCTACTCAGGACCGACTCAACCCGAGTACCCGAGTTACCCTCCCAGCCCTAGTTTGAAACCCTGATTATGATGCCTGGTTTGTCAGCACCATACCTGTGTAAAGCAAAATTTGTTTTGTGTGAAAGGTGAAATATGTTTTTGCCATGTGCCATACGAAAATAACGGTCAAGCAACTAAATTTTGCACTATTAGGCATGATGAGCAGACACAATGAGAACATGTTCTGATGATATCAATCATGGAAGTTCTATTTCTACTGGAAACTCCCCACTTCTCTGAGATTTGTCTTTCGACATTCCAACAAACATACTGTAGCACAGAGCTCTACCTTTTCTGAAGCTATTGACATTAATGCCAGAATGTAGTCATATTTATTGTTATCATTCCCACAATTAGTTTACTTTGAAGTGTGGTTTGTGTCTGTCTGCCTTCCACAGATGAATATTGCCAGGATAAGATGGAATGAGACAATTCAACTTTTAATCAAGAAAACCTGGACAGTATATTTACTGATCAATACCAATCACTTATGAGAGGACAGTCTGACCAGAGCTACAATATTAAGGCTGATAGCAATGTGGCTGTTACCTCCTCATATCAACAGTAACTCTGAGGCAGGGGGATTTCAGTGTCCCTATGTTCAGATTGTCATTCCACAGTATGTTCTTAGGGAGAAGACAATGGAGAAGTTTACACATTATGTAAGACATCTTTTATCAAGAACACTGATAACCAAATGATACTTGATCTAGAAAAGAAGTGTGTTTGATGCATGTTGATTCATCCTTGTTTAATAGTGTACCTTCATAGCAAGGAATCCTCCTTCAGTGGGGAGTACACTGGATACACAGTACACTTAATGCCTTGGTCAAGTGCAGTAAGTGTACAACATACAACCCAGCTAAATAGTATTTGGGAAACTAATACCTTCACAGTTCATTCTGTTAGCTGATGTACATGTTGTCACTTTACCAGGTTTTTGATAACATATTGAATTTGTGGTCAACAGTGACTCTAGCTAGAAAGACATTTATTCAGCAATGATGATCATGGGATCTCATTTAGTGAAACCTCAATCATTTCAAGTTGACAGCTGTACACTGTCAGTCCATAATGATCACTTTGTGAGGAGGGAAATTGAAGAACTGATATGTCGAGAGGCCATCACAGGTTGATGAGAAACTGTTATTGATCGTCTCTACGTCTTAAACAGACATTCCAGCACTCAGTTACAGTTCCAGTGCGTTAACTGTCCAGCAGAATTTCACTGCTGGAGGAAGTGTGTACCTGGTCTTAGGAAACCAATAATCTTCTTCAACTCAATATGTTACCTGTACAGCACATTGTCCATCATTATTAAACTGCTACATGAATATCTCTGGGGCAGCGAGGTAAGAAGCAAGGATTGCCACCATTGTTATATGCCTCGCAGATATATTAACTGAATATCGCAGTGGTAGCCATATTGAACTTACACCAAACCGATCTCACAAGGTTGATTTGTGATGGTACACTGTATGTGGCAACTTACAACATTCATTCTGATAATCCATAATTGCAAGTTGGTATTCTATGTATTAGTAGCCTCTGTCATTTTAAGAAGGAAAATGCAGAAAAACACATGGAATGTCATCCCTATACAAATAACTTCACTAATGTCATAAATCGTAATGTGGTCTATCATGTCATGAACAATGAAGGACATTGTAATGTTGTCAACAATGAAGCAATGTCACATGATATTACTTCAGTTGACCAATCAGCATGGAGAACTGCTTACATGCACATATCCCAAATATTGGAAAGTTATTAGGCTTGATCGTTGTACTATTGTTGATGATTTACATGCCTTTGTCCTTTGTTTCATGATCTAGACCTTGTCTAAACTCTTGTCCCATCATGAACAACCATGAATGTCAAGGACATAGGGTATTTTTGTTACGTGTGTGTTTATATGTGTGTATTCTCTGTCGGAAAACCTCCAAGTTGACTATCGGTACATGAAAGTTAACTTTGCTGCAACTCCACACTGACAAGCTCAGTCACGTCAGTAGTCATCACAGGTCTGCAGTATCCTGTTTCCAACTTCTGACTTAGGGCAAACTTCAGGGTTTCTCACAAGGTCATGATCTCGTTAGAGGGTCAGTAGTAATAACACAGAAACTCCAAAAGTATGTACCCGGTATGGGTGGTGGATAAGGTTTGATACATGTCCTCCTCACCAGTATAAGTTATAAGATATTGTGTGGTCTTGCAGGGACCAAGTCACGTGGAAAAAGGTTGCACGTAGTTTGTATTGGGTTTTAGTTACTGTAATTTTTCAAAGTAATGATGTAACGCAAAGGTAAGATACAACATATATAAAGTGGGTCAATCTTCTTAAAGGTCACGCTACGTTTAAAGTTATATGAATCCAAATGTCTTGGACATGCAATATCTGAGAAGTATAAACAAGAGAACCCTGGCTTTCTTAAACCATGAGCAACATTTCTGTTACTTCATAGTGTGCCTTGATTATGGGCTGCCAGACAGAGCTTTCTTTATGTTTGGGAATAGATGGAAGTCTGATGGAGCCAGATTAGGAGAATAAGGTGGATGCTGAAGGAGTTGTGGATTGTGGGCATAGCAGTGGCTGGTTTGTGCACTGGTGCATTGTCCTGATGAAAGAGCACACCTTTTCTCAGCTTCCCACATCTTTTAGTCATCCAATAGCGCAGCATAAGATTCTCTGTTTATTGTGTTTTGTGTTTTGGAAGATCATCCATCATGATAACACCCCCCCCACCCCGGCATCTCAGAACATAGAGGCCATAACCTTTTCAACTTGATGGGTCAATCTTTTCCTTCTTTAGTGGTGGTGATGTCAAATGCTTTTGCTTGTTGTTTGTATACCTGCTGGAGACGGTGAACCCAAGTTTCATCCTTAGTCACAAATCTTTGCAAAACCCTTTTTGAATCAGCTTCAAACAGAGCTAGATCATTACGAGACATGTTGTGTCTGGTGCAGTTTGGATCAGATGTCAGAAGCTTTGGACCGCAAAGAGCTGATACGTTTTCATTGCCAAAGTTTCATTGATAATGGAATGTACTCTCTACTGGAAATGCCTACTGAACTAGCAATAAGATTCACTCGTTGGTAATCACAATATTGTGGATTCTCTGGATCATTTCTGGTTTTGCTGGTGTAAAAGGTCCTCCAGGCCTGGGGCTGCTTAAACTCTGCTGCTCACGCCTTTATCATGTAATAGAAAGGAGTATCCTTCCCCAGTTTTGTCGTCATATCTTCATGGAAATCTTTTGGTGTTAAGCACTTTTTCTGCAAGTTTTTTCTGCATGTTCCTCAAGTTTGTCCATTTTCCAAAGGTCACAGATCTGCTAATTTTACTAAAATGTCACAATGGATAAAACTTGCTTAATCGACTCATAAACCATACCTTTATTATATCCTGTAATGTCCACAACAAAAGATTTCACTGTTCTACATTTCCTTCTATATGAGGCTCAGAAAATATCAGTCAACTCTTGTAATTTTGTCTTTAGGATAATGAGATGTCCTGAGACTTACTTGGAGTGTAGGGTATTTTGAATTCAGATTAAGTGAATTATGGAGCATCTCTTCTTTTTGCTAGCAGACTCTTGCTTGTATTAATATTGAAGATGTTCAATTAGCAACATAGTGTGTGATGAGTAGGTGACAGAGTGAGATGTGTTTGCAGCAGCATCTCCACCAGAACCGACAGTCATCAGTTGGGTCTGGAGTCAAATTTAGTGTTTATCCCTGCCAGTTTATATCCGTCCAGACCTACCTTCCATCCTCTATATTTCATTTTTATTTTTTGTTTATGTGTCATTTGGACCAGGTTGTATTTTAATATTTTACATATAACTGTATGTAGATTGTTATTTTTATAGGTTACATTTGAAACCCACATTTGCAATTTCCTGAGTTGTAAACATCTTGCCAATAAACTGTCAGGAGTTGAAATATTATGTTATGCTTCAGAACATACAAGAAGTCATAGTTTTGCAGTATACTCCAAATACAAGATGCCTCGACACATCTTTTGTATATATTTTGTTTCAGCCATTGTTTTGTTATCAGTTTCTTGAATCTGATTTGGGACAGTGATGACAGGACCAAGGATTTTTGGGTGTATATCTTACAGTTCATATAGTATTTTACTTCCTGATAACAGACAACAGTGTCACAGATACATGCCATTTTCAACACTCATAACTTCATCATTCTAACAAGATTTAAAGTTTCTATACACACCACACATTGTCACATGTATAGATGCATGAAGGCATTAATATCTCAACACTTACATGTATCCAAGAGCATGGGTTGATCTGGGTTAGTTGAAGGATGGAAGTTAAGGACCACAGCAGTCATATGTATTGTTTAGGTTGAATAATGGTCAGGGACCATGTTGATAATCTTGTGACAGAACGCAGCCAAGAACGAGTGACCAATGTTCCCAAGGCTGAGACTGGCTCAGTCACTCTGTTACACCCATGCTTAAAGGTGGGCAGCGATTCTTCAAGACAAAGGACATTAACAATTCCTTGCACTTCGTAAACATTGAAACAATAAGAAAACTATTGACATGGTTTCCACTACGACATATGTATGTTACACCCATACACATCCTCTGTCTGTGGCATCATTCCACAGGATCACATTCTCAAGATTCCTTAGATTCACATTGTCTAATAAATTAGTATTTATACACTCACGGGCAAAAGAAACTGTACCTCAGAAGAAGAAGATATGACATATCACCAGGGTAAGATAAGTTGTCCGATATTCCATCATTCAATAATGCATTCAGTAAATGAAGTCATGGTGTGATGATTGTCACACATTTTTGTTAAAATTGCGTGTGCCCACCACTGGCATAAACACATCATACTCGACGGCAAAAGGAGTACATCATACGTCTATTCATCACGGACAGACAGAAGGATAGTATATTAAAGTCTCACGTAGATACAGTTTAGATGTGTACAGACGGTAATAAATTTTACTCCTATATGAGTTACGAGACACAATCAGATACACATAACATATCATACAGACAATGTGTTAACGAAGTATGTGTATATTACCAATAAGGATAACAGATCGAAAGATTGCAATAATATAGGATATAATTTGTTTTTTGTTGTTTGTTGTATAACGTCGCACTCAGAAATATTCCAGCTGTATGACTGCGGTCTGTAAATAATCGAATCGGGACTAGACAATCCAGTGATTGATATCATGAGCGTTGATGGGATACGATGACATGCATAACCAAGTCAGATCAAGCTATTTGCCTCTTATGACAAGCATGGGTCGCTGAAGACCTATTCTAATCCGGAATTTCACGGTAGATACGATATGAAGCGGGTAGTAAATTGTATACAGGCATAAAAGATATAGGCATATGGATACAATTTATACACATTCAAATTTAAACATATACGTGCTCTTCTCGTAAGTTAAATATACAAACTCTTCTCGTGAGTAAAATATACATGCTCTTCTCGTCAGTAAAATATCATTGCAGCGTTAAAACTGAGTAAAATGATAAATTGCTAAAATGTGACCTAACTACTGCTAATAGATAAATCATTAACACCGTTAATTGTAACTTTGTGAAAAGGGTAGAGTGAAAGTGTTTGTATGTAGGACAGTTAAAATAAACACGGATTTCGTCACTCAACAGACATGTCCTTTTACCAATATTGTTACTGTCAAGTTGATCAACTGATGCCATTGTCTTGATATCGCCTTCCGCTGCCGACTATCGACGGCTACCATCCCATGTCCCCACGTACTGCTCTATCTGAAGTATGTCTGCCGACACACAGAAAGAAGCGCATTGCTCTGTTGTAAATTGGGTTCATCGTGGACTGCTCACGACTTCCTCAGGCAGTCGCTCCATAATCTAGCACAGACCACACAATCGAGTCATAAGGGTTCGTGTATGTCCTGTATTCCATTCCTCCCAGTGACTTGAACTTGGATATCAGAAGGCCCAGTGCCCGTCGAGCAGACTTCGTAGCTGCTTTAGCCATGATAATATATTATGATCTAGTTTTACTCCAACATCCAACCTTTTCATTGCTGTGATGATGTCATTAATGTACACGTTGAAGAGTAAATAGGAAAGAAGACATCCTTGACAAGTAGCTTCTTGCTCTAATTTTACATCCCAAATGATCCCACACATGTCAGACATGTCAATGGATCGGACTGGCCTTGGGTGTGTGTTGCAGGTACGGGAGAACAACTAGGTGAAGTACCCCATCCACGTAGCGTTGTGCCATGAGAAAACTACGAGACTCAGCTTCTGCTGTCCACAGGTACCACTTCAAACCATGACGTTACCGCCGTTGAATGTCACCACCCTCTGAATGAAACCACGTGCGTTGGTTCTCTCTGTCAATAGTTAATAAAAACTATGCCATCCTGAGTGAAGAACTTGAATCGACTTTCGTCAGAAAAAGAGTACCCATTCCCAATTTCTGTTCTGACATTGGCTGACGGTCCGTATCGGCCTCAATCTTTGACGTCGCTGTTGAGGCGTCAAGGCTGTTCCGCGATACAGTCTGACGGCACGAATACCGTGTTTCCCTAGTCTCTTCGGTGCAGTTCTTCGACTGACTGGGTGCCCAAGGGCAGTTGCTGGCGATGACGTCACTGTGACGAATATGTTGCTCAGGTATAAGACGTGTAGATACCGGTCTTCGTTGGGAGTCGTGACGGATGGTCTACCATTCCTGGGCCTGACCAGGGTACGGCATGTATGCCTGTAACGTGTCATCAATTTAGTTGATCGTTATGCGGGTACAACCTAAAATTTTGACACGTGGTCATGCATAGCTCCTAAGTGTATCGTACCTATTGTACTATTTCTGTCTCCTTTCTATAGCCTTGGCATGATCGTTGTGTTTTTACGCTGATTCGGGTGTCACAGAAGACCGCTACACGTTTATACCCCATCTCTCCAAATAACAGCGTGTTGCACATGCATCAATCTTTCACGGTTAAAGTCATTTTGCACGAGATTGCACGAAATATTCGTGTTGGTTGCGTTTAGGTGATTAATTTGCAGCAACTTTTTAACAATATTTTGATTTAATTTACGACAAATTATCATTTAAAGTAAAACAAAACTTAATCTGTACACACTACAACACCCATATGTATCCGTCATCATCCATTCACCATGGCTGGCATAGTGTCAAGCACGACGTCACTGGAATCAGACGTCAAAGTAAAGGATTCACTGGTCGAACGAGAGTCGATTCCTTTTGTTTTGTTTCGGATGGCATAGTTCGTGTTTGGGGCCGCAGGAACACAGCATTTGCTCAAAGAAACATTTTAGAGCATGTTCCATACAGTGGGGACTCATTGATGGTATGGGGATGCATGTCGCATGACTGTAATCTCGAGCTAGTCACAGTGAGACGCTATCTGAATGGACAACGTTACCTCACAGACATCTTAGACAGGATTTTTGTACCACATTTTGATCACCACCCACTCTTAAGTAGGCCAGTCTTTCTGGACGACAACGCTAGGCCACATGCCAATTTCCTACGTCAGGAGGCAATATCAACACTTCCCTGGCCTGTCAGGAGCCCAGATCTTAATCCCATTGAGCATGTTTGGGACATTATCGGTCCCTAAGTGCGTCGGAGGAATTCCCCTCTGCAAAGTCTTGACGAATTGGACCAAGCCCTGCGCCAAGAATGGGACAGAATACCTCGACGTCAAATTGAACGTCTCGTATAGTCAATGAGAAGGGTCCATGATGTTATCCTGGTCGGCGGGGGTTACACCCGATACTGACATTGTGTTCTGGAATTGAAACTTGTTGAGGATTGGGCGCTTTGTATTGCCCTTTACATAAACGTATGGAAAGAGTTCGTTCTTGTGTTTAATTTACTCCATTCATTTTAATTAATGCAGTAAATTGATGCTTGAATACGCACAATTGATGTCGTGGATGGTAACATAGTGGTGCTATGAAAAGTACGGGGTGTTGTAATACTTTATTTATTGAATCTAAACCTCATGGTAGCGCTATATATTCCACCAAAATATCAACACTCTGAGTCGCTTTATTTCTGATAAGATGTTACTTTTACGCTTTGAACCGAAGAAAATCTATTTAGTAGAAGTACAAACAAAAAACGCATTTTCCATGCAGTGCCATGAACAAATCCGAGTCATGTTATAGCCAAACATATCGTTAAGTTTAACTCTCGAGAACTTGTGTTCATTCCAACCTACCTGTATACCTTCATCACGCCTACCTTCATGCATTCCTTTCATACCAACCCTCATAACCTCCCTACCTGTATACCTTCATGCCTACCTTCAACACAACCTACCTGTATACCTTCATCATGCCTACCTTCATGCCTATCTTCATACCTACCCTTTTACCTACCTTCGTGCAAACCTGCCTGTATACCTTCATGCCTATCTTCATGACAACCTTCATACCTACCCTCATACCTGCCTTCATGCCAACCTTCATGCCAACCTACCTGTATACCTTCTTGCCTACGGTCATGCCTACCTTCATACCTATCTTCATGCCTCCATTCATGCCTACTTTCATACCTACCTTCATGCCCAACTCCATGCCTACCTTCATACCTATCTTCATACCCACCTTCATGCCTACCTTCATGCCTACCGTCATACCTACATGTAACCTCATGCCCACCTTCATACCTACCTTCATGCCCACCTTCATACCTATCTTCACGCTTACCTTCATACCTACCTTCATGCCAACCTTCATGCCAACCTAACTGTATACCTTCTTGCCTACGGTCATGCCTACCTTCATACCTATCTTCATGCCTACTTTCATGCCTACCTTCATACCTACCTTCATGCCCACCTCCATGCCTACCTTCATGCCCACCTTCATGCCTACCTTCATGCCTACCTTCATACCTACCTTCATGCCTACCTTCATGCCTACCTTCATACCTATCTTCATGCCTACCTCCATGCCTACCTTCATGCCAAACTATCCTGTATACCTTCATGCCCACCTTTAGCCCACTTTCATGCCTATCTTCATGTCCACCTTCATGCCCACCCTTATGCCTACCTTCATACCTACCTTCATACCTACCTTCATACCTACCTTCATGCCTACCTTCATACCTACCTTCATACCTACCTTCATGCCCACCTTCATGCCTACCTTCATGCCAACCTACCTGTATACCTTCATGCCTATCTTCATGCCAACCATCATACCTATCCTCATGTCTACCTTCATACCTACCCTTATACCCACCTTCATATCTACCTTTATGCCTAACCTGACTGTATACCTTCTTGCCTACCTTCATGCCCACCTTCATGCCTATCTTCATGCCTACCTTCATACCTACCTTCATAGTTACCTTCATACCCATTTTCATGCCTATCTTCATGACAACCTTCATGCCTATCTTCATGCCCACCTTCATGCCTATCTTCATGCCCACCTTCATGCCTACCTTCAGGAAGGGGACATCTGGAGCCTGTCACACAATTCACATGTAACACTCTGTGCTGGAAGGGTCAGGAAGGACACATCTGGAGCCTGTCACACATCAAGTCACATGTAACACTCTGTGCTGGAAGGGCAAGGAAGGAGATATCTGGAGTCTTTCACACATCACGTTACATGTAACACTCTGTGCTGGAAGGGCCAGGAAGGGGACATCTTGAGCCTGTCACACATCAAGTCACATGTAACACTCTGTGCTGGAAGAGCAAGGAAGGAAATATTTGGAGCCTGTCATACATCAAGTCACATGTAACACTCTGTGCTGGAAGGGCAAGGAAGGGGACATCTGGAGCCTGTCACACATCAAGTCACATGTAACACTCTGTGCTGGAAGGGTGAGGAAGGGGACATCTGGAGCCTGTCATACATCAAGTCACATGTAACACTCTGTGCTGGAAGGGTCAGGAAGGAGACATCTGGAGCCTGTCACACATCAAGTCACATGTAACACTCTGTGCTGGACGGGCCAGGAAGGGGACATCTGGAGCCTGTCAAACATCAAGTCACATGTAACACTCTGTGCTGGAAGGGCAAGGAAGGAGACATCTTGAGCCTGTCATACATCAAGTCAGGTGTAACAGTTTGTGCTGGAAGGGTCAGGAAGGAGACATCTAGAAACCTGTCATACATCAAGTCAGGTGTAACAGTTTGTGCTGGAAGGGTCAGGAAGGGGACGTCTGGAGCCTGTCACACAAGTCACATGTAACACTCTGTGCTGGAAGGGTCAGGAAGGAGACATCTGGAGCCTGTCACACATCAAGTCACATGTAACACTCTGTGCTGGAAGGGTCAGGAAGGGGACATCTGGAGCCTGTCAGACATCACGTCACATGTAACACTCTGTGCTGGAAGGGTCAGGAAGGAGATATCTGGAGCCTTTCACACATCAAGTCACATGTAACACTCTGTGCTGGAAGGGCAAGGAAGGAGACATCTGGAGCCTGTCACACGTCAAGTCACATGTAACACTCTGTGCTGGAAGGGCCAGGAAGGAGACATCTGGAGCCTGTTTCACAAGTCACATGTAACACTCTGTGCTGAAAGGGTCAGGAAGGGGACATCTGGAGCGTGTCACACATCAAGTCACATGTAACACTCTGTGCTGGAAGGGTCAGGAAGGGGACATCTGGAGCGTGTCACACATCAAGTCACATGTAACACTCTGTGCTGGAAGGGTCAGGAAGGAGATATTTGGAGCCTGTCACACATCAAGTCACATGTAACACTATGTCCCTGAAGGGCCAGGAATGAGACGTCTGACACACATCAAGTCACATGTAACACTCTGTGCTGGAAGGGCCGGTAAGGGGACATCTTGAGCCTGTCATACATCAAGTCACATGTAACACTCTGTGCTGAAAGGGCAATGAAGGGGACGTCTGGAGCCTGTCAGACATCAAGTCACATGTAACACTCTGTGCTTGAAGGGTCAGGAAGGAGACATCTGGAGCCTGTCACACATCAAGTCACATGTAACACTCTGTGCTGGAAGGGTCAGGAAGGAGACATCTGGAGCCTGTCACACATCAAGTCACATGTAACACTGTGCTGGAAGGGTCAGGAAGGGGACATCTGGAGCCTGTCACACATCAAGTCACATGTAACACTATGTGCTGGAAGGGCCAGGAAGGAGACGTCTGACATACATCAAGTCACATGTAACACTCTGTGCAGGAAGGGCCAGTAAGGGGACATCTGGAGCCTGTCATACATCAAGTCACATGTAACACTCTGTGCTGGAAGGGTCAGGAAGGAGATATTTGGAGCCTGTCACACATCAAGTCACATGTAACACTATGTGCCGGAAGTGCCAGGAAGGAGAGGTCTGACACACATCAAGTCACATGTAACACTCTGTGCTGGAAGGGTCAGGAAGGAGACATCTGGAGCCTGTCACACATCAAGTCACATGTAACACTCTGTGCTGGAAGGGCCAGGAAAGGGACATCTGGAGCCTGTCATACATCAAGTCACATGTAACACTCTGTGCTGGAAGGGTCAGGAAGGAGACATCTTGAGCCTGTCAGACATCAAGTCACATGTAACACTCTGTGCTTGAAGGGTCAAGAAGGAGACATCTGGAGCCTGTCACACATCAAGTCACATGTAACACTCTGCGCTGGAAGGGCCAGTAAGGGGACAACTTGAGCCTGTCATACATCAAGTCACATGTAACACTCTGTGCTTGAAGGGTCTGGAAGGAGACATCTGGAGCCTGTCACACATCAAGTCACATGTAACACTCTGTGCTGGAAGGGTCAGGAAGGAGATATCTGGAGCCTGTCATACATCAAGTCACATGTAACACTCTGTGCTGGAAGGGCAAGGAAGGGGACATCTGGAGCCTGTCACACATCAAGTCACATGTAACACTCTGTGCTGGAAGGGTGAGGAAGGGGACATCTGGAGCCTGTCATACATCAAGTCACATGTAACACTCTGTGCTGGAAGGGTCAGGAAGGAGACATCTGGAGCCTGTCACACATCAAGTCACATGTAACACTCTGTGCTGGACGGGCCAGGAAGGGGACATCTGGAGCCTGTCAAACATCAAGTCACATGTAACACTCTGTGCTGGAAGGGCAAGGAAGGAGACATCTAGAAACCTGTCATACATCAAGTCAGGTGTAACAGTTTGTGCTGGAAGGGTCAGGAAGGGGACGTCTGGAGCCTGTCACACAAGTCACATGTAACACTCTGTGCTGGAAGGGTCAGGAAGGGGACATCTGGAGCCTGTCAGACATCACGTCACATGTAACACTCTGTGCTGGAAGGGTCAGGAAGGAGATATCTGGAGCCTTTCACACATCAAGTCACATGTAACACTCTGTGCTGGAAGGGCAAGGAAGGAGACATCTGGAGCCTGTCACACGTCAAGTCACATGTAACACTCTGTGCTGGAAGGGCCAGGAAGGAGACATCTCGAGCCTGTTTCACAAGTCACATGTAACACTCTGTGCTGAAAGGGCAATGAAGGGGATGTCTGGAGCCTCTCACACATCAAGTCACATGTAACACTCTGTGCTGGAAGGGTCAGGAAGGGGACATCTGGAGCGTGTCACACATCAAGTCACATGTAACACTCTGTGCTGGAAGGGTCAGGAAGGAGATATTTGGAGCCTGTCACACATCAAGTCACATGTAACACTATGTCCCTGAAGGGCCAGGAATGAGACGTCTGACACACATCAAGTCACATGTAACACTCTGTGCTGGAAGGGCCGGTAAGGGGACATCTTGAGCCTGTCATACATCAAGTCACATGTAACACTCTGTGCTGAAAGGGCAATGAAGGGGACGTCTGGAGCCTGTCAGACATCAAGTCACATGTAACACTCTGTGCTTGAAGGGTCAGGAAGGAGACATCTGGAGCCTGTCACACATCAAGTCACATGTAACACTCTGTGCTGGAAGGGTCAGGAAGGAGACATCTGGAGCCTGTCACACATCAAGTCACATGTAACACTGTGCTGGAAGGGCCAGGAAGGGGACATCTGGAGCCTGTCACACATCAAGTCACATGTAACACTATGTGCTGGAAGGGCCAGGAAGGAGACGTCTGACATACATCAAGTCACATGTAACACTCTGTGCAGGAAGGGCCAGTAAGGGGACATCTGGAGCCTGTCATACATCAAGTCACATGTAACACTCTGTGCTGGAAGGGTCAGGAAGGAGATATTTGGAGCCTGTCACACATCAAGTCACATGTAACACTATGTGCCGGAAGTGCCAGGAAGGAGAGGTCTGACACACATCAAGTCACATGTAACACTCTGTGCTGGAAGGGTCAGGAAGGAGACATCTGGAGCCTGTCACACATCAAGTCACATGTAACACTCTGTGCTGGAAGGGCCAGGAAAGGGACATCTGGAGCCTGTCATACATCAAGTCACATGTAACACTCTGTGCTGGAAGGGTCAGGAAGGAGACATCTTGAGCCTGTCAGACATCAAGTCACATGTAACACTCTGTGCTTGAAGGGTCAAGAAGGAGACATCTGGAGCCTGTCACACATCAAGTCACATGTAACACTCTGCGCTGGAAGGGCCAGTAAGGGGACAACTTGAGCCTGTCATACATCAAGTCACATGTAACACTCTGTGCTTGAAGGGTCTGGAAGGAGACATCTGGAGCCTGTCACACATCAAGTCACATGTAACACTCTGTGCTGGAAGGGTCAGGAAGGAGACATCTGGAGCCTGTCACACATCAAGTCACATGTAACACTGTGCTGGAAGGGCCAGGAAGGGGACATCTGGAGCCTGTCACACATCAAGTCACATGTAACACTATGTGCTGGACGGGCCAGGAAGGAGACGTCTGACACACATCAAGTCACATGTAACACTCTGTGCAGGAAGGGCCAGTAAGGGGACATCTGGAGCCTGTCATACATCAAGTCACATGTAACACTCTGTGCTGGAAGGGTCAGGAAGGAGATATTTGGAGCCTGTCACACATCAAGTCACATGTAACACTATGTGCCGGAAGGGCCAGGAAGGAGACGTCTGACACACATCAAGTCACATGTAACACTCTGTGCTGGAAGGGTCAGGAAGGAGACATCTGGAGCCTGTCACACATCAAGTCACATGTAACACTCTGTGCTTGAAGGGTCAGAAAGGAGACATCTGGAGCCTGTCACACATCAAGTCACATGTACCACTCTGTGCTGGAAGGGTCAGAAAGGAGACATCTGGAGCCTGTCACACATCAAGTCACATGTACCACTCTGTGCTGGAAGGGTCAGGAAGGAGACATCTGGAGCCTGTCACACATCAAGTCACATGTAACACTGTGCTGGAAGGCCAAGGAAGGGGACATCTGGAGCCTGTCACACATCAAGTCACATGTAACACTATGTGCTGGAAGGGCCAGGAAGGAGACGTCTGACACACATCAAGTCACATGTAACACTCTGTGCTGGAAGGGCCAGTAAGGGGACATCTGGAGCCTGTCATACATCAAGTCACATGTAACACTCTGTGCTGGAAGGGTCAGGAAGGAGATATTTGGAGCCTGTCACACATCAAGTCACATGTAACACTATGTGCCGGAAGGGCCAGGAAGGAGAGGTCTGACACACATCAAGTCACATGTAACACTCTGTGCTGGAAGGGCCAGGAAAGGGACATCTGGAGCCTGTCATACATCAAGTCACACGTAACACTCTGTGCTGGAAGGGTCAGGAAGGAGACATCTGGAGCCTGTCACACATCAAGTCACATGTAACACTCTGTGCTGGAAGTGCAAGGAAGGGGACATCTGGAGCCTGTCACACATCACGTCACATGTAACACTCTGTGCTGGAAGGGTCAGGAAGGAGACATCTGGAGTCTGTCAGACATCAAGTCACATGTAACACTCTGTGCTGGAAGGGTCAGGAAGGAGACATCTGGAGTTTGTCAGACATCAAGTCACATGTAATGCTCTGTGCTGGAAGGGTCAGGAAGGAGACATCTGGAGCTTGTCACACATCAAGTCACATGTAAAACTCTGTGCTGGAAGGGTCAGGAAGGAGACATCTGGAGTCTGTCATACATCAAGTCACATGTAACACTCTGTGCTGGAAGGGTCAGGAAGGAGACATCTGGAGCCTGTCACACATCACGTCACATGTAACACTCTGTGCTGGAAGGGTCAGGAAGGGTACATCTGGAGCCTGTCATACATCAAGTCACATGTAACACTCTGTGCTGGAAGGGTCAGGAAGGAGACATCTGGAGTTTGTCAGACATCAAGTCACATGTAATGCTCTGTGCTGGAAGGGTCAGGAAGGAGACATCTGGAGCCTGTCACACATCAAGTCACATGTAACACTCTGTGCTGGAAGTGCAAGGAAGGGGACATCTGGAGCCTGTCACACATCACGTCACATGTAACACTCTGTGCTGGAAGGGCCAGGAAGGAGACGTCTGACACACATCAAGTCACATGTAACACTCTGTGCTGGAAGGGCCAGTAAGGGGACATCTGGAGCCTGTCATACATCAAGTCACATGTAACACTCTGTGCTGGAAGGGTCAGGAAGGAGATATTTGGAGCCTGTCACACATCAAGTCACATGTAACACTATGTGCCGGAAGGGCCAGGAAGGAGAGGTCTGACACACATCAAGTCACATGTAACACTCTGTGCTGGAAGGGCCAGGAAAGGGACATCTGGAGCCTGTCATACATCAAGTCACATGTAACACTCTGTGCTGGAAGGGTCAGGAAGGAGACATCTGGAGCCTGTCACACATCAAGTCACATGTAACACTCTGTGCTGGAAGTGCAAGGAAAGGGACATCTGGAGCCTGTCACACATCACGTCACATGTAACACTCTGTGCTGGAAGGGTCAGGAAGGAGACATCTGGAGTCTGTCAGACATCAAGTCACATGTAACACTCTGTGCTGGAAGGGTCAGGAAGGAGACATCTGGAGTTTGTCAGACATCAAGTCACATGTAATGCTCTGTGCTGGAAGGGTCAGGAAGGAGACATCTGGAGCTTGTCACACATCAAGTCACATGTAAAACTCTGTGCTGGAAGGGTCAGGAAGGAGACATCTGGAGTCTGTCAGACATCAAGTCACATGTAACACTCTGTGCTTGAAGGGTCAGGAAGGAGACATCTGGAGCCTGTCACACATCACGTCACATGTAACACTCTGTGCTGGAAGGGTCAGGAAGGGTACATCTGGAGCCTGTCATACATCAAGTCACATGTAACACTCTGTGCTGGAAGGGTCAGGAAGGAGACATCTGGAGTTTGTCAGACATCAAGTCACATGTAATGCTCTGTGCTGGAAGGGTCAGGAAGGAGACATCTGGAGCCTGTCACACATCAAGTCACATGTAACACTCTGTGCTGGAAGTGCAAGGAAGGAGACATCTGGAGCCTGTCACACATCACGTCACATGTAACACTCTGTGCTGGAAGGGTCAGGAAGGAGACATCTGGAGTCTGTCAGACATCAAGTCACATGTAACACTCTGTGCTGGAAGGGTCAGGAAGGAGACATCTGGAGCCTGTCACACATGAAGTCACATGTAACACCCTGTGCTGGAAGGGTCAGGAAGGAGACATCTGGAGTCTGTCAGACATCAAGTCACATGTTACACTCTGTGCTTGAAGGGTGAGGAAGGAGACATCTGGAGCCTGTCACACTTCAAGTCACATGTAACACTCTGTGCTGGAAGGGCCAGGAAGGAGACATCTGGAGCCTGTCAGACATCAAGTCACATGTAACACTCTGTGCTGGAAGGGCCAGGAAGGAGACATCTGGAGCCTGTCACACAAGTCACATGTAACACTCTGTGCTGGAAGGGCCAGGAAAGGGACATCTGGAGCCTGTCACACATCACGTCACATGTAACACTCTGTGCTGGAAGGGTCAGGAAGGAGACATCTGGAGCCTGTCATACATCAAGTCACATGTTACACTCTGTGCTGAAAGGGCAATGAAGGGGACGTCTGGAGCCTGTCACACAAGTCACATTTAACACTCTGTGCTGGAAGGGCCAGGAAGGAGACATCTGGAGCCTGTCACACAAGTCACATGTAACACTCTGTGCTGGAAGGGCCAGGAAAGGGACATCTGGAGCCTGTCACACATCACGTCACATGTAACACTCTGTGCTGGAAGGGTCAGGAAGGAGACATCTTGAGCCTGTCATACATCAAGTCACATGTTACACTCTGTGCTGAAAGGGCAATGAAGGGGACGTCTGGAGCCTGTCACACAAGTCACATGTAACACTCTGTGCTTGAAGGGCCAGGAAAGGGACATCTGGAGCCTGTCACACATCAAGTCACATGTAACACTCTGTGCTGGAAGGGTCAGGAAGGGGACATCTGGAGCCTGTCACACATCAAGTCACATGTAACACTCTGTGCTGGAAGGGCCAGGAAGGAGACGTCTGACACACATCAAGTCACATGTAACACTCTGTGCTGGAAGGGCCAGTAAGGGGACATCTTGAGCCTGTCATACATCAAGTCACATGTAACACTCTGTGCTGGAAGGGTCAAGAAGGAGACATCTGGAGTCTGTCAGACATCAAGTCACATGTAACATCTGTGCTGGAAGGGTCAGGAAGGAGACATCTGGAGCCTGTCACACATCAAGTCACATGTAACACTCTGTGCTGGAAGGGTCAGGAAGGAGACATCTGGAGCCTCTCACACATCACGTCACATGTAACACTCTGTGCTGGAAGGGCCAGTAAGGGGACATCTGGAGCCTGTCATACATCAAGTCACATGTAACACTCTGTGCTGGAAGGGTCAGGAAGGAGACATCTGGAGCCTGTCACACATCAAGTCACATGTAACACTCTGTGCTGGAAGGGCCAGGAAAGGGACATCTGGAGCCTGTCAGACATCAAGTCACATGTAACACTCTGTGCTTGAAGGGTGAGGAAGGAGACATCTGGAGCCTGTCAGACATCAAGTCACATGTAACACTCTGTGCTTGAAGGGTCAGGAAGGAGACATCTGGAGCCTGTCACACATCAAATCACATGTAACACTCTGTGCTGGAAGGGCCAGGAAGGGGACATCTGGAGCCTGTCATATATCAAGTCACATGTAACACTCTGTGCTGGAAGGGCCAGGAAGGGGACATCTGGAGCCTGTCATACATCAAGTCACATGTAACACTCTGTGCTGGAAGGGTCAGGAAGGAGACATCTGGAGTCTGTCAGACATCAAGTCACATGTAACGCTCTGTGCTGGAAGGGTCAGGAAGGAGACATCTGGAGCTTGTCACACATCAAGTCACATGTAACACTCTGTGCTGGACGGGTCAGGAAGGAGACATCTGGAGCCTGTCACACATCAAGTCACATGTAACACTCTGTGCTGGAAGTGCAAGGAAGGGGACATCTGGAGCCTGTGAAAAAGCCAGGGAACGTATTCACCTACACTTGTGACATGCTGTCATGAATGTCTTGGGGAGTACTTTTCTTTAAAATAAAAAACTTGATGACTGCTCGGTACTCGTTCTATTAGTCGGGCTCAGAACTTTTTGACCAGCCCTCGTGCTGCTAGATGGATTATACCCTTCAGATGCTCACGAAACACCAGAGATGCATCGACACGATATACATGCATCTCAAAGCTCTGAATTATTGAATTATTGGACTTGGAGTTTCCAAGTTCGTAAATGAACGCTCACGGTGGCTTAGATGGGAAATTACTCATTTCCATACATACTTATACAGTAACCATGGGCGTTTAAAAGAGACTAACCGGGCAGCATATGACAAGCCAATTTATTTTACTGGTATGAATATCAAACGTTTAGGCTGTGGTGATGGTTATTGTTGGTGGGCGGGTGGGTAGGGGTGGTGAAGTAGGTGTGTGTGTGTGTGAGCAGAGAATCCTCATCGTTTATACTCGGTAGGTCATCAATATAGTGCAATCAACTGAATACAGACCAGCACCATTCTGCTAGTCTGCTACTGGCAGTTCACGAGGATACTGCTACTAATGCGTATAATGTAAAGTTTTGAATCCCTTCAGCGAAATATGACGAGGTGCTGGAAGCTGACGTGTGATTTCTTGTAAGATTGGGTCAAGGAATAATGGTAACTAAAGAGAATATCCCCATCTCCGAAAACAAATGATAATGAAGTAAAGGTGATTGACATATATAACAGGCTCATTTTAAGATATGTGATAGAACAACAACATGGATGTCCTCACGGCCTAAGCCTAACTTTGAACTGCTAATTAACAAAATATAGTACTTCAGCTGGTTGTGTCAGGAATTAAGAAGGAATGGCAATCACTGGAAGCATGTTTTGACAAACTGAAAATACCTTCCACATTTTATTGCTATTACGGAAATGCGACATGCGATAAGAGGATTACCTGAAGATTATAGATAATTGAGTCGGATCAAACCAGTGTTAATCAGATGAGTAAACCATGCTGATACTTTAAATAAGAAGCTTAAGCGAGCTTCGCCTACTTCATGCATGGGGAAGCATAACACGCGGGAAACATTTACGAAAAGCCTCTATCAACGATACCTGCACTACCGTTCTCAGCATGTGAAATTTCGTTACACCCACATAGGCACTGAACTACAGTCAAGTCATAATACAATGTCTACGCAATAACTTCATACATAGGTCGCACATGTACTGTAACTACTGACTTTACAAGGGTACTGTAACTATCGACGCACACAAGTGGCACGGATCCTGTAAATATAGACCTGCACAGGTAACCAGGGACCGTTACACCAGACACATAGAGCTGACACAGACACAGTAACTATAGACACCTCGAGATGACTTGGACACAGAAACTACGGACACATCGAGATGGCACGGACACTGTAACTACAGACACATAGAGCAGACATGGACACTGTAACTATAGAAACATAGATATGACACATGTACTGTAACTATGGACACATAGAGCAGACACGGACACTGTAACTATAGAAACATAGAGATGGTACATGCACTTTAACTATAGAAACATACAGATGACACATGCACTGTAACTATAGCGCACAGAGAAGACACGGATACTGTAACTATAGAAATATAGAGATGACACATGCACTGTCACTATAGAAACATAGAGCAGACACGGACACTGTAACTATAGGAACATAGAGATGGTACACGCATTGTAACTCTAGAAACATACAGATGTCACATGTACTGTAACTATAGACACACAGAGAAGAGACGGACACTGTAACCATAGAAACATAGAGATGACACGCACACTGTAACTATAGAAACATATAGATAACACTAAAAATTTAACTATAGGCACACACAGGTGACACGGACGCTGTAACTATAAATACATAGAGATGGCGCATGCACTGTAACTATAGAAACATAGAGATGACACATGCACTGTAACTATAGAAACATAGAGATGCATATGCACTGTAACTATAGAAACATAGATATGTAACACGCACTGTAAGTACAGAATCATAGAGATGACACATGTACTGTAAGTACAGAAACATAGAGATGACACATGTACTGTAACTATAGAAACATAGATATGACACATATACTGTAACTATAGAAACATAGATATGTAACACGCACTGTAAGTACAGAATCATAGAGATGACACATGTACTGTGAGTACAGAAACATAGAGATGACACACGTACTGTAACTATAGAAACATAGATATGACACATATACTGTAACAATAGAAACATAGATATGTAACACGCACTGTAAGTACAGAATCATAGAGATGACACATGTACTGTAAGTACAGAAACAGAGATGACACATGTACTGTAACTATAGAAACATAGATATGACACATATACTGTAACTATAGAAGCATGGAGATGACACATGTACTGTAACTATAGAAACATAGATATGACACATGTAGTGTAACTATAGAAACATGGAGATGACACATGCACTGTAACTATAGAAACATAGAAATGTAACACGCACTGTAAGTACAGAATAATAGAGATGACACATGTACTGTAACTATAGAAACAAAGAGATGGCACATGTACTGTAACTATAGAAACATAGATATGTAACACGCACTGTAAGAACAGAATCATAGAGATGACACATGTACTGTAACCAATGGAAAATAGAGAAGACAAATGTACTGTAACTATAGAAACATAGAGATGACACATGTACTGTAACTATAGAAACATAGAGATGACAAATGTACTGTAAGGACCGAAACATAGATATGTAACACGCACTGTAAGTAAAGAAACATAGAGATTACACACATGTACTGTAACTATAGAAACATATAGATGACACATGTACTGTATCTATAGAAACATAGAGATGACACATGCACTGTAACTATAGAAACATAGATATGACACGCACACTGTAACTACAGAAACAGAGATGATACATGTACTGTAACTATAGAAACATAGAGATGACACATGCACTGTACCTATAGAAACATAGATATGACACATGTACTGTAAGTACAGAATCAAAGAGATGACACATGTACTGTATCTATAGAAACATAGAGATGACACATGTACTGTAACTATAGAAACATAGAGATAACACATGTACTGTAAGTACCGAAACATAGATATGTAACACGCACTGTAAGTACAGAAACATAGAGATGACACATGTACTGTAACTATAGAAACATAGAGATGACACATGTACTGTATCTATAGAAACATAGAGATGACACATGCACTGTAACTATAGAAACATAGATATGACACGCACACTGTTACTACAGAAACATAGAGATGACACATGTACTGTAACTATAGAAAAATAGATATGACACATGTACTGTAACTATAGAAACATAGATATGACACATGTACTGTAACTACAGAAACATAGAGATGACACATGTACTGTAACTATAGAAACATAGATATGACACATGTACTGTATCTATAGAAACATAGAAATGAGACATGTACTGTAACTATAGAAACATAGATATGTAACACGCACTGTAAGTACAGAATCATAGAGATGACCCATGTACTGTAAGTACGGAATCATAGAGATGACACATGTACTGTAACTATAGAAACATAGAGATGACACATGTACTGTAACTATAGAAACATAGAGATGACACATGTACTGTAACTACAGAAACATAGAGATGACACATGTACTGTAACTATAGAACCATATATATGACTCACGTACTATACCTTAAGAAACAAAGAGATGACACAGACGCTGTAACAATAAACACATAGAGATGACATATGTACTGTAACTATAGAAACATAGATATGACTCACGTACTATACCTTAAGAAACAAAGAGATGGCACAGACGCTGTAACAACAAACACATAGAGATGACATATGGACTGTAACTATAGAAACATAGATATGACTCACGTACTATACAGATATAGAGATGACACGGGCACTCTTACTATAGACACATAGAGATGATACGGACAGTGTTACTATAGACACAGAGAGATGATACGGGCACTCTTACTATAGACACATAGAGATGATACGGACAGTGTTACCATAGACACAGAGAGATGACACGGACACTGTTACTATAGACACATAGAGATGATACGGACAGTGTTACTATAGACACAGAGAGATGACACGGACACTGTTACTATAGACACATAGAGATGATACGGACAGTGTTAGTATAGACACATAGAGATGACACGGGCACTGTTACTATAGACAGATAGAGATGATACGGACAGTGTTACTATAGACTCAGAGAGATGACACGGACACTGTTACTATAGACACATAGAGATGATACGGACAGTGTTAGTATAGACACACAGAGATGACTCGGGCACTGTTACTATAGACAGATAGAGATGATACGGACAGTGTTACTATAGACACAGAGAGATCACACGGACACTGTTACTATAGACACATAGAGATGATACGGACAGTGTTAGTATAGACACATAGAGATGACACGGGCACTGTTACTATAGACATATAGAGATGATACGGACAGTGTTACTATAGACACATAGAGATGACACGGGCACTGTTACTATAGACACATAGAAATGATACGGACAGTGTTACTATAGACACATAGAGATGACACGGGCACTGTTACTATAGACACATAGAGATGACACAGATACTGTTACTATAGACACATAGAGATGACACGGACACTGTAACTATAGACACACAGAGATGGCACGGACACTGTTACTATAGACACAAAGAGATGACACGGACACTGTTACTATAGACACATAGAGATGATACGGACACTGTTACTATAGACACATATAGATGACACGGACACTGTAACTTTAGACACATAGAGATGACACTGTAACTATAGACACATAGAGATGACACGGACACTGTTACTAAAGACACATAGAGATGACACGGACACTGTAATCCTAGACATATAGAGATGACACGGACACTGTAACTATAGACATATAGAGATGACACGGACACTGTTACTATAGACACATAGAGATGACACGGACACTGTAACCCTAGACATATAGAGATGACACGGACACTGTTACTATAGACACATAGAGATGACACGGACACTGTAACCCTAGACATATAGAGATGACACGGACACTGTAACTATTGACACATAGAGATGACATGGACACTGTTACTATAGACATATAGAGATGACACGGACACTGTAACTATTGACACATAGAGATGACATGGACTCTGTAACTATAGACATATAGAGATGAAGCATATACACACAAACTGATAGCAGAGTCAGTGTAAGTACAAGCACTGATAACAATAACCCTGTAAATAAACATGCACACACTGATGTCATATTTCATATACCTTAAAAAAAGAAACACAAAAGGGATTTTAGATGTATATTTCATTGTAATTAAACGGGTCTTGAGCACCTTGATTAAAACCATGAAGGATTTGCAAACTATCTGTCGACTTCCAGGTGGTAGTACACATGCTTTGCAAATCCTGAAGTCGACTGAAATCTGTACGCTGGAATCCATGTCCAGTTCGTTACGCGATTTTGATTGGACTATGCATTGACTTGTTAGTCCAGCCAAAATGTAACTCCGGTATTCCAGCCTAGCTCGGCAAGGGGGGGAGAGACTGGACATAGCTATAGTGAGGTAACGCCCTTTCCTCAGTAAGATGTGTTTTTGTGGAAATTGTAGGATGTCCTGTGTTTGCTGCTGACGTGCTCACAGTCGTTGACACAGTGCATCCCATAAATGTTCGATTAGGTTTAAATCAGGAGATGTTGTGACTTCTGAGAAATCTTGCCGTTAGAGGTGGGCTGTTTGCGTGTTGGAAATTGACGTTCCCCAGAACTTGAACCAAGTCTGTTCTTCCAGTGTATGCGATGGCTGACCACATCATCAAACTACTATACCACCAAATCTTTCCACTTCTTTAACATGTACTGTAACTACAGTAACATAGATATGACTCACGTACTATACCTTAAGAAACAAAGAGATGACACGGACGCTGTAACAATAAATACATAGAGATGACATATGCACTGTAACTATAGAAACATAGATATGTCTGACACTAACAATACAGATATAGAGATGACACGGACACCGTTACTATAGACACATAGAGATGATACGGACAGTGTTACTATAGACATATAGAGATGACACGGCCGCTGTAACTATAGACACAGAGAGATGACACAGACACTGTTACTATAGACACATAGAGATGCCACGGACACTGTTACTATAGACACATAGAGATGACCCGGACACTGTAACTATAGACACATAGCTAGACACAGATACTGTTACTATAAACACATAGAGATGACACAGATACTGTTACTATAGACACATAGAGATGACACAGATACTGTAACTATAGACACATAGAGATGACACAGACACCGTCACTATAGACACATAGAGATGACACAGATACTGTAACTATAGACATATAGAGATGACACAGACACCGTCACTATAGACACATAGAGATGACACAGATACTGTTACTATAGACACATAGAGATGACACAGATACTGTTACTATAGACACATAGAGATGACACAGACACCGTCACTATAGACACATAGAGATGACACAGATACTGTTACTATAGACATATAGTTAGACCCAGATACTGTTACTACAGACACATATAGATGACACGGACACTGTTACTATAGACACATAGAGATGACACAGATACTGTTACTATAGACACATAGAGATGACACAGACACCGTCACTATAGACACATAGAGATGACACAGACACCGTCACTATAGACACATAGAGATGACACAGATACTGTTACTATAGACATATAGTTAGACCCAGATACTGTTACTACAGACACATATAGATGACACGGACACTGTTACTATAGACACATAGAGATGACCCGGACACTGTAACTATAGACATATAGAGATGACACAGATACTGTTACTATAGACATATAGAGATGACACAGATACTGTAACTATAGACACATAGAGATGACACAGATACTGTTACTATAGACACATAGAGATGATACGGACAGTGTTACTATAGACACATAGAGATGACACAGATACTGTTACTATAGACACATAGAGATGATACGGACAGTGTTACTATAGACACATAGAGATGAAACAGATACTGTTACTATTAGACACATAGAGATGACACGGACACTGTAACTATAGACACATAGAGATGAAACAGATACTGTTACTATAGACACATAGAGATGACACAGATACTGTTACTATAGACACATAGAGATGACACGGGCACTCTTACTATAGACACATAGAGATGATACGGACAGTGTTACTATAGACACATAGAGATGACACAGATACTATTACTATAGACACATAGAGATGACACAGACACTCTTGCTATAGACACATAGAGATGACCCGGACACTGTAACTATAGACACATAGAGATGACACAGATACTGTTACTATAGACACATAGAGATGATACGGACAGTGTTACTATAGACACATAGAGATGACACGGACACTGTTACTATAGACACATAGAGATGATACGGACAGTGTTACTATAGACACATAGAGATGACACGGACACTGTTACTATAGACACATAGAGATGACCCGGACACTGTTACTATAGACACATAGAGATGACACAGATACTGTTACTATAGACACATAGAGATGACAGACACTGTTACTATTAGACACATAGAGATGACACGGACACTGTAACTATAGACACATAGAGATGAAACAGATACTGTTACTATAGACACATAGAGATGACACAGATAGTGTTACTATAGACACATAGTTAGACACATACTTAGACAGTGTTACTTTAGACACATAGAGATGACACGGACACTGTAACTATAGACACGCATCGCTGACACGGACACTGTAACTATGTTGTGACTTCTGAGAAATCTTGCCGTGGGAGGTCGGGTGTTGGCGTGTTGGAAATTGACGTTCCCGAGAACTTGCACCATCCTCTTGTATGCGATGTCTGCCCACATCATCAAACTACTATACCACCAAATCTGTCCACTTCCTGTATTCGTTTCGTGCATAACGTTCCCCGCGACACCTGTAAACACGACGTCTATCATCCACGCGGCGAAACTTGTTTCTAATGCAGTTGGGACCATATGTTGTGTCCTTGACACAATTGACGTCACATCCGACGATGCAGGTCCGTCAAAATGACACCTTGAAGTATTCGTCTGGCGCGAATACCGTAAACGGTTCCTCACTGTGTGGGCTGATATCCTACGCAGTTCTGGTATTGCCGAAGTTGTAGAGGTGGCTGTGGTGGTTTCTTCACCCAAGTGACGAAGCCGTATGAATCTGTCCTGCGCTCTGGTAGTGTTACGTGGTCGGCCGGATTTTGAAAGGTTCCGTGTTGTCTCGTGTGTCTGATAACGGTTCCACAGTCTTGTGCTACGTGGGAAAACCTGGCTGCAGCTAAAGATGATTATCCTGTTTGCAGTTGGCCGATGACTTTGTTGCGTTTGGCTTCCGTCAGTCGTGGCATGTTTTCCTGATATCATATTTAATAGTGATTCATAAACATATGCTCATGACATGCTCATGTCGTACAATCGACTCAGCTTTTATTAGCAGTGACTTCTATTGAATAATGAAAGGGGTTTGCCACTTTTATTCAGTGTTCACTTACTGTAAGCTTCTGATGGCATTCAAAGTAAAACCCAACGTTTTTTTATAACCTAAGAAGTGCATAATCGCATCTTACGGCAAGAATAACCCCCCTCCCACCACAAAGCATGGTTTGCTGAAGACCCGTTCTCTGCCCGGATCTTCAAGGGTCTTAATTATTTTGCAGTAATTCGTGATTGTTTATTGTATAACATTTATTTGTTGGTTTCACACTATATCTGTTGACGTATAGATTTCTGGGTTCACTTATTGTTTCAATTTGGCAGTCGACACCTAACAATTTGTCATTAACGTTTTGATGAATAATATTAATTTCACTGTCAAAAGATATATCGTGTATGTTGTTAGTTTTGTCATCCCAATCGTAATGTGCGTTTAAACCAATGAGTGTTTGGGTGTATCTATTGAAATGACCCGTCCTCCATCATAGCTAAATACTATTTACAATTTCATAGATAATATTTATTCATTTCTGCTTAGATAGTGATGGAAAGATAAAACAGACCTATAGTTCCCCCCAGAATTATTTCAAGTATACTTTAGTATAACATCCTTATCGTAATATTGTATAGGAACTTGTTCCGGTTTTATATGTAGTGTACCTGTATGATGAGCTGCTCGCCACACACTTCACAGCCACATGATGCTATTTAGCACTCGTAATTAGGCCCTGTACAAAAACAGAAAGGATTCAGCACATAGTTTAGAGTCTGATGTCAGGCTATTATTGACAGTCCATCTGGCATGTACAGCATTCCCGTTACTCAAGGCCTGTTTGAGAGAACCATTTTTGCGTATAGTTATATGTAAAGACTGTTATCAGGGGCACCTGGTTCTAATGCCAAATACAACAATTATAGTTTTACAAAGATTAATATTCAGCTTCCGGCCTTTTTGATAATTTTGAGGGATTTAAATGCTGTTTTGTGGGCCTTTTAAGGATTGAGATAGTAACACAAGGTCATCAACATAGAATAGGTGTGAAACGTCTTGTCCATTTAAATGGTGAATATGAAAATCACATCTAGAAAGATAATCATGTAAATTATTCATATAGATATTAAAAAGTGCGGGACTACATACGCCGCCTTGCTTAACTCCTGTGTAGGAGTCGGATAATTCGAATACACCATTCATTTTTTTTAACCAAAACAAACTGTCGGGCAAAAGAAAGTATACACCACGTTTGATGATGGCTAAAATCAAACAAGAAATTGTTATTCCATGGTGAATGTAATATCGTCTATTATCTATGATATGATATGTATATCATAGGTAATAGACGATATTATATTCATCATATCAATGAGCATCTCACAACAGGATCATGATCACGGTCGGTTTGACTTGGTTCACCGATAACAGACATTATTTTAGCGACTCTGACGAGCACCAATCCACGCCCTCGCTGTAAAAAATGTGTTTAGAATGTAAACATGGGCAAGACATGTTTAGAATATAATCACATTTAAACTTGTTCCAATAGGGGCATATCATTAAGCAATAAGTAAAATAAGGATAGGATGTATAATATATACTGTATTGAAATTAGATTTGCAAATCAGATTCACAGGCACTTGCAGAACACATATAAAACCAGGACTTACAACGAACTTGGTACAATATTAACATAAAAGTGCACGGTGACCTGGAAAATTGACGCTTGTGACGACAGCAGTCTCCGTAGCACAGGTGGGAGCGTGAGGGACTACAAGAGGTTTAAGGTTCGATTCACGCCGAGTAATAAATATCTATGTGTTCAAAATTGTGTTGCTGCCTATGAGCAATATTATTTCTCTCATACAGGAAGGTGACAATGAAAGTATATCTGATTACTATGATAGATCCTTAACTTTTGTTAGTTACCACCATCCACTCACCCCCAAATAAATCCATTTATACTATTAAATAACTTTTCCCCCATTTATTTGCTGTTCTTTGTGTGTATAGAATGATGTCTGTTCAGAAGTTGTCTTTCGAAAACATTTTGGGGCATTATCCATTGATTTATATGTGTCAATATGGGCAACAATTTTGTTATTAATCATTGTCAAAAGCAGTTTAAAAAGACAATATGCAGTGTAATGAATGTCGCAGTAAAATATGTCCTACACACATGGGCACGTATATATATAGTTATCGTGCCAGCGCGGTCGATTGCATGCTGGCGGAAATGCCAATGGAAATGAAGCAAGTACGGTCTGAGGCCCGTGTATTCCCAAGCTACTTCCATATTACGGCTGCTAAACACAACACTGGCCCGTGACCCCGCCTCAGCCGCGCCAGCCTCATATCGTGCTTTCATCTGCTCAACCATGCCAATTACGTTAAATTACTTTCTTCCTCGCAATTCTTCTTCACTAGGGAAAGATCACATGCTAGATTTGAAATATGCTTTGCACGTATGTGCGCGACCTACATCATATTCTGCATTCTCTTCGAACAGAATGGGATAACTTCGAAATATTAAAATGGTATTATACGTTATTTCTATGCTAATTAGCATTAAAAACCTCTTGCCACGCAATTATTCTCAACCATAATACACAGATAACATCTAAGACCTCAAATAGTTAAGCCACGCTTCTGATAGCGAACATATCTTACAGGCTTTGAGACTCAATTAATTCCACTGAAACGTGTTCTACACCGATACCATCTTAATCAAAGTATCATCTGGCACCAAACTTTACTTTCATTGCTCCCTAAAGCAGATGCATCATCATTCCGGAAAAAATAATTTCCGGTTGTGCTGGAAATGATATTATCTTAGCCTGTTGGAAGTGCAAGGTTCGACGTGTGGAGTAGGAATTACACAATGAGAACGGAATGTAATGATCAATTGGTGTCCAAACGAACATCAGCCAAATGTGAACTTGGCTCTGTACCGTGTTAATATGTAGAACATACACTTGTGAATGTTATATGACTCTCTCTCTCTCTCTCTCTCTCTCTCTCTCTCTCTCTCTCTCTCTCTTAGGCCTGTCTATGTTCCTAGCACTGTGTCAGACAACAGCCAGACGTACCGGTAATGAGATTTTCAAGTCGGTCAGTCAGTCCATTCTACTCCCAGACGTTTTAATTGTTAGCACACCACCCTGGCACGTCAAGTCTTGTATAGCAGCAGCCGTATATTCCAAACCTAGGGGCAACCAAAGGTCATCGCTATAACACATTCCTTGCAATTTTGAGACAGACCAAAAATTGGGATTCCACAACACTTCTTGTTGATAGTATGCACTGAAGCATTGATAGAGAACCAGATAATGAAAATAAGGGTATCTTCTACATGTTGATTCCACTTCTTGATTCCACGTCTTGACCATAACAGTAACGTACTTAACACATGTGGTGTTAGAAGCATATCGACGAGACAAAGAATTGGTTTCATTTATACTTGCCATGATTGGATAAACCGTTTTGAGGCGGCAGTTGAAATGCTAGTTCTTTTCGTCATTGTGTCAAAGTATGGAATGGAGCTTGGATTGGAACACTGAAATGGAATTGTATTGAGATAAATAGAAAAAAGTCTATTTACAAACAAGTCTCCAATCTAATATGGTGAGACAGTTTATAAACAACCGTCACCGATAAGAATAATAATAATATTTATTGTACATAAACACCCACAGGTAGTCTGTCTTACAGACCCTGATACATTTATATCAACTACAGCCCATGCAAGTCTATAATGTTTGGCAAGTCTAGATTACTGCAGTATGAAAATGAAGAGAATCACTGGGCTCCCTTTTTATTAGATTTTTATTAAGATAACTGAACAACTGTTTTTTCTGTATGATATGTTCATTTCAGAGACTATATGTTAGTCTAACCCACAGGGGGCAGAGTACAAAACATGAACATGCCTAACTTAACATTGACATACACAATAGAATACAAATATTGCTATGATTATATTGCTAGAGAGGAGATGCAGATTTTCTTTGCCCGAACATTTTGTGAATGAAATTGCAGATAAGTTTTGCACAAGGCTCTGGTGGATTTAAAAGTATTTTTATAGAGATATTGTGTGCATAGCCAAGATCTTTGTACAGAGGGCATTGCAACAGGAAGTGTTCCTCATCTTCTATTCTATCAATATCACAGAGGGTACATACTCTTTCTCCTGTTGGAGTGTTAGAGTATCTTCCTCTCTCAAGTTGGTTACTTTCAGATATGGTTTAATTCCGAATTTGTCTCCTATTTTCCCGAGGTGTCTGAGCTTATGTTGTTTAGTGGATGGGACTTGGTCAGTTTCACTGAGGTATATGGACATGGACTTTTCATGTACAGTTTCCTTACATTTTCCAGAAGAGTTGTTATTGTGAGCCAGATCAGGAAAAAGGTAGTTGAGTTGAGTATTTTTTGAAGAGGTCAGTGAGTTCAATGTTTTATCTTCATTGAAGGCGGCAGTGAGTAATCTGTCATTCTTCACATCTAATAGCCGAAGGTAATAGTTGTACATTTGTATGAATATTGAAATGTTAAGGGGATAGAGTCCAAGTTCTGCCAGACAGCCGATGTTACTTGTTCTGCGAGGAACTTCTAAGATACTCTTATGTGGCAGGTAAGCTAAATGACGTGGGTATCAGCTTCTCTTCCCATTGCTCTGTCATTGCCCACACCAAACGCCTGATTGTGAATGGCTAGGAAAGCTGTTGAGTGTGACATACCGAAACGAGAAAACAGTTTGTTCAAAAGAGTAATCTTATGACATTTCATATATACATTTGATATTAATAATTATTTTTTATATAGTTCTGAGTAAACTTACCATCATCTTACTTTTTACACAGTTTGATTGTGCAGGCAGACTAAACCTCTAAAACTCTAAGAGATGTGATAAAACAGAATGGTACGATAAATAGATTATACCCCTGGCATATAGTCTATGAAATCATTTGTTACACAATATATACGTCTTAAATGATATGATACCTGCTTCAACTAGTTAGTATACAGATCACTACCTGAAATTACTTAATCTTATTTTGGACAGTGGAAAATATTCAACCCAGTGGCACTCCTTCTACATTGTACAAATTTATAAGAAATGCGATAAAGGTGAAACAAATAACTATTGAGGAATTGTCCTACATAAGAAGCTGCCTCTCAAAACTGTTATCACCCATAATCTACTCACAGATTATATCATTCATCGAACTAAAGGAAGGGTTTGACAAAGCACAAGCAGGATTTAGATCAGATTACAGTATCACTGACAATATTTTCCTACTAAAAACCATCATACAAAAGTCTAAACAGTCAAGGAAGAAACTATATGCAGGTTGTGTTGACTTTAGCAAAACATTTGATTCTCTGGAGAGACGGATTATGTTACAGTGAGTGAGTTGGGTTTAACGCCGCTTTTAACAGTATTCCAGTTATATCACGGCGTGTCAGCTTAATGTGGGAGGAAAGCCCGAAGTGATGCCGGTCTCAGACGTTTACCACTTGGGTGAAACCCACGAGCACGGGTATGGTGCTGACAAACCTAGAAACCTAATCGGAGCGAACCGGGATTCGAACCCACAATCATAGGTTTCTGGCGTGCCCAAGGGACGCAACTCTGCACAGCGAATCGCGGCGCCTTAGACGACCGGGCCACCCGTGCCCCCGGATTATGTTACAAGCTAATGAAACAAGGTATAAAAGGCAAGGCTTACCATCTACTCAGTAATATGTACTAAAAAAAAAAATTCCAAAAAGGATGTCACAACCGGTTCTCTCGTACATTGGTGTAAACAAGGATGCACCTGCAGTCCTACTTTGTTCAATACGTATATGAATGACCTACAGGCTTGAAGCAACAAGCCTCAACGGCCCTCCAACATTTTCTGGCAAAACCATCACCCACTTACTGTTTGCAGATGATCTGGTCTTGTTATCAACCACTGCGAGGGTACTATAAAACAACCTAAACAACCTATGTCAGTTTACAGAGCACTGGAAAATGAATATCAATACGTCAAAAACCAAGATAGTCATCTTTGGGAGTCAATCCACTGTTATGAAGAGATGCTTCCTCCTCAAGACTAAACCAGTTGAAAAATGTGAATGTTACAATCATATCGGAATTGTATTCCACAGAAATGGTTCATCCATGCAAGCAATAAGGGGCGGGCCATTTGATATTGGTGTGTGTGTGTGTGTGTGTGTGTGTGTGTGTGTGTGTGTTTGGAGTCGTGTATTATTTTCTTCATTTCTAGGGGTTGATATTTTTAAAGAGAGCTGAGATTTGTTTTACGGCACATTTCAAATTCGACCTATGTCTAGAATGTTAAAATCTTCTCACTGTTCACTAAAACATAATAACTGTACACATGTAGGTTATTTTGAAACAGAATAATGAAAATAGCAGTACAACAAAGTATTTTATTAAAATAATAATTATGACAATTTTCTACAACACTGTGTGTAGCAAAAAACAGTCAACTTGACATGTTTGTACTCACATTTACTGGAGGAATGTAGAGTCATGTTCACAGAAGAGAGCGGATTCAAGCTTTTCCTTGCAGATGAAAGAATATGTGTCAACCTCCGACAAGAACATTGTTGCGTTCAAGACGTGGCAGCATCAGTAGCCCTGTCAATGCGTCATCATTAGCCCTGTCAGGGCGACATCTGCAGCCAAGTCAATAAGGCACCATTAGTCCTGCAATGCAGCATCTGTAGCCCTGTCAGCACAATCACCAGACTTATCATCTACAGAACTCTCGTTGTAGGATCACCTTGACCGTTAAATTAGAGAATGACCAAGTCGCCCTTATAACAAGTATCAGTTAGCACGGACCATCCGAGAAGAATGGTGTTGAATCCCATTTCTTGTGATCATGTATCACATCTTCTTCTCATGTTCTGGTTCACCATTCCCATGGTGGGCAGACTGACTGACAATTGTGACATTTTTTTTAAATATTAAAGGGAGTTTCATGTGCTGATGTCTGTCTTGATGGTTGATCGAATACTGAACATCTGACCCCATCCTCCAAACCTTGGCCACATACCTTCATTTTTGTTCTCACTGGAAGTGGCGTGGTAGAGTGGGAGTGGGGAGAGGAAGCCGCTTTGAAAGCTGTTTACAAACTGCCAAATTAAATTCACTTTATTGTGTCAATAAGGGTCGCTACAACACAGGGTTTGGTCTTCAGTGGGAAATTTGTTCACATGCCAGATGACAGAATAACGTCCCTCAAGTGCCAGAATATGCTGGTCATGTGTTACTTATTGTTAGTTAATGTAAACTATTTCAACATAATATGCTGGTTGTGGGTTACTTATTGTTCGTTGATGTAAACTATATCAACATAATATGCTGGTCGTGTGTTACTTATTGTTAGTTATTGTGAACTATATCAACATAATATGCTGGTCGTGGGTTACTTATTGTTCGTTGATGTAAACTATATCAACATAATATGCTGGACGTGGGTTACTTATTGTTAGTTGATGTAAACTATATCAACATAATATGCTGGCCGTGTGTTACTTATTGTTAGTTGATGAAAGCTATATCAACATAATATGCTGGTCGTTGGCTACTTATTGTCAGTTGATGTAAACTATTTTAACATAATATGCTGGTCGTGGGTTACTTATTGTTAGTTGATGTAAACTATATCAACATAATATGCTGGTCGTGTGTTACTTATTGTTAGTTGATGTAAACTATATCAACATAATATCCTGGTCGTGGGTTACTTATTGTTAGTTGATGTAAACTATATCAACATAATATGCTGGTCGTGTGTTACTTATTGTTAGTTGATGTAAACTATATCAACATAATATCCTGGTCGTGGGTTACTTATTGTCAGTTGATGTAAACTATATCAACATAATATGCTGGTCGTGGGTTACTTATTGTTAATTTATGTAAACTATATCAACATAATATGCTGGTCGTGTGTTACTTATTGTTAGTTGATGTAAACTATATCAACATAATATGCTGGTCGTGTGTTACTTATTGTTAGATGATGTAAACTATATCAACATAATATCCTGGTCGTGGGTTACTTATTGTCAGTTGATGTAAACTATATCAACATAATATGCTGGTCGTGTGTTACTTATTGTTAATTTATGTAAACTATATCAACATAATATGCTGGTCGTGGGTTACTTATTGTTAGTTGATGTAAACTATATCAACATAATATGCTGGTCGTGGGTTACTTATTGTTAGTTGATGTAAACTATATCAACATAATATGCTGGTCGTGGGTTACTTATTGTTAGTTGATGTAAACTATATCAACATAATATGCTGGTCGTGGGTTACTTATTGTTAGTTGATGTAAACTATATCAACATAATATGCTGGTCGTGGGTTACTTATTGTCAGTTGATGTAAACTATATCAACATAATATCCTGGTCGTTGGTTACTTATTGTTAGTTGATGTAAACTATATCAACATAATATGCTGGTCATGTGTTACTTATTGTCAGTTGATGTAAACTATATCAACATAATATGCTGGCCGTGGGTTACTTATTGTTAGTTGATGTAAACTATATCAACATAATATGCTGGTCGTGGGTTACTTATTGTTAATTTATGTAAACTATATCAACATAAAATGCTGGTCATGTGTTACTTATTGTTAGTTGATGTAAACTATATCAACATAATATGCTGGTCGTGGGTTACTTATTGTTAGTTGATGTAAACTATATCAACATAATATGCTGGTCGTGGGTTACTTATTGTTAGTTGATGTAAACTATATCAACATAATATGCTGGTCGTGGGTTACTTATTGTTAATTTATGTAAACTATATCAACATAATATGCTGGTCGTGGGTTACTTATTGTTAATTTATGTAAACTATATCAACATAATATGCTGGCCGTGGGTTACTTATTGTTAGTTGATGTAAACTATATCAACATAATATGCTGGTCATGTGTTACTTATTGTCAGTTGATGTAAACTATATCAACATAATATGCTGGTCGTGGGTTACTTATTGTCAGTTGATGTAAACTATATCAACATAATATCCTGGTCGTGTGTTACTTATTGTTAGTTGATGTAAACTATATCAACATAATATGCTGGCCGTGGGTTACTTATTGTTAGTTGATGTAAACTATATCAACATAATATGCTGGTCGTGGGTTACTTATTGTTAGTTGATGTAAACTATATATACATAATATGCTGGTCGTGTTTTACTTATTGTTAGTTGATGTAAACTATATCAACATAATATGCTGGTCGTGTGTTACTTATTGTTAGATGATGTAAACTATATCAACATAATATCCTGGTCGTGGGTTACTTATTGTCAGTTGATGTAAACTATATCAACATAATATGCTGGTCGTGGGTTACTTATTGTTAATTTATGTAAACTATATCAACATAATATGCTGGTCGTGGGTTACTTATTGTTAGTTGATGTAAACTATATCAACATAATATGCTGGTCGTTGGTTACTTATTGTTAGTTGATGTAAACTATATCAACATAATATGCTGGTCGTGGGTTACTTATTGTTAGTTGATGTAAACTATATCAACATAATATGCTGGTCGTGGGTTACTTATTGTTAATTTATGTAAACTATATCTACATAATATGCTGGTCGTGGGTTACTTATTGTTAATTTATGTAAACTATATCAACATAATATGCTGGTCATGTGTTACTTATTGTCAGTTGATGTAAACTATATCAACATAATATGCTGGTCGTGGGTTACTTATTGTCAGTTGATGTAAACTATATCAACATAATATCCTGGTCGTGGGTTACTTATTGTTAATTTATGTAAACTATATCAACATAATATGCTGGTCATGTGTTACTTATTGTTAGTTGATGTAAACTATATCAACATAATATGCTGGTCGTGTGTTACTTATTGTTAGTTGATGTAAACTATATCAACATAATATGCTGGTCGTGGGTTACTTATTGTTAATTTATGTAAACTATATCAACATAATATGCTGGTCGTGGGTTACTTATTGTTAATTTATGTAAACTATATCAACATAATATGCTGGTCATGTGTTACTTATTGTTAGTTGATGTAAACTATATCAACATAATATGCTGGTCGTGGGTTACTTATTGTTAGTTGATGTAAACTATATCAACATAATATGCTGGTCGTGGGTTACTTATTGTTAGTTGATGTAAACTATATCAACATAATATGCTGGTCGTGGGTTACTTATTGTTAATTTATGTAAACTATATCAACATAATATGCTGGTCGTGGGTTACTTATTGTTAATTTATGTAAACTATATCAACATAATATGCTGGTCATGTGTTACTTATTGTCAGTTGATGTAAACTATATCAACATAATATGCTGGTCGTGGGTTACTTATTGTCAGTTGATGTAAACTATATCAACATAATATCCTGGTCGTGTGTTACTTATTATTAGTTGATGTAAACTATATCAACATAATATGCTGGCCGTGGGTTACTTATTGTTAGTTGATGTAAACTATATCAACATAATATGCTGGTCGTGGGTTACTTATTGTTAGTTGATGTAAACTATATATACATAATATGCTGGTCGTGTGTTACTTATTGTCAGTTGATGTACACTATATCAACATAATATGCTGGTCGTGTGTTGCTTATTGTTTGTTGATGTAAACTATATCAACATAATATGCTGGTCATGTGTTACTTATTGTTAGTTGATGTAAACTATATCAACATAATATGCTGGTCGTGTGTTACTTATTGTTCGTTGATGTAAACTATATATACATAATATGCTGGTCGTGGGTTACTTATTGTCAGTTGATGTACACTATATCAACATAATATGCTGGTCGTGTGTTACTTATTGTTAGTTGATGTAAACTATATCAACATAATATGCTGGTCGTGTGTTACTCATTGTCAGTTGATGTAAACTATATCAACATAATATGCTGGTCATGTGTTACTCATTGTCAGTTGATGTAAACTATATCAACATAATATGCTGGTCATGTGTTACTTATTGTTAGTTGATGTAAACTATATCAACATAATATGCTGGTCGTGTGTTACTCATTGTCAGTTGATGTAAACTATATCAACATAATATGCTGGTCATGTGTTACTTATTGTTCGTTGATGTAAACTATATCAACATAATATGCTGGTCGTGTGTTACACATTGTTAGTTGATGTAAACTATATCAACATAATATGCTGGTCATGTGTTACTTATTGTTCGTTGATGTAAACTATATCAACATAATATGCTGGTCGTGTGTTACTCATTGTCAGTTGATGTAAACTATATCAACATAATATGCTGGTCGTGTGTTACTTATTGTTCGTTGATGTAAACTATATCAACATAATATGCTGGTCGTGTGTTACACATTGTTAGTTGATGTAAACTATATCAACATAATATGCTGGTCGTGTGTTGCTTCTTGTTAGTCGATGTGAACTGTATCAATATGATATACAAAATCTCAGTTGGAGGACATGTTGCAACCCAATTACAGGGACATGCTATATCCAAGTTTGGGGATCACAAGCTACAATGTAAACCAGTAAGAGGGACATTCTACACGCCAGTCAGGGAGACATGCTACAGGCCAGTCAGGGGGACATGCTAATGCCAGTGAGGGAGACATGCTACAGGCAAGTCAGGAGGACAAGCTACACGCCAGTCAGGGGGACAAGCTACACGCCAGTCAGGGGGACATGCTACACGCCAGTCAGGGAGACATGCTACATGCCAGTCAGAGAGACATGCTACAGGCCAGTCAGGGAGACATGCTACACGCCAGTCAGGGGGACAAGCTACATGCCAGTGAGGGAGACATGCTACAGGCCAGTCAAGGAGACATGCTACATGCCAGTGAGGGAGACATGTTACATGCCAGTCAGGGGGACATGCTACAGGCCAGTCAGGGAGACATGCTACAGGCCAGTCAGGGAGACATGCTACATGCCAGTGAGGGAGACATGCTACAGGCCAGTCAGGGAGACATGCTACATGCCAGTGAGGGAGACATGCTATAGGCCAGTCAGGGAGACATGCTACAGGCCAGTCACGGGGACAAGCTACAGGCCAGTCAGGGAGACATGCTACAGGCCAGTCAGGGGGACAAGCTACACGCCAGTCAGAGGGACAAGCTACAGGCCAGTCAGGGAGACATGCTACAGGCCAGTCAGGGGGACAAGCTACACGCCAGTGAGGGAGACATGCTACAGGCCAGTCAGGGAGACATGGCACATGCCAGTCAGGGGGACAAGCTACACGCCAGTCAGGGAGGACATGTTACAGGCCAGTCAGGGAGACATGCTACATGTCAGGCAGGGAGACATGCTACATGCCAGTCAGACACGCTACACGCCAGTCAGGGAGGACATGTTGGAGGCCAGTCAGACACGCTACACGCCAGTCAGGGAGACACGCTACACGCCAGTCAGGGAGACACGCTACACGCCAGTCAGGGAGACACGCTACACGCCAGTCAGGGAGACATGCTACATGTCAGGCAGGGAGACATGCTACATGCCAGTCAGAGAGACATGCTACACGCCAGTCAGGGAGACATGCTACATGTCAGGCAGGGAGACATGCTACATGTCAGGCAGGGAGACATGCTACACGCCAGTCAGGGAGACATGCTACATGTCAGGCAGGGGGACATGCTACATGTCAGGCAGGGAGACATGCTACATGCCAGTCAGAGAGACACGCTACACGCCAGTCAGGGAGACACGCTACACGCCAGTCAGGGAGACATGCTACATGTCAGGCAGGGAGACATGCTACATGCCAGTCAGAGAGACATGCCACACGTCTGTCAGGGAGACATGATACACGCCAGTCAGGGGGACCAGATACACGCCAGTCAGGGAGACATGCTACAACCCATTCAGGAAGACATGCTACACGCCAGTCAAGGAGACATGCTACACGCCAGTCAGGGAGACAAGATACACGCCAGCCAGGGAGACAAGATACACGCCAGCCAGGGAGACAAGATACACGCCAGTCAGGGAGATAAGCTACAATGTAACCAAGTCAGGGAGACATGCTACACGCCAGTAAGCGAGACATGCTACGTGCCAGGCTAGAGGACATACTACACGCCAGTCAGGGGGACATGCTACACGCCAGTCAGGGGGACATGCTACACGCAAGTCGTGGATACATGTTGTATTCCTGACTGAGGGAGTCGAATTTGCTCGATGACTTGGATGATTGCGTGTCGTCGTATAGCCGATGGTTGATTACGACCATGGTTGATAATTCTTTGAATTGGGTTTACCTGATCCAGACTCGATTATTTCCCAGGCCGCTCTGATGCTGCTGGGCTATTGCTGACTCACTCAATCACAATTTGTGTGACCTACAATGTAAATAACTTACAGTAATATCAGTTACGTCATAATGAACCTGAGACGTGTATTTGTAACTGTAGAGGGTGAATTATTTTCAGATTACATATGCGATAAAGGATTCGGTAAATGTGCACAGTAAGACAATTTGAGTTTATATACACCCTCAATTTAATAATTGTCAAAAACGTCAAAGCGCGCGTGTTATCAATAAGTCCCTCGAACAGTGGCTGACTTGTAGACCCCGCTCTTGTTCCCTTCGGTACCATTTTCGCTCTTTGAAATTTAATTTAGAAATATCTCCAAATCAATTGAATATATGTACACAATGATACTTCGATGATTTCGAAGAAATACTTCAAAGAAGTACTGTGGGATAGGTAACGGTCTGACAAAATAATTAGCATTTGTCGCCGAACGAAGAGCGTGCAAAGCTGACTGTCATTAAACACAGTTCACAAGTACCGTCGTGCCTGACACGCTCGCTCCTCTCTGATGGTCAGCTTGCTACTGATCTCCAATTACCAATCACTTGAGGAAATTGCTCTCCCCTTGAGATAAGGAGACTGACATTAAGGTCTAGGGAGTGTAAAATGGCTGTTTAACTTGATTCCCCAAAGCTCTCCCCGAGTCGGATTCAGTAAGGAGAAACATTGTAATCAACTGGAATTAAGTTAACTCCAGGCAGACATGTCAGTGCGTCGTCAAGCTGTTCCCTGATTGGCCCTGCCCCCATGTCCCCGGAGTACTCATATAACTAGAATACGTTTCATTTTATGATTTTCGTTTTGGCTGACTCTTAAACTTAAAGTAATTATATGTCTTGTCGTGATATCGGTTTACATGCACATTGTGCTCTTTGTACATGAATATAATATATATCTCGGACACGTCCATGCATGCACATACAAGCAATAGCTGGCGATATCCTGGCAGCCGTTTGTGTAATATATATCCCATGCATGGCCTTTACTTATTCACCAAAAGTACTCTTTGTTAGATACACGCTGTCATTCGAAGTAAGTTCACACAATTAACGATATGGGTTAGCTGGTTTTATGTAAAGGTGTATATGTGACGCTTAGATGCCTGCTGACTCTGTTGACATACATTAGACTTGGGTTGTATGTTTGTTTATGTTACTTGGAGCTGTCTTGGAGTATTGTTGTCGCCCTTTCCAGTCACTTCTCTACCAATACCTGAACTAACTGTGTCCCCTCCTTGTAACCAGCCATTAATACTAATACATAAGCATTCAGTGTAAATATTTCAATGAAGCGTCGTTCTATTTAATCTACTGACATCCTTTTGAAATAGACCCTGTCCTTAATTATTCGGATAGACAGGACACACACACACGTGGGTGCGTGTGGAGTATAGTCAACACGGTAAAGAAGAGTTGCCGAGACAGTGCAAGTTAACGTTGCTTCAATGCGTTTTTAAAGCAGGTGCCCTCAATATTCTCAACCTTGTAAAAACCTATAGCAGCATGCGTTTTGTTTTAACGCAACATATATCCTGCAACGTAACAACAAAGATGTAGCTGTTTTGATGCACGCTGTTATGTATTCTAGCAACGTAAATAGATCCATTAAAGTAAAGCAGAGGAGCATCATAAATCATTCCATTGTACATAGCGCACTATGTTAAAGATCCTCTTATTAATTTGAGAAGGGAGCAAAGGAATTATGATTATGAGATCGTCTTGCTTTGCTGTGTTCGAAGTGGTGAATAAAAATCTTCATTTCACTAACTCACGATCACGAATATTTTATGCATTACGCTTCAACAGGCGTAATGCTATGAAACCACCTCGAGATGACATCTTGTGTACCATAAATAATCTCTGGGCTTGACACTACCTGTTGTCTGTTTTCAAGCACGCATGTATTACACTGACATTTATCAACATCTCATTCATCAAAATATTGTTATTGTTATATCTGAGCAAAGATGCTATCATTTATTGAGCTTGATTACATCATGTGGGGCCCCTAGAGGCGCTTAGATATCGATCTTCCCGTAACCATTCGTGCTTAATTAGCAGAATGAAGCCAAACAAATTTGGCTTCTATGTCTTACATCACTGTATGTGCAGTAGGGATAAAATGTAAAACATCATTGTCAAATGTAAAATAGCTACGCGATAAATCGCAGAGAAACAATGAAGGACGAAAAGTGGTTTATTTCACGATAAAACATTGTTATATCATGACGTCATGTCTGGAGATTCGAACATGCGCTGGCAACTTGACAACGTCGTAAATTGGACGAATGGATGAAGGTCTGGGTGAGATGGGGACTGGATGAAGGAAAAAGGGTGAGATTGGGACTGGATGAAGGAACCAGGGTGAGATGGGGACTGGATGGACAGGGTGAGATGGGGGAGCGGATGAAGGACAGGGTGAGATGGGGGACTGGATGAAGGACGGGGTGACATGGGGACTGGATGAAGGACAGGGTGACATGGGGACTGGATGAAGGACAGGGTGACATGGGGGACTGGATGAAGGACAGGGTGACACTGGGACTGGATAAAGGACGGGGTGACATGGGGACTGGATAAAGGTCGGGGTGAGATTGGGGTCTGGATGAAGGACAGGGTGACATGGGGACTGGATGAAGGACAGGGTGAGATGGGGACTGAATGAAGGACAGGGTGAGATGGGGACTGAATGAAGGACAGGGTGACATGGGGACTGGATGAAGGACAGGGTGAGATGGGGACTGAATGAAGGACAGGGTGAGATGGGGACTGGATGAAGGACAGGGTGACATGGGGACTGGATGAAGGACAGCGTGAGATTGGGACTGGATGAAGGACGGAGTGACATTGGGACTGGATGAAGGACAGGGTGACATGGGGACTGGATAAAGGACGGAGTGACATTGGGACTGGATGAAGGACAGCGTGAGATGGGGACTGGATGAAGGACAGGGTGACATGGGGACTGGATGAAGGACAGGGTGAGATGGGGTCTGGATGAAGGACAGGGTGACATGGGGACTGGATAAAGGACGGAGTGACATTGGGACTGGATGAAGGACAGCGTGAGATGGGGACTGGATGAAGGACAGGGTGACATGGGGACTGGATGAAGGACAGGGTGAGATGGGGACTGAATGAAGGACAGGGTGAGATGGGGACTGGATGAAGGACAGGGTGACATGGGGACTGGATGAAGGACAGCGTGAGATTGGGACTGGATGAAGGACAGGGTGAGATGGGGACTGGATGAAGGACAGGGTGAGATGGGGACTGGATGAAGGACAGGGTGAGATGGGGACTGGATGAAGGACAGGGTGACATGGGGACTGGGTGAAGGACAGGGTGAGATGGGGACTGGATAAAGGACAGGGTGAGATGGGGGACTGGATGAAGGACAGGGTGAGATGGGGACTGGATGAAGGACAGGATGACACTGGGACTGGTTAAAGGACGGGGTGACATGGGGACTGGATAAAGGTCGGGGTGGGATGGGGGTCTGGATGAAGGACAGGGTGACATGGGGACTGGATAAAGGACGGAGTGACATTGGGACTGGATAAAGGACGGGGTGACATGGGGACTGGATAAGGATAAAGGACAGCGTGAGATGGGGACTGGATGAAGAACAGGGTGAGATGGACACTTAATGAAGGAACCAGGTTGAGATAGGGATTGGATAAAAGACAGGGTGACAATGGGGACTGGATAAAGGACAGGGTGAGATGGGGGTCTGGATGAAGAACTCAATGAATAAATGTTAACCCGAGAAAGATCTATAAAGAACCCACTGGGAAGATGGTAGAGCGAATTGAATACATGGATTCGACGATAGAAGATAGTGTCAAGAACGCGGATTGCACATGGGTTCCCACAAAAACCACATATAGATTCTAGATGAACGATTGGTGCCAACTATCTGCCAATGCGCAACGGATCACATTTATATTAGCTTGACAATGTAGCAAGCATTTCGTGTATGATTGTAGATTTGAGCAAGACATTAAGTAGGCTTGCAAAACCACCGATTACCAACTCTACTGAAAATTGCCGTGTGTGAAGGTTTACATTCTGCATCAATGTTTGACTTGAACGGTTTGGTAATATTGTATCATAAAGATAGGAGCCAAGCCTTGACAGTGTATAAAGTCTACAGGACCAGTGATTAGACTGGAATTCCATCGAATACTCAAGGAATTGTACTAGATTATCTCGAACGGTGAAAATAGTTTTACATTTCATCATTGGTAGATTTTCCAGCATCGTCTTAACGATTGTAACGTGTGCTACATTAGTAAATTAACGGAAATTCCCCACCATAAATCTCATTCTTGTAAATCAGAGAGTAGTAACACAATTGTCATAAGGGTGGTCGAGGCGCCCGTAAGAAAGCTTATGCACATTCAGTGATCTGAGCTGTTCCCCGGGGTGACAATCTCGTTTAACGTCTACTAGCCCCAGTCATGGCTGTCATAGTCAGAAAAGGCAGAGGTATCAGGTATTACCACAGAAGGAGGGTAAAGCTTATGTGATTAAATTTCTGAGCCTACTCAGCTATTACTTTTCAAGGAAAAAATGTCACATGTCATATACCCGACATCTTATATAAATCGATAATAGCAAGGCAATTATCACATCAATCATCATCTGTCGTTATTCTCTCTGTCCTTTCACTCGGTAGGAAAACCAAGCTGAGCAGATGTGTACAAAGCAAGGCATTTTGATTAGTTGTTAGGAATGTTTGTATGTATACACAAAAGGTTAATGCAATTTTCTCATAATGATTTAACTTCAAAAGTAATTTGAAACACCACGTTTTTCTACACTATTTAATGTCAAACACCACGTCTTTCTACACCAATATCAAACACCACGTTTTTCTACACTAATGTCAAACACCGCGTTTTTCTACACTAATGTCAAACACCACGTTTTTCTACACCAATGTCAAACACCACGTTTTTCTAAACCAATGTCAAACGCCACGTTTTTCTGCACTAATGTCAAACACCACGTTTTTCTGCACTAATGTCAAACACCACGTTTTTCTACACTAATGTCAAACGCCACGTTTTTCTACTCTTATGTCAAACACCATGTTTTTCTACACCAATGTCAAACATCACGTTTTTCTACACTAATGTCAAACACCACGTTTTTCTACACTAATGTCATACGCCACGTTTTTCTACACCAATGTCAAACACCACGTTTTTCTGCGCTAATGTCAAACACCACGTTTTTCTACACTAATGTCAAACACCACGTTTTTCTACACTAATGTCAAACACCACGTTTTTCTACACCAATGTCAAACACCACGTTTTTCTACACTAATGTCAAACACCACGTTTTTCTACACCAATTTCAAACACCACGTTTTTCTACACCAATGTCAAACACCACGTTTTTCTACACCAATGTCAAACACCATGTTTTTCTACACCAATGTCAAACACCACGTTTTTCTACACTAATGTAAAACACCACGATTTTCTACACCAATTTCAAACACCACGTTTTGCTACACCCCGTAAACACCACGTTTTTCTACACCAATGTCAAACACCATGTTTTTCTACACCAATGTCAAACACCACGTTTTTCTACACCAATTTCAAACACCATGTTTTTCAACACCAATGTCAAACACCACGTTTTTCTACACTAATGTCAAACACCACGTTTTCTACACCAATTTCAAACACCACGTTTTTCTACACCCCGCAAACACCACGTTTTTCTACACCAATGTCAAACACCACGTTTTTCTACACCAATGTCAAACACCATGTTTTTCTACACCAATTTCAAACACCATGTTTTTCTACACCAATTTCAAACACCATGTTTTTCTACACCAATGTCAAACACCATGTTTTTCTTCACCAATCTCAAACACCAAGTTTTTCTACACCAATGTCAAACACCATGTTTTTCTACACCAATGTCAAACACCATGTTTTTCTACACCAATGTCAAACACCATGTTTTTCTTCACCAATCTCAAACACCATGTTTTTCTACACCAATGTCAAACACCACGTTTTTCTACACCAATGTCAAACACCACGTTTTTCTACACCAATGTCAAACACCATGTTTTTCTACACCAATGTCAAACACCATGTTTTTCTACACCAATGTCAAACACCATGTTTTTCTTCACCAATCTCAAACACCAAGTTTTTCTACACCAATGTCAAACACCACGTTTTTCTACACCAATTTCAAACACCATGTTTTTCCACACAAATGTCAAACACCACGTTTTTCTACACCAATTTCAAACACCATGTTTTTCTGAACTAATGTCAAACACCATGTTTTTCTGAACCAATGTCAAACACCATGTTTTTCCACACTGTCTGGAGATGATCCTCTTCATAATGCAATATCTCGAGACTACTGATTACTGTTTTCATTCAGGTTCAATATATTTTGAGGTTTCTGTAGATATTATATATTTCGGTGCTGTGACTAGACGGGTGCTGTAATCAATTACTGTGTGACTAGCCTCTGAGACTATACCAGGCTTTGAGGTCCGCGTTAGGAAGCAAGTCATGTGCAAGACATGTGCTTCAACAGCAGCACACAGTTCCTGGCCATCACCTACAAACCCAAAGTAGGAGTCTTAATGTTCAAAAGAAAATTTCAAACATTTTACTGTAGTTTATTAATATTATATACAGGTGAGGTTTACAAGTCACTCAAGTAGTGACTGCAACTAGTTGTCCACATGTAGTAAATGTGACTAGCATTATCTTTGGGCTGCATTAGTACTATATAACGCAAGAATTTTACATAACATCCTGAAATCTGCATGTTCACACATAAGTCTGGTACACAATAGTTAAATGTATCCATATAAGGACAAAAATGTAAATAGTGCATGAAGTACTTATCTTCTGGCGTGCTAATTTTGTCACCTAAGCCCTTGACAACAACACTAAGAAGTATGTAAGAATACGTAGACGTGAAGGATAAATTAGCCGTAACCCATTATGGATTGGCACTCAAGCATCGTTGAAGAAGGGGGTCAGTCTTACCCTGCCCAAATACTAACACAAACACGTTCTCTTGGTACTAGAGTACGACTACTTCGTCTCTAGCCCAAATAACCACACAAAACTGGAACACAAGTCAGGGGAAAGTTTAGATACCCACATATTCACATTACTGGAACACAACTCCTTCGCCTCTTGTCTTGGTACCCACCGAACACATTGTTCCCATAACACTGGAGCACGACTATTTCGGTTCTAGTTTAGATACCCACACATTCAGGTTCTTCCAACAATACCTCGGCTCTAACGTAAATGCATACACATTCACGTTGTTCCCACAATATCGGAGCACGACTTCTTCGGTTCTAGCCGACTAGAAACTGACACATACATTTGTTCCAACTGGAGAACGACTACTTCGTTTCTAGCCAACTTTCCCACACGAACACGTATTTATCAGACTCCTGGAGCACGTCCACATCGATCGGTTCTGCCTTAGATGCCCACACATACCTGTTGTTCCTTTAACATTGGATCAAAACTAATTCGGCTCTAGCTCAGATACCTACGCATTCTGGAGCGCGACAGCAGCTGTTGACGCCAAGATACCCACACATTCATGCTGTCCCACAGTTCTGGAGCGCGACAGATTCGGTTCTAGCCTGCATACCCACACATACACATTGTTTCTATTCTAGTAGAGCGTGACTACTTCGGCTCTTGCCTGCATACCCACACAATACTGGAGAAAGAGATACCCACACATACACGTTGCTTTCACAATAGTAGAACACGACTATTTCCGCTCTTGCTCAGATACCCACAAAGACACGTTGTCCCAATACTGAAGCACGACTAATTCGTCTAAAGATTAGATACCCACACAGACACGCTGTTCCCACAATACTGGAGTACGAGATACCCACACAGACACGCTGTTTCCACAATACTGGAGTACGAGATACCCACACAGACACGCTTTTTCCACAATACTGGAGTACGAGATACCCACGCAGACACGCTGTTTCCACAATACTGGAGTACGAGATAACCACACAGACACGCTGTTTCCACAATACTGGAGTACGAGATACCCAGACAGACACGCTGTTTCCACAATACTGGAGTACGAGATACCCACACAGACACGCTGTTTCCACAATACTGGAGTACGAGATACCTACACAGACACGCTGTTTCCACAATACTGGAGTACGAGATACCCACACAGACACACTGTTTCCACAATACTGGAGTCCGAGATACCCACACAGACACGCTGTTTCCACAATACTGGAGTACGAGATACCCACACAGACACGTTGTTTCGAAGCTACTGGATCACAAGATACCAACACAGACACGCTGTTTCCACAATACTGGAGTACGAGATACCCACACAGACACGCTGTTTCTACAATACTGGAGTACGAGATACCCACACAGACACGTTGTTTCCACAATACTGGAGTACGAGATACCCACACAGACACGCTGTTTCCACAATACTGGATCACGGGATACCCACACAGACACGCTGTTTCGACAATACTGGAGTAAGAGATACCCACACAGACACGCTGTTTCCACAATATTGGAGCACAAGATACCCACACAGACACGCTGTTTCCACAATACTGGAGTAGGAGATACCCACACAGACACGCTGTTCCCACGCTACTGGAGCACGAGATACCCACACAGACACGCTGTTTCCACAATACGGGAGTATGAGATACCCACACAGACACGTTGTTTCCACAATACTGGAGCGGTATATACCCACACAGACACGCTGTTCCCACAATACTGGAGCACGAGATACCCACACAGACACGCTGTTTCCACAATACTGGAGCACGAGATACCCACACGGACACGCTGTTCCCACAATACTGGAGCACGAGATACCCACACAGACACGCTGTTCACACAATACTGGAGTACGAGAAACCCACACCGAGACGTTGTTTCCACAACTCTGGAGTACGAGATACCCACACAGACACGCTGTTCCCACGCTACTGGAGCACGAGATACCCACACAGACACGCTGTTTCCACAATACGGGAGTACGAGATACCCACACAGACACGCTGTTTCGACAATACTGGAGTACGAGATACCCACACAGACACGCTGTTTCCACAATACTGGATTTCGAGATACCAACACAGACACGCTTTTTCCACAATACTGGAGTACGAGATACCCACACGGACACGCTGTTCCCACAATACTGGAGCACGAGATACCCACAGAGACACGCTGTTCACACAATACTGGAGTACGAGAAACCCACACAGAGACGTTGTTTCCACAACTCTGGAGTACGAGATACCCCAACAGACACGCTGTTTCCACAATACTGGAGTACGAGATACCCACACAGACACGCTGTTTCCAAAATACTGGAGTACGAGATACCCACACAGACACGCTTTTTCCACAATACTGGAGTACGAGATACCCACACGGACACGCTGTTCCCACAATACTGGAGCACGAGATACCCACACAGACACGCTGTGCACACAAGACTGGAGTACGAGAAACCCACACAGAGACGTTGTTTCCACAACTCTGGAGTACGAGATACCCCAACAGACACGCTGTCTCGACAAAACTGGAGTACGAGATACCCACACAGACACGCTGTTTCCACGCTACTGGATAAAGAGATACCCACACAGACACGCTGTTTCCACAATACTGGAGTACGAGATACCAACACAGACACGCTGTTTCCACAATACTGGAGTACGAGATACCCACACAGACACGCTGTTTCCACAATACTGGAGTACGAGATACCCACACAGACACGCTGTTTCCACAATACTGGAGTACGAGATACCCACACAGACACGCTGTTTCCACAATACTGGAGTACGAGATACCCACACAGACACGTTGTTTCCACAATACTGGAGCACGAGATACCCACACTGACACGCTGTTTCCACGCTACTGGAGTACGAGATACCCACACAGACACGTTGTTCCCACAATACTGGAGCACAAGATACCCACACAGACACGCTGTTTCCACAATATTGGAGCACAAGATACCCACACAGACACGCTGTTTCCACAATACTGGAGCACGAGATACCCACACAGACACGCTGTTTCCACAATACTGGAGTACGAGATACCCACACAGACACGCTGTTCCCACGCTACTGGAGCACGAGATACCCACACAGACACGCTATTTCCACAATGCGGCAGTACGAGATCCCCACACAGACACGCTGTTTCCACAATACTGGAGCGCTATATACCCACACAGACACGTTGTTCCCACATTACTGGAGCACGAGATACCCACACAGACACGCTGTTTCCACAATACTGGAGCACGAGATACCCACACGGACACGCTGTTCCCACAATACTGGAGCACGAGATACCCACACAGACACGCTGTTCACACAATACTGGAGTACGAGAAACCCACACAGAGACCTTGTTTCCACAACTCTGGAGTACGAGATACCCACACAGACACGCTGTTCCCACGCTACTGGAGCACGAGATACCCCCACAGACACGCTGTTTCCACAATACGGGAGTACGAGATACCAACAGAGACACGCTGTTTCGACAATACTGGAGTAAGAGATACCCACACAGACACGCTGTTTCCACAATACTGGATTTCGAGATACCCACACAGACACGCTTTTTCCACAATACTGGAGTACGAGATACCCACACGGACACGCTGTTCCCACAATACTGGAGCACTAGATACCCACAGAGACACGCTGTTCACACAATACTGGAGTACGAGAAACCCACACAGAGACGTTGTTTCCACAACTCTGGATCACGAGATACCCCCACAGACACGCTGTTTCCACAATACTGGAGTACGAGATACCCACACAGACACGCTGTTTCCACGCTACTGGATCACGAGATACCCACACAGACACGCTGTTTCGACAATACTGGAGTAAGAGATACCCACACAGACACGCTTTTTCCACAATACTGGAGTACGAGATACCAACACAGACACGCTGTTTCCACAATACTGGAGTACGAGATACCCACACAGACACGCTGTTTCCACAATACTGGAGTAAGAGATACCCACACAGACACGCTGTTTCCACAATACTGGATTTCGAGATACCCACACAGACACGCTGTTTCCACAATACTGGAGCACGAGATACCCACACGGACACGCTGTTCCCACAATACTGGAGCACGAGATACCCACACAGACACGCTGTTCACACAATACTGGAGTACGAGATACCCACACAGACACGCTGTTCCCACAATACTGGAGTACGAGAAACCCACACAGAGACGTTGTTTCCACAACTCTGGAGTACGAGATACCCACACAGACACGCTGTTCCCACGCTACTGGAGCACGAGATACCCCCACAGACACGCTGTTTCCACAATACGGGAGTACGAGATACCCATAGAGACACGCTGTTTCGACAATACTGGAGTACGAGATACCCACACAGACACGCTTTTTCCACAATACTGGAGTACGAGATACCCACACAGACACGCTTTTTCCACAATACTGGAGTACGAGATACCCACACGGACACGCTGTTTCCACAATACTGGAGCACGAGATACCCACACAGACACGCTGTTCACACAAGACTGGAGTACGAGAAACCCACACAGAGACGTTGTTTCCACAACTCTGGAGTACGAGATACCCACACAGACACGCTGTTCCCACGCTACTGGAGCACGAGATACCCACACAGACACGCTGTTTCCAGAATACGGGAGTACGAGATACCCACACAGACACGTTGTTTCCACAATACTGGAGCGCTATATACACACACAGACACGTTGTTCCCACAATACTGGAGCACGAGATACCCACACAGACACGCTGTTTCCACAATACTGGAGCACGAGATACCCACACAGACACGCTGTTCACACAATACTGGAGTACGAGATACCCACACAGAGACGTTGTTTCCACAACTCTGAAGTACGAGAAACCCACACAGAGACGTTGTTTCCACAACTCTGGAGTACGAGATACCCACACAGACACGCTGTTCCCACGCTACTGGAGCACGAGATACCCCCATAGACACGCCGTTTCCACAATACTGGAGTACGAGATACCCACAGAGACACGCTGTTTCGACAATACTGGAGTACGAGATACCCACACAGACACGCTGTTTACACAATACTGGATTTCGAGATACCCACACAGACACGCTTTTTTCACAATACTGGAGTACGAGATACCCACACAGACACGCTGTTTCCACAATTCTGGAGTACGAGATACCCACAGAGACACGCTGTTTCGACAATACTGGAGTACGAGATACCCACACAGACACGCTGTTTCCACAATACTGGAGTACGAGATACCCACACAGACACGCTGTTTCCACAATACTGGAGTTCGAGATACCCACACAGACACGCTGTTCCCACAATACTGGAGCACGAGATACCCACACAGACACGCTGTTCACACAATACTGGAGTACGAAAAACCCACACAGAGACGTTGTTTCCACAACTCTGGAGTACGAGATACCCCAACAGACACGCTGTTTCCACAATACTGGAGTACGAGATACCCACACAGACACGCTGTTTCCACGCTACTGGATCACGAGATATCCCCACAGACACGCTGTTTCCACAATACTGGAGTACGAGATACCCACACGGACACGCTGTTCCCACAATACTGGAGCACGAGATACCCACACAGACACGCTGTGCACACAATACTGGAGTACGAGAAACCCACACAGAGACGTTGTTTCCACAACTCTGGTGTACGAGATACCCACACAGACACGCTGTTCCCACGCTAGTGGAGCACGAGATACCCACACAGACACGCTGTTTCCACAATACGGGAGTACGAGATACCCACAGAGACACGCTGTTTCGACAATACTGGAGTACGAGATACCCACACAGACACGCTGTTTCCTCAATACTGGAGTACGAGATACCCACACAGACACGCTTTTTCCACAATACTGGAGTACGAGATACCCACACGGACACGCTGTTCCCACAAAACTGGAGCACGAGATACCCCCACAGACACGCTGTTTCCACAATACTGGAGTACGAGATACCCACACAGACACGCTGTTTCCACGCTACTGGATCACGAGATACCCACACAGACACGCTGTTTCCACAATACTGGAGTACGAGATACCCACACAGACACGTTGTTTCCACGCTACTGGATCACGAGATACCCCCACAGACACGCTGTTCACACAATACTGGAGTACGAGAAACCCACACAGAGACGTTGTTTCCACAACTCTGGAGTACGAGATACCCCAACAGACACGCTGTTTCCACAATACTGGAGTACGAGATACCCACACAGACACGCTGTTTCCACGCTACTGGATGACGAGATACCCCACAGACACGCTGTTTCCACAATACTGGAGTACGAGATACCCACACGGACACGCTGTTCCCACAATACTGGAGCACGAGATACCCACACAGACACGCTGTGCACACAATACTGGAGTACGAGAAACCCACACAGAGACGTTGTTTCCACAATACTGGAGTACGAGATACCCACACAGACACGCTGTTTCCACGCTACTGGATCACGAGATACCCACACAGACACGCTGTTTCCACGCTACTGGATCACGAGATACCCACACAGACACGCTGTTTCCACAATACTGGAGTACGAGATACCCACACAGACACGCTGTTTCCACGCTACTGGATCACGAGATACCCACACAGACACGCTGTTTCCACAATACGGGAGTACGAGATACCCACACAGACACGCTGTTTCCACAATACTGGAGTAAGAGATACCCACACAGACACGCTGTTTCCACAATACTGGAGTACGAGATACCCACACAGACACGCTGTTTCGACAATACTGGAGTACGAGATACCCACACAGACACGCTGTTTCCACAATACTGGAGTACGAGATACCCACACAGACACGTTAATTCCACAATACTGGAGCACGAGATACCCACACAGACACGCTGTTTCCACGCTACTGGAGCACGAGATACCCACACAGACACGTTGTTCCCACAATACTGGAGCACAAGATACCCACACAGACACGCTGTTTCCACAATATTGGAGCACAAGATACCCACACAGACACGCTGTTTCCACAATACTGGAGTACGAGATACCCACACAGACACGCTGTTTCCACGCTACTGGAGCACGAGATACCCACACAGATACGCTGTTTCCACAATACGGGAGTACGAGATACCCACAGAGACACGCTGTTCCCACAATACTGGAGCACGAGATACCCACACAGACACGCTGTTCACACAATACTGGAGTACGAGAAACCCACACAGAGACGTTGTTTCCACAACTCTGGAGTACGAGATACCCACACAGACACGCTGTTTCCACGCTACTGGAGCACAAGATACCCACACAGACACGCTGTTTCCACAATACTGGAGTACGAGATACCCACAGAGACACGCTGTTTCGACAATACTGGAGTACGAGATACCCACACAGACACGCTTTTTCCACAATACTGGAGTACGAGATACCCACACAGACACGCTTTTTCCACAATACTGGAGTACGAGATACCCACACGGACACGCTGTTCCCACAATACTGGAGCACGAGAAACCCACACAGAGACGTTGTTTCCACAACTCTGGAGTACGAGATACCCACACAGACAAGCTGTTCCCACGCTACTGGAGCACGATATACCCACACAGACACGCTGTTTCCAGAATACGGGAGTACGAGATACCCACACAGACACGTTGTTTCCACAATACTGGAGCGCTATATACCCACACAGACACGTTGTTTCCTAAATACTGGAGCACGAGATACCCACACAGACACGCTGTTTCCACAATACTGGAGCACGAGATACCCACACGGACAAGCTGTTCCCACAATACTGGAGCACGAGATACCCACACAGACACGCTGTTCACACAATACTGGAGTACGAGAAACCCACAAAGAGACGTTGTTTCCACAACTCTGGAGTACGAGATACCCACACAGACACGCTGTTCCCACGCTACTGGAGCACGAGACACCCCCACAGACACGCTGTTTCCACAATACGGGAGTACGAGATACCCACAGAGACACGCTGTTTCGACAATACTGGAGTACGAGATACCCACACAGACACGTTGTTTCCACAATACTGGATTTCGAGATACCCACACAGACACGCTTTTTTCACAATACTGGAGTACGAGATACCCACACAGACACGCTGTTCCCACAATACTGGAGCACGAGATACCCACACAGACACGCTGTTCACACAAGACTGGAGTACGAGAAACCCACACAGAGACGTTGTTTCCACAACTCTGGAGTACGAGATACCCCAACAGACACGCTGTTTCCACAATACTGGAGTACGAGATACCCACACAGACACGTTGTTTCCACGCTACTGGATCACGAGATACCCCCACAGACACGCTGTTTCCACAATACTGGAGTACGAGATACCCACACAGACACACTGTTTCCACGCTACTGGATCACGAGATACCCACACAGACACGCTGTTTCCACAATACTGGAGTACGAGATACCCACACAGACACGCTGTTTCCACAATACTGGAGTACGAGATACCCACACAGACACGCTGTTTCCACAATACTGGAGTACGAGATACCCACACAGACACGCTGTTTCCACAATACTGGAGTACGAGATACCCACACAGACACGTTAATTCCAAAATACTGGAGCACGAGATACCCACACAGACACGCTGTTTCCACGCTACTGGAGTACGAGATACCCACACAGACACGTTGTTCCCACAATACTGGAGCACAAGATACCCACACAGACACGCTGTTTCCACAATATTGGAGCACAAGATACCAACACAGACACGCTGTTTCCACAATACTGGAGCAGGAGATACCCACACAGACACGCTGTTTCCACAATACTGGAGTACGAGATACCCACACAGACACGCTGTTCCCACGCTACTGGAGCACGAGATACCCACACAGACACGTTGTTTCCACAATACGGGAGTACGAGATACCCACACAGACACGTTGTTTCCACAATACTGGAGCGCTATATACCCACACAGACACGTTGTTCCCACAATACTGGAGCACGAGATACCCACACAGACACGCTGTTTCCACGCTACTGGAGCACGAGATACCCACACGGACACGCTGTTCCCACAATACTGGAGCACGAGATACCCACACAGACACGCTGTTCACACAATACTGGAGTACGAGAAACCCACACAGAGACGTTGTTTCCACAATTCTGGAGTACGAGATACCCCAACAGACACGCTGTTTCCACAATACTGGAGTACGAGATACCCACACAGACACGCTGTTTCCACGCTACTGGATGACGAGATACCCCACAGACACGCTGTTTCCACAATACTGGAGTACGAGATACCCACACGGACACGCTGTTCCCACAATACTGGAGCACGAGATACCCACACAGACACGCTGTGCACACAATACTGGAGTACGAGAAACCCACACAGAGACGTTGTTTCCACAATACTGGAGTACGAGATACCCACACAGACACGCTGTTTCCACGCTACTGGATCACGAGATACCCACACAGACACGCTGTTTCCACGCTACTGGATCACGAGATACCCACACAGACACGCTGTTTCCACAATACTGGAGTACGAGATACCCACACAGACACGTTGTTTCCACGCTACTGGATCACGAGATACCCCCACAGACACGCTGTTTCCACAATACTGGAGTACGAGATACCCACACAGACACGCTGTTTCCACGCTACTGGATCACGAGATACCCACACAGACACGCTGTTTCCACAATACGGGAGTACGAGATACCCACACAGACACGCTGTTTCCACAATACTGGAGTAAGAGATACCCACACAGACACGCTGTTTCCACAATACTGGAGTACGAGATACCCACACAGACACGCTGTTTCGACAATACTGGAGTACGAGATACCCACACAGACACGCTGTTTCCACAATACTGGAGTACGAGATACCCACACAGACACGTTAATTGCACAATACTGGAGCACGAGATACCCACACAGACACGCTGTTTCCACGCTACTGGAGCACGAGATACCCACACAGACACGTTGTTCCCACAATACTGGAGCACAAGATACCCACACAGACACGCTGTTTCCACGCTACTGGAGCACGAGATACCCACACAGATACGCTGTTTCCACAATACGGGAGTACGAGATACCCACAGAGACACGCTGTTCCCACAATACTGGAGCACGAGATACCCACACAGACACGCTGTTCACACAATACTGGAGTACGAGAAACCCACACAGAGACGTTGTTTCCACAACTCTGGAGTACGAGATACCCACACAGACACGCTGTTTCCACGCTACTGGAGCACAAGATACCCACACAGACACGCTGTTTCCACAATACTGGAGTACGAGATACCCACAGAGACACGCTGTTTCGACAATACTGGAGTACGAGATACCCACACAGACACGCTTTTTCCAAAATACTGGAGTACGAGATACCCACACAGACACGCTTTTTCCACAATACTGGAGTACGAGATACCCACACGGACACGCTGTTCCCACAATACTGGAGCACGAGATACCCACACAGACACGCTGTTCACACAAGACTGGAGTACGAGATACCCACACAGAGACGTTGTTTCCACAACTCTGGAGTACGAGATACCCACACAGACACGCTGTTCCCACGCTACTGGAGCACGATATACCCACACAGACACGCTGTTTCCAGAATACGGGAGTACGAGATACCCACACAGACACGTTGTTTCCACAATACTGGAGCGCTATATACCCACACAGACACGTTGTTCCCACAATACTGGAGCACGAGATACCCACACGGACAAGCTGTTCCCACAATACTGGAGCACGAGATACCCACACAGACACGCTGTTCACACAATACTGGAGTACGAGAAACCCACAAAGAGACGTTGTTTCCACAACTCTGGAGTACGAGATACCCACACAGACACGCTGTTCCCACGCTACTGGAGCACGAGATACCCCCACAGACACGCTGTTTCCACAATACGGGAGTACGAGATACCCACAGAGACACGCTGTTTCGACAATACTGGAGTACGAGATACCCACACAGACACGCTGTTTCCACAATACTGGAGTACGAGATACCCACACAGACACGCTTTTTTCACAATACTGGAGTACGAGATACCCACAGAGACACGCTGTTTCGACAATACTGGAGTACGAGATACCCACAGAGACACGCTGTTTCGACAATACTGGAGTACGAGATACCCACACAGACACGCTGTTTCCACGCTACTGGAGTACGAGATACCCACACAGACACGCTTTTTCCACAATACTGGAGTTCGAGATACCCACACGGACACGCTGTTCCCACAATACTGGAGCACGAGATACCCACACAGACACGCTGTTCACACAATACTGGAGTACGAGAAACCCACACAGAGACGTTGTTTCCACAACTCTGGAGTACGAGATACCCCAACAGACACGCTGTTTCCACAATACTGGAGTACGAGATACCCACACAGACACGCTGTTTCCACGCTACTGGATCACGAGATACCCCCACAGACACGCTGTTTCCACAATACTGGAGTACGAGATACCCACACAGACACGCTGTTTCCACAATACTGGAGCACGAGATACCCACACGGACACGCTGTTCCCACAATACTGGAGCACGAGATACCCACACAGACACGCTGTTCACACAATACTGGAGTACGAGAAACCCACACAGAGACGTTGTTTCCACAACTCTGGAGTACGAGATACCCACACAGACACGCTGTTCCCACGCTACTGGAGTACGAGATACCCACACAAACACGATGTTCCCACAATACTGGAGCACGAGATACCCACACAGACACGCTGTTCACACAAGACTGGAGTACGAGAAACCCACACAGAGACGTTGTTTCCACAACTCTGGAGTACGAGATACCCCAACAGACACGCTGTTTCCACAATACTGGAGTACGAGATACCCACACAGACACGTTGTTTCCACGCTACTGGATCACGAGATACCCCCACAGACACGCTGTTTCCACAATACTGGAGTACGAGATACCCACACAGACACACTGTTTCCACGCTACTGGATCACGAGATACCCACACAGACACGCTGTTTCCACAATACTGGAGTACGAGATACCCACACAGACACGCTGTTTCCACAATACTGGAGTACGAGATACCCACACAGACACGCTGTTTCCACAATACTGGAGTACGAGATACCCACACAGACACGCTGTTTCCACAATACTGGAGTACGAGATACCCACACAGACACGTTAATTCCACAATACTGGAGCACGAGATACCCACACAGACACGCTGTTTCCACGCTACTGGAGTACGAGATACCCACACAGACACGTTGTTCCCACAATACTGGAGCACAAGATACCCACACAGACACGCTGTTTCCACAATATTGGAGCACAAGATACCAACACAGACACGCTGTTTCCACAATACTGGAGCAGGAGATACCCACACAGACACGCTGTTTCCACAATACTGGAGTACGAGATACCCACACAGACGCGCTGTTCCCACGCTACTGGAGCACGAGATACCCACACAGACACGTTGTTTCCACAATACGGGAGTACGAGATACCCACACAGACACGTTGTTTCCACAATACTGGAGCGCTATATACCCACACAGACACGTTGTTCCCACAATACTGGAGCACGAGATACCCACACAGACACGCTGTTTCCACGCTACTGGAGCACGAGATACCCACACGGACACGCTGTTCCCACAATACTGGAGCACGAGATACCCACACAGACACGCTGTTCACACAATACTGGAGTACGAGAAACCCACACAGAGACGTTGTTTCCACAACTCTGGAGTACGAGATACCCACACAGACACGCTGTTCCATCGCTACTGGAGCACGAGATACCCCCACAGACACGCTGTTTCCACAATACTGGAGTACGAGATACCCACACAGACACGCTGTTTCCACAATACTGGAGTACGAGATACCCACACAGACACGCTTTTTCCACAATACTGCAGTTCGAGATACCCACACAGACACGCTGTTCCCACAATACTGGAGCACGAGATACCCACACAGACACGCTGTTCACACAATACTGGAGTACGAGAAACCCACACAGAGACGTTGTTTCCACAACTCTGGAGTACGAGATACCCCAACAGACACGCTGTTTCCACAATACTGGAGTACGAGATACCCACACAGACACGCTGTTTCCACAATACTGGATCACGAGATACCCACACAGACACGCTGTTTCCACAATACTGGAGTACGAGATACCCACACAGACACGCTGTTTCCACAATACTGGAGCACGAGATACCCACACGGACACGCTGTTCCCACAATACTGGAGCACGAGATACCCACACAGACACGCTGTTCACACAATACTGGAGTACGAGAAACCCACACAGAGACGTTGTTTCCACAACTCTGGAGTACGAGATACCCACACAGACACGCTGTTCCCACGCTACTGGAGTACGAGATACCCACACAGACACGCTGTTCCCACAATACTGGAGCACGAGATACCCACACAGACACGCTGTTCACACAAGACTGGAGTACGAGAAACCCACACAGAGACGTTCTTTCCACAACTCTGGAGTACGCTGAGTACGAGATACCCACACAGACACGCTGTTTCCACAATACTGGAGTAAGAGATACCCACACAGACACGCTGTTTCCACAATACTGGAGTAAGAGATACCCACACAGACACGCTGTTTCCACAATACTTGAGTACGAGATACCCACACAGACACGCTGTTTCCACAATACTGGAGTACGAGATACCCACACAGACACGCTGTTTCCACAATACTGGAGTACGAGATACCCACACAGACACGTTAATTCCACAATACTGGAGCACGAGATACCCACACAGACACGCTGTTTCCACGCTACTGGAGTACGAGATACCCACACAGACACGTTGTTCCCACAATACTGGAGCACAAGATACCCACACAGACACGCTGTTTCCACAATATTGGAGCACAAGATACCAACACAGACACGCTGTTTCCACAATACTGGAGCAGGAGATACCCACACAGACACGCTGTTTCCACAATACTGGAGTACGAGATACCCACACAGACACGCTGTTCCCACGCTACTGGAGCACGAGATACCCACACAGACACGCTGTTTCCACAATACGGGAGTACGAGATACCCACACAGACACGTTGTTTCCACAATACTGGAGCGCTATATACCCACACAGACACGTTGTTCCCACAATACTGGAGCACGAGATACCCACACAGACACGCTGTTTCCACGCTACTGGAGCACGAGATACCCACACGGACACGCTGTTCCCACAATACTGGACCACGAGATACCCACACAGACACGCTGTTCACACAATACTGGAGTACGAGAAACCCACACAGAGACGTTGTTTCCACAACTCTGGAGTACGAGATACCCACAGAGACACGCTGTTCCCACGCTACTGGAGCACGAGATACCCCCACAGACACGCTGTTTCCACAATACGGGAGTACGAGATACCCACAGAGACACGCTGTTTCGACAATACTGGAGTACGAGATACCCACACAGACACGCTGTTTCCAAAATACTGGATTTCGAGATACCCACACAGACACGCTGTTCCCACAATACTGGAGCACGAGATACCCACAGAGACACGCTGTTCACACAATACTGGATTACGAGAAACCCACACAGAGACGCTGTTTCCACAACTCTGGAGTACGAGATACCCCAACAGACACGCTGTTTCCACAATACTGGAGTACGAGATACCCACACAGACACGTTGTTTCCACGCTACTGGATCACGAGATACCCCCACAGACACGCTGTTTCCACAATACTGGAGTACGAGATACCCACACAGACACGCTGTTTCCACGCTACTGGATCACGAGATACCCACAAAGACACGCTGTTTCGACAATACTGGAGTAAGAGATACCCACACAGACACGCTTTTTCCACAATACTGGAGTACGATATACCAACATAGACACGCTGTTTCCACAAAACTGGAGTACGAGATACCCACACAGACACGCTGTTTCCACAATACTGGAGTAAGAGATACCCACACAGACACGCTGTTTCCACAATACTGGAGTACGAGATACCCACACAGACACGCTGTTTCCACAATACTGGATCACGAGATACCCACACAGACACGCTGTTTCCACAATACTGGAGTAAGAGATACCCACACAGAAACGCTTTTTCCACAATACTGGAGTAGGAGATACCAACACAGACACGCTTTTTCCACAATATTGGAGTACGAGATACCCACACAGACACGCTGTTTCCACAATACTGGAGCACGAGATACCCACACGGACACGCTGTTCCCACAATACTGGAGCACGAGATACCCACACAGACACGCTGTTCACACAATACCGGAGTACGAGATACCCACACAGACACGCTGTTCACACAATACTGGAGTACGAGAAACCCACACAGAGACGTTGTTTCCACAATACTGGAGTACGAGATACCCACACAGACACGATGTTACCACAATACTGGAGTACGAGATACCCACACAGACACGCTGTTTCCACAATACTGGAGTACGAGATACCCACACAGACACGATGTTCACACAATACTGGAGTACGAGATACCCACACAGACACGCTGTTTCCACAATACTGGAGTACGAGATACCCACAAAGACACGCTGTTCCCACGCTACTGGAGCACGAGATACCCACACAGACACGCTGTTTTCTACCATACGGGAGTACGAGATACCCACAGAGACACGCTGTTTCCACAATACTGGAGTACGAGATACCCACACGGACACGCTGTTCCCACAATACTGGAGCACGAGATACCCACACAGACACGCTGTTCACACAAGACTGGAGTACGAGAAACCCACACAGAGACGTTGTTTCCACAACTCTGGAGTACGAGATACCCCAACAGACACGCTGTTTCCACAATACTGGAGTACGAGATACCCACACAGACACGTTGTTTCCACGCTACTGGATCACGAGATACCCCCACAGACACGCTGTTTCCACAATACTGGAGTACGAGATACCCACACAGACACGCTGTTTCCACGCTACTGGATCACGAGATACCCACACAGACACGCTGTTTCCACAATACTGGAGTAAGAGATACCCACACAGACACGCTGTTTCCACAATACTGGAGTACGAGATACCCACACAGACACGCTGTTTCCACAATACTGGAGTACGAGATGCCCACACAGACACGTTGTTTCCACAATACTGGATCACGAGATACCCACACAGACAGGTTGTTTCCACGTTACTGGATCACGAGATACCCACACAGACACGATGTTTCCACAATGCTGGAGTACGAGATACCCCCACAGACACGCTGTTTCCACAATACTGGAGTACGAGATACCCACACAGACACGCTGTTTCCACAATACTGGAGTACGAGATACCCACACAGACATGCTGTTTCCACAATACTGGAGTAAGAGATACCCACACAGACACGCTTTTTCCACAATACTGGAGTACGAGATACCCACACAGACACGCTCTTTCCACAATACTGGAGTACGAGATACCCACACAGACACGCTGTTTCCACAATACTGGAGTACGAGATACCCACACAGACACGCTGTTTCCTCAATACTGGAGTACGAGATACCCACACAGACACGCTGTTTCCACAATACTTGAGTACGAGATACCCACACAGACACGCTGTTTCAACAATACTGGAGTACGAGATACCCACACAGACATGCTGTTTCCACAATACTGGAGTACGTGATACCCACACAGACACGTTGTTTCCACGCTACTGGATCACGAGATACCCACACAGACACGCTGTTTCGACAATACTGGAGTACGAGATACCCACACAGACACGCTATTTCCACAATACTGGAGTACGAGATATCCCCACAGACACGCTGTTTCCACAATACTGGAGTACGAGATACCCACACAGACACGCTGTTCCCACGCTGCTGGATCACGAGATACCCCCACAGTCACGCTGTTTCCACAATACTGGAGTACGAGATACCCACACAGACACGCTGTTTCCACAATACTGGATCACGAGATACCCACACAGACACGCTGTTTCCACAATACTGGAGTACGAGATACCCACACAGACACGCTATTTCCACAATACTGGAGTACGAGATATCCCCACAGACACGCTGTTTCGACAATACTGGAGTAAGAGATACCCACATAGACACGCTTTTTCCACGCTACTGGATCACGAGATACCCACACAGACACGCTGTTTCCACAATACTGGAGTACGAGATACCCACACAGGCACGCTATTTCCACAATACTGGAGTACGAGATATCCCCACAGACACGCTGTTTCCACAATACTGGAGTACGAGATACCCACACAGACACGCTGTTTCCACAATACTGGAGTACGAGATACCCACACAGACACGCTGTTTCCACAATACTGGAGTACGAGATACCCACACAGACACGCTGTTTCCACGCTACTGGATCACGAGATACCCACACAGACACGCTGTTTCCACAATACTAGAGTAAGAGATACCCACATAGACACGCTTTTTCCACGCTACTGGATCACGAGATACCCACACAGACACGCTGTTTCCACAATACTGGAGTACGAGATACCCACACAGGCACGCTATTTCCACAATACTGGAGTACGAGATATCCCCACAGACACGCTGTTTCCACAATACTGGAGTACGAGATACCCACACAGACACGCTGTTTCCACAATACTGGAGTACGAGATACCCACACAGACACGTTGTTTCCACGCTGCTGGATCACGAGATACCCACACAAACACGATGTTTCCACAATACTTGAGTACGAGATACCCACACAGACACGCTGTTTCCACAATACTGGAGTACGAGATATCCCAACAGACACGCTGTTTCCACAATACTGGAGTACGAGATACCCACACAGACACGTTGTTTCCACGCTACTGGATCACGAGATACCCCCACAGACACGCTGTTTCCACAATACTGGAGTACGAGATACCCACACAGACACGCTGTTTCCACGCTACTGGAGTACGAGATACCCACACAGACACGCTGTTTCCACAATACTGGAGTAAGAGATACCCACACAGACACGCTGTTCCACAATACTGGAGTACGAGATACCCACACAGACACGCTGTTTCCACAATACTGGAGTACGAGATAACCACACAGACACGTTGTTTCCACAATACTGGAGTACGAGATACCCACACAGACACGTTGTTTCCACAATACTGGAGTACGAAATACCCACATAGACACGTTGTTTCCACAATACAGGAATGCGAGATACCCACACAGACACGCTGTTTCCACAATACTGGAGTACGAGATACCCACACAGACACGCTGTTTCCACAATACTGGAGTACGAGATACCCACACAGACACGCTGTTTCCACAATACTGGAGTACGAGATACCCACACAGACACGCTGTTTCCACAATACTGGAGTACGAGATACCCACACAGACACGCTGTTTCCACAATACTGGAGTACGAGATACCCACACAGACACGCTGTTTCCACAATACTGGAGTTCGAGATACCCACACAGACACGCTGTTTCGACAATACTGGAGTACGAGATACCCCCACAGACACGCTGTTTCCACAATACTGGAGTACGAGATACCCACACAGACACGCTGTTTCCACAATACTGGAGTACGAGATACCCACACAGACACGCTGTTTCCACGCTGCTGGATCACGAGATTCCCACACAAACACGATGTTTCCACAATACTGGAGTACGAGATACCCACACAGACACGCTGTTTCCACAATACTGGACCACGAGATATCCCCACAGACACGCTGTTTCCACAATACTGGAGTACGAGATACCCACACAGACACGTTGTTTCCACGCTACTGGATCACGAGATACCCCCAGAGACACGCTGTTTCCACAATACTGGAGTACGAGATACCCCCACAGACACGCTGTTTCCACAATACTGGAGTACGAGATACCCACAGAGACACGCTGTTTCCACAATACTGGAGTACGAGATACCCACACAGACACGCTGTTTCGACAATACTGGAGTAAGAGATACCCACACAGACACGCTTTTTCCACAATACTGGAGTACGAGATACCCACACAGACACGCTCTTTCCACAATACTGGAGTACGAGATACCCACACAGACACGCTGTTTCCACAATACTGGAGTACGAGATACCCACACAGACACGCTGTTTCCTCAATACTGGAGTACGAGATACCCACACAGACACGCTGTTTCCACAATACTTGAGTACGAGATACCCACACAGACACGCTGTTTCAACAATACTGGAGTACGAGATACCCACACAGACATGCTGTTTCCACAATACTGGAGTACGTGATACCCACACAGACACGTTGTTTCTACGCTACTGGATCACGAGATACCCACACAGACACGCTGTTTCGACAATACTGGAGTACGAGATACCCACACAGACACGCTATTTCCACAATACTGGAGTACGAGATATCCCCACAGACACGCTGTTTCCACAATACTGGAGTACGAGATACCCACACAGACACGTTGTTTCCACGCTGCTGGATCACGAGATACCCCCACAGACACGCTGTTTCCACAATACTGGAGTACGAGATACCCACACAGACACGCTGTTTCCACGCTACTGGATCACGAGATACCCACACAGACACGCTTTTTCCACAATACTGGAGTACGAGATACCCACACAGACACGCTATTTCCACAATACTGGAGTACGAGATATCCCCACAGACACGCTGTTTCGACAATACTGGAGTAAGAGATACCCACATAGACACGCTTTTTCCACGCTACTGGATCACGAGATACCCACACAGACACGCTGTTTCCACAATACTGGAGTACGAGATACCCACACAGGCACGCTATTTCCACAATACTGGAGTACGAGATATCCCCACAGACACGCTGTTTCCACAATACTGGAGTACGAGATACCCACACAGACACGCTGTTTCCACAATACTGGAGTACGAGATACCCACACAGACACGCTGTTTCCACAATACTGGAGTACGAGATACCCACACAGACACGCTGTTTCCACGCTACTGGATCACGAGATACCCACACAGACACGCTGTTTCGACAATACTAGAGTAAGAGATACCCACATAGACACGCTTTTTCCACGCTACTGGATCACGAGATACCCACACAGACACGCTGTTTCCACAATACTGGAGTACGAGATACCCACACAGGCACGCTATTTCCACAATACTGGAGTACGAGATATCCCCACAGACACGCTGTTTCCACAATACTGGAGTACGAGATACCCACACAGACACGCTGTTTCCACAATACTGGAGTACGAGATACCCACACAGACACGTTGTTTCCACGCTGCTGGATCACGAGATACCCACACAAACACGATGTTTCCACAATACTTGAGTACGAGATACCCACACAGACACGCTGTTTCCACAATACTGGAGTACGAGATATCCCCACAGACACGCTGTTTCCACAATACTGGAGTACGAGATACCCACACAGACACGTTGTTTCCACGCTACTGGATCACGAGATACCCCCACAGACACGCTGTTTCCACAATACTGGAGTACGAGATACCCACACAGACACGCTGTTTCCACGCTACTGGAGTACGAGATACCCACACAGACACGCTGTTTCCACAATACTGGAGTAAGAGATACCCACACAGACACGCTGTTCCACAATACTGGAGTACGAGATACCCACACAGACACGCTGTTTCCACAATACTGGAGTACGAGATAACCACACAGACACGTTGTTTCCACAATACTGGAGTACGAGATACCCACACAGACACGTTGTTTCCACAATACTGGAGTACGAAATACCCACATAGACACGTTGTTTCCACAATACAGGAATGCGAGATACCCACACAGACACGCTGTTTCCACAATACTGGAGTACGAGATACCCACACAGACACGCTGTTTCCACAATACTGGAGTACGAGATACCCACACAGACACGCTGTTTCCACAATACTGGAGTACGAGATACCCACACAGACACGCTGTTTCCACAATACTGGAGTACGAGATACCCACACAGACACGCTGTTTCCACAATACTGGAGTACGAGATACCCACACAGACACGCTGTTTCCACAATACTGGAGTTCGAGATACCCACACAGACACGCTGTTTCGACAATACTGGAGTACGAGATACCCCCACAGACACGCTGTTTCCACAATACTGGATTACGAGATACCCACACAGACACGCTGTTTCCACAATACTGGAGTACGAGATACCCACACAGACACGCTGTTTCCACGCTGCTGGATCACGAGATTCCCACACAAACACGATGTTTCCACAATACTGGAGTACGAGATACCCACACAGACACGCTGTTTCCACAATACTGGACCACGAGATATCCCCACAGACACGCTGTTTCCACAATACTGGAGTACGAGATACCCACACAGACACGTTGTTTCCACGCTACTGGATCACGAGATACCCCCAGAGACACGCTGTTTCCACAATACTGGAGTACGAGATACCCACGCAGACACGCTGTTTCCAAGCTACTGGATCACGAGATACCCACACAGACACGCTGTTTTGACAATACTGGAGTAAGAGATACCCACATAGACACGCTTTTTCCACAATACTGGAGTACGAGATACCCACACAGACATGCTGTTTCCACAATACTGGAGTACGAGATACCCACACAGACACGCTGTTTCCACAATACTGGAGTAAGAGATACCCACACAGACACGCTGTTTCCACAATACTGGAGTACGAGATACCCACACAGACACGCTGTTTCCACAATACTGGAGTACGAGATACCCACACAGACACGTTGTTTCCACAATACTGGAGCACGAGATACCCACACAGACACGCTGTTTCCACGCTACTGGAGTACGAGATACCCAGACAGACACGTTGTTCCCACAATACTGGAGCACAAGATATCCACAAAGACACGCTGTTTCCACAATATTGGAGCACAAGATACCCACACAGACATGTTGTTTCCACAATACTGGAGTACGAGATACCCACACAGACACGCTGTTCCCACGCTACTGGAGCACGAGATACCCACACAGACACGCTGTTTCCACAATACGGGAGTACGAGATACCCACACAGACACGTTGTTTCCACAATACTGGAGCGCTATATACCCACACAGACACGTTGTTCCAACAATACTGGAGTACGAGATACCTACACAGACACGCTGTTTCCACAATACTGGAGCACGAGATACCCACACGGACACGCTGTTCCCACAATACTGGAGCACGAGATACCCACACAGACACGCTGTTCACACAATACTGGAGTACGAGAAACCCACACAGAGACGTTGTTTCCACAACTCTGGAGTACGAGATACCCACACATACACGCTGTTCCCACGCTACTGGAGCACGAGATACCCACACAGACACGCTGTTTCCACAATACTGGAGTACGAGATACCCACACAGACACGCTGTTTCCACAATACTGGATTTCGAGATACCCACACAGACACGCTTTTTCCACAATACTGGAGTACGAGATACCCACACGGACACGTTGTTCCCACAATACTGGAGCACGAGATACCCACACAGACCCGCTGCTCACACAATACTGGAGTACGAGAAACCCACACAGAGACGTTGTTTCCACAACTCTGGAGTAAGAGATACCCACACAGACACGCTGTTTCCACAATACTGGAGTACGAGATACCCACACAGACACGCTGTTTCCACAATACTGGAGTACGAGATACCCACACAGACACGCTGTTTCCACAATACTGGAGTACGAGATACCCACACAGACACGTTGTTTCCACAATACTGGAGCACGAGATACCCACACAGACACGCTGTTTCCAAGCTACTGGATCACGAGATACCCACACAGACACGCTGTTTCGACAATACTGGAGTAAGAGATACCCACATAGACACGCTTTTTCCACAATACTGGAGTACGAGATACCCACACAGACATGCTGTTTCCACAATACTGGAGTACGAGATACCCACACAGACACGCTGTTTCCACAATACTGGAGTAAGACATACCCACAGAGACACGCTGTTTCCACAATACTGGAGTACGAGATACCCACACAGACACGCTGTTTCCACAATACTGGAGTACGAGATACCCACACAGACACGTTGTTTCCACAATACTGGAGCACGAGATACCCACACAGACACGCTGTTTCCACGCTACTGGAGTACGAGATACCCAGACAGACACGTTGTTCCCACAATACTGGAGCACAAGATATCCACAAAGACACGCTGTTTCCACAATACGGGAGTACGAGATACCCACACAGACACGTTGTTTCCACAATACTGGAGCGCTATATACCCACACAGACACGTTGTTCCAACAATACTGGAGTACGAGATACCTACACAGACACGCTGTTTCCACAATACTGGAGCACGAGATACCCACACGGACACGCTGTTCCCACAATACTGGAGCACGAGATACCCACACAGACACGCTGTTCACACAATACTGGAGTACGAGAAACCCACACAGAGACGTTGTTTCCACAACTCTGGAGTACGAGATACCCACACATACACGCTGTTCCCACGCTACTGGAGCACGAGATACCCACACAGACACGCTGTTTCCACAATACTGGAGTACGAGATACCCACACAGACACGCTGTTTCCACAATACTGGAGTAAGAGATACCCACACAGACACGCTTTTTCCACAATACTGGAGTACGAGATACCCACACGGACACGCTGTTCCCACAATACTGGAGCACGAGATACCCACACAGACCCGCTGCTCACACAATACTGGAGTACGAGAAACCCACACAGAGACGTTGTTTCCACAACTCTGGAGTAAGAGATACCCACACAGACACGCTGTTTCCACAATACTGGAGTACGAGATACCCACACAGACACGCTGTTTCCACAATACTGGAGTACGAGATACCCACACAGACACGCTGTTTCCACAATACTGGAGTACGAGATACCCACACAGACACGTTGTTTCCACAATACTGGAGCACGAGATACCCACACAGACACGCTGTTTCCACGCTACTGGAGTACGAGATACCCACACAGACACGTTGTTCCCACAATACTGGAGCACAAGATACCCACACAGACACGCTGTTCCCACGCTACTGGAGCACGATATACCCACACAGACACGCTGTTTCCACAATACGGGAGTATGAGATACCCACACAGACACGTTGTTTCCACAATACTGGAGCGCTATATACCCACACAGACACGTTGTTCCCACAATACTGGAGCACGAGATACCCACACAGACACGATGTTTCCACAATACTGGAGCACGAGATACCCACACGGACACGCTGTTCCCATAATACTGGAGCACGAGATACCCACACAGACACGCTGTTCACACAATACTGGAGTACGAGAAACCAACACAGAGACGTTGTTTCCACAACTCTGGAGTACGAGATACCCACACAGACACGCTGTTCCCACGCTACTGGAGTACGAGATACCCCCACAGACACGCTGTTTCCACAATACGGGAGTACGAGATACCCACACAGACACGCTTTTTCCACGCTACTGGAGTACGAGATACCAACACGGACACGTTGTTCCCACAATACTGGAGCACAAGATACCCACACAGACACGCTGTTTCCACAATATTGGAGCACAAGATACCCCCACAGACACGCTGTTTCCACAACTCTGGAGTACGAGATACCCACACAGACACGCTGTTTCCACAATACTGGAGTACGAGATACCCACACAGACACGCTGTTCCCACGCTACTGGAGCACGATATACCCACACAGACACGCTGTTTCCACAATACGGGAGTATGAGATACCCACACAGACACGTTGTTTCCACAATACTGGAGCGCTATATACCCACACCGACACGTTGTTCCCACAATACTGGAGCACGAGATACCCACACAGACACGATGTTTCCACAATACTGGAGCACGAGATACCCACACGGACACGCTGTTCCCATAATACTGGAGCACGAGATACCCACACAGACACGCTGTTCACACAATACTGGAGTACGAGAAACCAACACCGAGACGTTGTTTCCACAACTCTGGAGTACGAGATACCCACACAGACACGCTGTTCCCACGCTACTGGAGCACGAGATACCCCCACAGACACGCTGTTTCCACAATACGGGAGTACGAGATACCCACACAGACACGCTTTTTCCACAATACTGGAGTACGAGATACCAACACGGACACGCTGTTCCCACAATACTGGAGCACGAGATACCCACACAGACACGCTGTTCACACAATACTGGAGTACGAGAAACCCACACAGAGACGCCGTTTCCACAACTCTGGAGTACGAGATACCCCAACAGACACGCTGATTCCACAATACTGGAGTACGAGATACCCACACAGACACGTTGTTTCCACGCTACTGAATCACGAGATACCCCAACAGACACGCTGTTTCCACAATACTGGAGTACGAGATACCCACACAGACACGCTGTTTCCACGCTACTGGATCACTAGATACCCACACAGACACGCTGTTTCCACAATACTGGAGTAAGAGCTACCCACACAGACACGCTGTTTCCACAATACTGGAGTACGAGATACCAACACAGACACGCTGTTTCCACAATACTGGAGTACGAGATACCCACACAGACACGCTGTTTCCACAATACTGGAGTAAGAGATACCCACACAGACACGCTGTTTCCACAATACTGGAGTACGAGATACTCACACAGACACGCTGTTTCCACAATACTGGATCACGAGATACCCACACAGACACGTTGTTTCCACAATACTGGAGTAAGAGATACCCACACAGACACGCTGTTTCCACGCTACTGGAGTACGAGATACCCAGACAGACACGTTGTTCCCACAATACTGGAGCACAAGATATCCACAAAGACACGCTGTTTCCACAATATTGGAGCACAAGATACCCACACAGACATGTTGTTTCCACAATACTGGAGTACGAGATACCCACACAGACACGCTGTTCCCACGCTACTGGAGCACGAGATACCCACACAGACACGCTGTTTCCACAATACGGGAGTACGAGATACCCACACAGACACGTTGTTTCCACAATACTGGAGCGCTATATACCCACACAGACACGTTGTTCCAACAATACTGGAGTACGAGATACCTACACAGACACGCTGTTTCCACAATACTGGAGCACGAGATACCCACACGGACACGCTGTTCCCACAATACTGGAGCACGAGATACCCACACAGACACGCTGTTCACACAATACTGGAGTACGAGAAACCCACACAGAGACGTTGTTTCCACAACTCTGGAGTACGAGTTACCCACACATACACGCTGTTCCCACGGTACTGGAGCACGAGATACCCACACAGACACGCTGTTTCCACAATACGGGAGTACGAGATACCCACACAGACATGCTGTTTCCACAATACTGGATTTCGAGATAACCCAACAGACACGCTTTTTCCACAATACTGGAGTACGAGATACCCACACGGACACGCTGTTCCCACAATACTGGAGCACGAGATACCCACACAGACACGCTGTTCACACAATACTGGAGTACGAGAAACCCACACAGAGACGTTGTTTCCACAACTCTGGAGTAAGAGATACCCACACAGACACGTTGTTTCCACAATACTGGAGTACGAGATACCCACACAGACACGCTGTTTCCACAATACTGGAGTAAGAGATACCCACACAGACACGTTGTTTCCACAATACTGGAGCACGAGATACCCACACAGACACGCTGTTTCCACAATACTGGAGTACGAGATACCCACACAGACACGTTGTTCCCACAATACTTGAGCACAAGATACCCACACAGACACGCTGTTTCCACAATATTGGAGCACAAGATACCCCCACAGACACGCTGTTTCCACAATACTGGAGCACGAGATACCCACACAGACACGCTGTTTCCACAATACTGGAGTACGAGATACCCACACAGACACGCTGTTCCCACGCTACTGGAGCACGAGATACCCACACAGACACGCTGTTTCCACAATACTGGAGTACGAGATACCCACACAGACACGTTGTTTCCACAATACTGGAGCGCTATATACCCACACAGACACGTTGTTCCAACAATACTGGAGTACGAGATACCTACACAGACACGCTGTTTCCACAATACTGGAGCACGAGATACCCACACGGACACGCTGTTCCCACAATACTGGAGCACGAGATACCCACACAGACACGCTGTTCACACAATACTGGAGTACGAGAAACCCACACAGAGACGTTGTTTCCACAACTCTGGAGTACGAGATACCCACACATACACGCTGTTCCCACGCTACTGGAGCACGAGATACCCACACAGACACGCTGTTTCCACAATACTGGAGTACGAGATACCCACACAGACACGCTGTTTCCACAATACTGGATTTCGAGATACCCACACAGGCACGCTTTTTCCACAATACTGGAGTACGAGATACCCACACGGACACGCTGTTCCCACAATACTGGAGCACGAGATACCCACACAGACCCGCTGCTCACACAATACTGGAGTACGAGAAACCCACACAGAGACGTTGTTTCCACAACTCTGGAGTAAGAGATACCCACACAGACACGCTGTTTCCACAATACTGGAGTACGAGATACCCACACAGACACGCTGTTTCCACAATACTGGAGTACGAGATACCCACACAGACACGCTGTTTCCACAATACTGGAGTACGAGATACCCACACAGACACGTTGTTTCCACAATACTGGAGCACGAGATACCCACACAGACACGCTGTTTACACGCTACTGGAGTACGAGATACCCACACAGACACGTTGTTCCCACAATACTGGAGCACAAGATACCCACACAGACACGCTGTTTCCACAATATTGGAGCACAAGATACCCCCACAGACACGCTGTTTCCACAATACTGGAGCACGAGATACCCACACAGACACGCTGTTTCCACAATACTGGAGTACGAGATACCCACACAGACACGCTGTTCCCACGCTACTGGAGCACGATATACCCACACAGACACGCTGTTTCCACAATACTGGAGTATGAGATACCCACACAGACACGTTGTTTCCACAATATTGGAGCGCTATATACCCACACAGACACGTTGTTCCCACAATACTGGAGCACGAGATACCCACACAGACACGATGTTTCCACAATACTGGAGCACGAGATACCCACACGGACACGCTGTTCCTATAATACTGGAGCACGAGATACCCACACAGACACGCTGTTCACACAATACTGGAGTACGAGAAACCCACACAGAGACGTTGTTTCCACAACTCTGGAGTACGAGATACCCACACAGACACGCTGTTCCCACGCTACTGGAGCACGAGATACCCCCACAGACACGCTGTTTCCACAATACGGGAGTACGAGATACCCACACAGACACGCTTTTTCCACAATACTGGAGTACGAGATACCAACACGGACACGCATTTCCCACAATACTGGAGCACGAGATACCCACACAGACACGCTGTTCACACAATACTGGAGTACGAGAAACCCACACAGAGACGCCGTTTCCACAACTCTGGAGTACGAGATACCCCAACAGACACGCTGATTCCACAATACTGGAGTACGAGATACCCACACAGACACGTTGTTTCCACGCTACTGGATCACGAGATACCCCAACAGACACGCTGTTTCCACAATACTGGAGTACGAGATACCCACACAGACACGCTGTTTCCACGCTACTGGATCACTAGATACCCACACAGACACGCTGTTTCCACAATACTGGAGTAAGAGATACCCACACAGACACGCTTTTTCCACAATACTGGAGTACGAGATACCCACACAGACCCGCTGTTTCCACAATACTGGAGTACGAGATACCCACACAGACACGATGTTTCCACAATACTGGAGTAAGAGATACCCACACAGACACGCTGTTTCCACAATACTGGAGTACGAGATACTCACACAGACACGCTGTTTCCACAATACTGGATCACGAGATACCCACACAGACACGTTGTTTCCACAATACTGGAGTAAGAGATACCCACACAGACACGCTGTTTCCACGCTACTGGAGTACGAGATACCCAGACAGATACGTTGTTCCCACAATACTGGAGCACAAGATATCCACAAAGACACGCTGTTTCCACAATATTGGAGCACAAGATACCCACACAGACATGTTGTTTCCACAATACTGGAGTACGAGATACCCACACAGACACGCTGTTCCCACGCTACTGGAGCACGAGATACCCACACAGACACGCTTTTTCCACAATACGGGAGTACGAGATACCCACACAGACACGTTGTTTCCTCAATACTGGAGCGCTATATACCCACACAGACACGTTGTTCCAACAATACTGGAGCACGAGATACCCACACGGACACGCTGTTTCCACAATACTGGAGCACGAGATACCCACACAGACACGCTCTACACACAATACTGGAGTACGAGAAACCCACACAGAGACGTTGTTTCCACAACTCTGGAGTACGAGATACCCACACATACACGCTGTTCCCACGCTACTGGAGCACGAGATACCCACACAGACACGCTGTTTCCACAATACGGGAGTACGAGATACCCACACAGACATGCTGTTTCCACAATACTGGATTTCGAGATACCCACACAGACACGCTTTTTCCACAATACTGGAGTACGAGATACCCACACGGACACGCTGTTTCCACAATACTGGAGTACGAGATACCCACACAGACACGTTGTTTCCACAATACTGGAGCACGAGATACCCACACAGACACGCTGTTTCCACGCTACTGGAGTACGAGATACCCACACAGACACGTTGTTCCCACAATACTTTCGCACAAGATACCCACACAGACACGCTGTTTCCACAATATTGGAGCACAAGATACCCCCACAGACACGCTGTTTCCACAATACTGGAGCACGAGATACCCACACAGACACGCTGTTTCCACAATACTGGAGTACCAGATACCCACACAGACACGCTGTTCCCACGCTACTGGAGCACGATATACCCACACAGACACGCTGTTTCCACAATACGGGAGTATGAGATACCCACACAGACACGTTGTTTCTACAATACTGGAGCGCTATATACCCCCACAGACACGTTGTTCCCACAATACTGGAGCACGGGATACCCACACAGACACGCTGTTTCCACAATACTGGAGCACGATATACCCACACAGACACGCTGTTTCCACAATACGGGAGTATGAGATACCCACACAGACACGTTGTTTCCACAATACTGGAGCGCTATATACCCACACAGACACGTTGTTCCCACAATACTGGAGCACGAGATACCCACACAGACACGATGTTTCCACAATACTGGAGCACGAGATACCCACACGGACACGCTGTTCCCATAATACTGGAGCACGAGATACCCACACAGACACGCTGTTCACACAATACTGGAGTACGAGAAACCCACACAGAGACGTTGTTTCCACAACTCTGGAGTACGAGATACCCACACATACACGCTGTTCCCACGCTACTGGAGCACGAGATACCCCCACAGACACGCTGTTTCCACAATACGGGAGTACGAGATACCCACACAGACACGCTTTTTCCACAATACTGGAGCACGAGATACCCACACAGACACGCTGTTTCCACAATACTGGAGTACGAGATACCCACACAGACACGCTGTTTCCACAATACTGGAGTACGAGATACCCACACAGACACGCTGTTTCCACAATACTGGAGTACGAGATACCACACAGACACGCTGTTTCCACAATACTGGAGTACGAGATACCCACACAGACACGCTGTTTCCACAATACGGGAGTACGAGATACCCACACAGACACGCATTTCCCACAATACTGGAGCACGAGATACCCACACAGACACGCTGTTCACACAATACTGGAGTACGAGAAACCCACACAGAGACGCTGTTTCCACAACTCTGGAGTACGAGATACCCCAACAGACACGCTGTTTCAACAATACTGGAGTACGAGATACCCACACAGACACGTTGTTTCGACGCTACTGGATCACGAGATACCCCAACAGACACGCTGTTTCCACAATACTGGAGTACGAGATACCCACACGGACACGCTGTTTCCACGCTACTGGATCACGAGATACCCACACAGACACGCTGTTTCGACAATACTGGAGTAAGAGATACCCACACAGACACGCTTTTTCCACAATACTGGAGTACGAGATACCAACACAGACACGCTGTTTCCACAATACTGGAGTACGAGATACCCACACAGACACGCTGTTTCCACAATACTGGAGTAAGAGATACCCACACAGACACGCTGTTTCCACAATACTGGAGTACGAGATACTCACACAGACACGCTGTTTCCACAATACTGGATCACGAGATACCCACACAGACACGCTGTTTCGACAATACTGGAGTAAGAGATACCCACACAGACACGCTTTTTCCACAATACTGGAGTACGAGATACCAACACAGACACGCTGTTTCAACAATACTGGAGTACGAGATACCCACACAGACACGCTGTTTCCACAATACTGGAGTACGAGATACCCACACAGACACGCTGTTTCCACAATACTGGATTTCGAGATACCCACACAGACACGCTTTTTCCACAATACTGGAGTACGAGATACCCACACGGACACGCTGTTCCCACAATACTGGAGCACGAGATACCCACACAGACACGCTGTTCACACATTACTGGAGTACGAGAAACCCACACAGAGACGTTGTTTCCACAACTCTGGAGTACGAGATACCCCAACAGACACGCTGTTTCCACAATACTGGAGTACGAGATACCCACACAGACACGTTGTTTTCACGCTACTGGATCACGAGATACCCCCACAGACACGCTGTTTCCACAATACTGGATCACGAGATACCCACACAGACACGCTGTTTCGACAATACTGGAGTAAGAGATACCCACACAGACACGATGTTACCACAATACTGGAGTACGAGATACCCACACAGACACGCTGTTCCCACAATACTGGAGTACGAGATACCCACACAGACACGCTGTTTCCACGCTACTTGATGACGAGATACCCACACAGACACGCTGTTTCGACAATACTGGAGTAAGAGATACCCACACAGACACGCTTTTTCCACAATACTGGAGTACGAGATACCAACACAGACACGCTGTTTCCACAATACTGGAGTACGAGATACCCACACAGATACGCTGTTTCCACAATACTGGAGTAAGAGATACCCACACAGACACGCTGTTTCCACAATACTGGAGTACGAAATACCAACACAGACACGCTGTTTCCACAATACTGGAGTACGAGATACCCACAAAGACACGCTGTTTCCACAATACTGGAGTACGAGATACCCACACAGACACGCTGTTTCCACAATACTGGAGTACGAGATACCCACACAGACACGCTGTTTCCACAATACTGGAGTACGAGATACCCACACAGACACGCTGTTTCCACAATACTGGAGTACGAGATACCCACACAGACACGCTGTTTCCACAATACTGGAGTACGAGATACCACACAGACACGCTGTTTCCACAATACTGGAGTACGAGATACCCACACAGACACGCTGTTTCCACAATACTGGAGTACGAGATACCCACACAGACACGCTGTTTCCACAATACTGGAGTACGAGATACCCTCAGAGACACGCTGTTTCCACAATACTGGAGTACGAGATACCCACAGAGACACGTTGTTTCCACGCTACTGGATTACGAGATACCCACACAGACACGTTGTTTCCACGCTACTAGATCACGAGATACCCACACAGACGCGCTGTTTCCACAATACTGGAGTACGAGATACCCCAACAGACACGCTGTTTCCACAATACTGGAGTACGAGAAACCCACACAGACACGCTGTTTCCACGCTACTGGAGTACGAGATACCCCCACAGACACGCTGTTTCCACAATACTGGAGTACGAGATACCCACACAGACACGCTGTTCCCACGCTACTGGAGCACGATATACCCACACAGACACGCTGTTTCCACAATACGGGAGTATGAGATACCCACACAGACACGTTGTTTCCACAATACTGGAGCGCTATATACCCACACAGACACGTTGTTCCCACAATACTGGAGCACGGGATACCCACACAGACACGCTGTTTCCACAATACTGGAGCACGAGATACCCACACGGACACGCTGTTCCCACAATACTGGAGCACGAGATACCCACACAGACACGCTGTTCACACAATACTGGAGTACGAGAAACCCACACAGAGACGTTGTTTCCACAACTCTGGAGTACGAGATACCCACACAGACACGCTGTTCCCACACTACTGGAGCACGAGATACCCCCACAGACACGCTGTTTCCACAATACGGGAGTACGAGATACCCACAGAGACACGCTGTTTCGACAATACTGGAGTACGAGATACCCACACAGACACGCTGTTTCCACAATACTGGATTTCGAGATACCCACACAGACACGCTTTTTCCACAATACTGGAGTACGAGATACGAACACGGACACGCTGTTCCCACAATACTGGAGCACGAGATACCCACACAGACACGCTGTTCACACAATACTGGAGTACGAGAAACCCACACAGAGACGCTGTTTCCACAACTCTGGAGTACGAGATACCCCAACAGACACGCTGTTTCAACAATACTGGAGTACGAGATACCCACACAGACACGTTGTTTCGACGCTACTGGATCACGAGATACCCCAACAGACACGCTGTTTCCACAATACTGGAGTACGAGATACCCACACGGACACGCTGTTTCCACGCTACTGGATCACGAGATACCCACACAGACACGCTGTTTCGACAATACTGGAGTAAGAGATACCCACACAGACACGCTTTTTCCACAATACTGGAGTACGAGATACCAACACAGACACGCTGTTTCCACAATACTGGAGTACGAGATACCCACACAGACACGCTGTTTCCACAATACTGGAGTAAGAGATACCCACACAGACACGCTGTTTCCACAATACTGGAGTACGAGATACTCACACAGACACGCTGTTTCCACAATACTGGATCACGAGATACCCACACAGACACGCTGTTTCGACAATACTGGAGTAAGAGATACCCACACAGACACGCTTTTTCCACAATACTGGAGTACGAGATACCAACACAGACACGCTGTTTCAACAATACTGGAGTACGAGATACCCACACAGACACGCTGTTTCCACAATACTGGAGTACGAGATACCCACACAGACACGCTGTTTCCACAATACTGGATTTCGAGATACCCACACAGACACGCTTTTTCCACAATACTGGAGTACGAGATACCCACACGGACACGCTGTTCCCACAATACTGGAGCACGAGATACCCACACAGACACGCTGTTCACACATTACTGGAGTACGAGAAACCCACACAGAGACGTTGTTTCCACAACTCTGGAGTACGAGATACCCCAACAGACACGCTGTTTCCACAATACTGGAGTACGAGATACCCACACAGACACGTTGTTTTCACGCTACTGGATCACGAGATACCCCCACAGACACGCTGTTTCCACAATACTGGATCACGAGATACCCACACAGACACGCTGTTTCGACAATACTGGAGTAAGAGATACCCACACAGACACGATGTTACCACAATACTGGAGTACGAGATACCCACACAGACACGCTGTTCCCACAATACTGGAGTACGAGATACCCACACAGACACGCTGTTTCCACGCTACTTGATGACGAGATACCCACACAGACACGCTGTTTCGACAATACTGGAGTAAGAGATACCCACACAGACACGCTTTTTCCACAATACTGGAGTACGAGATACCAACACAGACACGCTGTTTCCACAATACTGGAGTACGAGATACCCACACAGATACGCTGTTTCCACAATACTGGAGTAAGAGATACCCACACAGACACGCTGTTTCCACAATACTGGAGTACGAAATACCAACACAGACACGCTGTTTCCACAATACTGGAGTACGAGATACCCACAAAGACACGCTGTTTCCACAATACTGGAGTACGAGATACCCACACAGACACGCTGTTTCCACAATACTGGAGTACGAGATACCCACACAGACACGCTGTTTCCACAATACTGGAGTACGAGATACCCACACAGACACGCTGTTTCCACAATACTGGAGTACGAGATACCCACACAGACACGCTGTTTCCACAATACTGGAGTACGAGATACCACACAGACACGCTGTTTCCACAATACTGGAGTACGAGATACCCACACAGACACGCTGTTTCCACAATACTGGAGTACGAGATACCCACACAGACACGCTGTTCCCACGCTACTGGAGCACGATATACCCACACAGACACGCTGTTTCCACAATACGGGAGTATGAGATACCCACACAGACACGTTGTTTCCACAATACTGGAGCGCTATATACCCACACAGACACGTTGTTCCCACAATACTGGAGCACGGGATACCCACACAGACACGCTGTTTCCACAATACTGGAGCACGAGATACCCACACGGACACGCTGTTCCCACAATACTGGAGCACGAGATACCCACACAGACACGCTGTTCACACAATACTGGAGTACGAGAAACCCACACAGAGACGTTGTTTCCACAACTCTGGAGTACGAGATACCCACACAGACACGCTGTTCCCACACTACTGGAGCACGAGATACCCCCACAGACACGCTGTTTCCACAATACGGGAGTACGAGATACCCACAGAGACACGCTGTTTCGACAATACTGGAGTACGAGATACCCACACAGACACGCTGTTTCCACAATACTGGATTTCGAGATACCCACACAGACACGCTTTTTCCACAATACTGGAGTACGAGATACGAACACGGACACGCTGTTCCCACAATACTGGAGCACGAGATACCCACACAGACACGCTGTTCACACAATACTGGAGTACGAGAAACCCACACAGAGACGCTGTTTCCACAACTCTGGAGTACGAGATACCCCAACAGACACGCTGTTTCAACAATACTGGAGTACGAGATACCCACACAGACACGTTGTTTCGACGCTACTGGATCACGAGATACCCCAACAGACACGCTGTTTCCACAATACTGGAGTACGAGATACCCACACGGACACGCTGTTTCCACGCTACTGGATCACGAGATACCCACACAGACACGCTGTTTCGACAATACTGGAGTAAGAGATACCCACACAGACACGCTTTTTCCACAATACTGGAGTACGAGATACCAACACAGACACGCTGTTTCCACAATACTGGAGTACGAGATACCCACACAGACACGCTGTTTCCACAATACTGGAGTAAGAGATACCCACACAGACACGCTGTTTCCACAATACTGGAGTACGAGATACTCACACAGACACGCTGTTTCCACAATACTGGATCACGAGATACCCACACAGACACGCTGTTTCGACAATACTGGAGTAAGAGATACCCACACAGACACGCTTTTTCCACAATACTGGAGTACGAGATACCAACACAGACACGCTGTTTCAACAATACTGGAGTACGAGATACCCACACAGACACGCTGTTTCCACAATACTGGAGTACGAGATACCCACACAGACACGCTGTTTCCACAATACTGGATTTCGAGATACCCACACAGACACGCTTTTTCCACAATACTGGAGTACGAGATACCCACACGGACACGCTGTTCCCACAATACTGGAGCACGAGATACCCACACAGACACGCTGTTCACACATTACTGGAGTACGAGAAACCCACACAGAGACGTTGTTTCCACAACTCTGGAGTACGAGATACCCCAACAGACACGCTGTTTCCACAATACTGGAGTACGAGATACCCACACAGACACGTTGTTTTCACGCTACTGGATCACGAGATACCCCCACAGACACGCTGTTTCCACAATACTGGATCACGAGATACCCACACAGACACGCTGTTTCGACAATACTGGAGTAAGAGATACCCACACAGACACGATGTTACCACAATACTGGAGTACGAGATACCCACACAGACACGCTGTTCCCACAATACTGGAGTACGAGATACCCACACAGACACGCTGTTTCCACGCTACTTGATGACGAGATACCCACACAGACACGCTGTTTCGACAATACTGGAGTAAGAGATACCCACACAGACACGCTTTTTCCACAATACTGGAGTACGAGATACCAACACAGACACGCTGTTTCCACAATACTGGAGTACGAGATACCCACACAGATACGCTGTTTCCACAATACTGGAGTAAGAGATACCCACACAGACACGCTGTTTCCACAATACTGGAGTACGAAATACCAACACAGACACGCTGTTTCCACAATACTGGAGTACGAGATACCCACAAAGACACGCTGTTTCCACAATACTGGAGTACGAGATACCCACACAGACACGCTGTTTCCACAATACTGGAGTACGAGATACCCACACAGACACGCTGTTTCCACAATACTGGAGTACGAGATACCCACACAGACACGCTGTTTCCACAATACTGGAGTACGAGATACCCACACAGACACGCTGTTTCCACAATACTGGAGTACGAGATACCACACAGACACGCTGTTTCCACAATACTGGAGTACGAGATACCCACACAGACACGCTGTTTCCACAATACTGGAGTACGAGATACCCTCAGAGACACGCTGTTTCCACAATACTGGAGTACGAGATACCCACACAGACACGTTGTTTCCACGCTACTGGATCACGAGATACCCACACAGACACGTTGTTTCCACGCTACTAGATCACGAGATACCCACACAGACGCGCTGTTTCCACAATACTGGAGTACGAGATACCCCAACAGACACGCTGTTTCCACAATACTGGAGTACGAGAAACCCACACAGACACGCTGTTTCCACGCTACTGGAGTACGAGATACCCCCACAGACACGCTGTTTCCACAATACTGGAGTACGAGATACCCACACAGACACGCTGTTTCCACGCTACTGGATCACGAGATACCCACACAGACACGCTGTTTCGACAATACTGGAGTAAGAGATACCCACACAGACACGATGTTTCCACAATACTGGAGTACGAGATACCCACACAGACACGATGTTTCCACAATACTGGAGTACGAGATACCCACACAGACACGCTGTTTCCACGATACTGGAGTACGAGATACCCACACAGACACGCTGTTTCGACAATACTGGAGTACGAGATACACTCACAGACACGCTGTTTCCACAATACTGGAGTACGAGATACCCACACAGACACGTTGTTTCCACGCTACTGGATCACGAGATACCCCCACAGACACGCTGTTTCCACAATACTGGAGTACGAGATACCAACACAGACACGCTGTTTCCACGCTACTGGATCACGAGATACCCACACAGACACGCTGTTTCCACAATACTGGAGTACGAGATACCCACACAGACACGATGTTTCCACAATACTGGAGTACGAGATACCCACACAGACACGCTGTTTCCACAATACTGGAGTACGAGATACCCACACAGACACGTTGTTTCCACGCTACTGGATCACGAGATACCGACACAGACACGCTGTTTCCACAATACTGGAGTACGAGATACCCACACAGACACGCTGTTTCCACGCTACTGGATCACGAGATACCCACAGAGACACGATGTTTCCACAATGCTGGAGTACGAGATACCCCCACAGACACGCTGTTTCCACAATACTGGAGTACGAGATACCCCCACAGACACGTTGTTTCCACAATACTGGAGCACGAGATACCCACACAGACACGCTGTTTCCACAATACTGGATCACGAGATACCCACACAGACACGCTGTTTCCACAATACTGGAGCACGAGACACCCACACAGACACGCTGTTTCCACAATACTGGAGCACGAAATACCCACACAGACACGTTGTTTCCACAATACTGGAGCACGAGATACCCACACAGAAACGATGTTCCCACGGTACTGGAGCATTGTACTAGCGTTTTTCTATTAACACTTTGCATTGTTAAAGTAATCAATCGGGACACATTATCCGTCATTTATTTTAAATGAATCTATGCTTATAATATTATCGTATTCTTGAGTAACACTATTTTAATTAATGGTTAAACGTTTTGGTATTCATGATTTAACAACTCATTGTACAGATATTCGTACTTGAGCCCCCGTAATACGTACACGGTCTGTAAGCCTTTCTTGCATTTTGCAGCAGTATTCAATTTCAATGTCAGCCATGATCATGAAGTTTGCGCAAAACTTGTACCATTGCTGATAACTATATAATGCGAGATCACATCCCTTGACTTAAAAACAGTTCTGATAACTTTTATTTTAATTCATTTAAAGCTCAATCGTTACAACACTTACATTCTACGAAGTTATATCAATAAGCAGCGGATATCGCGTCACTTGAAGAGTCCCTACCTTGTCCCCTGCCACGTATCTGAACAAGGACGTCTGGTTAATAACTACTAGTTCTGCATAACATGAGCACGTTGGTTTGACCACAATTCTACACGTTGCGTGTACTATAACATAATTATTATTTAACAGGCAAGTAATTAATTTCCTCGCCCTACCGACCGCCCAGTAACCATGTCCGACAGTCGGAAGTTATATATACATGTACACCCTCCTCACTTTTCTTCCTCCCTCTCCATAGATGAACTGCCCGCCTTCACTCTTACAAAAACACACACAGGCATACAAGTCACACACACGCACACGAGACACACGCGCACACACGAGACACACGCGCGCACACGAGACACACACACGCACACGAGACACAATCGCACACGAGACACATGCGCGCACGTTAAGGGAGTGCGTGCTTGTGCACGTTTACCCTTCAGTACCGATCATGATTAGTTCTAGCATTGCCGTCAAACACGGGCATCTCTGTGCAAGTAAGGGGTCCTAAATTAGAATTCGCGAGGGAATCTGTCAGCGACAGGTTGTGATTAACTTTGTCCTTAGGCATACACCTCTGTAAATGATTAATGATCGTAGAACCATGGGAATGCTTAAATTGCAAGGCATAACGAACTGAACTATCATAATGTGTATCACATGAGGGGCAACGAGGCGAAAGTCTCAAGAATCTGCCGTCGGTCTCACTCCCCACAATCTCTGTATCTGGTCCCATGTAAATGGCTTGGCATAACGTGTAACGATCATTCTACAACTACAAAGCAAGACAATTACGTTAAGGATACATGGAAAGTATACACCATTACATTTCCAGAAAATGTTCTTTTAATATGCCGCATCATAAGCATTGTGGTCTTCCAAGCAGCCTAGATTGGCGGTGCGAAAACCTGTGATAATTGTGGTCTGCAATCTAATTATTCATTCTGTTTGTAACTCGGTGAAACATTGGAATCATCTGTATCAACGTGCACGCTAGCTAGGACTTAAGGAACTGTCTCTGTCAAAACTTAAGAGATGCTCAAAATCAATGCTTGTGTGACCAATGTTCCAGGTCCCGTTGATATAGGCTCTAACTGGTATCAGTCTGCGATATTAATTGTAAAGACAAGACCACACGCGTGTTATTTAAAGATTAGTGGCTTTAGTAGAAGCTGCGATACGCGCCAGAATTTGTAATTGTGAGGTAACCAGAAGCCATGAACGTGCTTCGCATTGAACATGTGGTGAGCTCTTTCTTCACTCCTACACATCGGAGATGCTAGATAGAAAAAAAATCAAATAATACAGGCACCCAGTCCAACACAATCTTTCGATTTTGGAATTGATTTTCTTTATCCCGCACAACTCCTATCTTCTAGAGTCATAAATCACCGAGGGAAGATGCAGATTTCATGAAAGACGTGATAGACCGTAAAGCAGAATTGCCGGAGTAAGCAGTCAGCTAACACATTTCTCCTCGGACAATCTAACTACTACGCTTTGCATTCCTTTGGTATAACACACTAAAGATACAAAGTGAATAATATTTATTTTAATTCTGATTAATAGCTTTTGGCGATGAATCAATAACTTTTGACCATGCTCTCTCAAGTCGATGAACGACAAATATGTAATTAATCAAATGATGCGCAGTCTTTGGCAGTAGCTGGAACATTAAGGTGGACTTACTTCGCCCTCAATCTGATAAATGTAGTCCCATATCAGATCACTCGCTAGATTCATTTCCTCCACCTCCCCCCCCCCCCCCCCAAATAAATTCACTCGGAATCATTGAATCATTGATAGTTGAGCATCTCTTTTTACTTTAGAAATTGACAGGTGCTTGATACTTCAATTGACATTGTAGGTGAACTGTGAGTGTGGTCAGTGTTTGATCTGTCGCCTGGTCAGCATGTAGGCGGGGGTGTTTCAGTTTCAATACCTGCAATAACCTCTTAACATAATTAAAACATCAAAAGAGAATTTTTATCAATATTTTGCATTAATAAATATCTTACCTATAATACATGAATTGTACTGCGGTAGTATTGGCTGGTGGGTGATTTACTGATCAGCTGAGAATTAAAACTAATAATCATGAATATCACAGTCGTTACAATCTTACATCCCCGAACGGATTACAACAGTTAAAAGTAGCTCAATCACATTGTCCATCTACGTAATGGCATTATGTAAGATAATCTCACACACGCACTTTAAGCCCTCAATAAAGACCTCAGTTCATTCCTTTCCTGTTACATTAAGTAATAGTTTGTGTGCCAGGGTGGGGTAGTCAGGTTAGAACGAATACACTAATAAACCTGATTTTTGCAAATACACAATAATGCAATTATCTGGCATCAGACATGAGTTGCAAATTTCAATCTCACAACTAACGTCGGTATATGTCTTTTCTGTATCGGGACAAATGCTGAATTAACACTTACCTCATGACAATGTTGTCAATGGGAAAACGTACAAATAGTTACGTAATAGACAATCTCCAATGTTGGTCTGATGGTATCATCAATCTAAAGCTGTACAAATGATTGATTATGGCTACCATATTGAATGTTCGGAACAAAAGGCCCTTCTGTGACAGGTTCAGTGACTATTATCCAGCAAAAATTCCAGATGCCAGGGTAGGCATCTGTACTAAGCTTAGAATAGCACTTATATAAGCGACGGGAACTCGTGTAGCATACAACCGGTTTTAATTCAATAAACTACTTGACATACATGTGGTATGTTGGTATAGAATCTAGCTGTTGTTTGCAATGTCATAGTGCAGATAAAACCATGCCCTAACGCGCCCCTTAACACCAATACCGCCAACAACCCACCCAAGGCGATTGGTACAGAGCAAGTCATGATTAGTGAGTCAAAAGTTACTTTACATGCACCCAAAAGCAGATTTCAAGGTAAGGTTTATGGTTTGAAATATGATATATGTGTTGGGATGTACACGCTCCTCGAGAAAGTATGCACGAAACCGTAGTCATCCATATGGTGTGGACAATGCCCCGATGAACCACGGACATCATGGAGCGCCTCTTAACGCTGATGTTACTCATATGTCACTAATATAGATCGTTATGTCCTGTTCAAAGCGGTACACAGCAAGAATTATTGATTTAACCATTTGCGAAAGAAAACATATCGTGACCATCTCCAAAATTGTACATTGTTCATATTGAAGGCTGATAAGTAACAAAATACATTTCCCGCGTGTTGGTCCACCACTCCACTCCACTTGGTGCCTTATGAGTATCCGCCAACAGTACCATCACTCTTGTTGATCAAGGCGATTGCCATTTATACTGCAGCCAAGCAGGCACCGCTGCTAATAATGTCTGATTAGGCCGACGTAAATGTTCTTGATTGGCATAAAGGGATTCACAGTAATAAATGAAAACTCAATAAAGTGTTCCCGCATAACCTCGACTAAACAGAGCGACAAGGAACACAAGCTTCAGATTATGTAAACAGACATATTAAGCAATTTAGATCGATTATCGCTCTGACATGCACTATATTAATGTATAAAAACATTTTCTCTGATTCTATCTTAGATCATTAACCTTTCGGGGTCTGATACCACATGGGTATTATGTTTCAAATATCAATCATTAAATGCGCATCACCAGACTAATATTTCCTCGTCCGTACACGCGAGAGTGGTTCTATAGGTTTCCGAAAATGTGTTATCGCTATTTGTGAACATACTTGAATTGATGCATGACTAGATAATAAATAGTGATGTATATGGCTACTGGAGATGAGGTAAACAGTAATCCTCCATCATTAGGTAACATATCTGCAGTAAAACGTAAGGCGGTCATGAAACACCACGTCATCAACATGCTTATGAACAAAGACATTTCTACTTTTGATAACATGAACTAGTTGACTTTCCAAAACGACAGGAATCCTTTCGATAGGAGGCTTTGATACTCTTACCAATTTACGTCGCATTCTTTATTCTGAAACAGGGACGGTTTATCCTAGCTCTTCTGGGTAACGCATCCCGTGGAGGGAGTGTTTCAACAATGCGCAACGTATAATACCAATGAACCCGACATATGTTATTCTTTGGGAGGGAAATTGTTTTCGACAAACCGACAAATAGAGATAAAACCTAACTACATTTTGGAAATGGCAGTGTATGCTGCAATGTGATTGGTTCATAAAACATTATTAAATGAATAAATCTTAAGGATGTTTTATTGCGTATGAATTTGTACCATGTGATCAATATGTGTCAAAGCAGTTTCGATTTTGGTACATACGCACATCATATACTCGCAAACATACACATATCATACACTCGCAAACATACACATACCATATACTCGAAAACATACGCACATCATATACTCGCAAACATACACATATCATATACTCGCAAACATACACACATCATATACTCGCAAACATACGCACATCATATACTCGCAAACATACACACATCATATACTCGCAAACATACGCACATCATATGCTCGCAAACATACGCACATCAAATGCTTGCAATCATACGCGCATCAAATGCTTGCAATCATACGCGCATCATATGCTCGCAAACATACGCACATCAAATGCTTGCAATCATACGCGCATCATATGCTCGCAAACATACGCACATCAAATGCTTGCAATCATACGCGCATCATATGCTCGCAAACATACGCACATCAAATGCTTGCAATCATACGCGCATCATATGTTCGCAAACATACGCACATCAAATGCTTGCAATCATACGCGCATCATATGCTCGCAAACATACGCACATCAAATGCTTGCAATCATACGCGCATCATATACTCGCAAACATACGCACATCAAATGCTTGCAATCATACGCGCATCATATGTTCGCAAACATACGCACATCAAATGCTTGCAATCATACGCGCATCATATACTCGCAATCATACGCGCATCAAATGCTTGCAATCATACGCACATCAAATGCTTGCAATCATACGCGCATCAAATGCTTGCAATCATACGCGTATCAAATGCTTGCAATCATACGCGCATCATATGCTTGCAAACATACGCGCATCAAATGCTTGCAATCATACGCGCATCAAATGCTTGCAATCATACGCGCATCAAATGCTTGCAATCATACGCGCATCCTATACATGTACGACTGCTATTAACAGTGAGTAGGCGTATATGACAAATGGAATATTCATGTATTCTTACCATATTTATGTCATTTACTTAATGTAGGAGTTATTATCTCGGTGTTTCTTGTCAAAATATGAACGGGTTCCCTCTATATTCCGTCTATTGTGTAGATCTCATTTGTACAAACTCACAAGGAGGGAGTATCGCATTTGTTTAGGCTATTTTCAAACAGTGTACATTAGTACATTACAAACATACGCACATCATATGCTCGCAAACATACGCGCATCAGAGACATGTATTCGCAAACATACGCGCATCATATACATGTACTCACAAACACACGCGCATCATATACTAAGGCTAACGATAATAATGAACACGGGAATTTGGTGTATATTTTTTTTTATCTATGCACACACATAAACGAACAAGATAAAGTGTCTCTCTCCTGGTACTGGTAGTTCATCTTAGTTTGGAAGGTGGGCATGGCGGCAACAACAGACCGATTCTCTGCTGTCCACTCTCCTACACGAAAAAACACGTCTTCACTGAAAAAGTAGAAACAATATAGTGAAACATACAATTTAAAGGTATTTATTTAATAACAAAATGAGGGACGGTCGGATAGCCTTGTGGTTAAAGCGTTCGCTCGTCACGCCGAAGACCCGGGTTCGAATCCCGACATGGGTACAGTGTGTGAAGCCCATTTATGGTGTTCCCCGACGTGATATTGCTGGACCAAACCAAACTCTCACACACACATACAAAATGCATTTTTTTAAATGTATGTATTGTATTTTATTTATGTATGAAACATTTCTATTTACATGTATTTCAAAACACTTTTTTATATATATGAAATATACCTTTATGTCTTTGTGGATGTATGCGAAATTGTCGGCACTTCACACGGCAGGAAATAGTGCTTGTATCATGTATACTCTAAAACCCGTATAATATCATATATTTCTAAGTAATGATTCTTTCATCACCATTGTAACGGTTTAGAAACGAGAACGCATATGTAAGGTGAGCTTCTATAAATGCAAGGATACCTGAAGCTCATATGGATAGATGGTAGACGACTCAGTGATATTATGACAGATCAAGTAGATACATGTCTCAATACAACGGGTAACACATATGGTCAATTTTGTAATTATAAAGTTGTTGTTATTTCAGAGAAAAACATTTATTCGTCTGCCAAAGAATTATCATGAAAGAAGATATGTTCATACAGTTCTCTGTAATATTCACCAAAACACAATGTGATAATTGAACCACATAGACGCCAGTTAGGTTGTTTGTTCAGTTTAAGAGTAGCTACCTTGTCAAATAATGTAAGCAGCCGCATTCACTGTCTATGGAATTACACAACGATCGACTTGCACAAGTGTATAAGGCAATAATCATATTTGTTTGTTTGTTTATTGTTTGACGCCGCACTCAGCAATGTTCCAGCTATATGACGGCAGCCTGTAAATAATCGAGTCTGGACCAGACAATCAAGTGATTGACATCATGAGCATCGATCCACGCAATTGGGATACGATGACATGCATCAAGCAAGTCAGCGAACTTTACCACCCGATCCCGTTAATCGCCTTTACGACAAACATAGCCGCCTTTTATGGCAAGCATTGGTTGTTGAAGACCTATTCTCTACCCGGATCTTCACGGGTTCAATAATTATAAGTCTAAATCATAATTCCAGATTAAATAAATAATAAGAACAAATTGTCCCTATGAAAAACTGGCTTCCGCTTATTTAAGCTTATTAGCTTTCTTCTTTATGAGGATAGAATTACTACACATCCATGGACTTATCACCACTCGCCCCTTTCCGTAACCTGAAAGAAGAACGCTATTCCGCTTGTCAGGAATAGGACTTTGAGTACAGCCTTGGAGCAAGGCTAGTGTCCCCACGTCGTCTAATATTTAGGTAATTAGGATATGAAATGGTCCACTATTTTATAGGATTTGGAATATAATGTGATTTGAGTGTAATTAAAGATTTTCAGAAAACAAAAATACAACACAAAAAAATCAATTTGATTAATGACCTTTTGGTTATCTCACTTTTATCAAAAACAAAGACAATTTCCATTATCAACACTTTAACAGCGATCAAATAATAATATCTGTCATATAGCTACAAGCAGTCCCAATCACCAACAAGGTGCGCTACACTGTCAGCATAGATCATCAGATGTAGCTGAACAAGTTGTGTTTCGCCCATCACAGTCTGTCCTCAACCACTACATATTTCACCTTTCTTCTGGTCGTCCGGCCACTGATGTCCAAGCGACTGGTCGTACCTCAGTCTTTGACAGCTCTCTCGCCATCATCCTCACAGTCACGTTTGAGTGGCGTGATGTAAATGAGTTGACTTTGAAATGCCACCCTTCGAGGTGGTTACTTGGTTTAACCGTTGTTGTTGTTGTGGTTGCTTTAAGTATTTAAGAGGTTGCCTTCTGTCTTAGCAATGTCGACTGACCTGTCCCTGTTTGGGACTCATGTGTGTGAGTAGGGTACACATATATATTGCTAGTTCTATTATTCATAAAATTTCTGTTTTTGTATTGATTATGATTGCTATTTTCGTATAATGATATGATTTCATTTTTAAGCACAGATTTAACCTCCACGTGCAGGCACCTTATAGGGGATAAACAACCTTCATTGTTCTACCAATCACCATGCTTCACTGCACTGGTAGTCTTTAACATATACACAGTGAGGTCACACCGGTTATTTGTGGTTATATTACTTACTTTCTTCCCCCTAAATTTCTTCTACATTTCTCACAGATTATACTTTGCTACAGGGATATAAAGATAACTGCCACTATTGTTGTAGGAATTTATGATCAGGGTAGGATCCCCCGGAGTAAATGCCTTACCACAACAAAGACAACAAAGGCAGCCCTACTTAATCATGTTTGATGGCTTGTTCTGCTCCGGTGAGACATTATTAGGTAGTCTGGGTTCTTGGTTCAATGTGAGATAATACAAGGTATGGAAATTGCGCACAAAGGCAGATGAATATCTATTTATATGTATAAAGGTGCGTGCGTGTGTGTGTATGTGCGTGCGTGCGTGCGTATATGTGTGTGTGCGTGTGTACGGAGGGGAAAATGACAAATCAATTATAGCGGTAAAACTACATTAATCATATCAGAATTATATGAACCTAGTAACAATAGAGTTACCTATACGCGTACGTGGTGTACTTCTGTATTCTAAAAGCTTATGCTTCACAGACCAACAAATATCAAACAATACCTTTGCTTACCATATACACATGTATATACGGCTTGCCCTCATTTCGCCTACACCTCATTTCGCCTACAATAATTCAAATGCTTAATTTCCTCACCCCTATTATATGAATGGGCATTGTCCATCTCAGGCTGTTAACTAATCCAAGCTCTAATCTAATCCAAGCGGCATAGAGGTTCAAAGTGAAGTTTTTACAACCTATTAGACTAACATGTAGTCTCTGAAATGAACATATCATACAGAAAAAAACAGTTGTTCAGTTATCTTAATAAAAATCTAATAAAAAGGGAGCCCAGTGATTCTCTTCATTTTCAGATACTGCAGTAATCTAGACTTGCCAAACATTATAGACTTGCATGGGCTGTAGTTGATATAAATGTATCAGGGTCTGTAAGACAGACTAACAACCTATGACAACTTCTCACAACTCTTGTTTGGCTTGGTCATTCTGTTAATCCTTAGTTGTTTTGAATGTGCAAGTAAATCTTGTTTAGTAAGTAAATCTTATTTAATAATTAAGGTGTAAAGAAGCCTATCATCGCTTCTCACAATGTTTGTAATTTTTACAAATTGGTTAGTTCTTAGTATTGGTTTAATTAAAGGAAATTAGATGTCTGCTCAATTGTTGAACTGTTATTGTTGTTATTATTGCATTGGTATATATGTACCTGACCTATCAGCTTACTAGTCCTGGGCCGCGTCCCAATCAAACCCTCTCATCCAAAACTTAATAAACCAAAACACCAGCCCCCAAAACCAAGCTCTAGCTCGTAAACACCCCTTACTTACCCCAATATCCCAAAGAATAACAAACTACCTAAATAAACACCAAATTAAAAATCTTAAACAAAACTGCAAACAATCAAATATCTTCACCCCTAAACTTAAAATACCCAAAATATACACAACACTAGCTAGCCAAATAAATATACAAACCGACCCGAACATAGCTAAAACTACCACACTAGCATACATACACGAAAATTGGCCAAATTGGTGTCACATTTACACGGACGGATCTTCAGATCCGACCTCCAAACACACAGGTTTCGGAGTCCATACCACACAACCAACTAAAACCACACAATCCTTCCGACTCCCAAACAACCAATCAATATTCACGGCAGAACTAATGGGCATGGCCTCAGCCCTCCATAATCAAGAATCCAAAAACCACAAAAAAATCCTAATACTTACCGACTCCCTAAGTGGACTGCAAGCCCTCCAAAACAAAAATACCAAAAACCGCCCTAAATTAATAAATCAAATACTTAAAAGCTCCAACGACCTAACTAAGGCAGGCAAACAAATAACCTTCTTGTGGATACAGAAATAAGCTTAAACTTACCCATCTAAAAATCAGAAATTAAAAGTGTAAACAAGCAAAAAATCACAAAAATGGCATAACCTATTTCTAAACTCAAATAGCCAAATCAAAAAAGTGCTCAGCAAACCACTAACCAAACCAAAAATTCTCCATCCATCAATCGACAGAGTAATCACTAAACTCCAAACAGGACACACCAACCTAAATAACCACCTAAAACTTTTTAAAATCACACTACAGGTACATGTAACTGCCCATACTGCAAACAACAAGAAACCCCAGAACACGCACTCATCCACTGCACACACTACCTAACACATCGAACCGCATTACAAACCACCCTCAGTCTAAACAAGGCTCTCACTCTAGAAGCAATACTAAACCCACAAAATAAACTAGAAAACTTCAAGGCCTTAGGCGTATTCTTAATAAAAACGGAACTAATAAAACGCATCTAAAAACACAATAACCTACCAAATCAAAATCACATAAACAAACAAACATCCACCATACCCAGCTCCCTTAGTTCTTAGAATTGAAAGACTAAAGACACAGCTTCTTAGTGGAAGAAAAACTGTGATGCAATTTCTTGATGCCGTTGGATATGTACTAAAGCTACAGTAATCATGAGTCATTATTATTATTACTGCATAATGTAAATATCAGCTATTAAACAATGTATGAAGCTTCAAGATTGTCTTGTCTGTTTAACCTTCTTTGGGGTCAGTTCATTATTTTAGAGGTAACACAGCACTTGACTTATGTGCAGTCAGCTGTAAATCTGTTTTGATAAGGGTGTAGGCGAAATGAGGAGAGGCCGTATATACTCCCTGTAACACAAGCTTCGTTACATCACGTTCCCGGTCACCTGAGTTTTTGTTTTGTCCTTGTTTATACGAGGGGTGATTGATAAGTTCTCAGTCTCATATGGAAGGAATTGCGTTTTGTGAGACCTTTTTTGGACATCACATGATGTCATAGAAATATATCCACAGTATGTGAGTCAATTGAGTGAATTATTTTCCTGTGACAAGTCAGTATTACAAGCAGGGTTTGTGACCTTTGTGACAAAGTGGAGGTACAGCCTATTCCCTTCAGTAAACTAGAGATAAAAAGCAAAACCAAAGCCTCCACAGCCCCAAAAAGCAAGCCCAGTGGGACACAAGTAAGGTCGGCAGTAAGGTTTTGCAAAATTCAACCCTATATCCACAAAAGCCGTACTCACACCCAAATAAAAGGAAAGTTGAAGTTGCCATAACACGCCTCAGACTCGGTTACAAAAAGCACTATGACAAGGTATGTCCATCTTGCAATCAACCTGAATCCATTGCTCACTTGTTACTTGAATGTCAAGACCATGCCCTGGCCAGGGCTCGGGTAAAACAAGAATTATAGTTAGATCCGCTATCTGTCGTAGATCTCCTAAAGCCAAGAAATGCAATAGCGAGGGCCAAACTAGCTCTATTTCTGTGGGATGGCCAGCTACAAGTATGTATATAAACAGAGCAGTCAAATAAAGTCTATCAATTTTCTAAAATTGAAAAATGAAATCATATCAATACGAAAATAGAAAGTTTATCAATACAAAAGGGACAGGTCAGTGGAAATTGCTGAGGCAGAAGGCGACCGACCCCTCAAACACTTACAGCAACAACACCACCTTTGGAAAATAGACAAACTTGAGGAATGTGCAGTGGCATTACTTCGTTGTTGCTTATGACAACATACCTATGGTGTTGTTTACAACAACTAGTGGACGTATATCTACGCGCACGTACTAATAATAGTACAGTGTTGTTACCACGGAGTCTTGTTGTTGTTGCTTTAAGTGTTTAAGAGGTCGCCTTCTGCCTTAGCAATTTCGGCTGACCTGTCCCTCTTTGGGACTCATGTGTGTGAGTAGGGTACACATATATATTGCCAGTTTTGATTTTTATAGAATTTCTGTCTTTGTATTGATATGATTTCCATTTTCCAATATTGATATGATTTCAGTTTTATCTTTGGCTGCCCTGTTTATATACGTTCGAGGAGCTATTCATCGTTCAGAAATAGAGTTAGAGTCTTCCCGTAAAGTCGACCTTTAGGTATGCGGTAAACTCTTTTGATTCTGTTTGTTGTGATAGTAATGTTCTTTTAGTATGGGTTATTCTAAATTCTGAAGTGCCGGTGTCCCGGTATAAACTCTCCCCCGTACAAATTCTCCCCCAGGATTTTTTTTATACCGGTACAGATTCTCCCCCGAAGAATCTGTTCTGAAATAAAATCTCCCCCGGGCGGATATATTTCGCGCCCCCCTCAGTATAAAGTCTCCCCCCTGATTATTCGGTTTGTTGCAATGTCTTTAAGTACTATATTCTTTAAATAGTTATCTTTAATGTAAGGAGGGTTACTTTAAAAAATAGATTATGAAATATGGTCATTATGAGTTGATATTTCAGCATATTTTATTTGGTAACTGTACCTTCCATCCTAAAATAATTATAAGACATATATCATACCAAACAAATTTGAATGAAATGACTTAACGTAAAAAATACATGTACGGTTACTGTTGTAACTGAATTCAGAAATCTTATTAATCCTCGCAAACATTCGGTTTTAACACTAACTACGTAAAAACTGTCAACATATCCACGCGCGCCTCCAGCTCAGGCTGTCCGTTATACTCTGATTTAAGATCTAAAATATATTCCTCAATACAGGCTACGATATGAAAATGGTATCAGTGTAATATCAGTGGCTAGAATATCATGGTGCAACCAGGTTTCTGTTAAACACCCCCACACCTACAAGTAACTAAATGTATATTTAGATAAATATATAACTCAGAAAAAATAAAGGAGAGAAAAAAATAAATAAAAAAATACATAAACAAATAAACATTAAAACCTTGAGGAATATGAAAAGCCAATGTGTAATGCTAAAGCACGAAGACACGATGAACTGTACCAACATTACAATGTTCTCCGATATGCATGCTTTACCTGGGTTACATACGGGTGATCTAAGTTAGAAATATATGACTGATATAAATTCTTTAAACACGGTAATATCGAATATGCTTGGATTATCTTTTTTTTTCAAATGTGCACCATTCAAGAAAATTATATAGAATTATGTATTTACTCTCCCCCATGTATTTTGCTCTTTTATGTAAAAACTTTTTACACCTTACACATTTTAATTACAGATTCCTTTGTTTTGATTTTAATGCAAACAGACCAGGCTTTACAATGTATTTTGTTTCAACAGATTTTTATATAAAAATTCATGGGGAATGACAAAAAAGCTTTACTGGCTTATGTTAAAAGCCGCCGCCCTTTAGGCTGAGTTTCCATGTGCGCGGTTTGGGGCACGTTTAGGGTGGCGGTTGAAATGCTAAACAAAAACTATGCTTAAAAGTTCGGCGACTTAGTTTCCATTGTGCGCGGTTTGGCGCGGTTTGACCAACTGCAAACCGCTAGGGGCTAGCGGTTGGTAAAACCGCGCAAATCGAAACAGTTAATTTATGATGTAGTATTTCCATTGGCGCGGTTAGGACCGCTCGGCTAAAAAAAGTCGAACAGTGCTCGATTATCGTGGTTAGCCCAGCGGTTCTACCCGAGCCAATGGTAATTTTACAGAATAAGGCCTAATTTCCTTTGAAAAAAACCCCCTCCATAGCGGTTTGACTAATCAGCATTGATTTTTACTCCATAAAGTATTCATAGAGGTATCAGGGGTCATTTCAACTTGCAAAATGATTGACATAGTCCTTTATAGAGCGAGGATTGGGCTGTTTTCCCACCCGATTGACTGACATACAACATTCACATGGTTTAGAATGGTACAATGAATGGTAAAGCATGCAAATTACACTATTACGCGATATTTCATAAGAAAATATCATATTTCCGTTAAAACATAAAACCAATATTTAGGAGTCCACATATTGATATAAGACTTTATTCAATTCCAAAATTTTAGATATAAACTTTCGGACAGTTAAGTTCAAAATTCTTCAACCATTAATACATCACAGGATTTGTAGCTGGACGACGGGAATCTACAAACAGCTGAACGCATTCTTACCACATACATTATCTTATCTAGAATTTAGGTCTATCACAAAATACCACACAGACACTGCATAGTATAGGCATTTAATACACCTAAAATTATTGAACTGCATGACAAGTCTGTATAAATAATCGGGGGGAGAAAATATTCTAGGGTTTTGATTGGTAGCTAACCCTTGAGAATCTACAAAAAGGAGAACACTTTTGTACCACTTACATTCCCTTAATTGGCATTTTAATTTTAATACCTCTAGTTAGTACCGTTTTAACTTTAGGAACCAGTGAAATGCCTAAATACTGCTTTTGCTTACAAAAACAAGAAATCCACTGAACCCGAAACTGACTCACTTAAATTTATACATGCCAACAGCCATGCACGCAAAGTAAAAGTTGTTCAGAAGCTGATATTCTCCATCAAAATATACCACAAAGACACCACATAGCATAAGCATTTTTAGACAATTACAATTGTTGAACTGCATGACAAGTCTATATAAATAGTTCAGGGGAGAAAATATTCCGTGAGTCCTCGTAGAAAAGTCAGTGTCTTGACTGTGTGTTTTCTTTGATGAGACCTTAGCGTGTAGGAGTGTGATGTCCTGCGCAGGAAATGACAGTGTTTTGACTACTCGTCTTTCATTAATTAACGTGTTGGGCATCCCTAATTAACGTTTACTAATTCATGTTAAACCAACACAGGATGTTTTCTGGAAGTGGACCATCGCGAATGTCATAGGGCTGACACGACACGTGTTAATAACTGTCCTAGAACTTCTATAGTTACTAAACATTCTTTATATCTAACGACTAGTATTATATCTACCTATATACCACTTTAGTGTCTCATATTGCGGTAGTTAAAGAAAACACAGTGCTCAAAGTGAAGCCCTTTTCACTCCACATTCTCAACATCGTCACTATCAGAAGTGTTTGGCTTGTCTAGAGATGTGTGTCGAACACGAAGTACATTTCCTCACAGAATGTGAATTCTACTCTGATCTACGATATGACTATTCTCATTTGTTTTCTCCAATACATACTTGTCTAAGAAGTTTAACCCCAGAAGACCAATTTATATATGTTATGCAGAATGATAGTCTAGCTATTCCCCAGCCGCAGTTGCTACTGCTATGTATAAAAGAAGAAAATTCCAACTTGCATTGTAAGTAGTGCACTTCTGATCCACAAGTATCTCACTAAACGATACTAGCATAATCTCTTTATATAAAACTGAGCTATTTTTGATCTCTCGTGTCTCATAGGCCAACTGGCCGGATGGTATATTATATATTTTGTCTTGTACTCTGAATGTATGTATTTTTATACTGCGTGACACGCAAATAAATTATTATCTTATCTTATCTTATCTTGTAAACACAATGATGATACATCTGTGTGTTTAAAGTGGATTTTAACAGTCCGGGCCTAGTCAGACCCAACACAAGCCAAACACAAGTATTTATAAAACGACCGGGGGAGGAAATATTCGGGGGTGGGGGTGGGGAAAGATTTTATTTCGTAGGGTGGGGGAGAGTTTATTTCGAGAGGGGCGGAACTGTACCGGTATAAATTCGCCGGGGGGAGATTTTATTCTGGGGGCGAATATATTTCGTGACACCGGCCCTAGGAAAACGAAATGTGAACATATCAGCGTCGCTGATCTAGGTAACATGTAAAAGAGCAATCGTTAAACGAAATACGATTTGAGGGCCCTGTCTTGTGTATCTGTATCAACAGTCTCATTAGTGCTGGGTCCGACTTGGCCCGGGCTGTCAAAATCAACTTAAACACAAAGATGTATCTTCAAATGGATTCTCATCTATAGATTAGTATAAAATCTACCGATATATCACTTTACAGTGCCTCAGATCGCTGTACTTAAAGAAAACAAGAGGCTCAAAGTGAAGCCCTTTTCCCTCTACATTCTCAACATAGTCTCTATCAGAAGTGTTTGGCTTGTGTTGGGTCCGGCTTGGCCCGGGCTGTCAAAAACAGATGTATCATGAAATGTATTTACCTGTATACAAAGTGAAGTACTTTTTCGCATACTCTCCACATCTACTCTCATCAAAGTAGTGTTTGTTTCGCCTTAGCCAAACTTCACCATAACCTTATAGATTTAAATGTGATTGAACATTGTATTTGTCACTTTAACTGTAACCATTTGATCGAAATCCTATTCTTTTGTAAAAGAACATAACTTACACGATTAGAGGTCTCCCAATCTTAAATCCTTGGTAGAAAACGAATGACAAGGTAGACACAACTGTTTTGGATAACGTTACCTTGTCATCCGTCAACTTCTAACTAATGCCTATCAAACAAAAAGAAAACGAATTAGTTGATCTACAATTGTTTCAACTGTTAGATGAATCGTAGACGTCACACATCGTTCGATCATTGTAAGGGTCAGTTTACTGACCCGGTATATTGACATTTGACATCAGCAGGTTGTCATTTACTGACCAGACCAGACCACACCACGTGTGTCTGTGTCTACGTAAACATACTAATTGTGTTTTTAGATCACAGACCCCTTCGTATGAAATTAGTCGTTTTTATTTGAAAGAAACGCGGGAAAGGATTATTCCAAATATTTAGATACTGGCAGGTTGCGTAGACGGGGCAAAACATAAAAGTTGTTGGCTTCTAATTGTGACACTGTTAGTACGATGTATTTACTACATGCCATTCAACGTCCAGTTATTAGTATTACAATATTTATAATCCCAAAACAAGTGAGTAAATGCTTTTGACTTCCCCATTCACGAGATTAATATAAGCTTGTATACCTTGTTTGATCGCATTGTCAGTTTTGCAGCTATTTTGCTGAATAAATTGTAACTTAAACTGTTTATTCCAACAACAGATAAAGTGTTTTGAAGTTTTGGCATGTTTATATGGTGTCATAAGCTATGATCTTTCGTCAAACGTGTTTAGAATTTGTAAGAAATGTAAAAAACACTATTTCAAGACTCACATATATTTTCCTTTTTTATGTTGATTCAGAAAACGCAGCATTCATATTCATATTTATTGTAATGTGAATTTTAAACATGTGTTTTTAACCTCCTCAATTATGTTTTGCCATTTTACGCAATATTTATTCTAACATCAGGTGTAGACCCTTGTCTGTCGGAAACACAACCTTGCATGCGGTTCTCTTTGCCGAACGCAAATTATAATCTCAGAAGGTAACTAAACTGTGATTATGAATGCAGGTTGAGAATGCATTTACAAAACTGATTCACATGTACTCTTAGAACAAACGCATAATTTTTCGTACCTTGACATATGCACCCAAACTTGAGTTGATAACATTAATGTTTGGTTTCACAGTTCAAGCATCGTCTCACAATACGCTTATTTGATTATTCGATTACACTGAATTTAAGTGGAGAAACGTTTTAGCTTAACTTCAAGTCTTGTGTCTCATCGATCCTTCTCACAGCGTCCGTATATGCAGGTTAAGTGTGGAATTAATCCAAATTACACCTGTACTCAGCTTGATTAATTGCCCCTTGTGTAATTGCAAACAAGGAAGTGTTGCGTAATCAATCACCCATTTGCCCTTAATTAGCTGTCCTGAGCTTTTAGTGGTAGTTAAATAGCCTACCGTATCATTGATAACTTATGCATTTGTTGAGGCTAATTAACAAAACAAAATATTGTCTTTTGAACTTCCGTTAACATGTCTGTCCTAAAAATGCTTCCAGAATACATTTGTAAGCCATGATAGTGTCGTGTCCCGCACAAATACGAAATAAAGTTATAACATTTCAAAAAAAGAAACGCATAACCCGTATTTGCTGAGAAAATGTTGTATATTCAAACAAGAATAACTTGGTAGGAAATTAACTTGAGTACATGAAATTTTACATCCGTTTAGGAGAGATAAATGTCTATACAATGATGTCCATAACTTGAGGTAAGGCATTCACAATATTCCTCAAACGTGAATGGAGTATCAATATCTGTTGTGCCCACCACGTGCACGAATAACAGTTCTCACACGCCCTGTCATGGACTGGATGAGACGCTGGACAACGGCCTGGGGAATCCTCCGCCACTCCTCCTGCAGAAATGCAGCTAGTGCCTGGAGAGTTTGGGGTTGATGTTGACGCTGACGGAGGGTGCTCTCTTGGGTTAAGATCTGGGGAACGGGACGGCCAGGGGAGCACGTTGACATTGTTAGCAGCGAGAAAGGTCATTGTGACACGCGCCGTGTGAGGCCGGGCGTTGTCCTGCTGGAAAATCTCACGTTGGATGTCAATGGCTGGCAGGAGGTGTGGTAGCAGGATGGTGTCTCTGTAGCGTACAGCCGTCAGGTTTCCCTGGACGTGGACAAGATCGGTACGATCAGTGTAGGATATTGCCGCCCACATCATCACACTCCCTCCACCAGATCTGTCCACTTGACGCACGCAGTTAGGGGCATAACGTTCATGAACACGTCTGTAGACCCGGTTCCTACTATCACGTCTCTGCAACAGGAATCTGGACTCATCGCTAAACCAAATGCGTCGCCAGTTGCGAAGGTTCCAGGCAGTCACGTTGTTACACCAACGGAGACGATGAGCACGATGGTGACGACGTAGCACGTTCCCGACGCAGGGTCTCCTGGCTCTCGGTCCATGTTCTCTCAGCCTGTTCCGTACAGTCTGGCCTGATATCCTCCTAAGTCCTGGCACCCTGGCTGCAGTGCTCTCACCCGTAGCAGTACGGTCACGCTAATGGAGGACCCGGATGTAGCGATCCTGGGCTGGTGTGGTGACTCTAGGTCTTCCTGTACGGGGACGGTCATTTGTTGTGCCTGTTTGGTTGTAGCGAGCTGCAAGCCGTGATATTGTGCTTTGGCTAACATTCAGACGTCGGGCAACAGAAGATTGGGACTCTCCAGCCTGCAGGCTTCCAATGGCGATGTTCCTTGTGGCAGCATCAAGACGTGGCATGTTCATTTGGCTTGGAAACACCTTCTGAACGAATGCCTACTTCCGAAAGCAAGCTTGCTTTTTATTGCCAAACACTGCATGCTTTTCCTGCCCAATTTCAACGTGCAAGATGCCACTTGTTGCGTTGTGGCGATGTATTTTTTACTCATTCTAAAAAAATCACATCAAAGTCAACATTTTCAAGCAAAATCGATTTGTTGCAAACGGAAGTGTGTCAATTGATGCTCTTACCAATATTGATACATATTTTAACGATAATATGAATACAATAGGTATTATTTTCGTTTTGACATATCAGTAACACCTATGCGTTTTTGTTGTTGTATGGTATACTATTCCATAAAACATACTATCACTGGCCACTAACAAGCACTAGCAGTATTAGAATAACAAAAAATAATTAAATACAGTATGACGTGATGATGTGTAAGCATACAGAAAAATTAGAGAGCCCAACTTACTTTAGTTTCTGTACTGTACTTGGGGTTACCTCCTTTTGCATCCTGCGTATCATTCTACCTGTCGGATCGACTTGACCAAGCTGCAGGTGGTTAAAAATCTTAAACATCACGACTGTAAAACAAAGTTGCTAGAAATATAGAGAACTTTAATTTACGGCGTCTTTTAACCATAATACTGAGTGGTCCAAGTCAGTTTCAGGAGAAATGTGCTTTCACAGCACGAGCTTTGTCGGAAATGGCTGCTCGGAGATGCAGCACATATTCTTCGCGGTATGGCAGATTACAACTGTCTCAGATAATCCTGTTTTCGTAAACACACACATAGATAATAGAAGCATTAAGCAGGATTGAGGGAGAAGTTTATCCTGAAATCCAAAGTGTCTCACCAACCATCTCCAAGTGTCCTTTCTCCACCTAAACTATAAAAGTGACGAGGTAGAGCACTGACATCCCACTCGTAAAAAAACAGGTGATGAAGCCGCATGTCATTCTAATACAGGAGACTAAACTCAGTGAAAAAGCCAAATTCACATTACCTGGGTACACCCAATATGGAAAAGACAGAAAAAGACTATGCCTGGCAACAAGGGAGGAGGACTAATCACCCTTGTCCACGACAGCTGTACCTCCATAAATATCGAATCAAACGTAGGAAACCTGGAAACCCAAGTAATCTCCCTAACACTGGCAAATGGCAATGAATTACGCATAGCTTACATATATCACAGGGTTACCCATGAAACGAACATGGAAGAGCTAACAAGACTAGCTCAAATAGTAGGCAAAAATGGGATAATCCTTGGTGACTTTAATGCCCACATCCCTCTTTGGGGAGACAGGAATGATTCATGCAAATACGGCAAAATGGTAGAGAAATGGGTTGAGAACGACAATCTCATAACTCTGAACAAGGGCAGTCACACACGTTATAACCAATTCAGGAAGGAATGTATATCATTCAAGTCCTCAGAAATTGCCTCGGATAATCCTGATCTTTTTTGCCAAACTCTCACTTCAACAATTATTGCCGCAGCTGAAAAATCAATCCTGGCAAAACAAAACTGGCAAAACTCCGGTACCATGGTGGAACAGGGAAATAGCAAAAGCTAGGAGACTGAGAAAGAAAGCCCGAAATAGGTCAAAAAGGGATAAATCAGCCTTCGCCCAAGTCCGAGCAGCCAGGACAAAAGTAAGACAACTCATAGACGATTGGCAGACCTGCAAATCTCTTAATGAGAAAACAAATGCTAAAACAGTCTGGAGCAAAATACACGCAATCAGGGGTAAGCGTAAACCCACACAAATTCCCAGGTTAGCCAACGCCCATACAGTCAAAGAAAAGGCCAACATTCTAGCTGAGCACTTCTCATCTGTCAGCAGCAACACGAATTGCAGCAAAGAATTCAAACAGGAAAAAATGCTTATGCTTAAGATCTCAAAACGGCCACAAAGCAAGCATCTGGTATACAATATACCATTTACTGCGACAGAGTTTGATGATACAATACAACATAGAAAAGGCACAGCACCTGGTCTTGACACAACCAGCTACGAGATATTGAAAAACCTACCTGATCAAACCAAAGGCTTACTCACTGAGTTTGTATAACACGATATGGTCCAAAGGAGAAGTCCCAAAAGCATAGAAACATGCTGCAGTTATCCTGCTGCTAAAGCAAGGGAAAGACGAAGCCCTACCAAACTCTTATCGACCGATCTCACTCACCTCAAACATGTGCAAAGCCATGGAAGCCAAGTTACGAAAAGGCTCATGCATCACTCGTGTCTAGATCATATTCTAAGATTGGAAAATGAAATAAAAAAGCTCAATTAAACAGACAATACCTAGCCGCAGTATTTCTGGACTTCAGCAAAGCCTTCGACATGGTATGGCACGACGGACTCCTCTCAAAACTAGCACAAAATCGAGTAGAAGGGAACATGGCAAACTTCATAGACAGCTTCCTGCAAGACAGATCGCTATCAGATAAAATAGGGAACAATCGATCTGATCCTATGGCACTGGACAATGGCACGCCACAAGGCAGCATTATAAGCCCAACCCTGTTAAATATCATGATCAATGACCTTTTTGACCATGTCATCTCTCCTACCAAAACGTCTAAATTCGCTGATGACGGAGCAATATGGGTAAAGCACAGAGATATTTCACAAATCAGAAAAAAACTCCAGTCAGCCCTGGACGGAGTAGATCAATGGTACAATAATAAATGGGGATTCACCCTTTCAAGGGAAAAAAACTGTTGGAGTTCTATTCAAACGCCGGGGAGAAGATGCTATGATACCCCATGTCTCCATAAAAGGCAAACCAATCAAATTCGAAAAATCAGCAATATTTCTTGGGGTGATCCTTGATCAACACCGCACTTGGCGCAAACATATAGAATATGTGGAAAACAGATGTCAAAAACATCTGAACGTATTACAGAATTTCAGGCACATCTTGGGGCACATCGAGGGACACTCAGCTGGACCTCTACAACAAATCTCTTATCAGATCAAAAATTGACTATGGTTGTGAGGCCTTTTATTCAGCATCAAATACTGTCTTGAGGCGCCTAAACAGAATACAATACAAAGCCCTAATGCTGGTCACAGGCGCAGCAACAGGCACCTCACTAGAAGCACTACAAGTAGAAACGGAAGAACTCCCATTGAAACTAAGAAGAGAGCAGGCAATATCATCGTTCTGGGGACGAACATCAAACGCTTTTGTTAAAAAAATATGGCAAGACAAAAACACTCGAGATGAAGCCCAAGCTCGAAAAAATCCCTCACTAAAGCCATCTGGGATATTAGTACGTGAACTCATTCGAAGTAACAATTGTGATGACATTCAGCCTCCAGAAAATCACTACAAAGGGTTACACCCCCCCCTGGACCTTAAAAACTCCCAAAGTTGACACTGCTTTAACATCAGAAGTCACTAAAAAACAACACCCCAACCCTACCACGATCACTAGCTATCACTAAAATTCAAACTAACTGGGACGGCTGGGCCCATATATACATTTATGGATCCAAGAATCCTATCAACAACAGTGCATGTTACGGGATTCATATCCACAGCTCCAAACCCCAAGCACATTCAGTTCAGTCAGTATTCACGGCTGAATTGGAGGCAATTCATCATGCACTCATACCGGAACTTCCTGAAGCAAAGATAGTCGTCCTATAAGACTCACTAAGTGCACTTCAAGCCATCAGTGGCAGAAACTCAAACTCCAGGCCAAACACAGTCAACAATATTCTATACGAATATCCAAAGCTATCGGACCAAGGGCAACAGGTGGAGCTGTGTTGGATCCCCTGTCACACAGATATTAATGGAAATGAAAAAGCAGATTCACTGGCGAAACTAGCTCTAGACAAAGCGGATACACAGCCTATTCCCTTTAGTAAACTAGAGATAAAAATCAAAATCAAAGCCTCCATAGCAGAAAGATGGCAAGCCCAATGGGACACAAGTAAGATTTGCAGATGGCTATACAAAATTTAACCCAAGGTCCAACAAATGCCAAACTCATATTCAAATGAAAGGAAAATTGAAATTGCTATCTCACACCTCAGACTCGGTCACAAAAAGCACTATGACAAGGTTTGTTCATCTTGCTATCAGGCTGAAACCATTGCTCACGTGTTACTAGAATGCCAAGACCATGCCCCAGCCCGGGCTAGGTTAAAACAAGAATTGCAGTTAGATCCGCTATCTGTCATAGATCTCCTAAGGCCAATAGATGCAATAACGAAGGCCAAACTAACTCTAATTCTGAGAGATGGACAGCTACTCGAACGTATATAAACAGAGCAGCCAAGGATAAAAATGAAATCATATTAATATAAGAAAATAGAAATCATATCAATACAAAAACAGAAATTATGTGAATACCAAACTCACAATAGATATGTGTACCCTAATCACACACAGGAGTCCCAAAGAGGGACAGGTCAGCCGAAATTGCTTAGGCAGAAGGCGACCTCTTAAACACTTAATGCAACAACAACAACAACAACAACAACAACAACAACTATATCCCATTCCAAATATCACGATCTGACAATGACTGCAGTACTTGTTGGCGACTCTTTGGTCAAATATCTTAGACTGCACACGGAGAAAGACGGCATTGTGACGAGATCTCTGTCAGGAGCCTTTGCTGACGTTCCCGATCTCCCTTGGGACATTGAGAGGTTTAAGGAAGGAGACGTCTTCATATCATATCTTTTAACAGTTAAAGGAAGTAGTATTTTGCACATTATGAGGACTCTTCCATTGTTTTCAGTTCGTCATTGTCCATGTTGGGATCAATGACCTGTCTTACATACCCCGGACGCCGAGACAAGTCTTGGACGACTTCACTCAACTGCTCGGCTTTTTAAGGGAACGGAACCCAAGGTATTTCATATCCTCTTCTGTCATACACAATCCAATATTTGCATGTAAATTACCGACTCTTAAGCTGACTTCTCAATACACCACCACACATAGTCCATAACGTCAGAGGGGCGGTCGGGTCTCCTAGTGGTTAAAGCATTCGCTCCTCACGCCGAAGACCCGGGTTCGATTCCAGACATGGGTACAATGTGTGAATCCCATTTCTGGTGTCCCCCGCCGTGATTTTGCTGGAATATTGCTGACAACATAGTATAATACGTTCGTCCGATTTGTTTGACTTGACCGCCGCGCCGGTAAAAGTACTGTTTTGGGGAAAAATAACGTCTAAGATATTTATACTGAGCTGTGCTATTCCTTTCCGGAGTCACCCCGAGGGATCAGAACCTGTGGCGCCAGGGCCAGGGCATTTCAAACCACAATGTCCTGAACCAGAAGGCCTATGCCCTAAAGGTCTAAAACAGCTTTGTGAAGCGGATCGACTCACGTATGTTGGACACCCTGACTTCATAGTATTTTTCTTTCCAATATTTTGAATATTTACTGTATTAATGCACCACAAGGTCATGGAGTGGCCATAAAATTTCCGAGTTCTGTGATTGGATTCGAACCATGCACCTTCCAGCCCGAACTCGGACGCTTTGTCCTCATGACCAAAGAGGTAAACCTGACAAGGCAAGGATGTCTGCGGGATAACTCCACACCCTGCTGCAGCCATAACACCCATTCTCTTGTCACTGCAGAACTTACTCATCTATCATCTACTTGTTTATCAACTTTTGGGACATACATTTAGTATAATACTTACACTGGTACCTAATCCGTTTTCGTAAAATAGTAACAACAACATGGCATCAATACATTGTAAAATTTTATTTTTTAAGTTATCATCCGTTCTCTTGTTTTCACAGGTTCAGTCTACACCCGGAAGAACGCCTATTCGCAAATTCAAGTACGTCCCACCTTCAAACGCATTTAACATATATTTTGCCTTAGGTATATTTCCTTTTCATATCAAACTCAATCTGAACATGAATAGTTCCGTCCATGATGACAACGCCGTCTAGAATAATATAATTATACTGTATACAGTGTACAAGAACTTGCCTATCACCTGCAACCCTTTGTCCTTGGCATCACCACCTATCAACATCTCCGAATAGTATTGGCATTAGATAGCATAATAAATGACCTTAAAAATCATGACTGACAAGAAACCGGCTACACCTATCATTCTTGGATATGACACCACCTTTAATTCAGGAGATTTCTATGTAACCACAATCCTCTACCACCACTGTAATTTTAAGAAAGACCCAGCTACTCCTTTGGCATTTCTTATTCACGAACGTAAATTTACGAAGGTTCATCAATATTTCTTAGATACACTCTGAGATAAACTGCCCATCCTTGATTCCAGCCGTGTACTATTTGTAGCCGACAGAGAGAAAGGCATCGGTAGAGCTATACAGAAAGAGCTGCCAAAGGCTAGGATAGCATACTTATGGAATCATATAAAACAGGACCTTCGCTACTGGCTGCGGAAGCAAAAGGCCAGTAGTGACCATCTATACGAATCATTTGGAGAGCCTTCTAAGGGCGAAAGATCATGATGATTTCAACCTTAAGTATAAAGAATTTACATCTGTCTGGACTCAAACCATTAAACAATACTTTGATCAAAATATGAAAGAGGATATTTTCAACAGCGTTGCTCAATTCGTCCTGACCTGGTATCACAAACAACAGTTCCAAATCCCTTAACTACCTCCTTAAAACATATGTGATTTTAAAGAACACAGACATGATCAAGTACTGTTAGCCCTCTTCCATCTAAAAAACTATTTCTACCTCGAAATCCAACGTGGTCAGGCGGGTGTAGGCGACCCCCAACTAAAATTCTACCTGTTAGCTTTCGCACAGGAACCTTCAGATATAATTGTACCACAAGCTGCTATGCACCCCGACAAGATCATAGAAGCAATCAAAACCTCTGGTAGCATTGATAGACCTAACCAGGAAAAGCACCATGGGTCAGAACAGGTGCCTCACAACACGACAGCTACCACTGAGGGTGCAGCCAAGCAACAGTCCACCCAGGCACACCGACTATCACAAATACACTTAGCCCGGACCTTGTACCAGTCTGGTGGTGTAACTCATGTACCAGGCAGGGCATGTTTTGAGGTAGTTGGAAGCAAAGGGTCTTCCATATGCTGTTCGCTGTATCCAAAAGAGTCCTGTCAGTGCCCATCAATGGCAGTCTGTTACAATATCATGGCTGCAAAATTATCAGTAGGTCAGCAAATAGATCAGGAATAAAATTAATCTAATAATTTTAATGAAGAATAGCCACGCGCGTCAGGATAAGAAATCTGGTAGGAAGACACCGCGTAAATTAGATGTAGACCAGTGTGATGTTGAGCCGGCCCCAAACTTCAGCAAACAGTCCACCTTCCTCCCCATTTAATAGTTAAAACGTCAACCAAAAGTCCGATCTTTTCATCGCGTGGAAGACATCTCCAGAGGTTCCAGATGGTGTTCGTGAACTGTGTCTCTCCAGTGAAAGGTATGTTTTCTATTTTAATCTCGTTTATGAATAACAACGTAGAAGCGATTCATTTGGAGCACACTGTAGTTCACGATTTGTCGGTTGGTGATGATTTATGTGAAGTTAATTACTTTTTCAGAGATCTCTGTCGAACACCATCCCCCACAGTCGAACCCATCATTGCCCATGAGCAAGGAACAGCCTTGCGAGGCACGACTGTCGCCTGGCCCGCATAAATCAAGCATCAATACATCTTTGTTCCGGTGACAAAGACGACCTTCTATCGGGTGCTTGGCTAAGCTCTCGTCACATGGAAGCTGTTAATATTCTCTTAAAGAAACAGTTTCCCAACGTCTTCAGTTTGCAATTAACAGAGCTTGTCCCAAACCGTAATAAACAGAAGCTGTGGATTATCCCATCCTCGATAAAGAAAGTCCCTGAAATTCCGTCAGTTCAAATTCACCATAAAGCTAGTTCCCATTGGGTTGTATCATTGCGTAGGGGCGACAATTTAGACGCCTTGATTTACCTTCTTGACAGTCTTCAGTGCACCCCAACCGAGAGTTTAGAAATCCACTTGGCTCAAATATCAAGAAAGTAAATCAAGAACGAAATCTTCACGTTAGAATGCCTGATAACATGCGCCAGAACAATGGCAGTGATTGTGGTGTGTTTGCGACAACATGCACATGCGACCCGTTTCCCAAAGGCACCATACAATCTCCCCACGAGACGATTGCCAAGGTAAGTTTTCAAAAGTCGGCAATACTGACAATACTTTATGTATACTATAAGTGACCACAGATCGCCTGGTTTAAAGCTACTACATATAGACGTAAAACAGTACAATTATAAATATAAAAGTAAATTCCATTCACTTTCAGGTCTATTCATATACAGTTGTACTGTAACTGCAGTCTTCCAGCAGCCTTCGACACAAACTTCATTAAATGCTCCGTTTGCCGCGAGGGGTTCCATTACCGTTGTGTTGGACATGGTGACATGGCGGTAGAACGAACGGGTGTGTTCTGTTTGCAAGGGGTAAGTAGTTTCTAAATGTTCCTGACATATGTCATTCATATGACATGGACAGGTGCAACCGAAAGCAACCCGTGATGGTACCAAAAGAACAACCAAATTATTTGCCAGTTGTCTAGTTAACAAAAATAGAAATATTGTCACTGTTCTTTTATTAATTTTTCAGTGCTTTTCTTTCCCAATTTCATGTTTCTCTCCAGCAAATTCTACCAAACGATAAATGGATACTACGAGCCAATGCCAAAATTAGCAGAATTCAGCACTATAGTCACAATCAGATCATCCATAACATGGGCCCTAGTTACAATCATATCTCATCGATCTGTTCGAGTCAGAGGAATGTTTATGATGATTCTACTGGATCAAATATCAATATGCGTCTCCTCAATTTGGTAACTTATTTGCTAACATGTATTCAAAGCTGGAGTCATGTGGTGTGTGCCGGTTTATAAGACATTATGCAATAATAATGGTATTGATGATAGGCTCCATTGCAACTGTCATATCTGTGTATGAAGTTTTGTATTATTCATTATGTCACATGTAATAATGTTATTACTGTTTTCCCAGGACTCAGCAAATCAAATTTTACAACTTCACAGCACCATTTCCGGATTATCTTGGTACTTAATCTATACACCTTGATAGTCAGTATATTTAGTTTTTTTCATCTTTGATTCTTTTTTATGAATGAACTGATACTAATAACTGGTTTACGTTTTGCACATCAGTTAGTGACACTTTTGGGTAACATATTACTATATACTCCCTCTCAGTAGCAGCTTTGTTACCTAGTCTTTCGGATGAGACGTGAAACCGAGGTCCAAGACCGCTGTTAGCTCCAGAGCCTACATCCTATTGACGCTACCCCCGTTCTTTAGTTAAAACGAGTTTCATGTAATTCTCTAATAAATGGAAGAAAGAAAGATTAATAGGTAGGAGAAATAAATCGTACCATAATTCGGGTGTAAAGTGGGGTCATGGGAAAACACACCAACACTTCCTTATGTTTGGAACTGTTCACTGATTACTTATTAAAAAATAACATTCGATGAATAGCAATTTGATATTATCCTATGCTTGTGATTTTCTGGAACATGCAAATTGTAATTTGTCCGATACCTTATTTTGTCCTTGGAGAACCGTATTAAATGGTACCCTAGTAAGAACTTTTCTTGTGGCTCTGGGGCTTGCAGTATTACACTTTTTGGGCCAGCATTCCTTGTGCCTCCTCGTGGCCTGGCCTGGTAACTATTCCGTCATGTACTTCAGGTCGAATATAATGTGTGTATGATCCTTCAAAAAACAAACACACGACGGAAGAGGCAAAAGCAAGGGATTTTCCGACCAAACACATACCATGAAAGGACTTAACTTTGACGAGTATGCTGCACTCAAACATATTTGCGATACATTTGTGAGGTTAAAAGTTGATTTTGACAGCCCGGGCCAAGTCGGACCCAACACAAGCCAAACACTTCTGACTGAGAGAATGTAGAGGGAAAAGGGCTTCACTTTGAGCCCCTTGTTTTCTTTAAGTACTGCGATCCGAGACACTGTAAAGTGGTATATAGATAGATATAACACTAATATATAGATGTAAACACATTTGAAGATAGATCTGTGAGGTTTAAGTTGATTTTGCCAGCCCGGGATTGACATATACTCAACAACAAAAGTTCCTGTGAAACCAATATTTTATGTTTTTTTCAAACAAGTAAAGTTTGGTTTTCAGTATTGTAGTACACGTATGGAATCAAGTCACAAAAACGCAACCGCTACAGAAAAGCATGCATTCCATGCAAAAGTAGACTTTTATGCAAGCCCCATGCATTTCACTACCCAAAAATGGGTATAAAAACATGTGCGTTAGCGGGATTCCATATGCATTGTTTAGCATCGTGCTGACAACCTACAAAAAAAATAAAAAAATTACACAATCATTCAACATTACGAAATGCCACGCCTGTCCGAAAATGAGCGTCTGCGAGCCATTGGTATGCTTGAAGCAGGATCGAGTCGACGTGATGTTGCAAGACAATTTAACGTCCACAGAAACACCATTTGGTGTTTATGGCAACGTTGGCAACAGACGAATGCAGTCAGAGACCATCCTCGGAGTGACAGGCCACGCGTAATCAGTAACCAATAAGACAACTGGATTCGAACAACACACCAACGAAATCGATTCCAGCCAGCAACAGTGACTGCAAGAAGCATCCCTGCACTTCGACGAATAGCTTCACAAACCGTACGTCGTCGCCTCAGATGTGCAGGGGTTGTCGCCAGAAGACCTGCCAGACGTCCCATTTTGACAAGAAACCACCGTGAAGTACGTCTACAGTGGTGCAGACAGCGTCTACGCTGGACGGCCATGCAGTGGGGACAAGTTCTATTCACTGACGAGTCTCGTTTTCACCTCAGCCACAGCGAGGATTCGAGTGTACCGACGTCGAGGTGAACGTTACGTCAATCATTGTGTCATGGAAGAAGATCGGTTCGGGGGCGGCAGCGTTATGGTATGGAGTGGGATTACAGCAAGACAGAGGACCCGTTTGATAGTGGTAGAGGGAAATCTCAATGGACAGCGCTACCGCGACGAGATCGGCCCTTTTGTTCTACCGTTTTTGCGTCGTTATGGCTCAGGCATTACCTTTCAACATGACCAAGCCCGGCCTCATATTGCTCGACTTGTTCAGAATTCTCTTCAACAAAACAACGTGAATGTCATCCCCTGGCCGGCTCGCTCCCCTGATCTCTCACCAATCGAGCACATGTGGGATGAGATGGATCGGCGCCTTCGACGTCAACCACGTGTTCAACAGACACTCCAGGAACTTCGAAACATGCTCCAGCAGATATGGACAGATATCCCAAAAGGACTTTATGCGACGCCTGGTCCATTCCATGAGACGAAGATGTGTTGCTCGCATCGCAACCAGAGGTGGACACACACGCTAAACACATTTGTAAATTGACATTTTGGCATGTTCATGATTTTGTTTTTTTATGAAATCACTCATTTTCTGAAGTCAGTATTTGAACACTTACTGGAGACTTTTATCTGTTGCAAACCGAAATTGTTTCTGATTTGGTAAAAAACATAACTTTGCATTGAATCTTATTCAATGTCACAGGAACTTTTGTTGTTCAGTATAGATTGTCTTTAGAAAATACAGTAAAAGTGCTTGACTTTAACGTACAAGTTTTCTTTAAGTGCGATACACTGTGACATTATAAAGTGGTATATAGGTAGATATAACACTAATCTATAGATGTAAACACATTTGAAGATACATCTGTGTGTTTAAAGTTGAATTTGACATCCCGGGCACAGTCGGACCCAACACAAGCCAAACACTTCTGATAGACAGAATGTTGAGGGAAAAGGGCTTCACTTTGAGCACCGTGTTTTCTACCGCAATATGAGACACTAAAGTTGTATATAGGTAGATATAATACTAGTCTACAGATGTAAAGTATGTGTAGTAATTATAGAAGTGCTTTGACAGTTATTAACACGTGTCGTGTCAGTCCTATGACATTCGCGAATATCGACTTCCAGAAAACATCCTGTGTTGGTTTAACATGAATTAGTAAAGGTTAATTAGGGATGCCAAACACGTTAATTATTGAAAGAAGAGTAGTCAAAACACTGTCATTTCTTGCCCAGGACATCACACCCCTACACCCTAAGGTCGGTGAGACACAGTCAAGGCACTCTGACTTTTCTATGAGGACCTTTCTATGAGGACTCTCGGTATGTAGTCATAATTATCAGTTTATAACATTGCTGAAGATTCATTTTGATTCAAACTCTATTAAATGAGCAAAACTATACTCTGGACAATTGAAATCTGCCTAGATAAGAACGTTTCGTTTTATTGTTCTGCAATCCATTTTTAGTATTACCCGCTGACCCGGCCCGGCCGACTTTTCTTGGCCCGACTTTTAAGCAATCCCGACAAATGAAACTTGAAATTTGTGAAACTTGAAATGGATATGAACTGTGTAATGTCCAAATTGTAATACGTAATGCAAATGTAATGTTGTGTCATATAAAGTGAAATGTATTACATAGATGGAGACATGTAATGTTTGAACCACCGCACCACCGAAGGCCCAAGGACTAACACTCATTTGAAGGACTGGCATGGGTGTATCAGGAAGATCATCGTCAAGGCTCATCCCAACCTTAACGAGATGATCCGATTTCTGACATCCGAACAGAAGACAAATTAGATAAGGATGCTGCAGTATGCTGCAGGACAGAGTCAGCCTCCAAAGAAGAAGAAATACGCAGATCTGCAGAGTCGAATCGGGGATCTGAAGTTCCAACTGACCAGGGGGCATATCTCTGTCCAAGAATATGCTGATGCGGGATTATTTGCATTGAAATTAGTGTAGAGAAATTGAAAGAATTCTACAGTTTCTTAAGTGTAATTATCCATTATTTCTGTTATTAACAATGCATTTTAAATAATTCTTTATTTGTACACCCGCCAGTATCTCTATGACATGTTAACCCACTCTTGTATAGCCGATGTCATTAAACAAAATATTACATGTTCTCTGACGTTATTGTGGAAAAAATATATGCTTAATTCATGATTAATCTCTGTGCCACTTCTTATTTTTAATTTACCCCATCGTTTGTAACAAAACATTGGTCAATGTAACACTGGTCATTTGTTTTTACACCCCTCGCCAGGTCTGCTTTACGGGAATGAACCGTAACCACAACTATTTGGACCTACCTTTATTGTTGTTTTCCACAGCTAGTCGGCGTACATCTGCGTGCACCTACCTTCAGTAGGTTTTGCAAAAACTATCTGGTGTATATATACGTTGACGTACATACATGTATAGTGTTGTTTACCTCAACTGGTTCACGTATACTATAAACATGGGGAAAATGAACAACGTTAGACAAATATTTTATCACATAAAATTCCAGAATTTGAATTAGAATTAGAAATTGTGAAATAAGGGAATATTACAACTAACGACCATGTTCCATTATCTTTAGACTGCCAAGGGTCAACCCGATAACGCATATCGGACAGGACCCTCATCTCTCATGGTGCTGGTCAGATAGAGGTAGGCAAACAAATATAAGACGTTACTATCTTTATCATCCATCCTTATCAAATCACCCGTACCACGTATACAATCGTTGCATACCAGCAACTATTGTTCTAACTAAACTTTGCTCTCACCTTTGTTACCAAAGCCTCGGTCAAACTAAATTACATAATTCAGTCTGGCGCCACTAAAGTTCGCAATAATAATTTTATCGTCAGTTTAATCAGTCAATGAGGTTATGTGCAGTATCTAGAATAGGTATAAATACGGACGACAGACAGTCACAAATCATTCTGTGGCTGTCTAATAAACGGACTTAAACTGTTAATTTACTCAGGTAAGAAACCTTACTATCTGGTACTATGTTAATTCTTGACTATATGCTTTTACCCTTGGCAATACCTGCAGGTTTAATTGGTAACTGAAAATGTAATTCTTGAGTGTATATCTTTGATATTCCCACATACTACTTCTGTGTATAGATTATGCCAATTCTGTTAACTGTATTACGTTAGATACCTTTTGAAATATGTATAACTAGTTGGTATATGGCTACGTGCACCTACGTATACTGTTGTTCGCAATATCTATATGGATTATATCTACATGGACGTACCAGTAGTATTGTCTACCATAACTAGTTCACGTATATATACGTGGGCGTACCAGAAGTATTGTCTGCCATAACTAGTTCACGTAAAGAATATGTGGGCGTACCAGTAGTATTGTCTGCCATAACTAGTTCACGTAAAAATATGTGGGCGTACCAGTAGTATTGTCTACCATAACTAGTTCACGTATATATACGTGGGCGTACCAGAAGTATTGTCTACCATAACTAGTTCACGTATATATACGTGGGCGTACCAGTAGTATTGTCTACGAAAACTAGTTTACGTATATATATGTGGACGTACCAGTGGTATTGTCTACCAAAACTAGTTCACGAAAAAATATGTGGGCGTACCAGTAGTATTGTCTACCAAAACTAGTTCACGTATATATACGTGGGCGTACAGGTAGTATTGTCTACCATAACCAGTTCACGTATATATACGTGGGCGTACCAGTAGTATTGTCTACGAAAACTAGTTTACGTATATATATGTGGACGTACCAGTGGTATTGTCTACCAAAACTAGTTCACGAAAAAATGTGGGCGTACCAGTAGTATTGTCTACCAAAACTACTTCACGTATATATACGTGGGCGTACAGGTAGTATTGTCTACCATAACTAGTTCACGTATATATACGTGGGCGAACCAGTAGTATTGTCTACGAAAACTAGTTCACGTATATAAATGTTGACGTACCAGTAGTATTGTCTACCAAAACTAGTTCACGTATATATATGTGGGCGTACCAGTAGTATTGTCTACCAAAACTAGTTCACGTATATATACGTGGGCGTACAGGTAGTATTGTCTACCATAACTAGTTCACGTATATATACGTGGGCGTACCAGTAGTATTGTCTACGAAAACTAGTTCACGTATATAAATGTTGACGTACCAGTGGTATTGTCTACCAAAACCAATTCAGGTATATATATGTGGGCGTACCAGTAGAATTGTCTACCATTACTAGTTCACGTAAAAATATGTGGGCGTACCAGTAGTATTGTCTACCATAACTAGTTCACGTATATATACGTGGGCGTACGAGTAGTATTGTCCATAACTAATTCACATATATATGGTATATACGTTGTATATATCTACATCTCGTACCTATAGTGTTGTTTATCACATATGTCAACTAGTTGGTATACATCTACGTGAACATCTATTTGTTTTGTTAACTACAAGAACATGGCGTATGTCTATGTGGACATAACTCTTTTTCGTGTTTTCCACAACTTGTTATGTTTATCTACATGCACGTAAGACTGGTGATTGGTTGATTGGCATTTGAGCGTTTGATTGTTGGATCTGCCTACGGAGATCTAATCAAGCAATAGACTAGTTTGATTTGAATCCAGTTAGGTTGTCACAACTGTTAAATCCTTTAATCATTATCCTTACTGTACATCTTGCTTCCTTACCTGTGTGCTATTTGTTATTCTTTCTGTACATTTTCATATATACCTCTCATCGATCACTTGTTTTTTGTCACTCCAACTTGATAACTGTGCAATGTCGCCATACACAATAACCCAGGTGTTGTTATTCATACAGTTGTTCGTTTTCTTGCTTAAATACCTGTGATGTCTACCACAACTATTTGGTGTTTGTCTACGTGGACCTACCTTTAGTGTTGTTCGCCACAACGAGTAGACGTATACCTACGTTCACGTACCTTTAGTTGTGTTTGCTAGTAGTTTGCGTACATGTACATGTAGATGACTCTTAATTTGGCGTCGTTTACCACAAGAAGTTGACTAGAACGTATCTATAATGATTATACATGACCACAAGTGGTTGGTGTATATCTAGGTGAACATACTATAAATGTAGTTCAATGTTGGCTTATACCTACGAGAACGTACCTATAGTGTGGCGTACACAGTCACTGAAATGCCCCACAGATATTGCTCTCCACAAAAAAGGTAGCGTCTTCTACAGAGAGCCTCAAACAAAAATAGCAAATTTGCCATACTTTGGCTAGTCTAAATGTTTTTATTTCAGAGACTAAATGTTGGTCTAAAAAGATAATATTGCTAAACGCTTCACAGGCAAACGGAAGCTATTCGCGGCTATTTCCATATATCTTCACATATCTTAAAGTGAACAATATAATGCAATATGACAGAAATGTTTTTAAAACATCCATTTACTTCTTACAATCCCAAATAAAATGGTCATGAACTCACAAGAGTCATAGCGGTTGAAGTCGGCATCTTTGAAAAACAACACCAATCTCTAAATATATAACTGAGTGCTTAATATTAAGTGGGTACAATCACTTTTTAATGCAATCCAAAACTGTTGGTTTTATCATAACCCTATTAAAAATCAGATGTTGTTTTACCGCGCCCTTGTTAACAAGTCGGAACTTGTTAGTGTTCGCTTATCTACATGCCTCTAAACCTTAATGTGAAGTTATTAACTGATCCAGAAAATGGATTAGAAAGCACCACAGTGCAATACCCTGCCCCTTTAAGTATTTCAGTCACAAGGGCGGTAAGAAGGACGAACGTTTATACCCGTGGGGCTTCAATGCACAATCACAATCCGAAATCAGAATAGAGACCCATTTCATTGGTCTTTAGGGCGATTACTCTGCTTAAAGACAGTGCTAGTGTGGCGGTGCATTGATCCGCGCACGAAGCTGTTTCAATCGTTCTGCCCTTACAGTTTCACGTCTGTCGTCTGCTCTCTTACAAGTGGCGCTAAAATGAGCAATGTGGACGGTTGTGGTCACGTCAGTGACTATGTCTAAATCGATAAGGTCCCAAATTCCGATAATAAGTCATTGACAACTACTGTTGGCGAGCCAGGGTGTGATTCAACGTGTCACGCCACTTACATTGCTGTCCTCACCACAAACTAGGTTCTCGGCAGAAAACCAGCAGAGTAAAGTGGTTGTGCGCACAGCACGCCTGCTGTCACTCATTTCTCGTGCGCTACTGAGGCATAAGCCAGTCTTCACTCGGACGTTAGTGGTCCTTCGTGGAACTTCAGATGCAAGTTACAGGCTGCCATGTATGATGCTTTGGGATTCTTGGAAGGAATTTTCTAAGTCAGATGGTTTTTTTTGGATACCATGATATCATTTGACATCGCAATAGTTAACTTGTAAATTATCACTACCACAACTACACGTCGGTGTACCTCAAGCAACCATGGATTACAAGAAACAATCTCCTGATTGTTACTGCTTTTAACCAGCCTGGAGCACGGACTTTTTCGCTGTGTCAACGCCTTGTCAGTAAGTCAGCACTACCATCGTTTTACAGTGGTCTCTTGTTCCATTGGGTACCTACAATACTGAAATGTCTGGTAACTGGTCGCCAACACATGCCAACTTGTCCCATAGTCTCATTACGAAATATAACTTAACTGAAAAAGTTTTGATTGGAACGTTTTTGTGCATATTGATTGTTGTAGCAATTGGTGGAAACATGTTAGTGTGTGCAGCAGTGTTTACAGACAGAAAGCTGAAAAGAAATAGTAACTTTTTCATTGTGTCTCTTGCAATCGCTGATTTGCTTGTTGCCATCAGTGTAATGACATTTGCTGTGGCTAATGATATCCAAGGAACATGGGCTTTCGGCATTGAATTTTGCAATATATGGATATCTGCTGACATAATGTGCTCAACGGCATCTATTCTGAATTTATGTGTTATAAGTTTGGACCGCTATATTCATATCAAGGACCCATTACGCTATGAAGCGTGGATGACAGGGAAAAAGACAGTGTGTTTTATTGCTACAGTGTGGATTCTGTCATTGCTAATTTCCTTCGTTCCAATTCACATGGGATGGCATTTTAGTTCCGGAAATCATCAACAAGATTCTTTAGCATCTGAAAGCTGCATATTTGAATTGAATCCCATCTATGCTGTTGTGTCATCAACAATAAGTTTCTACATTCCATGTATTGTGATGCTTTCAATATATTGTCGTTTGTACATGTATGCCAAAAGGCATGCAGACATAATTCGAAGAACTCACACAGCCGAGAGGTTTCAGACCCCCCAGCAGGCGAGTGACGCCGCTGGCAAACAAGGAGGTAGTTACAGGTTATCGGACCACAAAGCAGCCGTCACTCTAGGCATCATCATGGGAGTATTTCTACTCTGTTGGTTTCCATTCTTTGTAATGAATCCCATTGCCGCATTTTGTCCGACGTGCATACCTGATGTTGTGTTCAAAATACTTACCTGGTTAGGTTATGTCAATTCATGTTTAAATCCTATTATATATAGCATATTTAATCAAGAATTTAGAGAAGCTTTCAGAAAGATTTTGTTTCCAAAATGCTTGCTGGAATATCGGAGTAAATCCAACCTGAATCAACGCCAAAGTAGGAAAGTAAGGAAATCGGAGTATGCACCGCCACTGGTTGAAAACGGTACACAGCAGCCTGGTTACACAAGGAAAAACAGCAGAGAACATTTGTTTTCAGACAAAATTACTGCCCTGTGATTCTACATTCCTTAAGTGGGTGTATACTCGTTTCTATTGTATATCACCATTGTACTCCAAGAATATATGCAAGTATCTCCTCGGACTTATTATTTCATTTCATATAAAAGCAATTTTATTTTTCTTATTACTGTTTTTCATGCGTTATTCGATTTACAGACTATCAAAATATTAAAACAATGTTTTAATAAGTATTTTCTTACTACTTTCCCATAAAAAAAGACTTCACCTTTATTAAGAGGCACTGCGTTATAATTTTGCTTGCCATATTCAGGCTGAGAAGCCAGGAATTCCCCTGTTAACAAAGGATACAGCAATGTAAGTTTGCATACAGTTACGGTGATTGTCGGCTTCAGTCAACATGGAAGTACTATATGTATATTTTGTCTTCTGAAATTGACGGTAGTTTAAGACAACATCCAAACAAATCAAAGTTCGAAAATGACCTGGATTTAATCAAACCGCGATAGTATTACGCTACGGGGGTTATTTTATGGTTTCTGATAGATCCATAAATTGCTTTGTGCTATCTTACATCTGTACAGCTCAGGAAGTCATTGTGTACTTCTTTCGAAGACGGGTCTCATATTATAAAGAAACAAACAAATCAAAACCAAATGGTTTGTTATAGAATTGGAAATATATAGGACTGCAAAGGCATTTTCTTATCCCTTATGATCGGTAGGTTGAAATTGAAATGCTCGTTGTGTTTGTTTGAATGACCAGTGGAAGAGTTATTTCCCTTCCCATATAAATCTGCCTCGAACGATTTTTATTACTGTCATGATTAACAAACTCGGTGAGACTATAGCAATTGTAATATTTAACACATTGATCAATTACTTAATGTTAATGAACAACGTCGTATGATCATCATTCAACTCGAGTTGGTATAAACAAAAAAAACAAATAAATAACAAACAATAAACACTGACTTTAAATCACGAAGTGAATTACACTGACATTACAATGAACACTGTAGGTCCCACCACTACCACCACACACCGATGTGTACACATTCCACTTTACCATTCGTAGAAGGATCACTTCAAGACATTTTTCAAGCAATTTTGTTTTCATTTCATTTTTAACGTTTCTTCACGCATTATATCAACATGACATCGATGGATGGAGGGGGAATCTTCTAAGAGTATTCCAGTCATATCATATATTTTTTTGGGAGGAAAGCCCGAAGTGGTGGAGGTCTTACATTAGGCAAACGATTGGCTCACAGTACCCCCATGCATTTTGCAAAAGTCAACTAACACGATTTGAGGGAGGTTAAAACGATTGTCTTGGCTTATTTTGTATCATGGCAACCCAACGAGATCCTCAGCATCCGATGCTAAGTAGTTCGAGGCTTATTCACGACAAAGCAAAGAGACATATGCATGGAAAGATATACGTTGAATAGCCGATGGCATATGTTGATAACCCCTGCATATGTCTGGCAATACATGGACAATGACATGTATTGAACACTCCCTACATCTGTCAATAACCTTAATCGCAGAATGCCAACATTCATCTGACAATACATGAACACTCCCTACATTCATCTGACAATACATGAACACTCCCTACATTCATCTGACAATACATGATCACTCCCTACATTCATCTGACAATACATGATCACTCCCTACATTCATCAGACAATACATGGACAGTCTCCACATTCATCTGACAATACATGGACAGTCTCAACATTCATCTGACAATACATGAACACTCCCTACATTCATCTGACAATACATGACCAACCTCCACATTCATCTGATAATACATGATCACTCCCCACATTCAACTGACAATACATGGACAGTCTCCACATTCATCCGACAATACGTGGACAATCCCTACATTCAACTGACAATACATGGACAGTCTCATCATTCAGCTGACAATAAATGGACAGTCTCATCATTCATCTGACAATAGATGGACAGTCCAATCATTCATCTGGCAATACATGGACAGTCTCATCATTCATCTGACAATACATGGACAGTCTCATTGTTCATCTGACAATACATGGATAGTCTCCACATTCATCTGACAATGCATGAACACTCCCTACTTAAAACACTGACAATTCATGGACAGTCTCCACATTCATCTGACAATAGATGGACAGTCTCCACATTCATCCGACAATACCTGGACAATCCCTACATTCATCTGACAATACATGAACAATCCCTACATTCATCTGACAATAGATGGACAGTCCCATCATTCATCTGACAATAGATGGACAGTCCCATCATTCATCTGGCAATACATGGACAGTCTCATCATTCATCTGACAATAGATGGACAGTCTCACCATTCATCTGACAATAGATGGACAGTCCCATCATTCATCTGGCAATACATGGACAGTCTCATCATTCATCTGACAATAGATGGACAGTCTCACCATTCATCTGACAATATATGGACAGCCTCATCATTCATCTGATAATACAGGGACAGTCTCAGCACTCATCTGACAATACATGGACAGTCTCATCATTCATCTGACAATACATGAACAATCTCTACATTCACCTTTATATACATGAACAATCACTGCATTCATTTGGCAATACACTTTATTAAGCACCCGCTACATTCATCTGACAATACCAGAACAATGTCTACATTCACCTGAAAATACATGAACAACCTCTACTTTCATCTGATAATACTTGAACAAATTCTACATTCGAATGACAATACATAAACAATCCCTACATTCATCTGTCAATACATGAACAATGCCTATGTTCATCTAGCAATTGTAATTATCAGTTTATAAGGATATAAGCAAACTAACAAGAATTTTCCATTGCGCGAACACATATTTCGTAGACATTTCAAAGAATTTCTCTCCGAAATATGAATTTTATTGCCCCCTTCACCAAAATACGGAAGGCCCTATGCCCATCAAGGGGTACACTGGAATAATTAAGTCAAGTCACCAAAATACTACATTTTAATGCTGTTTTCGATCGTTTTGGCACAGTCCATGTTTGTGACGTCTCACAATACAAAACACTCGCGAAGGATACACGGGTAGGAGAAATGTTCACATAAAGGTCGACGTAACAATTGACTTGCGGTATCAGTTCGTGTTAATATTGTTTACTATTTCATTGTATGAACATCTTGGTATTAGGACGGGATCACAATAAGAATAAAAGAGAACTGTTGATGGTGTGCATCGAAAGACACAACAGTTGATCAGATGTACAATATATATTGTTACGAGTCGATTCCCAAATTGAAATAATATGTTAACCCAGAAATCTGTACGTAAAACAATTAAGTGTGAAACCAACAAACAACCAACAAATGTCTTACGAAATCAACCGGGTTTACAAATCAATACAAATCATTGCACAGCAATTACAATGGCAGTACACAATAGAGTGGTAGTACAATATTCAATGGCAGTATTAAATGTGAGAGCAGTGGAAATGACAATGACAAGAATAATAATCACCTCGCAGCAAGAGTCGTCAGGCTTCCGAGATAGGCCCAGGATGATCTCCAGGGTGAAAAGTGATCTTCATGTAATGTAAGATGAAATTTGAGTTCACAGGTACGCGCCCGCTCCACTTATATAATCTAACTAGCTTCCAGCATTTTCCACACAGTCCAGTGTCACTAAAACATCACAGAATGGTCCACATGTTTGTATAATGCTTGACATCAATCTATTCCGGAAGTTTAAAGACATTTCGAGCATCTACATATAATAACTTCCTCACTACTGCTTACATTCAATGGTACTACTTTCCTGACAACTAATCATTGTCCAAACACAATGCAATGAACTTCTACTGAATCTAAGCAGAAACAATGTAATACATTTTTAATCATTGTTTAACTAACTCTGCCAAATAACAATTTAGATATTTAATACTAAGCATACCAATGTCAGCTGTGATATTTATGTGTACATCAATTATTTCCGGTTACGCGGGGAGAATCTGAAGTAACATACAGTGAAATAAGGGCGTATATTGCTATTCTAGTTCTAGCATAAATAATTTTGGTGTGTGAACTTTTTTTCCACTTTACCTTCACTATAAACTAACACGTTTGCCTTTATGTACTTAACGTCATAATTGAAGGGTAAGCCAGGTATGGAGAGTGTCAAACACGAACATATGCCAACAAGCGTCAATTATAGTTTGATAATGTGATTAACAGTTTACATGCTGTTATAACCCTTTTCAAAATATATAGGTTCGTATAAACTAGTATCCAACTGTGGTCGCAACTTCACAAGACAATATGACGACTGTCTGAGTGAGTATAATAACACATGTGATGATGAAAGTATCTTCTGCGTAGATACAAGTATCACCTACGTAGATGTAAGTATCATCAACTTGGATGAAAGTATTTTTCAGACCGTGGCACTAATTCGCTTCCACAGAAAGGTCAAAGACTGAAGGTGATGGAAAAAGTTGGCCAGAACATGCCTGCAATACATGACAAGTAACAGGTAATGTGGGTATAAAATGGTTCATTCCAGATGTAACTGAACTGCACTTCTGGAAGTTGAAAATGCGATGTTTCTAAAATACTTTTATCTCGTATTATCTGCGTAACCCCCCCCCCCCCCCCCCCCCCCCCAAATAACATATATAGTGTTTGTTTGGATAAATATTCTTTTATTTATGAATTCTAGAAATTATGCATGTGCAAACTAACCATGTTTTACAAAATGCAAATTTCTTTACTGTTTGTTAAATGTTCGTTGTCTTTGTGGTTTACACTAGGTTCAGGCTCTGTTTAAATGGGTGGTTGTATGACATCATAACCTGACAGGGTAATATCAGTCACTGGTTTGTCTGGTCCAGACTCGAATATTTACGGTCCGACGTAATGTAGCTAGAATATTCCTCAGTGCGGCGTTGATTAACAAGCAAACAAAACATTGTACATCAATTAAGAATGTTTTTTTATGTTTAGTGTTTTGTGGAGAAAAGCTATAACATATAAGGTTACTATCAAACTGTAAATTACCAAGTACAATTGCATGTAATTAAAGCATAAGTTTAAAGGAATAATTTCGTTTAATCTTATCATGAACGTTTGATTTGTCGCTTGTTTTGATTGTTATTATCAGGAATATTGGAGATATATGGAAAACTTTAGTTTGTGATAAATGAACATATATATTTTACAGGACGAAGGTATCTATACATTATTGTCTCCTGGTAATCATATGGCATCAGATAACCTTCGAGATATTTGTAATTCGTGCAAATGCATGTAGCAATAAGTCACAGTGAAATGTCAGAAAACTTTGCTTCAGGTGAACTTAAAAAAGCAAAGTTTTCGGCAATACATATATTTCAGTCAGATACGTTCAAAAGGAATAAATGTAAAACGTCAACGCCAGAGAAACACCAGTCTCGATTATCCGACGAAACAGATCCCAGTGGGCGTAAATGGCGGAATAGGGTATAAATGGATCACTGGTGCTGGTGAAAAGGATTAGCATGCCCTGCGCTACCACAAGCCATTCACACAAGTTGCATACAAAACGTATGTGAATGTTGCCTGACACCGCACAGCAGTACTGCTGCCACGTGATGTCGGCATGTATACAAACCAGACAATCCAGTGACGGTTCAGAAATCCAGCCATACGCATTTACTGAATTTGTTGAAACTGAAAATGATAAGTAATTTTGAATATCGTCTGCTGTGTAAAAGTGTAGAGATTCTGCTGTTTATAAGTTTAGAATATCTTTTGATAAAAACTATGTTCGTTTTGCAACACAATGGGATAGGGTTGGGGGCACTTTTAATGTTGCGGCCCAAACATTTCTTTTGATGACTCAGCATAAGTAATAAATTGAGGTGCTGAGGTGATAAAACAACTTCATTTGTTTAGTGTTAGCATGGCATGCGTCTTTCCTACTTAGTATAAATGTTTAAAATGAAAGGAGTTTGATTTTCTATTTTTAGTGAGAGGCATGGGAGGGTGGTGATATTGATGTTAATGAAGTAAATGGAACAGGAAAAAAATCTGTAATATAATGATATATATATATATATGTGGATAATACATTGTGCATCAAACGTTTCGGGATACCGCCTTTTCCATTCTGCCACAGTCCTGTCTATAATGACCACCAACACTGCCACGTGCGTATGAAGCAAACGGAACAGCTTAGATGCTATTGATGTGCACAGTCTACCCTAGACTAACATTTAGTCTCTGAAATCTTATATTACACAATATCCTACTTGATTTTATTTTTTTTCCCTATGCTGCTAGCTTGAGCTGGCTAGACTTGCTTTTGTATGCATTTCTAGATTATTATTTTTTCATAAAATAAATATATTCCACGGTCATGGTGCAGGACTAAGTCTACCCCTAACTGCCCAAAAACAAAACATGAGAGACTTGCCCAACTATCTTCAATACAGTGCTTGACCCCTCCGGTAGTGAACTCTCTGTTATTGATATCTGCGCCTCAAATACGATAAAAGACAACAAAGGTAATAGTACAGCCTTTACCATTCCGCTCCTTTCCTGTATTTTTCGCATGATATCCATAACATTTTCTGGCAGTGTAACCTGCACAGTGTACCACGCCATCATAAGGACAGGACAATCTTAAGACCACGTGTCCTGAACATTACGCTTTAAACGTTGCGATCTAATCCGATCACTGGGCCACCAGTGACGGCCCTTCCCATAAATATAATTGTTTTTTGTATATACTAGGTATGTCGTGTGCGTTGCCTTTAGTGAACAAAAGCTCTTTTCAGTTCTTCAAACTACCGTCTCCGTGGTCTATTGGTAGAGCGTCCGCCCGGAGAGCGGAAGGTCCGGGGTTCGATCCCCGGCCGCGTCATACCACAAGACGTTAACGTTAAAAGGTGGTACTTGTTGTTACCCTGTCTGGCGTTGGCTAAAATAAGGACAGGTCGGCCCGAAGTCAATATACTTTGTCTGGGAGGGGTATTCATGTTAAACTATGGCATGGTATCTCAGTGAGCCAGCACTATAAATCGGCATCAGTTCGGACTAGTACAAGCAGCCAACACACACGCGCATGCACGTCGCTATATAAGTGCAATAATGCAATAATCGTGAAATATTGGATGAATTACTTTAAAAAAACAACCTTTTCCAACTCGGCGTCATATTTGAATACAATACGTACAAATAAGAAAAAGAGCGACATCGGGTAATAACGGAGTGCATGCATAAGTAAGGTTTTACGCCACTTTCAACGATATTACTGCAAACTCAATATGGGAGACATCAAGAATTGGCTTATACATTGTGGGAATTGGACAACTATTCTACAGTCAACATAAATATGGAACAAGGGCAAAAATATGATGCACATCGTTATCGTTTTTGGCAAGACACGTTCCGTGGTCGTTTTTGGCAAGACACGTTCCGTGGAAGTTAATCCGTTCAGGTCCAGCAGATATGTTGACAGTGCAAAAGTGGCTTATCCACACACCGGTGATATAATTCTGGATATAATTCGGTGATATTAATCTATTACTATTTTGCCCATGGTGCCATAATCCCATCGGTGGGGTGACTACCATGCGGCTGATCTGATCCCACTAATAGGTTTACTTATATGTAACAGATCTCAACGGTGCGGTGATAAAACATGTTGGTTGCATGATTCCATTATTGAGGTGTCCATCTAACATGCTCCTTGCATGATAGGGCTCGATTTGGTGAAATAAAGCTTGCACCCATGCAACCTATTATTGAAAAATGTCTACTTGCACCTTGGCATGTCAAAAAAAATATGTGTCAGACTAACTCTTAATTGTTCTCACAACATCGAAAGTGTACAGAATACCTGTGAGCTATATTTACCATAATATATCACTTATCCTAGGGTTATGCGTAATTTGGCATGTTTTGTTGGGCTTGACGTCATGAAACTGCTGACGCTTAAAGATTGTGTGCACATGTTGCTGTAACGTTTTACAGCAATATGTCATTAATTTACTGACACTGAAAGAAGACTGGCCATTGTTTCAACTTTATGGGACCAGGATGCAACCAGGCTTTCCAATCCAATTCCTTAAATCGAGCTATATCATGATGATTGCAGTAGTGAGGTGTCAAACATGTTGGTGGTATGATTTAAAAAGTGGGTTGTCTACAATGTCACTGCTAAGGGACCGACCGATCGAGATTAAATATTTGTACTTTAAAGAAAAACACCTTGCCTCAATGTAATTTTTCTGGCGGGCAACTTCTCTTTTTTCTACAGTTTGAAGCATAATTATTGTTATTTTCAAGACATTTCGGGACCAATTTATTTTTTTTCGACAAAAGAATATCATTTGTGACGTCAATGTTACTGTTATGATCGCGCTGGTGATATGACTTTAATGTTGCTGTTATGACCCGGCCGATGATGTGACTACAGTGTTGCTGTTTGACCCGGTCGATGATATGACTACAATGTTGCTGTTTTGACCCGGTCGGTGATGTAACTAAAATGTTTGTGTTATGACCCGGCCGGTGATGTGACTACAATGTTTGTGTTATGACCCTGTCGATGATGTGACTACAATGTTGCTGTTATGACCCGGTCGGTGATGTAACTAAAATGTTTGTGTTATGACCCGGCCGGTGATGTGACTACAATGTTTCTGTTTTGACCCGACCGGTGATGTGACTACACTGTTGCTGTTTTGACCCGGCCGGTGATGTGACTACACTGTTGCTGTTTTGCCCCGACCGGTGATGTGACTACAATGTTTCTGTTTGACCCGGCCGGTGATGTGACTACAATGATGCTGTTATGACCCGGCTGGTGATGTGACTACAATGTTTCTGTTATGACCCGGCCGGTGATATGACTACAATGATGCTGTTATGACCCTGCCGATGATGTGACTACAATGTTTCTGTTATGACCCGGCCGGTGTCTGACTACAATGTTGCTGTTATGACCCGGCCGGTGTGTGACTGGCTACAATGTTGCTGTTATGACCCGGCTGGTGATGTGACTACAATGTTTCTGTTATGACCCGGCCGGTGATGTGACTGCAATGATGCTGTTATGACCCGGACGATGATGTGACTACAATGTTTCTGTTATGACCCGGCCTGTGTGTGACTACAATGTTGCTGTTATGACCCGGCCGGTGTGTGACTTCAATGTTGCTGTTATGACCCGGCTGGTGATGTGACTAAAATGTTTGTGTTATGACCCGGCCGATGATGTGACTACAATGTTGCTGTTATGACCCGGTCGGTGATGTAACTAAAATGTTTGTGTTATGACCCGGCCGATGATGTGACTACAATGTTGCTGTTTTGACCCGGTCGGTGATGTAACTAAAATGTTTGAGTTATGACCCGGCCGGTGATGTGACTACAATGTTTCTGTTTTGACCCGACCGGTGATGTGACTACACTGTTGCTGTTTTGACCCGGCCGGTGATGTGACTACACTGTTGCTGTTTTGCCCCGACCGGTGATGTGACTACAATGTATCTGTTTGACCCGGCCGGTGATGTGACTACAATGATGCTGTTATGACCCTGCCGATGATGTGACTACAATGTTTCTGTTATGACCCGGCCGGTGTGTGACTACAATGTTGCTGTTATGACCCGGCCGGTGTGTGACTGGCTACAATGTTGCTGTTATGACCCGGCTGGTGATGTGACTACATTGTTTCTGTTATGACCCGGCCGGTGATGTGACTACAATGTTTCTGTTATGACCCGGCCGGTGATGTGACTACAATGTTTCTGTTATGACCCGGCCGGTGATGTGACTACAATGTTTCTGTTATGACCCGGCCGGTGATGTGACTACAATGTTTCTGTTATGACCCGGCCGGTGATGTGACTACAATGTTTCTGTTATGACCCGGCCGGTGATGTGACTACAATGTTTCTGTTATGACCCGGCCGGTGATGTGACTACAATGTTTCTGTTATGACCCGGCCGGTGATGTGACTTCAATGTTTCTGTTATGACCCGGCCGGTGTGTGACTTCAATGTTTGTGTTATGACCCGGCCGGTGTGTGACTGCAATGTTTCTGTTATGACCCGGCTGGTGATGTGACTACAATGTTTCTGTTATGACCCGGCCGGTGATGTGACTGCAATGTTTCTGTTATGACCCGGCCGGTGTGTGAGTTCAATGTTTCTGTTATGACCCGGCCGGTGTGTGACTTCAATGTTTCTGTTATGACCCGGCCGGTGTGTGACTTCAATGTTTCTGTTATGACCCGGCCTGTGTGTGACTACAATAGTGCTGTTATGACCCGACCGGTGATGTGACTACAATGTTGCTGTTATGACCCAGCTGGTGATGTGACTACAATGACTTCCATTTCGCTGGAGCTGAGAGAAAAATATTCGAGATGCCGCTTGATAGTCATTGTCATGACATTGCTTTCATTAGCCGATTTTACTGGCAACCGGACTTAACCGGCCTCGTATAATGAACTATCAAATTTCATCATTACTCCCCAAAAGTAATTTTCATCCGGACCCTTGTCCAAGCCCAACTTAGTCATTGTTATGTGACCACTGACTTGTGATTGTTGACCATTGTGACTTGACGTGAGTAACCACAGGTAAAGTCCATCAATATTTGTCGACGTATTAGTTCGGAAAACACTGTCAGGCTAATCCCAGCCTGGTCGTGAGATCTTTGACCTACTTCTAATGAGTTACTTGAGATGCCTGTTGTGAAGGGCTTTCAAATATGGTAAAAAAGCCATCGATTACTGTCGAAGTTATCGCCTAAAACCAAATTATGACGGTTCGATGGACGACGCGTCATTGTATACTAAGCTCTTCAGGTTGACGTAATAGTTTAACTATTATTCCCAGAAGGAATCAATTGTTACATTGCAGATGTCAACTAGGCATAGGTGACACAAACATAGATGTGCATTAGGTCAACGCTGACGGTCGGCAAGCGGAGGTCCCTAGCTGAATCAAAGACAAAATACACCACCAGAGCCGACGGCTGTGAGTGCAACTCAGTCGAAGAAGAACAGATCAACAATATGAATACCTACCGAACCCCTGTCAACAGCAAGGGAGAAAAGGCAACTGGTGACAACGGCAGCGGTACTGCAGCCGTATAGACAATTACATCAAGACTACAGTGTTGCTGCGACATGTATATTATACTGAGTTGGTTTGTCGTGTAACCATTAAACATCCGCGGAGCTGCAATATGACAATGGTAAGAATCAAACATTAAGTTACCAGAGTACAACTTTCACTGAAATGCAAGTAGAATCCTAAGTGGATTCCATGCCTGCTTCAAACTTGTAATGCCCAAAAGAACATACCTGTTTGCAAGAATGGTTATCGTATCCTTCAACAAATTCACGATTCCAAAATTAAATAATGTATTCACCAAATTGCTTATGGAGTCGTAATGTTCAGCATCGGTATCTTCAACTGCTGATACTTTCGATGTGAGTATCGATTGTGAGGACAGTTTGTGCGTTACTTGTATGAATGTCCGTGACAATGAAGCTATCGGCAGAAAACGCTGCACAGATGCACAGCATGGAATGATAACAAGCCGGAATACGACAGATCAGTTGCACCATGTGCAGAACATATCCAAAAAACAATCGGGACAGAGGAGTGGGTATATGTACTAAAGATAGTCAACTTCCCTGCAAGGAGTATGGAAATTCGTTTCTGTCATGCAGAATTTATGGTGACCAATAATTTCTCAGAAGTTTGCCTTCACCGAATCCACAAAGCGTTGTGGGCACCATCATCAACTGGCATTGAATGTTGATGTCATATTTTGTCTGTCAATCATGGGGTATTTGAACGTCATATTTTCCTGAAACATTGAAAGGGATCTTATCTTAACCTTCAATGAGACTGCTGATAAACGAGACGATGTTAAATACACTTTACCATTCGTGATTTTGTATGTACCATATTGTGGTAAATAATAAAAATCATTTATCTATATCTGGGTAAGGTATCATGCACAACTGACTTGTTTTTCTTTGTTTGGTTGGTTAATACGATGTCGCCGTCTGCAATATTCGAGCTATGTCACTGTGGCCCCGTGCAACGTCCCCCGCCGATGACGCAATCGGCCAAGTCATCGAATCTGACCACCCGTTCCATTAAGTCTCCTCTACAAAAAAGAATTGGTAAATTTCACTTTCTGAAAAGTCTTAGTTTATTATCACTCTTGCTTCTGATGAGTAATCCGAAAATAGAACGCACTATTGTTGTGTATGTAGCTGTTACTACAGGGGAAAGGAGATAAGATGGGCAGTCTTGCTTTATTACACACCTGCCAAAAAACACAATTACACACGCATTGTGTGAGGTATTTTCCTTCAATAAACATACACAGTTGCTTTCGTTCCACTTCGTCGAATTCAGCGGACCTACCAAGAGCCACAAAATACCATCGCTATTCCAAAAGAAAACATTCAGCACCTGTTCAGTTAGACCCTTTGTTACATTTTCGACCAGTAGATTTAATAGATCCGGTAGGTTATGAAATATACAGTAGCTGGTGTATCTAATAGACCAAGACCTGCATGTTTTATTTGAATCACAACACAAAGCTGGAATGGTTTTGAAAATTAGTTTTTGAAAGTTTGCTTTTAGTGGTAAAAAAGATTGAATCTGTATAAATATGCGGTCCACAAAGAAGTATCTATGATATCATGTGTTATTCCGCTTGCCTATGACTAGCTGACTTATGTTAATTTATTACCCCGTGAATGGCGAGACTGTTGGCATTGTCATTCGATTCGATTCTTAGAACTTAGGTAATGCAAGTTGCCAATATAATCGGTTTTATAAATATGTTGCTGTTAGGTACAGGCTGAGCTGAGCATGACAGTAGATTCAGCTGCATCGGAGAATGACACCTCTCACACCTGTCCAGTTAGTGGTGAACAAGGCAACAGCCATCAAACTTACATTCACCAGAATAAAAGACTTACTGGCTTCGAGAAACATACAAAACAAATTACATGTCAATGGCTGATATACACAGGAATAGGAGTATCCAACAACTAAATGTATGGACTAAATTGGATTCAATTAAATACTATCATAACATTTTACATTTCACAGGACATCGCGCCCTTCAGACACTGTTCGTGTCAGAAAACAGAAATAATCTTTTTCAGTCTCTACTCATATTGACGAGGGTCTTTCTGCAATATTTCCTCACACGACCAGAACTAAACCCCATTATAAGGCTCTGGAACGTAATTACACGTTATAGTTTGAAGACAAATGTTGAAGCTATTGTATCCTTTGACAGGAACAAAGCTATTTATGACAAGGACATTATGGTTAACAACTTCTGTTTTCTGAGATGTGGCAGGAAGTAGCCCTGAAACGTCATGCAGATAAAATATATTTTAAGCTGTTACATACATACCCTTAATATTCCTTGATACATGTATATCTAGCTTCTAGGTGCATATCAAGACATTCAACCAAGTTCCTTGGTGGTATATGTGATTCTATATGTAGGTACGTACGATGACGATGTGTCTTCCGACCAAATTATCGAGCTAATTGTGAATTGTATCTAAAGATACGCCATCAATGTGCGGACTTCAATATTCCCCTGTTATAATAACTTTAAAATACACTCTTCTTTACACAAAGACTAAATTCTGTCTGATATAGAGGTACAGTAGTAATGCAACCACACTTGGTCCAGCCCACATCTTCATCCGTTGTCTAGCCTCTACTGCTCGGAGGTAACAATAACCTTTCAAATCATCTGATGGCCGTTTCTCATCATGTTATTGCTATCAAGCGATATACGGTCAGGCTATAAGATTTTCATGGATTTTGATAAGTATTTATATAGATAGGCTGTGACTGAAATTGTAAGAGGTACGTTTCCGAAAGATACATTTAACAAATAAACATAGATTTGAACCAAATTTGGTTCCTATAAAGAGTCCGTTAAGGGTCAAATCAATTTAATTAGGCATGTTATTTAATGATAAGGTTTTCTCCGCCCACTTAAATTGATCCAAGAATGGTTGCGGAGACACAACTTTGAGAAATGTCCGCACATTTGAATCCAATTTAATTTGGATTGTCAGCTAGCTATAACAGTCGATAGTAATTAAGATAATGATATTGTAAAAAACATTTACCGATTCTTATTACATTTGATTCACCTCAACTGATTCATCATAAAGATGTAAATCGTATCTAAGCATTGTTAAACTTGATTGCTTTGAGTGAATAAGGGGTTCGGAATGACATTGTCTCAAAGACTTCAGGAGCCCAGGGTAAATGACGATGTAAAAAAAAGTATTTGGACCCTGTAGTATTTGGTAACCGACTCCTTGCACTACTGGTCAGGTACTTTTACTACTGCGGGTAGTGTCGTAGTTATTGGACTCCTAAGGCAATAGCACTTGACTGATGTGAGAGACATTTTAGATCGTACTATTTGATAACGAACATGAGTGAGTGAGTGAGTTGGGTTTATCGCCGCTTTTAACAGTATTCCAGTTATATCACGGCGTGTCAGCTTAATGTCGGAGGAAAGCCCGAAGTGATGCAGGTCTTAGACCTTTACCACTTCGGTGAAACCCACGAGCACGGGTATGGTGCTGACAAACCTAGAAACATAATCGGGTCGAACTGGGATTCGATCCCACAATCATAGGTTTCTGGCGTGCCTAAGGTCCGCGACTCTGCACAGCGAATCGCGGCGCCTTAGATTACTGGGTCACCCGTGCCCCCATATAACAAACATGAAGATGATCATAGCTATAGTTCATACAATCTCGTGCGTCAGTTTTGTTGGTAAATCGTCTACAACATAGACACGGAGATGAGGTACATACGAGGGGCGTTCAATGCGTTTTGCAACTTCAGTATAAGACCAAGTCGCAGAATATCTTTTGCTCTTTTTTTTTTCAATATAATCTCCATTCACCTCAATACACTTATTCCATTTGTCCTTCAAGCTTTTAATACCATTTTTATAGAAATACGCAGATTGGCCCCCTAACCACGCCTCTGTGGCAGCCTTTATGTCCTCGTCATCCTGGAAGCGTAGGGCAGATTTAATTTGCTGGAACAGGAAATAGTCACTGGGGGCTAAGTCTGGGCTGTAAGGTGGGTGATTTAACTGTTCGAATCCACATTCAAATATGGCGGCCTGTGCAATTCTCGACTTGTGAACGGGGGCGTTGTCATGCAAAAGTAGAATACCGCGTGTTAACACCCCACGGCGTTTCTGGCGAATAGATTTTCGCAATGCTTTCATTACATTAGCATAATACTGTCCATTGATTGTAGGTATGGGTGGCATGTAATCAATCAGTAATATACCTCTTGCATCCCAAAATATGGTGGCCATTACCTTGCCACCCGATGGTTGAGTGCGTGGATTCCAATTAAGTTTATGGGTCCGAGTGGTGGATCAATGTTTCATCACCTGTCACGAGACGAGAAAGTAATCCGGCTTCATCAACAGTATAGAGATCCAGGAGGTCTCGACAACATTCAGTTTTGTGATGGCGATCTTGAGCTCTGAGGTTTCTAGGTACCCATCTTGCAGATACCTTGGACAAACCAAGATGCGCATGAACAACAGTTCCAACTGATATTTGGAATTTCCTAGAAAGTTCAAATACTTTCACTCGTCGGTCAGACAAAATTATTCTTTCTATAGCAGCAATGGTTTCCGGTTGGGTGGCATCTGTAGGCCTGCCTGACCTTTGGTCAACGTCTATGGACACCCCACCCCTTTTAAAATGTAGAGACCAACGGCAAACTGTGGAATAGTCAGGAGCATCTTACCCATCACCTTACACATGCGATCATGGAATTTATTTGCTTTGTATCCCTCCTTGGTAAGGAACTTTATTACAGAGCGTTGTTCATCCGCATCCGAACAACATCCATAACATCACCCCGCATCTGAACCTCTAATACATCACTTCGCATCCGAACAATATCTGTTACGTCACCCCACATCCGAACATCATATGTTACATCAACCCGCATCCGAACAACATCTGTTACATCACCCCGCATCTGAACCTCTAATACATCACTCCGCATCCGAACAATATCTGTTACATCACCCAGCATCCGAGCAACATTTGTTACATCATCCCGGATTCGATCGGCCTCTATTACATCAACCCGCACCAGTTTCCTCGTCACCGACCATCTTAACGCAATTGGAAGCCTGAAAAGGAGGCTTCTCTTCAGCACCAGGAAACACATGTCACGAAGGTTTTTGAAGTATGTTACTCGTATTCTTGTATCTTGCTTGGAAGACCACTACCAAGATGCGGCGTGACAGCGAAGTACGGACACTTCATGATTATTGATATGAACTTCATTTGAAGACAGGTTCGAATACACCTACTTACCACTTAACACTTATGTGGTTTACATAGCACATTACTGTTCAACTTATTACCATCTACCGACCAATGTTATAAGAAAACATCCCAGCTGTTCTGAGCCTAATTGAGGTATTTGACAAAGTTACCATTATTTAAACATAAATCAATCCTGTAGCCAACTTTATCAAAGTTACAGAATAACTCTGAGCACAAATTAATTTCTAGTTTGAAAAAGACCAAATCAGCAAATATACATTTTCTACAAATAAAAGGATGTCTCCTACATCCACTTCTACCAGTCTTTATGCTTTATCCATTCCTACAACTATGTCCACGACCCTAATAAGAATGAAATACCATCTTGTTACCATGGAAAATCCCCAAAATGAAACTGTAAAAAAAATCAAAATATCCAAAGCACCAGATCGCCATTAGGTTGATATATACACCATGTGTTGCTAAGAAGTACCCAACAGCCCGGAAACGAGCCCTTCCCTTATTATAATTTAAGATATATTTATTACCACGTGAACACCAAATATAACGGAAGGGGAGAGAGAACACAAAAATCGCAAACAGCAAGCCACAAATTAAGCACCTCCCTAATAAACATGTAACGTTTCGTTTGGAGATAATTAACGATTCATGGACTATGTTCGGGATACAAACCCTACCCTTCATTTGATTCTAATATCTTCTCTTATTTCGAGGAAAAATTACGAAACATTGCTTATTATCAAAAAACATCAGAGTTAAAAGTTATTTGTACATTTATTTAAATCATTGAACGTTTTCATGAAAAACGACCGTGGTACTTTAATACAAGATTATCTTGATGGTGGAATTCGCTTCCATTTATATGCCACGTAATGGATCTGTAACTTTACCTATTCACCTATAACTATTTGTATAGTTATGTTTGAACAACAAAACACATTTATTTCTGAAATGATGATCCTCTCAAGAGCGATAGTCTCATCTTTTCTTTGTGACCTATAGTTGGAATAACTGGTGGACATAGATAATAGTAAGGGATTTAAAATTCTCATACCATAATGAATGATATACCAAGACTCACACACCACTGCATACTTAAAACGTACATCACACATCAAAGTCCATGTGACCACATTAATATAATTTTACCGTTCCTGTCTGAAGTTAGGATACAGAGTTATATAACTGTACTGTCAGAATCCGAGTTGTGAGACAATCATACAAGTTCTGAAGGACCAGGAAAGACGCTCCACTGAGCTACATGATGCACCCAAGTGCCCCAGTGGTTCCGTTTCCAGTGGGTGATGTGCAGTTGGTTTTAGCAGGTACATTCCATCACATAACTGTCCGTGTCACCAAAAATATACTGAGCCGCAAAAGAAACCTCACCATGGATAGATATATGAGAAACCTTATTTGTCCAAACACTGTAAACATACTTTGGGACATATCAAAGAGATTGAACATCAAGCTTGAAATTAAAGTGTCAAATGTTCTTAAAAATGAAACAAAACACTAGTCTCTGAGAAAATTGCATCACAAGTCAGTACCTCGTACCGCGTGTCCGCCATGTGCATTGATGACTGCCGTGCAACGTCGATACATGGAATGGATGAGGCGGTTGATAAAGGCCATATTCACTTGACCCCACACTCTGAGGAACGCCTGACGCAGTTTAGTTGCAGTTGTCGGCCTTGGTCGGGCGTCATTCAGCTGTCTTTGAATCTCGTCCCACAGGTACTCAGTGGGATTTAAATCGGGACTGAGGGCAGGCCACTGCATGGTTCTGATGCCATTCTGCTGGGGGAAGTCTCTTGTTGCTCTCGCAGTGTGGGCACGGGCGTTATCATACTGAAACTAGAGGTTGCGGCGACGTGCCAAATGAGGTATGGCGTGTGGTCTCAAGACTTGATCAATGTACCGAGCTGCTGTGACACCATTGCCTCTCCCTGGACCGATGTTCTGGAAGACCACAGGGCCGACCCTCTGTGCAAAACCAGTTCTTCCCCACACCATGATGCTTGGACCAACCCGCGAGTCTCTCTCAACAACACAAGCATTCAAATAACGTTCCCCACGGCGTCGTCAGACTCTCTCTCTCCTCTCTCTCTCTCTCTCTCTCTCTCTCTGCAATCTACTGTTGAGATACAGTAACGGCTCTCGTCTGAGAAGAGGATTCTTCTCCACTGCTAGTGGCGGCAATACTGGTGCTGTGTTACCCACTGAAGACAGTCCCGGCGATGACGTGATGTCAGAATGGGCCCTGGTGTGGCCTGTGACAGTGGAGGTGTCTGCTTGTCAAACGTCGACGCATAGATTTGCCAGGTTTCGATCAAATACACTGAACGGTTTTCGAATTCTGCCCCGGAAACGAACCCCATCCCCAATTGAGTCTATGTCCAACTTCATTCCATAAAAATTTAAAAAAGTAAATAAATCCAACGCCCAATGCGCTGGAGCCTGTCTTTGCAAGAATTTGATTTAGACATTAAGCATATCAACGACAACGTTATTGCTGATGCATTGTCTCGAGTTGGTTCACTGTGATCAGTTCTGACTGCTAGAATGATTTACTATTTTGTAACAGATTCTCGTAATTATCTTGTGAATTTGTTTATTATTTTCTACTGTACGTAGCTGTGCTTGTATTTTTATAAGCAAAGTTCTCACTTTGTTCAAACTGTCTTTCTCCGAAAGCAGTGAATTTTATTGTTGAACGATGATCGTAACTGTGTTACATTGTTTCCGTTAAAATTCGGTAGACGCTCATTGCATTGTATTTGGACAATGATTAGTGTCAGGAATGTAGTATTATTTAATGTAAGCAGTCGTCAGGAAGTTACTATATTTAGTGTGCTAGTGTGGCGTTACAATACATATATATATTGATATCGATCAGTATTACATATGGCATCAAAGGTTTCATTAAGTAGTAAATAAACAAAAAGTATAAATTGTGCAGTGTGTAGTTAACTGTATATGTGTCACAGTCTGAACTTTTAGCCACTGGTCTAAAAGCCAGTACTAGTAAAATATTTGATGGTCTAGTTATCTTAGCTAATACGGGGTTTGATGTTCCCTGTATTAAAACGGCATGGTTACATTCATAATGGCACAGAGTCTTAAGAGAACAAGTACCTTGTGACGATTTCTTTTATGTGAATCCCTTGTAAACTGGACAAACCTGGAAATGATGAAACCATGAACATCGTTAAGGAACAGTTTTCATTACTTGAAACGAATTGATGGATATTCTGGTTGGAATATTGGTGAGTGCGGCGTTAAAAAACCAAACAAACAAGATTAATATATGCATAAATGTCTAAGGATAGCTATAGTTTTGGATAACAGTTTTGAATTTAATCTTTTTTTGGATTATGTCAGTGAACATTAGGAAGACAGTGTAGTCTTAAAGTATTGTAGCATCCACTAATATGACAGGATATTCATCTTCTATTTCAAAATTACAGACCAGATGTAAATCATATTGACATGTTTCTAACTTTCCTCTCTATTATAGAATACTCTTCAATTCTTTATATTTGCTATATCCTGAGTTACTTTGTATCATACTGTTTCAAGTGTACAAATTCATTCATAAATTCCCTTAAGTAAAGCAGTTTTCCCTCCAACAGCCGTGCTCAATCAAAACGCTCAAACAACCAAATTATGACGTACACGAGCAACATTACATTTACAACCAAGGTTGTCATGACAGCTAGACATATTGTATACATTGTAAGTCCATAGAACTATCACCCTTGTTTATCATACCAACTTCTACAATGCCACTTAAAGAAGTTAACGTTCGTGCATTTCAACAAGTTTCAACCAACATATTAAAGCTCGGCACATACAATTTATATGAAGCAGATATCTTCCACATTGGATACAGCTATGTAATTAAATGGGTTGATAATTAACCCTTTGTATCTTTTCTGAATGCCATCTTATGATTGAGGGTAGTTTGGGCTAGTTTAAAGCTGTATCATACTATTAAAGATGGTACTATTTATAATGAATATATATCTCTACTCAGGGTACTCTGCCAAGTTACAGCTGTATCATCTATTAAAGATGGTATTTTTCTTCTATTTTATATACAACTCTACTCAAATTGAGTTTCATTACTTACATGGGTCTTAGACGTTTAGCTGACGTTTAGTCCTGATACATAAATACCACTGTTTGAATTGTTATTGGTAGAAGTGTTCAGGATATAAAGAGAGATTTAACCAATTCTAACAAGAGTCATCAGAAAGATGACATATCCCCCCGGCAGCTGTCTATAAAGTAACCACTAGTAAATGTGCAATTCTGTATGTAATGAGTCAACAGTTGAATGTTCTTTAAGAAGCATACACTGTTTACCCACTGAATGGTTTTCGAATTCTGGCCCGGAAACGAACCCGTTCCCCAATGGAGTCTAGGTCCAACTTCTTTCCATAAAAATTGTAAAAAATAAAAATTCGTAAAAAAGAAGAAAAAAGTCACCACTTCGGTATGTGCCTGATAGCTTTGCCAAGTTTCGATAAAATACACTAAATGGTTTTCGAATTCTGCCCCGGAAACGAACACCATCCCCAATTGAGTCTATGTCCAACTTCATTCCATAAAAATTAAAAAAAAATAAAATTAGAAAAATCCCAAAATATCAAAAGGCACCACTTCAGTATGTGCCTGATAGATTTGCCAAGTTTCGATAAAATACACTGAATGGTTTTCGAATTCTGCCCCGGAAACGAACCCCATCCCCAATTGAGTCTATGTCCAACTTCATTCCATAAGAATTTAAAATAATAAAAATTAGAAAAATCCCAAAATATCAAAAGGCACTACTTCAGTATGTGCCTGATAGATTTGCCAAGTTTCGATCCAATTCACTGAATGGTTTTCGAATTCTGCCCCGGAAACGAACCCCATCCTCAATTGAGTCTATGTCCAACATCATTCCATAAAAATTAAAAAAAGTAAAAATTAGAAAAATCCCAAAATATCAAAAGGCACCACTTCAGTATGTGCCTGATAGATTTGCCAAGTTTCGATCAAATACACTAAATGGTTTTGGAATTCTGCCCCGGAAAAGGAAATGATTACGGACGGACAGACAGACAGACGGACAGACAGACTGGCTGATCGCTATATCCCCCCGCATTCTATGCCGGGGGGATAAAAATTAGATTCAATTTTCCATTGATATCTAAGTGCTTTTGAAGGAATCAGTCTATGCTAATAGTTCAGTTGGGAGTCTTACTCAAGTTGATTGTCAGTGACAAAGATGTCTTGCTGCAAAGTCCAAATCTGACTAATTCTTCAAAATAATGATGTTGGAATTCTGTGTGATATTATCTGGAATCTGGAAGCTTAGCTATGAGCTGTCCACCAAGGCAGTATGTGCTGTCCGCCCAGGCATTACAGACTGCACCACTTGACTGTTATTTTAAATGAAATGTCAGAGCTATATATTTAAGACTTAAATTGTGTCCTAGACGGTAAAGTGTCAAAACAGTTTTCTGCTGATAAAGTCTTAATATCACAAAGCCCTCGACTGCCAGTAGTAACGTTAAGCGTCACAAAGAGCGGGTATATACTAAAGCCAGTGTAATACATTTGTATTAAAGAAGTTTTTCATTTTTTCAGTTTATCCCTTGATGGTCTCGAGTGCAACTTTCTGTCCTTTACTACTTCTTCTTTAAATTTCGAAGGTCAATGATAGTAGCTGCTGCCAAAGTCAGAATGATATAGCATACACTAATGCTATCAACCACAAGTGTGTATGATCCAGACAAGATTATATAAGTGTCATATTTCTGAAAGCAGCGTATGAGACTTTACTCACTGATAAACATTAACAACAAAAAGGGTTTTGATAGGATATTTTACTCTGTTTCAGACTGGAAATATCAAAACTGAAACCCAACTCAATGCACAGCTGAAACATTACCAAAGACACTGCTTGTAAAACTCCCAAACTGAATGTCAGACACTCAATGACGGATATGTAGTTGCAATACACGCCAAGTCCCTGGAGTATGGCAAAAACACGAACATTCTGGTAAGTCAAACACTTGGAAACATTTCGATCTCCCCATATGCATGATTGTGGATTTATTGTAAACAATGAGTTCAGTTTGTGGGAGCTACTCCTGACGCCAAATTATGCTGTACTCTTGGGACTGGGATTGCAGAAATAAAATGCCAATACACAGCAAGAAACTCTACTTTTGTTCAGGCATGAAAAATCAGGTATTCTTCATGCAGAAAGATTAAACTTCTTATTTTAGGTGCTGATTTTTGAAAAATCATAGTGTTTTCTCAAAAGGATTTGCACGTTGAAAGGTTGTATCCTGATATACCATCCACGACATGTGTTACAAAAACCTTTAAGTATTTTAAGGACTTTGCCAAATCATATCTAGCTAATGCTATGTAATACAATGTTATATACTAACATACAAATCAAACGTGCACTCCATACTAACATGTTTGCTCTCCGTCTGGGTATTGACACTTTGGCTGCAATTTTAATTAACGCCTTGTCAAAGACTCGCATGTACCGTTTGCTGAGCAGATCGTCTTAGTGTATAAAAGAGAAAATGTGTGCTCTGAAGTACTTGAAATCTTACGAAAGTTATTGGTTTTTCGATTCATACCTCAATGAACCGAGAATAATACACAGTCAATGCTTATAATTAAATTCAACAACGAAAACATATTTTATCTGCAATAGATTAACTAAAACAGTTGAATATATCAAAGCAGACAAAAATGACGAGATTGATAAACATTCCAGGTGTAGGAATACATACTGTGGCGTGACATTAATAAGGTGATTGTTTTATTTATGCACATAACTTGACACGCCCACAAAGTGAGTAGCCAATCAACGCAGAGAGGAATCAAAACAAAGTTCATAGGCCCTGTCAGTTAAGGCGAGAGGTGAAAAAGAAATGCAACAGTCAGACTGTAACGAGCCGAAACAAGTATGTCCGGGAGAAGGCGGCTGTTGCAGATGACATGGTAATTTACCACCAGATGCGAACATTAGTTCCCCGAGAACGGGAAGACACAGTTGGAAAAATGCTAGTTAGAACTGAAACCGGGAGACATGAAAGACGTGGAACCGAGGCGAGCGGGAAAAGAAACCAGGTAAGCGAGCCTGCAAGTTTGCTGTCTTATTCCTGCTCGGCCTTCGGTCTCAAAGGGTTGTTTGGACAAAGAATGACCATGAATTTCGCATGACGATACACGTGGGCAGAAAGGGAATTCCCTCGAGTGTAATTTTGGGTTTTCCCGACATTCCATAGTAATAAAAGTTGTCCGCCTCGGTGAATGCAATAACACATGACCAATTTAGCTAATCAGACTGCAGTAATTTCAATGAAAACAACGAAAAATTAATTATTATAGTATGAGGTGAATTACAGTCCGCTTTGCTCCAAATGTTTTGTTTGTTTTGTTTGTTTGTTGTTTAACGCCGCACTCAGCAATATTCCAGCTATATGACGGCGGTCTGTAAATAATCTAGTCTGGACGAGACAATCCAGTGATTGACATCATGAGCATCGATCCACGCATTTTGGATACGATTACATGCATCAATCAAGTCAGCGAGTCTGACCACCCGATCTCGTTAATCGCCTTTTACGGCAAGCATTGGTTGCAGAAGACCTATTCTAACCCGCATCTTCACAGGTCGGCTCCAAATGAGAACATGAATTGCAAAATAACTCAAAATCGGCAATAGTCCGTTAAATGTCAATACGGTACACGACAATGCATACCCTGTTTCCAACAATATCTGCTGTTTCTTACTTTTATTCCCATCACTGGAAAAAGTTGTTTAAGAAACTATCATGTTGTTATGTGTACATGTTGACATCTTGAACGGAGAGGAGGAGGGGCACAACGGTAGGAGGAACAGTACAAACACGTACTGCACGCGCTACACAGAGGAACAGGGAATGACAGCGTAAGAGGGGTTGTCTCTGATAGTTTTAATTGCAATCTGACTCGCTCATGTCACAGCCCTCGTCGGAATTGAATTGAACTGCTGATGGTCTCAACGTTAGGATGGACTGCTGCTTGCTGAAGTCCATCATGTAACCAGTATTTTTACTCTATCTCGTTGACGACTCTGGCAAGTCAAAGTCTGCTGAAAACTGTCAACACATACAAATCAAGAAGGACGAAAGAAGAAAAGGTACAATTACATGTATATGACAGCGAAAGAAAATTTATTATAACTATAGAGAGGTTTTGGGCTTGGGTGTAAACATGTCACAGAAATTATGTCGCTCAGCAAAATATGATACACTCCTGAGACAAACACAATAAATTACCGTATTGACGGGGGTACTTTCAGCTTGAAGTGCATGGGCGGATACAGGGGGGGAACCCCCGTTTTATTTCGAAAAAATCTTTATTTCTGTATAAATTACCACCAAAGACAATAAATAGAACTTAATTGTGCACCCCCCTTTTCAAAAAAGCTGTATCCGCCCATGAAGTGTATCTAAATAATATTTCATAGGCTAGGAAGAGTTGATTATACCTAAATGTAACACGGTTAAACACATATTCTTAATTGTCACTACAACACCGTGACCTTAAATGATACGAAATCATACCTTTCAGCAGACAAATGTGTGCCCGATGATGTTGTTGACATACAGTTGTTCTCGGGGTCACGAAAACACTTCTCTAGTTGCGTCTTTGGTTTCGGGAATGGCCAAAACTGAACATTCACGATGCTCTCGGGGTATCTCTCGTCCGAATAACACGTGCCACAAGCACAACGTTTCATCATTTTTATAATTGTTGTGTAGTCGCTAACAGCTAAATCTTTCGATACGTGAAAAGATTGGTGACAACTGCAGTAAAGGTACGGAGCACCAATTGGTTAATTGACTGAGCGTCGGAACTATGCATGTGTTGAAATACAGAAGGAAACCGGTATCCGCTACAAATGCGACTGGTTATTTCGAGATCCAACTAAATCCTACCATTCTATGAAATCAACCAAAAAGCACTGCCCAGTGTGGTGATATCTCAGAAACAACATACCAGTATATATCTTGTTTGATGGGGTAGTAAAATTTTAATAGGCTGAGCTGCCAATATTACGGGGAATATATTATTAAAAAATATGCATTATACATGCACGTTAGTATAATTAAAAATGAAACATTAATTCATATGTCAATCATGGTTTGGTGAACGAAGGATTTCTCGAACCCAAATGTGTCAAATTCATCATCGTAAATCGTCATCATGAGTTGTCCTGTACACGCAGTACAGACATAAACTTTTTTTAATACTGGTATGTTGCACATTACATTCGTTCGTCTTGCTGAGAAGACCGACGACATTAATACCTAACTGGAAGAAGGCTGTGTCATTTACTTTAATTGGATGCAGCGGCGGTTTACACTTCTTGAGGGAAGCCTGTCGCTGATACTCATCACATGTGGAAATGTAATCGACATCCTCACATGCACCTTTCCAGATATAACCTTCTGACAGCTTCTTCCGACTGAAATTCAAACAAAAATAAGGATTGATTGGGGCAGCAACATTTCACTTATATCAAGACGTTCACTTTAATGAGCCAGGAATTATGATTGCAATGACTTTAATACCAAAATTCGGAAGTCCAATGAGGCTATTTTAGCCAATAATCATACCTTTAGAACCCACAGTGGAGTGTGATCAGAGCGTGAACGTTTGTAGTTTCTTACTGTGTTTCGTTTGATTGAAAGTGTTTCAAGTTTCCAAAGTATGACTTGTATTTGGTGTGTATATCGGACGCTTGTAACGGATTGTATTTCGTGAAGGTGAAAAATCACTTTGACTGGACCACGTGACAGCAGTCAAACTGCTTTCTGCTGGCGTGACGTGTCAAAAGCACTTCGTGAGGGCACGATTTACCTTAATTACACATATTTAGAACAGTATTACCAGTTTCATTCAGTAAATTTGATCTTATTCCGTATTCTCATTATAAAGTTTATAAATAGCTCCTGCCCAACTCAGTCAGGACGCCTTCATGTTACTGGAATGTTGTTTAAAGCAGTGTCAAACCCATGCATTGACTGACTCACTCAGTTAGTCCGAACTGCGATAACTCAAGTATCGCAACGCAATAATTAGCTCTACAGTCCGGACATGGCAGCTATTGTCAGTTTTCACTATTTTAACGTAATTCATTTTTGCTTAAATCCTGTTTGCTTTCTGTTGTTCTGATAAAAATGACAATATATTGCTTGATTAGAACATGATTTTATCATTTGTTGAATGGGTTATGCCAGTTGTATATAAATAATCTGTATGTAAAATTCAAATTCGTATCTGGTAACTGATAAAAAACTAACGATCGTGATTCAAGCAGTCCTGGTTAACGACGTTTCTCCGGATTGCGCGTTTTACACCGTATTGTATCAAATTATTGCTCTGAGTATAATGGCCTATACGACAGAGCATTTGTTTGCGTCGATTTGATTTCACGTACCTCTACTAATATAAAACAAGTAAACAATTCGCCTATGAACTGGGATGAAATGTTTACTCATTATTTCCCTATAAAGCATTGCAATTATCTGAATATTCTCTGTGTCGGCAAATAAAAAGATTAGATAGGTTTGTGGTTATGTACAAAATCCTAAATTCCTATTTCCTGTTCAGGTGTGACTGAGTTACAGCTTGAAAAGATCACTGAACGATTGTATCTCCCATAGTTGTCAGAATCGTTCTGTTTTCCAAATAACTATTTTCAGTTCAAAACATGGTAATTTATTGAATGTCATTGTTTGAATGTAATAGTGAATCATTCCATATATGTTGTTTTAATTGAAGTGTCACTATCCGTTTCGAAAACTAACTAACCTTTGAGGCCTGTTGTGAAACATTTTATAATCGTTTTAAGTCTCCTGGGGTTGTTGTACGTCGTTGACCTGACTTAACATTCTAACATAATTTTAATGAACATCAAAAGGGCCAGATATCATTTGCCGGACATACATGGACGATAATATTTCGTCCTTTGCTTCTATATATTTTTCCTTTCTAAATGTCCGTTCTTTCACAAGTGTCATTATCAAAACATGCCAACCAACATTGTATATCATAAATATGCACTCGCAGGGTGTGTGGCCATGGGTTCACTCCTAATCCAGTCTTTTTGTTAAAAAATGTGACTCTGTGATAAAAGCATGAAACTTGGCACAGTTGTTGGTAGAATAGGTCCTTAGCAACCCATGCATGCCGTAAAAGACGACTATGCTTGTCGTAAGAGGCGACTAACGGGATCAGGTGGTCAGGCGCGGTGACTTGGTTGATGCATGTCATCGTATCCCAATTGTGTGGATCGATGTTCATGATGTCAATCACTGGATTGTCTGGTCGAAACTCGATTATTTACAGACCGCCGTCATATGTGAGTAATTATGACAACATTCATTTTGTTATTTTTCCTTTTTTATTGTTTTTGCTCGGTTTCTTGCAATTATTCGTAATAAGCGACAGCGTGAGAAACTGACTTAGCTCAGATAACAGAACAAGAATGGCTATTATAAGAATGGCAGGCTCGTTATTGAGTTCATGCCAGCTACTACTCTGGAAGGTGATGAGCATCAGTTGTCGGCTCCAGTCGCAGATCACGACTCAAGTGGAACATCGTCAACTGTGGATCAGGAGCGGGTGCTGGCGTCAAGGTCGAAGGTTATGTCAAACCACATCTTACATTGCAAGGAATATAGAAGATTTAACCAACAAACTGTCCGACATTGGCTTTGTTTCTGTTGTATCTGAACATGACTTTGTTGCTTTATATGAAACATCGTCAATAGTAAATTACTTCAGTGACATTTTTCCAGAATATCAAATGTTCCAGTTCTGGAGGTATTCGGGAGGAATACTTTTGATAAAACATTCACTGGTAGGATATGTTATTGATGTTCGATACAGAGAACATACTATCACTATTTGTTGGATAAAACTATGTTTGGTTTCAGTAGCGCTACATTATGTGTGTTTACATATATCCAGCCTGAGAGATCGGCCTGGTATGATAACAAACAAAATGGGGTAGAGATTTTGCTGGAAGAGTACCCAGCTGTTTCTATCACTGTACTTGGATTTGTTTATTTGTTTGTTTGTTGTTTAACGTCGCACTCAGCAATATTCCAGCTATATGACGGCGGTCTGTAAATAATCTAGTCTGGACCGGACAATCCAGTGGTCGACATCATGAGCATCGATCCACGCATTTGGGATATGATGACATACATCAACCAAGTCAGCGAGTCTGACCACCCGATTCCGTTAGTTGCCTCTTACGACAAGCATAGTCGCCTTTTACGGGAAGAATGGGTTGCTGAAGACCTATTCTACCCCGGATCTTCACGGGTCAATTGTACATAAACAGTAGAACCGGTGTGTCGGAGGACTTTGTGGATAACGATGTTATTCACCATGTTGAAAGTAATAATTACTTAGTAGATTTATTACACAATTTGAGATGGAAAGATATACATGTGATTAATTACGAAATAACTTTGGAAAAACTCTTTTGGGAATGTGTTCAATTCTGAACATACATATTGTGAATGGAAGATTTGGAACTGAGTATCAAATCGGCGACAGTACGATTATTGGGCATTTAGTGTGTGAGTGAGTGAGTTGGGTTTTACGCCGCTTTTAACATTATTCCAGTTACATCAAGGCATGTCAGCTTAATGTGGGAGGAAAGCCCGAAGGGATGCAGGTCTCAGACGTTTACCACTTGGGTGAAACCTACGAGCACGGGTATGGTGCTGACAAACCTAGAAACATAATCGGGGCGAACCGGGATTAGAACCCACAATCATAGGTTTCTAGTGTGCGAATCGCGGCGCCTTAGACGAATGGGCCATCCGTGCCCCTTTTGGGAATTTAGGGTGTAGTATGATAGATAAGGTTTAGCATCGAGTGACATGTTCCCCGAAGATGGTGAATGGCTCTGTAAAAAGCATGAACGCTGCCATTAATGAAATGCGTTCAGAAGAAACTAAAGATAACTCATACCTTATTAAGTATAACAAAGTTTGCAATGAATACAGAATGTGTGGAATCAAGAAGGACCAGTTTGCACAGTGTAAGAGGAGTGAGCTGAAAAATGCAGCAGCGGACTCTAAACGTTTTTGGGACATCATAAAGCGTGTCTGGACGACCGTAACGACCCAACCCTGTTGATATACAAGACTAGGGGGACTATTTCTCGTCGCTGAATTCTGAACCAATGGGTATTTAGGATAATCTTGGTGAGGTGGAGGACATAGTGACATGTCAAGGTTATGTGCAAGAACTGACAATTGACATATTATAATCCCAAATCACCAGATCCGAACTTTTTGAAAGCATCAGTGCCAAGAAACATAATGAATCAGCTGGCCATTGTACAAACATGGTTTGAGTGCTAAAATGGGTAAAATGTTACAATCCATGTACAGTAATGTAAAGGCTTGAGTTCCTTCAAACTACAGAGTATCCGGTATATTTGTTGCTTCATGGGTGTGAAGCAAGGGTGTATGCTTTGTCCCTTTTTGTTTCAGTTTTTTTTAAATAAACAATTTGGTTACTGAAATTGAACCAAATTGTCGTTTTTGGTGTTAAGTTACATCCGGAATGTATTTATATTTTTCTACTTCTATTTGCAGAAGACCGAATGCTTAAATAATATTGCAAGAAAGGTGTCCTGCTAATTAGTATACGTTCCTTGAAATTATTATCCGTCTGACGAACCACCTTCAAGAAGGTGGAACTTTACAAAGGCCAATTGGTCTTTATTCCAAACACTATGTACCGAAAAACTAAAACCTGGCAGTTTTAGGAATGTTCCTGATCCTATACAACTTTTTTCAGGTCAATAAAATGCCTTTGGAGACGAAAACATTCCTAAGTCCCCTGCAAACTCTCATATACGTAAACCATGGTTTGATAATGATTGTAAACAAGTTAGGAGAAATAGGAAGAAAGCCGAGAAATATTTCCGACGACACCACAAATTGAATAACGTTAAAATCACGGGCGCTGAAGCGAGAGGTATCTTTAAACAGAATAAACGTCAATCCTGGAGATGTGGAACATGATTCAAAAGATTAAGGGCAAAAGATCAAAATCTGGGGTTCACCATCTCAAAGATGATAATACACCTTTAACTACTGAATCTGAAATTGCCAACAAACTTGGTGGCACTTTGGCAAACGATTCCTCATCATCAAGCTATAATCCTCAATTTCAGAGGAAAAGCAGCAGGAGAAGAAAAAAAGTCAATTTTAACTCTAATGGTGAGGACTATGTCACTCGATGAATTACATACTGCCCCAGGGCAATCTCATGCTACTGCAGCTGGAGCCGACAAAATCCACTATCAGCTCCTGAAACACTTTTTCCACCTTCCTGGCACAATGATATTACTATTCCTATTCCTAAGCCTGGACGGGATCATACAGATCCATCCAATTACCGTCCAATATCAATAACAAGCTGTGTTTGTAAAACCATGGAGCGCATGGTCAACAATCGAATAGTCTGGTACCTGGAGACCAAAAACCTCCTGAGTGACATCCAGTGTGGTTTCCGAAATAAACAGAAGTACCATTGACCATTTGGTGCGCTTAGAATAATTTATTAAAGATTCAATTGTCAGCAAACAACATACTGTATCATGTTCAGTGATTCGACCTAGAGAAGGCATATGATACAACGTGGAAACATTGTATTTGGAAAGATTTGAATGAATTTGGATTGAGGGGCAGATTACCTCAGTTCATATTTCAATTTTCAAACAACAGACAATTTCAAGTACGAGTGGGCTCTACCCTGTCTTATCATTTCGATCAAGATCAGGGCGTCCCTAAAGGCAGAATACTATCAGTCATACTTTTCAGCATCAAAATTATTAGTTTCTCTAAAGTATTAAACATTAACGTTGCTGGTTCACTTTTTGTGGACGATTTCAACTTTTCTTGTCACGTAAGAATATGAATACAATAGAAAGACAGCTACAGCTCTGTCTTAACAAAGTTCAAAAATGGGTGCACGAAAACGGTTTCAAACTTTCTTCACTTTTGTCGTAAACACAAACCCCATAAGGATCAAGATTTGGCTTTAGATGGTATTCCTATCAAGGCGGTAGTAGAGAACAAAATTCCTGGGCCTTATATTTGACCGTCAACTCACATTCTTACCACTTCAAATATCTGAAGGCTCTGGACTTGTTAAAAGTCGTTTCAAATTCCGAGTGGGGAGGGAATCAGACAACACTCCTTCACGTGAAAGGTTCACCGTCAAGCATATGTTGCTTGACCGTGTGGACTTTGCAATCGCAAGGGATTCACATTATCAAAGTGTAAATCTATCAGATCTCTTCTCCCGTGTCAGCGGGCATCACATCTTAAATTACTTGAAAGAAATAAATTTTAAATATGTATGTGAATAATTAAATGTTTGTTTCTAAATTTGGTGTGATGCTATTATCAGCTGACATCATTGAAGACTCCGTCCAGGAGGTTAAAGTACTATAAAATTATTGTCCCCCGTGTGACACTTTATCCTATCAAAACAATGTATTTATCATCAACCAGTGTTTTTAAGCCAACTCATTGCTGAGTATTTTTAATATTAGCTAGTATTATGCACAACCACCAGTAGCTTAAGTGATGACATAAATGCTGCTGGGGTATCACTCTCGCTAAGGCAATATGTTTTTTGGGATGTATGGGTTGCACAAAGCGCTGGCAATACAGAATTATTCATACATATACTGAATCGCAAAAGAAACATCACCCCCAAGTAACATTGCATGAAAAGTTGTCATTTAAATATCTGGGTAATTATTGTCAAAGTTTCTAAAATTTAACATTACCTTGTTCGGAAACATGAAATTTGATGATAAAAAAACAAAGCAGATGACAAAAATACTCGATCGCCCAAACGCATCACGGCAACGGTTATGGTAATCCGATGCACATGAGTTCCGTGCAAATTGAAAATCCACCCAGATCGGATAACATCCATTCGTTATTGAATTACTACCACATGCCAAGGGTGACAAGAAATCAGCGACACCAAGCCCTTAGACGATTGCAAGCGGCACAAACCGACCGGCAAGTAGCCAATGCATTTCAAGTCCACGTAAGGACCATATGCAGGCTTCAGCAACGGCACAAGACCACCAACACTACAGATGACCGACCACGTAGTGGAAGACCAAGGGTCACCACCCAACGTCAGGATCGCCAGATTGTGCGACAGCATCTTCAAGATCGCTTTGTTACTGCTGCGGAATCTGCTCGAAAGACCATGGGGACACACCAGCGACACTTTAGTGGGGAAACCGTGCGTGGACGATTGACGAGCAAACACCTCCACTGTCACAGGCCACACGGAGGACCCATTTTGACATCACGTCATCGCCTGGACTGTCTTCAGTGGGCAACATAGCACCAGCATTGGTGCCACCAGCAGTGGAGAAGGGTCCTATCATATAACGAATATATAGAATCATATAACGAAAGCAGAATGGCTTTGCCATTTTAGAGAGTTTTTTGCAAATGACAATGTTTTTTCTCCTCACTTAGATGATGAAAATGAACTCAGTTCTAATCAGTTTACAGATATTGATGCATTCATACTAAATTCTACGATAACTGAACATGAAATTACATCATCAATAAATAAGTTGAAAAAAGGAAAATCCGCCGGGCCCGATCAAGTGCTGATAGAAATGCTTAAATGTTCCCAATTGGATATTATGCCATTTCTTCATAAATGTTTCAACAAACTCTTTGATAATCAAATATTTCCAAATAGTTGGTCTTGTTCAGAAATAGTCCCTCTACATAAAAAAGGCGATCCGAGAAACCCTGACAACTACAGGGGGATCTCATTAAGATAATTATCTCAGATAAGATACCGGAATTTCAAGCTGGTTTTAGAAAAAATTATTCAACCATAGATCATATTTTTACATTATATGCTGCAATTCAAAAATGTCTAACACGTCGTAAACACAAGGTTTACGTTGCTTTTATTGATTTAAAAAAGGCATTTGATACAGTTGATCGTTATAAATTATGGTGTTGTTTAAGAAAAGCTGGACTACAAGGGAAGATGTTTAATATACTACAATCAATGTATTCAAATATCAAGTCATGTGTACGTAGTGATTATGGTGTTACTGATTTTATCGATTGCCCATCTGGTTTACGTCAGGGATGTATACTGAATCCTCTGTTATTTTCGTTTTTCATTAGCGAATTATATTATGAAATCTCAAGTAACGGCAAGCATGGTATACAGATGTATCCTGACAACCTTGAACTTCTTATGCTCCTTTTTGCCGATGATGTTATTTTACTATCTGACACTGTTATTGGTCAACAGAATCAGTTGAATGTATTAGATAAATATACTAAGGAATGGAATTTATCTGTAAATTTAGATAAGACAGAAATTATAGTATTCAGAAAAGGGGGTCCTTTAAATTTAAGGGAAAGATGGTACTTAAATGGACAACAAATTAATGTAGTTAATGGTTATAAGTATCTCGGCATAATGTTTAATTCAACACTAAATATGAACAAATGTGTATCTGACTTATCACTGCGAGGGAAACGAGCTGTACTTAATATAATGTCTGTTTCACATAAACTTGGAGTTATTACTCCAAAAGTATTTTTCAAATTATTTGATACTCAAATACAGCCAATTTTATTGTATTGATCTGAAGTGTGGGGTTACCGAAGATATGAATGTTTAGAAAGAATTCACCTACTGGCATGTAAAAAGTTTCTTCGCGTTGGAATAGCAACACCAAATAATATGATATATGGAGAATGTGGAAGATACCCACTTTACATTAATTCACAAATAAAGTGTTTAAAATATTGGTTTTATATCATCCGTATGCCAGAACATCGGCTTCCGAAAAAAGCTTATAACATGCTCTTTCATTTAGATAGTATCGGTAAGGTTACATGGGTATCGCATATTAGGACACTATTATTCTCACATGGATATGGGTATAAATGGCTTAACCAATCTGTTGGTGATCAACATTTATTTCTAAATGATTTTCGTAAAATAGCAATAAATATGTTCTATCAAGGGTGGCAATGCAACTTGGAAAACAGTTCACGTTATGAATTTGTACAGAACATTTAAGACTCTATTAGAGCCAGAAAAATATCTATCAGTTTTAACAAATAGTCACCTAAGAAATGGATATATTAAATACAGACTTGGCTTGTCAAAACTTATGATTAACTATGGACGGAATATATCACTTGAAAGAATACAAAGAATTTGTCCATTCTGTAACTCTGAAAATAGAAGACGAAATACATTTTACCTTTGAATGTCCTTATTATGCAGAATTACGTACTAAATATATACCAGAATGTTTCTTATCTAAGACGAGTAGAATAGCGTTTGTTTCTATTTTGTCATCGAATGATGCCGATGTAATGTTTAAACTGTCTTTATTTGTAAAACATGGGATGGAACTACGAAATAACAGGTCTTGTACAGAGGGTCGGCCCTGTGATCTTCCATAACATCGGTCCAGGGAGAGGCAATGGTGTCACAGCGGCTCGGTACATTTGGCACGTCACCGCAACCACGAGTTTCAGCATGATAACGTCCGTGCCAACACTGCGAGAGCAACAAGAAACTTCCTCCAGAAGAATGGCATCAGAAACATGCAGTGGCCTGCCCTCAGTCCCGATTTAAATCCCATTGTGCACCTGTGGGACGAGATTCAAAGACGGCTGAATGACGTCCGACCAAGGCCGACAACTGCAGCTAAACTGTGTCAGGCGTTCCTCAGAGTGTGGGCTAAAGTGCCTATGGCCTTCATCAACCGCCTCATCCATTCCGTGTATCGACGTTGCACGGCAGTCATCAATGCACATGGCGGACACACGAGATACTGACGTGTGATGCCATTTTCTCAGAGACTAGTTTTGTGTTTCATTTTAAGAACATTTGACACATTAATTTCAACCTTGATGATCAGTTTTGCCAGGTATGTTTACAGTGTTTGGACAATACGGTTTCTCATATATGTATCCATGGTGATGTTTCTTTTGCGGTTCAGTATATGTTCATCGAAAGAGTTAAAGATTGTTCGTCTCAAGAATGACATGCATCTCTAGGCAGCAAGACCCTCTCATTCTATAAACTGCATAAATCTTACATCATTTGCGAAACATATTTATCAAATATTAAGCATTGTAAACATAGAAGGCTTATAACCAAATTTAGATGGGGACAAAATACTCTTCGTATTCAACTTGTCCGTATAGGAGTTGCTAATATTGAGGAGGATGCCGTCTTATGTAAACACTGTCATGTAATTGAGGATGAACTTCATGTTATAATATACAATTGTCCTCTTTGTGCAAGTCGGAGGGAAATGTATATATTCACAAGACAGTTAATCATCATTATTTTTGTTTAGAAAGACTGTCAATTATCCAACAATGATACAATGATAGATTTTGCAAAATTTCTAATATACGAGTTCTTAACACACAAACAAATATTAATAAGGTAACTCTTAGATAAATATGATGTTAATGTATTTTGTACAATGGGTCAAATGGCCTTTATACAAATACATCTATCTGTCTGTCAATATCATCCTTTTGGAGACTTTATCTACAGCAGGGCAACATTCATGACTTGCCAAAGGCCGTCGTCTACGTGTGAAGTCAAGACAATGGGACAACCATTTTCGGTTGGTGCATCTCCATAATCGATACTTAACTGCCACATTAACAGCTCGGACAATTCTTGTGTTGAGACCAATAAGTGATAGAACCGGTCGCAACCGGTTGAGGTAACTCTACATCCGACCCCGACGTTTAGGGATACGCCTAATTTTGTTGCTTCCAGGTCACCGTCAGGCACGCCTAGCTTGATATAGACGACATCTGAAGTTCAGAAGACAAGAGTTAACTTCACGATTTTTTGGTTTATTATACCTGAATGTATAATGAGTGTACGTGCATTTTTTCATCTCAAAAAGCCCTTTGCCATGCCCCGTTCACGACCTTGCCCTTAACATACCCTGCACTAAATAAAGTCGCCATATTCATTTAGAAGACGATGTAGAGGAAATAAATAGTTTATTTATAGCCAATCAGATCGCTGGCTTTTTTTCAGTGTGGGGTATGTCAAGGCCAAGGTCGTCTATGGTCGAGGGCTTATTGAAATGAATAAATGTACGTAAACTCATTATACATTCAGGTTTATGTCTCGCGGAAAGAATGACGATGGGCGGGCTGACAGGTGCCATCGATGGAAAGTATATGGGTGTGTGGTATTTGTGTACACGATCCAATACACAAAAAATCGGTAAGTTAGCGGTACACATTCTGAGCAGGGATTTTGTCTCGGCATCTAAAAATCACGGTTTTTTTAGCTTTCATCTATGTTTCATTGTGTAGCTAAATGTATTGGCTTGAAATGAGTAATACAGTTTTATAGGGGTATGTACAGTGGCCGTTGTTGAATTCGTCCTCGAGCGAACTTAGTGAGTTGGCCTCGTTCTATCCCTTTCCTTTTAAACTCGGACCCCATGGTAACGCGGGATTCATCGTATCGCGGCATTTCTTATTTCCGGTAGTTCACGCGGGACACGCCTCTTAGCGGCTGTCTATTAATGCAAATCAGTAACCAGGAAGTGCTCACTTTGTAAACAATTTCAATTTCCTCGGAATGTTCCGTCTGCTGTAAGTAAGGAGTTATTAATCCGTTGATACATATTTCTGGCATCTGTTGTAATATTGCCTTACCCCCATCTATCAATGGCCAACGATATAACCCGCAGTTCCCCAAGTAAACTTTCTCTATCGACCTGAACTAGATCATCTGCATATTCATGGCGACTATAGCTAATGAGGTAACGGAAGTTACGTAGTCAGCACATTTGTTCCCGCTCGGTATGCATTGAATACCTATTGCTGATAACACGTTTAGAATTTTACTTGTGCTGTCTTTGCACTTGTCTGGACAAATCACTGATGTCTGGCATGATCATACCAAGTGGTTGGTAGAATTATGTCCTCTTTTTGTCCAATTCGGACCTCTATACACAACTTTTCTCTGTACCGCGATACGATGAAGTTCTCTCCCTTGTCAAACAGAGCGCGAGGCCCGGCTTTTACTCGGAACTGCTAATGTAAATAATGAACTTTTATCAGTAAAATATGCATTGTTTGATAACATGAATGATATCTGATACAGAGAACACGAATAAACATAAAGGTTAGTGAGTGCATTTTGTTCCGTTTAGCGTACATGACAAGTACCGCGATACCCCGAGGTTGCAGGCTATATAGTATACTGACACTGTGTGTGACCATTTATCTTGTAGCTGCTATTTTTAAAGTTACAAGTCCCTGTGCATTTCTCAACATCGTCGGTTTGTTGATTGAAGTATAATGCTATGAGTTGACATCACAACTCATGGGAGAACACATTATTGTTAATGACAATTTGAACTGCGTACTCTACCGGGATGTTAGAGATCATGTTCTACCCTTTGTGCAAATGCAGGAATGTAAGATCACGTTGCTGCAGGATAATGCCCGCCCACATGTTGCCTATGTCATGACAGACGTTTTGAGGCAGCATAATATTGCTGTACTCCCATGTCCGGTATTTTTGTCCAGACCTCTCACCCATGGAACAGGTATGGGATGAGATGGTACCAGCCGGTAACGCTAGCTCAATTGGAACATTCTTTGACTGACATTTGGAACAACATCCCCCAGGCTGTTTACAATCAAATGGAGTCTTCGCCGCCACTGCTTCGCTTGTATGAAAGCAAATGATATTAAAATTGTTAATTGAGTTATTACGCCACTCCTCTTTTTGGTTGTGTAGCTCTGTCTGCAGTTACAGGTATGGGTTTTGTCAATGAATTTGTTATGATAAAACATTGATGAGACAAATGACCAAATATTATGTTGGTAATTTCAATAACATAACATTTGCACCACAGTTCCTTTTTTCCGTCAGTATATATTTCTCGACAAGACAATATATCTAAACTAATGTCCAAAAGAAACGATACCACGTGTTTGAAAGGACATTACAAAAAAACTAAACGATACAGACATTTCAAATTGGTATATGACTTGTGAGTATTGTTTTCACAGTATGTGTACAAAAATTCATTGTAATCAATCATTTACAATCATGGGGACAGACATGTTAAGACGCGGGGGGTCCGAAATGAAAATTTCATTTGAACACAGTTGATGAGTCAAGTGTGGAAAATGTCACAACACACGTCTCAAAGTCACGTTAGTACCGGGTATGTCCACCGTGAGCGTCAATACACGCCAGTACACGTCTACGGGCTGATGACGTTGTGGGGGGGGGGGGGGGGGAGGTGCGTTGCCATTCATGGAGGAGGCATTATTCCAATTCCTGGAGGTTAACTGGAGGCACAGGGCGATTCCTGACTTTGCGGCCGAGAATGTCCCTCATCTGTTCGATTGGGTTCATGTCCGGTGAACATGCCGGCCATGGTAAAACGTGAATGTTGGCGTTTGCTAGGAAGTTCTGGGTCAGCCTTGCCGTGTGAGGCCTCGCATTATCGTGCTGGAAAATGATACCATTAGGCTGTTGTTGGATGAATGGCACCACAACTGGTTGTAAGATGTCATCACGATAACGCTGCGCATTCAGGTTTCCTCGAATAACGACGAGTCTCGTTTTGACGTCACCGCAGATTCCACCCCAAACCATTAAACCTCCGCCTCCATATGGCCTGACTTGATGGATGCAGTTCGGTGTCTAACGTTCACCTACTCTTCGGTACACACGCTGCCGGCCGTCGTCCCTGAAGATGCAAAATCTGCTTTCGTCAGAAAACATGGCACGTGCCCAGTTCCACCGTTGCCACCTTCGAAGTCACCTGGCCAATATCCGTCTGTTGAGTCGGTGTTGAGGTGTCGGGAACGCTCCGCGGTAGGGGCGACATGCTCGGATACCATGTGCCCGCAGTCTCCTGTACACGGTTGTCGACTTATCACGTGTCCCAGTGCCGTCCGTGCCGTTAACGTCGCCGTTACGAAGCGGTTCCGAAGGTGAAGTACCCGGATTTTGCGGTCTTCAATAGGCGTGGTCACCCGTGGTCTCCCGGTTCTCGGCCTGTCTGCTGTCCGACCTGTTTGACGCAACCGCTGCATTAACCTGGTGACGGTTATGCGCGCGCATCCTAACCTTCCGGCGACGTCGCGGTGCGTAGCTCCCTGTTGGAGCATTCCTACGGCTCACTCTCCCTCAATCGCTGTCAAACGAGGCATTTCTTTTGTGTGCTTTTTGTTGCTGTGATCCCAACGTGTCGGGTCAGCAGTTTTATACAGATGTCAACGCGCATGTGTTGACGGGCTATTAGCTCTTGGGGGAAAGAAGGACAAAATCTACATCACTGTCCCGGAACGCTTTATGCACAACATGTAAACAATAAACAATAATTGCACAATGAGCGGAATACCTGCTCTGACAACACAAACACAGCGATGAGCGGACCTTCCAGCTAAGGCGTACAAGAGGTGAGCGGGGCTCCAGCTCACCTCAGGGCGTTTCCTACGAGCGGCACATCCTCCTCGAGGTCGTCCCTATGCCAGCACTCGGAATACCAAGCCTGACTAACACCGAAGTAACAGTGTAATGGTAGCACATATATAGTAATGAACAACAATGGACAGACAAAGAGACAATGACATTGATTTGGACATTGGACATGTGGGCGTGATTAACCAACACAGTTCATGGGATGATCAATTAGGGCAATAAATGCCATACTATAAAAAGCAGTAGTTAAAGGGAAGTGATATGGTAGTCCAGGCTGACTGACAGTCAATATACAATGAAATGTTGGTGAGGATTAACAACGGTGATTAGCGCCTAAAACATAATGACAATTAAGTTATGGAGACATGGCTACAGGGTAATTTGCCTTTGGAGTCAAATGTACTTCAGGCAATGGTAGTCATAAATCAAACGCTATGACACAGAAGATATGCACGCGCATTTCGTGTTACGGGACGGAACGTCATTTGGGCAAATTGCACGCTTTTTTCCCAATTGATCAAATGTTCCCGGTTTTATCGACCGAATACGTTTGGTTTGGAACGTAGGATACGCAAAAGTACCTTTTCAGACAACAAATTAACTCTTCATAATAAAATATTTAGAAAAAATGTGTGGTATCGTTTCTTTTGGACATTAGTTTATATATCATTGTTTAGGCGAAACGAGATACTGCCCATACACCAGTATTGACGTTACCGATAAAGGTGAAGGTTGCCCATACACCAGTGTTGACGTTACCGATAAAGGTGAAGGTTGCCCATACACCAGTGTTGACGTTACCGATAAGGTGAAGGTTGTACGCGTTAACCGGCTTTACACGACAAACAAGTTTGACGATTTGTGTTTACAAACATATTAGTTTGTGGATGTGAACATTGCAAAAACAGTCTGGAAAATACTTTGTGAATTTTGACAAAATGTTGGCGAGAAAGAGAATCGGTCTTTTGTCTCACCAATATGATTGCCAACATTTAAGTGTTGTCAAACTCGATTTTGACGTTGGCAAACATATGGTGGTCGCTTACAAGCAATAATACACTAAATATAACATGACTTTTACTGACGTCTGCTTAATTTACCTTGCGTCGGCATTTGAGAGAAGCGAAGGGGAACGTTGAGCATCATTTCTATTTATAGAGATCCACCACCGACCCTGCATCTGGGACATGTCTCTAGGCGTCTATAAAGATAAGAATAAGAAGCTAAAGACCTACGAAGGATTTTAGCATCAAACAGACAGTTTGAAAAGATATATATATCATTTGACTGTTACGAAATATTTACTTTTCCCAACTACACAGTTATTGGCGTTAGACTTTTGCACAACGGAAGGTATTGTTTTCAAGTAGGCCTTTGTGTCATGGCGATTAAGCCAGAGACGAAATGACAAGGGCAGAGTATCGTTCTGTTTATGATGATGGTTGAAATCTTCAAATCTAAGATGTGAAACTTCGGCAATTTTCGTTAATATTAATGTGGTACAAGTAACGTTCAGTGGCGGGACGTTCATGATCAACACGTTAACATTGAATGACCAAGCATGAAGTGATCAACAGAGCACTTTCGCATCACTGAGGCCTGTGCCGCGGTCATAGTGTCTACCAGTTTCATGCTCGCCCGTTTCGACTGCCGCTTTTTTCACATGGAACGGATTAAAGTCCCATGTGATTGATCAACTTACTGACAATGTGAATGAATACCCCTAACTGTTTAACGTGTGGCCACGACATCCGAACGTGAGTCGACGCCATGTGGTAAACAAAATGGGTCATTGTTGCTTTCACATGTGGTAGAATCTCCTCTCCCCGAGTTAATTTCTTTCAATGATACATGCGATGCAAAAATAATACAACTGAAAACATAATTTTAACTTTTTAAAGGATGACACCTATACCTTTTTGCAATTGATTCAACCGCTTATGGGTACGACGTGCTATGATCGAACTTCGATTTAGATTTGTTTTCCTTTCATTGACAAGTGCGCGTGGTTTGACATTGCGTGTTGTGACGTGGACGACGTGACGTCAAAAAGCTGATCTACATCGCAGTCGTATAATGAATACACGTGGTTTGAGTTTCAAAATATTAATAATAATGTCGTTTACTTAACCAGAACGTAGTACATCTCGATTGGGACGATTTTCACGAAGACCGACGAGTAAATGAGACCGTTAGAATATGGCGCAGTTTTCTAATTTTGGTTTTTTGACATGTGTTGTTTTAAGGGGAGTGATATTCCAAGGCAAAAATGTTCGTATAGTAAGGGAATGAAATGTTTTACAGTGAGAAAGTTGTCAAAATGGATTGAAGATTAAACAGCCCTTTTAGTATTTTAGCCACACTACTGGTATTAATTTCGAATGGTTCAATAACATAATGAGCAATTGTAAATACACACAATATAGACAGCATTGATTTCTGATTTACATACTGTTTTCATTGTAAGTTTTGATGTTTTAAATCGTATTTATTATGAAATAATCAATAACACTTCCATTAATTTTGTTTTGACAAAACACTGACAATTTCATCAGGATTATTTTTATTGTTAAATGAAACTCACGGACAATTATCAAAGAATGTATGCTTTGAAATAAACGTCAAATGCCTATCATATATCGTCATATCATTAGGATATGTACTTGACAATGATATGAATTATTAGACATCTAGATTACAAACAAAGGTGCTTACTTGACATATTCGGGAGCTTCCCTATTATGACCCCGTCACACTTATTCGGAATCAGCAGGAATCAAGCAGAACCAGTCGGAATGAAGTATTTTCAAAATTCGTGCCACATTCGGGAGGGAATTCCAAATTGACCAAGCTTTGTAAGAATGCCGTTCGAATACTTAGAATGCGCTTCGAACCCGCCGCGAATGATTCTTTCGGATTCCGGGTGTATTAGCTCTCGAATGCAGTTCGAATGTAGTTGGAACACAGTAGGAATATTTAGAATGTTGTTAGAATGCAGTCATAATATTTAGAATGCACTCCGAATATCCAGGAACAAACAAAGAATGTTCATCCCGACGGCATTCCGCCTCTAGTGTGACTAAGGTTTTACGATTAATGTAGAAAATATAAAAAGTAGCGAACTTAGAATACCATTGCACAGTTGCGTTTTCTCAGAGGAAGAACAGACATTATTAAGCCTGCCGAAACGATTTTGTCACATGCCTCTGGGACAAAGTGCTCAGCAGAGGTGCCTGGCTGAACTAAGTGACAACACAATAATCGTCGTGTGAAAACTCAATTCTCTGTTTGCAAACTAATGTCAGCCGTGTGAAGCCGCCTTTAGAGTAACACGTGCCACGCCTATGTCGCATACCATATGCGCTGTCAGTTTAGGTTTAACCGGCAGGATCGGCGCACCTGGCGGGTGAGAAAAGAAAAGATAAATTCAAAATGATCACCATTTAGCAAAGGTCAGTTGACCACAATATAGTTCTATCGAAAATGTGGCTATTGTGAATAATTATATACTTACGCTTAAAGATACACTGTAGGGTGAAGACGGTACAACGTAATCAAATTACTGTCCGCGGGGGGTCTTCTATCCATCCTATGTTCAATAAAAATGACCCTGGGTACACCGGCCTGCGACAGTCATGCTCACAATTGGTTATCCACTAGACTCACAAAAGAATAAGTGAAATAACTGTTTTAGCTGAGTGCAGAATCGGGTTTTCGTTTTATTATCTCACAAAAAGCATGTGCTCTCAAGATGAGATCCTGTCTAAGTTATGGTCTGGACACTCTGTTTATGCGACGATGACGGTGATTACCACATTGCGTGTGCTTAATTTCGAGTCATTTCCGCCTGCTCACAGCAACGGCTGGCTCCATTTAGACAGCTTATGCTGACAGAGAACAAATAAGAGAACGCAAGTTTTGCCCGGAATTAGTTTTTGTATTTGAATTTGTTTTCTTTGTCACAAACATTTCGAACTGAATTAGAAAATAGTCAATCATTATTTTCGGAATTTAATTAACGCATATATTTAATAATTTCCACACATATTAGTAATGGCAGAATACCTGATGCCACCTGGTACTTATTTCCAGTACCTGTATCCAAGCACTGAGGAAAGAAACGTTAACAAGACTGACCCATGAAATACACTCTTCAAAAAATGGAACGCACAGGTAGCATGTAGTTCATTGAACCTGATTACACAAAAAATCCGGAATATATATTGGATACATGTATATGTTATTGGAAAATGTTGGTGGCCTGATATTCGACAAACGGTGCGTCAAAACGAAGCCATTATCGACTTAAACGGCATTGTTTTCACACTTGTCCAAAAACTTCATGGATGAAAACAGTAAAGCAAAATGCACGTGCAAGTTATGGCATTCATAACTCGTGGTAGTGGCTATAAAAAGGCAAGCATTAGCCAATAATTTGTCATGCAACTGTCAACATTATTCAAGTTCGAAAATGCCAGACTCAGCGCAGTCGATCCAAACATCACCAGAGGACGTATCCAAAGAGGGGAATCGCAGTCTTCTGTTGCACGCCACTCCAAGACCATTTGGGTCTTCAGCAACCCATGCTTGTGGTAAAAGGCGACTATGCTTGTGGTAAAAGGCGACTATGCTTGTGGTAAAAGGCGACTAACGGGATCGGGTGGTCAGGCTCGCTGTCTTGGTTGATTCACGTCATTGATCCCAATTGCATGGATCGATGCTCATGGTGTCAATCACTGGATTGTTTGGTCCAGACTCGATTATTTACAGACCGCCGTCATATAGCTGGAATATTGCCGAGTGCGGCGTTAAACAACTAACAAACAAACCATTTGCCGCCTTTGTGACAGTTCAATTCCACTGCAGACCGTCCGAGAACCGGCCGACCAAGAGTTACCACCCCTGCACAGGATCGCTACATTCGACTGTTCCTCCTACTTCATCGCAAAGCCACCGCTACGGAGGCTGTCAGGAACCATCTTCGCGAGGCTGGAAACCGACCCAGAAGACCAGTTATCGTCCCTGTTTTGCAACAAATCCATCGACAGCGGCGACGCGTTGGTGCCATACCTTCAGCCTTGGAATTTGAGAAACTGGAGACGAGTGTGCTTTAGCGATGAATCACGATTTCTTCTTCATCGGCGAGATGGAAGACAACGTGTTTATCGTCGTCGAAATGCCCCACTTTGTGTACGTGAATTCGACCATTTCGGTGGCGGTAGTGTCATGGTGTGTGTGTGTGTGTGGGGGGGGGTCATATCCTACACCACGAGATCTGACTTGGTTGTGGCTCAGGGAAATTTGACAACAAATCGCTACATGAATCAAATTCTTCAACCTCATCTTCTTCCTTCTTCATTGACCGCCAGAGGGAGCTGTTTCAACAGGACAACGCTCCCACCGCACACAGCTCGTGTCACGGTAGACATAATGCCAATAGCCCTGGCCGTCGAGATCTCCAGATCTCAACCCAATAGAACACCTCTGGGATGAACTCGATCAACGTCATAACACACCGCAGACACTCCAACAACTAGCCAACGCGTTACAAGCAGAATGGCGCAGAATTCGTACACTTATTCAGTCAGTGCCGAGGAGATCCAGAGCCGTTCAGAGCAGAGCCGGTCACACAAGATACTGAGTTCACCACAATCTTGTGGCCTTATGTGAAACGACAATGAAGAGTTTTTAATGTCTTTGTACAGCGACAACATGTGACTTTCGAGCTTCATATTTGTATCTATGATATTAAATTAATTATATCGACTTTTATTAGGTACAATAAATTAACTAAAAGTCTGCCTGTGTGTTTCTTTTATTAAAGAGTGTAAGAATATGAAGGATGAATGTTTTATTAAATATATGCTCTGACATTTTGTAAGAATGATCCCAGCGGCCATTAAGGGACATACTCGGCCCTAGGTTTCGTATGTATGTTGAACACATCTTCCGGGATTATTTTTTATATATTTTTAATATTGACCTTGGCCATGGGCAATATACATGTAAATTGAGGTAGGTTCGAAAATGAATATGTGCTCATCTCAGACCCCATAGCACACTTACCTACGCTATATCATTATCGAATTATCTGCTTACACTGAAAAGCAGTGGCACAAAGTAGATTGTTCACATAATATTATGGTTGCCATGGGAACCATACTTGACTTAAAATAGAAACGCTTCAAGTAACATCATGAGAGGTAGTCGGTAGGATAGACCAGCCAGGTTTCACCACCCCTCAACACCTTGTGGTAAAGGAGAAACTTGCGATACAACTTCAATCAGGTCACAGCTGTGCAGGCACGATTGGACACGTGCGTGTAAGTTGTAATGGATGGTTCACGGGTTCGAGACACCAAGCGATTTGGTCGAGCGGAGCGAGAGCAAATTGCTTGGTGATGAGAACCTGTGAACAAGCTAATTTAGCGCATGCGCATTATGAAATCCTAACGTCAAACTGTGACGTCATGCAAATTTCATTCAAATCCTAGCTTTTCTAGCGTAACGACGTGTTGACGATTCGCGGTTAAAATGGAAGCTGCTGAAGACGATCTTAGCAAAATAATAACGTACGTTCTTGACCTCGCAGATATTTTGGATATACCTACTCAATATCTGGTGTTTAAGAGAGAAGATCTTCTCGATGACAAGGTGAAAGTGGTCGTTTTGCTCCAGCAATTTCGGGCGACGAATTGACAGAACGCCTGAAACATCGGATACCTAAGAAAACGCGCGCCAACAACAAGTTTGCGACGAACACTTTTGGCGAGTCAAAAGACTGAAACCTTTTTCGAGGATTATTATCCCGTTCCAACTCATTTGGCGAAAACTCCGGAAAAGGAAATTTCCTACTGGCTGACGCGTTTTGTTATGGAGGTTCGTCGGAAGGATGGGAGTAATTACATACATTGTACAACATTGTGATGGGTATACCGCGTGAAGAGCGTGGGCGTGTCCTCAACTTTCTGTCGAAAGAAGATCACTCGTTTCAAACCTTGAGACAAAGTTTGGACGCGCGAATGATGAAATTATTATTAGCAAAGGGACTCGGTGTGAGAAAACGAACGGATCCTATCACTGAGGACGATGAAAATAAGCTTTGGGACTCTGGTGTGATAAATCGGAGAAATGCAACTGGATTAAGTTACGGTGTGTTTTTCTACTGCGGGAAAGTGTTTGCTTTTAGAGGATACAGTGAACACAGAGAGTGCAATGTGGAACAGTTCAGTGTTACAGTGGATTCTAGCGGGCAGAAAGCATTGGTGTATCAAGAACACGTGAGTAAAACATTTCAGGGGGGTCTCAATTCCCGAAAAAATGAACCGAAACGTGTTGTGCAGCATAGTGACACTTCTAACCCTCGTGATGTTGTTAACCTCTTTGAAACGTACTTTAAATACATTCCTAAAACGGGCCCTCTCTACCGTCGACCTCTTTCATGGGACGACGAGACGCCGAAATATTCTCAACAACCGATCGGTGTGAACACTTTGGCTAAGTATTTGCCTACTATGATAAGTAAAGGGGCATTGAGACAGGGACAGAAAGGTAACGAATCACTCGGCCAGAGTGTACTGCTGTTCATCAATGTATTAGCAGGGATTTGAGGAGCAGCAAGTCATGACCAGAAGCGGTCATCGCAGCAACGCAGTGAGAGATTATAAGAGACCCTCCGAGCGGCAACTGCAGGATATTTCTAATGCTTTGCAACCCTCGAACTGTACGAAGTCGTGCCCCTCCCAACAACTTTACAGACCGACGTCAACAGTGAGAAAGAAAACAAACCAGACGCTTTACAGGACAAAAGTGACAATATTTTTATTATCAAAGTTCCTACTTCTGTAAATATCGTTGTCATTGAAAAAGACGGTAAAACAATTCAGCTGTCACTGTAAAGTTACTGAAATAAAACATTGTTTTAATTTGTAGCCTAGTTTCTTGTTAATTTATTAATTGGACATTTACAATTGTAGCGTGAGTTGTGTATTTCTTTAACTACGTGTTTTGCCTTCACCCAAACACGTGGTAACTCGTGAGTATAAACAAACTACGTCAGAGTGTTTCAGCAAATCAGACGGCTAGTTTCCCCACCAATACCAATCACGTGGTTTGCCGTGAACCAAGTCACACCATTGGATTTGGTGTTGGCAAAAACTAGCCATCTGATTGGCTGAAACACTTTGTGCATGCGCTAAACCCAATTGGCCGATCAAAGCCAAAACATCTTTTGCTTCAGTCGTTGAGGCAAGAGTAGGGGGCAGACAGATATTTAAAGATGGGTCTCTTTCTTGAGGCTGACTCATTAAATGGCACCTGTGATATAATGGTGCAATAGACCCTGCGACACTAGTAACCACGACATTTACCATCGCACTTTCAACAATACACTCTCACTAATGAAGCGGACATTTGGCATTCATGATACTTCTGATGAAGGCATCTTATTTAAGTCAAATCATTTTTATTTTACCTTAATATTTTTTTGGTTTAAACTCAACAGAGGTTATGACATTGTATTTAGCGAGCTTTGGCGAGCTAAATACATAATGTTTATTCCTTATACATGATATTTACCATCCCTAGACATAGAAGCGTGATAACCTCTTTATTATATGATGTCATTCTTCAATTCTGTGCTCCTTAAATCTCTTTCCATCTCTCACAAACATTACCTAAACATTGCAAGGCTTCGTGGAATGTGCGCATTAATATATATTACGTCTGAGGAAAAGTGATGTGTCAGTCGGACAGTGACAGTAGCCAATATAGTTCCCACTGAAAACGGTTTCTCATACAGTCATGGCGTAACTATATATAAAACAACAATTGCCTACACAAATTGTTTTACTTGCCTTTCGCGGCAATCCATCTGAGTAACTGCCCTTTATCCAAGAGAAGATACTCCAACCCTTGTCTATGAGACGTCACGGCCATAGTCCTGTCGTGACAAGTCGGCCTGTCCTGTCATAACGTTACGAAGCACAGTGAGATGTACATACAGCGACAAAAAGAGACAAGGTAACAATTCGGACATGTTTCGGCCAAATCCAACTGTATTAATATGTGGAAAAGGTTCCAAGCCGCAGAGGTTTACAAGCACTGACATGTAGAACTGTTCCGGCTGAGCTAGTCCTAGTGTCCTCGCTCAATTGTTTCGCAATTTGTATCTCCAAAGTTGCCAAAGCTTTTAAAAAGCCTTATCTACGTCAGTTAGATTTTCAGTATATTAGACTATTCTTTTGATAATGATAGCAATTATCCCTGTACTTTCTCCATATTCCCGATGGTTAATTCTGACTCGATCGCCGAATGACAAGGGCGACGCCATGTTTGTTTATAAACAATGAAAGAAGTCCCTACTTGACCTTTGATAGTTGCATCTTAATCCGCATATGACCCAAACGGATATCGTTTTTATCAATCTCATTGAAATCAGATCTTAGTTCTCGCTGCCGCTAAACAAAGTCACGTCAGACCGACCTTTCGCGAACTCTGACCGACCAATGGAATTGCTGACAAGAAGTTGATATTAGCCAATCCGAAGGCAGCTTTCTCGTGCTTTACAAAACTAATTTCAAATTTACGACTACGCTTCGAAACATATTTTGACTAATTCTCGCTTAAAAATTTGAAACCTGAACAAAAGAACATTCTCGAATTGCTAATATATGGTCTAGATTGTATAGGTTCAGACGTTAAGCCCGTAACTATTGTTCGGAATGCCCCGTTTTAAAGTCGGTATATGAATGCACATGCTGATGTCTCGGATGACGGAACACCATAATTTTCAGATAAATCACAACATTGTTTACTTGAAAAAGGTGAGGTGAAATTGGGTTTAACGTCGCGTCCAAGATTATTGCACTTATATAGCGACGTGCATGCACGTGTATGTGTGTGGCTGCTTGTACTAGTCCGGACTGATGCCGATTTATAGTGCTAGCTCACTGAGATACCATGCCGCAGCTTAACATGAATACCCCACTCAGACACAGTATACTGACTCCGAGCCGACCAGTCCTTGTTTTAGCCCCTTAATGCCGAGCGCCAGACAGGGTAACAACAAGTACAATCTTTTAACGTCTTTTTGTATGACGCGGCCCGGGATCGAACCCCGGACCTTCCGCTCTCCGGGCGGACGCTCTACCACAAGACCACGGAGGCGGTCTTACTTGAAAAAGCATGTATTATTTATCGCTCATGCACATTTTCACAATCTTATCTTATTTTTCAAATTTTCAAAATGTTATGTTTTTTGCATTATAATTAGAAAGAGGAAAATAAAAAAGTGGCGATGACGTTGCATGCAATTTAAAGGATTCATACAGAAAATAGTGAGGCTACTAAGATACTTTTAGAGGCCTGTGATGGAGACATCACGACATTATACTGATGTAGTAAGACAGTTGTTTGAGATAGTTGTGTACCGAAAAAAGAATTCAAGGTTTGGTCAGTCTTTGTCACGGCGATACTCTGAAATTGACCTAAATAACATATGTCTACATCCAAAACATGTTAATATTCTGCTCACGCAACGTAAATCTCCCTAATGGTGATGGGAATGTTTACAAGCTAATGAAAACGAAACACCGATCGGGCATTGACTCTTCTCTTCTTATCGATTTGAGAACTTCAAGTCTAAGGTTCCGATCAAGTTGCGGCCCATCGGGAGAGAAAGAAACTACTCGCCATTTTCGTAACGATCTCATAATAATCTTGCCATTCTTTGAAGGGGGTTATCTTAAACCGAGGAGTTAGTAAGTTAGAATTTAACGTCGCATCGGCATTATTGTTCAGCCATATAGCGACGGGAACAAGTTGATATATACACAAGTGAGTCATGGCTACCCAGTTATAATTTTTTTTAAAAATATATCAAACATATTTGGGCATAACAATATTATTTATACAGTATAAAGCACGGCCCATAGGCCAACCTTCTATAATATCTATTGAAAAAAGCATCACACCAAATATAAAAACAAGAAATTAGTTCTTCACACGCATATTTACAATTTTACCAATTTCTTTCAAGTAACTTAAGATGCGATGCTCGCTTACACGAAAAAGAGGTCATTTTTGATAATGTGAACCCCTTGCAATTGAAAAGTCCACACAGTCAAGCAATATGTGCTTGAAGGTGAACCTTCCATCAGAAGGGTTACACTTAGAAGGTTCGTCCTCATCTGTTTTAAGAAGTTATTCGTTGGTAAACCGACTGTGGCCAATATGACATCGTCGTAAAACGGCATCATCATGTCTTGACTGCTTATTGATTTTAATTCATGACTTTTAATGATTCCCACTTGGGTGTTTACCTCTTTTGCAAGACATCCCGAGTATAACTTTTGATAGTTTTGATAGCTGTACGGTATAAGGAGTAGATAACAGTTTGTCAAGATCTGCTTTAGCTGCAGCATCGGCTTTCGAGTTACCTGCTATGCCTATACGACTTCAAGATCCTTGAAAAGCTTTAAAATGTTAAGGATTAATTGATGATTTGACGAGACAGGTGTCTGAAGGGAAGACAATGAATCTGAAGGTATGATGAAACTTTTTACATTGATTTTGTTGTTTAATGTAGGCCCTACATCTTTCGAATCATGTTCCAAACCTTTGACATGGGTGTGCGGGAACTGACTTTAGGAACATAGTTTGTCCAGAACTGACGTTTGTTTTGTTTAAAGGTATGTTGTCTTGGCGCTTGTTATTTTAACAGTCAGGTTGTGCATGGTAGGATGTCAGCGAAATTATTTCTCAGCTTTCTTCGTAATGTTTCTAGATTGTATACAATCATTATCAAAACATAGTTTAAATATATGACGGTTTGCAGAGGACTCCAATAACATTTCATTGATCTGTAAATAGTTGTATAAGATCAGGAAAATTCCTTAAAATGTCAGGTTTTAGTTTTTTTTGTACATACTGTTTGGAATAAAGACCAATTGACCTTGTTAAAGTTCCACCTTGCTGCAGGTGGTTCGTCATTGGGATTGATAGCTGTTGGTATTGTTGAAAAATGCTTACTTCCACAATGGTCATCCTAGACTGACCATTCAAATTCGTTTAAAATATTTGAATCCGTGAGTGAAAGATGAAGGGCAGCGCATGTGCCAGTGGCAGGATGCAGATAGGTTTAGATCCATCACTGAAGATGTGTGGCATCCCATGTACATAACTTTTAGTTAAGATTTATAAGTTAGTAGTAAGGTTATATATATATGGCCTTGTTAGCATTTTAACTAAATAGTTTATTACGATATTTACATTATAAACATATATTATAAGTTATAATATTAGTTATGTATTATACCTTAGTATTTTATACCTGAAACATTCATTCCATAGCTCTGTAACATTAAATAAGCTTACTCTCAGTCCAACTTCCACTAGTTGTCACACTCTTTGCTCGCCCCGGCCCAGTCTATTGTCTTGTTGATAGGCCAAGCTGGCCATAGCTACAGCAATGTTTTGTTGTTGAATTTTACAAAATCAGTTGCTACTGCCACCTGACAAGGAAAGACCATATACTCAGAGAGATTTATTGCCGCATTCATTTCTTATCATGTGAGGATTTGGATATGTGAAGGAATTTATTCATACTTAAGGTAAGTTGATTATTTATTTTATGATGTTATATATATTGATGGTTTCTAATTATTGCGATTAGAAATAATGTATATTGTAGAACGCATTCTTAATTTGATTTATTAGCAACATAATGCATCTTGTATATATTTATAGTTCAGTGAGTTATTATTATCTGTATAAGACAGTATTGAACACGAAACCTAAGTATGTATATAAAGTAAGTATTATAAACCCCTCTGTACAGTAATGGAAAGTACATGTATTTCTGTATGCTTGATGTATGATGGTAAGTGCAGGTGTATGAGTGTTGTATGTCTGAAATGAGTGGCTGTTGTACTATATATTTTTTTACACTATTTTACCATAGGATATCACTTGTATATAGTATTCTGCATTTGTATTTTTTTATTATGCAGATCTGTCAGTGGCAACGTTCACCGTCCAATCATTGTTACCGGTATTACCAGTACAGGTTTCACCTATCTGGTATGTAATGTTCATTATCACTTTATTATCATATTAATATATGTTGTATCTGTGTATTGCTGTATTGTACGTATACGCCTGGTGTATAGTGTAATGTAAAGTAAGTGCTATTCATTTAATGGAAGCGTTATATTTGCTTATGTTGTACTTTCATTGTTTCAGGCTGAATTAAGTACGCACGTACATGTAGATTCGTACCTAGCAATAAAATAAACGTCATCGGCCTAACCTCATCGTGCCTGTGCGTTGGTAGATATGTGTGACTTTTGACTATTTAATATGATATGTGACTATTGCTGTTTATACAGCTGATTACATGTACTGTGTACAGACTCTATGAAGATTGTGCTGCAGCCTCACGTGATTGGCATATGAAATCAACAACTGTGTTTTCAATCCCTCCACATATGTGATGTTACTCTGATTACTTGTATCTACTGCTTTTGTTCTGTCTAATAAATCTAACATGTAAACTTTAGTTTCAATAGGAGCGCTCCGACTAAGTACTTTATTAGTTAGTTAGTTAGTTAGTTAGTTAGTTAGAGATGCACGAGTCAATGTTTGAGGTAAAATCTTCAAGGACTTTTCACTTATTATTTGTATCAGTACTCACCAATGGGGTATTATGACCATTTAAAACGCAGGGATTTGGGAGCTCATCATACAAAGTATGAAGATCTGATGGACGGACAGTTGAGGAAGGTGGATTTTACAGTGAACAACATGTAAACACTAAACACTGTTCAGAGATACCAGGCCAGCAACAGTTTGAAGATGAGTGTTTAACTGTTAAGTATTATATGGATTATGCCCTGCCTCACCTGGATAGAAGAAGCTTCTGTGGTTTTATCACCAGGAGGGGGAAATGAATGGTAAGAGCTGTACTGACGGATGTCAAATTGATCTTTGTATTTAGGTAAGTTCATTGGAGCCAAAAAGCCGAATTAAAAGTTGCATTTCATTAAAAATGCTTCTTAAGAAGTCTGCAATTCCATCGCATTATATTTGGTAGATTCGCGGTGGTGCTTCAACAGTATTTGTATTACTCCAATTGTTTCATGTGGAGTTACCTCCATGTCCAGAGGACCAAAGGAGTTGAGGGACCTCAATGGAAACTTCTTTAAGTAGAGGTGACCTTTGGTGGTGGTGTTTGCAGCTGTTCTTTTAGCTGCTTTGTTTCAATTATTTTCTTTCTTTCTTTGTAAGACGAAAAATTTCTGGTTCTGCTTCAGGTACTTGTTTTGGAGTCTGAGACTAGACAGTTGTTTACAGTTTTTCGTTTTAGGTGTGTCACAGCTGATTATTTCTAGTGAAGCAGTAGGACGTGTTGCTAAATAGACCTGACCCATTTCAAATCAGTCTGGCAGTCAACAGAGGCAGTATTAACAGCAGGACTGGAGACTGCAGCAGAGTAAGAAATGGTAGAAGTGGTTGCAGTAAGATCTTCAACCCTATTCTTAGCTTCATGGAAAGAGATATTTTGTTCACTCTTGATTTTCATCCTTAGGGACTCGCGTTTCAACACAGGACAGGATTTTGAATAGGTCATATGGTTCCATATAGTTAATTGGGGATATACGCCTCAACTCCAATGTTACAATAACCAGCTTTGATAGATTGTTGGATAGACGTTTGGGCAAATGTGAAGAGATAAATGATTGTCGGTTCGACCACACCATCCTTCTTTACGGTAAATCGTTTGACAGCTGTGACGGACTGTTGTTCAAGTTCCTTGGCAATGTCATCTTCGTTCATGTCGGACAGGCAGCGAGCTCTGTCACGAGCAATGCCCTTACATGAGTTCAGGACCCGTGAAGATCTGGGGTAGAATAGGTCTTCAGCAACCCATGCTTGCCGTGAAGGGCGACTATGCTTGTCGTAAGAGGCGACTAACGGGATCGGGTGGTAAGGCTCACTGACTTGGTTGATGCATGTTAGCTATCTCAATTGCGTGGATCGATGCTCATGATATTAATCACTGGATTGTCTGGTCCAGACTCGATTATTTACAGACAGCCGTCATATAGCTGGAATAGTGCTGAGTGTGGCGTTAAACCACCAACCAAGAAACATGAGTTCAGTTGCTTGTGCACTGAGCAAGCAACAAAGTCTTTTAATTTGAGAAGACTGACAGTCTGCTGTCCCTGTGCACATTCTACAAGGAGAGCGAAGCTTTATGACATTGGTAACCTCTCCGCAGATACCAATGATTCCTTTGGAGATTGCAAATGGATTCAGTTTGATTGGTTCTTTGTCTGAAGTGTCAATAACCAAGAAACGTGGCCAATAGTCGGACCGAATAGGCGTAGTAGTCTCGTCAGATTCTACATATCTTCTTATTGAACCAGGGTGTTTGGAAACCATGTCGGCAGAAAATATTATTCCACCCCTTTTCCCCACCCACCATCGAGTGTCATCAAAGACAGTCTTATGCTGCAGCGGCAGCCCATGACAATCAATAGACGTACAGAATTCGGAGGTCAGCATCACCGGATTGGCCCATGAGCCACCGCCTTCTGGGCATAGGGTTCTAAGCAAGTCGATATGTTGATACATATACAATGTACATTTAGAATTAATTTTTATATTAGATACCAAATCTTTGTGCGAAATAGTGTATGCACAGGGCATGACATGACCAGACGATTGATAGAATCGGTCCCAAATTGGCCTCTTGCAACTAGCAATAGGGTGCCGGATCCCCACGAGAGGTAAGGCAAGGAAGTACATTATAACATTGTTCCAAAAGTTAAGTGAAAGATAACATGTATTTATGTGAAAAGTTTAAACGAGTAATGTAATATACGAAAAATGAAAGGAATTAGAAACCAACTGATGACGTGAATGTTGTATTGACGTAGGAGTTCCATATTACACGTTCAGTCAAGAACGACCGTCTGTGAGGGGTTAATGGGTAAAGACGTTCAAGTGATTTGAGACCCATTTATCGGACAAACCGTTTTGAGGAATTTGTCAAAGACGTATGAACGGCAAATAATACCTGGATAGGAGTGAGTGAGTGAGTTTGGTTTAACGCCGCTTTTAACAGTATTCCAGCTATATCACGGCGTGTCAGCATGTGGGAGGAAAGCCCCAAGTGATGCAGGTCTCAGACGTTTACCACTTCGGTGAAACCAACGAGCACGGGTATGGTGCTGACAAACCTAGAAACATAATCGGGGCGAACCGGGATTCGAACACACAATCATAGGTTTCTGGTGTGTCCAAGGGACGCAACTCTGCACAGCGAATCGCGGCGCCTTAGACGACTGGGCCACCCGTGCCCCCACCTGTATAGGAACATATTTGCAATGTCAAATGCATGTACACGTATTTACGTGAACTACCCAATGGGTTAAATATATCGGGGCACATATTACCCATAGTGTCCATTTGATTTGCTGATTATGAACCTTGACCTTTACGGGATCATATTTGCTACACGATTCATCCATATTTTGATGAAGATTCAACCAAGTAAAGCAAATTGAATAATGTTACTTTTGGTATGATATTGTCAAATCCAGAAACATTTTAGCAGAAAATCATCTTATTTGTCTGAGAGTATAAAAATTTATTCCTAGCCCTGGAAGTGCATTTACATCAATTTCCCCAAATGCCAATGTTGATACCAACATTTGGACATACTTTAGACATATATATTGAACACTGATAAAATACCGATAATGGCTAATTAACTGCCAGTTTATAACGACAGTGGGAAGCTGAAAAAATATTTCGCTTAATATTTATTTTTTATAGCCGCTTAGATTGGTTTCCTTGACCGTGAACGTTTTGATTTATAGCCAAAACAGCTGATATTAAACGCCGAAAGGATTATTCGACACTGACTGTGTCTACGTGTAATATATCAACCACATCTGTTTCGTGCTTTTAAATGAGTAGCCCTAGAAAACTTGTCTCTTAGATGGCCGTTAGAAGGTTGCCGTGTCCATGTTTTTATTCCAATAACATTGGAATGGACACAGATAACGTGAACGGGTTCGATTTGCAACCCTTTACACGACAATTACCCAAACCAAGTGTGATGGATGTGCAAATATAGTTACAAAGCGTGGTAAAACACATTTTTACTATCTAGCGAAGCTTTCAGCAACAACGCGGGATCCCGGCGTGACGCTGTGGCTATTGTTTTAGTGTCTACTTGCAATAACTGTGTACGATTTGATTCCATATTTATGAGCTAAAGGGGCGCTGATGACAAGAAATTGTATTCTGTTCGCTCTTACAATATTTACGTTTCAGAGGTTAAGCGATTAAATAAAATTCTGCAGATATAACATATATTTTATAGAAATTTACGAAGGCAGCTTAAAGCTCCCTGATGTAATTGCTGACAGCACACAAACCGCTCACTAGTTCTTTCAACTAGTAGTTTTAATTCAGTTAAAGATTTCTTATGTTTTTCTCGGAACAGCATGTCTTCATTATTGGAGTGAGTGTTGTTCATCAACGATGCCTGCAGGGTACAACTGTCAGGCTGTTGCATAAACATTGTACGAGGAATGTTTATGAAGCAGTTACAGAGCACATACGGCCGCACAATTGCAGCCTGTAGGTAATCGAATTATGGTCATCAAATCCAGTAGATGACAGCACACGCAACGATGACACAATTAGCCACTTTACTTTACAACTTACTTTTAGCTGACAGTGGCATGATGTACTAGACATCTATTCTGCTGTGAAATGGCCAAGAGGATTTAGAGTGGAAGATGGTATGCAGGCCAGTTAAAGGATCAACAACTCATGTTTTTATCGATTAGAGATCTTGATATGAGGTAAACTGAAACAATCAAAGTAGTAACCGATTCTTAACGGATGTACTAAATGAATTACACACACATGTCCACCATATGTTATTATATCTTCAGTTAAGGCCGAAACAGGAATATATGCAGACCAGTTGGTGATCTACTTAACAAACTGGCGTTTGAAAGGGTATTACTCAAGACGTGCACCAACGTCATTCTCGCAGTTTATTTTGCCTGTATTTATTAATTTTAGAAACTTAAGCTTGTTTAGATCAATTCACCGTGCTCCGATTCTCTTTTTCTGTCGTATTGACGACAGCTTCGAAACAAGGGGGGGGGGGGGGGGGGGGGGGGGGGGGGGTTGTTAAACTGCTGTTGTACTTCAGTGCGTTCTGGGACATATTTACATATTGGGTTGAGAGAAATCGTGTAGACACGTTATTACGCTCAACGACCGAAAACCTCGGTTTGGTCAGGAACGCTCTGATATGATGAATTTGCATCCCATGAGGTGCTCGGGAAAAACAAATATTTGATCTCTCCCCTTTCAGAGAAATCGTTTGGGCGTGCATACCGTGAGGTAGGCTGTAGACACGCCAACGCAGAATCTTGGATAGCTCGCTGACACAGCACTGGGACGCGATCCTAATCACGCATGAAGGATTGACGGGAATCTCTGGCCCCTTCAATGGAGTCTTGACTTTGGGCCTGGTCCCGGCTGTTGACTTCATATCAACACAATTCGGCTAGTTAATTAAAATGGCGGTCTGCCTGCGCGTCATGGTGAAGTCCGTTATTAGACTACAGTGGAATGGAGGTGTGGTGTGGTGTGGTTATCGTTTGGGCTTAGCGGTTGTGTTGATAATGACATACGAAACAAGTTTTTACTAGTTCAAGAGGCTTAATTATAATAGCACGTCGACAATGTGGATTGATCAGTATTTTTTGCGAAACCAAAACACTTGATAGTTGTGTGTTTTTTTCTGTATTATGTTTCAATATCGGGATTGCCTAAAAGTCGGGCCAAGAAAAGTCGGGCCGGGCCGGGCCAGCGGGTAATACTAGAAATGGATTGCAGAATAATAAAACGAAACGCGCATATCTAGGCAGATCTCAAATGTCCACAAACGTATAGTTTTGCTCATTTAATTGAGTTTGAATAAAAATGCACCTTCAACAATGTAATTAAATGATGATTATGACTACATACCGTGAGTCTCGTAGAAAAGTCAGTGTCTTGACTGTGTGTATGCTTTGATTAGAATGCTTCTCACCAACCTTAGCGTGTAGGGGTGTGATGTCCTGGGCAGGAAACGACAGTGTTTTGACTACTCTTCTTTCATTAATTAACGTGTTAAGGTAATTAACCTTTACTAATTCGTGTTAAACCAACACAGGATGTTTTCTGGAAGTGGATATTCGCGAATGTCAAAAGACTGACACGACACGTGTTAATAAGTGTCCAAGCACTTCTAAAGTTCCTAACATTATTTATATCTAAAGACTAGTATTATATCTAATTATTAACCACTTTATTGTCTCATATTTCAGTAGTTAAAGAAAACACAGAGCTCAAAGTGAAGCCTTTTTCACTCTACATTCTCAACATAGTCTCTATCAGAAGTGTTTGGCTTGTGTTGGGTCCGACTTGGCCCGGGCGGTCATAATCAACTTTAAACGCACAGATGTATCTTCAAATGTGATTAAATCTATAGACCAGTGTTATATCTACCTATACACCAATTTATAATGTCACAGATCGCAGTATTTATAGAAAACATGGGGCTCAAAGTGAAGCCCTTTTCCCTCTACATTCTCAACATAGTCTCTATCAGAAGTGTTTGGCTTGTGTTTGGTTCGACTTGGCCCGGGCGGTCAAAATCAACTTTAAACACACAGATGTATCTTCAAATGTGTTAACATCTGTAGATTAGTATTATATCTACATATAAACCACTTTATAATGTCCAGGTGTATCGCATTTAAAGAAATCTGCGCCGTTAAAGTGAAGCATTTTAACTGTATTTTCTTTAAAAAATCCAAGTCAGAAATGTTCGGTCCGACCTGGCCCGGGCTGTTAAAATCAACTTAAACCTCACAGATGTATCTTCAAATGTGATTAAATCTATAGACCAGTGTTATATCTACCTATACACCAATTTATAATGTCACAGATCGCAGTATTTATAGAAAACATGGGGCTCAAAGTGAAGCCCTTTTCTCTCTACATTCTCAACATAGTCTCTATCAGAAGTGTTTGGCTTGTGTTTGGTTCGACTTGGCCCGGGCGGTCAAAATCAACTTTAAACGCACAGATGTATCTTCAAATGTGATTAAATCTATAGATTAGTGTTAAATCTACCTATACACCAATTTATAATGTCCAGGTGTATCGCTTTTAAAGAAATCTGCGCCGTTAAAGTGAAGCGTTTTTACTGTATTTTCTTTAAAAAATCCAAGTCAGAAATGTTCGGTCCGACCTGGCCCGGGCTGTTAAAATCAACTTAAACCTCACAGATGTATCTTCAAATGTGATTAAATCTATAGACCAGTGTTATATCTACCTATACACCAATTTATAATGTCACAGATCGCAGTATTTATAGAAAACATGGGGCACAAAGTGAAGCCCTTTTCCCTCTACATTCTCAACATAGTCTCTATCAGAAGTGTTTGGCTTGTGTTTGGTTCGACTTGGCCCGGGCGGTCAAAATCAACTTTAAACGCACAGGTGTATCTTCAAATGTGATTAAATCTATAGACCAGTGTTATATCTACCTATACACCAATTTATAATGTCACCGATCGCAGTATTTATAGAAAACATGGGGCACAAAGTGAAGCCCTTTTCCCTCTACATTCTCAACATAGTCTCTATCAGAAGTGTTTGGCTTGTGTTTGGTTCGACTTGGCCCGGGCGGTCAAAATCAACTTTAAACGCACAGGTGTATCTTCAAATGTGATTAAATCTATAGACCAGTGTTATATCTACCTATACACCAATTTATAATGTCACAGATCGCAGTATTTATAGAAAACATGGGGCACAAAGTGAAGCCCTTTTCCCTCTACATTCTCAACATAGTCTCTATCAGAAGTGTTTGGCTTGTGTTTGGTTCGACTTGGCCCGGGCGGTCAAAATCAACTTTAAACGCACAGATGTATCTTCAAATGTGATTAAATCTATAGACTAGTGTTATATCTACCTATACACCAATTTATAATGTCCAGGTGTATCGCTTTTAAAGAAATCTGCGCCGTTAAAGTGAAGCATTTTTACTGTATTTTCTTTAAAAAATCCAAGTCAGAAATGTTCGGTCCGACCTGGCCCGGGCTGTTAAAATCAACTTAAACCTCACAGATGTATCTTCAAATGTGATTAAATCTATAGACCAGTGTTATATCTACCTATACACCAATTTATAATGTCACAGATCGCAGTATTTATAGAAAACATGGGGCACAAAGTGAAGCCCTTTTCCCTCTACATTCTCAACATAGTCTCTATCAGAAGTGTTTGGCTTGTGTTTGGTTCGACTTGGCCCGGGCGGTCAAAATCAACTTTAAACGCACAGATGTATCTTCAAATGTGATTAAATCTATAGACTAGTGTTATATCTACCTATACACCAATTTATAATGTCCAGGTGTATCGCTTTTAAAGAAATCTGCGCCGTTAAAGTGAAGCATTTTTACTGTATTTTCTTTAAAAAATCCAAGTCAGAAATGTTCGGTCCGACCTTGCCCGGGCTGTTAAAATCAACTTAAACCTCACAGATGTATCTTCAAATGTGATTAAATCTATAGACCAGTGTTATATCTACCTATACACCAATTTATAATGTCACCGATCGCAGTATTTATAGAAAACATGGGGCACAAAGTGAAGCCCTTTTCCCTCTACATTCTCAACATAGTCTCTATCAGAAGTGTTTGGCTTGTGTTTGGTTCGACTTGGCCCGGGCGGTCAAAATCAACTTTAAACGCACAAATGTATCTTCAAATGTGATTAAATCTATAGATTAGTGTTATATCTACCTATACACCAATTTATAATGTCCAGGTGTATCCCATTTAAAGAAATCTGCGCCGTTAAAGTGAAGCGTTTTTACTGTATTTTCTTTAAAAAATCCAAGTCAGAAATGTTCGGTCCGACCTGGCCCTGGCTGTTAAAATCAACTTAAACCTCACAGATGTATCTTCAAATGTGATTAAATCTATAGACCAGTGTTATATCTACCCATACACCAATTTATAATGTCACAGATCGCAGTATTTATAGAAAACATGGGGCTCAAAGTGAAGCCCTTTTCCCTCTACATTCTCAACATAGTCTCTATCAGAAGTGTTTGGCTTGTGTTTGGTTCGACTTGGCCCGGGCGGTCAAAATCAACTTTAAACGCACAAATGTATCTTCAAATGTGATTAAATCTATAGATTAGTGTTATATCTACCTATACACCAATTTATAATGTCCAGGTGTATCGCTTTTAAAGAAATCTGCGCCGTTAAAGTGAAGCGTTTTTACTGTATTTTCTTAAAAAAATCCAAGTCAGAAATGTTCGGTCCGACCTGGCCCGGGCTGTTAAAATCAACTTAAACCTCACAGATGTATCTTCAAATGTGATTAAATCTATAGACCAGTGTTATATCTACCTATACACCAATTTATAATGTCACAGATCGCAGTATTTATAGAAAACATGGGGCTCAAAGTGAAGCCCTTTTCCCTCTACATTCTCAACATAGTCTCTATCAGAAGTGTTTGGCTTGTGTTTGGTTCGACTTGGCCCGGGCGGTCAAAATCAACTTTAAACGCACAAATGTATCTTCAAATGTGATTAAATCTATAGATTAGTGTTATATCTACCTATACACCAATTTATAATGTCCAGGTGTATCGCATTTAAAGAAATCTGCGCCGTTAAAGTGAAGCATTTTTACTGTATATTCTTTAAAAAATCCAAGTCAGAAATGTTCGGTCCGACCTGGCCCGAGCTGTTAAAATCAACTTAAACCTCACAGATGTATCTTCAAATGTGATTAAATCTAAAGACCAGTGTTATATCTACCTATACACCAATTTATAATGTCACAGATCGCAGTATTTATAGAAAACATGGGGCTCAAAGTGAAGCCCTTTTCCCTCTACATTCTCAACATAGTCTCTTATCAGAAGTGTTTGGCTTGTGTTTGGTTCGACTTGGCCCGGGCGGTCAAAATCAACTTTAAACGCACAGATGTATCTTCAAATGTGATTAAATCTATAGATTAGTGTTAAATTTTTACTGAAAGACATTGAAAGCTAATTTGACCTTCAATATCAGTTGCGACTATTTCAAAAACAATTGTAAATTGGTTCATTCAGTGTAATATTGACAAACATATGACAATGATAAACAACTATATGTATAAGAGCTATTTACACTTCTGCAGGAAAAGGCACATTAGAGAACAAGAGTCATCAGAAAGATGACATATCCCCCCGGCAGCTGTCTGTAAAGTAACCACTAGTAAATGTGCAATTCTGTATGTAATGAGTCAACAGTTTAAAGTTCTTTAAGAAGCATACATTGTTTACCCACAAAAAATCCATCATGGTCGCATCCATATGAATGCCAAGTTTCGATCAAATACATTGAATGGTTTTCGAATTCTGCCCCAGAAACGAACCTCATCCCCAATTGAGTCTATGTCCAACTTCAACCCATAAAATGTTTAAAAAATAAAAATTAGAAAAATCCAAAAATATCAAAAGGCACCACTTCAGTATATGCCTGATAGCTTTGCCAAGTTTCGATCAAATACACTAAATGGTTTTCGAATTCTGCCCCGGAAACGAACCCCATCCCCAATTGAGTCTATGTCCAACTTCATTCCATAAACATTTTAAAAAATAAAAATTATAAAAATCCCAAAATATCAAAAGGCACCACTTCAGTATGTGCCTGGTAGATTTGCCAAATTTCGATCAAATACACTGAATGGTTTGGGAATCCTGCCCTGGAAAAGGAAATGATAACGGACGGACAGACGGACTGCCGGGGGATAAAATGTAAGTGTATGACCTTTTGCCAACTTCTATCCCTGCCGTAAGGAAGAGTTTGGTCATTAACAATTTTTTTGTCTGGCTATGACATTGACCTTTGACATAGCAGATCAATGTGTTATTCCAAAGATGTCCAAGCAATGCATGGTTTCATATATACGATAACTGTGGCTATCAAACTGAGGCAAAATATTGGAAAATCCCCATTTACACAGCTGGCTAAAGAAACATAAACAACAAACAAATTATCAATTTCTTTTATTTATATGCCTATATCACACATTGAACAGTGTTAACATGATGGTTCCTGATGCAGTATGCAATTTCCTCCTTTTCTTCAATACTCATAACAGAGCGGGATAACTGTTTGCTTGAAAGTATCAGCAGACCATGCTCACCAGTTCAGAGTTACTTGCCCTCAAACCTCCTTTTCCTTCTATATTGCCATGGAAAAACAGGAACCAGGATGAGGGGAGGCCAGATCGGCTCTATCCCTGTTGCATTGTGTTAGTAGAATTGTGAACATTCTATTTGTTGTTTGGGTTCACATTTATAGACAAGTAGTCGCAAACATCATTCCTTTCAAGTGATTACACATGGCCAAAGACAATAATTTCTTCAACGTCCTTGACTCCCACTCCGACTTGGCATTGGTTGGTCTTCTCACATTAGCCAGACCAGCCTTTGTAAGTGTGTCCCACTGTCAATTGGGATATAACTTCTCGGTAGGCCCCCATTGAAATAACAGGACTCTCCTCATCGCTGTCTACCAATCACTTCGGATATCTGGAAGGGGCCTTCCAGACTGTCAACCTGTCATCCGGGTATCTCAAGCTGGACTTCAGTTTCTGCAAAATTATGTATAAAGATTGTAGCAATAGAAAAGAATTGTTGCAACATGTACTTACAGATAAAAGGCAGCAAATTCACTTAATTTATCATCTTTGAGTTTTGTCATATACCAAACATTTGAGATATATATTGTTCCATGCTGATGAGTTGCAACAATCATTAACTGACATCTCTTAAAAATGTTCCTAGCAACCTAGTAATAGATGAGGTAGCAAGTGGGCTCATTGATCGCTCGTAATCGTATCCAATAACATGGGATGTTGTCCATAACAGTCATCATCGGTGCGTCTGGATCGAGCTCATAACATTAATCACTGGTTTGTCTATTTGAGATTTGATTATTTATAATCCTTGTCATTTAGCTGAACTATTGCTGGATGTGGTGTTAAATGAGTGAATTGGGTTTAACGCCTCTTTGAACAGTATTCCAGTTATATATGGCATGTAAGCTTGATTTGGGAAGAAAGCCTGAAGTGATGCAGGTCTTACATGTTTACCACTTTGATGAAACCCACAAGCAAGTGTATGATGCTACCCTCGATTCAAACCCACGACCATCGGTTTCTGTCAAGCCTAAGAGATGCAACTATGCGCAGCAAGTTGTAGTGCCTTTGATAATTAGGCCATCCATGCCAACAGGTGATAAAGAACAAGCAAACCGAAGAAATATTTGCAGAATAGCTACATGAACATGATGAACTAAACAGAATAATTTCAAATATTTACCACTCACTGATACTATTCTCTTGTTCCTCATTGCTTCCCTTTTTCCATTGATGCTGTGCAGATGACTGACTCATTCATTCATCCAGACATTCTGCAAACATAAGTAGCATTCACATTACAGAAATATCGAAACTGTACATGCTGTACATTGAATTCAATTGAAAAGGCCCCAGTTGAGTTTCCAACTTAGAACTGTCCTTATTAAAATATTTCATCCCAAACATTCAGAGATAAAACATAACCCCATATTTAACAACGGTCAAACAATTATTTGACAACAAAGCCAGGGTCATTCAACAAAAAGACTTTACATAGGGAATCACTTGTTGCAAAAAAGATTAGAAGTTGAACTTTTAACATAGTTTTTAACTTGAATTTCTATCTCTGGTTCAGTTATGGCGTTGCCGCTAACGATCTTGTGGATAGATCTACGTGGTTTTCTTTGCTTCTTCTGAATGACGTGAAGCTGATCAACAGAGAATTGGGTTTGGTCAAAGTTAGTGACGAGATTTTCCTTCTCAACGTTAGGGTTGGAACGTGGGCTGTGTACGTCGTCAGTAGCTGGTACTTGCTGCGACTTGTCTTCAACGTGTGATGCGTGGATAAAAGCAGCTGGTTGGAATGCAGATTTATCAATCATATCTGTCGAAAAGGGATAGATTCCAGACTTTCTGAATGCCGACTGCAAGTGACCAGGCGTTAAAGCAGCAGAATATGCCCTGCAGGCTACGGAGGCGATGTTATATCTGTTGACTGTGGTACCATCAGACTTCAACAGCTTGTGACATTCGGCATTGTAGATTTTTGTAAACGGACCGAAACATCCCACGTCCATTGGCTGCAAAATATGACTTGTGTGAGCCGGGAGGACAAACAACACAATATTGTGATCTTTTGCCCAGTCTATCAGAGACGGAGAAATGTGCGACTTGTGGCCATCCTACAGAAGAAGCAAACGTCTATTCGGCGTTGCTGGAGATGCATATCGAAGGAAATGCCTGTCCAAGTAATCTTGTAATATAACACCATTTGACCATCCCGATTCAGAAACAGTTCCGTCACTTCCCGCTGTACAGCCTTCAAGCAATTCACTGCGCATTCTAGCACCCGGAAATACAAAGAAAGGTGGAATAAATGTGCCCAGAGCATTTCCACATCCCAAAAGTGTGACGACAGACGATCTCTCCGAAGAAATCTCGTAGGCCACGGAATTTCTTGAGCCAACAATTTTCGGTGCGACATGGGACTGGTTGATTCCTTTCTCGTCTATGTTATAAATTGCTTCTGGTCTTGATTGGAAACCGTATTTGTCCATAATCATGGCAAGTTCATCAAAATATTTGTTGATGCATTCCTCTGAACTTGCTTTGGCACGAAGTTCCGTGAGAGACTTGGCACTTCTAACTTTCAACTCCGGACATCGCTCCAACAGACCATATAACCACTTGACAGATAATGGATGGGACAGGTCACGTTTTCCTAACTGACAATCAAAGTTAGACCCTAATTGGACAACCTCTTTCCTGGTATATCCGTATCCGATGGATGCCATGTATGTTACATGGTCAACAAGTCTAGTTTCTTGATCCGCATCAAAAATTGGAGTTGCACCTGACTTGACAGTGTCAGCATTGATCGTGCCTTTTATCCTGTCTCTCAGTGTTTGCTCGGGTACAGAGAAGTTTAATGTCGCTCTATGAACTGCAACTTTATTGTTTTTGACTTCCAAGTAAGCATTAGTCAAAGCTGTAGGCAAATAACTTTTGTATCCCTGTCGCGAAGGCGTCGGTAAACCCTATGAAAATGAAAAAAAAGCTATACGAGATGGCCCGAAAATGTTTCCATATGTTTATAATTTTAACAGACGGCAACACCTCAAGTCACGTGACTTATGTTTATTGACATCTAGACAAGCAGACGACGAGAGATGAGAAGGGTGGTGCTTACGGTATATATTTTATTTGATGTTTTGTAAATATGAAATTTGGTATTAGTGATCTAGGGCTATTTATCTCAGTGTTGGACATTTGTTTTTTCTGTACTTACGTTCAATGCAGCGATTCGGAACATTTTTGTCAGCAAGGCGTGGCAGTGTGTGTACATCAAAAGTACCGCTGTGTGACGTCATACGAGACTTATTAACGAGATATCACGATAATTACCGCGATCCACGAATCAAGGTTATCCACGAATTTAGGTAACGGTTCTGTATATAACAATATGTGATAAAAAGGGCGATAGATCGCCAGCAACTGAAGGTAGATCACCATGCTAGGGACCATGGGGACTTACAGTACTTTTGCTTCTTGCATGTATCCCAGCAGGATTTACATCATCCCTTTAGGTGTTGGCGATTAGTGACAAATTTAGCCGAATTAAAAGAACACATATTCTGCAATAGACCGATCCAGTCTGTCAATCAAATTTGGCGCATGTGTCAGTTTGAGCCAATCAGAAGGCCGGGCGCGCTTTGCGGATTTGTAAGACTTACTTCCGGGGTCAAACGACACCCGAGAAGCGACGTGGCTACGGTTTGTGCTATTTTCACTCGCGGTATCCATTACGTGTCGCTGGGATTAGATGTATACCTTTACCCAAACCCACAGGGTCGGGAGAAATTTTTTTGAGGCTGATCAAGATGTGTGGTACACAGGAACTCGATGATAGCGTGTTTAGCATAATATATCCGTATAGAAATTCACACCCCTCTATACATATAGACAAGGAGTGACACCCGCCATCTTGGTTCTTATTCAAGATTTCGCACTCGGTTCGAATCACAGCTCGGTATAACATGAAATATGAATGTCACTTATTTCAACCTATTGGAACTTGCTAAACAAACCAAAGGCTACACAATCGTGTTCATCTGTGTGCACCTCACCTCGTATTCATTTTAAGACAACCATCAAATCTCAACCCTAAGCTTCGCCGTCGAGGTAAACAAGAAAAAGGTGGCCGGAAATTACGGTGCTACACGGGCTTGAAATCGCCAAACGTTTCTGATTGGCTAAAATATATAATAGTGGATCTAAATATTAGCACACAGTGAAGGGAGGGAAATTCAAAACCGTCAAAGGTAAGCCTGCTTGCAAAGTTTTGGGGTTGACAAGGAACTGTACAGCATAATTAAACATTTTGAAGCAGATTATCATTGACGGTCTTGAATTTCCCTTCCTTCACTGTGCTGATATTATGATACACATTTTAACCAATCAGAAGCTTAGGGGTGAATTGATGGTTGTTTTAAAATAAATACGAGGTGAGGTGACCACAGATGAACACGAGTGCGTAGCCTATGGTTTGTTTAGCAAGTTCAAATAGGTTGAAATAAGTGCCATTCATATTTCATGTTATATCGAGCTGTGATTCGAACCGAGTGCGAAATCTTGAATAAGAACCAAGATGGCGGGTGTCACTCCTTGTCTTTATGTATATATAGGGGTGTGAATTTTTTTCTATACGAATATATTATGCTATACACGCTATCATCGAGTTCCTGTGGTGCGGTAGGCCTCACCATCAGTTAAATGTCGCCACCATCTTCCACGGGACCCTCTTGGGAATTTGCACGAATTTTCGCACATTTGCACGTATGCATAGTCAATACGGGTAAATGACAACACGTAGCAGGTTATAAACAAGCATAATGCTTGTAACTACAAAATCGTTTATGAATTATGTATTTTGGCAACATCGGGCATTGAGTTAGCAGGTCCTATTGCTGAAATGTGACACGCGAGACGGCCGTGACACGCTGTAAACAAATATGACAGTGATCTGATTTCGGTTAGTGCAGATTATTATTATTTACATTTAATTACAATCATCGCCCGCGCATTCAAGTTTCGCCGGCTGTGACGCCATAGCGAATAGCCAGTGGTTGTCCCCCCTAACGCCTAAAACGAGGCAGCTTGTGGGCGGGCTTATCGGTCGGGACTGGATCGGTCTATTAAAATAAATATACTTTGAATGACGTCGTCTTACGTACCATCTCCGGGGGATAATAGTTTTACGCTACTTCAACCCCCCTTTGAGGGGACAGCCACTAACAAACTTAGTTATCAAATTTATTCTACCAATATTAAGAAGTTCTATTCTACCAATATTAAGAAGTTCTTTATTTTATACAGGACTTAGTAATCAATATTTATTACACAATATTATTTCTTTAAAAAAAACATATTATTAAATCATTGCTGAAATTTGTAAAATGATCTTTCAAAGATGATGATTTGAAATATTTATCCCTTGTGATGGCAAAATAAATACAGTCAAGCAGCACATGCTTGACTGATTCTCGCATCACAAGGGATACAAAATGGAGGATCATTACGTTTAAAAAATATTCACGTGTATATTTGCTATGGCCATTACGACATCGTCGTATTATGACCTGTTCAAATCTGGACTTACATACCAAGTAGGTGTAACCGATAGTTTGTTTTATGCCATGTAGTTTTTTTATACCTACTTGCGTGTCCCACTTCTTTTGCATTAGATCTCTGATGTAAAATCTAATGACAGGTTTGTAATCACCGTAAGGAAAATAGCCTCTGATAGCCTGAGATACGAAAGAGAGTCCGAAAATTATGTAAATTGCTTATGCTTAGATTGTTTACCAATAAATTTCAGAGCTGTTAAAATAGCATGGGATTCGGCTGTAAAAATTGAACTATTATCTGGTAGTCGTGAAGACATAGTCAAATGACGGTGGCGCTGGCAACCGCGTTAATATCATTGGATCCGTCTGTAAATATGGATATTTGTCGTAAGAACCGACAAAAATGGGGGTAGGATGAACCGACTAAGTTGTGATTGTGTATAATCGTAACTTTGTATCAACCACTGGTGTGTCTGGTCAAGGGTCAATTACTTACAAGCTGGAAATTGCTGATGAAAGCCACAAAACCCTTTCCATAGTCAATCTCTGCCAAGTGCAGAGTCGATAGTAAAATTCCGACCATATCACGAGCATGCATCCATGTATTACAATCGAATATTTATGATGCAAGATGTACGCGAAAAGGTGAGCGTATCCTGCCCTACCAGTGGCACCCGTCACAAACACATGCAAAAACATGTCAACTGTTCACCTGAAATACACTGGGACAAATATCTGTCAAAATAGGAAATTTCATCGGACATTATTTTTGTCAATGATGCGTCAAATTTAGAAATGCCATCCACATTTATTCCATGAAACTGTTTTAAAGCTTTACTGAGGCTTTGAAGTTAATAACCTTCAAATAACCAAACAACTTTTTAGCAAGAGTCATATGACGCTTTTTGAAATCATTTAAAGAAAGGGCATGCTCGATATGTATCTCAAAAGTTGTGAAACGTAAACACCAAAGGCTGGAGCTGCAGGAATATTGCTCGACATAAATGGAAAGTTTACTATTGGAAAGCTTAAGTCATCCCCCTGTCTTACAGTTTTGTGGAGAGTGTTTTGACAAGCTGAATCTTTAATGCATAGATCTTAATATTTCTCGTTGGTCTCCTTTATTTCTAGTTCAGGTGAGTAAATCAGGGGAAGGGAATTGGCTAATTGATGGTTATTGAACGATATCAGATCATCGATATACCTGAAGCTTTGCCAAATTACCGTGTTTTGACTTTGCCAATCCGAGTAGAAATTCCGATTCATAATGCAGTAAAGAAACAGATCAGAAAGAAGGGGGACACGGTTGGTGCCGCTGGGGAGGGGTGTCTACTACTTACCGGAATGTCCTACCGCCACATTTTACATAGATGTTATCAATAAGGAAGTCTAACATTGCAGATATTGTTTTCTCAGTCGACGTCATCTAGAAACAAACAAACAAACAAACAAACAAAACACTTAAAACGATGTTATGCCAGATATCCTGTACCATTGGTCATTGTATCACCATGACTCCAGCACCTCGCGGTTTATCGTATCAACATGATGGGTTTTATTGGTCGACTGCGTTTAAATATCTAGATTTATGGGTGTGGCGTATTTGATAGATCCAGTCAAAAAGGGTTTTTGGAAGAAATACAGTCACATAAAACAAGTAGGTAGAATACATACATGTGTAGGTTGAATAATTATTTTTAATAATTTGTATCATTACAAATTATGTAAGTTCTGTCTTTCGCAGAACATAAAATGGGTATTATTATATTAATTATTTGCGAAAGATGAAGGAGCTCAAGAATATACATGCCTTTCATTGTCACAGTATACCCCTGTCGCGCAACCCTTGCTTGCCTTAAAAGGCGACTATGCTTGTATTAAGAGGCGACTAACGGGATGGGTGATCAGGTTCGCTGTCTTGGTTGATGATGCATGTCATCGTATCCAAATTGCGTGGATTGATGCTTATGATGTCAATCACTGGATTGTCTGGTCCAGACTCGATTATTTACAGACCGCCGTCAAATGGCTAAATATTGCTGAGTGCGGCGTTAAACAACCAACATATTAACTATCCTACTGTGCGTCTGAGACGTAGTTAAAACTTTGTTCACCGAGAGTTGCAAATCGTATACGCTACAGAATGTTCATACTTACCAGTAATACCTCATCTCTCGACGAGTCAACTATTTTTAATTCTTATTTAGAACTTACTTATGAGTCGTCATTATATCGAACTGGCTATTCAAGCTCCAGTTATGAAATTCTCATAAATTCAAGGTTCACTAGATTGTAGAACAAGAGAAATGTGTGTGAGTAACCCAGTTCGCAGTATTGTGGAGGGTACAAATCAAACAATTAGGCTAAATTTTGTTAGAATAACAAAGAGCTACGATTTGTTTTCATAAGTATTTCATTGTCACAAGTGTTCTTCTCTAGTTGCATTTGGTCCGATTTTACCTTGTTACATTTTGTCGCTATGTTGGGTCAGGTGAAATGGGGTTAAACACGGAGGCAGTCTCGCAGTGAGGGACACATGACTGCATTTCGTAACGTTATGTCAATGTAAACTGATCTGTCAAATGTGACATCTCAAAAACTAGAGTAACTTCCCTTCGATAAAAGGTTTTAGCGGGCGGACCTATGGATTGCCGCGAAATCCATAAATGACAAATTTATATTTGTGTAGACAATTATCTTGAAATATTATGTGAAGGGAATGCCTTATTGCCTGTGTTGTAGTGGAGCAAGTTTCAGTAGGTACTATATTACCTGTTGTCACTGCCCAACTAACTAATCAGTGAACTTGGGACGTAAATATTTATGTGCACATTCAAGGAAATGTGGCAATGTTTAGGTACCATATGTGAGAGATGTTTTCTCCAGATAGAATTTAAGAATAACATCATCAGATAAACATGTCAACACGCGAGTGTGTTTAGGGATGGTAAATTCGTGTGTCAGGAATAGGCACTACGTATTTAGCGAGGCTAATTGATATTAACGTAATTGAGGCGAATGCGAAAAATCTAAATGTACTTAGTGATTTCAATGTTTCGTTCGTGGAAGGCTATTTTCAGAAACTGTCCAGTATTTCTGGAAAATCACAAATGGGAAAGGGTTGCAAATACTTTTCTGAAGCATATATCCACGGCCTGAAGGGTAAGTAATCGTTCTTCACTTGTCTACTCAACACGATAAGGCTAATGTTTCCGATGTTCCTCAGCTGTTATTAGGGAAGCTACTCCAAAGACATAACTTTCACTTCCCCAAGCCTGGCATCTTCCAAGAGGTGAAAAACTTAAGGAAGCTTAGTCAGATGATATTGTTATTCAAGGGTATGACAATGAAAGCCCTGCTCCTGTCACTAAAAATGGTATTCAATCTAACCTCTACAATCCTTCAATAATAACCTCTATAACCAATCCACTTAGTTGATTCACTAACCGAGATCAGACCGGATCTATTACTTTTGACAGTTGCTTAAGTCTAGACTTTAAGTCTAAAGTATGCACTTCAAAAAAGAAAAGAAACGCTAAGCCAGATTTGTGTGGGTAGGAAAATACATTTTATACGAGGAACCGTATAAGGTATTGAGCCAAAATGTGGTGGAGAGAACACTTGGTGATTGTAGTCATCTCAGTTATCGGTACATAGAAAAGCCCAAGGTGAAGTTCAGCTACCATCAATAACGCGTATGTCTCCCATTGGAATCGATAACGGCCTGACATCTCCTGCCCATGGAAGAGACGTGTATGCGAATCACATCCTAGGGAATGGTAGCCCACTCGGTCTGCAACGCAAAAGCCAACTGCTGCAACGTCTGGGGTTGTGGTTGACGTCGGCGTAGCCGTCTATCCAATTCACCCTACAGGTGCTCTATCGAGTTTAAATCTGGGGATATGGAGGGCCAGGGGAGAGCATCAACGTTGTTGTTGTGTAGACAGGCTCTTGTGATCTGTTCTGTATGCGGTCGATCGTTGTCCTGCTGGAATACACCGTTGCCGTTGGGAGCAATTGGAAGGACGTGTGTTAAGAAAATTTCGTTGATTTTATCGTTGAGCCGTAAGATTGCCCTGGACATGGACCAAACCTGTCCTGCCATGATGAGAGATAGCCGCCCACATCATAACGCTAACCCCACCTTACCTGTCCACTTCCTGTACGCAGTTTTCGGCGTAACGTTCTCCCCGACGTCTCGAGACCCGTGTTCTTCCATCCCCTCGACGGAGGAGAAATCTTGATTCGTCGCTGAACCAGACATCTCTCCATCCGCCTGAGGCCATACCCTGTGTTGACGATACGAATGCAGTCGTTGTTGACGATGTTGTCGACTCAATATGACGCGTCGAAGAGGACGTCTTGCTGCTCTTAAACGGTTTCGTAAGGTCTGGTCGGAGATTCTGCGCAGTCCGGGTATTTTGGATCCGGTTGTTGTGGCTGTGGTCGTCCTTTACGTAGGTGGCGCAGTCGGATGTAGCGATCTTGGGCGGGGGTGGTTACTCTTGGTCGTCCCGACCGTGGCCGATCACGTGTTGACCAATGCTCTTGAAACCGATCCCATAGCCTTATGATGGTGCTGGGCACTACATTGAAAACCCTGGCTACAGCTGATCGGGATTCCCCTGCCTGCAAGCGGCATATGACGTTGTTTCTTTTTACTTCTGTTAATCTTGGCATGTTGTTGAACTGTCACTGTTCGATTGACGCAGATACCAGGCAATCAAAAACCTTGCTCTTTGACGCCGTTCATAGTTCTGCTTTACGTGCAGTGCGTGCAGCTCCATTGCCCTTTTGGTTTGCACAGTGCGATTTTCCGAATCCCACGTGTTTCCCGACTTATGGTTTGCATGTCCTTGTTGTGATCATTTTGATCTGGGAAATTTGTGAAAAATCTAAATAATTTCTTTTGTATATCATAACATTTAAGTATAAAGTGGTGTGGATATTTCCCCTGGCTGTTCCTAGCCGGATCCTAGTTGAATCCCATCCCTGGAAATTAAACTCTTCCCCAATCAAGATATGACTACTTGCATGTGTCTGAGGACCAATTTCGAAACAAAACAAACAACATCTACCAAATACAGAATGATGCAGTTGGTTGTAACTGGCCTGAAATGCTGTGGCGTGGCATGATGAGTATCATCATTTAGAAACATTTTATTTCAACCAACATAACTGGGATTCAAAATGCAAGACAAAGTTGGATGATTTTTTTTTCAAATATTTCCTTGACTCAATTGTCACATTGAATATTGACAAGATTGCTACTGTAAAACTGTTTTACCTGAATGGACTTGATACCCACATGCAGAATATTTGAAATTATTGTAAATACTGTTTTACTGTACTATTAAATTGTATATTGAATTATACTGTGCCGCAAAAGAAACGTCATCCCAAGTAACATTGCATGAAAAGTTCTCATTTAAATATCTGGGTCATTTTTGTAAAAGGTTCTTAAATTTAACATTACTTTGTCCGGAAAAATGAAATTTGATGATAAAAAACCCAAAGCAGATGACAATAAAACCGATCGCCCACACGCATCACGGCAACGGCCATGAACGTGAGTTCCATGCAAATTGAAATGCACATGCGTTCCCCCATTTCTTGCCCTATATCAATCCGCCCAGATCGGATAATATTCATTCGTTATTGAATTGCTACCACATGCCAAGATTGACAAGAAATCAGCGACACCAGGCCCTTGGACGATTGCAAGCTGGACAAGCCGCCCGGCAAGTAGCCAATGCATTTCAAGTCCACGCAAGGACCGTATAAGGCTCGAGCAACGGTACCAGACCACCAACACTACAGATGAACGACCACGTACTGGAAGACCAAGGGTCACCACCCGATGTCAGGATCATCAGATTGTGCGACAGCATCTTCAAGATCGCTTTGTTACTGCTGCGGAAACTGCTCGACAGACCATGGGGAGACACCAGCGACACATCAGTGCGGACACCGTGCGTCGACGATTGACGAGCAGACACCTCCACTGTCACAGGCCACACGGAGGAGCCATTCTGATACCATCATCGCCGGGACCGTCTTTAGAGGGCAACACAGCACCAGCATTGGCGCCACCAGTAGTGGCAGAGAAAACCTCTTCTCAGACGAGAGCCGGGTGGGGAATGGTCCGAGCATCATGGTGTGGGGTAGAATTGGTCTTGCACAGGGGACCGGTCCAGTGGTCTTCCAGAACATCGGTCCAGGGCGAGGCAATGGTGTCACAGCAGCTCGGTACATTGATCAAGTCTTGAGACCACACGCCATACCTCATTTGGCACGTCGCCGCAACCACGAGTTTCAGCATGATAACGCCCGTGCCCACACTGCGAGAGCAACAAGGAACTTCCTCCAGCAGAATGGCATCAAAACCATGCAGTGGCCTGCCCTCAGTCCCGATTTAAATCCCACTGAGCACTTGTGGGACGAGATTAGAAGACGACTGAATGAAGTCCGACCAAGGTCGACAACTGCAGCTGAACTGCGTCAGGCGTTTCTCAGAGTGTGGGCTCAAGTGCCTATGGACTTCATCAGCCGCCTCATCCATTCCATGTATCGACGTTGCACGGCAGTCATCAATGCACATGGCGGACACACGAGATACTGACTTGTGATGCCATTTGCTCAGAGACTAGTGTTGTGTTTCACTTTAAGAACATTTGACACTTTAATTTCAACCTTGATGATCAGTTTTGCCAAGTTTCATCTTTTTAATATGTCTCAAAGTAGGTTTACAGTGTTTGGACAAATAAGGTTTCTCATATATCTATCCATGGTGACGTTTCTTTTGCGGTTTAGTATATTAATATTTTTGAATTTGTTTTTCAAAGAGAACATACTGTCAGATCAATGCAACAGGAGTTAGTAACCTACAACAATATAATTAACTCATATAAAAAACAAACACATGAAGTACATGAATTTATGGTGTATTAACAACAGTGTAATAACAATAGACACATTGACACTAGGATTGCACCGATTACTGATACATGACAATTACATTTTCAGAGGATACGAATTGCAAATATTTCTAAATGTGTATATTGGGTACAAATTTTAGACCTGATTATTTTGTTCTTGCATGATTAAACCTGGAAATGTTATCTCTTCAAAATTAAATTACAAATGTCTTACACAGGGGAGATAACTTCAATTAGGATATTTCATCAAATATTTCCTTTTATCCATGGTTAAGAAATGGTAAGCAAATTTAATATGCTAATGTACGGCTCCAGAAAAATTACAATTTGTTCCCAATGTTTTGCAATACAAATCTATATATGACGGAGGGTCAGCGGCCGCCGCATCATCATGTCATACAAATTATGATGTATCAATACTTTTTTGAACACACACATAACATTAAATATGTTTCTGGAGTTACAAATAAGGTGCAGGGAATATGTGCTAAAAAATCATTTAATATTTCAGATAATATCAAAATATCAAATGTAAATACTACAAGGTATAGAAATCTGTTTAACATCTATTTAAGAATCATATCAAATTGCAAAATTAATTCAATGATTTGTCATACTTACTGTATATGTGATGGTGGATTCCTTCTGGGAGATTCCTCAGCTGAGGGGAGATTCCTCTTGATCAGCATCATCTGAAATACATATTTGAAAAGTAAATAAATTTCAGTTATGGTCACCAGATTGACCTACACTTTTTCCTATATGGCTAAGGTAGTGCTCATTGGTCAGTGTTTTTACAGTTATGTATTTACGTTTTTTTTACCTACACGTGTGTCATATTTACTTGAATATGACAAAGATTTACAGCAAATCTTATGTTATTGAAATAGAATGTTCGCGATTAACGTTTACCGACATGTACCTCGAGGATCTATGGCAAGAGTGTATCTTGCCAGTCGTCCCACTGTAGACAGTCCACTGAAACACTGGGGAACAGCACCTGGCTTCAGTGTCTTCCCCCTGGGTGTCCATTTGAAGTCATCCTTCAACTGTGTTTGTGGTTATCTTTAAATAGAATAATTATCATTTTTTTCACATACACAAACTCACTGCACATATCGTTTGAAGTTGGTGCTAACATCTATGTAATCTCACATCATATATTTACCGTGGGCCTAAATGTCTATTAGCTACTCCACATTTACTTGAATGACATTATACTGACAAAATACTGACAAACGAATTTTATTATTTGTAATGTCAACTTAGAGACTATGTAATATAATTAATATCAGTTTGATCTTGAGTATTAAACAGTTTGAATTTGTTTGGCGACACATGTTTCATGTACTTACCGTGAATGACTTTCCAGGATCTCTGCGTATATTAGTCACCCACTGCTTTCTCACGGTCTTATCATTGGGAATGTGGTAGAAAGGCCCCGTAAAATTCCCCCGAGCATCTCTTCTACCCAAAGGTACACAGCAGTAATCCTTCCTCTCGAGGTCGCCATTACCAGGGGGTGATTGACGACGTTGGCCTCACTTTCGATTTGATCTCTGGGGTCATGCATTTAAAAATGGTCTATGATGTTTATTCCTAAAATAGAACATTTACCATCCCAAAACGCACTCACGTGCACGTGATATTCCCTATATATGTCACAGAAATCACATGCCTTGGGAAATATATACACATGCTATACTATAACACACATACTATTGCCCTTTATGAGCTTTTGTTTAAAGCAGTTTTAAATTGTGACGGGTTAAAAGAGGATGATCCAGCAAATATCGAGGTATATCATTATTAAATGTATTGTTATGGCTTTTCACATCCGTAATTGGTCGAATCCTAAAGTTGTGGATAGAGTGAGTGAGTGAGTTAGGTTAAACGCCGCTTTTAACAGTATTCCAGTTATATCGCGTATCAGCTTAATGTGTGAGGAAAGCCCGAAGTGATACATATATCAGACGTTTACCACTTCGGTGAAATCCACGAGCACGGGGATGGTGCTAACGAACCTAGAAACATAATTGGGGCGAAACGGGATTCGAAACCACAATCATAGGTTTCTGGCTTGCCCAAGGGACGCAACCCTGCACTGCCCCTGTTTTGGATAGAGAAAAAAGATATAGAAAAAGCATATAGCTTCATAAAAAATGTATTCCTTAAAAAGGCATCCGACAGCGTGAATCGGTGTCCATGGAGAAACTGTTCAGCCGAAATAATTTCAACTTATTATTTTTGTGTGTCAGAAAAGTCATTTGACGACATCAGATTGCTTTATTAGCAGATGTGGTGTAGGGTAACGTTCTATCCTTACTTCAATCTTCGTCTTGACTGAAAGAATCAGAGCTTCAAGGTTATCAGTTAACACAGAAGATATCTTCACTGACGACTACTTCAATAGGCGTACGCGTCAATATATACTGAACAACAAAAGTTCATGTGACATTGAATAAGATTTAATGCAAAGTTATGTTTTTTACCAAATCTGAAACAATTTCGGTTTGCAACAGATAAAAGACTCCTGCAAGTGTTCAAATGGTTTAATTAGCCATACTGACTTCAGAAAATGCGTAATTTCATTAAAAAAAACATGAACATACCAAAATGTCAATTTACAAATCAATAGCGTCTGTGTCCACCTCTGGTTGCGATGCAAGCAGCACATCTTCGTCTCATGGAATGGACCAGGCGTCGCACAAAGTCCTGTGGGATTTCTGTCCATATCTGCTGGTGCATGTTTCGTAGTTCCTGGAGTTGCGGTGGAACACGTGATTGACGTCGAAAGCGCCGATCCATCTCATCAATCATGTGCTCGATTGGTGAGATCAGGGGAGCGAGCCGGCCAGGGGATGACATTCACGTTGTTTAGTTGAAGAGAATTCTGAACAAGTCGAGCAATATGAGGCCGGGCGTTGTCATATTGAAAGGTAATGCCTGGGCCATGACGACGCAAAAACGGTAGAACAAAAGGGCCGATGATCTCGTCGCGGTAGCGCTGTCCATTGAGATTTCCATCTACTACTAACAAACTGGTCCTCTGTCTTGCTGTAATCCCACCCCATACCATAACGCTGCCGCCCCCGAACCGATCTTCTTCCATGACACAATGATCGACGTAACGTTCACCTCGACATCGGTACACTCGAATCCGTCCAAAGCGTGGCTGAGGTGAAAACGAGACTCGTCAGTAAATATAACTTGTCCCCACTGCATGGCCGTCTAGCGTAGACGCTGTCTTCACCAGTGAAGACGTGCTTGACGGTGGTTTCCTGTCAAAATGGGACGTCTGGCGGCTCTTTTGGCGATAATCCCTGCACATCTGAGGCAACGACGTACGTTTTGTGAAGCTATTCGTCGAAGGCCAGGGATGCTTCTTGCAGTCACTGTTGCTGGCTGGAGTCGATTTCGTAGGTGTGTTGTTCGAATCCAGTTGTCTTTTCGATTATTTGTTATGCGTAGCCTGCCACACCGAGGATGGTCTCTGACTGCATCCGTCTGTTGCCAACGTTGCCATAAACACCAAATGGTGTTTCTGTGGACGTTAGATTGTCTTGCAACATCACGTTGACTCGATCCTGCTTCAAGCATACCAATGGCTCGCTGACGCTCATTTTCGGACAGGCGTGGCATTTCGTTATGTTGAATAATTGCGTAATTTTGTTGTTTTTCTGAGTGGTTGTGGAATCCCGTTAACGCACATGTTTTTATACCCATTCTTGGGTAGTGAAATGCATTTGGCTTGCATAAAAGTCAACTTTTGCATGGAATGCATGCTTTTCTGTTGCAGTTTTTTGTGACTTGATTCCATACATGTACTACAATATTGAAAACCAAACTTTACTTGTTTGAAAAATACACTAAAATATTGGTGTCAAGGAAGCTTTTGTTGTTGAGTATATGTAAAACCATGATCATTGAGGAAATTTACAGTACGTGAAACACGGACTTTGACAATCATACGCTACAAACAAGCAGTTATTATGATACCTTTGCAATGTATTTTCTGCACGAGTGTGGGGAGGTTATTAATGTTTTGGAACATACACTTATGATAAAAATATTTGAATCCAAAATATACCAAATCCTTTGCGTGGTTTTGCTATTTATCAATTGAAAAGAGTTCTTATTCGTTGCATGCGATATTTTCAGAACGATACATTATGCCGTTTACGACAAAGCCATTGCTTTCCAAGAAAACTTTTCAAAATATTTGGTTTAAAACAGCACAAGATGTGTTTGCAATATTTACCAAATAAATAGAACAAAGGAATGGAAATTTCCTCTTTGTATGTTAGAATGAACCACTTGTAATCAATATCTGGAAGAAAAAGCATGTATGCATTATACCATTTAGAGAACAGGTTTGTATCTCAGACAAATTTACATTTGTCCAAGCATGCAGACGTCGAAGAACTTCTGAAAGTGATACTGTTATTGCAAGATAACTTTACAGTACATGTGGTGAAGTATGTAATGCACTTGTCAGGTACATTCACAGCGCAACGTGTGGGGACACTGTATGTCGAGTTGCATTGCGTTCCTAAAACAGTAGGAGAGTACAATAATGCGTGGTTGTCCCACGTGAAGAAATACGCATTGTTATTGCGTCGTATATCTCATGTCAAGAAGCAACGAAGTATAAGTTCCTTCGACGGTGTTATTGAATGTACATGCTTGTCTAAACCAATGATATATTGTAAGTGTTCATGAAGAAAATCGATGACATTGTCAGTACACACACATCAATCACATCAGCAACATCTGTACGTACCGACACGTACAAACCTGTGTAAGTCTAGTGTTTTCGGTCTATTGTCACCAGGACATGCTGTGATTAATGGCATACCACGGCCACGGCCACGGCTATATCAGTTTTCACACATTGCTATGTGGAATACGTATTTCATGTCTCGTGTTCAGTCCTGAAATGTGCGTGTGTATGTAGGCCCTAACATACACATAAGTATCATTGTAAAGCTGCAGTGTCTTTCCAGAAACCATTTGTTTATCTTTACAACCAGGTAATTCCCGCGAATCCAGACAGACAATAGTGTTTGCTAAAAAGCCTTATTCATTTCAAAACGTTTTGTCTTACAAAGTAGGCTGAGCAACATACTGTGAGATATTATTTTATTGGGACTGGGAAACTACTCGGCAGGTCTACAGGTCCGTTTGCGATATCACGATAGTATATGGTTATATGAGAAACTTGAACTTTGAAAAATGTTAACACATGTGAACAAAATGTGGTAAATGTAGGGCTCTGCTTCTTAAAGATCTTGGATTTGAAACCGAAATCCCTTAATTGTATAGTATTTTAGCATTGCATATGTTGCACACATGGATAGAAATTGTATATTGGTCCGTATAGTTTCGAGATTTTCGCCGTCATATAGATGAACATTGCTTTCGAAATATGCTTCGAAAACAAGTCTTTGCTGCACTGAAATACATTTAGGAGATGCTACAGACCAATCCTAGTAAAAGTATCCAGTTAAGTCAAGACCACCCCCCTGCTCAACATAGGGATTGTAGCGATTGTTGGAGGTTACCCAAGTAACAAACCGTGATACCATTCACAGCTCGTGCAGTATATATAATGTTCGTCTGATTCACAGATCACAGCCTGGGATTTTATCGAATAAAAATAAATGTCCCCGAAAATTGCAGAAAAAAATAATTATGCTGACACAAACATTTTTTGAAAAGTCTTTGTACTTAATGAAATTCAGGGTCATAGTTTTAAATGACAAAATATCGGGGGGTTTCAAGCTGGAAAATTATCTTATCTCGATACAAAATGGCAAACTATCGGGGACTATCAAATGGTCGGTCCCTGAGCCCCGACGGAAAGTATGGTATTTTAGGAGCGCATCCAGCACTCACTGCTGAACACCACAACAGAACCAACGTGTGTGTTGTGCGTATCGACTGCTTGTCCAGCGGCGGTTTAGAAGGGCAAATTGACATATTAAACATGCTATTACTTACTTATTTTGCCATATTCCAGAAAAATAGGCTGGGTGAAAATTTAATTCAACACAGTTCAACACGTCCACATGCCTTTCACGAGACCACAGGGGCTTGTAACGCAAACATATAGCAGCTAAGATATATGGTCACACACAGTGTCAGTATACTGCATAAAAGGAAAGGGATGTAACGAACACTCTAAGTTCGTCCGAGGACAAATTCAACAATGTCCACCGTTAATACCCCTTTGAAACTTACACTCATTTCAAGCCAGTACATTTAACTACACAATGAGACATATATGAAGAAAATCGAAGCAGTCATTTTGGAGCTAGCGTCTTCGGAAGCTCAAAATATCGTGATTTTTAGATACCGAATCAAAATCCCTGCTCAGAATTTGTACCGCTAACTTACCGATTTTTCTTTATTGGATCGTGTACACAAATACCACGCGCCAGAACACGTCCAATCGATGGTACCTGTCAGCGCGCCCATCGCCATTCTTTCCGCGACACATAAACCTGATGGTATGATGAGTTTAGAACATTGATTCGCCTCAATAAGCCCTTTGCCGTGCCCCGTCCGCCATAGACGACCCTGGCCTTGATGTACCCCGCGTGACAAACACCACGTGATTTAAAACAGTGTAGATAAAATATAACATCAACTACCTTGTCTTTGATAGGCATTAAGAAGTGATACATATAAGGAAGAGAATTTATGGATGTCAACTTTTTTAGGATGAGGAACACAACGTTTCGGTGTATCTACTTACTCCTTCATCGGGTGCATAAATGCTATGAAGCAGAGAACATATATATGTACCCGTAAGAACAAGAAAAGTAATAAGATGACGATGGTAGAAACTTAACAAGGGAGGCCAACAGTTAATTGGCGCTGATAGATTTAATATCACCTATCAGCGCCAATTAACTGTTGACTTCCCTTGTTAAGTTTCCACCTTTGTCATGATTTTTTTTATCAATTCTTTAACCACTAGGCTTCCTTACCACCCCAAATTAGAAAAGGCATATAGAAAATCACTAACGGTGGTGACAGTTTTGCATAAAAATATCATTTATAGATTTTAACATTATTTACATGTGTGCTGATCGCACGGTTTAAATACCACGATGGCACGGTTAAAACCAACCCTCAGTGCTCTTACAATTTCAAGAATATGTAACAAATATATCACACTTATTTTTAAAACGCTAACTTACGATATTTAATTGACTCCTATCACATGAAGATTATATATTTACACCAGCGATATCGTTTCACTCGCCACAATATTAACGTGTTTGGGAGCGCCATGGTAGTTTCTAAGTATTGCGCATGGCAGTAAACAGTGCTTTGCGGATCGTCGTTTTGCAACAGCTGTGAAGTACACGAATATAATTGTGGCTATAACTACGATTGACATTTTGAACTTTTAATTTTTAACAAGCCATGTAACAGACTTACATGGCTACGAATGCAAATACGATGTTGAAGTGTTTAAACAAAGTGTCCGACAAACGTGGGGAAAAACAAGAACAAACAAATAATACACCAGAAAAAATATCGATATCGACGTTGCTTAGGAAGAAAGTGAACCTGTTTTCAAACGTTTGAAGCGGGTAACACCACAATGTTGCCCACACCTGAAATATACATCTTTGCCTATTTGTGATAGAAATACGTTCTACTTCGCAAAATATTTTTTTATGATTTATTTCTTTTTGGAGTACACAAACAATAAGTTTACAGAATATAATTCACATGCAATCTTAAATACATACAAGTTACAAAGTATATCTATAGATAATAACAAACAAAAAATATTCCAGTGTCATATTGTTGGATTGTGCAAGTTCGTGGCTTTAATCGATAGGTGGTGACAGACAGACCAAAATTTCATGAACTGTGTGTATTGACATTAAGAATATGATATATTTCTGTCGATGTAATATGAATCGGTTTTTTCTTGTTAAGTGTGTGGGAAATGTGGTATGGAGTCGGAAAAGTTTGATTTGAATATGTTTTGCTTTGTTACAGTTATAATATGATTTAATACATCATTTCGTTTTTGTTGTCAATTTTGAAAATTCTAGTTCTATTCCAGTTTTGTCTTTGATCAATTTAGTAAGGTTGTTCCAGATATGTTTTACAATGTTGCCTCAAAGAACATGTACACTAAGGTTTGTTTTTCTCGTTTACAAAAATTGCAAAGAAATGATTCTTTATATCCCATTTTGTACAGTATCTCGTTTGTTGGAATAATTCTGTGAATAATACTGTATTCGAACCGTTATTGTTTTGAGGACACATTATATCTGTGGGGGCAACGATTAATCGTTTGCCAATCTTTTCCCGTCATGTTAAGGCCAAGATCTAGTTCCCATCTTTGTATGTATTTTTGGGATATCATATTGTTGGATACTTTATTTAATATATCATAAAATAGTCTACATCCACCCTCTCCATTAGGTTTTCAGGGAAATATGATAATAAGGGCAGGTGTAACTAAGATGTTAGGGCTATACTCTTACGCTTTAGATATTGTTTTATTGCTATAATAAGATTAGAATATTCCAGGAAATGTGTTTTACAGTCGTATACATGTTTTAGGTCTAAATTCTAGAAAATTTCCGTTCTCGTCTATCAAATCATTTACAAGATTAATACCTTTTCCCGATTAATGTTTATGTCATAGCTTTCTTTTAAAACCAAATTCCTACTAGAAAATATACATTAATCAATCTATATAGGTAAATTAATATGACTATTCTTAAAGTAAATTCAGTGTAGTGAATGCACTAACTGACCGCCGCATACAACTTACTTACTTACTTACTTATATTGGAGATTTTACGTGCGCTTTCCGACGGCAGCGTATTTCGCACACGGGCCCGGCCAGGCCATTTAATGTGTTTGCGAAAAGGGGAAAACGTTGTTTGGCAATCCAGTAGGGGTGTTTAAGTGGTTGCTTATATAGAATTTTGGAAATTTTGAGATTTGGAAAAAATGCCAAGAGGGTTTGGGGGGCGAACTAAGGGAGCTGAGTATGGAAGTTTGTTAGTTTGATTATGTGGTTTGGTTTTGGTAGTTTATTGGGGTTTTAAATGCGATTTATTAGTCCTGTTTTGATTAAGTATACGCCTAAGGCTTTGAACTTTTCTATTTTATTTTGTGGGTTTAGGATTGCTTCTAGAGTAAGAGCCTTATTTAGATTTAGGGTGGTTTGTAGTGTAGTTCGGTGTGTTAGGTAGTGGGTGCAGTGTATGAGTGCGTGTTCTGGGGTTTCTTAGTGTTTGCAATGTGGGCAGGTTCCTGTTGCGTGTTGGTTTTTTTTATATTTTGAGGTGGTTATTTAGGTTGGTATGTCCTGTTTGGAGTTTAGTGATTACTCTGTCGATTTTTTTGGACGGATGTAGAATTTTTGGTTTGGTAAGGGTGTTTTTGAGAACCTTTTTGATTTGGCTATTTGAGTTTAGATATAAGTTATGCCTTTTTTTGGTGATTTTTTGTTTGTTGACACTTTTAATTTCTGATTTTGAGATGGGCAAGTTTAAGCTTATTTCTCGGATTTTGAGGGATAGATGAGTTGCTTTATCGGCGTTTTCATTGCCGTATATTCCTACGTGGGCGGGGATCCAAATGAATACTATTTGTTTGCCTGCCTTAGTTAAATCGTTTGAGCTTTTTAGTATTTGATTTATTAGTTCAGGGCGGTTTTTGGTGTTTTTATTTTGGAGGGCTTGTGGTCCACTGAGCGAGTCGGTAAGTATTAGGATTTATTGTTGTTTTTTAGATTGTTGATTATGAAGGGCTGAGGCCATGCCCATTAGTTCGGCCGTGAATATTGATTGGTTGTTTGGGAGTCGGTAGGGTTTTGTGGTTTTAGTTGGTTGTGTGGTATGGACTCCGAAACCTGTGTGTTTGGAGGTCGGATCTGAGGATCCGTCTGTGTAAATGTGACAGCAATTTGGCCAGTTTTCATGTATGTATCCTAGTGTGGTGGTTTTTGCTATGTTTGGGTCGGTTTGTTAATTATTGTGCTAGCTAGTGTTATGTCTGTTTTGGGTGTTTTAAGTTTTGGGGTGAAGATATTTGATTTTTTACAGTTTTGTTTAAGATTGTTTATTTGGTGTTCATTTAAGTAATTGGTTATTCTTTGGGATAATGGAGTAAGTAGAGGGTGTTTTCGAGCTAGGGCTGGGTTTTTGGGGCTGATATTTTTGTTTATTAGGTTTTGGATTAGGGGGTTTAATTGAGACGCGGCCCAGAAATTTAGGGTAAATTGTTCCCTACGTAGATTTAGTGGCATTTCTCCTGTTAAGGCCTGGAGTGAAGTGTAGGAGGTGCCATGTTGAGTGCGTGTTATTAGTTTTAGAGCCTGATATTTTATTGAGTCTAGTTTTTTGCTTAGGGATTGGTTTAGGGTGTCGTATATGGCACATCCGTAGTCTATTTTAGATCTAATTAGTGATATATAGAGTGAGAGGAGGGTTTCTTTAGAGGCCCCCCAGTTTGAGCCAGTTAGGCATCTTAGCGTATTTAGATCTTTGCTACATTTAGTTATTAGATTATTTATGTGAGCGTCCCAGCAGATATGTTCATCGAAATTTAGTCCTACGAATTTGGTTTGTTTTAGGAATTGGATTGGTTTGTTGTTTAGCTGGAGTTTTGGGGAGGCGGGTTTTATGTTTTTGTGTTTAAATACTATTCCTGTAGTTTTTTCCGAGTTAAGGGAGAAGCCCCATTTGTCAGCCCATTGCTGTATTTTGTTTAGAGATTTTTAAAGTAGGTTTTGGGCCATTTTAATGCTTTTTGTGCGGATCCAGAGGGCTCCATCATCCGCGAATTTAGATGTGTTTATTTTAGGGGATAGGCCCTCGAATAGATCGTTTATCATTATATTGAAGAGTGTGGGGCTGAGGATACTGCCCTGGGGAGTGCCATTTTCTAGGGGACATTGGTCCGATAGCGTTTGGTCTATACCCACGGTTATTTTACGATTGTTTAGGAAGTCCTTGATGTAGTTTATTATTTGACCTTTGAGTCCTATTTCTTGTAGTTTTTGTATTAGTCCGTCGTGCCATACCATGTCGAAAGCTTTGGAGAAGTCTAAGAAGATGCCTGTAGTATATTGTTTGCTGAGTTGTCCTGTTTTAATGTCCTGCTCTAAACGGGCGAGGTTATCTAGGGTTGAGCGGCCAGGAGTGAAACCACTTTGATCTGGGTTTATGATGTTATTTTGAGTTAGGTAATGTTGTAGTCTGTTTTAGCCATAGATTCCATTACTTTACATACGTTTGAAGTTAAGGAAATTGGTCTATAGGAGTTAGCCTGATCAGCTGGTTTATTAGGTTTAGGGATTGGTATGACTAAGGCCTGTTTCCAGGGAGTAGGTGCTTGTCCGTTTGCCGCATACAAGATATTTTATGTTTCACATATGCGGCTAACTTACTTCCGTACTTACTTTGGAGATTTAACTTGCGCTTTCCGACTGATGCGTATTTCGCACACGGGCCCGGTCAGGCCATTTAATGTGTTTCCGAAAGGGGCGAAAGTGGTCTGTGCAACCCGAGAGGGAGCTTTAGGGTTTGCTTATATAGAATTTGGGAATTTTAAGATTTGGAATAGATGCCGATGGGGTTTGGGAGGAGAACTAAGGGGGCTGGGTATGGCTAGCATCTCATAAATGGTCGAGTGAGTGGGTGAGTGAATATGGCTTTACGCCGCTTTTAGCAATATTCCAGCAATATCACGGCGGGGGACACCAGAAATGGGCTTCACACATGGTACCGATGTCGGGAATCGAACCCGGGTCTTCGGCGTGACGAGCGAACGCTTTGACAACTAGGCTACCCGACCGCCCCCATAAATGGTCGAAGACGCCCTTATAGACGATAATACTTACAAACTTGCAACGTAAGTAATTCCAACGTTATTAATATATCACTCAGTAAACCAAAACTGTTATGTTATTTGGTTATATTGATAAAATAACAATATTTTTTCGTAATAACTGTTGAAACGGCTTCAAGGGACCCGTGAAACTTTTTCCAACGTCCTTGGAAACAAATTGTCCAAAATCTTAAAGTATTTCCGCAAAGAAGCTTCAGATATTAGCTTTGACCCTTCATGCCTACATTCGACGTTTTTGAGTCAGCGAGTGAGTATGGTTTTACGCCGCTTTTAGCAATATTCCAGCATCATCACGGCGAAATCATCACCAGAAATGGGCTTCACACATTGTACCCATGTCAGGAATCGAACCCGGGTCTTTGGCGTGACGAGCGAACGCTTTAACCACTAGGCTACCCGACCGCCTCTCGACGTTTTTGAGCAGAAACAAACCATCCTTCCGGGGTGAAATGTCAGCGGTGTAGCGGGTCATGTAACCTTTTTCAAGTCGTCTGTCCCGAGAAAATGTTTACTCTTTTGGTGAGCTGTAGCTCCCTTGTCCCTGTCACTGCGGTCAAAGCGATTGGTGGTTTGGCATTGCCACGACAGGGGCTACATGGCTAAAATTACTGAAATGCAAGTAAATCTTCCCTCCAGGGGTTTGCCCAGCTCTTATTGCGACATCTTATAAAACCCGTAATGCAGGCGTCACACTGTCCCGAAATTGACACCAGATGGACACACGATAAAGGAAATGTTCAAATTCGGCTCTGATCGTAGAAACATCGGGCCATTCGTGAGGGCATCTTAAGCCATCGTATGACCGCCGGTGAAGTGTCTCAGCCCCGGCAGCAACTTCGTGAGCGGTGGCAAAATCTTTGGCATGCCAAAAAATTGCCGAAAGACCTTGCGAAGGTTCATTTTTCTTTTTGAATTCGTGTGTCCATATTGCCCTTCGTAAGGTCATCGTGAGGGCATCTTGTCAAATCGTGTCATCTTCGTCTTTACTTCGTGTGATCATCGGTGCCATCGGGCATTTTTCGCCCACGAAGACAATACGAAGGAAACAAGAAGCTGCCCGATTGTCTTAGGAAGGCAACACGACTACGTGAAGCCCACTCAATGCCGTCGTGTAGCCATCGTATTATAGTACGTTGACATCGAGATGGGACCAGGGTGTCGGCGAAGACAGCCGAATTTGAGTAGCTCAAGCGTTTCCCATGTGTCATGGTAATGTGGACATGTAAAAGGCCAGCCTCAGAGCATCTTCCTCAGTCAGTCCTGAGCAACTCTACAGAGCAGAGGCGTGTGTAACTCCCAAAGCTTCAATCACAATTAATCACAATTCAGTTCCTACAGAATGGCATACTTTGATGATGAGACAACCAGGAAAAAGAAGGCAGCAGCATTGCTTCTTTTGATGCACCTCAGAGAACGTGATAAGCAACTCTTACAGGCCCAGCACCTCCTCTTACAGGTAAAAATTGTCTTATTTCACTTTGTCATTTCTTGCTATTTGCACCGACTCCGTGGTCTTGTGGTAGAGCGTCCGCCCGGAGAGCAGAAGGCCCGGGGTTCGATCCCCGACCGCATCATACCAAAAGACGTTAAAAGATGGTACTTCATGTTACCCTGTCTGGCGCTCGGCATTAAGGGGCTAACACAAGGACTGGTCGGCTCGGAGTCAGTATACTGTGTCTGTGTGGGGTATTCATGTTAAACTGCGGCATGGTATCTCAGTGAGCTTGCACTATAAATTTGCATCAGTCCAGACTAGTACAAGCAGCCACACAAACACACACACACGTACATGCACGTCGCTATATAAGTACTAAGTATACTACAACTGAAAAGTGGATCGCCATTGCTGAGCAGTTTGAGAAGAGATGGCAATTTCCACACTGCTGTGGTGCTCTGGATGGCAAGCATATGGCGGTCACCTGTCCTTGGAATACTGGCTCTGTGTACAGAAACAACAAGGGCTTCTTCTCCATTGTCCTCATGGCCCTGGTCGACGCAGACTACAAGTTTCTCTGGATTGATGTCGGCTCTGATGGTTCCAGCAACGATGCCAGTATCTACAATTGGTCAGAACTGAAGGAAGGCCCGGAGAGCCCAAACAACATATTCAATCTCCCTGAATCTCTTCCTGGTGATGACATTCCTGTCCCATGCTACATAGTAGGGGACAATGCTTTTGGGATCAACAAGCGCCTGATGAAACCGTTTTCAATCAGAAACATGGAGCACCATGAGAGAATATTTAACTACATACTCTCCAGAGCCAGGCGTGTAGTGGAGAATGCCTTTGGTATTCTGACCCACAAGTTCCGAGTTTTGCTGATGACCATGAACCAGAGGCCAGAGACATGCAGAAAAATCATTACAACTTGTGTGATCCTTCACAATCTCATCAGACTGAGATATGCAGCCACCCACAACAACCTGATGGACTTGGAGGACCAGAACCAGAATGTCATCCCAGGGGCATGGAGAAATGACAAAGTACTTCTGGATGTTTACCATGAGAGGGCAAGGAACACTGGAACCCAGGAGGGGAGGCAAATTAGAAGATACCTCAAAGGCTGGTTCGGTGCCATGACAGGACAAGATGATCATGTAATTATTCCCACAAAGCAGTGGCAGTAAAATGAATACAGAGACACTAACATTTTGATGATGAACAAATTATTTTCACATATTGCATTGTAATTTAAAGCAAAATGTGTATGGAGTAATAAATTTTGTTTTTGAAATTTTGATTTTGAAAGGCCCAACATTTAGATAGTTTAAAAATCTCAAGTTTCCAAAATGTAAAGTCCCATACAACTTTAACATAGAAATTAAAATAAGTAAAGGATAAGTAAAGTAAGGATATCGGACCAAAAAAAGAACAAAGTGACAATTTTTATTATATACAATCTCAAGTTTCTTTGTGATATATGCTGCTGAGGAGGCTGAGAAGGAAGTTGGACGAATGCAGCCTGGCGAGGAGAAGGTACGTAGCCCTGAGTAGAAGTGCTGACTGGCTGGAGAGTATGGCACTGCTGCTATTGCTGTTGTTCTAAGTTGTACTGCTGGTTCGCCTGCTCTACGTAGCCACACTCCTGGGATCTCCACACTGATGCCGGAGGTGGGGTCTTTGGCCACTGCCTGGGACCTGGCTGCTAACGGTGAGGAGGCAGCTCTGCTGGCGGTGTAGTAGGTACCGCTGGGGAGGGCACTCTCCTGTTGAAGTTGGCTGGCTCTTGAGTAGGTGGCAGATGTGCAGACTGGGATCACAGCAACTGGCCTCTGCTGCTGCGACTGAAATGCTGACGGGACATCTTGTAAGGGACTGATCTGGTCACCAGGCGCTTCCCTCATCCTGAACTGTCTTGACACCTTCCGGTAACTGGAAAGACAAAAGCAAACATCATAGGATTAATACAAGCTCAAATTTAGCATGCAATAAAATTTGTGACATCAAATAAATGAATTTCAAATCTATGCAATTTTATATACTTACTGGTAGTCATCATGCAGACGATCCATTTCGGTTTCCAGGTACTTGCAGAAAGGAGTGGCCCTGTTGACTTGCTTCTCTCGAGTGATGAACTGAACCAGCCTATCTTGGAGATCACGGGATGCTCCGGTAACTCTCATCTCCATGGTAGGAGACTCGGGTCGGTCCTCAGCAGCTGTTTTGGTCCTGGAAGGAGGTCTCGGTGTAGGGTAGCCAGTGTACTTCTTGGTGGGCTCCCTGGGTTCGTCTGCAAGACTGCCTGCCATGGTACTGTCGTCACTCCCAGCCAGCTCACCCGTCTCAGCCAGGGCCAACTTGTCCTTAAACTGCAAAGACAAAAATAGAAAACAAACATAAGTACATTTGAAAGTTATATTTGGAGCTGACTCATCTGAAAAGATACCAAATTGAACAAAGATTAAGCACATGCAGGACAACAATGTATGGGACTATATAACAAAATCAATAACCCTCTTGCCCCCAATCCATACCAAAAATAAGTTATTAATATTTACCTTCATCATCCGAGGATTCGGGCTGTCTGTTACGAGGAGGAGGGGGAGAAGGTGAATGCTGCCGAAAGTCCTGGGACTGCTGAGGAGACCAGGAACCCCCTGGGGACCGCTCTGGAGTTTTACTTGGACAAGGACTGACATCTTTCTTCGATTTCCTCCCCCTTCTCTCTCTGGTTGGAGACTCAGTGCTGTCTTCTTGGACCTCTAAATCCTCTAAATCCTCAAATCCCCAAATTCCTCTGCTTTCCTCTTCTGAGTTCTGTATTTAACAGCCCGCTTCTTCCCTTTGCCTCTCCCTGCCTTGGGTGGCATGTAAAAGTTGAATTAAAGTTGAATTAAATTTGAATTTAAGTTAAAATGTACTGTGTGTTCTCCTCCCAATAATCTACGATCAGCAATTGAATTTCCCACGGTCGGCCGCATGTGTTATACCATCGGGAGGTCACGTGACGCCTTCGTGACCTAGTTCGAACGCATCGTACTCTCAATACGACGTCGTGTAGCCATCGCGTGGCCTTCGTGTGTCCTTCGGGTGTAAACTTCTATAAAAAAATCACATCTTGGTGTTGCCTTCGTGTGTAGTTCGGGTGCCATCGTGTGACCTTCTGTAGGCATCGTACTTGCTTCGCCTGTTGATTGGTTGTTGACCAAGTTCGGGGCCATCTTCGCGCGAAATTCAAAATCCCATATTCGTATGGCCATCTCGTGTTAATTTCGGGACAGTGTGACGCCTGCATAAGGGTGTACAGAACTGAACCTTTGCATGGAACACACAACTGACAGTATCTATCAAAACAAGTCAAGTTTTGTTTCCCTGGCAACCTAACATAAGAAGTTTCAGAATGAAAGATCAAAAGTCGAATCCAATATTGTTCACTCAAAGGGACATTTTCGAACGCGTTTAATGATAATTGTGATGTTGGATGAACGGAGATTTCGAAACTTTATCGTCTGTTCGTTTCAGAGAAGAAGATGTTGTAAGATATGTACTCAGAGACTGTTCAAAATGAACACAGCTTAAAGACAATATGGCTGCCGAAGTGCATGACCTGTTACGTCAAAGAACAAAAAGACTGGCATCTGATGCTGCTAAAACGTGCCACGTTTGGCAGTTTTTGGAAGAGCTGTTGTGGGGCAGTTGGATAAAGAGTGTCGTTTTGAAAGGATTGATTTTGAATTATCTGCCCTTTGTCCCGACACCTATGAAGTTTGATGTTTTATATGCACTGATCCTGGGTAGGGGATTTATATTTGGTCACATTCAGACAACTGGTTCTTGGTTTCATTTAAAAAAACAGCGGAATATTAATACCAATAACAAATCGAATAAAGTACAATAGGGTTTAGAATTAGCGTTTCTGGCTTGGAACCCCAATTATGAATTTAGAAAATAGATTATTTTGTGGTGCGCGCTGACTGACACCAGGCCCATAGACAAGTTCGGTAGTTCACTGGCAAAGATAGAGTGATTCTACATGCGCATCACAGGTGAAACCAGGGAATATTTCATTTAGGGATGATTATGGTTTGGCTTCAGAAAAGTTGGCTACTTTAGATGAAAGCACTAGAAACTACCAGAGATCACATATCAGTATAGTGACCACATTTCGGTGTAGCGTTCCCTTCTGTGGGACAATTGGGACACTCTAGACAAAGGCCAATGATAATGAATCGGCATCGCAACGTTGCGATAAAATAGGGGGTAATTAAAGTCACAGAGAAACTTTCCGAATTTATATAGATCATCTGTACTTCCGAACCTACGGACATATCACTTTCTATCGTATTCATCGAACAATTTTAAAAATGATGAATTCTTCTTTTACGATTGTTCTTCACGAAGCCTGTTTCGCCGATGATGAGCATAGAGATTTATATTTGAGGCGATTGCATGTATGGGGAAACGCATGTTTTTAACCATTAAACGGCCTCCATTTTTTTTATGAAGGAAGTCTTTGTTGTCACCATTGCGTTACCATAAGAACTTGCTATGCTCAAGACACTTGACCAGGCTACCTGTAGATTTATTTAACCCATCTACAATTAACCCCTCTATGCTCATCGTCGGCTACACAGTCGTAAGTGAAGAATTCATCATATTTAAAATTGTTCGATGAAACGAAAGAAAGTGATATGAAAATGACAAGTGATGTCTCTACTTATATTTAGGGGTTATATATGTTTAGTTTCTGACCAATAACGAGTTGCTGTGGGTATTTCTCAGACAACCAACTTGATTCCGATTCAGTTTCACTTTCTGAATATTATCACGGTATGATCTGGCCATTACTTTGTTTTGTTCTCGCTTTCCCATCCTTGTATGTATAAAGTATAGTTTTAGTCAAGAGAATGATATAAATGTTTCTATATTATTAGGAATGCACGTTAACCCGCCATCAGTCTTTGAGATAGCTTGCATGATGATATCTGATGAGAATCATATCCTCTAAGATTATGAAACACAACGGGGATGGGTATAGTTTTAGAATTCATTTTAAGTTTCAAGTTACAATCGTTATGCGCGGCTCCTCTGCAATTACCCGTGACGTGACAATGATCTTTTACAGAATCCCCATTCAGGGGTTTATTACAAACATGACAAACTTGTTGACTTCTTTATTTCCTCCAGATAAATCCGAAGATTCTCAAAACATCAAGATTATGTAATTAAATGATTAAGTAACAATAATCAAACCTATACACACATATATATAGAGTGAAGTGTTGCGCAGAAAACAGCTATACATATACATATGCATGTCACGCATATTTACAGGCATTAAACAGTGAGAAATATTAGGATATGTTTAATTTGATATAAATATTTTGAGAATTTACTATTAGTGAAATGCCACGTTATTTCATCAACGTCATTGTTATCTGCACTAAGAAAGAATGCTAACATATCATGGTCTTCTATCATCTCTATTTTAACATACATTTCAACATCAAGATTATCAATTAGAGTGGAAAAGAATACATCTCTCTCGCTCTGAAAGTAGACATTCACAGTTTAAGATGACATGGTGATAATAATCATGAGCAAAAGTATTACATTTTGTACATTTTTTTGATATTTTGTTTCTGGATCCAATCCGTATTACATACTGTATTTCTTCTCTCAATTCTGGATATAACATTACAATGCTGTATAACACGAGGAGTAAGAGTTGTGTGAATTTTAGAATATCGAGATAGGTCAGCTGTACATGATAGTTTATGTTTCCATACTTCTTCTTCGCGGGTAGTTATTTCATTTAACACAATCTTTCTCCATTGAGTCTTCGCGGAGAATTCCCCTGTGCGAACGTAGTGAAAAACATGATGAAGTAGCTTATATTTCTTGGCTGTTGAAAGCAACACACCACATAAGATGTGTAAATTATTTTTATGAAAGAAATAGAGTGAAGTTGATGCGCAGAAAACAGTTTTACAAATTGCAACACATGAGTTGTTGCAGTGACGCCCAAGCAGCTGTAGTCTACATTTATCTATATAGCCAACCAAGTCCTAGATTAGCAATAGTGGCATCAGTGGGGGGACGTTTGTCAAAACCTTGTACAATCCTTGCAAAGTAACGCTGTGTGCTTTCAGCTAATTCAAGATCTTTACCATGCAGAGGAGGCAGTAATTCACATCCATAAAAAACATGTTGTTAAGATCATTCTTTTCCATATCTGAATACTTGCATACTGATGTAAGTCACTACTATTTAGACCAACAAAGAGGAGAGAATAAATAGTACGCCTGGTTTTTGTGCAGCTCTCTTCAATATATAATTTGAAAGACAGATTACTTTGTAGAACAACACCCGCATATTTTACATTGTCATAATCCCCAAAGTGTTAAGCATGCGTACACAATAATTGCTTTTTTTTATGAAACACAACAATTTATTTTACTTTTCGATGCAAAGTTAATCGCCATTAGGATGCGTAATTAACAACTGTATCTAAGGCTGTTTGCAGACCTTTAGGGCTGTAACTGATAAGAGTAGTATCATCAGCAAGTAATACGCATGGTAAACTAACATTATATACTCACACGCAATAGAAACGCAAGTCGAGTATGCAGTATACATGTTATTTATTTTCAACAGTAAAGACAAGAAATACTAATAGGGCAAGATTGACAAAGGTTTGACTGAAGACAGTTTAATGGATTAAAAAGCAGATGACATAATTGTTTTTTTCAAATGTTGAGGGCTTACACAGTTTCGGGTCAATACCCAAAATGTCAGTCAATACCTGGTGTGACCACCATTAGCAATGATCACTGCCACACATCTCCTGTACATTGAGGGGATCAGACGATTTGTGAAGGCCCTAGGGATCCTCCTGCACACATCCAGAGCAGCTGTGCGTTGTTCATCTGCAGTTGTAGGGACTTGGCGCACATTGTGCAGACCCCTTTGAACCTCATCCCACAAGTGTTCGATGGGGTTCAGCTCAGGGATGAGGGCTGGCCACGGTAGAACACGGATGTTGTGTTGTTGCAGAAAGGCCATAGTACAACATGGGGACGAGCGTTGTCCTGCTGGAAAATGTGTTGTTGATGTTGTGCAAAAAATGGAACAACGTGGGGTCTGATCACTTGGTCGATATACCGCTGAGCAGTGACGCCGTGTCCCCGACCTTGACCAACATTCAGAAAGCACATGGGTCCAAGTCTCGCATTAAGTCCAATCCCTGTCCATATCATGACGCTAAGTCCACCCCATGGATCCCTTTCCACAACGTTTCTGTCAGCGAAACGATCACCTCGACGCCGCCAAATTCTGACTCTTCCGTCTGCATGGGAGACACAAAAGCAACTTTCATCAGAGAAGATGACTCGCCTCCACTCACGATGACGCCAGTTGCGATGACCCTGTGCCCAAGTAATGCTTGTCGATGCCGTGTTTGGAGAACAGGACAACGTGCTGGTTGGCGACATCTGAGGTTGTTGGAACCGAGACGTCAGATGACAGTGTCCCGGCTAATGTGTCGATTATGTGTTCCTATGGTCTGTCGAGCACCTTCACTTGCAGTTAGGAACGGATGTCGCTGGTGTTGACGGGTAATCTGCCGATCTTGTCGAGGTATGGTGACCCTAGGACGACCGCTTCGAGGAAGGTCATCTGTGGTTGCATTGTATCGATGCAGGAGACGGTAAATTGTGTTTATGTTATCGTTGAAATGACGGGCAACATCTTGGACAGACTCTCCAGCTTCCAAACGTCCGATAGCCTGGTTTCTCTGAATTTGAGTTAGGCGTGGCATTGTTGACCAAGAAGTGGTAGGTCCAAGAATCGGCCACAGTTTTATACCCACTACAGTTCGTGACAGTTCGTGCATGTTCGATTTCGCGAGAAATGGGTGCATGATACCAAAATATTCATTGAAATGGTGCGTTTTGGCGATTCGCTTTTTATCTTTCGTTTTTATTCGGGGCTTCCAAAATGCAACCAAAAATATTGATAACACCATCAGGCTTCACGACATGCTAAAACTCGTATCAATTTATGGTTCCGTGTTTGTTACTTATTTGCTTAAAACCACTTGCGTTTCTTTTGCGTGTGAATATATATACATATTCCTGTATCAAACTGCCGAAGCTCAGTTATGAGGTCATTTATGTACACAAGAAAGAGCCAAGCTGAGATAACTCTACCCTGACCTATACCTTGTCTAATAGCAAATGCATCAGATTGTTCGCCCTAAAACTGAACACACGCATTCATGGAAGTATAACAGTGATGTAACAGAGACAACATTTTACCTCTAATACCAAGATGATAGAGTTTTACAAAGAGACCCATAATCGATCAAAAGCTTTCTCGTTATCTAGAAATGCTGTGTAGATACATGATCCCCTGTTAACATAACTTTGTACACATTCGATGAGGGTGAATAGCGACATAACAGCACCCTGCTCTTTCCTGTAGGCAAACTGCAACATATCGGGAAAATTACAGGCATTTCGGGATGTCCACGTTTCTAATCTTTCCATGAGAAATTTCTCAAAAAGCTTACTAAGGCAAGATGTTAGCGTTTTACTTCTATAATTGACAGGGTTTGATTTATCTTTTTTACCCTTATAAAAAGGTATAATTACCCCGTGTCTATAGGCTGCAGATGTGTACTGAAGTTTAAGAATAGCATTAAATAATAGTGCTAACTTCTCCACTAGCAGCTTACCACCAAACATCACATGTTCATTGATAATATTGTCAGGGCCAGGTGATTTGTTCCTCCTCAGTGTCTGTACATATCTAGTCAATTCCTGAACCGATATTTCAGCACAAAGTACATTATCAACACATGAGTTAGATTCATTACTGGAGGCTAATTTCTCAATTTCATAGTCAATACCATCTTTAAAGTCTTGGTCGAACTGGTCGGAGTCATATGGTTTTGCTAGAAACGAAAGAAAGTGATATGTCAATGTCAAGTGGTGTCTCTACTTATATATAGGGGGTATATATGTTTAGTTACTGACCAATAACGAGTTGCTGTGGGTATTTCTCAGACAACCAACTTGATTCCGATTCAGTTTCACTTTCTGAATATTATCACGGTATGATCTGGCCATTACTTTGTTTTATTCTCGCTTTCCCATCCTTGTATGTATAAAGTATAGTTTTAGTCAAGAGAATGATATAAATGTTTCTATATTATAAGGAATACAGGTTAACCCGCCATCAATTTTTGAGATAGCTTGCATGATGAGATCTGAGGAGAATCATATCCTCTAAGATTATGATGGGTATTGTTCGAGAATTTATTTTAAGTTTCAAGTTACAATCGTTATGCGCGGCTCCTCTGCAAATACCCGTGACCTGACAATGATCTTTTACAGAATCCCCATTCAGGGGTTTATTACAAACATGACAAACTTGTTGACTTCTTATAGACCCACCAATCATCGCTCGTCATACACATGGGTTTCAAATGCCTAGACACATCGAACATAATTGCTCTGTCAGTGACAGCGAAAGACTTTCAATAAATCAGTGAAAGCAGTCTCCCTTTTCTTTAAAGAAGCAAGAAAGCCAAAACTTGTCTTTGATACTGTAGCGTCATAAAATCATGTAAAATCACATACACGTTAAACTGTGGTGTACACAGTCATTCCTGATCCATCCTTAAAGTGAGATAACTCTCCTAACCCATTTAGTGACATGAACGGACATGTAGCTCGAGAGATCTGTATCCATTGTTGCTCGAAGTGGACTGCCCTTATTACAATGTAACTACACCAAACAGACCACACAACCTTCAGAAAACTGACACAACTTCTCATTCAAGACTTCTACTAAATAGAAGCAAGCACGCAAACATTTACAGGATAACTTACGAGCTTCGAGGAATCCCGGATAATATATCCCGAGTGCAATTAACGTTTATAATCCGATATTAGAGCAGGTTATCTTATTATTACCAAAATACACCCGATGTGGTCGTGATAATTTATTATCGTATTACCTGTGGCATGGACGACCCCATAACCACTGTAAGTGTCCAATCGGTAAAACGGTTATTTCTCATGCACAACATACCGTCTCGCGTTTTTTGTGTCAGGTCGATTAACAAATAGTCCTCTAAATAGTGTAATCGCAGAGCGGCGCCATCTATTATTGTTGTCAAACCCTTTCGGAAATAGATGAAACAACACTGCACCAAACAAAGCAGCCACGACAAAAACATAAACCGCTCATGCACACGCAGCCAAATAAGACACAATAAACACCATAGCATACATAAAACACGCCAAAATTCAAACTACTGAAAATCAACTAAAACCTACTAACACCATTCACCTAACCTTGTAGTTCAAAGTTGATGAATGTTGTTCCGTAGAAGCACACGCGTTCAATCGTAAGCTTTGAACACTCGATGCTCATAAGTGCGCTTAAGAAATGTATGATGTGGACACAAGCTGTTTTTTGAGCACATAATATCCTATTTTTACAGATTCGCACACAAATTAAATTGAGTGCCCAAATAAATAACTTATGTGCTCAAGAAGAATAGTATTGTTTATATCCCAAAATGCCCTAGTAGTCTTTCTGTAATACACATAGTAAAATACAAACGTATATATTCGTTTTTCAGATTCAAAGTCTTTCCACGATATACACAATGCATATACAAGCTTGTATATCACCACTTCTATTCCTTTGGAACACCACTTTGGAACACCACACCGAGATCGCCAGATTAGATCACGACAGAACAGTAATTCCTCGGCTTCCCATCTACAAGAACTTCTTAGGACAAAGGTCATGTCAATAATCATGGTTACAAGCTAATTGAAATATGCAGACATCATGGGTTATGCATTATCAATGGAAGGGTGGGTTCAGATAGAAACGTTGGGCAAGTTACTTGTAAGGGCGTAACTGATTATGCTATTGCTTCTTACAATGCTTTGCCTTATATCACACATTCTCGGTGTGCGATTTTGGTCCACTCTTTTCAGATGGTCACTCAGCCCTAACACTAACCACCGATTTGTCACCCCTTACTACCCACACTGAGTCCTGTGATGACACAGTCACATAAAAAGTGGAGGTCAAAACCAGGAAGTGGAATAAAACTCACACTCAGAACTTTGTCAACGCTATTAAAGCAATTGCTATAGATAAGATCCACGAAAAACTGGACAATATAACTAATGACTCAGATATGGGTTAACAAATTGAGGATATTGTTGACAGTTTCAATCATATTTTTTGTACAACTGCTAAAGTACCTTGGGTGAATATATTATTGACAAACCACAAACAGGTAAAAAGAGAAAAAACAAACATGTAAACCATGTTTCTGAAGTGAGCGTAAAATATCTCGGAGAAAAATATGTTTCAGCTAAGAGAGCATTTTATACAATTAGAACAATGGCGAACAAGATGGCCCTCCAGAATGAAGGTAAATTGTATATGAAAACTTTAGAGAAATACAACAATGCCTTTAGAAGTAAACTACAACACAAATTTGGCTCTTTAAGCAAGAATGATTCGAAATCGTTCTGGAAACTGTTAAAACAAGGATATTTGGATGATAAGTTACTTCCTTTTGAAAAGCTCTATGATCATTATAAAGAAATGAATGAAGACGATGATGATTTTGATAAAATTGTACATATAGATATAAATGAACCCAATGACATTCTGGATAGACCTATCACATCAGAAGAAATATTTCTTGCTGTGAAGCATTTAAATACTAATAAGGCGAGTGGTATAGATAGCGTCATCAATGAATATATTAAATGTTCTTTAGACAAAATAATCTATGTGTGCATAACATTGTTTAGTAGAATGCTTGATACGGGATATTTTCCTGCTACTTGTTTGAAAGGGATTGTAAGACCCATCTATAAATACAAAGGTGACTACACTGCTCCGATAAATTACACACCTATTACATAAGTGTGTCTTAATAACAGATTAACTACATACCTAGATTAATCTCATACCTTGTAAGAAATTCAAACGGGATTTAGAAAGGGTTATTTAACATCCGACCACATATTTACACTATATAGTATTGTAAATGTGCTGAAGAACCAAAGAAAAAACTGTTTTGCGCTTTTTGTACTTCGAAAGGGGTTTTGGTTGTGTTTAGAGAATTGGTTTATGGAATCAGTTGATTAAATATGAAATTACAGGTAAATGTTTCAGAATTATTCAATCCATGTACATCAGTATTAATTCTTGTCTGTCGTTCAAAGGACATACAACAGAAAACTGTGACAGTGTAAAAGGTGTAAGGCAAGGTGAAACCTTTCTCCCCTACTATCCTCACCATTTCTAAATGACCCTGAACAATATTTCACTTTCAAAAACTGTGACGGGATGGATTGTTGTACTCAGAGATGACCACATAAATATCTACGTAAAGTTATTCGCTTTGCTCTATGCTGACGACACAGTCATGTTAGCTTCTTTTAAGGATAATCTGCAGAAATAACTGGATGTATTTAGCGACTATTGTCATCAATGGAAACTTAAAATTAATAGAAAAATATAAAGTCCTCATATATACTGGTAGCAAACAAGTTTATATTTATACATTTGTATTATCAGACTTTTACTTACAAAATGTAAATGGGTATAAATACCTTGGAGTTGTATTTAATAAGAAATATACGTTTATTTCTACAAGAAAATCTTTGTGTGAAAAGGATACAAAAGCAATGAATTTTATTTTGTCAAGAGCTAGGTATAATAATTTGTCAGATGATTTCCAGCTCAAGCTATTCGACGCTATAGTTCTGCCACTCTTAACTTACGGATCAGAAATATGGGGTTTTGAAAACTTAAATATGATTGAAAACATCCACTTAACGTTCATAAGAAAAATATTATCTGTTAGGAAAGGTACCACCATACATATGCTATACAGCGAAATAGGAAAAAGAGCCTCTATATATAGATATTTATACTATAATGATCTCTTTTTGGATAAAAATTGACAATAGGAAAACAATCGAAGCTATCTGGTTTTATCTATAATGCCCTTCATAGCATTTCTAAAGATAACATAAAATGTCAGCCAAACAAATGCATGTCTTGCATTTATGACACTCTAATTACGAAAGGCAGTAATAACATCTGGATTGGAAAAGTCTATCCGGACAGTAATTGGCTTCATCATAAAAATAAAGAATACTCTTACAGACCTATGTATTCAAAAATTAAACTCTGACAGAGAAACATCGAGTAAAAGCAGATTCTACACAACAATTAAAGAAAATACTGATTTTATCCACAATATTTATCTAACAAATGTAAAACTAGTTTAGTTAAATTCAGCCTTTTTTTGTCACCTTCGACCTGCTGAAACAGGTAGATGGAAAGAAAATGTACATTTTGTCCATCAAATGATACTGTAGATGAATACCATTATATGTTTAATTGTGTGTATTTTAATTATTCAAGAAGAAGGTTTTTTATCTCCTTATCACATTAATTGACCATCAGTTTTCAAAATGACCTAGTTATTTCAATGTTAAAACATATATACTCTGAGGAAACTGCCTCATTTCTGTCGCCACATTCTGTGTACATTTCAATAGAATTAGTGTATAATGGCCGCCATGTCATTAATTTATTTTTTTTAAACCTCTGTAAACTCCTCATTATGCTATGTTCATAGCCTTTAGCTAATAAAGTTCTGTTCTGTTCTGTTCTTTACACTCTGACTGTGAACCATGGCATACGAGGGTTGCAATACATGTAAATTATGTGTATATACAAGACTGCGGACGGGATAGACATTGGGTACAATAGTTACAGAACTACAGAGATATTGAAATTACAGGGAGGACTTAAACAAAATTAAATACATTTTCAAAATTTACGGAGATATTTAACTGTACTAACGTTTTGGCTTAAGAGAGAGAGAACGGATCTTCAGAACATTTGGATGATGTGTAAAGTATGCTGGCAGATATACAATGCGTTCCTTATTGAAAGTACAGACATAAATATAGTGAAATTCATCTCCAATGTCCCTTTGATTACAGAGTGGACAACTTCTTTCATACAATAGTACCTTTTTCCATCTGCCAGTTTCTACTGTGAGCCGATGGTTTGATAATCGTAAGTACAATAGTGGCATTCTGTATTTTACATCCAAAATATTAAGGTATATGCTCAAATGATATACAGTCTTGCATAATCTTATAAGATGATGTTTTTAATGAGTTTGCAGTTCTGTTGTTCCAGACCTGTAAATATTGGTCTTTTAAGTCTTTGGGATATTAAGGATCTCTGGTTGCTTATATCGAATCCGCATTGTGACAGCCAAACATTACCAAATCCCAGATCATCTACTATTGATTTTAATCTTTTACGTTAGTAACCCATTCACGGTTACAGATACCAGAATTCACATCATTTAGTAATAATCTATAGACTATATGTGACAACATCGCAGATTTGGATTGCACTTATTTTGACCAATAACAAAGAACACTAAAATTTAATGTATACAGATAACGGGCAAATTCCAGTTTCCTTAAATAACATAGTAAGTGGTGTGCATTTTGCAACTTGAAACAACATTTTTAAGAAGCGAGATTGCAGATTTTCGAGTTTTTCACTCTTGCCAACGTTCCAAATTTCCGAGCCGTAAAGTAATATTGGTTTAACCATACATTCAAATAATCTAATTTGGCTTGGAGTAAACGACTTTGTTTCAGTACCAAAAACATGGCTTTTGCAGCTTCATTAGCAAGTTATTTCTTACGTGTGACAAATTTGTTATTTTTCGATAGTATTATTCCTAGATACTTATATTTGTAAGTATTTCAACAACTGATTTATTTATAGTGAAGACAAATCTATACTGAACCGCAAAAGAAATGTCACCCCAAGTAACATTTTGTGAAAAGTTGTTATTTAAATATCTGGGTAAATTTTTGTCACATTTTCTCAAATTTAACATTACCTTGTCCGGAAAAATGAAATTTGATGATAAAAAAACAAAGCAGATGACAATAAAACCGATCGCCCAAACGCATCACGGCAACGGCCATGGTAACCCGATGCGCGTGACTTCCGAGCAAATTGAAATGCACATGCGTTCCCCCATATCTTTCCCTATAAAAATTCACCAAGATCGGATAACATTCATTAGTTATTGAATTGCTACCACATGCCAAGATTGATGAGAAATCAGCGACACCAAGCCCTTGGACGATTGCAAGCTGGATAAACCGCCCGGCAAGTGGCCAATGCATTTCAAGTCCACGCAAGGACCATATACAGGCTCCAGCAACGGTACCAGACCACCAACGTTACAGATGACCCACCACGTAGTGGAAGACCAATGGACACCACCCGACGTCAGGATCGTCAGATTGTGCGACAGCATCTTCAGTGGGCAACACAGCACCAGCATTGGCGCCACCAGCAGTGGAGAAGAGTCCTCTTCTCAGACGAGAGCCGTTACTGTATCTCAACAGCAGATGGCAGAGAGATAGAGAGAGAGAGAGAGAGAGAGAGAGAGAGAGAGAGAGAGAGAGAGAGAGAGAGAGAGAGCCAGCCTGGTGACGCCTTTGGGAACGTTATTCGGATGCTTGTGTTGTTGAGAGAGATCAGATTGTGCGACAGCATCTTCAAGAATTGATGACCGTATTTGGTTGGTTTGACATTACTGATATACCTTGTGGTAATTCTCTCCATTTGATAATTTTGTCCCTGAGCATAAATGTTTCGATAGCTTTTTCGAGTTCTTCCTTTGTTGGTTTGTAATTCTCCATTATTATATATTTACGTAAGCATTCTTCTAAATGAATGTATGATTTTATGCGGTGTGATCTAATGATAGTAAGCAATCTATTTTTAATCTACAACCAGTTCTTTGGTTTTGGCACGGAATAATTGACGTGCTTGTTGTCTCCCCTGTTCTATGAACTTTTTTTTTTCATCTTCGCTAATATGACTGGTCTTACGAGAATTTGATCGAATCTCCTGCTTCATTACATTGTATTCGGTGAGTTCTGACAACACTTATGAAATATGATCCTCAATGCTGATCAACTTTGCTTCGGTGACTATCCGAATATTATCATGTTTTAATGCTTTCTTTTGCAACCTACGAGAAATGAATTTTATCGCTATTCCTGCCAGTCCTGAGACTCAAGCCACTATTTCCATGCCAAGTACGATAGGCACGGCAATCATAGTTGATAATAAACCAACAGGGGCTACACCGAGTCCCATGCCAGCCGTTACAAGCGCGGTGTCAACTCCGTCGAGAGCATTCACGGCACTGCGATACTTTTTATACAATCCAAGTCTAAACTCCCTCTCCTTATCTATTCGATGTTTTATGTCGCTTATTTGATGTAATCTAAATCCATCAACAGTATCCATCTTTTCAGATGCCTCATCGAGCGCCGGATATAAACCCATAGTGTATATTATTATATCATATAATAGTGTTTAATTGGTCTTGCTTAAATGTTTTGAGAGTATACATCAACCTTATCAAATGTATATTATACACCATGAATATCTTAGTAAGAGAAATGCTGTCACTTTTAATAATTTGGAACCCCTCAAGGGTTGCAACGGGTGATGCTCCAATATGAATAATACTGCAACGTTGACGTTGGTGTTTCTTTAGCCATTTAATTGATAGACCTGGTAATATTTTGAAGGCATCTTCCGGTGCATCTCCGAACAAGACTTCAATTATAAGCGTAGAAAGATTAGGTATTGCACTCAAGTTAACTTTAATATCATTGAATTCAGTAACCAAATTTAAACTAACATTTTTAATATGCCGGACAACTATATAACATATGATCTGGGTTTTCTGGCAGGGGAGAGACTAACACACTTTTTCGTTTTGATTGGATATAAGCCCTGAGTACGACCCCACTATTTATTATCTTAGTTAAATTATGTGCCTTACCCATCATCACATACGGTTGGGTAATGACGATATTCAATAGCCACTCGAATTTTGCTTCGATGAAAGTCCATTTATTATCATCGTTGCGAGTAAGATTATACGAAGTGTTTTTATGGAGTCTACTAACGTCGACATCGCTTAAATCTCCTAGATTACCTGTGAATGTAACTTCTTTTCGCTTGTATACATTATCTTGTAAGTGTAAAGCATATAACTTACCATCGGTAACGGGTTTACCAAATCCTTCTGTGTCTCTGAGATCGGAAAGCGCAATTGTATTACATTGTCTGAGTGTTACACTCAAGTATCCTATATGTACAGGTTGATGTTTTACATCTAATACAGAAATTTTGAGGTCTGAAATAATACCACACTTTAATTTTTTATATTGTAATGATGAGAAAGATTCTGTTCTACCGCTATTGTATTTTTCATCTTTGACTGGAACAGCTCTGAGTAGAGTTGAAGGACTTTCTAGTTGACTATTATCCGTCGTGCTTATTTGATCAAGATGGATGCACAACTCTTTATAGGGAACTAAATCGGGCAATTTAAATCCCTGCACTGTTGTGTTGGGTTGTATTGTCATTTTCGTTGGTAACCCAAGTGTATCTACTGCTAAGTTCGGGTGAAGTTCTATTTGTTCTTCTCCAGCGCTTAAACTCAGTATCCCATTCAACTCATTTTGTGTGAGACTAGCTCCCAAAGGCTTAAAAATTTCATCGCTGAGTGACTAAACGCTGTAATACCCGTCAGGTATAGTGTGTTTTTTTTTAAAAGTTAATAACTATTTTCTCTCGCAGTATTTATATTGGTCCACTGCGGATAATACGTTACATCGCAGAGAGCGACTTCAAGTTGTCCATCTGAGTTATCGATAGTATGAAGCAGTTCAATAGACTGACCATTTGTTATTCCCGGGAGTGTAACATACATATTAAATATACAATGATACTATATCATAACTTAAATATGAAATCAACTTATATTACTAATCAGTTGATTTAAGTAAGTGCCTTTGGTGCTAATTTTGTTGTTGAATTCCCTGATATCTTTGAAAAATACAGGTTCACGGCAACTAGCGATAAAATGGTGCACGATTGGTTCCATAATCCAATGCAATTTTGGCAGAATCAGTTAAACTTTGCCATATGGTGTGCCACAACAGGATGTGGTGTATCTCTTTATGCCCCAGGATTTGAACTAAATAAGTCTGTTTTATCATATCACGTGTACTATCAGATTAGACGTATACTTAAAGAAATTAGTGCCCCATTACCGCAGGATCGAGCATGGAATGCATCAAATAATCCATACAATAGGTGGGCATTCGAACGTATTTGTCAGGAATTTAATGATTCTACAAGTAAAGATTGGCGTCTGAGTGGAGTTAACCATGGCCTAGGTATTCCGTATGCTGGTGCAGACTCTGTTAAAGAAGTCAGCGATGATTTACTGAAAAGGGGTCGGCTTCTTCCGAGCTTTGCTGCCTCGAGTAACGAGTGGAGAGATGATCGTATGAACTTTAATGGTGGTGTTGCTTTCACCGTCCAAAAGGTTGAGCAACCACCTGGAAATGCTTGGAATGAATTTCTATATGATAAAACAGAAAATAATTTTACTAACCCAGGAGTTGTAAGAGTTAATAAATCAATAAGAACTTATGTATGGGCAATTCTCGGTGCACAATCGCAAACACGAACGTCCATTATTGGTTCTGGGACGGCGCTTGATGCACAAAAACAGTTTGTTGCAAACTTGGAGGATGCTATTAATTCACCAGTTGACATACCATCTTCTATAAAACGTTATCAAGATGTATTACAGTACGCTCAATCCAAAGTCGACTATACATGTCTCCAAGTAATATGGAACTTAAGATCGGTCAAGTGATAGGCTATAATAATAAAATTGTTATTGCTACTGATCAACAAAAAACAGGTTGAAATTCAGATATTAATACCGAATTAATAGCGTAAACAAATACTGGCGAAACGGGAATAGTCAAGCCACAGATATCTACTAACACATCTACTAATGCACAACCACAAGTGCCACCACATATTGCAGCTAAAAATCAACAACATATCGATGAAAAAACAGCGCTTATAGTAGGTGGAGTTGCGGCTGGTTTACTCATGATTTGGTTAAATAGTTCTTAGCGGATACGTACAACAGCCCTGCAATTGCTATGATCAGTGCCCACAAGTTTTGACTAAGCCAAGTGATGGTCTTAGCTAATAAATTCAAGAGCCAGGAAACAATACTCCCTATTATACTGGGAAGTGCAGACGCGGCTTTCCAAGCGAGCTTTGCCAGTGCTGAACCTAATGCTTTTAAATGTTTTTTTATCCACTCTTTTATACCACCCCTATCACTAGGGGGTGCACCACCACCTGTAACACCAGTTAACGCGAGAGTCAAAGTCGATATAATAAATCCCAATGCGGTTAAAATCTGGCAATGGTTATTCCCTGTTCTCTGAACAATGTTTTAATTTTATCGGCCAGTGTAGTATCATCGTTGAGGACTTGATCGATAGTTTTTCGAATTCCACTGATTTGCGAACGAAGTGCCTTTCTATTACTGGAAGCCGCTTCGAGGCAGGCCGATCTTTCTTCGTCTAAGTTACGCAATTTTTCTGCAACGCGACGTCTACCGAATTCATCACCCGCCTGTTCAAGTTTTGTTTTCTTATAAGCTATATGCTTGTCGAGTTCGGATAGCTTGGCTATTTTATTGATGAGTTCTCCCGGCATTGTTTGCATTGCCTTGTCAAGACCTCGTAATTCCCTAATACTGAACTCCGAGGATGGTACATTGACGGTGGAATTATCATAGTAGGTATCCAAGATTTCCCTGAGTCCGTCTGAGGTCAGCTTCGAGCTTTCTTCATAATTATCTATGTTACCGAGTTCAGTACGCACAGTCCAAAGAACCTTAGTAGTCTTTGCAGAAAGTTTTTCTCGTGTGTAGTCTACAAAACCTTATTCATTACGAACAATGTTGATGCCGTGTTTACTGGCTTTCGTAGACAAGGCTAGGGGCTTACGAGTACGAGAATTCATAAGATCAATATCTGGAGCGCCACTCAGTCGCAATATTCCTTTACTGTCTATCGTAAACTTTGAACAGTCACGACCAATTGGGCTAACATCTTTAAAGGTATCGTAATAATCATTAACGGTTGATTGTAAAAGTTCATCGTTAAGATTTATGCCACCAAAGCTGGTTTCATCAGTACCCTCTTCGATTGTACTAGGGTTATCAAAGTCATCTAAGTTTCAATCATCCATTTTTATATTAAACATAAGGTTACATTATTTCAATATAACAATGTCTTCGCAATACGGACGCAAGTTAAATCCTCAATGAGATCCATTAGGGGTCAAAGCAATTTGTCAGTCTGTAACTATAACTAATAACCCTAGTACCATCGATCAGAATCAAACGCTTCTGGGTCGCTTTCCTAATCTTAGTGCACACGATGTGTTAGTTCCGGGAACTGTCCGACTAGCATTTACGATTAGTTTGACTTCTACTGATGTTAACAGGGAGCCTGTTCAGAACATAGGTTGTGCTATCGTTAAGAAAATTGCGATTAAAATTAGCGGTAATGAGGTTTTGAGTATCGATGATAGCGATGTATACTATTGTTACATGGATCTCTGGAGAATGGATAAAGAGCGGGAAAACTTACAGTACCAAGGTATTTGTAATCCGAACACATTGAGACTGCGTGTTGGTGCTGAAGATGGTGATAATACTGTCGTAAAAGATCTCGCTGTTGCCAGCGCATTAGGTAACCGATTCTATATTCCGCTCGACTTTGAATTACTAGATTCCCACATGCCCTTTTATCAAGCATCCCTAGGCGATAGGTTAGAATACGAACTCACTTTTAATGACTACGATAGAGTAATCAGAGCTGCTGCTGATGCAGCCAGCTATTCCACTGACAATATCTCACTGGAGTATGATATGATAACAGGTCCTGAATTAGCCAGACAAATTCGTTACCTGTATACCGGAAGTTTAGCCATTTTGTACGATCGCGTGCTTCGACATCGAAAGATCACAAGGAACAAAAAAGATACGACGTGGAATATCAATCTAAACGTCCCCATGAGATCATTGAAGGGTATTTTAATGTCGTTCGAGGACCCCTCCGATGCATTTAAAAGAAATACCGAGAAGTTCTACAATCCCAAGAGTACAAAAGTAGAATTGACTATCGAGGGCGTTCCTAATCAACTATATAGTCAAGGAATGCTAGCGTATCAACAATGGGATGAGATTAAAAAACTTCCTTCTATAAAACGAAGCCCAGAAGTTAACGCGGTCGTGAAAGATCTGTGTCTCGGGGGTGTATCGATGGGTGAATACCTCACCACGAAGTATGTGCTATGGCTCGACATGCGAACCACGGACGATGACCAACTACACGGCAGTGGGAGGAGAATAGAAAATGCCAGCGAGGGTGTCACTATACAGATAACGAAGCTCCAGGAATCGGCTGGTAAATGAAAGATATATTTGTATGTGATTATGGATGTGCAACTTAATATACAAAATGGAAGATTCGTGCAAGCAATCTATTATTAATCATTTACCTAAAGAACCGCACTGCGCTATCATCTGCGGGCAAACAGGTTTGGAAAAACAGCTTTTATTCTAGATATTTTAGAAAGTCATTATCGGGACGTTTTCGATCATATTATTATTCTGTGCCTGACCATAAGCGTTAATAAAACATACCTATCGAGAGATTGGGTAATGAATGATGATGGGTAAACAGAGTTGATCCGGGCGATCGTTTACAAGACTGTTTACGAGTGTCTCGAAAAATACAAAGGAGAAACAACCCTTTTCATAATAGACGACTGCAACGCGAGTAAAGAACTAAACAAAAAGAAAGATATGCTTTCATATTTAGCATTCTCCGGACGGCATACTCAGCATAGTGTTTGGGTACTTACTCAAAAATACAACTCTGTCCTGAAAGATCTAAGAGAGCAGACCAAATGGGTAGCCCTGTTTCATTGCAAAGACCGAGATTCATTCGAGGAATGTTTACGTGAAAATGATGTTATTTATACCAAGCTCAAACGAGATAAAGTCAGAAAACTGTTAGCTTCAACAAAGCATTGTAAACTCGTATTAAAAACCGATCAACCAGCTGCTTATGCAATTGCTTAGCAAAATGGAGCAAAAATAGCAAAAATATAGCAAAATTATAGCAAATATAGCAAAAAAAGATAGCACAAGTAAATTGAACATTAGCGGTTATTATGACATAATGTGGCTTGAAATCCTCATTCTTTCACAACAGTTTATTATTATGGGCTGTATTGGATATGTCATATTATATTATGTTAGACTTAAATATCTCCTGAGGTATTACATTATGGAATGCGACGAACTCATCGAACAAATGCTCAAAGATGAGCCAGATCAAGATGTAGATAAATCTTCAGATAAACATAGAGAAAGACTCGCCGCTTTGGCAGCTGGTGGAAAATGTTCCCAATATTTGGGGGAAAATTATACCATCGAAAAAATTGATAACATGACCGACGAAGAAATTAAAAAACTGTACGCGTGTTACAGGTCTAGACTGGGAGCTACCATGACTAAAACAATAGGGTCGGCTATGTTACAACTATACACAGTCCTGGCTCGTACGTTTCTCCCTATCCCGGCAGAACATCGCATGTATTTATGCGAATCTCTCGAGAAAGACCCAATCATCGAACACGCTATAAGCTCAGTGAGCTGTGAGTTTTATCATAGATACGGAATGTTCTTCGCTCCACTCACCACAGCTTTAATAACGGCTAGGTATTGTCAATTTAAACATACGTGCCCACTTAATAATAATGGAGACTCAAGTGACACCACCACAGACTGTACAACAGATTGTGGAACCACAATCACAACAAGTGAACGAGGATGCACAACAGATTGTGAATGAGGAAATACCAAGAGTGACGAAGAACCCCCAAAAAATCGCCGCCGGTAGAAAGGGCAGGCTGGCGAGGAAGGCGAAACTAATGCATAATTCAAATATTGAACACAGTCGTCCGATTAAAACTTGGGCACTAGTAGGAGTTGTTGCTATAGCGATGGTATGGTTGCGATGGAAAACGTCACCCCCGATGTCACAACAAGTTCAATTAGAGGTTAGCCCCCATATAATGCTATAAGAAGCATGACTACTCCAGTTACACATGGTAAAATGTTGGTAAATGCAACGTATCATTCAGCGGTGGTTAGCGGCTTGGCCATTGGCTATGCCCGTATTGCTAAAATAATTACTAAAGCCACACCACCCAAGCTAGATTTTAACGGTTATGATATCGGTATGATGATTCTCGATATTGGATTGGCTATGGCAACAAAAGATATGCTCATCAAACAAGGGCTTATCCCGGAAGACATAATGAAGTAATTAAACATTTGAATATTTTATATTCATATAAACATGGCATCAATTGCGATGATGGTCGGTGGAGCTGTTGTTAATGCTCTAGCTTTTTCGGGGAGTTATTTTTTATTTTCTACTCTGAGGGAATCAAACGCTAAAGAAGTTGAAGAGGAGCAGAAAAGACATAATAAAGCTTTAGAACAACTCGAAGCAGCCCAGTCACAAATGGACCAGACAGAGGATATTAAGATTAGATTTTATTAATGAAGAACTGCGTAAGCAAGGACATTCAATTCAAACGTTTAAGGATGTTGAATCTGCCATGCACGAATACTTCCTCGTTTATTGAAAAAAAATTGACCCAAAACAGAGACCAACAATAAGTCAGTTTTATACATCGTCGGAGGAACAAAAAATACGCTAGATAGTATTCATAATGTTTGGGTTATCAGTCATTGCTATTTTTAGCTACACAATAACTACACATAAACCATGACCTAGTTAGGTAGGGCAAGTCTTATCAGCCATGTCACCCTGACTGCTTATCTATAAATAGCGCTGACAGGCTGACTGCTTATGTTAGGCTGGGCATGCATTTAGACAAATGATACTAGAAGTGTTTATTTATTACAATGGCGAGAGGCACATCAAGATGTAAATTCATACGCTTGGGCCGATCACAAATTTGTGGAAAGAGCTGTATGTCGGATTTTTGTGGAATCCATTCCATTGCAATTAGAAAAGGGCACATTAATTATTCGTGTTCTGTATGTGGGATTGGGGTCAAAGGTAGTTACTGTTTATGTAAGTGTCACGGTGCTGACAAGAAACGGTTTCAAATTATTTATGAGAGGAAAAAGGCTTACCGAAATGAGATAAATAGATTGGGTAGAATTCAAACCAATTACACATTAGTTCACATGTATTTATATATCACAATGACTTATGTTGTCAGAGAGCTGAAGGCTTTGGCAAAGCAATGTGGTCTACATGGATATTCTCGAATGAGAAAAGCTGAATTGATCGATTTACTCGGTTTGGAATACAACAAACCCCAGACTGTTAGAGAACTCAAAGCTCAAGCGAAAAACAGTGGGCTGAGAGGTTATTCTTGAATGAGAAAAGCTGAATTGATTGCTTTACTAGGTAATAATCAACCTGATGATGTTGATAAAAAACAACAAGATGATGTTGATAAAAATCAACAAGAATTAAAATTTGTACCCACACCCGCCGGAATTGGTAAATATCTAAGAGGTTGGAAGATGGATATTAATTCCAACATAGATGTTAATGACTTTAAGCCCATCATATCAAGCAAAATTAACGAGGAATTAGATGATTTACATAGTATAAAATACCAGCTGACGATTAAAATGTCATTGAGTAAAGTAGCGCAGACGATAGCACCGAATATACCGAACCATATTTCCGAAGCAATCAAGAAGTTATAACCGAATCCGATACTATAAGCACATCATTAGATACATCAATTCAGAGGATACAGGAAACTTTAGAACGCTGGACTAATAGAGGTTCGGGCTGGGGTGTGGATGAAATTGATAGTTTATATTTAGAAATAGCAAATTATATGCCTTTCAAAGGTGGATCTTATATAGATTTACCCCCATATTATAAAAAGAAAAAAGCCATAATTAATGTAAAAAATAAATCCGATGACTGTTTAAGAATGATGATAAGATCTGCATTGTTCCCCACAGACAAAAATCCGGATAGACCTTCTAGCTATCCCCAAAACGATGGACTAAACCTCGATGGTATAGACGAACCTACACCAATATCACAAATTGATAAGGTGGAAAAGCAAAATAATTTAGCTATAAACGTTTTCGGACCTTCTTCTAAAGGAATTGTTGTACACATGATAAGCTCCGCTCCAGAACATATTCCCAGAATCAATTCATTTCTGATCGAAAAAGATGGAAAATATCATTATACGTGGATAAGAGTTTAAGCACACTATTATACGATCAAACAACCCATAAGGAAAAGATATATTTCTGCGAAAGATGCCTACATGGGTACAGCAGACAAGATCTATTAGAAGTGCATAAAGAAGACTGCAGAGGTGTTGGACAGAATGCTATCAGGATCGATATGCCTAAAGAGGGGGAAAATATATTAAAATTTAAACATTATTGTAATCAAATGCCAGTACCGTACGTAAATTACGCCGACTTCGAAGCACTTATCAAACCTATAGAAAATACCAACCGTAGAATTCAAGGTAATCAAGATAGTAGTTTTACATACAAAACTCAAGAACATATTCCTTGTGGGTTTGGATATATAGTTGTAAGGTATGATGGGAAAACAAACCCGCCCGTGATTTACAGAGGTCCCGATGCAGCGGGAAAGTTCCTAGAATATCTACAAAATGAAGAGAGAATAATCAGGGAAAATTTATTGCGTAAGAAACCAATGTGTATGACGAGGGATGATTGGAGGGCCTATAATGGGCCTATAATGGGCCCCTGAATGGGGATTCCGTAAGAGATCATTGCCACGTCACGGGTAATTATCGGGGAGCCGCGCATAACGAGTGTAACTTGAAACTAAAAATGAATTCTCAAACAATACAAATCCCCGTTGTGTTTCATAACCTTAGAGGATACGATTCTCATCTCATCATGCAAGCTATCTCAAAGACCGACGGTGGTTTAACGTGTATTCCTAATAATATGGAAAAATATATATCGTTCTCGTTGACTAAAACTATACATTATACGGACAAGGATGGGAAAGCCAGAATAAAGCAAAGTAATGGGCTTAGATTCATTGACTCTGTACAGTTTCTCTTATCTTCCCTGGACAATTTAGCTAATGCGAACAATCCCGATGACTTTGCAATAACAAATCAATATACCGATCGGTGCCATCATATGTTGCTGAGAAAAGGTGTATATCCTTACGAATATATTGATGATTGGTCTAGATTTGACGAAACTAAATTACCACCCCTTGAATCATTCTATAGTAACTTAACAGAATCTAAAATAACTGATGCCGATTATGAACACGCTCTGACGGTGTGGGATAAATTAGGTTGTGAGAATTTAGGTGATTATCACGATCTGTACTTAAAAACCGATGAACTGTTACTATATTCGAGATATTTAGAAAGACATGTTTAAAACAATACAGCTTGGACCCGCCATGGTATTATTCCAGTCCTGGACTATGGTGGGATGCATTGTTGAAGAAGACAGGTGTAGAACTGAAACTACTGACCGATTACGATATGAACTTGTTTTTTGAGAAAGGATTAAGAGGTGGTATATCGATGGTAGCGAAAAGGTATTCTAAGGCTAATAATGAATTAGTGGAAGGATATGATCCGAGTAAACCCGACACGCACATACATGTATTATATCTCAACGCCAACAATTTGTATGGATGGGCTATGAGTCAACCTTTACCCACGGGTGGTTTTGAGTGGGTCGATGTGAATGATATCCATAATATCGATGCGAATAAAGGATACATACTAGAAGTTGACTTGGAATATCGAAATTCGTTACATAAAGATCATAACAGTTATCCGCTAGCTCCCAAAAGATTAATGGTTAATAAAGATTGGATGTCGGAATATCAACACTCCTTGATGGGTAATACTAGGTTAGGTAACGTAGAAAAACTCGTACCAATTTTGATGGATAAGACAAAATACAGAAATCTCCAGTTATATCTATCGTTAGGTATGAAACTTAAGAAAATACACAGAGTTCTAAAGGCTGATCAAAGCCCTTGGATGAAGCCCTATATAAGGCTGAACACAGATTTAAGAAAGATAGCTACCAGCGATTTTGAAAAGAATCTATATAAGCTCATGAATAACTCAGTATTTGGTAATACTATGGAGAATCTAAGGAAGCGTGTTGATGTTAAATTAGTCAGATCTAATGAGGAAGAAAGACTCAGGAAACTTATAGCCAGTCCGGCTTTTAACAGAAGCAAGATATTCGACAACGACTTAGCCGCACTACATATGCAGAAGAGTAATATAAAATTCAAAAGACCGGTGTACGTCAGTATGAGTATTCTCTACTTGTCAAAACACTTAATGTATGACTTTTATTACAACGAACTTAAGAAGCAATACGGCGATAGATGTGAGGTGTTATATACCGACACAGATTCTTTGTTGATGGAAATACAAACCGAGGATGTGTATAAAGATATGGCAGAAAAAATAGATATGTACGACACGAGTGATTACCCTAAAGATAATCCACTGCACAGCATAGTAAATAAAATGGTGTTAGGTAAGATGAAGGATGAATGTGCTGGGACCCCTATAGCAGAGTATTTCGGATTAAGACCTAAGATGTATTCTATAAAGAAGTCCGATAATGGAGAGATAAGAAAAGCTAAGGGTGTTAAGAAGTATGTGGTAAAAAAGCATATCAAACACGAACAGTATAAAGAATCATTATTCAATGGTAGAACGTTCAAACACGAGATATCATAGGATATATGGATAAAGAATGAACAAGACATTATATCCCCCTTAGATACAAAGAGATGGAATGATAAGGATGGTGTAACTACCTATGTTTATGGTTACTTAGGGCGGTAATACTGTATTGTGCGGAACTATGAGCAACTCTTCTCGTACAAATGCCCTGCCCGGTCCATCTTTAAGATAATAAAGAATAGGCTCTCCTTCTTTCATAACCAATCGACTAATGTTATATGTCTTAAGGCACCAAATCAGATCGGTTGCGCGATGTAGGCCTCCTTCGAGTTCACCGGGCTGGTATAAATATCTTACGCTTACTCTTACTTTTGTTCTTTGCCTCTCCTCGGTGCTGAAGATTCGGAAGAATCAGATTTCAATTTAATCGCATCAGATGGTTTCCTACCGATTAATCCCGTTACTTCATTATTCACCGCTGATACAACAGCTGATAATTGTGTCACCAATTCGGATAACCTCAATCGTTTCGATTTCATTTCGATCCCATACTGATAGCCAAACAAACGTTCTGCTAATGTCCCTTAAATCTTTCGACGATAGCTTGACTACGGTGGGCCTTTTTTTCACCACGCCTGATTCCAACATCGTCCTTTGTTAACAGTTTAGTTACTGATCCCATAAACTCACAACCAGGATCTACTTGAAATAGCTTAGGCCATTTTAGTGGTCCGCGTTTATATATGCGACTCAGTGCATAAGCTACTTCTGTTGAATCTTTCGAGGTTACTGGCTCAGCCTCTTTGTATCAACTAGCCACATCCACTACGGTTAAAGCCTATTTATACGTTTTGCGTCTTACCTTATCATGGGGAAGAAACAAGAGGTCAGCCTGATGAACTTCATTCATTGTAAAAATATCAAACTTCTTCCTCGGTATATAACACTGTGCTGGTAAGTATATTTGCCACATCGCTTGTTTCTTTAACCAATCCTTGGCCACATCTTTAGATACCTTAGCCGCGGTGGCTAATTTTTTTATTGCTCCTATACCTTTCCAATATCCTCGTGGGCTATAGTAAATTTTATCCATTATTAATTAATATTGATGTTTCTTTAATTAGTCTTATGACTATTGTTAAATCGCATCATCATTTACACATAAAAAATTCCATCTGTAGTAGCAGTATAGGTATATAAATCTGGCTCCAGTTGAAGTGCGCCAGAACCCCCATTACCTATACTACTGTTCTTAATCATTTACAAAAAGTGAGAATTTTAAAGGTGACACATTTTCACCTTGTAACACCACACCTGAGCATGGGGAGAACTCAGAGTAGTTACCTTTACCAAGGACACGTGATTTGATATTTCAATATAAAAATAAATAACATTGAAACACTTTCCAGAAATGATGTAGGACAGTAGTTTGTGGCAAGGCCCGACTCGCCATACACAGTCGAACTCTTTGCTAAAGTCTTTAACAGCACGAAATAGTTTTTTTCTTCCTTGCTGCTTTTCGAATTTAAAACTTTGCAAATTTGAATATTTTAACATACATTTCCTTTACGATTTGATTGCGTTCTTAATGCTGCAAATTCTCTACTTTATTTCTTGAAGCAAAAACATTTTTAGCCTAAAAATATTTCCCTCTCAGTATTTTGCAATCTTTACCAAACCATGAATTTTGTTTCAGCTTTTTGTCTTGGTCTTTGAAGAGTATTTAACTAAAGTACCAAACGTCGTTTCAGCTGTCCTCATTTTCTCCATTATAGGTTCAATGTCTGTTAATGAGGAGGCGGCCATAGAATCTAATTGTTCGATTTGTCCCCTAAAGTTCTCATTGTGAATATTATCTAAAAACTTTCACTAGCATTCCCAACCCCTTTCCATCCCACCACCTCCAATCCCAACCCCGGCGTATCACGTGGAGTATCATGCGCACACACACCCGTACACGTGCGTTGTGCACTCTGGGTTATACCACCTGAGTCCCCAGGAGTGTCGCCTCAACACCCCCACCCCCATGATTTCTTTGTAAATGTAGATAATTTTATGTCCCTTTTCTTTGTTCTCTCTGTTGTAGCATACACATGTGTGTGTGTATGTAAGTTAGCAAGTTAGCAGCCTGTGCCCTTCCCGCCGTTTATTTATATGCACTAAGACTCACTACAGATATCTTCATTTGATTATGGCGTTATTTCGCTGATTTCTGATGTATGAATGTGTGTTTCAAGCATGTCTGAGATCGGCTCGTAATAATTTCTCTGTCACAAGCAATAGTGTAAGAGATTTATTATGCGCATGAATTTGAAAATGAGTTTTATGATATATATATGATGTTTATTAGGATGCTTATGAACTTGCTACTTGATGTATACTGAACCGCAAAAGAACGTCACAATGGATAGATATATGAGAAACATTATTTGTCCCAACACTGTAAACATACTTTGAGACATATTAAAAAGATGAAACTTGTCAAAACTGATCATCAAGGTTGAAACTAGAGGTTGCGGCGACGTGCCAAATGAGGTATGGCGTGTGGTCTCAAGACTTGATCAATGTACCGATCTGCTGTGACACCATTGCCTCTCCCTGGACAAATATTCTGGAAGACCACAGGGCCGACCCACTGTGCAAGACCAATTTCACCCCACACCATTATGCTCTGATCACCCCACGGATCTCTCTCAACAACACAAGCATCCGAATAACGTTCCCAAAGGCGTCACCAGGCTCTCTCTCTCTCTCTCTCTCTCTCTCTCTCTCTCTCTCTCTCTCTCTCTCTCTCTCTCTCTATCTCTCTCTGCCATCTGCTGTTGAGATACAGTAACGGCTCTCGTCTGAGAAGAGGACTCTTCTCCACTGCTGGTGGCGCCAATGCTGGTGCTGTGTTGCCCACTGAAGATGCTGTCGCACAATCTGACGATCCTGACGTCGGGTGGTGTCCATTGGTCTTCCACTACGTGGTGGGTCATCTGTAGCGTTGGTGGTCTGGTACCGTTGCTGGAGCCTGTATATGGTCCTCACGTGGACTTGAAATGCATTGGCGACTTGCCGGGCGGTTTATCCAGCTTGCAATCGTCCAAGGGCTATGTGTCGCTGATTTCTTGTCAGTCTTGGCATATGGTAGCAATTCAATAACTAATGAATGTTATCCGATCTGGGTGGATTGATATAGGGCAAGAAATGGGGGAACGCATGTACATTTCAATTTGCTCGGAAGTCACGTGCATCGGGTTACCATGGCCGTTGCCGTGATGCGTTAGAGCGATCTGTTTTATTGTCATCTGCTTTGTTTTTTTTTATCATCAAATTTCATTTTTCCGGACGAGGTTATGTTAAAGTTCAGAAACTTTGACAAAAATTACCCAGATATTTAAATGACAACTTTTCATGCAATGTTACTTTGGGTAACGCTTTTTTGCGGTTCAGCATATTTATGACTTGACTTGACTCGTATGGTGTGACGAGAATAGATGTTATATAAACCTGATGTATTTTATTTTTTGTCCTAATTCATGTACTTGACATAATCAGGTATTAATTAACACATTGTAATGTGCTGTAGTTAGTATAGCATAAAAATCGGGTTCCACGACATATATCACAGTCTGCATTACTATTGTGAAACTATGGTTGTTACTATACTAATTCATGGATTAATAATATACCGAATACAGCGGCCGTTAAATTTAAAATCAATTCAACATTTAATATTCATGATTCAACCATGGTTGATGCACATTACTGTATAATGTGTTACATCAGTATAATTTTAATGGTGTCGCTATACCATCCCTAACCTGTTGTATCCATTTTATAACATGTTTCATGTTTTAGTATCTAACTTGTTTCATGTATAGTGTAATTTAATCGCTACCTCATTCACAATGCTTGACAAGGACGTGGGGCACGTCCTTCTTTACAGAAAGGGCGTATATCGACACTTTGGTAGGATATAGGTTTTACCAGGGAGTTTATACATGTTTTATATATTCCCTGAGGTAAGTAAGTTAAAAAATATATATCTAAATATTCACAGTACGGAGTCATGTGCGGGTCAGTGGCTTCTAATTAACACTTGAGAATGGCCGATTGGCCACTGAAGCTTCAATGTATGGATGAGGTGCGGGATACTGCAGACTGACCAGCGAGTTATCGTATTCGGTACGTGGCAGGTTGTCAGTGATTTGACAGGTTAGTACAGCGGCAGGGTGGTTCTCAGACGCCTCCAAGATGCCTCCTAACTATTGCAGTCCTGTTATCAATAATTATCATGATGATGTAGCTGCTGTATTTGTTACACCACGACCCACTGATGGACTCATATGTTTGAAGATACAGATATCCCTAGAATATACCTGGGATACTTGGTGGATATTTAGATAGATATATAGTCTGGTTCAAAATTATTGTGAATTTTAATGTCATATTCAAGGAAGCATACATAAAATATCAATATTGACAAGTGTTAAAATTGAGGTATGGTCAAAGGGAAGCAACTCTTCTTCAATTTTAGAAGTTGCAAGTTAGAGTTATCTCCCTTGATTATGGAGCAGACGACTTTTCCTGATATATGTCAGAAATGAGTGCACAGGAGAAAAGAAGGTTGATTCTACAGCTCCATGATGAAGGCATCACTGATGCTGCTACATTAGCAAAGAGCACAGATACTCCTCTTTCTACAGTGTATAGAGTTAAGAAGAATATTGAGAATGGTTCAGGAATTGAGCACAGAAAAGGAGCGGGGAGACCTCGAAAACTTGTGTTTGGTGATCGTGTGAGACTGGGTATTTTGGCTCCTAAAAACAGAAGGGCGAGTATCTCAAATATCCAACATGAAATGGTAAATAGAGGGACAGTAAATGTATCCAAATCTACAGTAAGAAGAAATTTGATTGAACTTGGATGGGAAAAAGAGAAAGGAATTGCCTCTCCGCTCTTGAAACAAGAACACAAGGATAGACGTGTAGAGTGGTGTTTGGCGCATGGAAACTTTGACTGGAACAGTGTTATTTTCACAGATGAGAGCTCTGTATGGGTGTATCCTAACAATGTTAAATTGTGGACAAAATGTCATTCCGTTCCATTGTACCAGAGACTAAAGTACAGCCCGAAGTTTCATGTTTGGGGAGGGATATCTTCACTTGGAACGACGCCCATTTGTGTCTTTGAGGGTAATTTAACCAGTGAAAGGTATACAGACATTTTGGAAGCCCACCTGAACCCAAATGCAGATGTTTTTTATGGAAATACTTGGATTTTGCAACAGGATAATAACCCCAAACTCACCGCAAGACATGCGCGGCAGTGGTTTGTGGACAACAATGTGACCGTTTTGGACTGGCCTAGCTACAGCCCGGACTTAAATCCTATAGAAAATGTGTGGGGACTCATGAAGGAGTCGGTGAACCAAAAGGGATTGACAAAAGTTGATGACATGAAGCGCGAGGTGGTGCGATATTGGGACTCTCCCACTCACGAGACTCTAACCTCTCTCATGGGAAATATGCCCAATCTAATAAAACTGTGTTTGGAAGCAAATGGTGGTCTGATAAAATATTGATGTTACTGTGATGTGATTAAAGAAGGTTTGTGCTCACTTAATATATGTTTTATTTTTTTTGGGGGGGGGGAATTTTCATATTTACAATTTTAAAGATTTTTCAATTCTCAATAATTATGACTCATACTGTATTTAACTTACTTTACTCAGGGAATATACAAAACATGTATAAACTCCCTGATAAAACTTATATCCTACCGAAGTGCCTACGATACTAGTTATTTGGACATCGAAGCTTAAGGTGTATTTTGATATTTGTCAGTTACAAATTACCTCCCCTTGACCAATTGTGCGTTATAAGTTGTAGTCGGGATCGTAGAATTATCGCCCTTTACTCTGTTCACGCTTGCACGGCAGATTTTTTTTTTATGGTGTTGTCGCTAGATTGCATATTGCCGCTAAATTATTGCAACATCGCGTGATGTAAAGCCTAAAAGAGGCAAGGTGGGTGTTAACGAAGAGGCCATCATCACGGAATCTGTCAGAAGTCGTACCAGGCGCGGCGGCCTCGCCGACAACAGTTCCGAAACAAAAATAACACGCATTAATCTTTGATAGATCAAACAGAGGTGTTGGAGAAGAAATGTGAATTATTGAAGCTTGACAAAGCGGGCAAATCTGTTGAGGGAGGTCTGTAAGCTAAAACAGGGCCTAAATGGATACAGACTAGCGGTCATGGCAATGTTCAAAGTGTTCAAAGCCAAATGGCATGAAATGGCGGTCAACAAGATGGCGGCCATGTTGAACTCGTAGAACGAGTGCCCACTAGTTGACCTACACCCATCTAGGTAGGAAAACCACACAATCTGGGAAGATATTGGACAATATATGGACTGATTCTTTTGACGTTTTGGAATCTTTGAGAAAGACAGTTGATTTTGGTGATGGCGTGATGTATGTAGGATGTAGCGCGGCGCATATCTAAGTTTCCATGGGGGAGTGTGCTTCTTGTTGATCTTAGTTCCCAATAGACCGATCCAGTCCCGACCGATAAGCCCCGCCCACAAGCTGCCGTCCTCGTTTTAGGCATTTTGGGGAAACAACTGGCTATTCGTTAAGGCGTCACAGCCGGCGAAACTTGAATGCGCGGGCGATGAATTTGGCTCAGGATGTTTTGTTACCAGGCGTGGGTCAAAAATATCTAAAGAGAGTTATACATGATCTGTTTTCGGTTCTATTTTATTTGTCAAATTGCATGTCGTGGGTGAGAATGAGTAATTAGTCCGATGTAATGGTGTATATCGGTCAATGAGGAAGTCACCATGCCTGAAAGTTAGAAGCGTGCACTACTTCGAATCACTCATGTCAGGTAGAGCATACTATATTGTCAATTTACCGCATGTCAATAATATATTATTCATCCAAGTGTGGATTAACTGAATTTTGTTTTTACTTTCCATCGTAATTGAGGTGTATGGGAAGTACTGGAAACCGTAAACAAAAGCACAAGTTACAAATCATGTGGATGATATAAATAGATTGTCAACAGTTACATTGCCAACGTTTTTTGTCTGGTGCTCTAAGTAAAACCAATATAACATGAAAGACATAGAGTTAGTGGGTCCTTTTAATAAACAAACATAAAAGAATAGGATAAAATTAAAGCAGTACATTTTTTTCCCTCAATGCTACATTGGTTTTATTATGTAATAAATTAATCATAACATATTTTATTTAGGCTTTGGAACATGGGGTCGGGCATGTCACCAGGGATAAATCTGGACCCGCTCAGAGGCTGATATTCAGCCCCAAATCTGTAGCAGATGTCAGTAAACTGTCCCTCTTTAAAGAACTCAGAGTAGTTACCTTTACCAAGGACACGTGATTTGATATTTCAATATAAAAATAAATAACATTGAAACACTTTCCAGAAATGATGTAGGACAGTAGTTTGTGGCAAGGCCCGACTCGCCATACACAGTCGAACTCTTTGTTAAAGTCTTTAACAGCACGAAATAGTTTTTTTCTTCCTTGCTGCTTTTCGAATTTAAAACTTTGCAAATTTGAATATTTTAACATACATTTCCTTTACGATTTGATTGCGTTCTTAATGCTGCAAATTCTCTACTTTATTTCTTGAAGCAAAAACATTTTTAGCCTAAAAATATTTCCCTCTCAGTATTTTGCAATCTTTACCAAACCATGAATTTTGTTTCAGCTTTTTGTCTTGGTCTTTGAAGAGTATTTAACTAAAGTACCAAGCGTCGTTTCAGCTGTCCTCATTTTCTCCATTATAGGTTCAATGTCTGTTAATGAGGAGGCGGCCATAGAATCTAATTGTTCGATTTGTCCCCTAAAGTTCTCATTGTGAATATTATCTAAAAACTTTCACTAGCATTCCCAACCCCTTTCCATCCCACCACCTCCAATCCCAACCCCGGCGTATCACGTGGAGTATCATGCGCACACACACCCGTACACGTGCGTTGTGCACTCTGGGTTATACCACCTGAGTCCCCAGGAGTGTCGCCTCAACACCCCCACCCCCATGATTTCTTTGTAAATGTAGATAATTTTATGTCCCTTTTCTTTGTTCTCTCTGTTGTAGCATACACATGTGTGTGTGTATGTAAGTTAGCAAGTTAGCAGCCTGTGCCCTTCCCGCCGTTTATTTATATGCACTAAGACTCACTACAGATATCTTCATTTGATTATGGCGTTATTTCGCTGATTTCTGATGTATGAATGTGTGTTTCAAGCATGTCTGAGATCGGCTCGTAATAATTTCTCTGTCACAAGCAATAGTGTAAGAGATTTATTATGCGCATGAATTTGAAAATGAGTTTTATGATATATATATGATGTTTATTAGGATGCTTATGAACTTGCTACTTGATGTATACTGAACCGCAAAAGAACGTCACAATGGATAGATATATGAGAAACATTATTTGTCCCAACACTGTAAACATACTTTGAGACATATTAAAAAGATGAAACTTGTCAAAACTGATCATCAAGGTTGAAACTAGAGGTTGCGGCGACGTGCCAAATGAGGTATGGCGTGTGGTCTCAAGACTTGATCAATGTACCGATCTGCTGTGACACCATTGCCTCTCCCTGGACAAATATTCTGGAAGACCACAGGGCCGACCCACTGTGCAAGACCAATTTCACCCCACACCATTATGCTCTGATCACCCCACGGATCTCTCTCAACAACACAAGCATCCGAATAACGTTCCCAAAGGCGTCACCAGGCTCTCTCTCTCTCTCTCTCTCTCTCTCTCTCTCTCTCTCTCTCTCTCTCTCTCTCTCTCTATCTCTCTCTGCCATCTGCTGTTGAGATACAGTAACGGCTCTCGTCTGAGAAGAGGACTCTTCTCCACTGCTGGTGGCGCCAATGCTGGTGCTGTGTTGCCCACTGAAGATGCTGTCGCACAATCTGACGATCCTGACGTCGGGTGGTGTCCATTGGTCTTCCACTACGTGGTGGGTCATCTGTAGCGTTGGTGGTCTGGTACCGTTGCTGGAGCCTGTATATGGTCCTCACGTGGACTTGAAATGCATTGGCGACTTGCCGGGCGGTTTATCCAGCTTGCAATCGTCCAAGGGCTATGTGTCGCTGATTTCTTGTCAGTCTTGGCATATGGTAGCAATTCAATAACTAATGAATGTTATCCGATCTGGGTGGATTGATATAGGGCAAGAAATGGGGGAACGCATGAACATTTCAATTTGCTCGGAAGTCACGTGCATCGGGTTACCATGGCCGTTGCCGTGATGCGTTAGAGCGATCTGTTTTATTGTCATCTGCTTTGTTTTTTTTATCATTAAATTTCATTTTTCCGGACGAGGTTATGTTAAAGTTCAGAAACTTTGACAAAAATTACCCAGATATTTAAATGACAACTTTTCATGCAATGTTACTTTGGGTAACGCTTTTTTGCGGTTCAGCATATTTATGACTTGACTTGACTCGTATGGTGTGACGAGAATAGATGTTATATAAACCTGATGTATTTTATTTTTTGTCCTAATTCATGTACTTGACATAATCAGGTATTAATTAACACATTGTAATGTGCTGTAGTTAGTATAGCATAAAAATCGGGTTCCACGACATATATCACAGTCTGCATTACTATTGTGAAACTATGGTTGTTACTATACTAATTCATGGATTAATAATATACCGAATACAGCGGACGTTAAATTTAAAATCAATTCAACATTTAATATTCATGATTCAACCATGGTTGATGCACATTACTGTATAATGTGTTACATCAGTATAATTTTAATGGTGTCGCTATACCATCCCTAACCTGTTGTATCCATTTTATAACATGTTTCATGTTTTAGTATCTAACTTGTTTCATGTATAGTGTAATTTAATCGCTACCTCATTCACAATGCTTGACAAGGACGTGGGGCACGTCCTTCTTTACAGAAAGGGCGTATATCGACACTTTGGTAGGATATAGGTTTTATCAGGGAGTTTATACATGTTTTATATATTCCCTGAGGTAAGTAAGTTAAAAAATATATATCTAAATATTCACAGTACGGAGTCATGTGCGGGTCAGTGGCTTCTAATTAACACTTGAGAATGGCCGATTGGCCACTGAAGCTTCAATTTATGGATGAGGTGCGGGATACTGCAGACTGACCAGCGAGTTATCGTATTCGGTACGTGGCAGGTTGTCAGTGATTTGACAGGTTAGTACAGCGGCAGGGTGGTTCTCAGACGCCTCCAAGATGCCTCCTAACTATTGCAGTCCTGTTATCAATAATTATCATGATGATGTAGCTGCTGTATTTGTTACACCACGACCCACTGATGGACTCATATGTTTGAAGATACAGATATCCCTAGAATATACCTGGGATACTTGGTGGATATTTAGATAGATATATAGTCTGGTTCAAAATTATTGTGAATTTTAATGTCATATTCAAGGAAGCATACATAAAATATCAATATTGACAAGTGTTAAAATTGAAGTATGGTCAAAGGGAAGCAACTCTTCTTCAATTTTAGAAGTTGCAAGTTAGAGTTATCTCCCTTGATTATGGAGCAGACGACTTTTCCTGATATATGTCAGAAATGAGTGCAGAGGAGAAAAGAAGGTTGATTCTACAGCTCCATGATGAAGGCATCACTGATGCTGCTACATTAGCAAAGAGCACAGATACTCCTCTTTCTACAGTGTATAGAGTTAAGAAGAATATTGAGAATGGTTCAGGAATTGAGCACAGAAAAGGAGCGGGGAGACCTCGAAAACTTGTGTTTGGTGATCGTGTGAGACTGGGTATTTTGGCTCCTAAAAACAGAAGGGCGAGTATCTCAAATATCCAACATGAAATGGTAAATAGAGGGACAGTAAATGTATCCAAATCTACAGTAAGAAGAAATTTGATTGAACTTGGATGGGAAAAAGAGAAAGGAATTGCCTCTCTGCTCTTGAAACAAGAACACAAGGATAGACGTGTAGAGTGGTGTTTGGCGCATGGAAACTTTGACTGGAACAGTGTTATTTTCACAGATGAGAGCTCTGTATGGGTGTATCCTAACAATGTTAAATTGTGGACAAAATGTCATTCCGTTCCATTGTACCAGAGACCAAAGTACAGCCCGAAGTTTCATGTTTGGGGAGGGATATCTTCACTTGGAACGACGCCCATTTGTGTCTTTGAGGGTAATTTAACCAGTGAAAGGTATACAGACATTTTGGAAGCCCACCTGAACCCAAATGCAGATGTTTTTTTATGGAAATACTTGGATTTTGCAACAGGATAATAACCCCAAACTCACCGCAAGACATGCGCGGCAGTGGTTTGTGGACAACAATGTGACCGTTTTGGACTGGCCTAGCTACAGCCCGGACTTAAATCCTATAGAAAATGTGTGGGGACTCATGAAGGAGTCGGTGAACCAAAAGGGATTGACAAAAGTTGATGACATGAAGCGCGAGGTGGTGCGATATTGGGACTCTCCCACTCACGAGACTCTAACCTCTCTCATGGGAAATATGCCCAATCTAATAAAACTGTGTTTGGAAGCAAATGGTGGTCTGATAAAATATTGATGTTACTGTGATGTGATTAAAGAAGGTTTGTGCTCACTTAATATATGTTTTATTTTTTGGGGGGGGGGGAATTTTCATATTTACAATTTTAAAGATTTTTCAATTCTCAATAATTATGACTCATACTGTATTTAACTTACTTTACTCAGGGAATATACAAAACATGTATAAACTCCCTGATAAAACTTATATCCTACCGAAGTGCCTACGATACTAGTTATTTGGACATCGAAGCTTAAGGTGTATTTTGATATTTGTCAGTTACAAATTACCTCCCCTTGACCAATTGTGCGTTATAAGTTGTAGTCGGGATCGTAGAATTATCGCCCTTTACTCTGTTCACGCTTGCACGGCAGATTTTTTTTTTATGGTGTTGTCGCTAGATTGCATATTGCCGCTAAATTATTGCAACATCGCGTGATGTAAAGCCTAAAAGAGGCAAGGTGGGTGTTAACGAAGAGGCCATCATCACGGAATCTGTCAGAAGTCGTACCAGGCGCGGCGGCCTCGCCGACAACAGTTCCGAAACAAAAATAACACGCATTAATCTTTGATAGATCAAACAGAGGTATTGGAGAAGAAATGTGAATTATTGAAGCTTGACAAAGCGGGCAAATCTGTTGAGGGAGGTCTGTAAGCTAAAACAGGGCCTAAATGGATACAGACTAGCGGTCATGGCAATGTTCAAAGTGTTCAAAGCCAAATGGCATGAAATGGCGGTCAACAAGATGGCGGCCATGTTGAACTCGTAGAACGAGTGCCCACTAGTAGACCTACACCCATCTAGGTAGGAAAACCACACAATCTGGGAAGATATTGGACAATATATGGACTGATTCTTTTGACGTTTTGGAATCTTTGAGAAAGACAGTTGATTTTGGTGATGGCGTGATGTATGTAGGATGTAGCGCGGCGCATATCTAAGTTTCCATGGGGGAGTGTGCTTCTTGTTGATCTTAGTTCCCAATAGACCGATCCAGTCCCGACCGATAAGCCCCGCCCACAAGCTGCCGTCCTCGTTTTAGGCGTTTTGGGGAAACAACTAGCTATTCGTTAAGGCGTCACAGCCGGCGAAACTTGAATGCGCGGGCGATGAATTTGGCTCAGGTTGTTTTGTTACCAGGCGTGGGTCAAAAATATCTAAAGAGAGTTATACATGATCTGTTTTCGGTTCTATTTTATTTGTCAAATTGCATGTCGTGGGTGAGAATGAGTAATTAGTCCGATGTAATGGTGTATATCGGTCAATGAGGAAGTCACCATGCCTGAAAGTTAGAAGCGTGCACTACTTCGAATCACTCATGTCAGGTAGAGCATACTATATTGTCAATTTACCGCATGTCAATAATATATTATTCATCCAAGTGTGGATTAACTGAATTTTGTTTTTACTTTCCATCGTAATTGAGGTGTATGGGAAGTACTGGAAACCGTAAACAAAAGCACAAGTTACAAATCATGTGGATGATATAAATAGATTGTCAACAGTTACATTGCCAACGTTTTTTGTCTGGTGCTCTAAGTAAAACCAATATAACATGAAAGACATAGAGTTAGTGGGTCCTTTTAATAAACAAACATAAAAGAATAGGATAAAATTAAAGCAGTACATTTTTTTCCCTCAATGCTACATTGGTTTTATTATGTAATAAATTAATCATAACATATTTTATTTAGGCTTTGGAACATGGGGTCGGGCATGTCACCAGGGATAAATCTGGACCCGCTCAGAGGCTGATATTCAGCCCCAAATCTGTAGCAGATGTCAGTAAACTGTCCCTCTTTAAAGGTTTTAACATATCTATGCCATCCTAAAATAATGCAGAATGCAGAAATTATACCTTATTAGTTTTTACCACAATCTGTTTGCACTGGGCACTTAGTTTGGAATTGTAAATTTAGATAAAATGCCTGGTCAAACATTCAGAATATTGGACTTAATAAACAGCCAGTAATTAGGTACATGTATGTGAGAGCAGTGGAAAACATTGAGAGGATCCAAGATAAAATGAGCACCTGTAACTGCCATGGTTATGGCAAATCCATCTGATCCATGTACCAGAAAGGGGAAACCTGCGATGGCAAAAGGATCTGAAGACATGCTCTGCAGTACTTCCCATCAATTAAGCTTTCATTGATAAAATATACAACAAATTCATATATGATCTTTTATTCTAAAGTCTTGTCATGAATCCAAGAGTTATTACTGTTAACAACTAAACATGTAAATTAATTACAACAAATATCTCATAAGGAAGAGAATTTATGGATGTCAACTGTAATTATGAGCAACACCACCATCCTTAATTTCTCTGCCTTATGTATATCTCCCCTAAATGCCATCCAAAATCTTAAATATGTCATAAGTTCAAAGCTTTAATCAACACAATTACCTGTTGACATCAAGATTGTTACTTAGTAAGAAGAAGAAATTAGGACATAACAGTATATATTTCATTTTACCAATCACATGTGAATTGACAAGTATTACTTATGCATGAAGCTACATACATTTACATGCAAATATCAGGTAGTTGGACACCTGGAGTTCATTAGATATTTAAACATATATCCCAAGTATGCCTCACAAATATTTGTGTGAACATGACTTTTCCTTAAATAATAAAAATACACACAAACAGGGATTCAGACCAGTTCCTTTTCTAGGATACTGACTGATCGTCATCCATAATGTCCTAAAGTTGTTCCAAAAATTTGTAAATTTATATCAAAAGATAAAAACCCAACTTGAAAATATCCTGAAGCCAGCAAAATCACTGAAGTAAATATGAAGCTCATTCTCAACATAATCATAACCAAAACTTGAACAATATGTAAATAACCATCATCCTTAATAAACACTAGTTCTTGCTCAATTATCAAATATCTCCTCAATCATGGTAAAGAATTACATTTTGGGTTAAATACATTTCAATATTCATCATAGTTATATATGAAATGTATTAAGAATTATATAATATATTCTGTATCAGAATTGATCAGGCACTCTGGATAATGCCTAATCAGGGTGTGACAAAGAGACAGTGTCTTTGTTTTTACAAACTCTGTGTATCTTGAATTAAGTATCATGCATTATGATACTGGTAATCACTTTCACCACTATCTTTTTTTTTAAATATATTATTTATAAAGAAATTATTATGTCCTATAGAAAGAGCAAACAAGCTAAGTTTTATACCAGGTGGATGTTGTACCATCAATCATTTAGTGTTTGTTAGTTAGTGCAATTACGTCATATTAATTTGACTTTTATACGGCATCAATTAAATAACTGGTTGGAATAATTATTAATTACTTCATTAGATTATAATTTATATTATTACTTGACCATGTTACTCTGAGTTCATAAAAAATCTTGCTATTATTTCCAGTAAATTAATTAAAATGACTTGACACTTATAATCGTTTTTAACAGTTATATGGGGGTTTTTTATTTCAAAATATTTATGTCAAAATATTTCAGTAATTCACTTCTTTCTCGTGAAATTTTCCTCTCCTTTCTAACCTTGAAGGGATGATTCCATTTCACATTACTGCATGGGTCCTGTCTCTTCATAGAACTGCTGAAATAGTGAAAGCATGATTTAATGTGAACTTATATGAAATAAATTGAAAGATTTTATGGAACGAAAACCATTGACAATCATTATATTTCTATGTTTAAAGAATTATTACTGCTGGAGTAATTTGCAATATTATGCTCGAGTAATTTGCAATATAACAGATAGGCTTATTGTTTTTTTTGTGATTTTGAAACTAAATCATATCTCAATATCTGTAACAAAATAAATCTCATCTAAGAGAGAGGTATACAAGTTCCACCAGATTGTACTTCAATGTAAATAATAGTAGATTGCGTTCTGCACTAACCGAAATCAGATAACAATCATATTTGTTTACAGTGTGTCACGGCCGTCTCGCGTGTCACATTTCAGCGATATGACCTGCTAACTCAATGCCCGATGTTGCCAAAATACATAATTCGAAAGTGATTTTGTAGTTACAACATTATGCTTGCTACGTGTTGTCATTTACCCGATTTGAGTATGCATATGTGCAAAAGTGCGGAAATTCGTGCAAATACTCACCTTCGGGCTGACGTGGGTCCCGTGGAAGATGGTGGCGACATTTAACTGATGGTGAGGCCTACCGCACATCTTGATCAGCCTAAAAAAAATTCTCCCGACCGGGTGGGTTTGGATAAAGGTATACATCTAATCCCATCGACACGTAATGGATATCGCGAGTGAAAATAGCATAAACCGTAGCCATGTCGCTTCTCGGGTGTCGTTTGACCCCGGAAGTAAGTCTTACAAATCCACAAAGCGCGCCCGTCCTTCTGATTGGCTCAAAATGACGCATGCGCCAATTTTGATTGACAGACTGGATCAGTCTATTCGCCAAAGAAGAATTTTGCTTGGGCACGCCTTCACAAGTGATCAGAGATCTTCAGGTGATACCAAAGCCTAAACCTAACACTGCCAGATCACTCTGGCGAATGCAAACTCATCTTGGACTGTCGAACGTTGTTTTCAGCAAGCGTGGTTCGTTTAGGTGTGAGTGACAAGATTTGCAGAAACTTCAATTATGATTTGTGCTACAGCAACAACTGTAGACTTGAAACACAAGGAGAGGGGGTAAAATGTTGGTTTAAATTAGCTTATTTGAATCATATGGAGGTGAAATCGGTATTTACAGGGAATCATTATCAGCATTTCGGTTGAGGGACTTAACAGAGAAGCAGAAAGAATAATGTACAAGAGTCCATGGATTTGCCACATGCTTTGAAAATAATAAAACCCAGAAGCTATTTGGCAAAGTTAGACTAGAGAAAGCGCTTATCACTCAGTGACGCTTCATCGTGTCAGAATTTCACAAAAGAAACCATCTCTATTATCTTTACAAAACAGGTACAAAACTATGTGTGAGTTGCACAGTATGAACAGCATTAATACTCTCAATACTATGTACGATAATCTAAAGAAGTTTGGGTCAGGCAGTAATGAATGCGTCAAGCCTGGATAGGGACGTCGGGTCATTTATGATGCAAACGACTTGATAAGTTTGCCCTCGCTCATCCTAGTTGGTCTTCTAAATAACTCGGTTTAGAACTTGTGAGAAGAGGAGTGGGTTCTCTGGCATTAGAATGGACAGTTAGTAGAACTCTACACGACACTGGAGACTGGAAATCATTTTCACGGATTATCCCTCAAATGTCTGATGAACGCACATGTGGAGAAACGCTCTGCCTAGTGTTCTGGTAAAATCACTGAAAGTTAATGATAATGTGATGTTTACAGGATGAGTCAGTGTTACAGTTCTACAGAACATCTGTAAAATTATGGTCCCGAGGAGGGAAATGGTTCCGAAGTGTTCACCGTGTCGGACAGTGTGGGGTGATATCTCTTTGATGGGAGTTAATCCCCATATCTTTGTCGAGGGTAACATTTTGAACTTATTAAAAGTAATGTCAAATTCTTCACAAAGGCCTCTTGAAATCTGCTATTGGACAAAGTAACACACCATTCGTCTTACGCGGGGGTCATGCCCGGCCCCTTACGTAAGTCTTCACAAACGCAGGTTTACAGAAAACCCACGTTGGCACGGTGGATTTTCCTGACGCTTCACTTGATCTAAATCCCATTGAAAGCGTCTTGAAGCTCATGGAGGTCAGTGATAAGTAATTATTTCATAAAGAGGGTATTCGATATGCGGCTTTTCAAGTGGACGAGAGGTTGGTCACATGACCACATTCTGACGTTTATACGTTTTTCACAAGACTGTATTCTTGAAATGACGTAAACACTGACGGTAGCATTGTTTCTGATAACATATAATTATCTGTATAATCACCTTTCAATGATTGGCTCTTGATGACTAACATTTGCAACCGCCACAAGTTCATGAACAATTTCGGAACTCTTTCCCGTCACGTTTATCGTGCCGGCCATTTTGACGTTCCGTATTTGATATAAATGTATTACGACGCGCTGTCAATGTGACCGACTTACTGGGGTAGTTCTTATGAGACTTTTTACCCACAATGATATTATTTGTATCAATGTGTTGTAACCAAACAAAAAAAGATTTCCTGGAGAGCAAGTTGAGCATACATATCCTACTGTAACCACTCCTTTTGATGAACTACTTTATTCCGCGTTACAGTTGGTTGTTGTATGACTCTCAGCGTAAACATGAAGACACACATACTAAATGAAATTCAGTAATCATATCCCTCGAGGTATATATAGAGAAGTTGCAACCGGGACTGCAACACCATCAACGATACATGGTTAAATCTACCCAAATCTACCACAGACAGATCAATAGACAGTTGGCATATGAACCGGTATATCGACGGACAGGGTCCTCTCAGTGACAATGAATGCAGTGCTTGTGAAAGAAGGGCACATTTTACATTATGATATATTTCTTTAACGCAAAAGGAACGCAAGTTTTTCAAAACCATTTGAAATTAAAGTTATCTTGCTATTGTATTAGGTTGACAAAAGTTGTACATTTTACGAGTTGAGATTTCTTTTGCTTCTTGACTATGCAATTCTCCACAAAATAGAGGGGAATAAATTCACTGCCTGTGTTCACATCGCTGCCAAGATTGACACGACAACAGTGGGATCAAGTCACCGAGCGCCGTCAAGCTAGTCAGAGCGTTGATAATGTTGCCAATGTTTTCAGGGAACCAATGATCACCATCTATAACGTCTTCGAGAGCTTTTAGCCACGACCAACAGTACTGCTGACCTCCCGTGCACCGGATGTTGTTTGACGTCGCACTCAGCAATATTCCAGCTGTATGACAGACAATCCACTGATTGACATCATGAGCATCGATCTACGCAACTGGGATACGATGACATGCATCAAAAATTTCAGCGAGCCTGACCACCCGATCCCGTCAGTCACCACTAACGACAAGCATGTTTTGCTGAACACCATTCTAACCCGGATCTTCTCGGGTTCAGCGGATGTCAAGAGTGCGAACGCCAAACAAGCTCAACTGTCGTCATACAGCCCGCAATCCAATCCTGCCGCGAGAGAACCATATGCACTGGGCTTCATTGCATCGCAAATGGCGTCATCAACAGTGGAGACGGGTTCTCGTATTAAAGTCGTTTCTAAATATCCCAAGCTGACGGCAGGGAGTTTGAATATGGCGCAGGCGCGGTGAACGGTATGCTGTTGAAAGTGTGGTGGAAACGGGTGGTCCTACTGGCGTCATGACTTAGGCCCCAATTGGCCTGAATCATAGACTTGGTCCAGTTGTCTTCCAGAATATTGGCCCAGGGAATGGAAATGGGGTAGAAGCTCAACGTTATATCGACCAATCCTTAGACCCAAGGTTGTTAGCAGCATTTGTCATCATTTTCATGCAGGCCAACCAAGCCCCATCCTGCTTGGGCTACACACGACTTCCTGCAACAACAAAACATCAGAATACTACATGTACATACCTGGTTTTCAGGACTCAATATGCTACAAGTCTCTTTGAACAGTACTATTTGTGACTGACCCCTATTTGTATAACAGTCCGATTTGGATTGCGGTATGTAACACGTAACGTGATCTCAACAAAACCGTACAAGATTTGCTTCAATTTCTCATTTTGTGAGACCTCATCCGTGGTCTAGTGGTAGAGCGTCCTCCCGCAGAGCGGAAGGTCCGGGGTTCGATCCCCGGCCACGTCATACCAAAAGACGTTAAAAGAGGGTACCTTTCCCGTGACCTTTGAACTCAGACGGGTGTTATGTTTCAATTCTTCAAATCTCCCACTTAGGACAAAACCATAAGCCATAAGCCACTCGCCTATGACCTATGTGAGAGAAAGAATAAATCTAATAAGTTAATACGTCGAATTATGTGAAGCCATTGTCAACAGTTGGTCAACATTCTCTGAAAGGGAAACGGAAAGGGATGTTTTCGATTTTTCCTTCATCTATATTCATAACTTTCTGATCAAATATAGGTACATATTTCTGAAAAGTAACTTTTACCCTCCTATCTTCCACATACAGTAACTTATACAATGATAATATACCTAATGAACTGATCGCTAATTATTTCATTCAAATAAACCCGAACAAGAATTTTAGCCTCCTAGTTACACAACTGCAGCGAGTGAAAGTTGATGTCATGTTAACACAGTTGTGATATGTCTTATGAGCGATCGGATTATCTTTTTTTCTGCCAGAAGTCTTTTCAGTAACCGTTATATTTCCATTTAGCTTATGCATACCTTGCCTATTAAATAATGTACATCCTAATTAGTATTTAATATTATGGCACATGTAGTCAATACGCCGGTGAGGATTGACCGACGCCGCACTGATAGTAGTGAGGATCAACACCTACTAGTCTTACACATAGCCTTATTCAAGTCACGTCTGTTGCTGTGATTAAATCTTTAATTTACAATAATTGTACTGACTGCACTTCCAAAAACAACGGTCATATCTAAAAGGCAGCATCGTTTTCTTCATAAACTGAGACGAGCTCCAGTAACAAGTGTCACCAATAGACATTATTATCATTATTAGTGTTTCAGTGTCGTAATATCATATATCAGAAATATCTTTTTTATAATACATATTTTTTATTCATGATATATATTTACGATGCGGAAACGCAACGGCGTTTAGACGCTATTTATCATGTCATAAGTACAATAATTGACGTTTAAGACATAATTTCACTCACTAAAGTAACTATAAAAACTAGTGTGAAGACAATTATTGAGTCAACCGTCTCGTTTATTACATAGTGCCAAGTGATTTGAATCCATGTTTGTGTACAATAACATCTACACACGTGAAACATACATCTACACATATTGAGAATATTCCGAAACAGTTGACTGAGTAAGTAAACATAGGTTAGATGCATGCAGCGTATTACAAATAGTTCCTGCTAAGGTACCTCATTAGCATACTTATCGTATCCTGATACAAAGTTTATCAGATTGGTTTATCACACTGTCAGTACTGAACTATATACAATGTTTCAGTCAAGAAATTAATTAAAATTCCTAAAAGGATGGTTAACTTCAGTAATTTGAAGTCACACCAAGTGACTGTCATAGATAATATGGCAGGTTAAAGATGTAAGATTAATTTGTCAGTAAAATTCTGTGTCACGAAAAAGCAGTAAGCGTATCAAATTAACACCTGGTGACAGCGATAGAGTAGTTATCTGGTCATGTTGGTTCAGTATTTAAAGTGGTGCGTCAATGTGTACTATGTCGCATACCTTTCCTTCTGGGAATCAATTTTGAACATTAAAACAAACATGTTTGAAAACTGACAATAAGACAATTCGTAACAAACAAAGAGGTAATGTATTAAGAACGGTAATGCTTATGACAGCGTAATACTAAAATGTAAAACGTTATAAACAGTTGGCAGACAATAGGCCAAAGCAGTAAACCCGAATCGTTATTTCTTAACGTGATGAGGTGTATTTGGTCCCTCTCAAATGAAAGCGAAATAAAACATTTTTTGACAAACGTTTCATTACCTTCGTATCTTCGAGTATCAAAAACAGATGCCCTTAAACATAACCGAGAAACATAATATCTATCTTGATTAATGGATGTGCACATTGATGATATGGAGTATCTCACACACCACGACTAACCTTTACATTCAATCGGAAATACATGGCCAATCACTGCTGCGGATATCATGCTACTTAGTATAAAAGTACCGAAAATAAATAAGACCGATATTATGCTTGTCATTTCTTATCAAAAGAAACAAAAACTTATGCTACATTTTCTTTTAGTTGTATTTTCTGAAGGACGTCTTTTTAAATATGCATGCGAGGTCTTGGATGGACGTTTAAATGACAGGGTTTCTGTCTCAGGACAACCGTAAATATTACTACGTTATTTCTATTTCAGTTAACGAAGTATTTCTCTTCGTTTTTTAAATGTCTTAGGCATCATCCATTGAAAAGTAAACCACTGATCAGCTTATAAATATTGAGTCAAACCTTTGCACACAATCCTTTTCACAGGGAAATAGCTTTAACACCCCAGGTTGAGAAATCAATCTGTATAATATTTCATTATTGATGCATCGTTTCAATTGTTACGTATTAATGTGACAGGTAGACGTGCTTTTCTAGAGTAAGGAAACCGCAACTATTTCTTGTAGCGAACGGGCGGACAGTAACAACACCTATTCCAGTATCGTCTTCTACCTGCGAATATGTCGAGGCCTTCATAACTACCATTCATCAGTTGTCCGCAGATACCTGACCGATACTTAACCCATTTAGACAGTAGTCGTGTAAAGCGCTATACATTTTATGAAGTGAACACTAAGATTTTTAAAATAGACAAATTGAAGGTTTTACATTAATGAACATCCAATGTTTAAAAATTGATTTCATTAACCTACTACAGATGAAAAATATTTACTCATTGATATGTAATACTACAATAAACTAGAGCTTTTTTATTCATTCTAGTGAACGCATTTTGCTCTTAATAAATAAGATGCATCATATTACTTGGGACTAAAAAAGAAGAAGAAAGTGTTATCACATTTCTTAATGCAAAGAAATACAAATTAGATTACTTTGTATATAATGATCGGACTCCACCGCAGTGCCTGCAGCTATGCAACTAAAATCTGTTCTCATGATCTTCATAATGATGGCAACCAAGTATTGATTGGCATTCAGAAAGGCTTGACAAAAACTAACCGTGCTGATAATGCAAATGAAACATTTAAGTAAGTTTTGGTAGATGAGAACCTTGCTTATCAGTTGCGTATAATAGGAATGGAGGAACTATTTCTTTGAAGAGGATACTTTGTTCTCATCTGTCTATATGTTGGGACACGTTCCTCATTTTTCACATCAATGATTTTCGTATTGGGTAGATACACATACGATTCATTAAGGTCAGAATATTTGGTACAGTCCTGTTTGGATTCATAAAGATAGTTGAAGAAAACTGAAGAAGGAGAATTCTTTGTGAACAGTGCCACATAATTTACTAACCTCATGAAGATTGATAATGCCATATGCACTTTTTCATTTTTATTAGTCCATTGTTGACTGTCTGAAAAGGATTGATGACTCATGTCACTAAGAATGTTGAATTCAATATCCACTTACGTAAAGAAGTTATCCCAAATCACTAGTATTTGCACAGAGCCTGTTTCTTTAAACAGTACAACAATAGATACGTTCTAGTTTGTCTCTTCGCATAACATTATTATGATCGCTAATACGCCTCTTAGAAAGTATTTAACTAAACTAAGTATGTGTATATAGTGCACACACAACGCGACATGAGTTCTATCTGCAACAAACTAATTCAAGAAAGAAAACAACTTTAATTTCGTGATGGTCAATGTGTTCGAAAACAACACTTTGTTTGTATTCATTCCGTTATTTCAAATAATTGATGAATGAGCTTACGTGATTCACATTTATCCCACACATCCATACTCTTCTCGTTTCTTGATAATTAATCTGATCAGATAAAGAATCCATTTCATAGCATTCTATTATGGCTGCCATCATAGGTTAACTACAAATCAGAGGCCACTGGTTGAAGTGTGCTTGTTGGAAGTTCATCCCTCAGCATACACCAACGCTCCTCTGTAAGCACTTGCCAGATACGTTGAAGTGTGCTTACTGGCAGGGAATACTTATCTAAACATAAACTACTATAAACTATCGTAAAACTACTATTATCAGCTGCAATCAAATGTATACGTCATTTGTATTGTGATGCTGATAGGTGCGGGCGATATGTATTATCCTTTGACTACTAAAGTGATTTAGGAAACGGTTTTTACATCAGGCATTTGAAGGTAAAAACTATTATCTGTTTCAAAATTTAAAAATAAATTCTTTCGAGTTGAACATACTGGTTACATGACAAGTGATAATTTCCCTGTACTTCGTAAGTGAGCAATCGAAATACGTCTAAAAAAACAGACAACTAATAGTATGTAAATATATGACCTGAGGGCTGAATTTTATGTAACATGGAGATAGATTCATGAATTACTTCTAGTTTATTCAGTGTACGTTTTTAACCATTCAAATCTGTTTACACAGAAATACACAATTAATACGCGTTATATTTTAAGAGCCACACAGCGGTCCCCACAATTGACAGAAAAGCTTGAAGTTGACATGCTGTTATGGTGATATTGTCGTTTACGGTTTCTATAACGGTATTTTGGACAACAAATGAATAAGAGTTTACCAAATGCTCGCCTAAAATCTCGCATAGATAACGCATATATAATTGGGTTCATACCGGAGTTGATGTATCCTAGCCAGGTAAACACTGGGAAAAGTATCTCTGGTGAGTGTACACAGTCAGTATGGCAAAGACCAAATAAGACGTTAGTTACAAAAAACGGCAGCCAACACATTGTGAACACACCAACTACTATTCCAAGAGTTTTGGCAGCTTTTTGTTCCCGTGCCAACTTTGTTAATTTCTTGCTTATTGCAAAATGGCGAAGTCGTTTTGTGATGAATTTAGGTTGTCTCTGCGTCCCATGGTGGGATTCTGTGTTATTCGAATGACGTAACATATGAGAAGGACTATCGCCCTCACTGTCACTAGTTGAACGTTCTATTTGCATTGGTTCATCGTGAAGACGCCTGGCACCTCCCCTATGTATTCGAAGGGTCATCACTTCTCCATCTCGAAGTCCATTTGATGTTGTCTTGCTTCCTTCCTTTAGTCCCTTAGATTGCTCAACTGCAGCTAAGTATATTCTGCCATAGACGAACATCATCACTATTGTAGGAGCGTAAAAGGAAACGATGGAAGAAAATATTAGATATGCACTGTCGTCTGTGAAAATACATTCATTTTTAGACAGGTCTGCAGGCATCACTGCTTTCCACCAAGCAATGGCTGGGAATGAAATTCCCGCTGAACAGAGCCACACAAACGTGATCAATAGACACACTTTACATGTTGACATTTTACTTGGGTACGCTATTGGATCTGTTATAGCCCAATATCTATCCAGTGAAATAACACACAGATTAAGGATGGAAGCTGTACTTGCCAGAACGTCCAAGGAGTGCCACAGGTCACACCACTCAGCTCCATATAACCACACCTGATTGGTCATTTCGTGGCTGATGCTGAATGGCATCACAACTCCGCCAACCATCATATCAGCCACAGCAAGAGAGACTATAAAATAATTAGTCACAGTACGGAGATATATCTCTTTTGAAACTGCAACTATGACCATAATATTTCCGGCTATAGTGATGAATGAAAAGCATGAGAGAAATACCCCAATAGCAGGATGTTTCATTCTCATATCAGTGCAATTAAGGAACGTTTCATTTTCCATAGCATTATGCTCCAGAACTGAACATTCCGTAGAATTTAGCTGCAGGTAGATCATGTACTTATGTTTGCAGTGTTCTAAATACACATTAACCAAATGCTTTACAACACGTCGAATGGAAGGTATCCAGTGATAATGCACATATATCATCAATTCATTACAGACAACAGTACTCAACGGCGAAACCGAAACAGAATAAGCTTGTTCCTTCGTTTGGGTGAAGAGAAACCAAAGCATATCAAAGAAAGTTCGCCTTGTGTCATAATTTCATAACCCATATCACAATCTTTGTTCCGAAAAACACGTTTTGGGAGATGACAAAACATCTATTAGACTGGTAATATCGCCGGGCATTATATCGATCCTCATATTCAGATGAACTCAGAAGGAGCTTGTGGTGTGAATCTCAAACTCCATGCACTAACAATTTCGAAGGCAAACAACTGCTGGATATTCCAGATAGTTGACCATCATTAAGAATCACTTATATCCAATTCAGCAGGATACTGTCCATCCAAACTTTGCGTAAAAGGAACGCAGTGAAATAGGTTTATATCCCCGAGGCTCGCTTCTCTGTTGTGTATACATCCCATCAGCAAAACATATATAGCAGACCAGACAAGGACTGTGCGAGACGTTTTCTCTCGTCGATGTAGGGAGCCAAACCTCCTTCAGTTAAATCGTCCGTGTAATACTGCCCCAAGTGTAGCAGAAGGAAGAATTAAGTCAGGGCGTGAGAGAAGAAGGTATCGACTTCCGATGCACACTGTAGCCATTTCATTTCATCATCATCTGTTTTCAGTCACGTTATGAAAAACTGTAGAACGTCTCCTTGTAGCCATGGAAGTAGTATTGTTTATGTCCCGTCCTTGCAACCACACTCTCCAGAAAGAAGTTGACACAATGGAGAATACGAAATTGTTTCATGATACACACGCAACTGTTACCATGCTGCGATGCCCACATTCGTTCAGAGGTCTTCCAGCTCGATCTGAAACGGTAGAAATCGATGAGAGCTCTCACTTGTATCTAACTAAGGAGTGTCTGTATTCATGGCGGGAAATGGCATTAACAGCGTTTCTACTTGCTGAACATTATTTCTTACAATAGAGAAAAGAAAGATTTAGTGATCATACTGGTAGAACAATGGATGTAATGGTAAATCATAAGGGACGTTATATTTAATACACGTTATGCCGGAGTCCTAGACATTATATGTTGCTTTCTGGGAAACATTGGTATCAAATAATAAAACCTTCTGTTAAAAAATAGCTCAAATGTTTGGTTGTACACATACATATCGTAATCATAAATCTCAAAATGAACAATATATATAACAACAGAACACAAATAGAACATACATATTTATATGGTGCCCCATTCAAATCTTTTGTGCAAATGTTAAACCTCTTGTTAGACTTTAAAGTATGTTTGCGGGGATGCGGGCGTGCGGGCGTGCGGGCGTGCGTGGTTGCGTGCGTGTACGTTAGTTATATCACAACTTGCCTGATATGTGCCAGGAGAGAAACTACGCATGTGGTACTGATTAATAGTCGGCTCTAATGAACAATGTTAGATAATAAGGATCTTTTCAGCCACGGAATACCCACTGAGGTCGAATGAAGGTGAATCCCGGATAATAACTATTGTATCTGTAAGGTTGTCCATAAGTAACATTAATTGGAATAAATGGGAGGCTTTCTAAAAGTGTGGCAGAAGAATCATTGAGTAGAAGTATACACAGAAATTAAATGAACTTTTCTATTATTGTACCAAAGCATACACGTTCTATACACCATTAGCCTTACTATTGTAACGCAGTAGATGTGACGTTACGGTCTGAGATGTTTTATACACTCTCTCTGTGAAGAATAGTTAGCGCTCGAGAAGCATTTCACCTGCCGCTCAACGGCCGGCAAAACGGTGATCCAAATGAACAGAGATCGGTTATTGGAAGAGTTTATTTGTACCAAACCGTCTGAATGATGTCACACGTCCTGTTTTTTTTATGAAATAGGCTAGACACTTGCTGTCATTATTTCGAACTGTGAACAAAATCAATGACAGCGGTAAGACACAAGTGGGTTTGCAGACGGATCACCAAGTGAGTTCACACAAATATGAAAATAAAAACGTTGTTTACAATGAAAAGTGCCACCTGGACTGTGTCATTTATGAAATACCGTGTAACCTTTCAGGCCCCAGTAATGGTAGGCTCGGCTTCAGAATTATCTCTGCCAATCATAGATAGATAGATAGATAGATAGATAGATAGATAGATAGATAGATAGAGAGAGAAAGATAGATAGATAGATAGATAGATAGATAGATAGATAGATAGATAGGGAGAGAGAGATAGAGAGATAGATAGATAGATAGATAGATCAAGTGGGAGGTATCATCCGCTATGGATTTAAATTGGACAGGGGTAACTATCACATGTACATGTATGTAAGTGATTTACTCATGTTGTTGATGCATGGGTGTCGTTTTAAACATATTGTGCCCTATTCAAATCTTATATATATATATATATATATATATATATATATATATATATATATATATATATACAAATTTCAGCCATGAAACACCCACTGTGGTGGCTTAAGGGGAATCATAATTATACTTAGTTTTATGAACCACATTACAGGTACATCAATGGCTGTTATCGGGTATTCCACTTAATTCTACCTCAGGTGGTATTCCGTGGCTGAAAAGGTATCTCACTTTGTCATATGATTCCAGACACGAAGGAGAATGATGACTAGCAGGTCATCCTTTGCAGAGAGCCAGTTTGAATGTCATAACATGACTTCATCGTATGAAAACACCTCCTCAGGAACAACTACTTGATTATTTTAAGGAAAAGTTTATATCTCCATTCTGAGAATCTAATGTGAAAGTAAGAGTTATTAAAGTACATGTGGTTATTTTCGTGAATTCTCACGAGTCATGATAAGGCCTCAATAATCCTCTGGCTCACGCATGTTGCTATGTTTTCATATATATGAAACATGTACGTAAAGTATCAGCATCCCGCTTGTCTCCAAAGGTGATCTGAACGTAATTATCACAAACGTTCCGAGTCGGCGTGTCTTACAGAGAAACATGACTTGACTGATACACAGACATGCTCGTATGCGTATGTCAGAACTGTTATCTTGATCCACGCTGGGGTCTCTCTCCCTAATGTCTCATGCCTCATAGTCGTATGAAATGTGTGTGATTTGGTTACCTTTACATGGTTAATTCCACACATTCACAAATGCAAATTAGGAATACGATTGAACACATCGAGATTTATCAACATCTTCCGAAACCATTCCCACTGTAGGTTACGTTTAAGTCATGTTAAATATTAGATCCTTTTATATACCAATAGTTAGATAAAGACATATCATTGAGCCACAAACAAGAATCATGATTATTAGCGGGTAAATACGGATGTTCAAGGGGCCGACGTCGCCAAAATACGAACAGCATCGCTTAGACTGCTCATGCTTCTATACTAAATGTATGACTCATACATTGCACACTGCAAGTGAAATACAGTGCTTAAAATAACAAAATTAACCGTCCTTTTGAAGACTTACATTACAAAAGGAGTCGGGTAAGTATTGGTGTCAGGTGCATGTGCGTCGCAAGGATATCTACGCACTGTGACACATACTTCGTTACTTCGTGTCTCATACAACCTTTCACTGATATTGTAATATCAGGGTTTTTTATTCAAAACATTGATATATTAATAAGCAAATGATCATTGTTAAAAGCTGCTTTTAAGAAGTAAAATAATAAAACAATGTCATCAAATAAAAACGAATGTCTTAATCTGTACAGTTCCCTGAACCAAACAAACGCGACCTTTTCCACTACTTTGGCAAGTTCACTTGCAGCGCATACTTGGGTTGGCGACAAGAACAGACGTGAATTGAAACTTGAATTAAGACTTTCAAAGGGTATTGTCTGGTTACTTAACAAGGGAATATATGTGCAGTAGCACGGAACATCAGCGAGGTTTGATTCCTGTTTGACAATACCGGTAAGAGTTTGTTTAAATATATACTAACTATAACATGAAAGGTTGAAAGTATTTTGAAATGTAATTTACCGTTATCATGTAAGTCGGAGATAAAGGTGCTGAACAAAACTGGTGGACGGCATTCTAGACACCTAGTGTATCTATCTGTCTTTATCCCATGCCTCCACATACAATCTGCCATTTAAAAGAATAATTTCTTTTCCTGGAAATATATATTTTAGACCACATCTTATTCATTTTTGCAGATTTACACAAACGAACGATCGAGCAGATCACGGTTAGATCGAACTACGAAACGATACCCTTTCTGAAGCCGTCATGCCTGCAGGAAAATATACACATTGTTATTTAATCTTGTCAATAGAATATTCACCTTTACACACTTTTTTTTATCTGGCCTATAGACAGCTCATAGCTATCGAAATATACTGAACCAAATTAAAAACTTCACAATCCTAAAATTTTAACATTTTGACCAGTTATCATTGTTGGCCCTTATTGTGTATTTAAACAGTAATGGCCACGTATTGTCTTCAGATAACACCCGTTTTCGTGCAGGTGAATCGATCAAAATCATGTGCACAGCAATATAGTGGCAAAACTGTTTTTTCACGTGCAACTGGTCACGTGGCCATAATACCGCACGTGTTTTCAGCCATACTTGTTAGCAGTCATTAACAAAAAAAGAAAAACACAAGAAAACAAAAGTCTTTACGGCCATTTGTCATGCCACGCCTTTCAAATGTGCAACGTGAACGTGCCATCGGCATGTTGCAGACGGGAACGTCCGTAGCTGAAGTCGCAAGGACGATGGGTTGTAGTCGACGGACTGTTTATGATTTACAGACGCGTCTACAGCAAACGGGTACGACCGCTGATCGCCCTCGGCCAGGTCGACCACGTGTGACGTCACATGCAGAGGATCGTCAGATTGTCTTACGTCACCTCCGTAACCGATTTTTGACGGCTACATCAACCAGAAATGTACTGTTTAGGGGTAGACTGAGTGCGCAAACTGTTCGAAACCGTCTGAGAACTGCTCACCTTCAAGCACGACGGCCATACTGCGGGCCGATTCTGACTCAATTACACAGACGTCAACGTCAATTGTGGGCACAGCGACACTTACGATGGACTCAGAGGAATTGGAATCAAGTCGTCTTCAGTGATGAATCCCGATTTAATCTTCGATTTGCTGATGGTAGGGCGAGGGTGTTGAGGCGCCGTCATGAACGTTACGCCCAGTGTTGTGTACAGTAAGTTGACAGATTTCGAGGCGGAAGTGTCATGGTATGGGGTGCTTTCTGTGGCAATGCACGTTCCAGGCTTCTTGTCATCCGTGGCAACCTCAACGCTGCTGCTTACCGCGACCAGGTACTGGCACCAGAACTTCGGACTTTTATGGCAGCACATGGACCCGGTTTGATCTTCCAACACGACAATGCCAGACCCCACACAGCAATTTTGACAAGGAATTTCTTTCAGAATGCGGGAGTCAACGTCATGGACTGGCCGTCAAGGTCTTGGCAGAAGTCTGCGCACTCTCCAGAACCAACCACAGAGTTTGCAAGATCTTGGCACCATTTTGCAGCAACAATGGCGTCGTGTTCACAAGCATCGCAAGGTCCATGCGGAGGCGTTGTGTGGCAGTTGTCATATGGTGGCCATACACGCTACTGAACTTGTGTGCCATTAAATTCTCGTGCTTGGGACTTATGATTTAAACTGTTGATGTCATTACCGAATACCGTAGGTGCTTGGAACAAATTATGGTTACCACCGTTAATTAAAATCTTTCTTTGGACATTAATGATTAAAAAATTACCTTCACTGATACATTTGTCCGTTGTATATCATATATGGGATTACTTTAAAAAATTTGAAGTTTTTAATTTGACTAAGTATATCATGACAGTCCGAAACATGTGAGTTCACAATACTATTTTTGGACATTGCGTCAGGTAAGAGACGTTTTGTATGCACATTGTGTGAGTTGTGGGTGCTACGTAAGACAGGTCACGCCAAACCTGTTCGCGAACACCTAGCATCATCACGGATTTTCAGTGATCCTTGATATTATATTCACCGCTATTTTATCATTTTGGCCCAATGAAATCTTTTCGGCGGATAATCGAGACTGGTTATTCTCTTCTGTTGCTTGTTGGTGCCCCGACACGAGGTCAAGGGGAATTCCTTTTAAGATAGTATTTCCGGGAACTCTTTTCTGCAGTGATGGAAGTACAAAACTCAAGTTTGATTCCATGTCCATCAATCATATCGTCCCATGGCAAGGTAACTCTTAGCTTACAATAAGTAGTTAAGGGTGAGCACGGACGCGAATATCCAGGGTCTTACTGCAATTCTTTATCAGAATAGTGGCATTTACTTTAGATAAAGACACTAAGCTTCTTATCTATATTTTGAGTTGTGCCGAGGTCGATACTTCGGCTATAATAGGCTTTCCTCATTAGCAGACAACAAATTCGATATCGTTTACCGATGGAGCGAGAACAATGCTGATGTGGAAAGAAATGTCAATATTAACATGGTTTGTGCAGGATATAGATGTAGACAGCATCTGATGATCACGTGCAGCCAGTTTGTACACTCCATTATCGATACAGCAGTCTGTCTATCCAATGTGTTCACCGATATAAAGGATCCGCCACTGATCACGCCCAACTAGTTTGTACATCTTTCTAATATCAGTTTCCGCTTTGTCACGTTGTGTATTTACGAATATGGATGCTGAAATGATGTTACCCTAGGTTTGGTTGTTGAAGCAAAACAGTTGTCTATGAATTTCCAACAAACAGTAACTTCAAACCCAAAGGAGCTAGGTATGCCACAGATAGTGAAGCTTCTTACTTGGATGTTGTGATAAGGTCACAAGAACCGTGAACGTCTACCGCAAATCCACTGACGCATGGAAATATTATTACTTGGAATGGAATATCCAGAAATGTGGGGAGTTGTGAAAGTGGTTATCTTTGTGGAAGAGGTTACTGGCCAAACGACCAATCCAAGTTATTCTGCAAACTATAAATGGTTTGGGCTTTCAACCAAAATACCAACTTTCATACAGCAAGTAAGTGCACGTACTATGCTATTGTTATCCATGCCATAAATGTGCCTCTTAAAAAGTTATAGTTAAACTTTTTTTAAATCTCATTTGAACATCATGAGTTCCCATTCGTCCTTAATGTCACAGACTGTACAAATAATACGAGTTTAATGTTAAACTTGCCCACAATAGCAATGAGTTAGCTTTATCTTACTAGATTGATGTTGCGAACCCAAAGGCTTGATCAAATCAAGTATTTAGACTCAGTGATTGATATATGAACTCGTATTAAATAGATTTTGTTGTAAAAAGCAGAAAGACACTTTTATAAAATCATTGACAATACATCAGCGGCGATGTTTTTTTTCCAGAAGGTGGTAACCTGGTGAGAATATATCTCTTGTTGTAACCCAAGAGGTCTTCTGTACGCAGGAAGAAAATGGGAAGTGGAGTCATAATTCTACATTGCAACCACTTGTACGTTAGCCATTGCAATCCATTGAACTAGAAGCAAGATAGCAACTGAGCCCATTTTCTCCTTTAGGAATATATTAACAATGCATGATAGCATTGAGAAAAGTCATCAAACATTTAAGTATGAAGATAGCGAGACCAGGCAAGGTTACAACAGAAGCATACATTCCTAGTATGAAGTCAGCAGTTGGACAGTTGAGAAATAACTATAGGACTGAATAATAAAATGCCAGGAAGATCAGGATTCATGTGGCCAATAATGACTTGTGTCATTGTGTCTGACGAAACATCATTATAACAGGGAGGTGTTACAGGGAAGGGTGTGAAACTCATAACGGCGGTATGAAGGTTGGGACCAAAAGCGTCAGAGAGGAAATAATAGCTACCTTGATCAAAGATATATATATAAGAAATGGACGTATTGACTTACACACGCATCTCGAATTCCTTTGGACCATAAATATATATTTGATTAGTACAAGATGGGAGCTGAAGTGCATGTATGTTACGAGGACAAATAACACAAGAGACGGTTGTTATGGGATCATAACGTGACACTTAACGTATTCTGTGTCTTCATTAATCATCGGCGTGGATAGCTGTTCAGACTGTCAACAACTGGTTTGACCCAAGCTCGACTAATGTCATGGGCAACAATGTAGCTGTTATTCGTGTATGTTAACGTATAAAGGTAATATATTCTTCGTGTATAAAAGGACGGAATGATGAATATTAAAAATGATAATTGCCCTGATTGTTGGTGCATGTGGTGGTACATTCATCAAGTGCTCCTGAGCAGATCTAGCAGTGTCTAACCTGGAGAGGTAGGACAGCACGGTGGATAGTGTTGGCAATATTTGCTTTGTCAAATCAAACTGTAAATTGTTGTAATCTCTTCACACTACGTGTTTACACCTCGTGATCCTTTTAAATATTTAGAATTCATCCATTTCTATATATGCCGCTTCGTGTCCTGTTTAGAATAGATCCCTGTAACCTGTGCTTGTATTCTATGAGTCCACCAAAATTGACTGGGTGGTGAGGCTTGGTGACAAGGTTTCATTGAACCACGACGTCGTGCACCTTTGCTCAATATATTAACTACTGGTTTGTATGGCCGAAATTAATTAGTTACAGACCCCCATGTATACCGATATATATAGAATACTGCGGACTTTAAGGTATATAGTTTAAAGAAATAACATGCATACTAACTTCAGTTAATAGTCTCAGGATCAGATCGCGATAATCCGAACACTGTACTGTGCCTATGCAGGGACTAAACGATCAGTCATTCATTTCAGTTTTCACTCTGACAGAGATTCACCAGCTAGTCCTGTCGAACATTAAGGTAAGAATATTGACTTTTTTCTAAAATACGCGTTTCAATATACGCGAAATCAAATTAGTTCGTTAAGTTTGAGTTTCTAAAGACACCATTGATAGATTCAGTTCTAGGAAGGCAGTACCGGGACATCGGCAGTCCAAACACACTCAATTAATATATAATCTATATTAGTTATGAGCATCTGTTTTACGCAGCTGCCACCCTTCTGTTTCTACGTCACCAAACATTCGTCTGCTGCAGGTGGTTCCCAAAATATAGCTTTCAGTACATGCCCTACTACGTGACCCACACGCCAACGCGTTGACCTACATGTAATGCTTCGCAGTTATGAGCTTGGCGCGAAAATTCAACACGTGTGTTATAAGTAGTAATTTGATAGAATATCTGTGTATATACAAGTTAACTACTTGTTTTAAATATAACAAGAGGTGTAAATTATATCCACGAAAATGCATTTAAAATTCTACAAAGAAAATATATTTATATATTTACATCAAATTAGTATTGAATGTGTATGAGGAAAACACATACGAAGAACTTTACTATCATTTTGACAATTAATTAAACAAAAATGAATGGTAGTAGGATGACATCAAGCTATTTTAATGAATGTTTCGATTCCAACAGGAATATTCTATATCATTTTATAAGAACATCTTGTTTCTGAACGGTTCACGGACAAATTGACATATTACCTGTTTTTGAAACTTGAATAAACATTTCATTCTGACTTGTTTTTGCAAATGCTACATTTGTAATGTGTTTTGGAAGGTCCCTGGGGGCTTGTGGGTTAGTGAATTTGGAAATAAATGCATTGTCGATCTATTCAAAATAAATTGTTGTTTTTCTCAGCTTTTGGTTTAACTTCATATATATAATATATGCATGGAGTCTATTGTAGTTTACAACACTTTAGATTCTAACGTTTATATTTGACATTTCGGGACAATAATAAGAAGGCAACATTCAATGATTACCAGACCAACTTTCGCGGCAGGACCCGACTATATCACATGACCCGCAGTGAATAGTATCGTGACTATAAGTCAGCTTAGGTCAGCTTAGGTTTCTCATCCACAGTACAAGAGTTCACTTGATAACAACAATAAAACTTTTTAACACACAACATGGTTGCTTACGCCGCGTTGTACCACGCATCATGGCTGTCTTGTGCATTCTGTTACGGAATAGCCACGTTTTTCAGAAAACCTCCTTAATCGCAGGACCGGAGGTAAAACAAAGCATATACTGCATTTGTTTTAATGCACCAGAATAGTGTTTGTAATTCCTTGCAAATCCATCAGCAGACCCCTCGTTCGCCTTCTTTTGAAAACACCAGAAATTACATATAGCACCAAGCATTGCCAGTGTGAGAAGATTACCCTTCTTAGAGTTTATATGAGAACCTTGGGAAACCCTTCTATTCCACTGAGACAAATTTTACAATAAAATCAGCAATGTCCAATATTGTTTTAATTTAAACCCATCACGTATAAATACCACCGCGCATTTACGGATACATATTCAAAACAAAAAAATGCACGTTTATCACTTGGTACATGTTTGTGCAAAGTTGGCGACTTCTTGAAAAGAATGGACAAAATTATGAACCTTGTGTGTTTGTTGTTTTATATCGTAGTGAACAATATTCCAGCTATATAACGTGTAGGATGAAGGAGTAAGCATATACTCCGAAACGTTGTGTTTCTGATAATAAAGAAGTTGATCCATAAATTCTCTTCCTTGTGTGTATCACTTCTAAATGCCTTTCAAAGACAAGAACGTGTAAATAATCGAGTCTGGACCAGACGCACCATTGTTAGATATTATGAGCAACGTTTCACACTGTCAGGGTACAGTGACATGAATCAATCTTGTCACCGACCTTGGCCACCCGATCCAACAACAAAGAAATGACCATAGTCTTACCTTTATATATCATCATCGTCTCGTATGTTAGAGCGCGTAATCGTTATATTGGGATTATTTGAATGTGAATTAACATACGTGAAATGTTCTTAGTGTAGCCTCGAAATATTACTTGTTGTATGTTAGCTCACCTCAAACGGGTTAATTAATGCGTCAAGAGTCTTGAGATATTTCAAGTACAATGCACGCTAGTTAACAAAACTCTTTATGAATCAGCTGAAGCATCAATGTGTCTCGTGGTTAAATACAATAAATAAATACAAAAATACCTAGGGTTTGGCTTGTATCTTGCAACGTGACAGACGAGAACACTAAACCTACCATGACCTGAGGATTTGGTACAATTACAGGCCAAAACATGTTCCGATCATCAAGTTATGTTGCCTAAATTATACTTCCGATACAAATGTTACATATGCGTTGGTTCTTGTCAATATTTATCCAAAACAAGTTTGATAGCTAATTAACGATCGGTCATTACTATTAACTGTGCTTTGTCCATTATCTGGCTTTGTTTTTGCCCTTTTGTACGATGAATGACTACACCTTGAGCGGTACGAAATACGAAACCTTTCAATTCCTCGGATGCTGCCTTGTGTTTGGTGCACAACTCTGATTGTTTATGCAGACAAGGGTAAGCCTACACCAGTACCAGCATATGTAAACATCCGTGTTTATGTATGGATGTTTGTGCAAGGTAATCACATGTGCTAATGTTATAAGAATCCTGCATTTAATATGGAAAAGTTGTAGAGCATTACACAGAGAACGTTAAGCTGTTGGTATGTGCAAATGTTTTCAGAAATATTGTTCTAGTGATGCTTTTAATGGACCCTTGAGCACACATTCAAGATGAGTTTGGCGACCGAGGAGTACGTCAGCAGATTCCAGACACACAGTAACAACAGCAAGCTAGGTTAAGGATTTAATCGACTCAGACATAATGTCTATTGGTAATATGTACAGTTACAGGTGATTTACACTCAAAATCCCAACGTATTTTGAATTATATTTTCATTTTATAACTGGTTTTCCATCTCTCTCAAATCTGCGTAATACGAAACGTGAACAAGAGAAAAATCAATATTTTGCCAGATGTATATTAATAAGTTATAAGAGTCTAACGTCTATGATTATCGAGTATTCATATTTTGTGTGTCTTTTCTGTGAAGGAATTAAGGTATAATCTTTAAAAGATTTTAAGAATGGTTATATAATTGCTATAGTAATCGGTTTTGCTCGTATTTTCTTCAAAATTCATAAGGGTCTTTCCTCTTCTATGCTAAATTTGCTATCTGTCCTATAGAAAACGTGCTTTACCAACGACATCATAGCTCAAGCTCTAGTGTTTAGCAAATCCGCTGACAAACAAATAACATTCATTCATAACCTACCTTTGAATTGTTGTCACATGTGGGACAGCAGAGATAAAAGAGCTGCAGCCATAGTACGCATGCGCCTCGAAGCTTCTACATCGACAGTAACTTTGAGCTAATTGATGGAATTAGAAGGTATTGAGACTGGATGAATAGGCTGCGGTGCGTGATCCACGCGAGCGAGGCTTGTAGCCGGTCTCAGCCGGTTGCCAGCCGCCAAGAGAGGGAGCATAAACGAGATGATGTCAATTACTGAAATCGACTGATAGAAAGTTTTTCTTTGCTCTCGTCAAACATCGACTCTGAAGATTGTTCTCTTAAAATTTTACTGCTGGCCACAATATCGAAATATTCGTCCATCATTCAACGCGTGGCTGGAAATTGATCTTGCTTCCGAGCAGAGTATTGAAAAGGTTCACAGCACTTGCATTGAAATTACCCCCTTGAAATGTTTACAGAGCTCCAACATTCTGGTTTTCGTTGCCTTAGTCAAATAATTCTATCAAAATTGGTTCTTGGTAGTTTTCTAGAACCAACGAATTAGCTTTCCGAAATATATTTCATCGTTACATGCAAGGCGAGTACAGCCATGGTGGGTGTTCCTTGTATGGGACGGGAATACACATAGCCATGGATCAAGCATTAAATGTTTTCACTACCAGATAAGACTTATATCTGAGGCATGAGCAAGACTGGAAACTGATTGTTATACACACGGTTGGCCATTATCGTTATAACTTGGTACCCCCAGTTATATTTTGGTATCTCAAGTCATCAGGCACTTGGTGCCTCTGATCATTAGGAAAGATGTCGGAAATGGAGATCGCTGGGTCGATGCTGGGGTTAATACAAATCACTCTATCTTGTTGGCTACGATCGATTAGTTAAATGGATTTGAACACGTTCTGTCAGCTAGAGTGAAAAGTGATAGACACTGGGTCTACAAAGATGTCCAGTACTTGTCACAAAAGAAAGTTGCACAAATTCACGTCGTCAATGGGACTACCGAGGACACTGTTGGATGAGTGCACTAAACTGATGTGGAGTGGCGATGGCACATTATGGCGAGGAGGTGAAGGTCCCTTCGCGTCGAAACCAGTGTACAGTTTCCGTGACTTCTCAATAATTTCTGCATTCGAAAGCATGACGTGCATGGTATTCTTATCCAAATCTATTTGTCCAAATAAAGGTGACTGGTGAACTGTTGTATGAGAATATGTGGGATAAAATGGATCGAAGACCACTATAACACTGCGATTCCAAGCTGCATGACATTGGAATGAGAGAAAATAGCATCGCAAGGGAAGTGAAGTAACATCTATTTTTATATTAAATGTAAACGAATTGTAGAGAAAAGGCTTTACCATTGTGTATATAGTGATATATTTCGACATAAAAACTGATATAGAATTAAAACGATGAACTTTAATCAATACTCTCTCCAAATAGCAAACGTCTTAGAATGATGAATTATTCAGTCGTGTCAATCGTATTTCAAAGAAGAAAAATAGGACGTCCCGCGCTGTAGGACAAAATGTTGTCACTTCTCTGCATAAACATTCTAAAACCCGGATTGCTGATGTACCTTCAGTGTCACTATACCAAATACATGGTGATTAGTGATGCAGTCGGGGAAGTCCCATGCTAATAATAGAATCGATGATGGTCGAGAAAACTAATCATCGCCCATTCCCTTACACATTATTCGTTTATCGGTCTTGTCGTTGTGAGGTTCCACCCTAAACCTTGTCGCTGCTGTTGCCCGTTGATTTGAAGAGTCTCTACTTCTCCCTTAATCAGGAGACTGAGGTTTGTAGTGCCTGTGTGTGTTTGTGTATGTGTATGTGTGTGTGTCTGTATCTGCGTGTGTGTGTGCGTGCCTGTGTGTGTTTGTGTGTGTGAGTGTGTCTGTATCTGCGTGTGTGTGCGTGCCTGTGTGTGTTTGTGTATGTGTATGTGTGTGTCTGTATCTGCGTGTGTGTGTGCGTGCGTGTGTGTGTGTATGTGTATGTGTGTGTGTCTGTATCTGCGTGTTTGTGTGCGTGCGTGTGTGAGTGTGTATGTGTATGTGTGTGTGTCTGTATCTGCGTGTGTGTGTGCGTGCGTGTGTGAGTGTGTATGTGTGTGTGTCTGTATCTGCGTGTGTGTGTGAGTGTGTCTGTATCTGCGTGTGTGTGTGCGTGCGTGTGTGTATGTGTGTGTGTCTGTATCTGCGTGCGTGTGTGAGTGTGTATGTGTATGTGAGTGTGTCTGTATCTGCGTGTGTGTGTGTGAGTGTGTATGTGTGTGTGTCTGTATCTGCGTGTGTGTGTGCGTGCGTGCGTGAGCGCGTGCGTGCGTGCGTGTGTGTGTGTACCAATTCCAACCCGGAGTTCCAATTTTAGTTTACACGACAAGCAATGTGGTGCGGGGTCCCCACGGAAGCTATTAATGCACCATGATTCTCAACTAAAGCCGTTGCATACTATATTGCAATAATAACATTTTCGTGTTTTGTCAAGACTAAATGATTTAACTAAATGTTTCGTAGACATTTACATCATAAGGGGCTACACTTTCTTAAGGCATCAATACAGATGTTTATTGTGTTTGCATTAAATTTAAACAATTTGGAAAAATGGAAATCTAATCTCCCAGAAGGACAAGAAGCCATGGAATGTATGTGTGAATGAAACTGATCATTAATTGAAATCGGTATATCCAAAATAAGTTGGCAATGAAAAAACCCATTACATTTAACAGAGCGTCGTGTAATGTGGGACGAAAGCCAAGGTGACACTAGCTGTAGATATAGACTCAAACATATTTGTAGGTTCTGCAATTTGGCGTGAAAACGTGTCCTCGATGTCATCTTAATTGACATGACACAAACTTACACAAAACAATATGCACATATGATTCCTGGTAAAAAATTGTATTTAACTGAAATAAATTTGAATAATGTGAAAAATATCTCCTCGGAATCATGATTAATATATTTTTAGTAGACTGACTCTACGAAATAAATATTGAGTAATGGTTATTAATTAACAAATCCATCACCCATCACAGTTTCTTGTTACATTTTTTCACAAATGGTTCGTCTCATTCAAAAAACTTTTAAAACAATAGATTTTGAACCGTTTTCTGTGTGTATGTGCTTTCCAATCCAGTACATCTGGTAGTCTTCTCCTTGGCGTCTTTGTCCCTCATTTCGCTGTGTAGTGTTGCGTCGCTTGGGCACGCCAGAAACCTATGATCGTGGGTTCGAATCCAAGTTCGCCCCGATTAAGTTTCAAGGTTTGTCAGCACCATAACCGTGGTAAACACCTTAGTGGTAAACGTCTGAGACCTGCGGGCTCTCCTCACGCAAGACACGTCTTGATATACAGGAAGCGTTCAACCCAACTCACTTACTCCCTCAGTGTCTTTAACTGGAGTAAGTTTCGTTTGATGCCACTTTGAACCGCGTTTGAGCTTGGGGTGGGAGGACAAACTGAAGTGATGCAGATCTTATATGTTTACCATTTTGGTGAAACCCACGAGCATGTGTATGATGCTGATAGATCTTTAACTGGTGGTTTTCAAGAAACCTTTTTTTCAATAGTTACTTTCAATAGTTGCTGGTTAGCAGACGATGTATGGTGTTTTGACTCATTTGCGATTTCTGATTGTTCTGATCCTAGCTCTAACTGAACGTTATCATGTTTTGGGTGGGTTTAAGACTTTAAGTACAACTGATCATTCTTTCAATGTTGTTTGTCTCTATGGGCTTTAAGTTTAAAAATGACGTTGATTTGATACCTGCATATTTCAGTCGAAATCGAACGCGACAGGGTGAAGTTTCTGACTTGAAAAATGAACAAACATTACGAGACCTTTGTACTCTTTTGTTCTGAAGTACACGCCATTATTATGTCTTAATACAATCATACAGATGGGAAGTGTAAGCATTGTGGCGCTGTTAACATGACGCCATGACGTCACACAATCTGCCTTGGCGTTTATGAATTTGTTCATGTTATTTAACAATGTAAATGAAGCAAGATCATTATTTGAAAATGCCAAACTAGAGGGGTTTCCGAAAGAAAAGTTTCTGAATAAATATTTTCTTTAGCGGTAATGCAGCAAAATCCTGGTCTAACGTAGATTCGATACCGTGGGCGTAGCAATCAGAACGCAAAATTCTAAACTGTCAAGGTAGAATTATCAATAAACCATTCCTTCCCATCCTCGTCTCATCTAGAACACCGAAGGACCTGAAACTAGTGAGAACTTCAATCTAAATAATCCTATCTGTGTTATGTGACAGTAGAGATGTATTGGTAGGGATCCGTGAAGATCCGGGGTAGAATAGGTCTTCAGCAACCCATGCTTGCCGTAAAAGGCGGCAATGCTTGTCGTAAGAGGCGACTAACGGGATCAGGTGGTCAGGTTCGCTGACTTGGTTGATGCATGTCATCGATCCCATTTGCGTGGATCGATGCTCATGATATCAATCACTGGATTGTCTGGTCCAGACTATTATTTACAGACCGCCGTCATTTAGCTAACAACAAACCAACCATATGTAGTGATTATCAATGGCAGCAAATGATTGAAGCGTTAATAAAATGTCGAGAGCTATCATGGCCAGGTTTTAGCGACTGACATCGGTAGCGAGTAAATTAGAGTTACCGCCCTTGGTTGTTGACAAACATGACTTCTGCGCCCGAGAAGTTTCGGGACGGGAGATTTCTAAAAGGTTGGCTGTAAAAATATAAGAGCGAAACGAGGGCGATTTGATGCCTTCTATGACCAAAATTTCGCCTTACCAATTTGCCAAGTGCGGATGGGATACCTATACGAAATCATCGCATTCCTGCCAACTTTCAACAGTATATTCAGGATTCAAATTGACGTGACGCAAACTATGATCCAACAAAATGAAGCATCATTATTTTTGTTAAGAATTTTTGGGGACAATTAAAAAATCACTCGAAAAAGAATAATCATTCGCCGGACGGACAAACGCCCAGCAGTTGATGGGTGAACTGCCGAGCGGTCTACAATTGATGGATGTACTGCATAGTGGATAGGTGGTCTGCCGAGCGTTCTACAATTGATGGGTGGACTGCCGAACGTTCTACAATTGACGGGTGGACTGCCGAGGTTTCTACAGAGGATGGGGGGACCGACCAGCCGTCTACAATTGATGGGTGGACTGCTGACCGGTCTACAATTGATGGGTGGACTGCCGAGTTGTCTACAGAGGATGGGTGGACTTCCGGGTGGTTTATAATTGATGGGTGGAATGCCGGGTGGTTAATAATTGATGGGTGGACTGCCGAGTTGTCTACAATTGACAGGTGGAATGCCGACCGGTCTACAATTGATGGGTTGACTGCCGAGTAGTCTACATTAGATGGGTGGACTTCCGGCTTGTTTATAATTGATGGGTGGAATTCCGGGTGGTTAATAATTGATGGGTGGACTGCCGAGTTGTCTACAATTGAAAGGTGGAATGCCGACCGGTCTAGAATTGATGGGTTGACTGCCGAGTAGTCTACATTAGATGGGTGGACTTCCGGGTGGTTTATAATTGATGGGTGGACTGCCAACCGGTCTACAATTGATGTGTGGACTGCCGAGTAGTCTACAAAGGATGGGAGGGACCGACCAGCCGTCTACAATTGACGGGTGGACTGCCGACCGGTCTATATTTGATAGGTGGACTGTCGAGTGGTCTAAATGTGATGGGTGGAATGCCGGGTGGTTAATAATTGATGGGTGGACTGCCGAACGTTCTACAATTGACGGGTGGACTGCCAAGTAGTCTACAGTGGATGGGTGGACTTCCGGGTGGTTTATAATTGATGGGTGGACTGTCAACCGGTCTGCAATTGATGGGTGGACTGCCGAGTGATATATAGTGGATGAGTGGACCGACCAGCGGTCTACAATTGATGGGTGGACTGCTGCATAATCAATAGTGGATATGAGGACTGCTGAGTTCGCTACCATTGATGGGTGGACCGACCAGCGTTCTGCAATTGATGGGTGGACTACCGAGCGGTCTATATTTGATGGATGGACTGTAGAGCTGTCTACAATTGAAAGGTGGACTGCCGAGTGATATACAGTGAATGGGTGGACCGACCAGCGGTCTACAATTGATGGATGGACTGCTGCATGATCTGTAGTGGATGTGAGGACTGCTGTGTTCTCTACAGTTGATGGGTGGACTGCCGAGTCGTCTACAATTTTGGGGTGGACTGCCAGGTGGTTAATAATTGATGGGTGGACTGCCGAGTTGTCTACAATTGAAAGGTGGACTGCCGAGTGATATACAGTGAATGGGTGGACCGACCAGCGGTCTACAATTGATGGATGGACTGTTGCATGATCTGTAGTGGATTTGTGGACTGCCGAGTTGTCTACAGAGGATGGGTGGACTTCCGGGTGGTTTATAATTGATGGGTGGAATGCCGGGTGGTTAATAATTGATGGGTGGACTGCCGAGTTGTCTACAATTGACAGGTGGACTGCCGACCGGTCTACAATTGATGGGTTGACTGCCGAGTAGTCTACATTAGATGGGTGGACTTCCGGGTGGTTTATAATTGATGGGTGGACTGCCAACCGGTCTACAATTGACTGGTGGACTGCCGAGTAGTCTACAAAGGATGGGAGAACCGACCAGCCGTCTACAATTGACGGGTGGACTGCCGACCGGTCTATATTTGATAGGTGGACTGTCGAGTGGTCTAAATGTGATGATTGGAATGCCGGGTGGTTAATAATTGATGGGTGGACTGCCGAACGTTCTACAATTGACGGGTGGACTGCCAAGTAGTCTACAGTGGATGGGTGGACTTCCGGGTGGTTTATAATTGATGGGTGGACTGCCAACCGGTCTACAATTGATGGGTGGACTGCCGAGTGATATACAGTGAATGAGTGGACCGACCAGCGTTCTACAATTGATGGGTGGACTGCTGCATAATCAATAGTGGATATGAGGACTGCTGAGTTCGCTACCATTGATGGGTGGACCGACCAGCGTTCTGCAATGGTTGTTGGGACTACCGAGCGGTCTACATTTTATGGATGGACTGTAGAGCTGTCTACAATTGAAAGGTGGACTGCCGAGTGATATACAGTAAATGGGTGGACCGACCAGCGGTCTACAATTGATGGATGGACTGCTGCATGATCTGTAGTGGATGTGAGGACTGCTGGGTTCTCTACAGTTGATGGGTGGACTGCCGAGTCGTCTACAATTTTGGGGTGGACTGCCGGGTGGTTAATAATTGATGGGTGGACTGCCGAGTGATATACAGTGAATGAGTGGACCGACCAGCGGTCTACATTGATGGGTGGACTGCTGCATAATCAATAGTGGATATGAGGATTGCTGAGTTCGCTACCATTGATGGGTGGACCGACCAGCGTTCTGCAATTGATGGGTGGACTACCGAGCGGTCTTCATTTGATGGATGGACTGTAGAGCTGTCTACAATTGAAAGGTGGACTGCCGAGTGATATACAGTGAATGGGTGGACCGACCAGCGGTCTACAATTGATGGATGGACTGCTGCATGATCTGTAGTGGATGTGAGGACTGCTGGGTTCTCTACAGTTGATGGGTGGACTGCCGAGTCGTCTACAATTTTGGGGTGGACTGCCAAGTGGTCAACAGTGGATTGGTGAACTGAAGAGCGGTCTAAAACTGATGGGTGGACTGCTGTGTAGTCTATGATTGATGGGTGGACTGCCGAGTGGTGTACAAATGATGGGTGGAACGCCGAGTAGCTCATAGTGAATGGGTAGACTGCCGAGCGGTCCAAACGTTATGGACGGACTACCGAGCGGTATACAATTGATTGGTTGACTGCTGAGTGGTCTACTGTGGATGCGTGGACGGCCGAGAGGACTACAATTGGTGGGTAGACTGCCGAGTGTTTTTCTACTTTGAATGGGTTGACATACCAGCAGTCTACAAATAATGGGTGAACTGTCGAGTGGTCTGCGGTGGATGGATGGACCGACCAGAGGTCTACAATTGATAGTAGGACTGCCGAGCGTTCTGTAATTGATGGGCGGACTGTCGAGCGGTCTACAATTGATCGGTCGACTGCCGAGCGGTTTACAATTGGTGGGTGGACTGCCAAGCGGTCTACAGGCAATGGATGGATGGACCGACCGGCGGCCTACAACTGATGGGTGGACTACCAAGTGGTCTACAACTGATAGGTTGACTCTCGATTGGTCTACAATTAATGGGTAAACCGATCAGCGGTCTTAAATTGATGAGTGGACTGCTGTTTGGTCTACAGTGATTGCGTGGACATACCAGCGGTCTACAATTGATGGGTGGACCCACCAGCAGTCATCACTTGATGGGTTGACTGATGAGCGTTCTACAATTGCTGGTTGGACTGCCAAGTGGTGTACAATAGTGAACAGTGGAGAGAACTGACCAGCGATTGACGGGTAGACTACAGTGGATGGATGGACCGACCAGCGGTCTACAATTGATAGATGGACTGCCGAGTTGCCTCCACTTGAAGGGTGGTCTGCCGAGCGGTCTACAGTGGATGGGTGGACTGCCGAGCGGTCTACAACTAATGGGTGGTCTGCCAAGTGCTGTGCAAGTGCTGTGTGGTCTGCCAAATGGTGTACAAGTGACGGGCGGTCTGCCGAGTGGTGTACAATGGATGAGTGAACTGACCAGCGGTCTACAATTGATGGGTGGACTGCCGAGCGGTCTACAATTGATTGGTGGACTGCCGAGCATTCTACAAATGATGGGTGGACTGCCTAACGTTCTACAAATGATAAGTGGACTGCCGAGCATTCTACAATTGATTGGTGGACTGCCGAGCATTCTACAAATGATGGGTGGACTGCCTAACGTTCTACAAATGATAAGTGGACTGCCGAGCATTCTACAATTTATGGGTGGACTGTCGAACGTTCTACAAATGATAGATGAACTGCCGAGTAGTCTCCACTTTATGGGCGCTCTACCGAGCGGTCTGCAATTGATGGGTGGTCTGCCAAGTGGTGTACAAGTGACGGGTGGTCTTCCGAATGTTGTACAATTGATGAGTGAACTGACGTGCGGTCTACAATTGATGGGTGGACTGCCGAGCATTCTACAATTGATGGGTGGACTGCAGAGCGTTCTACAAATAATAGATGAACTGCCGAGTAGTCTCCACTTTATGGGCGCTCTGCCGAGCGGTCTACAGTGGATGGATACACCGACCAGCGGTCTACAATTAATAGTAGGACTGTCGAGCGTTCTACAACTGATGAGTGGACTGCCGAGCATTCTACAACTGATAAGTGGACTGCAGAGCGGTCTACAGTGGATGGGTGGACTGCCGAGAGGTGTACAATTGATGGGTGGTCTGCCAAATGGTTTACAGTGAATGAGTGAACTGACCAGCAGTCTACAATTGAGGGGTGGACTGGTGAATTATCTGTAATCGATGGGTGGACATACTAGCAGTGGATGGGCGGACTGCCGAGCGGTGTACAATTGATGGCTGAACCGAGCAGCGGCCTACAATTGATGGGTGGACTGCCGAGTGATGTTCAATTGATGGGTGGACTGGCGAGTCGTCTACAATTTATGGTTTGAAATAACAGCGGTTTACAATTGATGGGTGGACTGATGAACAGTCTACAATTGATGGATGGAATGCCTAGTGATGTACAATTGATGGATGGACTGCCAAGTGGTCTGCAGTTGATTGCTGGAACGACCACCGGTCTAAATTGATGGCCGGACTGTCGAGCGGTCTACAATTGATAGATGGACTGCCGAGCTGGCTACAATTGATTGGTGAAATGCCGAGTGGTCTACAATTGATGGATGAACCGACCAGCGGTCTAAGACTGATTGGTGGACTGCAGCATGGACCACAGTGGATGGGTGGACATACCACCGGTCTACAATTGATGGATGTACGGACCAGCGGTCTAAGACTGATTGGTGGACTGCTGCATGATCTAGAGAAGATGAGTGAACTGACAAGCGGTCTATAATTGATGAGTGGTCAACCGAGCGGTGTACAATTAACGGGTGGAAAGACCAGCTGTTCACAAATGATGGGTGTACTGTCGAGTGGCAGCCGAGCGGTCTACTGTGGATGGGTGGACTGCAGAGCGGTCTTCAGTTGATGGGTGGAATGCCGAGCGGTCTACAGTTGATGGGTGGACAGCCCATCGGTCTACTGTGGATGGGTGGACTGTAGAGTGGTCTTCAATTGATGGGAGGACTGCCGAGCGGTCTACAGTTGATGGGTGGACTGCCGAGGGGTGTACAATTGATGGCTGGACCGACCCCCCTGTCTACAAATGATGGTTGGACTGCCGAGCGGTATAGAATTAATGTTTTGACTGCCGAGCAGTCTGCATTTGCTAGGTGGACTGCCGAGCGGTCTACAATTGATGGTTTGACCGACCATAGTTCTAAAATTGATGGGTGGACTGCTGCATGGTCTACAATGGATGGGTGGACTGCCTAGTGATGTACAATTAATCTGAGGACCAATTAATTTTAGTAGGTAGGTGGATGGCCAAGTAGATTAGTATGGATGGTGGATGGTCAAGTGGATTAAACGGAATGTGTGGACGGTCAAGTGAATTTCAATGGGTGGGTGGTTGGTCAAGTGAATTTCAATGGGTAGTTGGATGGCAAAGAAGATAAGAAAGAATGGGTCGATGGTCAAGTGGATTACTATGGATGGGTGGATGGTCAAGTGGATTACAATGGATGGGTGGATGGTCATACGAATTTCAGTTGGTGGGTGGGTGGGTGGTCAATAGGATTAAAATGGATCGGTGGATGGTCGTTAATGTCAAGATGGATGGGTGGATGGTCAAGTGGATTACAATGAACGTGTGGATTGTCATACGAATTTCAGTTGATGAGTGGGTGGATGACCAAGTGCATTAGAACGGGTGGGGTTGATATATTATCGATGGCTTGACAGATCTGTGAACATCAGGCGATCACAAAAGCCCCCCCCCCCCCCCCCCCCCCCACACACACACACACACACACCGTCACTCAGTCACCTCCTTTAAGAGATTGGCTCTAAGAAACAGTCCACCATGATTCCGACGCTATATGCAAGCATGTTGTTATCAAGATTCCTCCACTGACATTAAACAATCATCAATGTGATTGTCACTACATAAATGGAAATTTGAAACCGTTTACTATTAAAACACCGTCGTTCTGTAAAACTGACATATTCGACGACGTTAATGGAAATAACATTTCAGAACACCACATGATTGGGTTTTTAAGAACAAATCGCCCTTAAAGCTCCTCAACAGCGACGTCATTCTGTAAAAATAGGGCATCTTGCCTGGCAATGTTAACACTTGCACGGACAATTCAAAATGTGGATCGGGTTAATTACCACTTTAAGCTGTCTTCCTGAACAATATGTTTTTTCTGCGTCATTACCAGAACTGGCATGTGTCAAATGAGACAAAAAGAGAGTTTTTTTGCACATGCTGTCAAACAGCATAATCAACATTTCTCAAACGCAAGATACTTTTGGTTTAATGTAAATATCAGATGCCAAAGCCGCATCGGACGGTTTTTTTAGCAATTTGATAAATACCTCTGGATATAACTTATGTAAACTCTCCACGTGCATGAAAACCTAAAAGAAAAGCTTGATGCGAGACAAACCTGATGTTACGCCGATGCATTTACTTATAATTATATTGTGTGCAAGACACCCATACTGACCTATGTTTCGTATACTGATAATAATATTTTGCAGAACATCCATCTACTATCCAACTAGTTTTCTTCGAACAGTTTTGGAAAGATAAATTTTTACCCCCACTCCACCCCCGAGTGACTGTTAATGTAATGTTCGACACAAATACATTTGTTCATGAGTTTCACAGGTTCTGTGATGCCCTGAATGCTTGCAAGGTCTGGGTTCCTGCCTGGTAAGTTACCCAAGTATTTGCCGCCAATGATCGCTGAAGGAGCCACTCTGCCTCGATTGTTAGCTTTGCCAGAGATTGGTTGGAAGTGGCGTGCTGCAGATTGGCTGCTGGAGCTGTGTTACTGAATCGTTCCCACTGAAAGCATCTGCGATATTGTTGTCATGTGTCATTATATATCTCACCTTGAACAAAACGTTGTTTTTAAGGCACTGCAGCACAAACTGCCCAATCAGTTAGATGATTTTGGGGTTTCTTTGAAGATGATTGACGGTACAGTTTGGTTATCACAAACGAAAATTACTTTCCTGTTCACAAAGGCTGTGCCCCACAGACAAACCGACAGCACGATCGGAAACAGCTCAGGCAGGGTCATGTCACGAGTTGCGCCAAGCTCCACCAACTCACGGGACCAGAGACCGTTTGCACAGTTCCCGTTAAAGTACCCCCCGTACCCAATGGTGTTGAGGGCATCCGTGAACAGATTCAGATACGTATTGTCAGCCAACCTTTGATTCGGAAAAACGGACACCCGCTAAACGTACAATCTAGCATTTGGTCCACATGACGTTGACATGCCATGTTCCCTTTCTCGACCATCAGACACGTCCTGTTCTCGTAGGTGATGCCAGACCAGACCATGATACTGACACCACCGTTCCTATCGTGCTCTTTTACTGCTGCCGGGTGGTACCTTTCTCCATGCTGTCTCCAAACACGTTGTCTACCATCTGTAAAAGTGAACCTCGATTCGTCAGAAAACATAGTGTATCTCCACTACCGCTGTTGACAATATCCTAAAGTTATCTGCTCACTGTTATCTGAGGCGTCAGGGTACAACAATCAGACGCAGTTCTCTGAAAGGACGTCTTGGTTCGAGACCCGAAGTTTTCAACATGTTTTCGTTGACGTCGAGAGTTTGATTCCTGTTGCACCCCTGAAGTTGTCCCTTAGTTCTGATGCAGAAATAAATCTGTTCCTCAACGCTATGGTGCATACATATCGACCCTGCTTGGGAATAGTCTTGCTAGGCCTTCCTCCACTTTAAGAGGCATTTGTCTAAGTTGTACACGATCAGTGACGTTTATTGGCACATCCAAGTAATCAGCATGATCTACATTCAGTAACTGCCTCTCGAAAAAAAGAGAAAACATAACTAGTTGTCACAAAGCCTTTACTAATGCTTCGAGGATGATCAAAGGGAAACAGTGCAGCATTTAGACGAAAGGTGAACTTGTTTACGTTGTCAAAACACCTCTCAAAGATTGAGAAACTAATTGTACTTAAATGTAACACAATTAACACCTTTTAAAAGAATAACTTGTTTCAATCATTCAGGTAAATTGTTATAAAAACAATATATTGTATTTCAATTATACATAGTTCCGCGAAGATCATCGTTAAGTATCTTCATGTTATGGGTTTTCGGACGCTTAAGACTCATTCATAGTTTTCTCTCTTATCACACAAACAACTGTAAAACGTATCATTCACTTATAAAAGACAACTTTTTTTCAAAACAAGCCATCATCTGAATATTTACATTGTATGTGGGATCCTACACCCCCCGTTACGGCGCGAGTAATCGCGATAACCATGGCCGTCCGAAAACGTATGATCCTATGACCTATGATCCGAGGCTAATTTAAAAATAATAATAATGGTTGATCGCATTGCTGTATTCCCGATTGCACGCATTGTTAAACGGCCTGCCAAGTGCACGCACTGGGCAGCTGCAACAGATTGGGTGTAACATTTACATTAATAATAAATAATTTGAACTATATAAAAACTTGTCGGCAATGGACAACTGGAGAATCACACATTTGTATTTAAAAGTAGTATGTAACCATAGAGTATGACTATTCATAAGAATACCAAAGTTAGGCCACCATACCTGGGAAAGCATGCGGTCTAACGTACGTCTCCTACTACACGGTTCCCAAGCAGGATTTACACCATCCCTTGAGCCACTGGTGATTAATGACAAGTTTTAACCGGAGATTCAAACACACATATATTCTGCGATAAAACACGGAGGGGGGCAATATTCTTTATTACTCCAATTCCCCCAAGGGTACAGCCACTGACAACCTCAGTGAAGAATGATTTACCACCAATTTATGAAATACATTTGAGGAGTGACTGTGATGTTTGTTTGATGTTTAACGCCGCACTCAGCAATATTCCAGCTATATGACGGCGGATTGACAGTGTATTTTTTTCGGTAGCTTGAGGTGTGAATAAAAAACGAACGATTTGCAAACTTTTAAAAGATTTGTTCCCTGAGAATTGGAAGGCGGAGTTGGAAAAATGCGAGTTGAAAATGAAACTCCGAAGACACGAAATCTACTGAACCCAGGCGAGCGCGCCTGCACTTTTGCTGTTTCCTTCCTTCTCGGTCGTCGGTCTGGAGGGGTGGTTTGGACGATGAATATGCATGCATTTTGCTAAAATGTCCTGCACATGATGATACAAGTAAGCACAAAAAGAATTCTCTCATTTCATGAAGTGACTTCAATTAGAGCGTCTGTTTTACATTATCTGACTGATACCATCAGTCAAATAGCTTCATCCATTTCTCAGATCAAACAATACTCGCTAATTACTTAAATTATTTAGTTATTGATTGTAAATTAGTCTGATTAGAACAATTTTTTCATCCACTGTCATAAAAACAACCTGTGGTTTCCACTCACTTGAAATAAAAAATACCTGCTGTATCAACCCACTCGCAACCTGTAAGATTCTCATCCATTCTGTAATAATATAACTCACACATGGCTTGGGGAAATGACCGAACGTTTTAGTCATTTCACTTTGCATGAAGACTCTATATTGTTTAAGCTACAGCTTCAGAACCAGAATTTGTTTTAATTAGAACTATGAACCTTAATACTGTTTTGTCAAATAATCTTGCAACCATGTATTACTTTGTGGCAGACAGGTCTGAGGCAAAACTATATTTTGAAGTATTTTATGGGACAACTTTCCTAATAATGCAAAGACGGAAATGAGGACTCAGCCCAAGCAGATCAAACCAAGTTGTAGATGGTGGTGGGTTGTTAGAATTGTCCATTAACAGAGTTTTAGGCATAAAATAATGGGCATTTTGTTGCAGTATTACGATATGACAGTTAAGCATACTCCAGAATCATAAGCTATTACAAACGACAGGAATTCCAATGCAATGATGTTTGGTTTAAAAAAATGTAGGTTTCCAAAGTACCGTCCCGAGTAAAATATAGGCACTTAAAATTCATATTTTTCGGATATAAAGTCTATACCTTTTCTATAGCAGATTAGCATATCCTGTAGTAAGACCATTGTAAATTGAAAATAGAGAAAAAGAACATTAGACATTGGAACTGTTGAGTATTTCACGTCAGTTGGGAACCGACCATTCGATCTTCTGGGGGAGCTGACATAAGCTCACCACGGAACTTCGTACCAGGTGAGCTGTAAATACTATCTTTCGACATATTTTGTGAATAAATTGTACTGGATTTTGAATAGATTTCGCATGAAGGATGACGCCCGCCGCACAGAGACGGAAGGCAATACGTCACATAAGCCTTTTGGACATCTTGCATGTATGGATAAAAATTAAGCTAACGAGAACTGTCCTATGGGGAATTAATGAAGGCATGTCGTACAGTGTCCCCAGCTACACCTACGTACATATCTGAAAGAAATCGATGTAGTAGTTTAGAAGTTGTCCAGACAAATTGAAATGATGAAGTAATAAAAGGCAATAACTCCGCCCAAATAAAAAAAACAACAATTGCAATGTGCCCAACAACATGTTGAAGTGGCCACGTGTACAAACTTTAATTGAAATCGAGTCAATTAGTTTGGAAGGAATTATTCGGAAAGTTATATTCTGCGGACAGACCGACAGACGGGCTGACACGATTGTTCCATTATACCCCCTCACTTCGTTGCGGGGGTACAATGAACTTATAATCTAATGAAATGATATTCACGAGGGTTTTCAAAAGGAATTCTTAAATAGATATTTACTTTAACGCCGCTTTTAACAGTATTCCAGTTATATCGCGGCGTGTCAGCTTAATGTGGGAGAAAAGCCCGAAGTGATGCAGGCTTACCACTTCGGTGAAACCCACGAGCACGGGTATGGTGCTGACAAACCTAGAAACATAATCGTGGACGAACCGGGATTCGAACCCACAATCATAGGTTTACCCAAGGCGTGCCCAAGGGACGCAACACTGCACAGCGAATCGCGGCGCCTTAGACGACTGGGCCACCTGTGCCCCCTTACTCATTTAGATGTTTGAGACCTGTAAATTACAAAATGGCGACTGTGAGACCATTTTCTGAATGATGTTACAACTGTATGTTGTGCTGATCATCCACACCTAGTTTCATAAAGAGCACTTATTAGTATGGTAAAATAGTCTAAAATTGGGTTAACTATCTAAATTTTGACCATTCAGAGGACTCCATTCCTTTCGTATTTGTAAATAATTTCAAGGAACGTACACTAATTAACAGGACCATGAACAACTTGAATTGCAACATTATTTAAGCATTCGACCTCAGTAATATATTGCTAACATACAAGCCAAGATAGTTGTATCCAGTAACTACTTCATACGCATTTCCATCATAATACCATTTTTTCATAACGTGATAAACCTCCCCTATTTTTTTGAAAAACAACTATTTTTGTTTTCGATAGATACGTTGTTGACAGTATTGCCAAACACAATAAGGTCTTCCGCAAATAGAAGTAGAACAATCTAAATAAATTTCGGATGTAACTTAACACCAAAACGACAATTTGGATCCATTTCAGTAACCAATTTGTTTATAAATAAACTGAAACAAAAAGGGACAAAGCATACGTCCTAGCCTCACACCCATGAAGCAACAAATATACCAGATACTCAGTTGGTTTGAAGGAAGACAAACCTTTACATTACTGTACATTGATTGTAACATTTAACCCATTTTAGCACTCAAACCATGTTTGTACAATGGCCAATGCTCGAATCCCGGTTCGCCCCGATTATGTTTCTAGGTTTGTCAGCACCATACCCGTGGGTTTCACCGAAGTGGTAAACGTCTGAGGCCTGCATCACTTCTGTCTTTCCTCCGACATTAAGCTGACACGCCGTGATAAAACTGGAACGATGTTAAAAGCGGCGTTAAACCCAACTCACACACTAAATGCCCAATAATTGTACAGTCGCCGATTTGATACTCAGTTCCAAATCTTCCATTTACAATATGTTTGTTCAGAATTGAACTCATTCCCAAAAGAGTTTTTCCAAAGTTATTTCGTACTTTATCACATGAACATCTTTCCATCTCAAATTGTGTAAAAAAAATCTACTAAGTAATTATTACTTTCAACATGGTGAATAACATCGCTCTCCACATAGTCCCGCGACACACCGGTTCTACCGTTCATGTACAACTGACCCGTGAAGTTCCGGGGTAGAATAGGTCTTCAGCAACCCATTCTTGTCGTAAGAAGCTAAGAAGGTTACTATGCTTGTCGTAAGAAGCAACTAACGGGATCGGGTGGTCAGACTCGCAGACTTGGTTGATGCATGTCATCAAATCCCAAATGCGTGGATCGATGCTCATGATGTCGACCACTGGATTGTCTGGTCCAGACTCGATTACTTACAGACCGCCGTCATATAGCTGGAATATTGCTGAGTGCGACGTTAAACAACAAACAAACAAACAAATAAACAAATCCAAGTACAGTGATAGAAACAGCTGGGTACTCTTCCAACAAAATCTCTACCCCATTTTGTCTATCTATGTTATCATACCAGGTCGATCTCTCCGGCTGGATATATGTAAACACACATAATGTAGCTCTACTGAAACCAAACATACTTTTATCCAACAGAATAGTAATAGCATGTTCTCTGTATCGAACATCAATAACATATCCTACCAGTGAATGTTTTATCAAAAGTATTCCTCCCTAATACCTCCAGAACTGGGACCTTTTTGTGGCTGGTAAACAAAAAGGTTTATATTCTGGAAAGATGTCACTGAAGTAATTTTCTATTGACTATGTTTCATAAAAAGCAGCAATGTCATGTTCAGATACAAAAGAAACAAAGCCAATGTCGGACAGTTTGATGGTTACATTTTCCATATTCCTTGCAATGTAAGATGTGCTTTTGATGTGCCTTCGACCTTGACGGCAGCACCCGCTCCTGATCCACAGTTGACGATGTTCCACTTGAGTCGCGATCTGCGACTAGAACCGACAACTGATGCTCATCACCTTCCAGAGTGGTAACATGCATGTCGTCAATAACGAGCCTGCCATTCATATAATAGCCCCCTTGTTCTCTTAGCTGAGCCAAGTCAGTTTCTCACGCTGTCGCTTATTACGAATAATTACGAGCAAAAACAATAAAAAACGTGAAAATTACAAAAAAGGTATCCAATATTTCCAATCAAACTTTGTTTATAAGAATAATTTACATTAAGGGGCGATATGTACGATATTAAACCTTAATGTAAAAAAAATATTTTTTTACATTAAGGGTTGCGGGTTGTTACTCTTAATGTATTTTTTACATTAAGAGTTAACACGTACTGTTCTTGACCCTATTGTTCCTGGACGCTTTTATTGTCGTACTGCTGCACACCTGCTGCGGCACAAAGTCCGTGTTTGGAAGCCCCGATCTTCTCGGGATCAGGTGCAATGCCATCTGAAGTAGGTTGTGACTGAACTATCCATTTTTCGTTAGTTTGAAAGTAAACTTCTTGTTGATTTTCAGATCAACTTCTAATGCTCAGTTCCAGACAAAGATATCAAGTATATTCCTCACGTGTGTGTGTCTGCTTGTACTAGTCCGGACTAATGCCGATTTTATCGTGCTGGCCCATTGCGGTCCCAGACACAGTATACTGACTCCGAGCCGACCAGTCCTTGTTTTAGCACCTCAATGCCAAGTGCAAGTCAGGGTAACAAGTACCTTCTTTCAATGCTTTTTTGTATGACACGGACGGTTATCGAAACCCTGACCTTTCGGGACGGACGCTCTACCACTAGATCACGGAGGCGGTCACTTTGAACAGTACCCGTGTCCTCACCATAGTCCTTTATACAATCAAAGGAGTACATTCTCTGTGTTCACAGAAGTATTTCAGTGGGATTAATGCCGTATGGACTCTAAAAATTCAAAGGATTTGCTTGGAAAACAATACATGTATATGTTTAGTCCTATTGCGTACGCTATTCTCATCACTGCATTTTATTTCATTTGGTGTTTCTGTTTCTTAATATATCATTCCACTCACCCATGTTCTGTATGCACGCAAGGCGTGACCCTGACGTGAATATACCCGTTATATTCCCAGTTATTCAGTGGAATAACATTGTGTGCTGCTTCTACAAGTTTTAATTATGAAACTCTGAGATAGTGTATCAGGTATGTGACTCAGATTTTGGGAAGACAAGTTAACTTTCATTAACATAAATCCATTAATTTAAAACCTGCCAGTGCCCTTGCCTTGATAATAATATTTCCTTTTATAGGACATCACTGATTTGAGTGCTACAGAGCATCGATAGGTTTGCATAAAACACATGTTATTCAATTCACCTAAGAAAGGGAACATTCCACATTGTCAATTTATCATTCACTGTCTACTTTAGTTGGTTACTCCATGGGTGTTATGAACACGTTTATTTATCCATTAGCTGTAGTTTTGTTCAAATACATCTCTGTTTGTCCCACCATTATACCAATCCTCATCTTACTTCTCATTATTGCTGGAGATGTTGAGCAACGTCCTGGTTCTGTTTCAGTGAACTGGCTCAATAAGGAAATATTTCAGTCTACTATATCCACTTTCTCGTACTTCTGAGCAAATCTCTGAATATGAGTCATATGTTTTGCTTAGAAAAACCTTGATGATTCTGTCAACACAAAGGATCTGAAATCAGACCGTTATCAGTGAGGAATTGTTTTGGTGGTTTATATTTATAAGTGTGTATTTCCCGCAATTGTTGTATATTAAACGTTGGGACCCCTTTTATATATTGGGATCAACCAGAATATTCATATAAAATTGCACTAGATAATACACCCTATATTGTCCTTCACGGTGATTATAGAGAAGATTTGCTCAAAAGTAATCTTCATCATTTGCACGATATTTTAGTTGGAACAGTTTACTTAATGTAATAAAAGAGCCGACAAGCATCACTCAGCTTGTTTGATACACTGAACCGCAAAAGAACGTCACCATGGATAGATAAGAGAAACCTGATATGTCCAAACACTGTAAACATACTTTGAGACATATCAAAAAGATGAAACATGGCAAAACTGATCATCAAGGTTGAAATTAAAGTGTCAAATGTTCTTAAAGTGAAACACAACACTAGTCTCTGAGAAAATGGCATCACAAGTCAGTATCTGGTGTGTCCGCCATGTGCATTGATGACTGCCATGCAACTTCGATACATGGAATGGATGAGACGGTTGATGATGGCCATAGGCACTGGAGCCCACACTCTGAGGAACGCCTGACGCAGTTCAGCTGCAGTTGTTGGCCTTGGTCGGACGTCATTCAGCCGTCTTTGAATCTCGTCCCACAGGTGCTCAATGAAATTCAAATCGGGACTGAGGGCAGGCCACTGCATGGTTCTGATACCATTCTGCTGGAGGAAGTCTCTTGTTGCTCTCGCAGTGTGGGCACGGGCGTTATCATGCTGAAACTCGTGGTTGCGGCGAGATGCGAAATGAGGTATGGCGTGTGGTCTCAAGACTTGATCAATGTACCGAGCTGCTTTGACACCATTGCCTCTCCCTGGACCGATGTTCTGGAAGACCACAGGGCCGACCCTCTGTGGAAGACCAATTCCACCCCACACCATGATGCTCGGACCACCCCACGAGTCTCTCTGAACAACACAAGCATCCGAATATCGTTCCCCACGGCGTCGCCAGACTCCACTGTGCCATTTGCTGTTGAGATACAGTAACGGCTTTCGTCTGAGAAGAGACTCTTCTCCACTGCTGGTGGGGCCAATACTAGTCCCGTGTTGCCCACTGAAGACGGTCCTGGCGATGACGTGGTGTCAGAATGGGTCCTCGGTGTGGCATGTGACAGTGGAGGTGTCTGCTCGTCAATCGTCGGCGCACAGTATCCGCATTAATGTGTCGATAGTGTGTCCCCATGGTCTGTCGAGCAGTTTCCGCAGCAGTAACAAAGCGATCTTGAAGATGCTGTCGCACAATCTGACGATCCTGGTGGTGACCCTTGGTCTTCCACTACGTGGTCGGTCATCTGTAGTGTTGGTGGTCTGGTACCGTTGCTGGAGCCTGTATATGGGCCTTACGTGGATTTGAAATGCATTGGCTACTTGGCGGCTTGGTGTCGCTGATTTCTTGTCAATCTTGGCATGTGGTAGCAATTCAATAACGAATGAATGTTATCCGATCTGGGTGGATTTTTATAGGGCAAGAAATGGGGGAACGCATGTGCATATCAATTTGCACTGAACTCACGTGCATCGGGTTACCATAGCGATCGGTTTTATTGTCATCTGCTTTGTTTTTGTATCATCAAATTTAATTTTTCAGGACAGGGTAATGTTAAATTTTAGAAACTTTGACAAAAATTACCCAAATATATAAATGAAAACTTTTCATGCAATGTTACTTTGGGTGACGTTTCTTTTGCGGTTAAGTATAGTTGCGTGTCTATTGATATGTGATTTCTGTCCACATAAAAAAAATTTATAAAACACTTGTGTATACCAAGCCGTACTGTCACAATAAGGCAAAAGATAAACCATGGTCTGAAAGTATTGTACAGAAAAAAAAATTAGGAATGGACTGAGGATAAAAAGCTACTCCAACATGCAACAAACGCGATTTTTCTACATATAGAAAACAAAGAAATAAAGGAAATAATAATTAAGCTGCCAAAGATGTTTTTATTTAAACTTAGATGGATTATTGTCTACACAAATGAAAGAAATAGTTCTAATTATTGGAAAATACAGAGTCACTGATGTTAACGCAGTACCTGAAACATTTTAAAACAACGTGGTAATGAATTGGATCATACCGTTATCTAAAATCAAGAAAAAACAGATCTTATAAAGTCCTGACCGGTATTACAGCAAGTGGTCCCGACAACCTTAGCACAGGTTACTAACAAATATGTCAATATCCATAGCCACGTCTCTGTTGTAATTATATTTATCTCTTGAACAAAGCACTATCCCATCTCACATTTCACTGTTATCTTGACTTGGAAAATTGTTTGAACGGCATATTTTTAAAAGAATGTATAAGTACTTCTTTTAGTCTAAATATCAATCGGGATTCATAAACAATTGCATAACATATCAACTGATCGAAATTCATCTTCATAACAAAAGTGAGGATCCGAGTTTTATCTCCTTCATTTAAAGTTACGTTATTGTGGGATTGACATTATGTTATTATTACTTTTCCATGATAACACGTAGTATTGTGTGAACGCTCTGAAAACTTCAATTGCAGGAAGACCCTCTGGTGGTATTGTACTTCTGATAAAAAGAATGTTCGGTTGATTTACATGTAAAATCTTTTTTAAACTATAGATGATGCCGTTTTTATTGCAATCCCTATAGCATTATTGGGGGTGACTTTAATTGAAGTGAAGAACCTGACTCTGATACCTTGGGTGACGATGACATAAACTTATTCGATACAGTGATGACAAATAGACATTCGTGTGATACAATTTTAAACCAGTCTGGTTAAAAATTGATCTATTGGTGTGCGTCTTGAAAATTGTTTATAATGAATGGTCGTTGTGGACTAGATGCAGGTATTGGTGACTACACGTTTTTAGGTCAGTCTGGGAAAAGTGTGATTGACTATGTCATCGTATCCCCTGCTGTCTTCAATGTTTGTCAACAATTCAATATCTTATCTCATCAGACTGTGACCATCTACCGTTGTCGTGTCATTTCAGTCACGTGACTATCGTGCACATGATTAAGTTCATGCTACCCGGGACGATTGACGCTCAGTATGGGATGATGACAAAGCTGAACAGAAAATGTTGTGTAGATCTTATGTTTGAAAATGACCCTGAAGCTATTGACTTATTCACAGAAGCAATTTGTGAAGCTGCAGAATGTACGAAACTAAAAACTATGTTAGTAAGATTAATTCTCAACCATGGTATGATGCGGAATTATTATTGTTCTCCGCGAGGGAGAATATTGAATATTTATAGGAGGTGTAGACTTGATGAGCATCTTAGAGATTTTCAAAACAAACAAATTTAATATACTTATGAAACCAGAGGGAAGAAATGCTCGTATCAAGAAAAAAATGTCAGGACCCTGACGGATAACTTATAGCAAGGCAATTTGGAAGGTTCTTAAAGGATTATCTGGCTTGTTTATAGTTCCTACTAATATAAAATTACTGGAATGGTATGAATATTTTCGTGGCATGTATATGGAAGCTGGTGGACCAGGAAAGGATATAATAACGTTTGTAGTGTCAATTCTCTGTTTTCTAATAGTAACACCACAGCTATTCTTAACTCGCCAATAACAGTCGATGAAGTGATAAAAGCAATTGATACGCATTAGTGTTCAAAATCTCCAGATATGGATGGGATAACTGCAGAATGGTTTACGCACTCAGGTAACGTGTTTGCTCCTCACTTAACCATTTCATTCAATATTCTGTTTGAAAACTGAAGTTTCCCAACTCATTGGTCTGTAGGTGTAATTGTCCCCGTACTTAAGAAAGGAGATGTGAATACTGTTTCCAATTATAGGGGAATTACGGTACTGAGTGTTTTCAGTAAGTTGTATATCTCAATCATTAATGATCGACTGAAGTTCAGTGTGATGCTTATGATAAAATCTCAGAGTCACAAGCAGGGTTTCGAGCGGGATATTAAACTGTGGATAATATTTATATTTTACAGTCAATAACACACAGGGTACTCTCAAAGAAGGGTAAATTATATGATTTCTTCGTCGATTTAAAAAAGGCGTTTGGGTGTATAATAGATCCAAATTGTGGCCAGTTTTACAGCATAAAGGTGGGTCTCAAAAAATGTTGGGATGTATCCGGTCCATCTACGATTGTCTGAAGTCACGTGTCAAATTAGATATATCTAAAGAAATGTTTGAATGCAATATTGGAGTACGCCAAGGCTGTCTTCTCAGCCCTTATTTATTTTCTATATTCATGAATGAACTAGCAGATAAAATTGTATCGGTTTGCTATCCTGGTATACAATTAAATCCAGAATTAACCCAAATGTTTCTCCTGTTATTTGCTGACGATGTCACACTTTTTTCATGACATATATGGGCTTCAAAAGCGCATCAATGTACTGGAAGAACATTGTTGTGAATATAATCTTTCTGTAAAATAAGAAAAATAAAAAAATGTAGTTTTTAGAAATGGTGGAATGCTTTCAAAACGCGAAAAATTGTATTTCGGGGTAATTGAATTGATTGTTTACCTGAAATAAATATTTAGGAATAATATTCTCACAAACTTTATCCTGGCATAAACACTTCTTTGACAACTCTATTGTACAATAAAAAAAGACCTTATTTGCTATCTTACCATCACTGTCAAAAGAACAATTCGATTCTAAAGTTATGCCAATCCTTCTTTATGGGACCGAAGTATGGGGTCTTGATTGTGATATCAGTTTTCCTATTGCGAAAGTTCACACTTTAGCGTGTAAACATTTACTCGGCGTTAAAATATCCACCTCTAACCAGATGGTTCGTGGTGAGTGTGGTAGATATCCAATCTATATTTTTGGTTTCAAACGCTGCATCAAATATTGGTATAAACTGTTAAATATACAAACTACTCGTTTCCCCAGAAAATGTTTCAATTTATTATTATTAGATGCAAGTTATGGTAAAGTTAATTGAGTATCGAAAATGAAGATATTATTATATAACATGTTGCTTGGGTATATATGGGAACGACAGTTTATTGGTAGCATAGATTCTTTTATTTGCGAGTTTATGGCTAGGGAACAAAATATGTACCTACAGGAATGGCATACTTCACTATCGTCAGGCTCAAAAACATATTCCTATTCTCTATTTAAAAACGTATTTGACGAAAAACCATATCTTGGTTGTGTTAATATTAAGAAACGCAAGTCGAGTATGCAGTATACATGTTATTTATTTTCAAAAGTAAAGACAAAAAATACTATTAGGGCAAGATTGACCAAAAATTGACTGAAGACAGTTTAATGGATTAAAAGGCAGGAGACATAATTGTTTTTTTGAAATGTTAAGAGCTTACACAGTTTCGAGTCAATACCCAAAATGTCAGTCAATACCTGGTGTGATAACCATTAGCATTGATCACTGCCACACATCTCCTGTACATTGAGTGGATCAGACGATTTGTGAAGGCCCTATGGATCCTCCTGCACACATCCAGAGCAGCTGTGCGTAGTTCATCTGCAGTTGTAGGGACTTGGCGCACATTGAGCAGACCCCTTTGAACCTCATCCCACAAGTGTTCGATGGGGTTCGGATCAGGGCTGAGGCCTGGCCACGGTAGAACACGGATGTTGTGTTGTTGTAGAAAGGCCATGGTAGCTCTGGCAACATGGGGACGAGCGTTGTCCTGCTGGAAAATGTGTTGTTGATGTTGTGCAAAAAATGGAACAAGGTGGGGTCTGATCACTTGGTCGATATACCGCAGAGCAGTGACGCCGTGTCCCCGACCTTGACCAACATTCAGAAAGCACATGGGTCCAAGTCTCGCATTAAGTCCAATCCCTGCCCATATCATGACTCTAGGTCCACCCCATGGATCCCTTTCCACAACGTTTCTGTCAGCGAAACGATCACCTCGACGCCGCCAAATTCTGACTGGGAGACACAAAAGCGACTCAGAGAAGATGACACGCCTCCACTCACGATGACGCCGATTGTGGTGACCCTGTTCCCACTGAAGTCGTGCCTGTCGATGCCGTGGTTGGAGAACAGGACGACGTGCTGGTCGGGGACAGCTGAGGTTGTTGGAACGGAGACGTCGGATCACAGTGTCCCGTCTAATGTGTCGATTATGCGTTCCTATGGTCTGTCGAGCACTTTCACTTGCAGTTAAGAACGGATGTCGCTGGTGTTGACGGGTAATCTGCCGTTCTTGTCGAGGTGTGGTGACCCTAGGACGACCGCTCCGATTAAGGTCATCTGTGGTCTGTGTAGCATTGTATCGATGCAGGAGACGGTAAATTGTGGTTATGTTAACGTTGAAATGACGGGCAACATCAGACTCTCCAGCTTTCAAACGTCCGATAGCCTGGTTTCTCTGAATTTGAGGTAGGCGTGGCATTGTCCAATAATCGGCCACAGTTTTATACCCACTACAGTTCGTGACAGTTCGTGCATGTTCGATTTCGCGAGAAATGGGTGCATGATACCCACATATTCATTGAAATGGTGCGTTTTGGCGATTCGTTTTTTATGTTTCGTTTTTACTCGGGGCTTCCAAAATGCAACGGCTATGTACACAAATAAGCCAAGAAGCCTCAGAGTGTGTGAAATGTGTTCCTGTGGATACATAGAAAAGTAATACCATTTCCTATTGATATGTACTGATTATGATAACCTATATCAACGTAAAATGTATATTCCTGATAAATATTGTACATATCCACCTTTCATGCCAGCAATCTTCGCCCTTGCAGTCAAACGACTGTAAGAATCTAATATGGGCCGATGGCCTACATACACCTGAATAAAGAGAATTGTTATTCGCTTGATTATAATTTTGTATGATATTCTGTCATATTGTTTAGGCATTCGACAGGGTATGGCGTAAGTTTATCAAGTAATAAATTCATCAAAACAGGGATCCCATCGGGTTCTGTGCTGTTTTTGTGTGTGTGTGTGTGTGTGTATTCCTAATATAGCAAGAACTAATCAACTTCAAAATATTACCAGATTATTCGTAGATGTTACATCATGTGAGTATGTTTTACGCCTGTTTTAGCAATATTCCAGCAATATCATGGCGGGGGACACCAGAAATAGGCTTCACAGATTGTACCCATGTGGACAATCGAACCGCCCAGTTACATATGTAACAATAATCTCCTGATAAAGTTTTATTTGAAGAAAAAATCTAAATCAAGACCTAATCTTCCTCTAAGACAAAATATATGCGATTTAGTAACAAAGAGGTACGGAATTATCCCACTATGTGTTATGAAAAAAATGCCATTCAAATTGTAGGAAATAATAACAACCTAATTAAGATACGAGATGGACTGCACATATTTAAATGATTGCTAGGTGAACAGGAAAATGGTTTCAGCTATGGGTAAAGGTCATCATAAATTAAACTGACATTGTCTGTCAAACATCTATCTAACATTTTTAGACCTATTCTTGAATACTCACCTGAGGTCAGGTGTCAACTGTTCTGCCCGTAATGAAAGTAAACTTGAATACATACAACTTGATGCCGCTAGAATCGTTACAGGCTTGGCTAAATTTGCCTGAAGAGAAAGTGTATCTTTCTAAACTGATTCGCTACCATAAACGTTCCTTTTGCAAGAGAAACTACGCTCCAAAAGATTAATTTAAACAGTGGAATTCACATAATGAATGAGTTTCACCTCCCAAAATTGAAATGTATACAGGAGAAAGCCTCGTAAGTGCGTCACTCCATTTATTTTTCGCAGTAAGACATGTTTAGATAAAACCTTCAACCGGAAGTACAGCTATTCAGGTCGCTTGAGGCATATGCATTCTGTTTTATAGCTGTCTTAGATTCCCAAACTGGAAATGATGTCATTACAGTGGAAATGCCTTTATGTTCCTCTTTATGTTAGAAAGAGGTAAAGTACTTTAATACGGTATGAGATTATAAGCAAACATTGAAGTTCATGCTTTCACACAGGAAATGCGTGCTGAAAATTGTTTATACCCTCAAACCTATTGTTTCATTATTCCTTTCATAGTACATATATTCCACAGATAGTCTGCTGTGACATTTGAAATAATGGAACTCACGTAAACAGTCGGTCTTGGTAGTCAGAATCATAAAGTAATGCAATAGGAATGATTTTTAGGGAAAATGTCTTACGCCTTGTGTGACGTTCGGCGGCCGAAAAGGGTGTCCCGCGTACAAGCACTCAAAACTAAATAAATTCTCTCATTTGCGCAATTGAGATTAGCAAAAGTTTCTTTACGCACATGGCCTATTGCGCTACAGGTTTTCAACTTTGGCATTGAAGATAACGGTAAGTTACAACAGCAGGAAATCGATATCGCTAGATGCACGTTATTTCTACAAGTACAAAGCTTAACACGGTACGCAAAATGGGAGAGGCGAAGCGGTTATAAACGACTTATGTTCCACAGTCTTCCGGAATAGTTTCAACTTGGATGGACAATTTCTACAATATTTTCAGCTCTTATGCGGCCAGTCTACAGTACAAGGACCACGGACAACATTACGTGACATCAACTGACAGCGATCATAATCTACCGCGCATATATTCATGGATAAATAGATTGGAGAAATGGGGAAAGTGTATTGCGCCCACGAGGAGTGAGATTAAAAAGTGGTTTGCTCGCACGCCAATCTTCTGTGGACACCAGACTTCGAGGGAAATTGTATACTCATCTGTTCGTGTTTGAATGATGGCATCACTGACGTATTTACCTTCCTACCCTTATCGATTATTCTGGCAGGGCGGCCATCTTTAAGGTGAGGGGATTGCCCAAATCATCTTTTCTGGACTGAGGTTCAACAAGACATGACATTTCAGGAACGTACTTTTATCTTATTTTTAGTTCACCTGGTCTTAGTTAGCTGGGGTTGGGTGGGTCGTTTGTAAATAATGTTAAGGACGATTTGCGGGATCAAACAAACGTTAGACTTGCCATGCATGGTTTTACAATGGCCAACTGTGTTCAGGAATCTTATCATATTATTGCAGATATCTTGTGATCATTACCAAGCACAACCTGAAATTTGGTATCTATGGACTCTCAAATGGAACTCGACAAACATGTTTCTTACTTTATTTCCATATGCAGTCATAAGACGATCACAAGACTAATTTCTGTATCAAACAATAACCCAGAAATTATTAAATACAGAACTAAATTGTGAAATCAAGTAAGTTACCCCAAAAAAGCAACAAATTATTTTGAAACACACATGATTAGATTTACAATCATAAAAGAAAATGCAGTGGGTCATATATGTGGCAGCAGCAATAAATAACAGACCCAATACACATGTCAGTGCACTCACGAATGTCACATTCGAATGTCTGTTATGAGGCAGGTGTTCCGTTCTTGAATCCAGGAAACCAAGGAAGAGTTATGGAAGCAGTCGACGTTTTCCAACAGGTATACCGTCCGCACTGGGCAAGTGGATAAGATGCAAACCAGGTTATAGAAGGCCTCTAATCGCCCTCGTTCGGTGTAAATAGGTATAGCCTGTCTTCTAGAAATGTCTCAAATCATGTCGTCCATCCCGGTGTCGATATCTGTAAACATGCTCCTCAAAGCGGTAACGAGGGTGTCAAGCCCTGGGCAGGAGTTAAGACTATAAACAACTGAGGGAGGTCTCTCTGTTTTTCGAACTGCCGTGTGCATGCCGCTTAATACAAACCTAGCCACAACAGTTAACGACATTCTAGAAGTGTTTAATTTGCGGCCACTAACAATCACCAGATATAAACTTACAATAGATACTGCCACATAACTCTCATATTCCCTGTGTTTTGCAGTAAAGTTTTTAAGAAAAAGAAAAACTACTAATGCATTGTCATAAAACCTCGACTAAGAGGAAATTTTTCAATATATCCACTTGTGCAGGTGTTGGAATTCAAGTAAGTAAGAAAGTATATTTCTCATGATGCCAACAGAACATATATATCAGTACAAGGTACATGGGCGAAACAAAAACAGAACACATATACCTTGTGGAAGTAGTGTATAAAATGTCCCGCGTCATACCCATGATGTGAATCATCTTTGCCTTTTTCCGCCGTGTTGGTATATTTTGTTTTGCAGACCCATGTTGCTAGGTCGTTGTTGCAAAGGAAGTAAATTTTGAAGAATTTCCTGGTTGTGGTTGCAATGTATTGCCATAAAAAAATTTACGTGAATACTTTTACAAAATGTACACACAGATTTACATGATTTATAAGCATAAAGACATATAAAGTTACAAGTTAAATATTTAAAGTAAAAGCTCGTCGTCAAGCACGTCCCACAATAAAAGTATTGTTAGATAACAGTTAAGAGTCAGCTTGACATGTCTGTCATTTGTGAAAGTGTCCGTGATTTGTGATTAAGGATTGCTGATTGACGCCCTAAAGACGACATGCCAGCTGTCATGCATGTTATGTCTCAGCTTCAATCAGGTAAAGTCAAATTATTCTTGTCCATTCAACTGGAATTGTATAAAATCCATTGCTTATATTGTCTAATCAGAATGTAGTACGTACTTCTGTACTATATAATTGGACTGGTATAAGGAAGAGACACGGTCGGGGTGGCAGTCGAGACCTACGGTCACACGCTTGGTCGACGCCTACCAGTGTCCGGGTAAATAAAGACTGCACATCCAATGAGACATGTCGTATGTTCGATCCCATATGGTCAGCCTGTGACCTTGTTACGTCATTACCTACTTAACTATACTGAAATAAATACGTGGCATAAGTAGTATTTTTATGCATGTTCTGTAAATATCACATGTGTATAAATATGTTTTATGTATTCCGTAGACTATTGTGCTGTTGTTAAATGACCTCTCATGACACTAAGAAACATGAATCCTGTTTGCTGAGATATTTTACATAGCTTTAGCCCTTGACCTTCATGTACCAGTGTGGCTGCCAATGGTGTATTGGTAAACATGTACGTTTGCCCCTCTATACAGCCAGCTAAACATGTACTTATGTGTGTTTTAATGTAGTTCGATGTATGTTAGGGTGACTGGTGTGTTGAGACTTCCGTTTTTTCCTTTCCTTATTCTCGTTGATACTTGTTGACGTAGCGCGTCTTTTGGGTGACGTAGCTTGTCTTTTGGGTGTACTACTTAATTGGGGGAATTAGTGGTAGCAGCGGTCACGACTGGCTATCACCTTGAAGGACAGAGAAGGCTGTTGAGTTGGTGGCGTTTATTGGTGGAAGCAGAGTGAAGTTTACACAGAAGTACATTTAATTGTAATGGCACGATAATATAATACGTGTACAACACGTGTTAAGAGGTTGAGTCATATGCATCTAATTGTATACATATAATTATAACAATTCAATACGTGTACAACACGTACGATCATAATAATACAATCGGCATACAACCGATAATAACATGACTGTAAAGATGTACAATATATTTGTTTAACGGATGGTTATTAAAAGGCATTTATTACGCGAAAATATGTCTGGTAGAAAACAGTAGAAAAACAGTCATGCGTGGATATTCTGTTATAAGAGACAATATAAATACATGTTGGCCGACTCAGTTTTCAATGTTACTAAGTTGCAGGCAAATCATTGCTATGAGTATGTGTCACTGAATGTAGGAACGTACAAGTTATTGACATTGGTACACATACTCATATTGGGATGTTGCCGTGCAACTAGTATACTAATATACTAATATATGTTCGCGAGAGGAAGTATTTGTCTGGATATTAAGTCAATGATAATTTTCACAACGCTACGATATAGTCGAAATAGATCTAACCTACATCTAACGTATTAAGATCGTAGCTGACAAAATAAGTTAACAGTTAAGTAAATAGTGACTTACCTTGAAGGACAGAGAAGGCTGTTGAGTTGGTGGCGTTTATTGGTGGAAGCAGAGTGAAGTTTGCTACCACCGACCGCCGTATATATACAACTCAGGCCTTCATTACGTTACATAACTAAAGATCACAACATCCAAGGTGTCAGGGGTTGATCGGCTGTAACCATGGGTGGGTGTGTCATTATTTACGGATTTATTCAAGTAGGTTGTTGTATTGCCTAACTGACCCTTATATCACAGTCGAACTGACCATGTGTGCCGGCCCTGTGACGTGAAGTTACCTCACTAATCACTGGTTCTCAGAGAGAGTGACCCTTTGTGTCAGCCTGGCTGGGCAGACTAGCATAATGAGCCACTGTCTCACAGCTGGAGTGACCGTGAGTTTAGCCGCATATGTGAAACATAAAATATCTTGTATGCGGCGGTCAGTTAGTGCATTCGCTATACTGAATTTACTTTAAGAATAGTCAGATTAGTTTACCGATATAGGTTGATTGATATATATTTTCTAATCGGAATTTGGTGTTAGAAGAAAGCAATGACAATACCCCTCTGCGACAGGAAGCTTTTGTCCTCAAAAGCAAAAAATAGAATTGACATACAGACATGGTAATACAATGCAAAAAAAACAATATATGACATTACACTTATGTTCATCAAAACGAATGTTAGGATACGTCTGTCTCCTTAGAAGTGACAATGGACATTGGCAAGGATACGTCGTAAAAGATATGGTAAAGTATAGACACAATTGGTAAGAATGGATATACAGATAATAATTATTCAAGACAACTTTGACACTGGGGTGGTAGGAAGTAATACTACGTTATTGTAAGATTTGGGTACAGCGCCTTATTTGGTTTTATCGTATCATCATCCAAAGCCTTAATATATCCTCCATGAATTAGCAGGATATAGGTGTTGACAGGTTGGTTAAGCATTTTTCGCAGTTTCTTGGCAGTAAAAATATTTAAACGAATTTCATTTGGTAGATAAAGGAAGGTGTCCGTAAGGTTGTTTTTGATGCAGAAGTTGGGCCATTCAAGAGAAAGACTAGGAAAGAAGTAATCAGTGACTCTGAGATTGTGAATATAAGTAGGGGGGTTGATGGTCCAGTAAGATGGACATAGCGAAAGAGCAATAATAGGGATGGTAATACAGTCCAGGCCGGTGGTGATTTCTAAGACAAGGCAATTCTGATTGGATTTCTTCTGTTTGAAAATAAGAGTGAAAATGATAAGACAAAGTAGAAAGGATAGAACTCCTAACAGTATAGAAACGTGATACTCTGTTAGATCAGGAAGAGAAAGGGTGTCTGGTTTTGATGTGGTAGGCATGAGTTGTTTGTAGTCAAAAGATGGTGGTTGTAAAGAATGAATAGGTCTGGCATTGAGCAGTTGTTAAAGAACGGAATTTAAGGAAAAGCCAAATAACTAAGATTACCGAAAAGGACGACATGATGGTACTGGCTATAACAATAAAGGCATTAGTGTCAGGCCACGAATTTGGAATATTAATTTCACCATCTAATAAAGGTTCAGCTAGATTTTGGAAGACCGTTTCATCTTTCTTGGCACTGGCAACCATTCTTTTAAGACTTAGATGGTCTTGGTTATCTCGTGCCAAAAAGTGAGAAAAGTTGTGAGAGTAGAGGTGAATTTGAGGAATATTGGTGATTGAGATAGCCCTTTTGAAGGTAGTATCTCCGGCAATAGCGGAAAGGGTAGAGTCATCAAAGAAATGTTGAAGAAGGGCAAGATTGACAGGGTGTAAACGAGTCAAGTGTGTTGTGCTGTTTGTGCAAGAGCTGAAGGATGCGGGGAAGAAGATAGATTCAGTTGACAAAGCACAGGAGCACGGAGACTTCAGGAGGCAGAAGGAACACCCTGGAATCATACGTTGTACGGAAGGACAGGTTAGGGATAGGGTAGGGATACGATAGATTAACACTGTAGAGTGGTCAATTTCAAGTAGAGTAGGAGGGTGAGTTTTGGTTACGTAACGAAAGTCACACAGGTGCTTTACTTGTGCTCTGTTGTTTTGAAAAAGCGCGAGCTCACAAGAAGGAACAGTGACAGGCGTTAGCGATATCCTGTATGGGCAGTGAAGAATGCTACGCCCGATACAGGTAGACACTTGGGTGTCTGAGAGAGTAACATAGTGCTGATTATCTTCACTGACAGCAAGTATGAGAGGATAGATATGAGCTGAGTAGAATGGAGAGATGTCTCATTGGCAGGTACAGAAAGAGAAATCATTTTATAAAGGTGTAATGGTTTGCCAAAAGAGGAAATTGGGAATTTGATAGACACATAAAGACGATCACCAGCCCGAGTATATATAAACTGACCTTGTGAGAAGTAGAAGGAGGGATCTCTCTGCAGAAGTACAAAGTTGGGTCGACTGCTAGAAAGTAGTTTGGTAAGGTGAAGGATAGTCTGATGGAGAGTTTCTTCTGAGATCAGGAGAGGAGACCAAAGTATTATTGACCAAACTTAGGATGCCTAATTTTAGTTCCTCTAGTTGGTGGTCAACGGCAGATGCCTGCTCTACTTGATCCATCAGTAATAGCGGTAGGGCAACAAACGAGGACTTTAAAGAATTGACAACTCTGTTCAGCGTTATTGTTGCAAAGTGAATTGCGTCATGATTGGTTTTGATTGCTTTCATGGCATTATGAAAGCGTGAGTCAACTAAGGACATATAAGATGATAAATGTTTGGCATGTTGTTGGAGGTTATTTGAGACTAAAGTTTCATGGCTAACGAGGGCATTGATATGTTTAGCTTAAATATTTACATCATTGGTGGTAGCTGTCCCAAAAAGAGTCTTAGAAAAGCTACCCACAAAATTAAAAAGTGCCCGTTTTGACCGAGACCTTACATGCTGTTTGGAGTTTGGTGTGATACTATACACCAACTTCTTTGTTGCTTCAAGTCTTGCCGCACACCTGGTCTTGACAGTATTCAGGTGTGTCTGAATTTGTCGGATCAGTGCACAGGTTGCATTCCCAGTATGACATCCCTGCATCTGTGGAAGTGTTGGTTTCTGGGGGATGTTAATCTGGTAAGTATGTAACCAGTTTTCCGTGGAAAAGTGTACTGGAAGATGGGGTTTAAAAACAACTCCATAATTCAGTCGCTGGATTGGCTTCGTTGAAGAAACTGCTGTGATGTAGAGCAGAAGCCCTACAAAGAGTTGCCCCAGTTGCATACCTATGAGAGAAATGACAATAATGTAGTGTAAAAATCAGGGTATGAAAGGTGAAGAAATGATTTGATCAGGATCATTAAGTAACCTTGGCCAACCCGACATCTCAACCCTCACTGGCATTGCTCTCACACATATGGTAACGGGACAATGGAATTAAACTCTTATTGAAAAAAAAAGATGCTTAGACCTACGTTTACGCTTTTTGCCTGACTGTTTTTTTCGGATATGAAAATCCTGTTTCAAACCTTGCCCAAGGTTTTCCTCCAGTTCCCAGGTTGGTGATGGGTAGTTGCGCCATTTGATTAAATAGTGGCGTTTACCGTCCACCTGTTTGCACCGAATAACCTTCTGGACAGGGTATATCTGGCTCGGTGTCTGTTGTGATGAGGATGAGGGTGAGGATGTGCTTGGCACAGGACGATGGTGTGTGTGTTTGTGAAGATGACAGGTTTTGTTGTGATGACTGCAGTGTATGATTTGTTGGCCGTGAGATCACTTGATCTCGCAATGATTGACTGGCTGGTTGAGGGACCTGTGTTGAGGCTGACCTGCTGATATCAGAGCCTGTGGGGTCCAGTGCTGTATCGTCTGATGTAGGGAGTGCACAACCCGGCTCAGTGGTAGATGGTTCGTTGAGGTTGGTGACTGACTGGTTTGAGGCATTTGATAAGTCCGCCCGACTTAGGGCGTCTGATAGTGGTTGCTGTGGCCCGTCATTTAGTCTCAAAATGACTGGTTTAAGCCGATTAGCATGTACCATTGATTTATGTTCCATGTGTTCAGAACATCTATGAAGTTTGAAGGTGTGATTAGGTCCAGTGGCTGAGATGTAGTATGGACCTTTCCACGGTTGGGTAAGTTTAGGCGACAGACCTTTTGTCCCAGCAGGATTGTGTAAGAACACTTGCTGGCCAAGAGAAAAGTTTGGCTCTTGTGATTTAGGATGTTGATACGCCTTGTTAATTTCTTGACTTGTTTCCATGTTTTCACGGGCAATTGCTTTTTCAACTTTGAGGTTCTCAAGGAGATGCCTCAGGTGGGATTCTGCATCTTTACCAAGTGATGGTTTTGGCAGTAATGATATATCAAATGGCAGATGCATTTCTCTGCCAAAGAGGAGATAGTGAGGAGAGTAACTGGTTGACTGACATGGTGTGTTTCTCATGGCCATAAGTACACATGGGAGAATGTCAGCCCAGTTTGATTGGTCAGAACCTGAGCAATTGTGCTATTTCTTCTTTCGACCATTCCATTCGTCTGTGGATGATAGGAGCTTGTGTAATGGTGTCGGACCTCGAAGATCTCACAGATTGCATTGACCAATTTTGAGGTAAATTGGCGTCCTCTATCCGTGAGCAATGTTTGTGGTGCACCATACCTTGTAAAGACCTCATTAAAGAGAACTTTTGCGACTTCCACAGCATCCTGGCTTTTCATTGGAAACGCCTCAATCCATCGCGAAAATGAATCAATGACCACAATGATATACTTGTAACCTTCTTTGGTTGTTGGAAGGGGTCCAAGGATGTCTACATGGAGTCTGGAGAAGTTGTCTTCAGTGGGCATTGGTACCATTGGTGCTGGTTTGGAATGTGCAAAGCGTTTCGACTTTTGACAAGCTTCACAGGACTTGATATAGTCTTCTATTTCTTGGTACATCCCAGGCCAATAATATTTTGTCATGATGGCTTGACGTGTTGAGTCACGCCCAAAGTGGCATCCACCTGCATTGGAGTCGTGGTATGCATACAACAGATTCTTTCTGTCTGCCTTGGGTACTGCTAGTTGGGTGACTGTGGGTGGTCGGTTGCCTTTTTGTCCTCTATGTTTTGGCAGGAAGAAATGGTACAGTATGCCATCAAGAAGTTCATACTCTTGGGCACGACCTTGTAGACCATTGATTTGAGATGCCGTGTAATTGGCGGGAATCTCACCTTTTTCAGGGTAATCAATGATTAGGCATAGGTCACTTGACTTTCTTTGCCTCTCAGCAAGGTCATTGTCATGAATGTCTGTATCAACAGATTGCACGAATGGACCTGTTTGCGGGGTTCTTTGTGATATACAAAGTTAACGGAAATATGCTGTGACTCTGGAATGTTGGGTTGGCACTGTTCGTCTTCAGGCTGAGATGAAGAAGACTTTGGGATAGAGGTGTTAGTCACTGAACGATTAGCTGAAGGTATATCAGACATGACAACTTCAGCATAAGATTGTTGTTTAGAGCTAGATGTTGGCAAAGGAGAAGGTACACTGACAGTTACTGGAGGAGATGGAAATTCATCTGTTACTAGTGCTGATGTTTGTTCAGGGTAAGGAATTCTTGATAGTGCATCAGCATTGGTGTTTGTTTTACCTGCTCGATTTTCTATCACGAAGTTGTACTCCTGGAGCATGATGGACCATCTGGCAAGGCGACCTGTTTCAGCTTTAATTTCTTTCAGCCATTTCAGTGCATGGTGATCTGTAAAGACTTTGAATTTCCTTGATGCCAGATACACACGGAAAGTTTTGATGCCTTCTAGGACTGCCAGGCACTCTAGTTGAGTGATACCCGACTTCTTTTCAGAAGCATGCAGGGCCCGGCCTCCATAGCAAATAACATTCTCATTACCGGATGCATCTCGTTGGCCAAGAATGTACCCTAGAGCTGTTGTTGAGGCATCTGTTGTAAGAATATAAGGTTGCTCTGGATCTGGATATGCTAAGATAGGAGTTGATGTTAATGCTTGTTTCAGTTGTACAAAGGCTAGTTGGCATTCCTCAGACCACAAGAAAGGTGTATCCTTTTGGAGGAGATTATATAAGGGGGCGGCAATTTTGGAAAATTTTGGTACAAATTTCCGGTAATATCAAGCGAGACCCCAAAAGTGCCGAATGTCATGTACATTTTTAGGCTGAGGAATGCTGTTAACAACCTCAATTTTGGATTGGTCTACTTCTATACCATCTTTACTGAACACATGGCTAAGATAAGTAACCTTTTTCGCGGCAAATCTACACTTGCTTGTTTTTAAGGTTAGGCCTGCTTCTTTCAATTTTGAAAAGACACATTTTAGATGTTGTAAATGTTCCTGAAAGTTCCTGCTTTAGATTATTATATCATCAACATAAATTAATATGTATCTCCAGTTCATGGCTTGCAGAGCTCTAGATATGGTTTGCTGAAAGGCTGCAGGGGCATTTTTAAGACCAAAGGGCAGACGGTTGAATTCAAAGATGCCGTCTTGAGTAATGAAGGCAGATTTGTCCTTAGTTTCTGGATGCAGTGGTATTTGCCAAAAGCCACTGGCACAGTCCAGCACAGAAAATAGATTGGCATGTTTTTCGCCAATGGCATCGACAACATCATCAAAACGTGGTAGAGGGAAAAAAATCGGCTTCGTAACCGCATTCAATTTCCTATAGTCCACTGCAAAGCGGTAGCTGTTGTCAGCCTTTTTAACCATGACGACTGGGGAATACCATTCTGAGGAACTTGGTTCAATGATATTGGCCTTTAGCATCTGCTGAATCTGCTTTGAACATTCTTGCCGGACTGCTGGCGACTGACGGTAGAACCGTTGTCTAATTGGCATAGCATCTCCTGTTTCAATCTTGTGTTCATGGAAATGTGTTCTCCCTAACTTAGACCAATCTTGTGCAAAGACTGACTGCTGTGATAAAAGAAAGCATTCAAGTTGTTGCTTCTGGTCATCAGTGAGGTCAGAATCACTGAGGTCAAAGGATAGGTTGGTCTGGTGACTCAGAGGTTTCTGAATCCGATGAGAGAGCATTGACAGAAGGAGAAGATTGAGACTCTGATGAAAGGGTATATATGAAGGAAGGCTCAATAGCAGAAGCAGAGGCAACAACTTTGCGACAACTGAGTTTGACTGAATGGCTGTTTGGGTTCAGGAATCTCATGCAGGTTTTACCACTGACGTTATTGATAAGGCATTTCGCTCCTTGTAGTTTAAGTTGCTGTAAGCCTGGATAAGGCTCTAGAAGAAGGAGTTTACCTGGGGGACATCGTGAAATGTGGACAGGAATATCTGCTTGGGAGTGGGGTTGGATATAGACGGTCTTCAGGGGTCTAGCAAGTCCTGCATTGGTTGCTAACAGAGAAACTGATATAAGGCCATCATGTAGATTGACTGTTCGTGATGACAGATCAATGGTAACCCTGTTAGTCTGCAGGAAATCCATACCAAGGATGACAGTATGATGCAAAGAAGAAAAGACATGAAATGTTTGAGTATACTTAACATGACCTATGTTGATGTCAACAGTTGTTGACCCGAGGACTGGATAACGTTCACCACCTACACCTAAAATCTCTGTCAAGTGGGATTGTTGTAAATCGGGTTCTGAAATTCCTATTTTATGTAGGAATTTCATTTGTATACAGCTGACTGTAGCACCTGTGTCTACCAAAGCAGTAGTCTTAACTTGTTTCACTTTGATTTGGATAGTATTTTTGGTAAGGGAGGTAACTATAGAGGCTTGTTCTAACTCTGTAGTCTTGGGAATAGGTTGACTAGTTCTAGTTGATGCTTGTTTTGGATGTGAAGTAATGGGAACAGACTTAGTAGAACTAATCGATGCTGGGGACTTTTGGGTTTTTGAGTCAAATGAAGACTTTTTCTTGAACTGCCTGACTTCAGAGGAACTCTGAACATCAGGCCCGAGTTCCTATTGCTGGTTCCTATTTGCAAAAAGAGCAGTCATACATAGGGAACGGGGGTGGCCATATCTGCTACAGAAGTCACAAAATGTGCTATAATGAGGACAGCGGGTACGATCCTGACATGATCCTCCACAGCCTCTACATCTACGTTGAGATCTGTCTGACTGTGAATTTTGAAAATTCGACTGGCGCTGAGGTTTGTTGTGGTAACCTGCCTGCAAATTTGGTTGGTAAGAATGGGGTGGGTGGTTCGGGAAATTTGGTTGGCTAGGAGGGGCTGTTTGGACTTGTTGGGGTGGGTTAGGGTAAAACTGGCTCTGTTGATGAGAGGTCTGGTAAGGAAAGGGTGGTGGCTGGTATTTTTCATAGTGACTTGGTTGATATGGTGTCTGTTCCTGCTGCCTGTATCTCTTACGTGGGGCTGGCCTAGGGGCAGGGGCCGCGGCAGCTACTGTTTGTTCATGTCTGACCTCCAAGAGAGACTTGACCAGGCCAGACAGCTTGTCAACTTGATCAGTCAGGTTGACTTGTGATGCCATGGTGCTTTGGTTTGATTTCTCAGCAAGTTGGGCATGGTGGCGCACTTCCTCCATAGATTTCGGTTCCGTGTTGTACACCCACTGCTTCAATGATGGGAGAAGTCCATTAACTGTTATGGCTACAGTAAGGTGTACCGGAATGTCTTTATGGAGCGTAGCCTCTTGAACTCTGCTGAGGTAGTTCTCCACGCTCTCTGTTGGTCTCTGGTTAATGGACAAAACAGCCAAGTCAAAATGTCCTGATTGGCTAAACCGCTGAAGAAATGCCTGTTTAACTTCTCTCAGGTCAGACCGGTTTTGACCTGAGAGTCCTTGGTGCCAATGTTTTGCTGGGCCCTCCAGGAGGAAGGGGAGCATCAAACAAGCCTTTCCATCGGACGCTTGCTGCAGCTGTGTCCACGTTTCAAAGTCTGACCACCATGTAGCCCGTATAGCGTGGTATTTGTAGGTGGGACATGGCCGACGGTGTTGTTGTGGTACTGATATGATGTGGATTAGATGTAGTCACGGAGGTCCTGTTGGTAGATGCAGTGGTCGTGCTTGACGATGTAGTAGCAGTGGTTGACGTCTGCGCTGACGTTGATGACGTAGTTTGAACCGGCGTCGGTGACGCGGACGTTGATGACGTAGTTTGAACCGGTTCAATACGTGTACAGTTCAATACGTGTACAACACGTACGATCATAATAATACAATCGGCATACAACCGATAATAACATGACTGTAAAGATGTACAATATATTTGTTTAACGGATGGTTATTAAAAGGCATTTATTACGCGAAAATATGTCTGGTAGAAAACAGTAGAAAAACAGTCATGCGTGGATATTCTGTTATAAGAGACAATATAAATACATGTTGGCCGACTCAGTTTTCAATGTTACTAAGTTGCAGGCAAATCATTGCTATGAGTATGTGTCACTGAATGTAGGAACGTACAAGTTATTGACATTGGTACACATACTCATATTGGGATGTTGCCGTGCAACTAGTATACTAATATACTAATATATGTTCGCGAGAGGAAGTATTTGTCTGGATATTAAGTCAATGATAATTTTCACAACGCTACGATATAGTCGAAATAGATCTAACCTACATCTAACGTATTAAGATCGTAGCTGACAAAATAAGTTAACAGTTAAGTAAATAGTGACTTACCTTGAAGGACAGAGAAGGCTGTTGAGTTGGTGGCGTTTATTGGTGGAAGCAGAGTGAAGTTTGCTACCACCGACCGCCGTATATATACAACTCAGGCCTTCATTACGTTACATAACTAAAGATCACAACATCCAAGGTGTCAGGGGTTGATCGGCTGTAACCATGGGTGGGTGTGTCATTATTTACGGATTTATTCAAGTAGGTTGTTGTATTGCCTAACTGACCCTTATATCACAGTCGGACTGACCATGTGTGCCGGCCCTGTGACGTGAAGTTACCTCACTAATCACTGGTTCTCAGAGAGAGTGACCCTTTGTGTCAGCCTGGCTGGGCAGACTAGCATAATGAGCCACTGTCTCACAGCTGGAGTGACTGTGAGTTTAGCCGCATATGTGAAACATAAAATATCTTGTATGCGGCGGTCAGTTAGTGCATTCGCTATACTGAATTTACTTTAAGAATAGTCAGATTAGTTTACCGATATAGGTTGATTGATATATATTTTCTAATCGGAATTTGGTGTTAGAAGAAAGCTATGACAATACACTTGTATGACCTTCTGATCCAACATAATATTTCAGTTAGAATTAAAGAGACCTGTAGCTATACGACGATAATTTGCAATATCCGACTTGTATGTATTAAACTTGTGGATGGGCATACCGCAAATTGCACACAACTTCAATCGGTACAACCTATTGCATACAACACGATGTTCCAACGAGTTTTACAGTGTAAATGTCCCATAAATATCTTTATTTTCGCCGGAAATCAGACGCTTTGAAGCAACCGTTAACCTGATAATTACCACCAATACATTACTCCTGACATCACTATGGCTTCCGGTGGGGCAGGGTATGTTTACCCTTTTCGGGAATACATGGTGTCATCAATGATTCATTCATATTATTGTCACGGCTATTTTGCCTTTTACCCTAAATGGAATATTTCGGTAGAAATTCGAAACTGATGATTTTCTGGCGTTGACGTTCTTGGCAAACAACAAATCAATATGGTTGGCTTAATTGCATTATTAACCACTTATTTCAGAAAAAGCGATCGCATCTTACAAGTTTTAGGCTGTCCTTCTTGTCGCCTGGAATTCAAGCTGGATATGGATTTGAACTTCAAATTGTGTATGGCTGCAACCTGTAGTGATTCTACAGCTGGTATGAAAGACTTTTACAGTTTGCAACTTTTGGACAAGTACATAAGCATTTTGCCAGAACATTTGAAACATTTTGGCTTTTGTTGAACTACTCAACAAAACATCAGCACAACAAACAACGGGGCAAGAACTTCAGGCTGTAAAGAAAGAAGGACAAGAGGACTTATAACTTATTACCGAGAGAGAGTCACTCGTGCTGTATACAGTGGCACCCGCAGCTTTCCGGCAATGGTTACCTCACACTGAATACATGGCTTTACTGCTGCGGTGACAAGCAAGAGGCCACAGATTGTAGGAAGGATGTAAAGTGTTCAGACTGCGGTGGGAACCATGTGGCCTCATCCTACCCTTTGTGGAAACGTGAGTCCCAAATCATAAGAGAGAAGACCTAACAATATTTGTCGTACAACGAAGCTAAGAAGAGGGTTGTTGGTCCTACTGCAACCACTTCTACTATTTCCTACTCTGCTGCCGTCTCTCGTCCTGCTGTTACAACTGCCTCTATTCTAGACTAATCTGACATAGACCTCACTTAATATTTAAGCATGACCCCAAGGTCAAACTCAAAAACGAGGTTTTACCCGCATGGCAGCAAAGCAAACACCCGGAAGTGATTTATCGCTCGTCTCGCATGTCTCTTCAGCTTCTTCGAGAATTTTGTTCAAAGCCAATCTAAGAGCGCAGGGATTTCCCAGATGCACAAGGGATCCCAGTATAACAGCGATGAGTTCATCAACAGTATTAAAAGTAGTATATGTGATTTTACACTAAATAACAATGACCACTTTGACAGTTCACCTTTTATGCCATCTATGCTGTTGTTTTGAACTGATTTCTGTGGGCAGAACACGAATTGGCAAAGACAGACATAATGACTGATATTCAGCCCTTTAAATGCGCGTAAGCCCTATGTTTTATTTTGGGTATTTCGGTAGTCTATAATAAAATATGATTATTATGAAGATTATAGTTTATACTGTGTCACGTATATTGCAACCGTCATGAATGCAAATATTTTTGGCTTTTTCTATAAAACGTTTTTATTGTATTAACCATGATCATTCACAAATCTTTCATGAACCACAAATTCAATTCTGTTGAATATGTGTAGATCTATATGGTAATTATTATATTTCCAGCATCATGCTATGGATTCCGGTGTCCTGATTCGATCTATGGGGAAGAACGAAACCCCACATAACTTAGCGGTAAGGAATATTTAGTATGCATGTCAAAGTAATCAAATTTATTTGAATCAATGGTTATGAAAGTTACATTAAACTGCAACAATAATTCTGGGTAACTGACCATGCTGACGATCCGGTTAATGTGAGTTATATATAAAAGATGTTTTTTTAGAACGTCAAAGTGACATGGCACAATGTTTTAAGTGTTTAAAAGTAGAACACTTATTAAATTGCATTCATACAATTGACATTTGAATGTATTTCTTCACAACTTCAATGTATTTTCAGATTTGTCTGACAAAAGATTCTGAAGTGAGGGGTTTTGCAACAAACTATTCGTGTGCCATCACACTGAGTCAGTGCTGTATGTACATTGTGTTATAAAATATTTCAAACGATTTGACACTTTTATCTCTCACAGGCAATTTTAGCACAATTCTATATGAGTGTGCAAGGGAAACCAGATTCAAGCAACTGTCCAAATTCTCAAAGATGCTATGGTTTGTATTTCTCCTATTATCTATTCAGCTGAAAACTGACCACAGTTAAATAGGAAAGGGGGGATATTAAGACTACTTCTTGTGTGCAAAGTAGTAGCAATAGTAAAGCCTTGGTCTGCCGTCACACTATCACCAGGTTGAACAAGATCAAGAAAAATACCAAACAGTTTTGTCATCTCAACATCAGACATACCAGCTGTAGACAAACATGATACCAATTTCACAGCATCATGAGGGGCTATACTAATCAGGGCCCATTTGCACAAAGCGATCTTTGCGCTAAGATGATCGTAACTCCCATGCATTAACATAGGCTTACAATAGTCGTAGCACTGAGCTCGCTTTGTGCAAGTGGGCCCAGGCTTCAGAGTGGGAAGCTAGTTTTGTAATGAGTATAAAACTTTGAGTTGAGGACAAAGGCAGATGGGATTTGAATTTTTATTTCAGTGCAGTCAACAGCATGGTCCTTCCAGCCAAGAACAAACATAATACATGGTACACATTTTGGTGGCACTAGGTTGATCAAAATAAAAACATTACTTGAATGTATCACAATTAGTAAAGAAATATAATATTGCATGAAACAGGGGTAAGTTCTAGACATTGATACTCCAAAATTCTCAGGAGCCAGATGGTTAATGAGTAGATGGTTCTCCCTCTCAAGTTGTTCAACATGGACCTGCATCTCCTTTATTTCAAATTGTGCCTCACACCCCTCATGCTGTGTGGAATGATCATTCCCTTCAGCCTCTTGTCCATCACACCTCCTCCTGGAACCAGGTTCTCTTCACACTACAAACAAAATAATTCTGATTTCATAGAAATGTTTCATAAATAAAGACAAAAAAACAATTTTATAATGCAAACTTGATTTATGACATATATATTATACACATACACATATTATTATAGTGGATAGTTGTAAATTCTTACACTATGACGTTCTGGCCTATAGGATCACTGGGGTGTACTTGTTTACAACACACAAACCTAGGACTGAAATATAAAACATTTAATTCATTTAAATCCCCCAAATAATTTTCAATTTGTGTATGAATATATGTGTATAAAATGAAACCAATAAAGCATAAATTAAAACAACTGTAGGTGTAGTATTTATTTATGTCTGTATATGCATTCACATTAGCTTTATGTGTGTAGTCCATTTCCAATCTAGAAATACGTATATTCTGACCATAATAAATGTAATTGTTTGAAAGTTGATATGTCATCATTATGTGACTTACATTAGTACAAAACAACCTATGACTGCCGTAAGTCTGTCTATATGTTAAGGTATGGGAGTTACAATCACCGCCAGGCTAATATCGCTTTGTACAACGACACCCAGGATTATATATATATATATATGTGTGTGTGTGTGTGTGTGTGTGTGTGTGTGTGTGTGTGTGTGTATCCTACGTTCCAAACCAAACGTATTCGGTCGATAAAACCGGGAACATTTGATCAATTGAGAAAAAAGCGTGCAATTTGCCCAAATGACGTTCCGTCCCGTAACACGAAATGCACGTGCATATCTTCTGTATAAAACTGCTGACCCGACACGTTGGGATCACAGCAACAAAAAGCACACAAAAGAAATGCCACGTTTGACAGCGATTGAGAGAGAGAGAGAGAGCCGTAGGAATGCTCCACCAGGGAGCTACGCACCGCGACGTCGCCAGAAGGTTAGGATGCGCGCGCATAACCGTCATCAGGTTAATGCAGCGGTTGCGTCAAACAGGTCGGACAGCAGACAGGCCGAGAACCGGGAGACCACGGGTGACCACGCCTATTGAAGACCACCACATCCGGGTACTTCACCTTCGGAACCGCTTCGTAACGGCGACGTTAACGGCACGGACGGCACTGGGACACGTGATAAGTCGACAAACGTGTACAGGAGACTGCGGGCACATGATATCCGAGCATGTCGCCCCTACCGCGGAGCGTTCCTGACACCTCAACACCGACTCAACAGACGGATATGGGCCAGGCGACTTCGAAGGTGGCAACGGTGGAACTGGGCACGTGCCATGTTTTCTGACGAAAGCAGATTTTGCATCTTCAGGAACGACGGCCGGCAGCGTGTGTACCGAAGAGTAGGTGAACGTTTGGCACCGAACTGCATCCATCAAGTCAGGCCATATGGAGGCGGAGGTTTAATGGTTTGGGGTGGAATCTGCGGTGACGTCAAAACGAGACTCGTCGTTATTCGAGGAAACCTGAATGCGCAGCGTTATCGTGATGACATCTTACAACCAGTTGCGGTGCCATTCATCCAACAACAGCCTAATGGTATCATTTTCAAGCACGATAATGCGAGGCCTCACACGGCAAGGCTGACCCAGAACTTCCTAGCAAACGCCAACATTCACGTTTTACCATGGCCGGTGTCACGAAATATATTCGCCCCCAGCATAAAATCTCCCCCCGGCGAATTTATACCGGTACAGTTCCGCCCCTCTCGAAATAAACTCTCCCCCACCCTACGAAATAAAATCTCCACCCCAGAATATTTCCTCCCCCGGTCGTTTTATAAATACTTGCCATGCAGTTCAATAGTTGAGGGCATTGCCTAAAAGTGGTTTAAACATATTTTTATTTCAAAAGAAATCTGGATCGGTAAACAAGCAAAACTTGCTTATGTAAATACCTCTCCAGGTAATAACTTTACAACAGCTGGTTATATATAAGATTATATGTAAGATGGTGCTAAACATAAACATACTAAAAACACAAATGAAATATCTGAAGCCAATACAAGTGGTGTCTGTGAAATAAGATAAAGCTGTTTTCCATTACTACATGCATAAAATTAAGCTACTCGAATCTTTTGCTTTTGACAATGAAATCGTGAACTGATTAAAGAATAGTCATGTGTGTAGAACTGCTAACTAAACTACTGCCATGTAATATCGTTTGTATCAGAATTGTATCAGTTTATGGAGTCAAAATCAATGCTGATTATTCATAAACTTAATGCTTCGTACTATAGGCCTGTGGCCTCTTCAGTGTTGAATAAAGATTGAAAATACATCAGAGATGGAGGTAACTTTATACATCAGAGTTCTTGAGAATAAGTTCATGTTTTGTCCTTAGACTAACATTTCAACCATCGATTGTGTTCACATGTAGACTCAAACTGGTATATTAAAAAAATGTATACAGACAACAACAAAACGTAGATAACCCGTATTTAACCAAGGTAAAGCATGCATATCGGGGAACATGTGTCTTCGTGTCTTCGTGCATTAGCATTACACATTAATAAAAATATTGGCTTTTCATATTCCTCTAGGTTTTAATGTTTATTTGTCTATGTATTGTTTTATTTATTTTTTTCTCTCCTTTATTTTTTCTGGGTTATATATTTATCTAAATATACATTTAGATACTTGTGTGTGTGTGGGTTTGGGTTTTTTATTGTTGATTTTTATTTTTATTGATTTTGCGGGGTATATTTCTTTTCGGGTGTGGGAGGGGGGTGGGGGTGGATGGGGGTGGGGGGGGGGGTGGGGTGTGTGGGGTTTTTTTTTCCCCCAAATTTCCTTTCGTTTTTCATAATAATATTGTGTATATATAATAAGTTGTATATAACGTATGAAGATTACTTTATCTCATTTCTATATGACGTGCTATTTTACTTCTCTGTGTTGTTCTCGTTTTCTCTTCAGTATGAGGTTATACTGTATACTGTTTTTACTATTTTGATATTTTGCAATATGTTGTGGTCATCAGTTATGCAAATCAGTTTCGGTGTGTCTTTTTAACAAGGTGTTCTTCTTTAAGATTCACCGCCAGCCCGATTGTGACAATTACATGTACACTTTGCTTTGACGATGCCGGTTGATGTTGTTCAATACAGTTTGGTGGTGGGTGTTTTTGAATCTTTTCTACATGCTAAATCATTTCGGGAAGATGATACAATTTCTCTATATATTGGGTTACTTTGCTTATATAATTTCCGATTATCATTCTTAGTTTTACTGTGGCTGTCGGGTAGCCTAGTGGTTAAAGCGTTCGCTCGTCACGCTGAAGACCCGGGTTCGCAAAGTCAGGAATCGCCCTGTGCCTCCAGTTAACCTCCAGGAATTGGAACAATGCCTCCTCCATGAATGGCAACGCACCTCCCCCCCCCCCCCCCCCCCCCCCACAACGTCATCAGCCCGTAGACGTGTACTGGCGTGTATTGACGCTCACGGTGGACATACCCGGTACTAACGTGACTTTGAGACGTGTGTTGTGACATTTTCCACACTTGACTCATCAACTGTGTTCAAATGAAATTTTCATTTTGGACCCCCCGCGTCTTTACATGTCTGTCCTCATGATTGAAAAGGATTGATTACAATGAATTTTTGTACACATACTGTGAAAACATTACTCACAAGTCATATACCAATTTGAAATGTCTGTATCGTTTAGTTTTTTTGTAATGTCCTTTCAAACACGTGGTATCGTTTCTTTTGGACATAAGTTTATATATATTAAGGGTGACTATTGGTCTGGAAATCACTATTGCGATAACTATTAATATTGAAAGAAACTATTGCGATAACTATTGATATTGCAAGCAACTATTGCGATAAATAGCGATTGTTTTCAGTGTATCATTGTAGATGGATTTTAGAGTTAAATTAAACCTGGGGACTGAAGTTTCCTTTGAATGTAATAACCACAACAACAAATAACAAGTACAGAGTGAGATATGACTGATTTGTTTTTTCTTTACCCTAATAATAATAATGAAAAAAGAAATCAACATTGTATTCAGAAAAAGCACGAGTATTTCGTACTGAAATGTCATGTAAGCTGATGTCATGTCATGATAAAATCAATAGTTGATAGGCGATATTCACTCATCAGTTTTGCAAAAAAAATGAATGAAAAATATGACTTACGGCAAACAACTTTCCTTTAACTTGTCGAATGGCTGCCAGTCATCGTTTCCGCAAAGACCGTAACAACATTGAAAACTCTCAGAGGAAACGCATTCGAGGACACACCAATGCTCCGATGCCATTTTGATAGCTTGCGGGGATAGCCTCGTTTTGGATTTGACCTCAGGGTCGCGCATAAATATTAAGAGACGGCTATGGATCGAGTCTGTTCTGCCCCTTCCAACTGCTTCACTTCAAAAAACAGCTGTGACACCGTTCTCTGTGACACCTCCAAAATCAAATATAGTCCATTCTCAGACTCCAAAAGCAACACCTAAACCAGAACCAGGAATTGTTCATCTCACAAAGATAGAAAGAAAATATTGAAACAAAAGCAGCAAGAAGAGCAGCCAGTAACACCAACACCAACACCAACACCAAAAGCCACCGCTCTTTTAGAGTCGCTCTTTTAGAGTCGCCCATAGAGTTCCATAACTTCTTTGGTCCTTTGGACATGGAGGTAACTTCATCTCAACATGAAACAAATAGTACCACAAAGTGTCATGTCTCCTGTGGAAGCACCACCATATATCCACAAAACATAATATAATGGAATTGCAGAAGTCTTAAGAAGAATGTTAATGAAATACATCTTTTAATTCAAGATTTTAAACCGTTGGCTTTTTGTTGCCAATCAGATTGATTTGACATCCGTCAATATATCTCTTACCAGTCTTTTTCCCCTCCTGGTGATAAAGCTACAGAAGGTTCACCCTCTTCCACTTAACAGTAATATTCAAACTGTTGCTGTCCGTGTAACTATGATCATCGTGTTTACGTCATGTTCACTGTATCTTTCACCTTCCTCAACTATCCTTGAATCAGACTTCATATGATCAGCTCCCGTAGCCCTGCATAATCATGGGCGATTGAAATGGTCATTCTTCCCTGTGGGGAGTACTGATACAAATAATAAGGGAAAAGTCCTTGAAGATTTTATCTCAAACAATGATTTATGCATCTTCAATGATAGTACTAACACTTATCTGCATCATGCCACTGGCATATACTCTGCACTTGATTTTTCACTGACAGATTAAAATAACTTTAACGAATTTGAATTGTCAAGCCATTTTACAACAATACTTACAACTATTAATCCTGCTGACGAACCACCTTCAACAAGGCCAGGTCATTATTTCAAACATAATGTACGGAAATACTAAAACCTGACAGTTTCAGGAATGTTCCTGATCCTCTTCAACTGTTTTCAGATCAATTAAATGCCATTGGAGACGAAAGCATTCCCAAGTCCTCAGTAAACCCTCATACGTAAACCATGGTTTGATAATGATTGTAAACAAGCTAGAAAATATAGGAAGAAAGCTGAGAAATATTTCCGCCGACATCCTATCATTTACATCCTGAATGATGTTAGAATCACAAGAACCAAGGCGAGAAGAACCTTTAAACAAAATAAACGTAAACCATGGAGGAACAATGTATCTTCAATCAATTCAGTGTCCAAGGTGTGGAATATGATTCAAAAGATTTAGGGCAAAGGAGCAAAATCTGGAGTTCTGCACTATGAATCTGAAATTGCAAACAAGCTTGGTGAAACTTTGGCAAATCATTCCTTATCATCAAATTATAACCATCAATTTCAGAGGTTTCAAAAACAACAAGAAAAGAAAAAGAATATTTTAACTCTGATAATGGTGAGGACTACAATGAAACATTTTCACTCCATGAATTGCATACTGCCATTGGGCAAACTCTGCAGCAGGAACCGACAACATACATTATCAGCTCCTGAAACACCTGCCCCATTCATGTTTGGAAACGCTGCTTAGTATATTTGATGAAATATCGACAACCCTCCTTAATGGCACAATGCTACTATCATTCCTATAACAAAGCCTGTAAGGGATCATACAGATCCATCCAATTACCATCCAATATCATACACTAGCTGTGTTTGTAAAACCATTGAGCGCATGGTCAACAATTGATTAGTCTGTTACTTGGAGACCAATAACCTCCTGGGTGACATCCAGTGTGGTTTCCGAAAAAACAGAAGTACCATTAAAGATTTGATGCGTTTATAATCCTTTATTAAAAGTTTCATTGTCAACAAACAACATACAGTAAACTACGGTTATAACGAACATGCTTCTAATAAACTGACCGATATAACAAACTTATTTCTGGGTATTTCCCATGGGTAGGCCGTGTATCTGTTGATAGTACTTGTTGCCCCAGGTGAAGTAGGTAGAGGAGATACAAGCGGTGGTGAGGGCGATGATATATTCGGTGGATAGGCTGGTTTCAAGAAGAGTTTCAGTGATGCGAAGGCGGAGAATTTGCAGAGTGTCATCTATGGGTACGTTGGTGAAGAGGTCTACTATGTCGTAACTGATGATTTGATCTGGATTGGAAATGTTGTTCTTGATTTTTGAGCAGAAGTCCGTGGAGTCAGAGATGAAGGAGCCGGCGGTTTTCCCTATCGCCCTCCTGTTCATAGGAAAAGCCTCCCATATCATCAGCGCCTCCTCAAACAGCATCTAAACATCGACACCCACTTCACTAGCTCCAACTCCCTCAAGACCCTGCTAAGAGCCAATGGCAGGAACACAACCAAACCCCTACAGCCTAAAGGTGTAGCTTACAAAATTGACTGCAACTGTGGACAATCTTATGTTGGTGTAACATTCCGCACAATCAACACCAGAATGCAATTGCTGTTACTGTTAATACTCTACTGTTAATCCTCCACCTACCATATATATTCTGTACTATGCCCCTCATTCAGTCTTGCTTGACTATCAAACCATTTAAACTGCATTCACTATTGCCATAAATACAAACCGCATAAAAATCTAGATTTATTTTTAGATGGTACTCCTATCAAGGAAGAAGAGAAGGCCAAATTCCTGGGCCTCACATTTGACAGTCATCTCACATTCTTACCACACATCAAATATCTAAAAGACTTATTAAAAGTCTCAATTTGTCCAACCTGGTTCCACCTCTTGGAATCAGAATTCAACCACACAACCACTTCAGCTAAAATAGAACTAAATATCATAACACCCTAACCAGTCGGTTAACCCACGAATATCTTCTTAAAACAGATGAGGACAACCCCCCTAAGTGTTTCCCTTGTGATGAAATGTTCACCGTCAAGTATATATTGCTTGACTTTGTGGACTTTGCAATTGCAAGGGATTCACATGATCAAACAGTAAATCTGAAAGATCTCTTTTTCCGTGTAAGTGGGCATCAAATTCCCAGTTACTTGAAAGAAATTGGTCTGTATAATAAATTTTAAAATATGTACGAGGGGTGTTCATTAAAGATTTCCCCTGACCCACTTCCGATGGACCTAGTGGAATGAAACTTGGCATAAGTTAGTCTTTCTCCACATAGGAACCACCAAGAGTTACACACTTCTCCCATCGTTTTATGCAACTATGGAGACCTCGCTTGTAAAAGCCCTCATTTTGCGTCTCAAACCAGGACTTGACTTCAGAAATCAGTGTTTCATCATCTGTGAAACGTTTTCCCTTCAAAAATGACTTCATGGTTGGAAAGAGGTGGAAGTCAGATGGTGCAAGGTCAGGAGAGTAAGGAGGATGTGGAAGGATTTCATAGCCACAGGACCGCGCTTCTGTCTGGGCAACATGAGAGTTGTGTACTGGAGCATTGTCTTGCAGGACACAGACACCCTTGGTCAGCATGCCACGCCTCTTAAGCTTGATAGCTTGATCCCGCAATTTCCGCAGCAGTGAAGCATAATAAGCTCCTGTAATTGTGGTACCCTTTGCCAAGAAATCCATCATCACTACTCCGTGCTGGTCCCAAAACACCGTGAGCATGACCTTGCCTGCAGAGGGGTTGGACACGTGCCTTCCTTGGGGGTGGTGACTCCACATGCTTCCATTGCATCGACTGAACTTTAGGCTCATGATAATAGTGATGGACCCATGTTTCATCCTGTGTGATAAGTCTGTCAAAAAAGTTTGCCTGGTTTTTTTGGCACATGTCCAAAAGATCCTTTGAGCAATTGACTCGTTCCTGCTTTTGGAAAGGTGTGAGCAACCTGGGAATCCATCGTGCAGACACCTTACGCATGTTCAAATTGTCATGGATGATTTTTTCCACAGACCCTACACTGATCTTGACATCTTGTGCTAACTGGCGAACAGTTATACGTCGGTCTGCCAAAATGGCGGTCTCTAATTGATGGATAGTGTCCTCATCAATGGCTGAATGGGGGCGACCAGGAATGGCAGCTGTTTCCACAAATGTCCGACCACACTTGAACTGGCGATGCCAGTGTTTAACAACGTCATATGATGGGGCATCTTTCCCATAAGTTGTTTTCATTTCATCGAAAGTTTCTTTTGGTGTGCGACCTTTCAAATATAAAAACCTAATCACTGCTCGGTATTCTACTGGCTCCATTGTCACACCCTACTCGATCATAACACCTGTAAAGTTGTAAGATTAATAGTTCGTTGCTGCAAATTCAGACATAACCCATAGATACATGTATCATTACACATGTGAAATTTCAACCAAATGTGATAACCATAAGTGGTTTAGGGGAAATCTTTAATGAACACCCCTCGTATGTATTATTAATTGCTTGTTTTTAAATTTGGTGTGATGCTTTTATCAACAAAGATTATAGGAGACTCAGTCCAGGATATTGAAGTACCGTAAAATTTAGTCCCCCATAATCGATGCATATATCATTAACCAGTGTCCTAAATCCAACTCATTGCTGAGTATTTTTTTAATGTTGTGCACAACCGCAAGTGGCTAAAGTGATGACGTAAATCCTACTGGGGTATCCTGCAGGAAGCAGAGGCAACATAATCCCCAGCGAGGTGGCCTGAGCTTTGGTTACTGGTGGCTTATAGCCAATGTGTTAAATATTGAATAATATTGCCCAAATATGTTTCATAAATTTGTTTTTAAATTTAACTTTATATTTATGACTCTAATTGTGTATATATCAGTTTGTTCTTGTTACTATATGGCTGAAATAATGCCGATGTGACGTTAAATTTTAACTCACTGAATACATGGGTGCTCATGCCTGAAAATCAGCCTAGAATTATCAAACACTTGACTTTATATCAAACACAGTTGTTACCATATTCAAGGTCAAAGTCTGATTTCCCACACTGATTTGAATTGTTCTTTTGGCCTGTTTAATCATACTCTTGTAAATTCCACTCTGATGCAGGCTCAGTGGAGTTTTCATTCTGTTTCTTACTGAACTCTTGTATCGCATGGCAGTCTTCTGTGAACAACATTTTTATTCTCTCTCTCTTTGCTCCCACAAAAGAAGTTCATTATCAGTTATCCCTGTAGTTGGCCATCAAACCGTCTCATTGCACGTAGAAAGGTGTCTGTTGATAAACAATCTACTACTTCCAAATGCATTGCCCTTATCCCAGCACAGTTGAAGAGCACCCCAAATGGCTCATAAGGTGGACCTTCTCTAACTTCCTGTTCGTCATGCAGATGATATTGAACACCCAACACCAACAGGCATCAATAGGACCACCTTTATGAGTGTGAAGTCCAGATCTTCAAGATGTTTAAATTATTAAATCCATTCCCTATTCAATGGACCAACGCTTCGAACAGTTTCGTCAATTGAAGGTTCAGTGTTTGTTATCGGGTTATATGTTCTCAAACATCCATTCTTACCACATGCCTTCTTTAATCGACAGTCTTTGACACTATGACCTTTCACTAGACAGGAAAAGCAGTTTGTTACTCTTTATGATGTCTACTCTGTCACATACCGTTGAGTTGATGAAAGAAGACATTCATTCACTCGGTGAGCCTGTGCACAAGGATAACATTTCTCTGATCCACTTGTGCTGTATTAATGTCTCTCTTGTTTATGGAACCTGCTTTCTCTCTGTTGTCTCTTATATCAGATCTTGGGCTCTTTCAAGGTCTCCAAAATCCGGATCAAACTCAGATTTTACCATTTCTCCGGAATGCATTTCTTTTAATGAATCTTAGTAACTGTAGATTTCCTCTTCAAGATAAAGTAGCCAGGAAGGCGTTGAATGATTTTTCACAATGTCTCTACAGTGTTGTCATCACAAAATTAATCAACTCTTGTCAGAGTTGCTTGATGATTTATGACATTCAATAGAAATGAACATTTGTTCGTATCTTCTCCCCTTGGTAAGTTGCACAATAAATTTTCTAGCGACCCTGGATTGATGTCCAAACTGCTCATTCAGAGTTTTTAAAGCTGTTGCGTACATTAGCCCAGTTGATCTTAAATGCGAGATTGATCTTGCATTGTGTCTATAAAGACTCCACAAGGAGTAGCCATGACGTAGGAAGTTGTCAGAAGAGTCACTCGCTATGTCACAAACGTCAATATTGATGGGGGTTTTCTTTGGCCGTTATATATGTGGTCCAAGCTCCAATCTACGAAAAGTACCCATGGTACCACCTGATATAAGAAAGTACAAGGCAGATGTCCTCAGGGTACAACACGGTCACGTTGTCTTACGTAGGCCAGTCAGGCATATTTATCTGGGCTAACTGTGAGGGGTTCGTGGCAAGACATAACAAAACATTCATGCTCACACATGTCAAAGGGTTGATCAAGGCAGCCTTTGCTAGAATCACACCAGAGGTATGGCAAAAGGCTTCTTGAAATAGAACGTCAGTTCCGCCAATGTGACGGCGTAGATATCATCCTTGTTGCACCAGTTATACCATTGGTTGATAGTACAGATTCAGGTTGTTTCATCAGCTGAGTCAGATGCTGGTCAAAGAAATCATCCGTAGAACAAGAAATACCAATTGATTAATAAAGCCCAAACTTCCAATGCTCATCTCGTTTCATAGCATTTTTATTATAGCAAATATAATGCAGTACATGCCTTAATTACTACCCCTGTAAACGTATATCCCAATAGAAACAACAGCAATATTTTGCTTAATTCTCATATTCTTTCCATATCATTATAATACACTTGTTTTAAAATAAAATTGTTCTTACAAAATAAAGACCGGTTAACTTGAGCGAAAGGAGATATATATTTGCCCTAAACATGTTAGCTCTTTTAAAAACATTATGGGTCCGTGAAGATCCGGGGTAGAATAGGTCTTCAGCAACCCATACTTGCCGTAAAAGACGACTATGCTTGTCGTAAGAGGCAACTAACGGGATCGGGTTGTCAGGCTCGCTGACTTGGTTGATGCCTGTCATCGATCCCAATTGCGTGGAACACATGCTTGCCGTAAAAGGTGACTATGCTTGTCGTAAAAGGCGACTAACGGGATCGGGTGGTCAGGCTCGCTGACTCGATTTTTTACAGACCGCCGCCGTCATATAGCTGGAATATTGCTGAGTGCGGCGTTAAACAACAAACCAAACCAAATTAAAAACAAAATGAAGAAATTGCATAGACTATCTGCATTACGAAACGTGACTCAGTCACAGGCGATTGGTTAAAACATGTCCAGAATAAGTCACACTCAATTCATTTTAAAAATTCCATTTTTTTCAGAGAACCCAAAATAGTACTCTCCTTCAGTCAAAAATAAACTAATCCTTATACTTTCCCTCCTTCAGGGCCGCCTCCGTGGTCTTGTGGTAGAGCGTCCGCCCGGAGAGCGGAAGGTCCGGGGTTCGATCCCCGACCGCGTCATACCAAAAGACATTAAAAGATGGTACTTGTTGTTACCCTGTCTGGCGCTCGGCATTAAGGGGCTAAAACAAGGACTGGTCGGCTCGGAGTCAGTATACTGTGTCTGAGTGGTGTATTCATGTTAAACTGCGGCATGGTGTCTCAGTGAGCTAGCACTATAAATCGGCATTAGTCCGGACTAGTACAAGCAGCCACACACACACACACACGTGCATGCACGTCGCTATATACGTGCAATAATCTTGGACGCGACGTTCAACCCAATTTCACCTCACCTCACCTCCTTAAGGGCGGGGAAGAATATCAGGCTATCCGCCTGATGCGATCGCCGAAGAACAAAACGGATTCAGAAAAGGCAGGACTACTGTGGATCACACTTCTGCTTTGACGTCCATCACTGAAACAAGGTGAAGGAAACAATAACCTCAATGCTCAATGAACTTGGTAATTGAGGAAAGTGTGGAGTGCATTACATTCCCTATTTGATAATGTGTCATGTTGTGTAAGAATTAATGGCTTTATCAACGGACTCAGTTGATTGTGGTGTCAATCGGGGATTTGTTTTATCGCCACTGCTATTTAATACTTTTATCAATAATCTTGCACTTTATTTTAAAACTTTAGGAATTGGGATACGTGTAAATGATGATTCTGTTTGTATTTCATTACATGCAGATGGTGTAGTTCTTTCAGCTAAACAGAGTTTGCTAAATTACCTTTGAAGATGGCGTGTAGATATCAACATGTTAGTGAATGCTGATAAATCTAAAATTATACACTTTCGTATTCCGTCAGTCTCTCGTTCCTCTTATACCTTTAGTTGTGGTAATTTGGTTTGAAGAACTGTTGAAAAAGTATACTTAGACATCCTGTTACAACATCTGAATTACAGTATTACTGCTTGTTGGGTTCTCAGGGAGGAACGACAAACGCGGGAGCAGGGAGACGAGCCTGCCACTTGACCGGCTGTTTATTCCGACTGTCGCATGTTACATAACAGCACGTGATTGCGCTTACCTGCAACAAATCGCATTACAAGAGCGGACATCTGTTGGCCTGTCATAATATTATACACTAGCTTGTTTAAAACTACTGCGTTTCAATTACAGATATAACATCCGCCCCTCCTAAATTTAAGTTACTTTGAAACCAAAATAATAATCTTTGATAAACAACATAGTCCACGGAACTTCATAAAGTATAAGTAACTCAACAATGTACACTGACTCTTGTAAAGTACTAATAACCCTGTGACTTGACAAGTCAGTCATAATGAAAACATTGTTAAAGTAGAAAGTGAAATTTAACTAAACTGAGCTTTTTTTTCGACACATAATAATACTGATAACCTGCTGAAGTATTATAGTCCTGATACAAGTAACTGTAATTCACAGCTAAATCAAATGCCACCTTGACACATAGTTCACTGCAAATGACAGTCACAGTTCACTCAAATGTCACTTTGACACAAAGTCCCTCAGATAAGACGGTTGCTGCTTCACTCTGGTTGAACGACGAAGTATGGGTGCTACAGGCGATGTCACTACCGGCGTTTCCTCCCCCGGTTCAGACATATCTGGTACACTTGAAACATCCCCTTGGATACTTTCCTCATGGGAATCTACCTGTGATGTGTCAGGTAAGTCTGATTCATACTCCTTCCTTCGTGAAGACTGTGATTCTAGCGGAGTGTCTGAACGTTCAATCACGTCCCTTCGGGGTGAAGATAAAGACATCCTGCGTCTGACATGATCCACATGCCTTCTGACCAATCTTCCATCCGTTAACTTGATGATGTACGACAATGGACCAGTTACACTATCAACTTGTCCACTAATCCACTTTGGACCTGAAGCAAAGTTCTTAACCCACACCGAGTCATTCACTTGGAATGCCCTACATTTCGTTAGAGCTGACTGATCCACAAGTTTTCTCTGGTTCTTTTTCACCTTTGAGGCAAGGTTTGGAAACATCAAGTCCAATCGCGAACGCAATCTGCGTCCAAGAAACAACATTGAAGGTGATACACCAGTTGTAGACTGTGGTGTAATTCTATAAGAAAATAGTAACCTATGTAGTTGAGTTGCAACTGTGTCACCAGTTGTCTTCTTTAATCCATCTTTTATTATTTGAACCGCCCTTTCTGCTAAGCCATTCCCAGCCGGGTGATGAGGGGATGTTGTCACATGTTCAACTCCATTTCTGGACATAAATGTAGCAAATTCTTCCCCAACAAAAGCTGTAGCATTATCAGTTACAATAATTTCTGGTATGCCATAAGCTGCAAACATCCGACGCAGCTGGTTTATGGTAGCCTTTGCATTTGACGACGACATAGGTGCACATTCGATCCATTTGGAGTAGGCGTCAATCACTATAAGAAACATGCTACCCATGAATGGACCATACTGCAGTAAAAGTGGTTTGGAGCTGTTTGAGTGAACTGTGACTGTCATTTGCAGTGAACTATGTGTCAAGGTGGCATTTGATTTAGCTGTGAATTACAGTTAAATCAAATGCCACCTTGACACATAGTTCACTGCAAATGACAGTCACAGTTCACTCAAATGTCACTTTGACACAAAGTCCCTCAGATAAGACGGTTGCTGCTTCACTCTGGTTGAACGACGAAGTATGGGTGCTATTGGTCCATTCATGGGTAGCATCACACTGCAGTAAAAGTGGTTTGGAGCTGTCAAAATGAATCAAGACATCCGAAGACTGAAGCAAGTTCTTCGACTTCTCAAACGCTTTTTGTTGAGATGTACTCCATGACCATTTCACTTCTTTTTGTAGCAACTTGTACAAGGGGGAGAGAGTGTCAGGCAGATTTGGTAGAAACCTATGGTAGTAGTTCAGAATACCAAGATAAGCTCTCAATTCTTTCACATTTTCAGGGACCTTAGCTTCCTGAATTGCAGCAATCTTTTTCTCCACTGGATGCAAACCTTCACTGTCAAGTCTATAACCAAGATATTCAACTTCATCAGCCATAAAGACACACTTGTTTCTTCTCAAACGTAATCCTGCTTCTGACAATCGATGAAGTACTTCATCCAGAATACGAAGATGCTCACTGTCGTTGATTCCAGAGTTTATGATATCGTCGAGATAACCCGCTGAGTAATCGAGTCCCTGTAGAATACTTTCAATGATCCGTTGAAAGATAGCGGGTGCCGAAGATACTCCAAATGGCAATCTTGTGTACCTAAAGAGTCCTTTGTGGGTGTTAATCACGACATATTTTCGCGATTCTTCATCCAAGACTAACTGTTGATACGCATGACTCATGTCAAGTTTGGTGAACTTTACACCCCCAGATAGCTTCGTGCACAAATCTTCCAACGTCGGTATTGGATATTGCTCCAATTTTGAAAACTGATTCACTGTCAGTTTAAAATCTCCTCAAATCCTAGATCTGTGCCGTATGCATTACGTCAGAAGATAGAAGTTGAACTTGATCGCTTGCTGAGTGAAGGCATTATTGAGCCAATCAAGCATTCTGAGTGGGCGTGTCCCATTGTGCCAGTCACAAATCCTGACAGAAGAATCAGGTTTAATGACTGGCACAATGGGACACGCCCACTCAGAATGCTTGATTGGCTCAATAATGCCTTCACTCAGCAAGCGATCAAGTTCAACTTCTATCTTCTGACGTAATGCATACGGCACAGATCTAGGTTTGAAAAACTTCGGAGTTGCATCTTTATCCACGTAGATGTGAGCTTGGAATCCCTTAAGTGTTCCAAGACCTTCCTCAAAAACAGCTGAGTGTCGTTCAAGAACATCATTAAGTGTCAAATCTGTAGATTTCATAAGGTTCACCGAAACATCCCTCAGGTCAAAGTTCAAAGGCTGTACCCATGTACGACCTAGAAGATTGGAACCATTACCCTTGGCTATGGAAATCGGTAAGGAGTAAGATCTCTCCTCGTAAGATACTTCCACAGTAGTATAACCGTTCAAATCTACTTCCTGTCCTGTATAACTTCGCAGGGGTACTTGTGACGTGTATAATGTCGATGACTGAAGGCCAATTCTTTGAGCCGTCTGCTCATTCACAATGGTCACTGGGCATCCCGTGTCAACCTCAAACGTCACTTGGTATGCCATTAACATCCACTGTAATGTAGTAGGGGTTTGGGTAGTTTGGATCACCTTTAGCCGAAGGCTGAGTACTAACATGAAATAGCGAGTTCTCAAACAAGTCTTCCACACTAGCACTGCTATTACCTGGGCCACACGAGTTCACCTCACTCACTACAGCATTCACTTTCTGTCTTCCCTTGAATTTAGCCTTAGAATTCTGTTTCTGCGGAATTGATTCTTCTGACCTGCAGACTCTCACAATATGGCCACGTTTTCCACACTTATGACACTTCTCATTCTTATAAAAACACATGTGTGGAGCATGAGTAGTTTTTCCACATCTAAAACAAGGTTTGTTATTTCCAGATCCAACATGAGGCCTCTGGTCTTTTGTAGATTGTGCTGATGGTTTACTGCGAAACTTGTGTACTGAATGTCCCACAGTTTTATCACCGTGAAGATCCTGTAGATTCTTGTCTGCCGCCTCAATTGCGTTAGCAATTTTCAATGCACTACTAAATGTTAGAGCAGTCTCTGACAACAACTTTTTCTGAATATTGTCATCACAAATACCACACACTAACCTGTCTCTCAACATGGCCTGTAAAGACGTTCCAAAATCACACCCGTCAGTCAACTTTCTCAATTCGGCGACATAAGCAGCTACACTTTCACCAGCCTTCCTATTCCGTGAATGAAATTTAAATCTCTGTACAATTTCCGATGGTTTTGGCGTGAAATGTTCTTTCAATAAAACCACCAGCTGGTCAAACGTTTTCTCGCTAGGTTTCACGGGCTGAACCAATGCTCTTATCAACTGGTAAGTTTCAGTTCCACATGACGCTAACAGTATGCTTTTCTGTTTGTCTTCGTCTGTAATTCCGTTTGCCACGAAAACATGTGTCAGTATCTCACACCATTCCTCCCATGTCGACTTCTTTGGATTAAATTCAAACAATCCACAAACAAAACCCGTGGTAGCCATAATCTCTGAGCTGAAGATAGTGACGGTTATAATGCCTCAAGAAGAGCGAAACAAAAGTCAATGTTCATCTATACCGCTTCTCCTACTTCACACTGACGGGTGAAACAAAGGTCAGCAGACCACGTGCTCTTGGCTAACACACTCGTCGCAACGAACACACCTCGTCAATGTATCGTCAAACAGCCAGATAAACGTACCAAAATTCCTTTACATATACTTCATAGCTACCTTGGATCCCATCCTCGTCGCCAAAATGTTGGGTTCTCAGGGAGGAACGACAAACGCAGGAGCAGGGAGACGAGCCTGCCACTTGACCGGCTGTTTATTCCGACTGTCGCATGTTACATAACAGCACGTGATTGCGCTTACCTGCAACTAATCGCATTACAAGAGCGGACATCTGTTGGCCTGTCATAATATTATACACTAGCTTGTTTAAAACTACTGCGTTTCAATTACAGATATAACACTGCTAAAGCGTCAGTCCAGTCTGCAAGCAGGGCAATTAGGCTTCTGAATTGCTTAGAGTGAAGCTGTGGGTGGTATGTCGTATCAAGTTTTTACAAAGTTATATTACTCCATATTCTACCTGTTATTACATATGGTGCTGATGTATGGGAACTAAGCAATATACCGGTATAAACAAAGTTCAGAACCAAGGGTGTACATTTTTCCTTGAGGTTGGGAAATATACTGCAAATGAGGCACCAAGTGGAGATGTAGGCTAGAAGCCACTGAATATTGCTCAGTTGAAAAGTGTGTTTGGTAAATATGAATGAGACTCCAGACTGAATAAGCTTCTATTCTCCTGGGCATAAGGTTTACAGTCGACTAAATGCAAAAACTGGAACTATCAAGTTCTTAAATTTTGTGTACAGCACAGCATATGTAATCAATGTAATATTTGTGTGTGTTTACCCAATCCCATTGTAAATAATGCTGTGTCAGCTGTTGAAAAAGCAACACTTGCAAACTATGAACCTATCGTTTGTTTAAACGCACATACAGCGCTCAAAATCTGTAACAGTTCTAACGCTCGAATGAGAATTTGCCTGTTGATCAACGCACGTGTCCCTATGCAATAACAGTGCTGTGGTAGAGGTTGTGCATGTTTTAATGTGTTTTCCGATGAATGACGATTTACGTTTTACCTTGCTTTCAACATGCTTTGTTCTTAAATGCATCATTTCATGGTTTTGTCACTTTTAGAACAACTGAAACATTGTAATGCCATGTGCATATATGCAAACGTTTTCAGCCAAAAAATATTTTTATATTTTACAACGTCGTGGAAACCTCTTATTTTTGCTAATGTTGTACAGTTCGCATATCATTGTATATATGTCTTCATAATAGTCTCATAATTCGATAAGGAATGGCTCATTTATTACACAATAATATGTTATATGTATATCATAAATACAAATATATGCATAAGGTGAGACTCTTAATAACAATATCTTTCCCTGTCTGTCTGTCTGTCTGTCGGTCATGGCTACAGGTTTATTATTGAAATTAAATGTTCATTCAGACAAAGGTTCTCCCAAATCGGTCGCGATGACATTGTCATAAGTCCTAGTTCTCAATTAAGCTAAATTTCTTAAGTTGGAAAATAGTCATGTTCAATTACATGCTACATATATCCGTATCAATAAAGATAATTATCTCACCTTACATGAAAATACTAGCTTCTTATTTGTTAAGGAGCGAGCAATTATTTTCGATATAACCCGCTCAAATGGGTTAAAGGTCAAGCCGGTGACCTCATTTACTCATGAGACAGCCTTCCCCTTTTTCTAGAAATTCACGTGGAAATAACTATTAATTGCATTGTTCATCCCAACATTGAAAATTAACCCGTGATTGTAAATACAACTACATAAGAAATTCAGGCCCCTTGAAATTGGAATCGGGAACACGTTATCACTGGCCATCCAACCTAGTACATTTTGTACGCAAGGCACTAAAATGACAGACATTGTTTAAAGGGACACTGGTTTGTTGCAACATCAAAAGATCTCTTGACTTCATTGCTGTTGCTGTTTCATTCCAATCAGTTCAGGATATTTATCACTAACAACTTTAGAGAGATTCTCTCGGTTGTTATAAAACAAACGATACAGCCACTGAAACTTGGTTTGTGAGATGTGAACTGTGTACTTTAAAGGTCGTTACTGGGGCTATGGACGAGATTGCTGTTCTTAAACAGACTGTCTCATAATGAGAATTTGATGCGAGATCAATACCTGACAAAACAAGCCATTAATGCATGTTCCATCTGACTTGACTTGGTAATAAATACCCATTCCCCTTTCTCACTTCGAACATTCCCATTAACAAGGGTTTATATCTTGAATCCTAAAGAAGGCAATAAAGCCAGTAGAACGACATTTTATCGCGTTGATAAATAACCCCCATTCCTACCCCATGTCGCCAGATCTGTACATGGTCGCAACTGACTAAATGGCGGGGAAAAGAAGTAGCACATTGGACAGTATACGAATATCAATAAGGATAGCGCTTACCCGGCAGATTCCATGCACCTCACTGGACGAATCACCATTTCGAGTGAATACCTACAGCAACATGTGCTTATGTCTTGCTCTCTATCACCTTTATTGGACCTTCAAACAGTGTATCAGGATCTTACTAACGGCGTCTCCTGATTCCAAATTGGTTTGAATGAAACTTTTGATAACGGAATGGAACCGACCGACCGACCAATAACATGCGCATACATATAAGTATGATATGTCCGGCCCAAGAATCAGCGAAAATTTGCGCATAATTCGCCGTGTTTTTCGGTTAGAGAACGCGCTAATGACAGACCACCGGAAGTGTGATATGCAGAGTTAAACATGCGGCAGTCGGGATCGGGTAAGTTACTTTCCCCGGTTTTACTGATACCTCAATGCTGAACAAAACCGAGGAAGAGTGCTTAATGCAACATGCAGCTTATCAACGGTACAAACAAATTGAAACGAAATATATTGACACGAAAACAGTGATTGCTATGCGAACCTGTGTTTCACTGTACAGCTCTGATCGGTATAGGGAGGGATACTATGATGACTCCCGTCAGCTCTTTTTGTGTCCGTGCATAGCACGTATTGCACGTGTTAGTTTACACGTGGTCGTTCCTAATTGGTCTCTCACTTCGAGAGAGAAGTGGAATTGTATTATTTTATTTAACCTGTCGACAGCCAAAGTACATTTGTTCAATATTAGGTATGACACGAGTAAGCTGCGAACACTGAAGTAGGAGGGATAAAACCAAATGTTTTTATTTTGTTTGAAATGAGATATTACACATGTCAGTTAATCTCGGTAGATCACAGTTTGCTGCAGGACTGCACTTCTCTTTTCAGGGTGGTAATGTGAATCGCCAGGTGGCACTGGTACTGACGGAAGTGGACACACATAAGGCGCCGTCATGTAGAGACGAACAAAATGAACCTATGATAATCCTGTCCGTACATCTCTCTGTATTCTAGGTATAAAAAAGCTTTGACAAGCATGACCTGTCACTCATTTTGGGTGTTTTTATTGGGGATGAGTTTGTTTGTTTGTTATTTAACGCCGCGCTCAGCAGTATTCCAGCCATATGACGGTGGTCTGTAAATAATCGAGTCTGGACCAGACAGTCCAGTGACTGACATCATGAGCATCGATCCACGCAATTAGGATACGATGGCATACATCAACCAAGTCAGAGAGCCTGACTACCCGACCCCGTTAGTCGCCTAGCTCTTACGGCAAGGATCGGTTGCTGAAGACCTATTCTAACCCAGGTCACCATTGGTCAAGTGGGGATGAGTTGATGGGGTTGTGTTTGATGTTTCATGAATTGATGCTCTATATAGTCAGCTTTATGAAATCTGAGTAGTTTATAAAATATAAAGAATTTCCACGTAACAAACATATTAATGTCATGTTATAATGTGAATCCAATTACATGGAATTGTAACTGGGATTGTGTAGGTGTACAGGAAGACCAGACACAGGCTACGGGTGTGAGACTTTATTACTTTGTCGATTGATAGATATACACCCTGAAACACATATACACATATATAAATAAACACAACAAATTGATATCACAAACCATTTCTATTACAAAAGGAGTAATTATAATAAATAATATATACGCAATAAAATAATACTGTACAGAAATAGTGACATCATAATCAACTCATTTTAAATGCGGCAACCATCCAATAACGATAATTCCTTGATAAGACAAACAAACGGCAAATACGTCATACTTACGTACACATTACAATGAACTTTAAACCAATTGAATACAAAATATAGAGAAACTATGTATTTAACACAATTGCGATATAATGACACAATAATAAGTTTCATACCCTGTGGGTGACACTGGGGTGTAGATTAGTCCACTTGTTCTGGGGGAATATAGCGCTGCTATTCAGAATATTCTAAATGTGCACATATACACAAATAAATTTAGGGCGATGATGAATAAACACCGTATCTTAATATGGAAAGCACATGTGTTTAAGGTTGTCTACTTGTCAGTCATACCGTTGGTCGGTCAAATTTCGCGAAATGTCGTTTTGACGTGACACGTAATGAGATGTCCTCCGATTTTGTTTTTGGTAACGAGAACTAAGATCTGATGGTAATGAGATTGGTGAAAGACGTGACAAAGACCTAAGTATAACCATCGGCTACACTTAAAGATGATACTATTGGATGTAAAACTATAAACAATCACAATTCTCACAACATCAAAAGACAACAACCTATATACATGGTAATTCATATCTGCCACAGGATTACTGAGGTTGCAGTTTCCATGTGTTGCACGTACCTAAAAGCACGCAGAAAAACGCTGCTTGTGACGTTTGCAGCTCCGTAGCTCCATATACCGAGGGTAACTTGAAGGAAGAATCAAATTTCGTTGCATTTGATGATCCCGGCGGTGACATTAACTACGCTGGTCTGTCTTGAGTTGTTTATGATTGAATGTTGTGCTGGTTCAACAAATTTTCCTTTATGAAACAACTTATTAAAAAGAAACCTCATGCCCTCCGGGGCGATTTTACTTTGAAAGAAGAAAAAACGACTGCGAGGTTATTCTGTTAAAATAATTAGCATCAAAGATAATGCACCAAATCCGCGATAGCTTAAAAACAATAAGCAAATTTTGTTCTACAGATCTGGTGACCCGTGGATATACGGGTAAAGAATAGGTCTTCGGCAACCCATGCTTGCCTTAAGATGCGACTATGCTTGTCGTAAGAGGCAACTAACGAGATTGGGTGGTCAGGTTCGCTGACTTGGTTTGATACATGTCAACGTATCCCAATTGCGTACATCGATGTTTATGATGCCAATCACTGCATTGTCTGATCCAGACTCGATTATTTACAGACCGCCATCATATAGCTTGAATGTTGCTAAGTGCGGTGTTAAATAACAAACAAACAAACAAAATCTACACTTCAGGTATTTTCTTTGAGGCTCAATCAGTATAATCATGTTTACAATTTCAATCATGATATAGACTCAAGCTCATTATAATTCAGAAATGTTATTTCTGTCTGATGACCCCTCCATTGGGGGTCGCGTCAGATGAACACTGAGCGGACATAATGACCCAGTCTGGGATGAAGGTTGAATGGGTCCTGAGTCAAGGTCAGCTTTGTGAAAGGGTCAGTCTTCATTACTTTTCCAGTTCCATTGGGATATTTTGATCTCAAAACAAGTTAATCTACACAGAACACAAACATTCCATTTACAGTACTCCCTTTTTTCGGGAGTGGGTGGGGGTGGGGGCCCAGTCGTCTAAGGCGCCGCGATTCGCTGTGCAGAGTTGCGTCCCTTGGGCACGCCAGAAACCTATGATTGTTGGTTCGAATCCCGGTTCACCCCGATTATGTTTGTCAGCACCATACCCGTGCTCGTGGGTTTCACCGAAGTGGTAAACGTCTGAGACCTGCATCACTTCGGGCTTTCCTCCTACATTAAGCTGACACACCGCGATTTAACTGGAATACTGTCAAAAGCGGCGCTAAACCAAACTCACTCACTCACTCACTCACTCACTCACTCACTCATTCCCTTTTTGGTGTAAATACTGAAACAGTCTGTTCAAAGGACCGTTTATAACCTCGAATTATTGTGGGGAATTAACTCCGGGATCTCCAGCCCTTCAGAAAGAAACGGAGAGGGTCTCAGGCAAAGCAGGAAATCTTTATTATATATAATAATAAAAGGCAACGAACATACATTCAAATAACATTTAGATATTTAATTTCATGGTTAATAGTTAGGACAGAATGATGAGCAATTAACTGCTAAAGCATTTAGGTATTCAAATTCATAATGTATAATAAGGACATAATGATGAGTTCTGTAAGAGTCAAACTCATTAAGATATAATATTATACGCAAACAACATTATGCCTATATAACGTAGTAATGAAAGACAATCATCTTCTAAATGACATAATTATTTATTATGCATATTGAATAACTTACATCATTCAAAATGGACCTGAACATTCATTTAAAATACTCTTCTTGATAAATGAAGTCAATATTACAATGTAGTAAATACTTTCACTTAATAATTCATTCCGAACAACATAAACTTACATTCATCAGAATTTGAATTTAAACGTGCACGTGAAAGATAAGTGAAATACCGTTAGAATGTAATGGCTATTACCATGGTAACTACGGTGAAGATACTGGGGCGCTAAGCCGGTGTAGGAGGCCGAAATGACTCCCCATATATTGGCACTATGACCTGTTTGGCAATCTTATTTCTTCATGTAAATTGTTGATATGCATGCACGATCATTATGTGACAAATTTAATAGAAATCTATATTGTTTAAAACATATGAAACTAATTACTTTACCTAAGGTGATACGTTAATCAGTTTCCTTTTTTAAGGTTATTTTTATCGTTAAATTACCTTAAAGTGAAGTTAAAGTGTGCTTTGTTTTCATTATTTGACTTCAAAGTGTTGCTTTTGGTTTTAGATTTTGGTGGCCCGGTAGTAGAATTGAGCCTGATATTAAATAATTTGATATAGAATAGGGGGAGTAGTTTGAGCCTGATACTCAAGAATCGGATATATAACAGGCGGAGTAGTTTGAGCCTGATACTCAAGAATCGGATATAGAATAGGGGGAGTAGTTTGAGCCTGATACTCAAGAATCGGATAGAGAAATGGGGGAGTAGTTTGAGCCTGATACTCAAGAATCGGATACAGAACAGGGGTAGTAGTTTGAGCCTGATACTTAACAATCGGATATAGAACAGGGGGAGTAGTTTGAGCCTGATACTCAAGAATCGGATACAGAACAGGGGGAGTAGTTTGAGCCTGATACTCAAGAATCGGATACAGAACAGGAAGAGTAGTTTGAGCCTGATACTCAAGAATCGGATATAGAATAGGTGGTGTAGTTTGATTCTGATACTCAAGAATCGGATACAGACCAGGCAGAGTAGTTTGAGCCTGATACTCAAGAATCGGATACAGAATAGGGGCAGAAGTTTGAGCCTGATACTCAAGAATCGGATACAGAACAGGTGGTGTAGTTTGAGTCTGATACTCAAGAATCGGATATAGAATAGGTGGTGAAGTTTGATTCTGATACTCAAGAATCGGATACAGACCAGGCAGAGTAGTTTGAGCCTGATACTCAAGAATCGGATACAGAATAGGGGTAGAAGTTTGAGCCTGATACTCAAGAATCGGATACAGAACAGGGGAAGTAGTTTGAGCCTGATACTCAAGAATCGGATACAGAACAGGTGGTGTAGTTTGAGTCTGATACTCAAGAATCGGATACAGAACAGGCGGAGTAGTTTAAGCCTGATACTCAAGAATCGGATGCAGAAAAGGGGCAGTAGTTTGAGCCTGATACTCAAGAATCGGATACAGAACAGGTGGTGAAGTTTGAGCCTGATACTCAAGAATCGGATACAAAACAGACGAAGTAGTTTGAACCTGATACTCAAGAATCGGATACAGAATAGGGGCAGTAGTTTGAGCCTGATACTCAAGAATCGGATACAGAACAGGGGTAGTAGTTTGAGCCTGATACTTTACAATCGGATATAGAACAGGGGGAGTAGTTTGAGCCTGATACTCAAGATTCGGATACAGAACAGGGGGAGTAGTTTGAGCCTGATACTCAAGAAACGGATACAGAACAGGGTGAGTAGTTTTAGCCTGATACTCAAGAATCGGATATAGAATAGGTGGTGTAGTTTGATTCTGATACTCAAGAATCGGATACAGACCAGGCAGAGTAGTTTGAGCCTGATACTCAAGAATCGGATGCAGAATAGGGGCAGTAGTTTGAGCCTGATACTCAAGAATCGGATACAGAACAGGGGAAGTAGTTTGAGCCTGATACTCAAGAATCGGATACAGAACAGGTGGTGTAGTTTTAGTCTGATACTCAAGAATCGGATACAGAACAGGCGGAGTAGTTTGAGCCTGATACTCAAGAATCGGATGCAGAAAAGGGGCAGTAGTTTGAGCCTGATACTCAAGAATCGGATACAGAACAGGTGGTGAAGTTTGAGCCTGATACTCAAGAATCGGATACAAAACAGGCGGAGTAGTTTGAACCTGATACTCAAGAATCGGATACAGAATAGGGGCAGTAGTTTGAGCCTGATACTCAAGAATCGGATACAGAACAGGGGGAGTAGTTTGAGCCTGATACTCAAGAATCGGATACAGAACAGGGGGAGTAGTTTGAGCCTGATACTCAATTAATGGATATAGAATAGGGGGTGTAGTTTGAGCCTGATCCTCAAGAATCGGACATAAAAATAGAGGGAGTAGTTTGAGCCTGATACTCAAAAATCGGATATAGAATATGGGGAGTAGTTTGAGCCTGATACTCAAGGATCGGATATATAATAGGCGGAGTAGTTGGAGCCTGATACTTAAAATCGGATATATAATAGGAGAGGTAGTTTGAGCATCATAATCAAGAATCGGATATCGAATGGGGGGAGTAGTTTGAGCCTGATACTCAAGAATTGGGATGTTGAGACACAGGGAATATTCTGAAAATAAATTATAGGTTAAGAAAAGTATAGTGATTTAAGAGAGGCACAAATAAAGTTAAATATAAAACTGTAATAAAATAACTGGTACTAAAACAACTGACACACATTATGGGGGATTGTTCTTAACCTGACATCGACGTTAAGATAACACATTAAATTGATACATAATTGATTAGTCCAGTCTGCGGATATTTTACTCGTCTCCGGTGACTAATCGGTAAAACAGGTAGGCAATGGGTTGTTTTTATATTTAAGTTTTTTACCTTTTGACTATTATTGATTTAAAATCTAGTGGAATTTTTATTTCGCTTACGAATGTAAATTTTCAGAGTCAATTCAGTGTTTTACATTGTAGATTTGCTGTGTCTTGGTTTCTCCAAATCAGGTAGGTTTTTCCGATTCAATAGTCAATTAGGAGCAGTCGTTTGATCTCTGTGTCGGCAGCCACATCTGAGGGGTTTTATTGCCATTCGCAATTGTCTTGGTGCTAGATTCCTCCGTCATTTCCGAAAACAAGGCATCAAAGTCAATATCACTCAATAAATCAATTTCGTTCACCTCAGTAATCCTTGTCCATATCCAAATCACCGTAAGGACAATCCCTATTGTTTCATGCAGCTGACAACAACACCAGAACCAAAGTATTTATTTATGTTAAAGTCAGATAAAATTTTACAAGACCAGGCAATATTTTAATAAATTGAATATAACGCTGATAAATACACGGATTATAAAGAAAATAGAAAAACGATTCGATTGTGAACACCGATCGAGAGTTCGGGGAAACCCCGGAAAGAAGCTCCGGCAAAAATTCACACGATCAATTTCACAAAAATGTTGTTCACATCGTGTGACTACGCATTCAGCCAATCAGCATGAAATTAAAGAAATAGTGTAAACTTAAAGTTTGAAATTAGCGACGACGTTCATACAATGTTTGGCCCTCACTCTGTGAAGGTTCATACTCCAATGAACTCACACAAAGTGAAAGTCAATTCTTATATTTGTTTATAATTCCATTTTTTAACTCAAGGGATGTAGACCTAGATCTTGATCTATACAAATATGTTTAGTACGTGTGACTTCATGTTTACTGACAGCCATACAACAACCAGCTGTATCGCGAAATAAAATAGTACCTCAAAACGAGAGGCGCGTGTATGCTCAACATACTCTACAGGAACAACTTTTGTAGTTTGTTACAGTGCAAACCATTTCAATACTTTTATTTAACATTTCAATTATCTAAATACCTAACTGGTTCAATATGTTTCCAAGTGCACCGAAATTATATGCCCTTTGTCTGTTTAACATATTCAGCAAACATTCGGCGTATCCCCTCTTATCATAAGCCCCGCCGGGCAGAACCCTTAATCCCCAGCGCTATCTATAAATTTCAGTTAACACCTCCTTACGTCGCCGGATCTTATGCTTATACATACACGTGGGACAATGACCTTGCCAAACGTTACGTAATACCTCGCTCTACAAAACCCGACTGACATGGTCAGTCAGGAGACAGCCAGAAGGTAAGTGGCAGAGCGAGTCTCCACCCGGGAACATTAGCCACTCGGTCCCGGTGTGCGTTCTGTCACGTTATCATTAACATGTACCTTTTCGACTTATTCCAAACCATCAACAATAAACATGGCTGCTGTCGTCTTTAAACTTCACCCCTGAGTTTTGTCATCCGTCCGAGGGCCGAAATTTACGCCCTTGGACAGTTTTTTACATCAAATGTATTCAAATAATATCCTCATTAAATAATAAAGGTCTGTTAAGAACTACCTCGGTAAGTCAGTCACAACGACAGCGCGTCGTAATATATTTACATCAACTACAAGACATCAAAATGGCCGACACGACAAACGTGTTAATCATCATTGATCAATTTGCCGATCATCAAAAGGTGATTGTAAAGCTGTGTCCAGTAGATACTAAGGTAAATTCAAAGATTGCTGCAGACACGGATCGAGTCGATACTACGATAGTGTGGATGTGGTTTTCTAAGTTTTCTTCTCTAGGGTGGGTTTAAGCGAGGATATCCTTGAACGGGCATGCAGTAAAAATCTCTGACTTATCCAACTGTATGCTAAGTTCAAGATTAAAGGGTCTGAATGATGAGAAACAACGCTTTTGCATTTATTCGTGCTAGGGAATCCCACAGGAATGTTGAAGTACATTGTAGTCCGTCAGTGTTTACGTCTTTTCAAGAATACAGTCTCGTGCAAAACGTATGAACTTCAGTTTCGTAGTCATGTGACCGACCTTTCGCCCAATGGAAATGCCGTATATCGTGAAAACTTCACATTAAAAAATTATATTTCTATGAGTAGTATAGGGAATGGGGGTTCTGGACCCCTTTCACTGGAGCCAGATTTATATACCTATATCACTACTACAGAGGGAATTTTCTATGCAAAAATGATGATGCGATTCAACGATTCAAGAAAGATCAATATTAATTGATAATGGATAAAATTTACTATAGTCCACGAGGATTTTGGAAAGGTATAGGAGCAATACAAAAATTAGCCACCGCGGCTAAGGTATCTAAAGATGTGGCCAAGGATTGGCTAAAGAAACAAGCGAAGTTTGATATTTTTACTAATTTCTTCATTCATTTTACTAGGAGACCAGACTATTTACTCTTTTCCGAAATTGGAAAGAAACAATTGATGACCGTATTTGATTGATATGACATCACTGATATAATATATACCCTATGGTTATTCTCACCATTCGATTGGCTTGTAATTCTCCATTATTATAGACTTGTGTATCCGTTTAAATGTGATCCAACGATAGGAAGCAATCTATTTTTAATCTCAAACCAGTTCTTTGGTTTTGGCAAGGAATAATTGACGCGCTTGTTGTCTACCCTGTTCTATGAACTTTTTTTCTCGTCTTCGCTAATACCACTGGTCTTAAGAGAATTGGATCGAATCTCCTGCTTCATTGTATTGTATTTGGTTAGTTCTGACAACACTACACGAAACTCCTCCTCGGATATCTTACAATCAGCCAGTGCTGTTGAAATATGATCCTAAATGCTGTTCAACTTTGCTTTGGCGAGTATCCGAATATTATCATGTTTTAATGCTTTCTTTTGCAACTTACGAGAAATAAATTTTATCGGTATTCCTGCCAGTCCTGAGACTCCGGCCGCTACTTCCGTACCAAGTACGATAGGCGCAGTGATTATAGTTGAAAATAAACCAACACTGGCTACACCGAGTCCCATGCCAGCTGTTACAAGTGCAGTGTCAACTCCGGCGAGAACATTCACAGCTCTGCGATACTTTTTTTACAATCCAAGTCTCAACACCCTCTCCTTCTCTATTCGGTGTTTTATGTCGGTTATTTGATGTAATCGAAATCCATCAACACTATCCATCTTTTCAGATGCTTCATCGAGCACCGGATATAAACTCATAATGTAAATTATTATATCATAATAGTCTTTAATTGATCTTGCTAAATGTTTTGAGAGTATACATCAACCTTATTAAATGTATATTATGCGCTATAAATATCTTAGTAAGAGAAATGCTTTCACTTTTATTAACTTGGACCCCCTCAAGGGTTGCAACAGGTGATACCCCCACATGAATAATACTACAACATCGACGCTCGTGTTTCTTGAGCTATTTAATTGATAGACCTGGTATTATCTCAAAGGCATATACCGATGCATCCCAAAACAAGACTTCAATAATGAGTGTAGAAGGATAAGGTATAGCACTCAAGTTCTGTTTTATATGGTTGAATTCAGTAACCAAATTTAAACTAACGTTTTTTACTGCCGGACGACTCAATAACATATGACCTGGATTTTCTGGCAGGGGGGCGACAAACACACTTTTTCGTTTTGAGGGGATATAAGACCCGAGTACGAGCCCACTATTCATTATCTTAGTTAATTGATGTCCCTTACCCATCATCATATCTGGTGGGGCAATGACGATATTCAGTAGCCACTCAATTTTTTCCTCGACCATAGTCCATTTATTATCATCGTTGCGAGTAAGATTGTATGAAGTGTTTTTATTGAGTCTACTAACGTCAACATTACTTAAATCTCCTAGATTACCTGTGAAAACAACTTCTTTCCACTTGTATAAATTATCTTGTAAGTGTAAAGCGAATAACTAGCTATCGTTACCGGGTTTACCAAATCCTTCTGTATCGCCAAGATCGGAAAGCGCAATTGTATTACATTGTCTAAGGTTATGCACTCCAGGGCCCAATGAATCAACCATTATTTATAATATGGACTGTTACACTCAAGTATCCTATATGTACAGGTTGATGATTTACATCTAATACAGAAATTTTGAGGTCTGATATAATACCCCGCTTTAACTTTTTTACATTGTAATGATGAGAAAGATTCCATTCTACCGCTATTGTATTTTTCATCTTTGCCTGGAATAGCTCTTAGCAGAGTTGAAGTGCTTTCGAGTTGAATATTATCCGTTGTACTGATCTGATCAAGATGGATGCACAACTCTTTATAGGGAACTAAATCGGGCAATTTAACTGCATGCACTGTTTCGTTGGGTTGTATTACTGGTTTTTGTTAAAAAAATCCAAGTGTATCTGATAAGTACAGGAGAAGAATTACACTCCTTTCTCCAGCGTTTAAAATCAGCATCCCATTCGACTCATTTTGTGTGAGACCATGTAAAAAAAGCTTGAAAATTTCATCATTGAGTGAGCATATGCTGTAATACCCATCAGATATAGTGCGCCAGTCTATACCTAGTAATATCTTATTATTATCTCTCGCAGCACTTATATTGGTCCACCGCGGGTAATACGTTACATCACAGAGAGCGACTTCAAGTTGCCCAACCGAGTTATCGATAGTATGAAGCAGTTGAATAGCCTGACTATTTCTTATTCCTGGGAGTGTAACATACATATTAAATATACAATGATACAATATCATAACTTAAATATGAAATCAACTGACATTACGAACCAGTCGATTTTAGTAAGTGCCTCTGGTGCTAAGTTTTTCGTTAAATTTCACGATATCTTTGAAAAATACAGGGTCACAGCAACTAGCGATAAAATGGTGCATGATTGGCTCCAAAATCCAATGCAATTTTGGCAAAACCATTTACACTTTGCCATATGGTGTGCCACAACAGGATGTGGTGTATCTCTTTATGCCCCAGGATTTGAACTAAATAAGTCTGTTTTATCATTTCACGTGTACTATCAGATTAGACGTACACTTAAAGAAATTAATGATCCATTACCACATGATCGAGCATGGAATTCCACAAATAATCCATACAATACCTTCAATACCGTATGAACCTATTTGTCAGGAATTTAATATTTCTACGAGAAAAGATTGGTGTATTAAAGGACTTAACCATGGTCTAGGTGTTCCGTACCGTAGATGCAAGAACACAAAAACTCTGAAATGCTCGCATCACAGGGAATTTATTGTCAGTGTCACATCTTTAAACGTTTCACACTGAAAGTTTCGTTTCCATCACGAACTGATAACGTTGAAATGATGCTTCCAGTGACGAAGTGACGAGGTGACGAGGTTTAGAAAACTAAAATACAAAGTAAAAGAAATATAGTTTGTGACATTTAGACGTTAATTTTCTATATAAAGATGTTTTTGACATTTCTTAAAATGTATGCATTAATTTCACTTTTCAACTCAAGAAGTACAATAGCATATAAATGCATTTACCTATCATCACAGAAAGACAAAAAGAAAACTTACATTTGTGCTCCAACATACTTTCATACAGACTGACAATCGGCAGACAACATGGAGAATCACACAGCACATGTACATCTAATGCATGGAGATTGTGTGCTCACACCTGATCACATGACAGGAAGAAGTGAAACTGAGGCTTCAATATACATTTCAGATTATACAAAAAAACTCATTGCTGAAACCTGGGTTTGAACTCACAAACAGCAACCTTACTGGAATTCAAGTCTACATCTATATATCCTCTCGACCACAGAGAAGCATAAGAGCTCCTGAACAAATTAACATCATGAACCTAATCAATAGAAAAAAAATTCATCTTGGCATATTCACACTCAGCCCCTGAAACACACTTAAGGTGTTGAACAGATAAAAGAAATGTAAGATGTACTTAAACAGTATATAACTATTCAGCATCAGCTGGGACAAGCAGGACAAGTTTGTGAATTGGCCTTCGAAGTTCCGAGTCTTTTGTCTTGAGTACTACACTTCTCACTTTGCCAGCACCGTCAGGTTCAGTTCTACTGACACGAGACATGGACTAGGCACTTCTGGGGAAATTGTCATCTTTGATAAGTACAACATCATTATACTGAAAGTTGCGATGTGGAGTGTGCCATTTCTGTCTGTGTTGCAGTGAACAGAGATATTCCTTCTTCCCATCTCCATTGACGACATGCATATACATCAGAGGGCTGAAACACCTTCTGATTGAAATCGAGTCAAAACACTGTTGAGAGAGTTGGCCAAGTCAGGGCCTTGGAGAAGCACATCATTAATAGACAGCCCATCAGATTTGGCACTGCAGTCAAAGACGACTCTTATTTTGTTAGGTTTTGGGTGATGATAAACTCCATAATGGGGTAGGTACCAAAGATGTCCAGGCTTACCAGGTAGCTCGTCTTCAGGAATTTCAGTTGCATATCCTTTAGCCAATATTGTGCTCATGAATATTGTGCACATAATCTTTGTGGTAAGTATCATTCTTTAACATGTTCTTCTTTTGCCACAGAATTCTTTTCACAGCTTGTTCTTTATTACAGGGCATCAAACTATCATTTCTGAATGGAAGAGGTATTTCAAAATGACCATCCACAAACCTCAGATTTTCTTCAGTCTTCTCCATGAAACGTTGATCTTCAGCAGAGTAACCACGCTCGCCAGGAGTTTTCCCAATGTCTTGCTCATTGAAATCCAGTTCAAACAATCGAAGTACAGCATCAGGTGAAACACATTCCATAATCTTCTCGTTTTCCTTCAGGACAATTTTGTTGCAAACCTCAGTTTTATCTTGAGCATTACACTTGATTTGAAGACGTCCTTTTTTTTGTCCACCCATGCTTGTACCTCACTGCAAAAGGTCCATTGCCTTGTGTGGGAATAACTTCCAGTGGTCGAAGAGCGGCTGCACAGTTAATTCAGATGAGAAGTCCGATATCAAGATCCGGTAGGCATTGTGGCAGCATATCTGAAACATCCTTAAGATGTGGCATTTTCATCAACAGTTTAGGTTTAGGAATGTGATTGTGGTCAACAGGCATGCCTTCCTTACAAAATGTCCGTGGCAAACTAAGAGAATGGTTGTCTGCAAGGTCAGAGATAACAAGATCACATACCGCTTGTGTACTGATGAAATCAGTTCCATTCATCGTTTGCAGCTTCAATGTTGTCGGGGTTGAACTGGCAGAGAGTTTGTCCTTAAGATCTTCAGTAAGGAAGCATCCTGTGCTGCCATTATTCAACACGGCATACGTTTTAACAACCTCGTCTTTTCCTTTCTGTCTCACTTTAACCGGAAGAATAGGCTGCAGAATGGTGTAAGACACATTGGAACGTTGAGAACCACAGAATGTAGCACCTGTAGTTACCTGTTTTACAGAAGTGTCATCACTGGTCTTCTCTTCTGTTGAGTCCGAGAGTTGCTGCCTCCTGATTGGCTGAAAGTTACTATCATGCAGAGCAGTTGGGTGACGCCTACTGCAATATTTACAAGTCCTCTTCTTCATGCAACAGTTGGATGTGTGATTCAAGCCATAGCAACTGAAGCACCTGCTGGTTTCTTTTATAAATGTCCGCCTTTCATCTAAGGATTTCTGTAAAAATGTCTTACAGTCATCAAGGTCATGTGATTGCTTACAAAAATAACATCAGAGAGAACTGCGTTTAGATGTGTCAGTAGTAATTTGAGTTGCAAAAGTAGTTGAATGAGACTTGCTAGAAGACTGTTTGTTCTTATCAGGATGCTTATCCTTACGATTAGTGTCTTCAGGTTTGTAAGAAAGAGCCTGCTTACCAAAAGTTGGTTCATTGGCAGATCTTGCAGCAAAGTCTATGAAATCAACCAGGTCCTTGAACAAAATGTCCTCTCGTTCATCCATTCTTAGCTTGGTGACACGATCCCTCCACTTGGATTGGAGAAACAGTGGTAGCTTATGAACAATGGACTGGATATTTGAGGCATGGTTAAGAACATTCATGTGAGATATGCTTTGCATTACATGATAGCATTTACTGAGATGAACAGACAACTGTTTCAAGCCTTTATGATCATCATTCCTCAAATTAGGCCAAGAGCGAACTTTGTTCAGGTATGCAGAAGAAACTTTATATGGATCACCATACTCCTTACAAAGCATGTCTCTTGCAACTGGGTAACCAACAGAGGTATCCATGTGAATGCAACCAGAAATAAGTTCTTTTGGCTCACCGTGCAGTTGCTGGTCCAGGTAATACAATCTGTCTGCATCACTTGCTGTGTGTGGGATGATCCGAGAATCAAATGCCATCAGAAATGATGAAAACTCTGTAGGATCTCCACTGAACTTGGATAACTCTGGTTTGGGGAGAAACATGGCATTGACCATCTGCTTCTGAGTTTCTACAATGACATTCCCAAACATTGCACAAGACCAAATAGCGTCCATTCCAATTTGGAATGAACGTTGGAATGCTTTGGAAAGACCGCTCATTCCAAACTTTCCAAAGCTTGGAAGGATCGATCTTTCCAGAAAATCCAAAATTGGAATGGTAACATTTCCAAACATATTTCCAACACAGGAAATGTTTGGAATGACTTGGAATGGTTTGGAATTGTTTGGAAATATGGTTAGAAGGAACAAGTTAAAATATGTTAAAATATCAGTTATTTGAACAATAAAAAGACTATGAATTATTTATATAATAAATAATAAATTTATCTCAAACATTCACTACTTGTCTGTCTAGCGAGGGGCTTTTACAGTCGCATTCTCCCTAAGGTGAGAGAGAGACCCGCACTTGACTCGAAAAGACACTTACTTACTTACTTACTTACTTACTTACTTACTTACTTACTTACTTACTTATATTGGAGATTTAACGTGCGCTTTCAGACTGCAAGCGTATGTCGCACACGGGCCCGGCCAGGCCATTTAATGTGTTTCCAAAAAGGGGAAAAGTGAGTTTGTGCAACCCAGGATGGGGGGCTTCAGGGGTTGCTTATATAGTAATTTCGAAATTTTGAGATTTGGAAAGAATGCCAAGAGTGGGTGGGGGACGAACTAAGGGAGCTGTGTGTGTTGGGTGGTTGTTAGATAAGGTAGTTTTGGTTTTATTATTTTATTTGGGGTTTAAATGCGACTAATTAGTCCTGTTTTAATTAGGTATAAACCTAAGGCTTTGAATTTTTCTAATTCATTTTGTGGATTTAGGATTGATTCTAGTGTAAGTCCGGTTTTAAGATTTAGGGGGGTCTGTAGTGTTGTTCGGTGTGTTTAGTAGTGTGTGCAGTGAATGAGTACGTGTTCTGGTGTTTCTTGTTGTTTGCAATGTGGGCAGTTTCCTGTTGTGTGTAGATTAGCTATTTTACGGTGATTATTTAGTTTGGTGTGGCCTGTTTGTAGTTTAGTAATTATTCTGTCGTTTATTTGGATGGGTGTAGTATTTTTGGTTTATTTAGGGGTTTTTTTTAGTACTTTCCTGATTTGGCTATTAAAGTTTTGGTATATATTTTGCCATTTTTTGTTGATTTTTTGTTTAGTGAGACTTTTAATTTCCGATTTTGAGCTGGGTAAGTTTAAGCTTATTTCTGGGAGTTTAAGGGATAATTTTGCTGCTTTATCTGCCTTTTCATTTCCAAAGATTCCTACGTGGGCGGGGGTCCAAATGAACTCTATTTGTTTACCTGCCGTAGTTAAGTTGTTTGAGCTATTGAGTATTTGATTTATTAGTTTGGGGTGGTTTTTAGTGTTTTTATTTTTGAGGGCTTGTAGTCCACTGAGGGAGTCGGTTAGGGTGAGGATTTTTTGTTGTTTTTTAGATTGCTGATTGTGTAGTGCTGAGACAACTAATAGGTCTCAAGATTAAGTATTCGGCTTGAAGGCAGCTGCCATTTAATTACAAAACAGACAGTCGTCTAGACGGCTCACATGTAAGTGCGCCGACATGTGCCTAAGATCATAAAATGGACAATCTTTGGTAACATCTAATTTATTGTTGTCTCACGCCAGAGCTGTGAATAATTCTGTTCATTGAACAATTGGAATTCAGGAAGTTATCAATAATTGTTTTACTTAACATAAGGTAAGATAAGTTGTTTACAACATAATATTATGATGTCAGGACGTACTACAGTCAAAACCATATATTTTAAAACCAATTTAATGACAGACTATGATTTCCAGGTCCCGATTAGCAAATCAATGAGGTATCAGTTTCACCACATGTGCACAGACCGCCTATACTTATATATATATTTTTCATAACTATTCTCTAGTTAAAGTCCTATCCTCTTATCAAAAAAATCTGTGAGAGTGATTATCATTAACGAAACTCATTCTCGTCAAAGAATACAGAACAAATGAACAATCAGATGCATACATTTATTGCCATGCTTCATTCAGTAGAATGTAGATTTACATACATTTGTGAATAGCACTTAAACTGTGATAATGAATTTTACCATTGTCCATATTATATTATACATATTAACCATAATATGGATTTCCGAATATATAAACGACTCCAACGTTGATATTTCAGACAAAAACAAAGTCAGCTGCCTTTTAACGTTCAGGGGAAAAGGGTTTGCTTTCACAATTGAACATTTGTTTTCACCAAAGGACAATCAAATCAAGCTAAAAACACGAAAAATACACATGTATGGTTAGCGACCGTCAATATACAGCGAGGGGGGAAATTCGTCTGCTCTAACTGCCTTCACAAAAACATTCCAGCCCTTAATTACCGAGGCAGCTGTGACGTAGTAGCATTACATTCGCTGCGTTTGCAGCATATAAGATGTGTAATCTGTGGAGTGACTAAAGTAATATTACGGCTGAAATCTTACTTGCATGGTTGTTTTTATAGAAAACTTACGGTTTAAAAACACAATTGTTCTTATATAATGTTTTTAGGTTTGGTTTATAAATACAAGAGAAGATTTTTTATACATATAAAACTGGTCGAAAATACAACTGAACAATAGAAAAATAAAAATAGGAGTTGTGAATAGTGACAAATTTTAATTAGATCACCGTGTCAATAATTATTGATTGATACCGTCAAACAACTGTCAAACCATTTATTGCCATGTCCGTACATGTACACAGGAAGTCGGCGCTGTCGGAGGCTCCAGGTAAATAAACATCGCGGTTTTATGACGGGAGATCAGACGAACCGTGAACCAGGGGCATGCGACGTAATTACACCTAAAGGTGGTAGAACCAGGGTATTGTCTCTTGGACTGGCTAATTGACCGTACGTATAATTGGTAAATATATTCGTTTTGACACCCGTGTTTCATGCGCATCACGGCTCATAAGCAGAATACAGACAAATGAGGCCCCGTGATCAGCGGAGCGTGAACAACATGGATGCCGCCTTTCGGCCGTACCGAACAGTCAAGCTGCGATCTCGGAACTGAATCCAATTGCAAGCGGAGACAAGATTACTTCCCTTACCCAAACATGATCGTTGCTCAGAAATGTTCAAATCTATCTTCAGTAAATCATGAAATTAATGCGAGCATGACATTTATGCGAAAAATGCGATCGTCAGTCCCTCTGATTATTTTAATATGTTTCATTTCATCATGATAAAAAAGTTAGTCACTTATAAGGTTACCACGTTGAAAATGGAAACGATCGTTAACCAAAACAACAAAATGTATCCTCTCATCACTCAGCCTAACAGTGATATAACTGCAAATTAAACAATCAAGTACGCTAAAGTATTACACATGGTGGGTGGAGGACCAGGCGCACTTTGAGTTTGACAGTGTCATCAACTGGTCAAGTAACATCACGGTTTGTATATTCACGTTGATTGGACAGTATAGACTGGCGCCAACTAATCATGACGGCGTCTTCAGAACAGAACAGAACTTTATTTCTCCCAGGTTTAGGCTTACGTGGATAACGGAAAATTTTGTTTAAGTGATAGCACATTTGTAATTCAATCTAATATACTTTCCTTGATTGATTATATGGCTGCGGTCGTAGATCCGGATGTATCTAAATATGCTCAGTATATACACAGGGTTTATTGTTATACTATTAGGATTAATAGATACAATTGAGTATTTATACCCTTGATCATAAAGTTAGTCACTACTTTCACATTTTATTTGTATGATTTGGGTTATGATTAAATGGACAAAATAAGAAATCATTCCGTGTATATGTGTATTATATATTGTACCCCAATACGTAATTAAATTGTGTATAAAAAAGGACACTAGGTTAATTACTGTAATTGATTGTTTGATAAACATATTCACATTTAGTTGCGTCATATGTCACAGAGGTAAAGCTAATTCATAACAACTAATTGTCCCATTTATTTGGCTTCTATCTTTTATATGAAACAAATGCTATAACATGGGGTGATAAACTTCATTGGCAATAGACGTAGCATATAGTTGTGCGCATGAACAGTCTACTCTGTTCCAGATATGTTTATTCATTTTGTCAGCATTTAAATCGTTGCATTCCTGGCTCAATGATTCATTTGACGAAATCTTGTTCCCTGTTTTGAATTACCGTCAGATAGTTCCAGAACAATTATAAAATTTCCAGCCCTATGTGTTGCGCATAATTCCGAGATAATTCGAAGTTCATATTCTTGTACGAACACTTATCAAAATTCATTTATACCTAGTATTATTATGATCAAATGTATATTAGTTCAAATTATAATAATGAGGCCCTCTATATTCTCGAAACGGTCTTTGTTCTACAACAACCGTCAGTCGGTATGGGAAAACAAAATATTTGTTTAATTGTTCAAAGTTCATAGTCAATGTCATATGATTATAGACAAGGAAGATAAGAAATTAAATATAAAGAGTAGCCACTTTAAATGACAGAAATTCTTTTAGTTAAATTTGCTCATGATTTGGTCTTTTCGTGGTACATAGTGCCAAAATACTTTTAATTATTTACATTCATGTCATTACTAATCTCACATAAGGTCAAAAGTTGTACAACGTTTAACAGATATGATTATGACATGTTGTATCCAAACATTTCCAAACAAATCCAAACAAATCCAAGCTTGGAAATATGACCTTGCCAAATATTGGAATGGTCATATTTCCAATTGGAATGGTGGTATTTCCAAGTTTTGGATTTTTGGAATGGATGATATTTTGTCCAGTGATTGAAGACTGACTATCAGGTGGGACAAAATATTCCTGTTGGTAATTACTTGGATGATTCTGACCTGAAGGGACAAATACAGTTGCAGAAGGATTTAACACAGGACAACTTGACTGACTACACTGCCCAGACTCTGGTACTGTTTGATCAACACTAACGTTTGCTGGAAGAGGTATATTTGTTCATTCAAGTTTTACAGTCTCATTCCATTCACAGGTGGAAGATTGTTACCAGATTGAGGTAAAGGACTAGAGAAGAACGAAGTTTGTTTGTCTCACTGTGCTCCATTTTGATATGTTTTACCACTCCATTGGTTCGTTGACCTTCTACCTGAGCAAACACCTTTTCCCTGGCTGCTGACTTGGCGATCTGGATGTCTAATTGAAGTTCTTTCATCTCATCGAACATGGACTTTTCTGCACGAAGCTCAGCAAGTTTTGCCATTTCACGAGTATGTAAAGATTTGATTGAAGAGCTACGTGATAATCTTGAATTCGGAGAATGCTTTGACGTATTAAATCTTACTGAACTGTTCCTTGATACAGAATCATCTTCAACTTCATTTGTCATTTTTTTTTTCAACAAACTGAATCCAACTTACCATTGTGTCTCTAAAGTTCAGGAAAGAAAGTTTCTCCTCAGCTCTCTTCATGACACTAGCTTTCTCATCTTCCTCAAGTTCACTGCAAGAAAGATCTACACATGTTCTGTAAGAGCAAAATAAATCATTAAATCTATCAAAACCAGTTTTGACCAAATATAAATTGTCATAATTGTCCATCAAACAATCAAGTTCATTTTTCTTCTTTGTACAAGTTGAAAGAGCAGCAACAGTTTTAGCTTTCATTAAACGTAAATGTTCACTGATTCCCTTTTCTGTTAAAGTTCTCTGTTGACATAAACGTCTACTATCATCATTCTCACCATCCAAAGGATTCTCACAGTGAAAGTTTTTCTCAACATTCTGTCCATAAGGGACGTTACAAACATGAACGCTGTCATCTTGTGATGCCATTATCTCACATAAGCACAACACAAGTTCAAGATCACAATACTGGATCACAATATCAAATGTTCACACAAACTTCTTGGTTTAACAGTAGAGTCGTTGAACACTGCTGACCTTCCAATCTTCCAAGGATTGTTCTTATACAGTCAACACTGCTGGCCATCAAAACTTGTACTGTTTACCTCTACAGTAGTTACTGCTGCTGGCCCTCCGCTCACTCCATGAACATCGTTAACGTTGATATGTTGCCTGCCTGTCAAGGTCTGTAAATTTTTCTAAACAAATGTACATGCAAGGACACAAAATTTTTGAAACACTCGCATCACGGGGAATTTATTGTCAGTGTCATATCTTTAAACGTTTCACACTGAAAGTTTCGTTTGCATCACGAACTGTTACGTTGAAATGATGATTCCAGTGACGAAGTGACGAGGTGACCAGATTTAGAAAACTACAATACAAAGTAACAGAAATTTCGTTTGTGACACTTAGACCTTAATTTTCTATATAAACATGTTTTTGACATTTCTTAAAATGTATGCATTAGTAGTATAGGTAATGGTGATTCTGGCTCACTTCCACTGGAGTCAGATTTATATACCTATACTGCTACTACAGATGGAATTTTTTCGGCAAAAATGATGATGCGATTCAACAATCATCATGAGATTAAACTAAATTGTAATGAAAATGGCTCTAGCTCACCACCACTTGGAGCCATTTTCAAACCTATCAATGCTTCTATGATATAAATTTTATAGGTAATGGTGATTCTGGCTCACTTCAACTGGAGCCAGATTTATATACCTATACCACCACTACAGGGGGAATTTTTTATGTGTAAATGATGAGTGAGTGAGTGAGTATGGTTTTACGCCGCTTTTAGCAATATTCCAGCAATATCAAGGCGGGGGACACCAGAAATGGGCTTCACACATTGTACCCATGTCGGGACGAGCATATGCTTTAAACACTAGGCTACCCGACCGCCCCTGTGTAAATGATGATGCGATTTAACGATTGTCATAAGTCGTATTAAAAGAAACATCAATATTGATAAATAATGAATAAAATTTACTATAGCCCAAGAGGATATGGGAAAGGTATAGGAGCAATAAAAAAATTAGCCACCGCGGCTAAGGTATTTAAAGATGTGGCCAAGGATTGGTTAAAGAAACAAGCGATGTGGCAAATATACATACCGGCACAGCATTATATACCGAGGAAGAAGTTTGTTAATTTTACAACGAATGAAGTTCATCAGGCTGACCTCTTGTTTCTTCCCCATGATAAGGTAAGACGCAAAATGTATTAATACACTTTAACTGTAGTGGATGTGGCTGGTTGATACAAAGAGGCTGAGCCATTAACCTCGAAAGATTCAACAGAAGTAGCTAATGCACTGAATCGCATATATAAACGCGGACCACTAAAATGGCTCAAGCTATTTCAAATAGATCCTGGTCGTAAGTTTCTGGGATGGGTAACTATACTGTTAACAAAGCACAATGTCAAAATCAGGCGTGGTGAAAAAGAGGCCCACCGTAGTCAAGCGATCGTTGTAAGATTTAAGCGGGCATTAGCAGAACCATAGTTTGGCTATCATTATGGGATCGAAATGAAATCGGAACGATTAAGATCAACCAAATGGGTGACACGATTATCAGCTGTTGTATCAGCGCTGAATAATGAAGTAACGAGATTAATCGGGAAGAAACCATCCGATGCGATTAAAATGAAATCTGTGACTTCCGAATCTTCAGCACCGAGGAGAGGCAAAGAACAAAACCTTCCGGATAGAGTAAGCGTAAGATATTTATACCAGCCCGGTGAACTGGAAGGAGGCCTACGTCGCGCAACGATCCGATTTGGTCCCTTAAGATATATAACATTAGTCGATTGGTTATGAAAGAAGGAGAGCCTATTCTTTATTATCTTAAAGATGGACCGGGCAGGGCATTTGTACGAGAAGAGTTGCTCATAGTTCCCAAAGATACAGTATTACCGCCCTAAATAACCATAAGCATAGGTAGTTACGCCATCCTTATCAATCCATCTCTTTGTATCTAAGAGGGATAATGATGTCTTCTTCATTCTTAATCCATATATCCTATGATTGTAACTTCTTAAAGAGTTCATCTCGTGTTTGAATGTTCTACCGTTGAATAATGCTTCTTTATACTGTTCTTGTTTGATATGCTTTTTTACCACATTCTTCTTAACACCTTTAACTTTTCTTATCTCCCCATTATCAGACTTCTTAACACCTTTAACTTTTCTTATCTCCCCATTATCAGACTTCTTTATGGAATACAACTTAGGTCTTAATCCGACATACTCCGCTATAGAGGTCCGAGCACATTCATCCTTCATCTTACCTAACACCTTTTTATTTACTACGCTGTGCAATGGATTATCTTTGGGGTTATCGCTCGTGTCGTACATATCGATTTTTTCTGCCATATCTTTATACATATCCTCAGTTTGTATTTCCATCAACAAAGAATCTTTGTCGGTATATAACACCTTGCATCTATCGCCGTATTGCTTCTTAAGTTCGTTGTAATAAAAATCATAAATTAAGTGTTTTGACGAGTCAAGAATACTCATACCGACGTACACCGTTCTGTTGAATTTTATATTACTCTTCTGCATATGCAACGCGGCTAAGTCATTATCAAATATCTTGCTTCTGTTAAAAGTTGGACTGGCTAAAAGTTTCCTGAGTCTTTCTTCCTTATTAGATCTGACTAATTTAACATCGACACACTTCCTTAGATTCTCCATAGTTTTACCAAATACTGAGTTATTCATGAGCTTATATAGACTTTTCAAAATCGCTGGTAGCTATCTCTCTTAAATCTGTGTTCAGCCTTATATAGGGCTCCATCCAAGGGCTTTGATCAAACTTTAGAACTCTGTGTATTTTGTTTAGTTTCATACCTAACGATAGATATAACTGGAGATTTCTGTAGTGAACTATATATTTTGTCTTATCCATCAAATTTGGTACGAGTTTTTCTGCGTTAGCTAACCTTGTAATACCCATCAAGGAGTGTTGATATTCCGACATCCAATCTTTATTCACCATTAATCTTTCGGGAGCTAGCGAATAACTGTTATGATCTTTGTGTAACTCTGTTGGATATTCCAAGTCAACTTCTAGTATGTACCCTTTATCCGCATTGATATTATGGATTTCATTCGCTTCGATATCATCGACCCACTCAAAACCACCCGCGGGTAAATGTTGACTCGGCTCATCCGTACAAATTGTTGGCGTTGAGATATAATACATGTATGTGCGTGTCGGGTTTACTCGGATCATATCCTTCCACTAATTTATTATTAGCGTTAGAATACCTTTTCGCTACCATCGATATACCACCTCTTAATCTCAATAAACAAGTGCATATTGTAATCTGTGAGTAATTTTAGTTCTACACCGGTCTTCTTCAACAATGCATCCCACCATAGTCCGGGACTGGAATAGTACCATGCCGGATCCAAGCTGTAATGTTTTAAACATGTCTTTCGAAATATCTCAAATATATCGGCGAGTAACAGTACATCGGTTTTTAAGTACAGATCGTGATAATCGCCTAAATTCTTACAACCTAATTTATCCCACACCGTTAGAGCGTGTTCATAATCGGCATCGGTTATTTTATCTTCTGTTAAGTTACTAAAGAATGATTCAAAGGGGCGGTAATTTAGTTTCGTCAAATCTAGACCAATCCTCCATATATTCGTAAGGATATACACCTTTTCTCAGCAACAAATGACGGCACCGATCGGTATATTGATTTGTTATTGCAAAGTCATCGGGATTGTTCGCATTAGCTAAATTGTGCAGGGAAGATAACAGAAACTGTATGGAGTCTATGAATCTAAGCCAATTACTTTGCTTTATTCTGGCTTTCCCATCCTTGTCCGTATAATGTATAGTATTGGTCAACGAGAATTGTATGTATTTTTCCATATTATTAGGAATGCATTTTAAGCCGCTGTCGGTCTTTGAGATAGCTTGCATAATGAGATGAGAATCGTATCCTCTAAGGTTATGAAACACAACGAGGATGGGTATTGTTTGAATATTCATTTTTAGTTACGTTATGCACGGCTCCCCGATAATTACCTGTGACATGGCAATGATCTCTTACGGAATCCCCATTCAGGGGTTTATAACAAACATGACAACTAGTTGACTTCTTATAGGCCCTCCAATTTGCCCTCGTCATACACATGGGTTTCTTACCCGATAAATTTTCCCTGATTATTCTCTTCATTTTGTAGATATTCTAGGAAGTTTCCCGCTGCATCGGGACCACTATAAATCACGGGCGGGTTTGTTTACCCATCATACCTTACAACTATATATCCAAATCCACAAGGAATATGATCTTGAGTTTTGTAAATAAAACTATCTTGATTATTGCGCTCAGTATTTTCTATAGGTCTGATAAGCGCTTCAAAGTCGGCGTAAATTACGTAGGGTACTGGCATTTGATTACAATAATGTTCAAATTTTAATATATTTTTCCCCTCTTTAGGCATATCGATCCTGATAGCATTCTGTCCAACACCTCTGCAGTCTTCTTTATGCGCTTCTAATAGATCTTGTCTGCTGTACCCATTTAGGCATCTTTCGCAGAAATATTTCTTTCCTGCATGTTTTGTTTGATCGCATAATAGTCTGTTTAAACTCTTTATCCACGTATCATCTTTTTCGATGGAATATGTTCTGGAGCGGAGCTTATCCTGTGTACAACAATTCCTTTAGAAGAACGTCCGAAAACATTTATGGCTAAATTATTTTGCTTTTCCACCTTATCAATTTGTGATATTGGTGTAGGTTCGTCTATACCATCAAAGTTGAGTCCATCGTTTTTGGGATAGCTCGAAGGCCTATCTGGATTTTTGTCTGTGGGGAACAATGCAGATGTTGTCGCAACTCTTACACAGTCATCGGATTTATTTTTTACATTAATTATGGCTTTTTTCTTCTTATAATACGGGGGTAAATCTATATAAGATCCACCTTTGAAGGGCATATAATTTGCTATATCTAAATATAAACTATCGATTTTATCCACACCCCAACCCGAACCTCTATTAATTAGTCCAGCGTTCTAAAGTTTCCTGTATCCTCTGAATTGATGTATCTAATGATGTGCTTATAGTATCGGATTCGGTTATAACTTCTTGATTGCTACGGAAAAATACTTTACTCAATGACATTTTAATCCTCAGCAGGTATTTCATACTATGTAAATCATCTAATTCCTCGTTAATTTTACTCGATATGATAGGCTTTACATCATTAACATCCATGTTGGAATGAATATCCATCTTCCAACCTCTTAGATATTTACCAATGCCGCCGGATGTGGGTACAAATATTAATTCTTGTTGTTTTTTATCAACATCATCAACTGATTTATTATCAACATCATTAGGTTGATTATTATCTAGTAAAGCGATCAATTCAGCTTTTCTCATTTGAGAATAACCTCTCAGCCCACTGTTTTTTGCTTGAGCTTTGAGTTCTCTAACAGTCTGGGGTTTGTTGTATTCCAAACCGAGTAAATCGATCAATTCAGCTTTTCTCATTCGAGAATATCCACGTAGACCACGTTGCTTTGCCAAAGCTTTCAGCTCTCTGACAACATAAGCCATTGTGATATATATGTGAACTTATGTCTAATTTGTTTGAATTCTACCCAATCTATTTATCTCATTTCAGTAAGCCTTTTTCCTCTCATAAATAATTTGAAACCTTTTCTTGTCAGCACCGTGACTCTTACATAAACAGTAACTACCCTTGACCCCACATACAGAACACGAATAATTAATGTGCCCTTTTCTAATTGCAATGGAATGGATTTCACAAAAATCCGACATACAGTTCTTTCCACAAATTTGTGATTGGCCCAAGCGTATGAATTTACATCTTGATGTGCCTCTCGCCATTTGTGATAAATATACCCTTCTCGTATCATTTGTCTAAATGCATGCCCAGCCTAACATCTCCACTGGTGAGTCATAGCTGTCAGCGCTATTTATAGATTAGCAGTCAGGGTGACATGGTTGATAAGACTCACCCTGCCTAACTAGGTCATGGTTTATGTGTAGTTATTGTGTAGCTATAAATAGCGATGACTGATAACCCAAACATTATGAATACTATCTCACGTATTTTTTGTTCCTCTGATGGTGTATAAAACTGACTTATTGTTGGTCTCTGTATTGGGTCTTTAAATCCTTAAACGTTTCAATTTAATGTCCTTGCTTAAGCAGTTCTTCATTAATAAAATCTAATCTTAATATCCTCTGTTTGGTCCATTGTGACTGGGCTGCTTCGAGTTGTTCTAATGCTTTATTATGTCGTTTACACTCCTCTTCAACTTCTTTAGCGTTTGATTCCCTCATAGTAGAAAATAAAAAAGTACTCCCCGAAAAAGCTTGAGCATTAACAACAGCTCCACGGACCATCATTGCAATTGTTGCCATGTTTATATGAATATAAAATATTCAAATGTTTAATTACTTCATTCTGTCTTTCGGGATAAGCCCTTGTTTGATGAACATATCTTTTGTTGCCATAGCCAATCCAATATCGAGAATGACCATATCGATAACATAACCATTAAAATCTAGCTTGGGTGGTGTGGCTTTAGTAATCATTTTAGCTATACAGGCATAGCCAATGGCCAAGCCGCTGACCACCGCTGAAGGATACGTTGGGTTTACCAACATTTTACCTTCTGTAACTGGAGTAGTCATGCTTCTTATAGCATTATATGGGGGCTAACCTCTAATTGAACTTGTTGTGACATCGGGGGTGACGTTTTCTCTTCTCCGGTCTTATAAAACAACCATACCACCACTATAGCAACAACTCCTACTAGTGCCCAAGTTTTAATCGGACGACTATGTTCAATATTTGAATTATGCATTAGTTTCGCTTTCCTCGCCAGCCCGCCCTTTCTACCAGCTACGATTTTTTGGGGGTTCTTAGTAACTCTGGCTTGTGGTATTTCCTCATTCACATGTACCACAATCTGTGGTGTCACTTGTTGTGATTGTGGTTCCACAATCTGTGTTGGTGTCACTTGAGTCTCCATTATTATTAAGTTGGCACGTATGTTTAAATTGACAATACCTAGCCGTTATTAAAGCGGTGGTGAGTGGAGCTAAGAACATTCCGTATCTATGATAAAACTCACAGCTCACTGAGCTTATAGCGTGTTCGATGAATGGGTCTTTCTCGAGAGATTCGCATAAATACATGCGATGTTCTGCTGGGATAGGGAGAAACGTACTAGCTACAACTGTGTATAGTTGTAACAAAGCCGAACCTATTGTTTAAGTCATGGTAGCTCCCAGTCTAGACTCAAAACGCGCGTACAGTTTTTTAATTTCTTCGTCGGTCATGTTATCAACTTTTTCGATGGTATGATTTTCCCCCAAATATTGGGAACATTTTCCACCGGCTGTCAAAGCGGCATTTGTTCGATGAGTTCGATGAGTTCGTCACATTCCATAATGTAATACCTAAGGAGATATTTAAGTCTAACATAATAAAATATGGCATATCCAATACAGCCCGTAATAATAAACTGTTGCGAAAGAATGAGGATTTCAAGCCACATTATTACATAATAACCGCTAATGTTCAATTTACTTGTGCTATCTTTTTTCTACATTTGTAAACGATCGCCCGGATCAACTCTGTGTACCCCACCGTCATTCATTACCCAATCTCTCGATAGGTATGTTTTATTAACGCTTATAGTCGGGCACAGAATAATAATATGATCGAAAACGTCCCGATAATGACTTTCTAAAATATCTAGAATAAAAGCTGTTTTTCCACAACCAGTTTGCCCGCAGATGATAGCGCAATGCGGTTCTTTAGGTAAAAGATTAATAATAGATTGGTTGCACGAATTGTTCATTCTGTATATTAAGTTGCGCATCCATAATCACATACAAATATATGTTTAATTTACCAGCCGATTCCTGGAGCTTCGTTATCTGTACAGTGACACCCTCGCTGGCATTTTCTATTCTCCTCCGACTGCCGTGTAGTTGGTCATCGTCCGTGGTTCGCATGTCGAGCCATAGCGCATACTTCGTGGTGAGGTATTCACCCATCGATACACCCCCGAGAGACAGATCTTTCACGACCGCGTTAACTTCTGGGCTTCGTTTTATAGAAGGAAGTTTTTTAATCTCATCCCATTGTTGATACGCTAGCATTCCTTGACTATATAGTTGATTAGGAACGCCTTCGATAGTCAATTCTACTTTTGTAATCTTGGGATTGTAGAACTTCTCGGTATTTCTTTTAAATGCATCGGAGGTGTCCTCGAACAACATTAAAATACCCTTCAACGATCTCGTGGGACGTTTAGATTGATATTCCACGTCGTATCTTTTTTGTTCCTGGTGATCTTTCGATGTCGAAGCACGCAATCGTACAAAATGGCTAAACTTCTGGTATACTGGTTACGAATTTGTCTGGCTAATTCAGGATCTGTTATCATATCATACTCCAGCAAGATATTGTCAATGTAATAGCTAGCATCTTCAGCAGCTCTGATTACTCTACTGTAGTCATTAAAAGTGAGTTCGTATTCTAACCTATCACCAAGGGATGCTTGATAAAAGGGCATGTGGGAATCCAGTAATTCAAAGTCTAGCGGAATATAGAATCGGTTACCTAATGCTCCGGCAACAGCGAGATCTTTTACGACAGTTTTATCACCATCTTCAGCACCCACACGCAGTCTCAATGTGTTCCGATTACAAATACCTTGGTACTGTAAGTTTTCCCGCTCTTTATTCGTTCTCCAAAGATCCATGGAACAATAGTATACATCGCTATCATCGATACTCAAAACCTCATTACCGCCAATTTTAATCGCGATTTTCTTGATGATTGCATGACCTATGTTCTGAACAGGCTCCCTTTTAACGTCGGTAGAAGTCAAACTAATCGTAAATGCTAGTCAGACAGTTCCTGGAACTAACACAACATGTGCGCCGAGATTAGGAAAGCGAACTAGAGGCGTTTGATTCTGATCGATGGTACAAGGGTTATTAGTTATAGTTACAGACTGACAAATTGCTTTGACCCCTAACGGATCTCGAAGTCAACGTTGTGGGTTTAACTTGCGTCCGTATTGCGAAGACATTGTTATATTGAAATTATGTAACCTTATGTTTAATATAAAAATGGATGATTTTAATCTAGATGATTTTGATAACCCTAGTACAATTGAAGAGGGTACTGATGAAACCAGCTTTATGAATCTTAACGATGAACTTTTACAATCAACCGTTAATGATTATTACGATACCTTTAAAGATGTTAGCCCAATTGGTCGTGACTGTTCAAAGTTTACGATAGATAGTAAAGGAATATTGCGAATACGCGGCGAACCTGATATTGACCTTCGTCATTATCGTACTCGTAAGCACCTAGCTTTGTCTGCGATAGCCACTAAACATGGCATCAACTTTGTTCGTAATGAAAAAGGTTTTGTAGACCACTCACGATGAGAAAAACTTTCCCCGAAGACTACTAAGGTTCTTCAGACTGTGCGTGATGAACTCGGTAACATAGATAATTTGGAAGAAAGCTCGAAGGTGGCCTTGGACGGACTCGGAGAAATCTTGGATACCTACTACAATAATTCCACAGTCAATGTACCATCCTCGGAGTTCAGTATTAGGGAATTACAAGGTCTTGACAAGGCAATACAAACAATGCGGGAAGAACTCATCTGTAACAAAGCCAAGCTATCCGAACTCGACAATGAGAAACTAGCTTATGAGAAAACAAAACTTGAACAGGCAGGTGATGAGTTCAGTAGACGTCGCGTTGCAGAAAGATTGCGTAACTTAGAAGACGAAAGATCGGCCCACCTCGAAGCGGCTTCTAGTAATAGAAAGGCACTTCGTTCACAAATCAGTCGAATTCGAGAAACTATCCATCAAGTCCTCAACGATGATACTACACTGGCCGATAAAATTAAAACATTGTTCAGAGAACAGGGAATAACCATTGCCAGTATTTTAACCGCATTGGGATTTATTATATCGACTTTGACTCTCGCATTAATCGGTGGCACAGGCGGTACAGGAGGTGGCACACCCCCTAGTGATAAGGGTGGTATAAAAGAGTGGATAAAAAAACATTTAAAAGCATTAGGTTCAGCACTGGGAAAGCTCGCTGGGAAAGCTCACTGGGAAAGCCGCGTCTGCACTTCCCAGTATAAAAGGGAGTATTGTTTCCTGGCTCTTGAATTTATAAGCAAAGACCACCACTTGGCTTAGTCAAAACTTGTTGGCACTGATCGTAGCAATTGCAGGGCTGTTGTACGTATCCGCTAACTATTTAACCAAATCATGAGTAAACCAGCCGCGACTCCACCTACCATAAGAGCTGTTTTTTCATCGATATGTTGTTGATTTTTAGCTGCAATATGTGGTGGCACTTGTGGTTGTGCGTCAGTAGATGTGTTAGTAGATATCTGTGGTTTGACTATTGCCGTTTCGCCTGTATTTGTTTGCATTATTAATTCGGTATTAATATCTGAATTTATACCTGGTTTTTGTTATAACCGATCACTTGACCGATCTTAAGTTCCATATTACTCGGAGACATGTATAGTCCCGGCGCATAAACGTAGTCTACCTTGGATTGAGCGTACTGTAATACATCTTGATAACGCTTTATAGAAGATGGTATGTCTACTGGTGAATTAATAGCATCCTCCAATCTTTACTCGTAGAAACATTAAATTCCTGACTAAACATTCGAATGCTCACCTATTGTACGGATTATTTGATGCATTCCATGCTCGATCCTGCGGTAATGGAGCACTAATTTCTTTAAGTATACGTCTAATCTGATAGTACACGTGAAATGATAAAACAGACTTATTTGGTTCAAATCCTGGGGCATAAAGAGATACACCACATCCTGTTGTGGCACACCATATGGCAAAGTTTAACTGATTCTGCCAAAATTGCATCGGAGTGTAGAAACAAATCGTGCACCATTTTAACGCTAGGTGCCGTGACTCTGTATTTTTCACAGCTATCAGGGAATTTAACAAAACACTTAACACCAGAGGCACTTACTAAAATCGACTGATTAGTAATGTAAGTTGATTTCATATTTAAGTTATGATATAGTATCATTGTATATTTAATATGTATGTCACACTCCCGGGAATAACAAATGGTCAGTCTATTGAACTGCTTCATACTATCGATAACTCGGATGGTCAACTTGAAGTCGCTCTCTGCGATGTAACGTATTACCCACGGTGGCCCAATATCAGTGCTGCAAGAGGTAATAATTGGTTATTAGGTGAAATAGGTATTACAGTGAATGCTCACTTAATGATGAATTTTTTAAGCCTAATGGAGTTAGTCTCACACAAAATGAGTCGAATGGGATGCAGTAATTAAGCGTTGGAGAAGATAATTTAATTCTTGCTGAGATGTTAGCAGAAACACTTGGACTTGCGAACGGAGCATTATTGCCACCCAACAAAACAGTGCATGGAGATAAATTACCTGATCTAGTTCCCTATAAAGAGTTGTGTATCCATCTTAATCAGATAAGCACGACGGATAATATTCAACTCGAAAGTCCTTCAACTCTACTCAGAGCAGTTCCAGTCAAAGATGAAAAATATAATGGCGGTAGAATGAAATCTTTCTCATCATTACAATATAAAAAATTAAAGCGTGGAATTATTTCAGACCTCAAAATGTCTGTATTAGATGTAAAGCATCAACCTGTACATATAGGATACTTGAGTGTAACACTCAATATTATAAATAATGGTTGATTCACCAGGCCCTGGAACACTCAGACAATGTAATACAATTGCGCTTTCTGATCTCAGAGACACAGAAGGATTCGGTAAACCCGGTACCGATGGTAAGTTATACGCTTTACACTTACAAGATAATGTATACAAGCAGACAGAAGTTACATTCACAGGTAATCTAGGAGATGTAAGCGATGTTGACGTTAGTAGACTCCATAAAAACACTTCGTAAAATCTTACTCGCAACGATGATAATAAATGGACTTTCATCGAAGCAAAAATTGAGTGGCTATTGAATATCGTCATTACCTCACAGTATGTGATGACGGATAAGGCACATAATTTAACTAAGATAATAAATAGTGGGGTCGTACTCGGGGCTTGTATCCCATCAAAACGAAAAAGTGTGTTAGTCTCTCCCCTGCCAGAAAACCCAGGTTTAAATGTTATTTAGTCGTCCAGCAGTAAAAAATGTTAGTTTAAATTTGGTTACTGAATTCAATGATATAAAACAGAACTTGAATGCTATACCTGATCTTTCTACGCTTATTATTGAAGACTTGTTTGGAGATGCACCAGAAGATGCCTTCAAAATATTACCAGGTCTATCGATTTAATGGCTAAAAAAACACCAACGTCAACGTTGCAGTATTATGCATATTGGAGCATCACCCGTTGCAACCCTTGAAGGGGTCCAAATTATTAAAAGTGACAGCATTTCTCTTACTAAGATATTCATGTATAATATACATTTGATAAGGTTGATGCATACTCTCAAAACATTTAAGCAAGACCAATAAAAGACTATTATATGATATAATAATATACACTATGGGTTTATATCTGGCGCTCGATGAAGTTGATGGATTTCAATTACATCAAATAAGCGACATAAAAGATCGAATAGATAAGGAGAGGGAGTTTAGACTTGGATTGTATAAAAAGTATCGCAGAGCCGTGAATGCTCTCGACGGAGTTGACACCACGCTTGTAACAGCTAGCATGGGTCTCGGTGTAGCCTAATAGTTTATTATCAACTATAATTGCCGCGCCTATTGTACTTGGATAATATTTGGATACTTGCCGAGGCAAAGTTGAACAGCATTGAGGATCATATTTCAACAGCAATGGCTGATTGTAAGATATCCGAGGAGGAGTTTCGTTTAGTTTTTTCAGAACTCACCAAATACAACTCAATGAAGCAGGAGATTCGATCAAATTCTCGTAAGACAAGTGATATTAGCGAAGACGAGAAAAAAAAGTTCATAGAACAGGGGAGACAACAAGCGCGTCAATTATTCCGTGCCAAAACCAAAGAACTGGTTGGAGATTAAAAATAGATTTCTTACTATCATTAGATCACATTCAGAAGAATGCTTACGTAAGTATATAATAATGGAGTATTACAAACCAACAAAGGAAGAACTCGAAAAAGCTATCGAAGCATTTATGCTCAGGGACAAAATTATCAAATGGAGAGAATTACCACAAGGTATATATTATATCAGTGATGTCAAACCAACCAAATACGGTCATCAATTGTTACTTTCCAATTACCAAGAAGAGTATATAGTCTGGTCTCCTAGTAAAATGAACGAAGAACAAAATGTTGAATATCACTTCGTTAAAAAAAATGGTATATGTATGAATAAAAATAATAGAGAATATTTTCATTACAATTTAGTTTAATCTCATGACTATCGTTGAATCGCATCATCATTTACACATACAAAATTCCCCCTGTAGTGGTGGTATCGGTATATAAATCTGGCTCCAGTGGAAGTGGTCCAGAATCACCATTACCTATAAAAATTTATATCATAGAAGCATTGATAGGTTTGAAAATGGCTCCAAGTGGTGGTGAGCTAGAGCCATTTTCATTACAATTTAGTTTAATCTCATGATGATTGTTGAATCGCATCATCATTTTTGCCGAAAAAATTTCATCTGTAGTAGCAGTATAGGTATATAAATCTGACTCCAGTGGAAGTGAGCCAGAATCACCATTACCTATACTACTGCATTAATTTCACTTTTTCAACTCAAGTACAATAGCATATAAATGCATTTACCTATCATCACAAATGTCAGAAAGACAAAAAGAAACTTACATTTGTGCTCCAACATACTTTCATACAGACTGACAATCGGCAGACAACATGGAGAATCACACAGCACATGTACATCTAATGCATGGAGATTGTGTGCTCACACCTGATCACATGACAGGAAGAAGTGAAATTGAGGCTTCGACATTCATTTCAAATTATACAAAAAGCTCATTGCCTGGGTTTGAACTCACAACCAGCAACCTTACTGGAATTCAAGTCTACATCAATATATCCTCTCGATCACAGAGAAGCATAAGAGCTCCTGAACAAATTAACATCATTAACCTAATCATTAGAAGAAAACTTTCATCTTGTCATATTCACGTAAAGTGAACAAATAAATGTTAAAGAAAAAAGTGACGATTTAGTTGAAAAAACCTTATCAACCATTCAATCCATTTAAGCAGTTACAAAAAAAACAATCTTTTTGTAAGATTGCATAATCTTAATCATGCCTGGGAACTTTGGAGTAACGATTGGAGAGGAGATCTTATGAATTTGAAGAGATGTTTAGCTTATATTGTTACAAAATTTGTGCAACTAAACGATACCGCAAATGCTTGGAATGAATTTCTGTATGATAAAACAGAAAATAATTTTACTAAACCAGGAGTTGTAAGAGTTAATGAGTCAATAAGAACTTATGTAAGGGCAATTCTTGGTGCACAATCACAAACACGAACGGGAATAATTGGTTCTGGGATGGGGCCCGATGCGCAAAAACAGTTTGTCGCAAACGTAGAGGATGCTATTAATTCACCAGTTGACATACCATCTTCTATAAAACATTATCAAGATGTATTACAGTATGCTCAATCCAAAGTAGACTACGTTTATGGAGCAGGTCATACATGTCTCCGAGTAATATGGAACTTAAGATCGGCCAAGTGATAGGTTATAATAATAAAATAGTTATTGCTACCGATCAACAAAAACCAGGTATAAATTCAGATATTAACACCAAATTAACAACGCAAACAAACACAGGTGAAATAGGAATAGTAAAGCCACAGACACCACCAGTTTCACAGCCATCTAACGACGCACAACTACAAGTGCCACAAGTGCCACCACATATTGCCGCTAAAAATCAACAAAATCGATGAAAAAAACAGCACTTATAGTCGGTGGAGTCGCGGCTGGTTTACTCACGTTTTGGATAAATAGTCTTTAACGGATAAGTGAACAGCCCGGCAATTGCAACGATCAGTGCCCACAAGGTTTGACTAAGCCAATTGGTGGTTTTTGCTAATAAATTCAAGAGACATGAAACAATACTCCCTATTATACCTGGAAGTGCAGACGCGGCTTTCCCAGCGAGCTTTCCCAGTGCTTCTCCTAATGCCTTTAAATGCTTTTTTATCCACTCATTTACACCACCCTTTTCACTAGGTGGTGTGCCACCTCCTGTACCACCACCACCGGTTAACGCGAGAGTCAAAGTCGATATAATAAATCCCAATGCGGTTAAAATACTGGCAATGGTTATCCCGTTTTCTGAACAATGTTTTAATTTTAACGGCCAGTGTAGTAACAGTGTTGAGGACTTGATGGATAGTTTCTCGAATTCGACTGATTTGTGAATGAAGTGCCTTTCTATTACTCGAAGCTGCTTCGAGGCCAGCCCATCTTTCGTCTTCTAAGTTACGCAATCTTTCCACAACGTGGCATCTACTGAATTCATCGCCCGCCTGTTCAAGTTTTCTTTTCTCTTGATCTATATGCTTGTTGAGTTCAGATAGCTTGGCTATATTATTGATGAGTTCTCCTCGCATTGTTTGCAGTGCCTTGTCAGGACCTCATAATTCCCTTATATTGTTAACAACGTGTGTGGTCTGACGTTGATTAATGAATAATTTGCATAGTGTTTCAAGGCATATAGATGTAATGGCTCCAGGGTAATGAGCCTTTGCAATTAAATGTTCTTCAGACAATTGCTGTCGTAAATCAGTCGCTATGACAACTTCCCTCCGTTACGTGAAGCTTGGACCCCAAGCTTACATGACTTTTTCACCAACGAAAACAACCATGCAAATGTGAACAAAATCAGTTACATGAAATCCTTATGCAACAAATATATCTATGCAATGACGGTATGAAAGTGATCATCTAGTCAATTTGATTTAGTGCCAGTTTGAAAACTAAACCAAGTGATCTTTGTAGTGTGCAATTTCACTACAAGGTCATTACCGCTTTGCACAGATTCAATAAATATATCACTGAAGGTTCTCTGAATACAGGAGTCTGGTTTGGCGGTGCGACTCAGTGCCGAATAATGATAATGAGTAATGTCATAAAAAGTACAAATTAAACATCTCAGCAAATATTTCGCATAAAGAAATTTGAAACAATGAGTCTAACTTTACCGAGCAACTCAAACGGTACTTGTGAGTACTATTGCCCTTTTATGTACAATGGGTCCTCTTCCCGTGTCTTTGACGGAGCTTGCCCAGATATTGTGGGTGCGATGCCCAAGAAAAAAAAATCCTTAATTCCGACATCAAAACTCTGAAATGCTGAATACTGCTGTGTTGTTAATTACTTAATACTGACATACAATAAACATATGTGTGGGAGTGGCTAACCCAAGAATATCCCTAATCTGAATTCAAAGTCCTAGACAATACATTCAATTTTGTACCAAACTGTGCACATTAATAACTTGTAACAAATGACATTTTTGGCGTTTAGATTTTTGAAATAACGAGTCGAGCTTTAAGGTGTCACTCGATAACCCTACAGCTTAGGTTTGTCTGGGCCCTAGCTGCAACTATATGTCTGGCGTGGCCTGGAGACTTTTCAAAGATTCCCTACACAATAACTTTAAAGATCTAGCTTGACTAAAGATGCAATTTGGAGTATATTGCACATATATAAAATTGAATTTTGGGAAGACACATTTTGGCATTAATATGCCTGTTCTGGCTTTGATCAAACATACCTGGTTGCACTTATCAACAGTCACACAATATATATTCTGGATTGAGTCCATGTAAGTAAACACAAATTGGTAAGTCCCAATAAGATATCTTGTACACAGTGTCCATCTTGTAGGTGGCTGTGAGGCGGTTTCTGTATTGTGCAGGGTCTGCATGATGATGGCTGTGGTCGGATCTCTGTGGGATAGGTGTGTGTACTTCATTTCTTAGGTCATGTGCAGGAACGACATCTTGAAGGGGAAGTCTTAGCAGTGTTGCTAAGATATTCGAGCAGGGAAGGTTTGGGATCGGAGAACTTGTTCTTGATCGGAGAGGTTCATGTTCTTCCTTCAATCTTGTTACAGGCCATTTCTTCGTTCTTGGTGATTGGCCTCCAGGAAGGTAGTATATCCTTTAAATAAGAGACGGTCACTTCCTACAGTTTTGTGAACCATATGCCATTCTGCAAAAAGTTACAGGAAAGGACAGACTAAGAAATCTGTCATACCCGATAGCTCCACCAAATTAACAACGCGTGTGGTCTGATGTTTATTAATGAATAATTTGCATACTCGTATATGCAAGGGGCCGACGTACGGTTCTCAGTAAGGAGTGACAACTTGGAGACGATGGCTTGCGGTATATACAGTTTTACTTTATACATGTAGATATATACATACAAAAGACACTATGTGCCAGGTCAGCACATAGTGGTAGTGGTTGTTGTCTAGGTGCCCCGGAGCACCCAGCCTAACACTAGCTAGGCTAAGGGTAAGACCTTTCTTCTTTCCTTTCTCTTTGGACCAAGGTTTATATAGCCAAGGTAAGTAATAAATATAAATGTAAACAGTAATTCATCAGCAGGATGGCAGACGGTCGATGTACACAAAAATGGGAATTAACAATAAGGATTAGCATCTCATAAATAACAGCAATCAAGTGTTTCAAGGCATATAGATGTCATGGCTCCAGGGTAATGAGCCTTTGCAATTAAATGTTCTTCAGACAATTGGTGTCATAAATCAGTAGCTTTGACATTGTACTCAAAGGATGGTGGTACCTGTAACGTGGAATTATCGTAGCAGGTATCCAAGATTTCTCCAAATCCGTCCGAGGCCAGCCTCGAGCTTTCTTCCAAATTATCTTTATCTATGTTATCGAGTTCATCATGCACAGTCCGAAGAACCTTAGTAGACTTCGTGGAAAGTTTTTCTCATGAGTAGTCTACAAAACCTAATTCATTACGAACAGTGTTGATGCCGTGTTTACTAGCTATCGTAGACAAGGATAGGGGCTTACGAGTACGAGAATTCATAAGATCAATATCTGGAGAGACACGCAGTCGCAATATTCGTTGAACTTTGAATAGTCACGACCAATAGGAGTTTCTTTTAAGGCATCGTAATAATCATTGATGGTTGATTGCAAAACTTCCTTGTTAAGATTCATAAAGCTGGTTTCATCAGTACCCCCCTCGATTGTACAAATATAAGTTAGGTTATCTAGATTAACATCATCCATTTTTTATATTAAACATAAGGTTACATTATTTCAATATAAACAATGTCTTTGCAATACGGACGCAAGTTAAATCCACAACTTAGACTTCGGGATCCATTAGGGGTCAAAGCAATTCACCAGTCTGTAACTATAACTAATAACCAGAGTACCATTGATCAGAATCAAACACTTCTGGTTCGCTTTCCTAATCTAGGCGCTCGCGATGTGTTAGTTCCAGGAACTGCCCGACTATCATTTAATATTAGTTTGACTTCTACTGATGCTAACAGGGAGCCTGTTCAGAACATAGGTATTGCAATTGTTAAGAAAATTGCGATTAAAATTAGCGGTAATAAGGTTTTGAGTATTGACGACAGGGATGCTTATTTCTGTTACATGGATCTCTGTAGAATGGCTAAAGAACGGGAAAACTTACAGTACCAAGGTATTTGTAATCAGAACACATTGAGACCGTGTGTTGGTGCTTCTACAAGCGATAATGCAATCGTAGAAGATAAGGCTGTTGCTGATCCATTTGGTAACAGATTCTATATTCCGCTCGACTTACTAGAGTTAGTGAATTACTAGATAGTCACATGCCCTTCTATCAAGCATCCCTAGGTGATAGGTTAGAATACGAACTCACTTTTAATGACTACAGCAGAGTAATCAAAGCTACTTAAGATGCTAGCTATTCTATTGACAATATCTCACTGGAGTACGATATGATAACAGATCCTGAATTAGCCAGACAAATTCGAAACCAGTATACCGGAAGTTTATCCATTTTGTACGATCGCGTGCTTTGACACCGAAAGATCACCAGGAACAAAAGAGACACGACGTAGAATATCAATCTAAACGTCCCTGCTAGATCGTTGAAGGGTATTTTAATTTTGTTCGAGGACCCTTCTAAAGCATTTGCAAGAGATACCGAGGCGTTCTACAACCCCAAAATTACAAAAGTAGAATTGACTATCGAAGGCGTGCCTAATCAACTATAAAGTCAAGGTATGCGAGCATATCAACAGTGGGATGAGATTAAAAAACTCCCTTCTATAAAACGTCCAGAAGTTAACAAAGGCGTGAAAGATCTGTCTCTTGAGGATGTAACGATGGCTGAATTCCTTACCACGAAGTATGCACTATGGCTCGACAAGCCAACCACAGATGATGACCAACTACACAGTAGTGGGTAGAGAATAGAAAATGCCAGTGAGGGTGTCACTATACAGATAACGAAGCATCAGGAAGCAGCTGGTAAATTAAACTTATATTTGTACATGATTATGGACACGCAACTTAAAATACAGAATGGAAGATTCGTGCAAGCGATCAGTTAATAATCTTTTACCTAAAGAACCGCATTGCGCTATCATCTGCGGGAAAACTGGTTGCGGAAAAACAGCTTTTATTCTAGATATTTTACAAAGTCATTATCGGGATGTTTTCACCAATATTATTATTCTGTGCCCGACTATAAGCATTAATAAAACATACCTGTCGAGAGATTGGGTAATGAATGATCCAGAGGTGTACAAAGTTGATCCGGGTGATCGTTGACAAGACTATTTACGAGTATGTCATGAAAAATTAAAAGGAAAATCAACCCTTTTCATAATAGACAACTGCAGTGCGAGTAAAGAACTTACCAAAATGAAAGATATGTATTCATATTTAGCATTCTCCCGTCGCTGCTTATGCAATTGCTTAGGAAAAATATGGCAAAATTATCAAAAATAGCAAAAATATAGCAAAGAATATAGCAAATGCTTAGCAAAAAAAAATTACTGCAAATTATAGCAAAATTATAGCAAATAAATTTAGCAAAAATACGATAAATTGAACATTAGTGGGTTATTATGCAATATTTCATTATGTTAGGCTTAAATATATCCTTAGGTATTACATTATAGAATACAGATAACAAAGAGAAAGACTCACGGCTTTGGTAGCCGGTGGAAAATGTTCCCAATATTATGGGGAAAATTATACCACTGAAAAAATATGATAACATGACCGACAAAGAAATTAAAAAACTGTACGAGTGTTATGAGTCTAGACTGGGAGCTACCATGACTTAATTAAACAATAGGTTCGGTTATGTTACAACTATACACAGCTGTAGCCAGTACGTTTCTTCCTATCCTGGCAGAAAATCGCATGTATTTATGCGAATCTCTCGAGAAAGACCCATTCATCGAACACACTATAAGTGCAGTAAGCTGTGAGTTTTATCATAGATACGGAATGTTCTTAGCGCCACTTACCACAACTTTAATAATGGCTAGGTATTGTCAATTTAAACATACGTGCCCATCTATTAATAATGGAGATGGAAATACAACAAGCGAACGAGGAAACACAAGCGATTGCACCACAAACACAAGCGATTGTGGAAACACCACAAGCCCTGATTGCACCACAAGTCAGAGTGACTAAGAATCCTCGAAAAGTTGCAGCTGGTAGGAAGGGTGCGCTAGCGAGGAAGGCAAAGGCCTACAATACTGAACATAGCCCGATTAAAACTTGGGCTCCCTATGTACTAGGGGTTGTTGCTATAGCATCGGTATTGCTTTTAAAGACCGACGAAGAGAAAACACCACAAGTTCAAAAATTAGATGAGGTTCAATTAGAGTTAAACCCTCATGTAATGTTATAAAAGTATAACTACTCCAGTTTCAGACGGTAAAATGTTGGTAAACGCAACGTATCATTCAGCTGTGGTCAGCGGCTTGGCCATTGGCTATGCCCGTATAGCTAAAAGGATTACTAAAGCCACACCAAGCTAGATTTTAATGGTTATGATATCAGTATGATGGTTCTCCATATAGGACTAGCAATGGCAACAAAAGATATGCTAATCAAACAAGTAAGTAAACATTTGAAATTTATAAACATATAAGCATATCATGCCATCAATTGCGATGATGGTCGGTGGAGCTATTGTTAATGCTCTAGATTTTTCGGGGAGTGATTTCTTATTTTCTAGAATGAGAGGAGAGGAGCAGAAAAGACATAATATAGCATTAGAACAACTCGAAGTAGCCCAGTCACAAGACAGACAGAGGATGTTGAGATTAGATTTTATTAATGATGAACTGTGTAAACAAGGACATTCAATTCAAACGTTTAAGGATGTTTAATCTGCCATGCACGAATACTTCCATGTTTATTGAAAGACACTTGACCCAATACGGAGACCAACAATAAGTCAGTTGTATACACTGTCAGAGGCTCAGAAAGACCACGAGATAGCATTGATAATGTTTGGGTTGTCTGTAGTTGCGATTTTCAGCTACACAATTACGCATAATCTATGATCTATGATGAGCTGAGCCATATCAGCTATTAGTAACCCTGACTGCTTGGCTATGTCGTGCTGACTGGCCAAGCTATAAATAGCGATGACTCAACTGCTCACCAGTGGAGATGTGATTTGCATTTAGACAAATGATATGATAGATGTATAACCATGAATCTGTGCGGATTTACACTCATGGGAAAAAAAATTCAATGCAACCGGCGTTGTGTTGGTATATACTGTGGTGTACATGCCTATTACATCAGACAGGGAAATACAAATTTTACGTGTTCTGTATGTGGGATAGGGGTCAAAGGTCGTGATTGTTTATGTAAGAAACACGGCACTGATAGGGTCAGGAACCAGATTATTTACGCTAGGAAGAGAGATTACATCAACAAGAGGAATAGGTTAGGGAGAATACGTATTTAGATATATGAAAAACAACCATTTATAGATTTGACTCATTTTGCATATACCATTAAATCACAATGTTTTTTGTCAGAGAGTTGAAGGCTTTGGCAAAACAACATGGTCTACATGGTTATTCTCGAATGAGAAAAGCTGAATTGTTTACCTTCCTCGGTTTGGAATACAACAAACCCCAGACTGTTAGAGAACTCAAAGCTCAAGCGAAAAAAAGTGGGCTGTGAGGTTATTCTTGAATGAGAAAAGCTGAATTGATCGCTTTACTAGATAATAATCAACCTAATGATGTTGATAATAAATCAGTTGATGATGTTGATAAAAAACAACAAGAATTAATATTTGTACCCACATCCGGCGGCATTGGTAAATATCTAAGAGGTTTTACTGAATGTTGATAAAAATCAACCAGATGATAAAAAAAATCAACCCGTTGAGTTAAGATTTGTACCCACAGATGGTGTTGGTAAATATCTAAGAGGTTGGAAGATGGATATTAATTCCAACAGGGATGTTAATGATGTTAAGCCCATCGTATCGAGCAAAATTAACGAGGAGTAAGCTGGTATTTTAAACAAACGGTTATAATGTCATTGAGTAAAAATGACGCTGAATATACGGAACCTTATATCCGGAGCAATCAAGAAGTTATAACTGAATCTGATACTATAAGCGCATCATTATATGCATCAATTCAATGGATACAGGAAACTTTAGAACGTTGGACTAATAGAGGTTCGGGTTGGTGTGTGGATAAAAATCGATAGTTAATATTTGGATATAGCATATTATATGCCTTTCAAAGGTGGATCTTATATAGATTTACCTCCGTTTATTAAGAAAAAAAGCTATAGTTAATGTAAAAAAATAAAGGTGATGGCTGTTTAAGAATTACGATAAGATCTGCATTGTTCCCCACAGACAAACATCCAGATAGACCTTTAATGGTATAGACGAACCTACACCAATATCACAAATTGATAAGGTGGAAAAGCCAAATTATTTAACTATAAAAGGTTTCGGACATTCTTCTAAAGGAATTGTTGTACACAGGATAAGCCACGCTCCAGAACATATTCCCAGAGTCAATTCATTTCTAATCGAAAAAGATGGTAAATATCATAATACATGGATAAAGAGTTTAAGCAGACTATTATACTATCAAACAACCCATAAGGAAAAGAAATATTTCTGCGAAAGATGCCTGCATGGTTACAGCAGACAGGATCTATTAGAAGCGCATCATTATATGCAACAATTCAATGGATACAAGAAACTTTAGAACATTGGACTAATAGAGGTTCGGGTTGGTGTGTGGATAAAAATCGATAGTTAATATTTGGATATAGCAAATTATATGCCTCTCAAAGGTGGATCTTATATAGATTTACCTCCATTTATTAAGAAAAAAAAGCTATAGTTAATGTAAAAAAATAGAGGTGATGGCTGTTTAAGAATTACGATAAGATCTGCATTGTTCCCCACAGACAAACATCCAGATAGACCTTTAATGGTATAGACGAACGTACACCAATATCACAAATTGATATGGTGGAAAAGCAAAATAATTTAGCTATAAAAAAATTCGGACATTCTTCTAAAGGAATTGTTGTACACAGGATAAGCCACGCTCCAGAACATATTCCCAGAGTCAATTCATTTCTAATCGAAAAAGATGGTAAATATCATAATACATGGATAAAGAGTCTAAGCAGACTATTATACTATCAAACAACCCATAAGGAAAAGAAATATTTCTGCGAAAGATGCCTGCATGGGTACAGCAGACAGGATCTATTAGAAGCGCATAAAGAAGACTGCAGAGGTGTTGGGCAAACTGCTATCAGGATTGATATGCCTAAAGAGGGAAAAATTATATTAAAATTTGAACATTATTGTAATCAAATGACAGTACCGTATATAATTTATGCTGACTTCGAAGCACTTATCAAACCTATAGAAAATACCGAACACAATACTGAATGTAGTTTTACGTACAAAACTCAAGAACATATTCTTTATGGGTTTTCATAATAGTTGTAAGGTATGATGGGAAAACAAACCCGCCCGTGATTGATAGAGGTCCCGATGCAGCGGGAAAGTTCCTAGAATACCTACAAAATGAAGAGAGAATAATCAGGGAAAATTTATCACGTAAGAAACCCATGTGTATGACGAGGGATGATTGGAGGGCTTATAAGAAGTCAACGAGTTGTCATGTTTGTAATAAACCACTCAATGGGGATTCCGTAAGAGATCATTGTCACTTCACGGGTAATTGTCGGGGAGCCGCTCATAACGAGTGTAACCTATCAACAAAAAATGAATTCTCAAACAATACCCATCCCCGTTCTGTTTCATAACCTTAGAGGATATGATTCTCATCTCATCATGCAAGCTATCTCAAAGACCGACGGTGGTTTAACATGCATTCCTAATAATATGGAAAAATATATCTCATTCTCGTTGACTAAAACTATACATTATACGGACAAGGATGGGAAAGCCAGAACAAAACAAAGTAATGGACTTAGATTCATAGACACCGTACAGTTTCTGTTATCTTTCCGGGACAATTTAGCTAATGCGAACAATCCCGATGACTTTGCAATAACAAATCAATATACTGATCGGTTAACTCGTCATTAGTTGCTGAGAAAAGGTGTATATCCTTACGAATATATAGATGATTGGTCTAGATTCGAGGAAACTAAATTACCACCCCTTGGATCATTCTATAGTAACTTAACAGAATCTAAAATAACCGATGTCGATTATGAACATGCTCTGATGGTGTGGGATAAATTAGGTTGTAAGAAGTTAGGTGATTATCATGATCTGTACTTAAAAACAGATGAACTGTTACTCGCCGATATATTCGAGATATTTAGAAAGACATGTTTAAAACAATACGGCTTGGATCCGGCATGGTACTATTCCAGTCCCGGACTATCGTGGGATGCATTGTTGAAGAATACCGGTGTAGAACTAAAATTACTCACCGATTATGATATGCACTTGTTTGTTGAGAAAGGAATAAGAGGTGGTAAAAGGTATTCTAAGGCTAATAATAAATTAGTGGAAGGATATGATCCGAGTAAACCCGACACACACATATTATAACTCGACGCCAACAATTTGTACAGATGGGCTATGAGTCAACCTTTACCCACGGCTGGTTTTGAGTGGATAGATGTGAATGATATTAATGGGATATTAATCCCTACAGATTCCGATAATGGGTACATACTAGAAGTTGACTTGGAATATCCAACAGAGTTACACAAAGATCATAACAGTTATCCGCTAGCTCCCAAAAGATTAATGGTGAATAAAGATTGGATGTCAGAATATCAACACTCCTTGATGGGTAATACAAGGTTAGCTTACGCAGAAAAACTCATACCAAATTTGATGGATAAGACAAAATATATAGTTCACTACAGAAATCTCCAGTTATATCTATCGTTAGGTATGAAACTAAAGAAAATACACAGAGTTCTAAAGTTCGATCAAAGCCCATGGATGGAACCCTAATTAAGACAGAACACAGATTTAAGAAAGATGGCTACCAGTGGTTTATAGGTTCATGAATAACTCAGTATTTGGATAAACTATGGAGAATCTAAGGAAGCGTGTTGATGTTAAATTAGTCAGATCTAATGAGGAAGAAAGACTCAGGAAACTTATAGCCAGTCCGGCTTTTAACAGAAGCAAGATATTCGATAACGACTTAGCCGCACTACATATGTAGAAGAGTAATATAAAATTCAACAGACCTGTGTACATTTGTATGAGTATTCTTGACTTGTCAAAACACTTAATGTATGACTTTTATTACAACGAACTTAAGAAGCAATACGGCGATAGGTGGGATGTGTTATATACCGATACAGATTCTTTGTTGATGGAAATACAAACTGATGATGTATATAAAGATAGGGCAGAAAAAAATCGATATGTACGACACGAGCGATTACCCAAAAGATAATCCACTGCAGAGCGTAGTAAATGAAAAGGTGTTAGGTAAGATGAAGGATGAATGTTCTGGGACCCCTTTTGCGGAGTATGTCTAACCCTGATGATGGAGAGATAAGAAAAGCTAAGGGTGTTAAGAAGTATGTGGTAAAAAAGCATATCAAACACAAACAGTATAAAGAAGCATTATTCAATGGTAGAATATTCAAACACGAGATGAACTCTTAAAGAAGTGTCAATCACAGGATATATGGATTAAGAATGAACAAGAATCCCCCTGAGATACAAAGAGATGGATTGTTAAGGATCGTGTAACTACCTATGCTTATGGTTATGCTGGTAATACTGTATCGTTGGGAACTATGAGCAACTCTTCTGTACAAATGCCCTGCCCGGTCCACCTTTAAGATAATAAAGAATAGGCTCTCCTTCTTTCATAACCAACCGACTAATGTTATATATCTTAAGGGACCAAATCGGATTGGTTGCACGACGTAGGCCTCCTTCGAGTTCACCGGGCTGGTATAAATATCTTACACTTACTCTATCCGGAAGTTTTTGTTCTTTGGCTCTCCTCGGTGCTGAAGATTCGGAAGTCACAGATTTCATTTTAATCGCATCGGATGGTTTCTTCTGGATTAACCTCGTTACTTCATTATTCAGCGCTGATATCACAGCTGATGATCGTGTCACCCATTTGGTTGATCTTAATAGTTCTGATTTAATTTCAATCCCATACTGACAGCCAAACAAATGTTCCGCTAATGTCCGGTTAAATCTTTCGACGATAGCTTGACTATGGTGGGCCTCTTTTTCACCACGCCTGATTTCGACATCGTGCTTTGTTAACAGTTTAGTTAATGATCCCATAAACTCACGACCGGGATCAACTTGAAATATACTGCTCACACAAAGTAGGGGACATTGAAAAGTTATGACGAACAGTTTCAGAATTATGTTTAATTTTCATTGGGAAACAATAATAATGTTGAAATAAGGATGTTAAGAAACACTTTTGAAAGTAATGACTTTGATCAAGCTTCAATTTCATTATGTAGACACAGGAAAGTTCATGAGGGGTAGAAACCCAAAAGTCACAAATGGGTTAATACCGGGTTGGCCCACCATTAGCAGTCAAACAAGCATTACACCGACATCTCATACTCCTAATTATGCGACCAATGTGAACTTGGGGAATCCTCTGCCATTCCTTTTGGAGTGCCACGCCCAGTTGTTGCAAGTCTGGACATGGGGGATGCCGCCTCTGCACTCGTCTTCCGAGCATATCCCACACATGCTCTATAGGGGAGAGGTCGGGGGACATCGCTGGCCATGGAAGAGTTTCAATTTGGTGCCGCCGCAAATGGTTAAGGACGACGTGCGCACGGTGAGCCCTGGCATTATCGTCCTGGAAGATGAAACCCTGTCCGTGACGGTGTGCAAATGGCAGGACATGTGGCGTGGGGATGTTGTCCCGATAGTAAACATCCGTAACTCTTCCTTGGCAGATGTGGAGATCGGTTCTGCCTGTCACCGTGATTCCACCCCACACCATAACAGAACCCCTCCCATACCGATCATGTGGAATCATGGCAGCTGGCTGATGACGCTCACAAGGACGACGCCAGACACGATGACGGCCATCATTGAAGTCTAAAGAGAACCTCGACTCATCACTGAACATCACATGGGACCACCTGGCATTGCTGCACCTCTGGTGACGACCACACTCTCGCCGGGCTTGTCTGTGACGGTTTGTTAGGGGTAATGTGATGTAAGGTCGCCTTGCTCGAAGTTCTGCAGCATGGAACCGGTTTCGTACCGTCTGTGTGGAGATGAGATTCCCAGTTGCATGTATGTGAACCTCCTGCAGCTGTGTCGCATTTAAACGTCGATCACGGAGGGCTCCAGTGATGATCCGCCGGTCATCACGTCTGGTTGTGCATTTTGGACGACCACTTCGGGGTCTGTCTTGAACCCTTCCAGTGGCAATGTAACGTGCCAACAACCGGCTAACTACTGACTGTGAGACATGCAGTTGTGCTGCTGTGTAGGCCTGCGTTCTTCCGGCCTGGATCATCCCAATTGCTCTCAATCTTTCGTCTTCTCGTAACCTTCGCATTGTGGAAAGTGGTGAAGTGATGGATGAACTTGGTCCAAAACCCATGTTAACACCCATTTTTGCACGTGAGGCACTTGGATTTTGTCATTTGCACGTGTGACACAAGATGTGATTTCTCATCCACACCCCCTGGTACGTTTGGGTGCAATTGTCCTGGATGCAAGGGCATCTGGTGGTCATTGTGAGGCATGCTCAGACTGACCTATGCTTTTCCTCAATCATACATAAATTATTTGTAGGCCTCTATATTACTGTCTGTGTGCCACTGATTATAATTTCAATATCCCCTACTTTTGTGAGCAGTATAGCAAAGGCAATTTTAGTGGTCCGCGTTTATATATGAGACTCAGTGCATTAGCTACTTCTGTTAAATCTTTTGAGGTTAATGGCTCAGCCTCCTTGTAGCGACTAGCCACATCCACTACGTTTTGCGTCTTACCTTATCATGGGGAAGAAACAAGAGGTCAGCCTGATGAACTTCATTCGTTGTAAAAATATCAAACTTCTTCCTCGGTATATAACGCGGTGCCGGTAAGTATATTTGCCACATCGCTTGTTTCTTTAGCCAATCCTTGGCCACATCTTTAGATACCTTAGGCGCGGTGGCAATTTTTTGTATTGCTCCTATACCTTTCCAATATCCTCGTGGGCTATAGTAAATTTTATCCATTATTAATTAATATTGATGTTTCTTTTAATACGACACATGACGATCGTTGAATCGCATCATCATTTTTGCATAAGAAATTCCCTCTGTAGTAGTGATATAGGTATATAAATCTGGCTCCAGTGGAAGTGGTCCAGAACCCCCATTCCCTATTCTACTCTATGAACGTCGCAAGCTCCGACGTTCACACAGTTTGCCCCTCACTCTATGATGGTTCATACTCCAATGAACTCACACAAAGTGAGAGTGAATTCTTAAATTTTTTTATCACAATTTTGTACCAAGAATGTAGGCCTATATCTATACACAATTTTAACTTACGTGTGACTTCATGTTCACACTGACAGCCATACAACAATTAACTAGCAGTATCGCAGTGTAAGATATTTCCTCAAAAAAGAGAGGTGACATGAGTGTATGTATGCACAACTTACACTTCAGAAACATCCGACACATGTATTCAAATGATATCACCATTAGATGAGAAAGGTCTCTCAAGAAGAACCTCAGTAAGTCAGTCAGCATGACAACGCGTCGTAATACATCAAGTATAAGACGTCAAAATGCCCGACACGATAAGCGTGACCGGAGAGATTTCGGAAGTTGTTAATGAACCTGTGGCGGTTACCTGTTTAAGTCATCATTGATCAATTGACCGATCATTGTAAAGTGATTAAGGCTGTCAAATAGACACTAAGGTACAGGTAATCGACAGAAGGGTTGTGAGAATATGCGGAAAATACCCACCTGTGAATAAAATGGGCTTGCGCGACATTGCCGAGGTCGGATTCTTTCGAGGGAGTCATCGTTATTAAAATGCGGGTAAATATTATAAAAGCTTGTGTAACCGGAGTGGTTTAGGTGAATAAATCACTAAACGCAGGTTGATTTGTTGATGCGATTGTTTAATACAGCAGCATTAAAGGCCCTGTGAAAATAAATACACAGAGTTAAAATATGCACAATACCTACACATACAAATAAATCTTTACATTATAACTTATTAACAAATATTAGAATCTTATATATCATCATATACATTGTTATGAGCTATCGTAATTAGTTTTATCTCACTTTACTCTAAATATTACAGGGGATTTATCATATAATATATTGACAAACATAGCTTGTCAAAAATGGGAGAATGGTGATAAATACATTAATACATAACACACAATTTCAGTACATATCAACATAAATGCATACAAAATATAAATGTCCTCACCAGGTGTATGGCACTGTGCCCTATGATGTCACAACATCAGACATCATTAATTTGCTTTACCGGGACACACCTGAACATAAATATATATATATAACATAATTACAGTGTAACATATTACATCAATATGTTTACATCCTTAGGTATATACAATAACCCTAAAATATATATTCTAATCACTCACTTCATAATACAGACATACATTCATACATGTGCAGTTAGGTGCAGAACTTTAATTTACAAGTAAATAGCTCCAGTCTATCAATAAATCTACTCATTATGCTTAGTTACACAATAAGTTAAGTAAAATCAACATGAAAATGCTAGTTAAGATTATCTATTATAAACATACTTACATACTTAAAGTATTTAAGCAAATTTAGCCTAACTACATTTATCTGAATACGATGACTGACATGATATAATTATTTATCACACCTAACAATATAAGTACATGTACTATTAAAAGAAGTTTATTTTCGTTGGTTTCAATGAAAAATACAGCAACAATAAACAGTACACAGATTGTCAGAATGTTTCTGATTACTTACATGTCACATTTATGTATATACGAACCCTGAATCAACGAAAGTCCCCTCGTAAAATCCCGCGCACTGTTGACAGTCAACACGCCATTTCGTAAAATTCGGTCACCGATAGTGATGTCAAACTTCAACATATTTGTTGTACATATTTGGTAATTTCTCTGAGGTGAAGGTCCTTGAATGAAAGTACAAACGATCATTGTTAACTGCTCTTTACTGTTTCATGATGTAGATCTTGCATATCTTTTGTAAAAAATTTCACACAATTAATTTCACTTTGGATATTAATCAATGTTCAATATGATATCATACGTAGATATAGGCCACAACATTATATGAACGTTTGATAATCTCCTGTTTGTTTGAACAATGTTCACATATGAAGTTGATAAGTTTATAGTGTCGTATACGATATTTCTTTAATTTGAACAAGTGTACATGTGACAGGTACATTTACTTTTCATCTTGTATGTATTTCTAGGGAGTGTTATAGTCAATATTATAAGTTCATATAAATAGTGTCCATGAATAGCCGTTTCATTTTATTTTATAACTAAAACTGACGATATAACTTAACCAAAATCGATATTATTTTTCGTTAAATTATATGCACACATTTCTTGAAGAATTGGCTTGGTCTTGGATTTTTATTTATGCCGTTTGATATACAGAACAGTGATATCTCAGGATTCGCCAGGAGCGCGTTAGTCGCTATGGTGATTGTGATTTTGGTAATTTTTTCAATAATCCCAATAATTCCCATGAATAGAGAAAATCAAAACATTTGTTATGAATTTTGTATTTCAGTTTGCGTCCATTGTTAATTAGTATGCAAAAAATGCTGAGTAATTATGTATTCCTACACAGTGATTCGGTCGCTTGTATCATAGGCAGTTTGGCAGGGTATATAGGTTTTAACAGGGAGTCTATATGTTTTAACAGGGAGTGTATATACGTTTTATATATTCCCTTAATTAAGTAAGTTGATTATATCTATTTAAATAAACAGAGTGCTGCCAATACAAATTATAACAGCAGCTGGGGTATCATTACCATGGCCAGCAGCACAGAGTCATGTGCGGGTCAGCTGGTTGTAGTTAATGCCAGAGAATGGCCGGTTGGCCACTGAAGCTTAACTTTGTGGATGAGGTGCGGGATACTGCAGGCTGACCATGTATGTAACGTAACACGATATACATGGCAGTCTGACAGTGAGGGTTAAAGATAGTACGCTTTCTGTTAGTCGGGACTTGACCCTCGGACAGCGGCTAGGCAGGTTGGCTCTCTTACGCCTCAGAGATCCTGCTTGGCCATACTACTATGTAGTTATATAGACATAAGAACACGAATAAACGTTGTGGACCCACAGACGGACTTGTGTGTTGTAATAAGAGAATTATCCGGTAGAGCACCAACGTCTACCTAGGATACTTGCTTCAGGGAATTCAAATCATATTTTCACCCTCTGACATTTGGTCATGTGACCCAAATTAGCCAATCACAACACAGAACACACTTTCTACAGGTTTACAATATGACGTCATTGGTGCCAATTGATAAACATTATGACGTCATCATGCTTTGTTAGAGCCGCTTCACGTGGTGTAGGTACAGGTGTGTGATTCTAGCGTCTCAGATGCCAGCCAGCATAGTGTTATGCTGAGTCACCACTGCGCCGGAGTATGTCATAGGCCATGTTGTTTTACCACAAACTGGTACTTGATATCTTTTGCGTTGAGAATAGACAGGGACCCAGTTGAATTGGCACCAATTACGTCATAATCTAAGGGGGATAACTCAGGCCTGTTTAGCTCGAAAAACGAAGGCCTCATAACGGCATATCATTTTCACACTATTGTGAGCTTCCTACTTTCACTGTGAAAAAAATGAGTGTATATTTTCAAACACAGATACTAACTAATTCTGAAATTGCGTTTTGTTTAGAAAAAGATAGAAAGTGATTTTTGTGTGTACACTTCCGCTTTAACTATTAGCACATAACGCTTATAGACTAAATCTTGGAAATGAATGCAGGCGTATATCAACACCGACTGATAATAAATAGACTTCGGACGGTGCATGCATGTAGTCTTAATCCATTCGGTTCGGTTCCAAATTCAATTTAGCGGGGTTAAATCTACAGGTACCCTAGCTCTACATTGAAAACACAGTATGTTTATCTCTTATTAGAATATCTTATATGATCATATACATTGTTATGATCAGTCGTAATTAGTTTTATCTTATATTGCTCTAAATATTACAGGGGATTTATCATATAATATATTGACAAACATAGCTTGTCAAAAATGGGAGAATGGTGATAAATACATTAATACATAACACACAATTTCAGTACATATCACCATAAATACATACAAAATATAAATATCCTAACCAGGTGTATGGCACTGTGCCCTATGATGTCACAACATCATACATCATTAGATTTACCGGGACACACCCGAACATAAATATATATATAACATAATTACAGTGTAACATATTACATCAATATGTGTACATCCTTAGGTATATACAATAACTCTAAACTATATAGTCCCATAATGCACCCTGTCAGTGAAAGTGAGGGTCTGGGGCTAGACAATAGAGAACAGAGAAACAATAGAGAAGGCAAGCGCAAGGGTGACTGTGCTATTGTAATAGTGAAGCAGGTTAGGTTAGGTGGTTGAACAAGGGCTAAGACTTGAGTATAAAAATAGAACTTACTTGGATTGTCTGGTCCAGACTCGATTGTTAACAGGCAGCCATCATGTATACTCAACAACAAAAGTTCCTGTGACACCAATATTTTAGTGTATTTTTCAATCAAGTAAAGCTGGGTTTTCAATATTGTAGTACATGTATGAAATCAAGTCACAAAAACGCAACTGCTATAGAAAAGCATGCATTCCATGCAAAAGATGACTTTTATGCAAGCCCCATCCATTTCACTACCCAACAATGGGAAGAAAAACATGTGCGTTAACGGGATGCCATATGAATTGTTTAGCATCGTGCTGAGAACAACCACTCAGAAAACCAACAAAATTACGCAATTATTAAACAAAATTACGAAGTGCCATGCCTGTCCGAAAATGAGCGTCTGCGAGCCATTGGTATGCTTGAAGCAGGATCGAGTCAACAGGATGTTGCAAGACAATTTAACGTCCACAGAAACACCATTTGGTGTTTATGGCAACGTTGGCAACAGACGAATGCAGTTAGAAACCATCCTCGGTGTGGCAGGCTACACGTAACCAATAATCGACAAGACAACGGGATTCGAACAAGACACCTACGAAATCGATTCCAGCCAGCAACAGTAACTGCAAGAAGCATCCCTGGCCTTCGACGAATATCTTCACAAACTGTACGTCGCCGCCGCAGATGTGCAGGGATTGTCGCCAGAAGACCCGCCAGACGTCCCATTTTGACAGGAAACCACTATCAAGCACGTCTACAGTGTCGCAGACAGCGTCTACGCTGGGCGGCCATGCAGTGGGGACAAGTTCTATTCACTGACGAGTCTCGTTTTCACCTCAGCACAGCGATGGACGGATTCGTGTGTACCGACTTCGGGGTGAACGTTACGTCAATCATTGTGTCACAGAAGAAGATCGGCTCGGGGGCGGCAGCGTTATGGTATGGGGTGGGATTACAGCAAGACAGAGGACCCGTTTGATAGTGGTAGAGGGAAATCTCAATAGACAGCGCTACCGCGACGAGATCATCGATCCCCCTGTTGTTCTACCGTTTTTGCGTCGTCATGGCCCAGGCATTATATACCTTTCAACATGGCAACGCCCGGCCTCATATTACTCGACTCGTTCAGAATTCTCTTCAACAAAACAACGCGAATGTCATCCCCTTGCCGACTCGCTCCCCTGATCTCTCACCGATCGAGCACATGTGGGATGAGATGGATCGGTGCCTTCGAGGCCAACCACGTGTTCCACAGACACTCCAGGAACTTCGAAACATGCTCAAGCAGATATTGACATATATCCCACAGGACTTTGTGCGACGCCTGGTCCATTCCATGAGACGAAGATGTGTTGCTCGCATCGCAACAAGAGGTGGACACACACGCTAAACACATTTGTAAATTGACATTTTGGCATGTTCATGGTGTTTTTTTTATGAAATCACGCATTTTCTGAAGTCAGTATGGCAAGTTAAACCACTTGAACACTTATCTGTTGCAAACCGAAATAGTTTCAGATTTGGTAAAAAACATAACTTTGCATTAAATCTTATTCAATGCCACATGAACTTTTGTTGTTTAGTATAGTTTAAGTATTGCTGAGTGCGGCGTTAAACAACAAACAAACAAACAAAACAAACATGCTCACATGACTTTTAAAAGTGAACAGCACACAATGTTTAGCTGATGAGGTGATCAAAAGATCAACATCTGCTAGTGATCATTTCAACGTTCTGACCCATTGCTGAGGAACAATCTGCCACTAGAAATCCGAGAGACAGAAAATCAGACAAACACTAAAAAGACACTCAAAACCTGTCTCTTCGAGAGGACCTTTGACTAGATCAGTCATGATATAAGCGCATTTGAGCAGTTGTTCATTGGAAAATGCGCTATAGAAATTCTTACTTTAATTTCATAAGAACACTTTTGTTTAACTGCAAATAACGCTTATTCAATGCCACGCCTCGCTGAAAATCAACGTCCATGCGGTGTAGGTTTGCTGCAAATAGTCAAAACACAATGTCATGTCACTGGAGACGTTATCTACAGCAGGGCAACATTAATAACTTGGTCCACGTTTGACAATAGAGTGACACATTACAATCTTTCAAATCTAAAGGTTATTTGAAACTGTGTCCTAATTATATAATGACCATTGTTTTTATTAAATTTGTTGCCGTAATCCTTTTTAAGGCAATATTTTTCTTATTTGAATAGATGTTTTTAAGTAGTTTTAGGTTTTTGTTTGTTTGATCCTTTTGATACACTTTCCTAATAAAAGTATATGATTGATAAAAGTATTAAAGTACATGTGGTCAGCAAACAAGATATTTTGTCAGTTTATGTTGTGAAAGATGGTTCTAAAGCCAAAGGTCATTTCTTTTTTTTAATTTGCACTCCACTCTCAAAGGACATGGCAGATGTCCTCAGATGTCATTTTCATATATGGCTGTAAATGCTCATATGCTCATGTACCAGCGGTGGTGGTTTCTTTGAGAATAATAAACTGAACTGAACTGAACTGACATCATTACAAAAGGTACGTATACTGTTGTCTACAAAATTCATTGATAACAGTTACTTCTTTGTGTAGGTAAAGGGGCACGGGTGGTCCAGTCATCTAAAGAGTCGCAATTCGCTTTGCAGAGTTGCTAGGACCGTGTGTTCGAATCTCGGTTCGTCCCCATTAAGTTTCTAGGGCGGCGGCGCGCAACACGTGACCGTCGAACGCAGAGATGAGCTGCCGAACTTTTGTTGTTGTTCTGGGGAACCGTGAAGGTCCGGGATAGAGTAGGTCTTCAGCTACCCATGCTACTCGTCGTATCCCAAATTGCGTGGATCGATGCTCATTATGTCAGTCACTGGACCGTCTGGTCCAGGCTCGATTATTTACAGACCGTCGTCATGTTGCTGGAATATTGCTGAGTGCGGCGTTAAACAACAAACAAACAAATACGGGTCTGGTTATTACTAAGGCCGCCTCAATATGGCTCAATCACATGCATTCCATGCCTCATTTCATTGATAAGTATTGATATAATTATTATTATTATTATTATAATAATAATAATAATAATAATAATAATAATAATAATAATAATAATAATAATATTAATATAATATGCATTTATATGCGCCAGATTCCATTCACCAAGTTGATGCTCATAGCGCTACACTATTATTACCCCAGTCAATGGATCAGTGAGCACTCGATTTACATTCTCAGCTCCCTGGGGAGTATACAACCCAAGCTGCCTGTGAGGCCCTAGAAGGTTAACAGACACCCTACCCTCATCCTACCGGGTACCCACTCACTTATGGATGAACAGAGGCACATTTCGAACAAAGTCACTTGCCAAAGGAGACACCACATGTGGTACATGTGCTTCGGTGTGTCATATACTATCTGATGTTAGAAATTTAAAAGTTTATTATACCAGACATAGGTATCTACGATAGGGAAAAAAACTAACTTCACAAACTCTGTGACTCAAACCAAGATATGTTTAGTTTTGTGTTCATATACTGTTACAGTCGAGAATATTTTTCTGCTAACCTATCATGACACCTTATACGGCAATTAAAGACACCATAACGAATTTATTATGCCGATAAGCTCGCTCGCTCTCTCTCTCTCTCTCTCTCTCTCTCTCTCTCTCTCTCTCTCTCGTCATGCCAAAAAGAAAACTTGACACTTCCAACATTGCTGACGTCGAAGGGAGACCACTCTTCAAACCTTAGAGGCCAAACCTGGTTTAAAATTTTAACTAGAATCTTCATCAATAAAGTTACGAACGTGATATAAAAAACATAATTAATGTCTTTGCACATCACAATTAAATGTAGTAAAACACAAAACAGTGTCAAATAACGAATTTTGGTACCAAGTGGTACCATTTTCGCTACCAATGGTCTCTGCTAACCTAATATGACACCATAACGAATTTATTATGCCGAAAAGTTTACACTATTTGCTATCTTTGTCGCACATAACATGTCAAAATGAAAACTTAACACTTACAACCTAAGACGTTAAGGGTCAAAGGGAGACTACAGTGCCGTAGCCGTGCGCACCCCCCCCCCCCCCCCCCCCCCCCCCACACACACACACACACACACCTACACACACACACACACACACACCTAAAAATGCTTATAATCTCAATTCAAGTACTCCCAGTCCTCCATGGGACACACAACTTAAAAGTAAAATGTGAGAAATAGACCACGTTGAATAAAATCTGCAGGTCAGCGGTGAAAGGTGTCAGCCTTCTGTAGAGATTGTTGATTCAAGGGAGAGAATCCTTTGGCATTTGATTTTTCTTCGCAAGGTTCAGGGTAGGTGTAAAACGATGACGAATCTATTGCAGATGCAGAATTTGTAGAATAGTTCCTTGGTTTTCACAAATAATTCATATTGGCATATTTTCAATATCTATAGATATGTCCAGGTGAAATGATACGTAACCCAATTCAATTCTCTGACCGAGAAAATATATCTAGGTCAGAAAGATCACATGCAAAAGGGAGAACCATTGGGCCGACCCAATTTACAGATTTCGCTTTCATTCGTGGCATAAGTTAAAAGTTGGTAGCGGAGACTATATTCATGTACCTGATATGTATATATGGTCACTGAAAAACGTAAAATTTATACACATATTTATTTCTTGTAGGGTAAAGATTTGGTGTAGATCTAGTTAAACAGTTAAAGTAATACAGGCAAATTGTGGGAAGGGGTGGGTCTAGTAATTTTGATGCACCAATACATTAAAAATAATGACACTCCCCTAATGCTTGTGCATTTTGTATGATCCTCCTAAAATATGTGTACTAATTTGTATGACCATCCCCTAGAGTTGGTCATGTTTTTTTTTTATCCTACCCCTCACCCAACTCATTCACTCACTCATTTATACTTTGTGTGATGTACAGTTTTCAGTCACGATGAACTGTAAATTCATATAAGACCCTTGAAGATCGGGTAGAACAGGTCTAAACGCAATACTGTATTAAACCTAAAATATATCCCACTAATATAGAAAGAGCATATGTTCCAAATGTATGTATTAATACATTGATATTGTTTATGGCCATACCCTCTTAGGGAGTTGAAGTAGTTGAGAATTATTGTCCTGTGGAAAGGGTATGTACAATCTCATTAAAATCAGATCTTAGTTCTCGCTACCGCTAAACAAAGATCTGAGGACATCCCATTACGGGTCACGTCAGACCGACCATGCGCGAACTTTGACCGACCAATGGAATGACCAATCAGAAGGCAGCTTTCTCTTGTTTTAAGGCACAAATTTCAAAGTGGCGACTACGCTTCGAAACATATTTTGACAAATGCTCGATTACAAATTTGAAAGCTGAACAAAAAAACCATTCTGGAATGGCTAATCGATGGTCTAGATTGTAAGGATTCATTCGTTTAACCCGTAACTATCATTTGGAATACCCCATTTTAAAGTTTTCGAGATTGCATGATTAGAAATCACATTGTGACTGTCACTTTCATAATCTGGTAAGCGACACACTGATTGGTCGGATGAAATGTCGTTCTGATGTGACCCTTAATGGGATGTCTTCAGATCTTTGTTTAGCGGTAGCGAGAACTAAGCTCTGATTTTAATGAGGTGAGGTGAGGTGAAATGGGGTTTAACGTCGCGTCCAAGATTATAGCACTTATATAGCGACGTGCATGTACGTGTGTGTGTTTGTACTAGTCCGGACTGATGCCGATTTATAGTGCTAGCTCACTGAGACACCATGCCGCAGTTTAAGATGAATACCAAACTCAGACACAGTATACTGACTCCGAGCCTACCAGTCCTTGTTTAAGCCCCTTAATGCCGAGCGCCAGACAGGGTAACAACAAGTACCATCTTTAATGTCTTTTGGTATGACGCGGCCGGGGATCGAACCCTGGACCTTCCGCTCTCCGGGAGGACGCTCTACCACTAGACCAAGGAGGCGGTCTTGATTTTAATGAGATTGGGGTATGTAAGACCACATCATTCAACATAGTTTTATCACCGCCACATTTTTTTAATTGTGGAATATGTGTTATTTTAACATTTGTCTACACTTGTCAAGACCATGCAGGTAGCAGAGGTACCATACAACCCCCCGGTCCCAAGTATGATGGCCTAACTGTGGTTGCTGGGGATCTGAAGCTCGTTTTTATGTTGTTATATAGAGTCATATCTTTTTATGGTTCACATATTAGTTTTAAATACAACACTGTGATAATCTAATTGTTTTACTGTCCTTTGTAACGTGATATAGAAATGGGCTCCGTCCGCTCCGTCAGTCCATCCATCCGTCCGTCACGTTTCGTTTCCGGAGCATAACTCAGAAACCGTTCAATATCTTTTCATCAAACTTTGCAGGCCTGTCAAGTACATGCTGAACTGGTGCCTTTTGCTATTTAGTAATTTTAGAAAAATTTTTTTTTTATGTTTCCATGGCAACAAGATGGACTTAGGTTCTGTTAGGGTAGGGTTCGTTTCCGGAGCATAACTCATAAACCGTTCAATATTTTTTCATCAAACTTTGCAGGTCTGTCAGGTACATGCCGAACGGGTGCCTTTTGCTATTTAGAAATTTTAGAAATTTTTATTTTTTACATTTCCATGGCAACAAGATGGACTTAGGTTCCAAACTCTTCTGTTTTTTACAATTTCCATGACAAGTTCCACCTCGGTTAAAAAAGGTTAGGGTTTGTTTAGATTTAATTATGTCATAAATTCTGCAACAGGGGCAGGAGATATAGTCACGTTAGTGGCAAACTCTTGTTATTATTGTTTCATTGCTATATGTCTGCAATATTGCTGGTGCGATGTAAAACTTAAACTCACTTGTTCAATCAATCATTAATGCATCGTTAGCATGGTGAGAACAGTATCAGGCATCAGGTGTCATGTGTTTGAAGCTGTTATAACCCATTGTCATAATCAACTGATCACATATTATTATGTTATTGTATTGTACATAAATTTATATGCCGCATTTATCCAGGTCCTAATATCTGTTCAAATATGGGTTAGGGGCGGTCGGGTAGCCTTGTGGTTAAAGTGTTCGCTCGTCACACCGAAGACCCGGGTTCGATTCCTGACATGGGAACAATGTGTGAAGCCCATTTCTGGTGTCCCCCGCCGTGATATTGCTGGAATATTGCTAAAAGCGGCATAAAACCATATTCACTCACTCACTCAAATATGGGTTATTTGTTCCCCTGACCAGTGGATCCATAGGCATTCCAGTTATCATTCTCAACTTTTTGGGGAGCATACAACCCAAGTTGCCTGTTGGCGCTGTAGGGTTTTTACATCCACCTCACATATCGGGGACCCATTTCCCTGCTAGGTGAACAGAGGCACATTTGAAATAAGTCATTTGTCATCCCAGTTGCACCACACGTTCTGACACATGTGTTTCCGGCGTATGAACGTATTTGTGTTTCCACCATCTTGTCATCTACCATTGAATGAGTGGGTTCTTTTGAGTGCACAGGATGTATGTACCATACACTTGTGGTAGTGACAACACTGTAAAGACCTGCAAATATTGTTGGTCCATAGGCTGAATAACAACACTGTCACTAACGGGATCTCAGTACCTGGCACTTTAGACCACTTGCCCACTCTGCTCCAACATTTACAGCAGCATCTGTTTATACCAGACTTCTGTGGGACCAAATTGAGTCAGGTTTGGACAGAGGTCTGGATTAGTGAGATTGTTATTATATCATTTTATTATGAATTTGTATTACAAATATATAACTGCTTAATTCTGCTTAGACCATAAAAGATCATATAATTACCCAAATCATTGGATCAGTGTGCACTCGATTTTCCTTCTCAGTTGCCTGGGGAGTGTACAACCCAGACGACCCGTGAAGATCTGGGTTAGAAAAGCAGCAACCCATGCTTGCTGTAAGAGTTGACTATGCTTGTCGTAAGATGCGACTAACAGGATCGGGTGGTCAGGCTCGCTGACTAGGTTGATGCATTTCACTGTATCCCAATTACATGGATTGATGCTCATGATGTCAATCACTGGACTGCCTGGTCCAGACTTGATTATTTACAGACCACCTTCATATAGCTAGAATATTGCTCTGTGCGGCGTTAGACAAAACAAATCCTGCTACTTGATTTCCATTTTCTGCTGGAGATAATAAGAAATAGCAAACAGAGAAGAAAGCTGAGTAAGCTCTGCGGTTATCGGCTATTGTTTTCAAACAAAGCTTCAGAACGGTCAATGTCCTGACCCTTTAACTGCATCCCTCAGATCCATGTATGTGCAGTCAGTCATGCATGTTTTCGTTTTATGCTTCTCTCGGCTGACAAGCTACCATCATGGATTAACCTTATTTTCTCCAAGCATTTTGAAATTACCCCCAATGGGCTAACAAACCTAGGTATGTCAGTTACCTCAACAATATTACCAAGCTCAAGTTCTATGCGCAGCAGCTTCTCTGCCTAGTCCCTATTGTGAATTGCTAACCTGTTGTTGTCCATTTACACGTTTGAGGCCCCGATCAGGGTTTCATTGTCCAGAAACCATGCTGAACATCATCTAAGATATATGACCTGTCACTGTCAGTTTCATGAAGCAACATTTCCCAGTTCTCAAGGATAAGGTCTGCTACTACCTTTTCACTTAAAAATCAATGATAAAATTGCTACAAATTTCCTTGCTGTCTGGCATAGACGTCCCCATTCTTGTGATGAGTTTGGCCTGGTCCACCCCCTTGTTTAGGATCCCGCCACGGCCGTTTAGCACTGTTGTCAGTCAGTTGTCGCTTGGTCACTAGACTGTCACTTGAACTGCTAAGGTATCCACTGGAATTCCCTCAAAGGTTTTCTGGGTATGGTGTTCACAACGGGAAAACCTTCCTCATCTTGCTTTTGTCTGTACTCAGTCTTTTTAGCAAAACTGACGGCCACTTGCTTGCTAATTTGAACAGTCATCAGTCATGTACTGCATGTAGTGATTCACCTCATTGTTGTTCAGTTAATCTTTTACTCTGATTTCTTGTAAGATTTTTTTATATATGGTAGTCATTCAGTGGTAGTTTCTGAGAACTCCTTTTCTGATATCAGTATTTGGCCATGGCCATTATGAACATCAAGAGGTATGATCCAGACGTAATCGTTGATTTTTCTTTCTTTAGGATTTTTTGTCTCACTTGCTGTATCATGCAACTGTGATTCTGATGATTGTGGCATGGTCCTGCAACTACACATACTCTGCAATTCCTGTCGCAACCTTTGATTTCCTCTTCTAGGTCGAGATTCTCAAGCTCCATTTCAGGTTTTACAGACTCATCTTTCATCCCTAAAACAGAAGTCCCCTGAGACAAGTCACCATCTTTTATCGTTGTACCTTGCATGCATAGTTCACCTATGCATTTCACACCTTGCCACTCTGTCGCTGTCACTGGTGATAAATCAACCATAATTTCCGCGATCCATGCTTGTGCACCACTTCTTTTGCTTCTTTCAGACATTATGTTGTTTTGATGATAGTTAGAATTACTTCCCTTTGTCTACCGCTTACTCTTATTGAATGAGAGTTACTCCCCTTGTTCAGAGTGCACGGTATATACTTATTTGCGTGAGAATAGGCAGCAGTCTTGCTAGCCCAGCACTTCACTTAATCATCTTCACGATGTCATCACGTAATCCAGACATTCGCCCTTAACGAAAAGCAACGGGGAGTAGGATCATCTTCCCAAGGCAAGGGAGTTAACTCACTATAAAGTCCAATTTCCACTCTTGCCGAACTAGGCTGGAATTATGGAGTTATGTTTTGGCTGGACTAATGAGTCTATGCATAGTCCAATCAATATCGCGTAACAAATCGATATCAGGTTCGTAACTTCCATGAAGATTTCGGTTGATTGAAGGATTTGCAAAACATGTGTTTCATCAACTTAACACCAACAGATTTTTTCCAAATCTTTTCATGTTTTTAATCAAGGTGCTCACGTGATTTGATGAACTTCACGAGGTAAGATCTGTTTTATTACAATATAGATCTTGATTATCGATCAGATCGTCTTCAATGGGTGCCACCATTATGTTTGAAGCAAATGCAAGGGATATGAGAGCTGGCATCTGATTGGTCAAGAGGAGCAACATAGAAGGGACATAACTTGTAATAGCTTCAGGTGGTGCTATGATCCAGCCCAGTTCGGCAAAGGTGAAAACTAGACTTTTACTGTCAGTAAACCCCCTTTCCTCGGGAAGATTGGCATTTTAGAAGCTCTTCAATTGTTGACGACAAGGAGTTTTTGTCAGGAAAAGTGACGGATGGTAAAGTTATCCATGACAGCCCATCACTTGGGCTGGGACCAAGTTTACGATAGTGAACTCTTGAGATGTTCTGAAAGTGAATTGCAAAGGTTATAAATTGGAACGTTACCTTCATAGAATGAAGTTAGAGAAGAAAAAGGAATAAAAAGTGATCACAGTGTTGAGAGACATGATCAAAATGGGAGAGGTACACATGTTGGATGTAGATGACTTGATAAATATGTTCAGGATATCTGTTGTTTTCCGGCCAAGTATATTTGGTCATCTGTATTGTTATAAGACCAGGAATACAGATAAGTGCAGAAAACTGAAGGCATGAGATGGGGTATGCCATCACAAAATATAAGGGACTATCAGCATGTTCCCAAACCCAAAATTCCAAAAGCACGGATATGGCGTCAAATGGAAGGCGGTGTTAGTGGCAGCTCTAACCCTAATCTTCCTCTGGAAACGTGAACCTTTTACGCCGGATGGGATTGAAATTTGTCGTCACTTCAACCATGGAAACTACTGAGAGGAGTACTGCAGGATGGCTCATGTTTGCATGCTGTGCTTGAAGCGTGGTCATGGTCAAATGCAACATGTTGATGATACAGTTGGTCCTCTCAATCACACGATTTCAGAGCAAACACAAGGCAGACCTGAGGCAAAAACTTTGTAGCAACGTCAAACCTGATTCTTGGGAGAGACTGCTTGCAGCAGATGGCTCCGATAGAGATGTATATTTTGAAGGGAATAAGGGAAGGTTTCAAGTTATTACTATTCAGGAATGTATCACTGTGACACCTTGTTTTATGAGGAATCATAGGTCGGCATACGAGTATAAGTTTTTAGCAGAAAAGCAAATTAAGGAAGATCTTGGTAGTTATGTATTAACAAAGGAAAAACCTGACATTGTGACCCCGCTTGATGTGATTCCAAAGTCCGAAGATAAACTACGACTCATTCGCGATGGGAGCCTTCGTGTAAATAGTGGAATGAACAGTTTCATGGAATATTGTGACCCTCTTACATGAATATTAAACATGCAATTAAACATATTAGGAAAGGGAGTTTTTAGCAAAGGTTGACCTGAAAAGTGCATATACATGTGCAAATTCATTTCAGTAGTCACTAGTTTACAGGACTTTTATGGTTCTTCGAAGGGGACTCTGACTGCACTTATATGTATGAAACCAAATTGCCTTTTGGTGCCTCAAAGAGTCCTCGTATTTTTCAGACTTGAGTAGTGCTGTTTGTTGCATTATGTAACGGCACTATAATTCCAACTGTCATTGCATATTTAGATGATTTCTTGATTATTTGTGACTCAGCTGAAGTCTGTGCAAAAGGACTTGTGAAATTGCTGGAAGTGCTTCGGTTTCCGGGATTTAATATACAAAATGGAACAAGGTGGATGGTGCTAGCCAGAATATTGTTTTCTTAGGAATTGTGATTGATACCACAAAATGTGTGCTTTCCCTTCCTTCAGACAAAGTGAGAGATGTCAAACAAGTGCTGCTGGAATTCAAAAATAGGAAACACGCGACAAAAAAGCAGTTGGGAAGTTCAATTGGAAAGCTCAATTAGGAAAGTATGGTTATGAAAGGAGGAAGAACTTTTTTAGAAGAATTATCAATCTAAAAAATCCTCTGTAGTCGAAGAAAGATATAGTACAATTGAATGATGACTTCCATGAAGATCTTTCCTACCTTCGTTCAATGGCATGATTCATTTTCTTGACTCTAGACCCATTAGGACTTTACACTGATGCATGTCTAAAGGGTGGAGGTGCTCATTATGAGGGAGACTTTATGTATGTCAACTGGGACACAGATATGCCATCTGTGTGTGATCAGCACATTAACTGAAATGAAGCCTTGATTATTATATTATCAGTTATGAGATGGTGTAAGCACTTGGCTGATAAGTGGTTTTTATCATTACCGATAACATAAATGATAATTATCTCCCTTCTTATGTATGTAAGATACGTGTTCTGGCATCTTGTAACTTTGTATTGCAAGCTGAATATATTCCAGGACATCAAAATGTTGTTGCCGATTCTATTACAAGAATTCATGAATTCAGTTATTTTATTAGCGTCAGATTGGGACGAGCATGGCAAGTTACAGAGGAGGCTAAGAAGCTTGGTTGTTCACATGATATGTGATTTTATTAGCGTCAGATTGGGACGAGCATGGCAAGTTACAGAGGAGGCTAAGAAGCTCCGTTGTTCGCATGATATGTGATTTTTTTAGCGTCAGATTGGGACGAGCATGGCAAGTGACAGAGGAGGCTAAGAAGCTCCGTTGTTCGCATGATATGTGATTTTATTAGCGTCAGATTGGGACGAGCATGGCAAGTGACAGAGGAGGCTATTAAACATGTTGTTCGCATGATATGTGATTTTATTAATGTCAGATTGGGACGAGCATGGCAAGTGACAGAGGAGGCTAAGAAGCTTGGTTGTTCACATGATATGTGATTTTATTAGCGTCAGATTGGGACGAGCATGGCAAATTACAGAGGAGGCTAAGAAGCTCTGTTGTTCGCATGATATGTGATTTTTTTAGCGTCAGATTGGGACGAGCATGGCAAGTGACAGAGGAGGCTAAGAAGCTCCGTTGTTCGCATGATATGTGATTTTATTAGCGTCAGATTGGGACGAGCATGGCAAATTACAGAGGAGGCTAAGAAGCTCCGTTGTTCGCATGATATGTGATTTTTTTAGCGTCAGATTGGGACGAGCATGGCAAGTGACAGAGGAGGCTAAGAAGCTTGGTTGTTCACATGATATGTGAATTTATTAGCGTCAGATTGGGACGAGCATGGCAAGTTACAGAGGAGGCTAAGAAGCCCGGTTGTTCACATGATATGTGATTTTATTAGCATCAGATTGGGACGAGCATGGCAAGCTACAGAGGAGGCTAAGAAGCTCGGTTGTTCACATGATATGTAATTTTATTACCTTCGGATTGGAATGAGCATGGCAAGTGACAGAGGAGGCTAAGAAGCCTGGTTGTTCGCATGATATGTGATTTTATTAGCGTCAGATTGGGACGAGCATGGCAAGCTAGAGAAGGCTAAGGAGCTTGGTTGTTCACATTATATAATTTTATTAGCGTCAGATTGGGACGAGCATGGCAAGTGACAGAGGAGGCTAAGTAGCTCAATTCAACATGAAAGGGTGGCCAGTATCACAGTCAACTCAAGTGTTACGCTGACTTTTGTGATTTGATGGCTGTTGATCCAGTACCAGTGACACAACAGTAAGCATTGCTCTATATTGCGTACTTCCGTGATGAGAAAAAATTCAAATTTGCCACTATACGTCAGTACTTGTGTATCATTTCAAACGGAAGGAAGCCATCTGGATCCCATTAAAGATAATTGGCAAATTCATTATGTTCTTAGTTGTGTAAAACAGAAAATTAGCGATGCGCCAACTATGCTGTTAGCAATACATGACAACTTGAATTTAGGTTGTCTTTTTGGTGCCTGTAAGTGGGCTGCTTGCATGTAAGGTGTCTTTGGTATGTTGAGGGCAGACAATTTTTTGTGTGATAAAGACGCGTTTGTGGCAGAGAAGCATATTCAGATTCAAGATGTATCTTTAGTAGAGGGTGGTATATGTGTCAAGCTACAATTTCGTGAGAAAAGTTTGGATATATCTCGGCCTAACATTCCTTGCCACCCAGTTTATCCAGGTCATGCTATCCAGTCCATGCTAGAGTATCAGGTGGGTAGAGATGTAACTCAACCTTTTCTGTGTGACAATAACTAAAAAGCCCTTGATTGTGACTGGCCACTCATTCCGCAGGGGTGGAGCAAGCTGGGCCTTTGAGCTTGGACTTCCGGGGTAGATCATTAAAGAAATAGGCTTCCGGAAGAGTGATGCCTATTTATGTTATCTGAACATCAGACATACCACAAAACTGCATGCATTGACAACTATTGGGAAATTATTCCCAAGAGATTGTCAATGCCTTATTTTTACTTATTTATTGTTTACTCACAGTGTATGTGCCAGGTACTGAGATCGTATCCCACTAGTGACCGAGTTGTTATTCACCTTTGGAACCAACAATGTTTACAGGCCCTTACAGTGTTGTCACTACCCCTAGTGAACAGTACATATATCTTGTGTCCTCAAAAAAAATTACTTGTCTGATTGTAGATGACCAGATAGGGAAACACGAATACGTACACACACCCAAAACACAAGTGTCAAAATGTGTGGTGTCACCCTGGGCAATTGACTTAGTTCAAATATGCCTCTGTTCACCCAGTAGGGAATGGGTTCCCGATATGTATTCAACTTGGGTTGTATACTCCCCAGGGAGTTGTGAATAACTGGAATGCAAACGAATCCACTGGTCGGGAAACAGATATACCTGCAGTATATAAATGTATAATATATAAATATATTATTATTTACTTAGTATTGAGACTGGTAGATTCAGCTATCCACTTTACCAATTGTTGTATGATCATGGCATGTTAATCAGGGTTTAATTTATTGTGCGTCTTTGTGCACAGGGGCACATTAAAATTTCCCAGACTTCACTCAGAGTACCAGATAACTTTTTTAACTTTAGGGTTTTGATTTTAATGGGGTTATTACATTTTTCATTGGGTAACCAAACTAATGAAATAATGTTTTTAAATGTATAGAACTGTTCTTAATATATAGGCTTGACTCGGAAAGTAAATTAGCTTGTAAAAAGCTTCATTGGGTATTTATGCATGATCTTTTATACAATTGAGTTTTTCATTTAATGCATGCGTTTCTGTACGCATTTTAATTGAAAGTAATGGGGTATTGAATATTTTATTCAAATACGTTGCTTATTTGTAGTTCTGTTCACCTAATCATGTGTGGTCTTTCTTAATAGATATGTTTTTGCTATATGCTTTTTTTATAGTACCAGTCACATCAAAATTGCAGATTTCTGGCCTTCTGTACGAGATTGCTGTAGGACACTCCAAAACTAAAGCTTTGAAATGCTGTGACAGTGTGCGTCATATGCCTGCCATGCTTGAGTAGTAGCATGCTTGGAGTAAGGGAGGTTACTCTCGGTTTAAACTGGGTTTAACTAAAAGTCAAACTACATCATTAGAGGGTTAAACAAATAATTCTCAGAGAACATATAAGCAAGGTTCGGAACTGAAATATAACTCTTGTGTTTTGAAACAATCTTGTGCAATATATCCTTCTAGTCATTGCAGCCAAATAAGAGGCATTGATAAAATAGTAACTTGTTTCATATTTGTTGAATTTTTGCCACTTCATTATGACACTATAAAATAATCTTGTGCATATGTACTGTAAGCAATTTCCAAACAAATGTTTCATCTGCTGTCACAATATTGTCTAGTTCAGATTACATGTTGAGGAATATAGTGTATATCAAAACTGTTGAAGTTTCTGTGATAATATGCAATAGGTATTTTATCTGGTTCATATCTGGCAGAGTAGAGGCCGATGGGAGGACCTGTATATAGTGGTTTTAAAGAAAAGCTGCTGTTACACATGCTGTATGCAGTCTAGTATGGTCAAGTAGGGCTGGGACGAGTCCAAATTTACTACCTGGGTACCCAACCCACAATTACCCTACCCATCCTTGGCTATCCACTGTAGGTCTCGAAGAGATAGGCACAAAATGTCTGACTGGGAATAGTTTGACCATAGCCTTTGCAAAATTGTATTTAGATACACATATAAAATAATCTGGTCTTGCATACACTAAAGTTGACAGACAATTTATCTTCATTTAAACATATAAAATTCTGAAGGAATGCGTTCATAGTCAGAAAGAAATGCGAACATTTGTGACTTGAAGTGTAACGGTGGAGTTCTGGATAATTTTTCTCATTAAACAACATATCACATGACTTACCACTGGTCCGGCTAGTCCTCTGGGTACCCGGGTCCTACTCAGTACCTACTCGACCTGAGTACCTGAGTCTAGCATTATCGTTAGCACATTTATAAGTTGGAAACAAGGTGCAGCTGTAGGATTTTATCACAGTATCTTTTGGCTGGTAATTTGCCATGCACTTGCACCAGGATTGCTGTACCTGTGTGGGAAACTGCCACCCACATCATTACACCTCTTCCACCAAATATGTCAACTTCACTTATGCAGTTGATGGCAAAACATTTATGGCAATGTCGGTACACCATGGCTCTCTCATTAGCTTAGTGCAGCATAAAACTTGACTTGTTGCTGAACAAAACCGTTCTCTACAGCTGGCAAGGCTACCCTCTAAGAGATAACACTTTTTTTTGTTACATCAGCACAAGGTCTCAGTTTATTGATAATCACAAATACAAAGAAATAAGAACATCACAAACATAATTAACATTAAATGTGGCACCTCCGAATAAATACTCAGCAATTATTTTGTCACAAAACTTATTTTAAAACCTGGTACTAGCTGGTATGAATGAATTCCAGGCCCTGTTTGTCCTCAAATAGGCAATCATAGTCGGCGGCCTGAAGGAAGAAGTTGATATTCCAAATGTTAAATATGAGGAATATTGCTAAATATTTTGTTTGCGTTATTAACAATTTGCTGTTCATAAATACTGACAATGTCCCGGAGAGAGATACCAATGATTTTAATCGCCATGAGACAGATTTTGAACAGAAATGTGTTATAAAACATTTACATAATGCTAGAGTCAATTTGAACATGTTTAAAAGGCTGAAGGAAATACTAGCTCTGTTTAATCTTTTTATATATGTAGTCTGTATATGTGAGTTTTGAATCAATGATGGTGCCAAGTTATTTATACTTGTCTACAACTTCAAAGCCTCATTATCAATAAAAATTGGATTTAAACATGAGTTATTTCTCCTAACATCAATGACCATTTCATTTGTTTTCTTGACATTTAAAAACAGATTATTATCTTTGCACCAAGATATTAAAGTAGAAATTTCATTTCTGTACTCTTGTGTGTGATAAGTGCAGCGTCATCTGAAAACAAAACGGATAATAAAGTCATTGGTGTTCAAAATTAATAAAATGGGTGAGATGACACAACCTTGAGGGGCCCCTGTAGAAATGTGAATAAGAGATGAGTGGGTGTCGTTAACGATGACGAACTGTGGCCTGTTTGCAATAAAAGATTTGACCCATTTGACAATATTTGAGTCAACACCCATGTTGTTAAGCTTTGCATAAGTAAATGAGGCTGTATAATATTGACAGAGGATGAAAAAAAATCGACAAACAATATTCTTACATATGATTTACTGTTTTCTAGATTGCTATGGAATTTATGTACCCGTGTTGCGACCTTGATACCTCTGTTGGGTCTTTATGCAAATTGCAAAGGGTCCAGAATATGCTGAACAATCTCTTGATAATGCGTTCAAGGCATTTCCTAGCTATTGAAGTTAAGGCCACAGGGTGATAGTCATTGGCTACAGTTTGGTTTTGCTTTTTGTAAACAGGTACAATGCTAGAACTATTAAATAATAGAGGAAACGTGATGGGAATCTAATAAAGCTTGCAATGGTTTTTTTTAATATGCCTCACTGATTTCTTTTAATACTATACCAGATTAATTATCCGGGCATCATGCCCTATTTACTGTGCCAAAACATTAAAGAACATTATCATTGGATGCTAACATTGTGCTTCAGAAAATTGTGCTCACAATTAATGCATGAGTGTAAGTGTAGGATCTTTTGCTGTAGTGTGATGTTCTGAGAAATTCCTGAAAATGAGGCTAAGAAGCTTGAATGTTATCCTAAGTAAAGATTCTTTAACATCATAGTTGTGAGTTAGAGTTACTATCCTGGCCGTAGTGTTCTGGACACAATGGAGTCTGTTTAGCTGGGATCGTATTGCACCAGCTAGTTGTCACAACACGGAGTAATAACACAAACCAAATATGGATTAGGAATATATTTATTAAATAAAATTAAGAATTATGTTGGCAATGATGTATCCAACGCACTCACACCCATTCAGCTACCTTCCACTATCACCCTTCACACACTTCACACTCTTCACATCCTTCACACACACTTCACACACTTCACATCCTTCACACACACCCTCTGTCCCTCTAATATACACTTTCCCAATAGTTAAGGTTAACCCTACTTACACATACTCTAATTTTGCACTAATAATCTATCTCTAAATCTCTACTAATACATCAATTTATCATCGCAACAATGACATAACATCAATACATCAATACATCAATATCAGAACACATTAATACATCTCAACATCAACACCTCAATACATTAACATCTTTAGGCATTAATTCTTCCAACGCTTCAATACATGCATGTCAACAATTATCTCTCATTATGTACACAATATGTACAAAGTCATTCGCCACGCCTCCTTCCACGTCATTGCATTATGCACTGTACATTGTTTCGAGCCTCACACAGGTCTCCTTCTATTCAGATGTAAACATTCCATGTACTTCATGGCCATCTGTCGCCCTGGGGTCAGGCTTCATATAATGAATGTCCCTGCCTCCTCATCCTCCGTACACTATACAACAAACGTTCATATGTAAGTTTAATTACAAGTGACCATTCACCTTACATAGAGTATTAAATACTCAGAATGGTACACACATAGTTATTCACCATACAAATGAACATGGGAGCATGCTCAGTATAACTATACACGGTTATTCAACATACATCAAGCCTGTACAATACTCAGAATAACTAAAAAAGCATAGAGTTATTCAACATACATTGAGCAAGTACAACTTAGAGTAACCAATGTCAATATCAAAAGTAAATATACATGATGATATTACTATGGTGGTTGTTTTCAACACAACGACGACTGCCAAATCAAGACTGTGTGAGATCTCAAAATATGTATTGACATAATTCATGATGAAAAGACATGTTCCTACATCCGTTAACTTTCATATCATTACATATATATATATATATAAACTATACAGATAATACATACATTATCAAGCTACAAGAATATAAGCATAAACAATATTCAAATAAAATGTAACTTAAGCCACAAGATTGGGACAACACACCAAAACCAAAACCGTCTAACCAAGGTTAGAATTCTCGTTGACTGCCCTGAATTTCAGTTTACAGTCTTTTTAAATACCCACTCACTCACACCGCTCATACAACAAAAGACATTCACGCCTGACCCAAGCAATCTTACATAACACCTCTAAAGCTCACAGCTTACATACAGTCCAACCACTCTCTAACACATACAATCAAACCAACTTCAGAGAAATATATAAATTGTGATCTTGACATTACCTCCCTTCCCAAATAACTGTTGCCTGAACAGTTACATTACAGTTAAAAGATCACATGGAATTTTGACTCATATACGAAACCCACTTAAGGTGGACAACGGCTCAGGAGGTCTGCCCCAACATTCTCAACACCTCTAACTGCCCGTATGAAAAATCTGTACGTCTGCAAAGCCAAGGCCCACCTCATAACTCGCCCGTTTGCCAACTTAGCCTTCGTCATCCACACTAGTGGTTGATGATCTGTCTCCAGGAAAAACTCTCTTCCATACAAAAATCTACTTAACTTTTGTATGCTCCACACAATAGCCAAACACTCCTTTTCAATGGTCGAATATGCCTTTTCCCTGTCAAGTAATTTTCTGCTGACATACATAATGGGAAACTTCTCACCACTCTGTTCCTGCAGAAGGACTGCTCCAATACCTACATCTGAGGCGTCTGTCCTCAGTAGAAATGGCTTATCCAAGTCAGGTAAATGTAGTATAGGTGCATCAGATCAGATCCTTGAGAGTTTTAAATGACTTTTCATGACTCTCTGTCCACTCAACTATATTGGACTTACCTTTCTTGGTTAAATCCGTAAGGGTGCCGCAATAGCTGAAAAATTGGGGATAAATCGGCGATAATACCCAGTTAGACCAATCAAAGCTCTTACCTGTTTCTTTTGTGGTCGGCCTCGACAGTTCTAGGATTTTGTCTAATTTTTTCCTGTCTGGAGAAATCTTACCTTCACCGACAGTATGGCCTAAAAACTGCAGTGTATGGTACCCAATTACCACTTTGGAGGGTCGAGCTGTGAGCTGGTACTGCCTTAAATGACTGAAAACGGCTCTTAAGCTGTCCATATGTTCAGACCATTCTTCTGTCCCCTCTAAAATATCGTCAATGTAGCTATCCACATGAGCTATCCCTCTAAGCACCTTCCTCATTAACCTCGTGAACACGGCAGGGGCGTTCACAACTCCAAATGGCATTACAGTCCATTGATACAACCCATCTGGCGTAACAAAAGCTGTACATGCTTTACTTGCTTCTTCCATGGGAATCTGCCAATAAGCCTTGCTTATGTCAATTTTAGAATAGAACTTACATTTGCTAAGACGAGTGAATAAACTTTCTGTCAAAGTTATTGGCTCTGAGTCAAAAACTGTGATCTGGTTAATCCGACGGAAGTCCACACAAAATCGATAAGTCGAGTCCGGTTTCTTGACTAACACAATTGGGGAAGCATAAGGGGAATCAGATGGTTCAATTACCCCTAAGTCCAACATTGACTGTACTTCTGATGCAACCACCTCTCTCATGTGATGAGGTAATGGATAAGGACGAGACCTAACGGGATCAGAACTGGTTAACCTGATCTTGTACTCCATGCAATTAGTCCTGCCTGGTAAATCAGTAAGTACATCTGCATACTCTTCCAACAATGCTCTTACTTCCGCCTGTTGTACACTTGTCAAGTCTGTGGAGATATCAACATCTAGATACGTCTCCTTAGCTTCTAAATTGGGTGAAGAAATCTCCGGCATATCCAACTCATGTTTGACCTCAACTGTAGCCTCAGGCACATCGATCAACCCTGTACATACATATTGCGGAAGACTGACTCTTACATCACAAATAACAGTACTACCTACTGTCTCCCTTTGCACATATTCCTTCAAAAGATTTGCGTGATTAGTCTTTAACTTATCCCCAACTCTGACACGATAATTGCCTATACCAAACTTCTCCTCTATAACAAATGGACCGTTCCACTGTAACAGCAACTTGTTCTGATTGGTAGGCAACAACGCTAACACCTTATCACCTGGCTTCATCTGTCTAACCTTTGTCTTCACATTATAGTACTTCCTATACCTGTCTGATGCCTTCTTTAGTGTTTGATGTGCTACCTCTATCGTCTCCTCCAATCTGTTCTGTAAATCCAGCACATACTGATAAGTAGTCCTAGTCTCTTCATTTTGGATATCCTTCGTCCATAATTCTCTTAAAACCTGAACTGGACCTCTCACCTTCCTACCATACAGTAAATCAAATGGAGCAAATCCTAAACTTTCCTGAGGGACCTCACGATAAGCAAATAACAGGGCTGGTAAGTAACGATCCCAGTCTTGGGGTTGCTCTGCACTCAACCGCTTCAGCATGGTTTTCAAGGTGCCATTAAACCTTTCAACTAGTCCATTGCACATAGGATGATACGGAGTTGTGGTGAGCTGTTTAAGTGACAGTAACCTACTTACCTCTTTCATAACAGCAGACGTGAACTGTGAACCCATATCTGACAGCATCTCCTTTGGAACGCCGACCCTACTAAAAATCTCCATCATTGCCTCAGCAACATACTCTGTTTCTATCCTTGGAAGAGCCACTGCCTCAGGGTACCTTGTAGCATAATCTACCACTGTGAGGATGTATCTGTTACCCCTTTCAGTTACTGGATACAAAGGACCAATCAAGTCTACAGCTATTCTTTCAAATGGTGTAGAAATCAAAGGCATCTGTCCTAATGGGACTCTTCCAACCTTGCCCTTCGGGATTGTCCGTTGGCACACGTCACATGATAAACAATGACGCCTCACATCACCCTGCACTCCAGGCCAATAGAACTGAGAAGTAATTCTATCCAGTGTTCTCTTTACTCCCATATGACCAGCCATCAATGACTCATGACACACCTTCATGACCTCTGACCTTAACTCTAAAGGTACTACAGCCTGAATAACGGGATCTTCCTTGCCAACATACTTGCGATATAGCATACCCTCATCAGCAAAATACTTTGACACACCTTTAGCTGTTTGTCTTTCTGTCCCTTCTTCTATCAACTTCCTGACCTTATCCAAACTACTGTCATTCCTCTGCTTCTCCATGAACTCTGACCTGCTAAGTGACATACCAACAGATTTCAAAGTTTTCATAGGCCTCATTCCTTCTACTCTCTTTCGCCTTTGCCTCCTAGTCTCTACAGCTGCTACAGACTCTCCTCCATCAACATCAACTTCCTCCACCATCGGCAATGGATCATCAGAAACCCTAACACCTGGGATGTTCCCTAGGATTACATCAAATAGGGGTGTCTCCATACATGCTGCCTTAACAGTACCTCTATAGAAGGGAGAATCAATTGTATCCCAAGCAACTGGAACAATAGTAGCTCTGCCGTCAGCCATGACACACTTCTGACACTCATCGGTCAAACAATCCTTATTTACAAGTGAGCTTCTGACAATGACGCCACTACAACCAGTGTCTCTCAAGACATTCACCTTTTGCCCACACAACTTCCCTGGACAAACTGGCATAGTACCACACATACCACACATTGTACCTGACGTCATCTCTGCTTCACTCTCAATTGGACTTGCTGCAACATCCCCACTGTTCCTCATTTTACCATGAGAGTTTGACTCACAATCTGCTCCTCCAGGACCAATGTCCACGTCTATCACCTTGGCAATAATACTGACTGCTTCTTCAATCATTACACTGGCTATTTTCCTTAGACTTGACTGCATTGCATGACGTAGATATGTGACCTAATTCCCCACAGCTATAGCAACGTCGTTGCTTAATAGGAACAAACCCCTTCAACTCCTTCTGTTCTCCTGTTTGTGGTCTGTTTTGAATACTCGAGCCCTTATCTCTTTACTTATCATTACCCGATGGGAAAGACTTATTAGTATCTCCTGAAATGGTACCACAAGCCTCCACAAAATGCTCTGCCAACTTAGCCATCTCGTCTGCAGTTTTTGGCTTTCTCTCCTTTAAGAAAATACTAAGATTCGGTCCAACAGTATTCAAAATCTGTTCCCTCAACAATAAATCCCTAACACCTGCATATGTCTTTGCTGTCCCACTCAACTCAATCCACCTGGTAAAGTAATTTCCAATCCTAACTATGAACTGGGTAAAGCTCTCACCTATCTCTGTTTTTGAAGTTCTGAATTTCTGGTGAAATCCTTCTTCCGTCATTTCATATCTTTTCAACAAAGCCTCCTTCACCTGATTGTACTCTTCTGCATGATCTGGGTCAAGCCGGGAATATACTTCTAATGCCTTACCTTTTAGCAAAGTACTGAGATACGCAACCCACTGGTTTTCTGGCCAAGATTGAGCTTTAGCTATTCGCTCAAACCGCTGCAAATAAGCATCTATGTTGTCCTTCTGATCTTCAAAAGGTGGCATCTTAGGCATCTTGGGTACGCCCACTTGCTTAGTTCCAATCTCTACATCTGGCTTACCTTTTTCTAACTTAGTCTTCGCAAGCTCCATATCTAACCTAGCCTTTTCCAATTCCATAATCTTCTCTTTTTCCAGCCTAACCTTTTCTAGCTCTGCATCTCTCATCTTCTCCTCATTATCAAATTTAGCTATTTCTAACTCTATAACCTTATCTTTCTCCAACTTAGCTATCTCCAACTCTATAGCCTTCTCCTTCTCTTCCTTCTCTATCCTTCTCATCTCCCGATTATGCTCCCGCATATCTCTCTCTAAATTCGCTATCTCTCTAGCTCGCTCTATAGCTCCCTGATCCTGAACAAACTTTTGCAGATTTTCCCCGGTGTATCCTAACTCCTTCCCTAATGTACAAATCTTATCCAAATCCATGATTAGCAGACTACACCAGAAGCTAGCAATAACCACCCAAAGTAAACCAATGAAACCCTTCATCAAAGGTATTTGGGTCAAAGGGACTCGTCACCCCTCAGCAAATCAACAGATTAAATACAGTCACTTGAAGGCACTATGGAATAGCTGGGAAACATCCTACTAGGCCACATACCCTATCTACGCCTATCAGTTATTCTAAGCAGTTTTAGATAATCAAGCCAAAATCCAACCTGTCACTCCGTGTATGACAAAAAAATCTTTTATCCCACCGCTGCCACCAAACATGTCACAACACGGAGTAATAACACAAACCAAATATGGATTAGGAATATATTTATTAAATAAAATTAAGAATTATGTTGGCAATGATGTATCCAACGCACTCACACCCATTCAGCTACCTTCCACTATCACCTTCACACACTTCACACTCTTCACATCCTTCACACACACTTCACATACTTCACACACTTCACATCCTTCACACACACCCTCTGTCCCTCTAACATACACTTTCCCAATAGTTAAGGTTAACCCTACTTACACATACTCTAATTTTGCACTAATAATCTATCTCTAAATCTCTACTAATACATCAATTTATCATCGCAACAATGACATAACATCAATACATCAATACATCAATATCAGAACACATTAATACATCTCAACATCAACACCTCAATACATTAACATCTTTAGGCATTAATTCTTCCAACGCTTCAATACATGCATGTCAACAATTATCTCTCATTATGTACACAATATGTACAAAGTCATTCGCCACGCCTCCTTCCACGTCATTGCATTATGCACTGTACATTGTTTCGAGCCTCACACAGGTCTCCTTCTATTCAGATGTAAACATTCCATGTACTTCATGGCCATCTGTCGCCCTGGGGTCAGGCTTCATATAATGAATGTCCCTGCCTCCTCATCCTCCGTACGGGTGCCCCTCTGGGTCCCCGGACACTATACAACAAACGTTCATATGTAAGTTTAATTACAAGTGACCATTCACCTTACATAGAGTATTAAATACTCAGAATGGTACACACATAGTTATTCACCATACAAATGAACATGGGAGCATGCTCAGTATAACTATACACGGTTATTCAACATACATCAAGCCTGTACAATACTCAGAATAACTAAAAAAGCATAGAGTTATTCAACATACATTGAGCAAGTACAACTTAGAGTAACCAATGTCAATATCAAAAGTAAATATACATGATGATATTACTATGGTGGTTGTTTTCAACACAACGACGACTGCCAAATCAAGACTGTGTGAGATCTCAAAATATGTATTGACATAATTCATGATGAAAAGACATGTTCCTACATCCGTTAACTTTCATATCATTACATATATATATATATATAAACTATACAGATAATACATACATTATCAAGCTACAAGAATATAAGCATAAACAATATTCAAATAAAATGTAACTTACGCCACAAGATTGGGACAACACACCAAAACCAAAACCGTCTAACCAAGGTTAGAATTCTCGTTGACTGCCCTGAATTTCAGTTTACAGTCTTTTTAAATACCCACTCACTCACACCGCTCATACAACAAAAGACATTCACGCCTGACCCAAGCAATCTTACATAACACCTCTAAAGCTCACAGCTTACATACAGTCCGACCACTCTCTAACACATACAATCAAACCAACTTCAGAGAAATATATTAATTGTGATCTTGACACTAGTAGGCTATTACAATTATCGAGCCTTGACATCACTAAGGAATTTATACCAAACTGCCACAGTAGCAGCTGGGATAATTGCTGGGTTGAGACTCATTAGTGGCAGAACTGGATGTAGCAGTTGAGGGAGCAAAACATCCAGCCCAAACATTTTGCTTCCACAGAGTTTAGTGTAGATCGTGTATGAGGTTCAGATGACAAGATTGGGACAGTATACTGGTCCTGGTTTCATCTGGACAGCTCTTGAGTGTCGTGCAAGAGAACATTTAAGTGACACATGCATTATTCAACATCGTCAGTTTGGGGTGTAATGGTATGGGGTGGCATCACTGCTCATCATTTGTAATGGCAATTTGAATAGCGTTCAATACTGGGACGACATCTTTCGAAATCATGTTCACGATACAGCAGGATAATGCCCGCTCACATGTTTCACGTGTTGTTACAAGCTTTTGAGGTTGCATAAAATTTCTGTACTGCTAACTGGCCGACTATTTCTCCTGACCTTGCCCCTTAAGAATATGTGTGGGATGAGATGAAAAGTTGCCTACGACAGGACCAGAACCAGAACCAGAACCAGAACCAGAACCAGTCGTCACACAAACCTGGTTGGGCCAATGTTTGGTTGACATTGATGGAAACATCTCCAAGGCTGTTTAGAATCATCTGGTGTCTTCAGTGCCTTGTCGCTGCCTCACACAAATGCTGGTCATACCTGATAGACATTATTAATAGTGTAATTAATCACCGCTCTTTTTGGGCATGTTGCTCTGTCTCCAGTTACCAGACATGGCTTTTGTCAATGGATTTATTATGATAAAACATTAATGATACCACTCTATATGAAGCATAGTTATTTTTTTTGTCCGTTTGTATACAAGGTGACTTAAAGGTTCTGCACTGAAGGTGGTTAGATTAAGAACCATCGATAAGGACTGTTTGATAGCAGGATGTCAGATAAGAGATGAACCTACTCCATGCTTTAATGTTGTCTTGTGCTTATGTATTTCATATTATCAATATCATCTATGCATGTTTTTTGTCTTTGAAGCATTTGATTGTTGTCAACTTTGTGTTCTCAAGATCAAGTTCAAGTTGCCAATAGTGCTGGGATGGGTAACTCGGGTACTCAGTGTATGCATGATTAGATCGTTTCATTTGAGTATCTAAATACATTTTGCCAGGGCTACGGTCAAACTATTCCCAATTGGACATTTGTACCTATCTCTTGAGACCAACAGCGGGAACCCGGGTAGGGTCAGGTAATAGTGGAGTGGGTACCCGGGTAGTAAATTTAGACTCGTCCCAGCCCTAGTTGCCAAACACTTTAGCTATGGCCATTCTTGCAGATATGGGCAGAGGATCACTGCTACGAGGGCTTAGCACATCATTCAATAGCTTCAAATGTATATTTCCATTCTTCCAATTCTCTGTCAACTTGAGTATGAAAAAAGTCATGTTGTATGAATACTGCAAGTTTGAACTTCCATCAGGCTCACTTTCAGTTTCTAGTTCAGGTAGCCATGTAAAAATAGTAGGCTATTATTCATCCATTTCTAAATCATGTTTCATAATGAAAGTGATCTGTGGAATAGCACATAATTCTTTTGTTGTTTTTGACCCAGCTAATATTCTACCATGAATTTGGAAAATACTCAATTTTGATTGGTCAGAGATTATCAAAACACAATAAACCCCCTCTGATTGAACAGACGATTTGTAGCCGTATTACCACAAAAGCTAATATTTTTAGAACAGTTCTTCTTTTGCAGTCATTTTTGGTAGGCCTATTTAAATAATCACATGTACAATTATAGGTTACAAAATGCAAAAATGTGACTACTACAATACTCAAAAGATGTGTGGCAATACATTTTGTGCACAAAACACAATAGATATCTACAAAGCAAATTTATTTCAAGTTTTGAGGACAACAGACAGCTTGCTATTTGGCGCTTTTATTTATACAAGTGTGACATCATGTCTTTTGCATCAGTGATGGATATGACGTCATAATAGTGATGTGCGGTGTAGAACAAAACATTTGCAAGGCTTTCTTAGTTTTCTTTAGGGGTGCCCACCTCATGGTTATGAAGTTGCCATGCTACATGCTTGTTGTGCAGTGGAACTAAATATATTTTTTAGCATAGTTTAACTTAAATGAAAACTAATCTAAATTTGAATGACTTACATTTTAAAACGAACAAGAAACTAAACTTGATAACTTATTAAAAACTGTGGATAATCTACAAGGAACTATGTGACAAAATGATGCATAAACTTGAAATGAAAGAAATTAAAAATCTAATGCTAATGCTAATGCTAATGCTAATGCTAATGCTAATTCTAATTCTAATTTCTAATTTCTAATTTCTAATGCTAATGCTAATGCTATTGTTGACTGGCTGAGAGTATGTGTACCGTATGTCATCCCTGTGGTAGTCTAAAGCTAACTGACGCAACTGGCTGATTGATACCCGCTACCGCATTATACCTCTGCACAACCCTCGCATTTCACATGCAGTCACAGCCATACGTTGGTGTGTTCTTGCGATTTGATCTTTATGCATCGGGTGCGTTTTGCAGAACACTTCTATATTTAAAACTAACATGTCTTCAAAATAGTTTATGACTGCACATGAAGCACGATCTATAGGCTCTGAGTGTGTTTTGGAGAACATTTCTTATTAACCAACATGTCTTCAGAAGAATGCTTTCAGTGCCTGTCATATGTTCGAGTGAAGTATTATGGTGTAAACTAAATGCTTGAGCATATAGAGCACAATATTCAGTGTAAAGGCTGTTGTCGGTGATTTCGTAAATTCTGATCGACAACCCACTCAAAATACTGGACTCAGCTCATTAGTTCGCGTTTTGTTTAGTCATGGTAGAATGGAGATAAACGTACTGTGTTTTTAACATAAAGCTAGGTTACCCTTAGATTTTACCTTGCTAAATTTAACATTTGAAACCTCACACCGTTCCAAATTCAATTATAGCGTGGTTAAATGTACAGGTAATAGCTCTTCATTGAAAACAGACCCGTGAAGATCCAGGTTAGAATAGATCTTCAGTAACCCATGCTTGCATCTTTCAAGAATATTTAACAATAATGCTATGGGATGGTCTTATGACAAAGGATGTATGGTACACCCATAACAGTTTGCTTGTACAAAGTACAATATTTTCCATGATTACAGGCTGAATTTGAACCAAATTCACACCCAGGCATCATATTTCTGCAGGGCTCAAAGAAACTAGGTATTCTCTGAAAATTGGCTACCATGCTGTTATCAGGTATCTCCTCCAGCAGCTTTCCATGTGACATGACATCAACTTTAGGGGATGATGCTTCTTCCTTTGCACCTGTTAAGAGGTTGATAGCAGAGTTCAAAAGGGAAACAGAGAGCTTTGAAGATGATCCAAGATTAGGGACACCACTAAGGAAAATGTTGATAAAGTACATGATATGATTATTAGTGATGTCGCGAATCACTGTACACCGATGTATTGCCAGCAAACTTTGCATGATACGATATCTGATACACTTAATTTGGCATTGATTCACATTTAACTTCATCTTGATTGTCCATGTTGATCTTGCATCGATATCAATAAGGTATTTTCTTAATTCCTAATGGTCGTCTTTTGGATGCGAAACCATTATTTTCTCATACAGTATATGTTGATGGTTTTTAGTCAGTTGTCAGTTGTCCTTCTTGACCTTTATGAGCGAGTCTTTTCTCAGCCTAATGACTGGGCTTTTCTTGACAAAATGTTCTTTATGCAGTATCAAGATACATATTGTGGCTTCTATATAGAGAATGAGTGTGGTATTTTATTCATTACCCACGTTAAATATGTATGCAAGTGTAAATACATAACAACTTTTGTTCGTTGACAGACCAAACTGAAACCGGTTGCAAAATCTGGTTGCGCATGAATATTGATATATGCCCAAATATGGGCATTGTTGACATTCCTATGTATACGCAATAACAACATGCGCCTGCAGTTGTGTTTGAAAACAAAACAGCACCGACGCTCAAGATCCTTTTGGAAAAGGTTCTTCAACTTATGAGAATTCAAGCGCCATGTTGTTAGTACGCAGGACACCTATAAGAAAATTTGAAAAGTCACATTTGCGCCGCGCTTTGAATATCGGACCAACAGTCGGTCACTCGCACTGCCGGGGTCCCGTCTGTGCATTCAAAATGGTTCGGTTTCCTTGATCTATCAGCTGAATTTATATCATGTCCGTACCATTTTGGAAGAGGGAAATCAGAGTGTTCGCCAAAGACATTCATGTTTACTGTACCACCCTTTACTGAAGATGTAAAAATCAACACGCTCAAGTCTGCTTGCATGTCAGCTTCAAACGAAGGGCAAGGTCACCACCAGAAGAAAAGACAATCACGATCTACTCAGCGTTTTACGCTAGAGATAGGGAATGTTATTGTTCACTTTTGGGATATTTTGGGCCACATAATCAGAAATCAGGCATACTTCTACGGAGTTTTCGAATGATTTGTATCGTTCACTTTTAGTGATCTGGTTGTGCAGTCGTGAACAAACAACCCCCGAAACAGTGCCACAAAATACGCTTCGAAGCGGACACTGATTGCACAACCGGATCATCCCAAGTAAGTCTAGATATCTGTCCAGATAGTTTAAACTGACTTCCTTTCACCACGCTTATCCTTTTACGTTAAATCAAATTGGAAGTTGCGAAAGTAGTCGGGTGCGTCACGCTCATTGGGACCCTCAATCTATTGAACGGTAGTCGTACATTGTAAATGGATATAGCTCGATTATATAATGTCTGTGGAAGCTCAATGCATAACTTATATAGGATGCAAACCAAATTGGATGCGTGTGACAATCTTGTTTGGTTCAATAGAGTGTTTGTTAATATCCCTCGCTCACATGAGATTGCTTCAGTTCTGCCTTGTAGTTGCAAAATGAATGATGTCTCGCGATTTTTTATGAATGAAAAAAGTAGACCCGGTGTGACAGAGGTCACGGTTATCCAATCAAAACGAATAAAACAAGGTCAACCTTGTACGACACATGTGTGGCGTTCGGATTTAGTATCTTACCACCTGTATCTTCACCACGTGGGTAATATAGTTAGATATGTATCATATTGTGTGGGATCTGTATTGTGACATCCCTGATGATTATGGATGATCGACAGATCTCCACATCACATATCAATACAGTAGGCATCGCTCATGACAGATTCTGAGGAATAAATTGCATGCCAAAGGTTTCAGTCTGCTGGGTTCTAGGGCTTCTGGCTCCTGATCAGAATTGTTTCAGGCTCATCATCTCTTGAGAATTGTTTACGATTTGAAGCAGAGCCAGCTGATATTGTTGAGCGATTTGTAACCATTGATGAATCTTGGGTTCACCGGCATCAGCCAAAGACTAAATAATAGTATCATAGTCAAAGCAATGGAGACATCTAATGTCTCCTTCCATGAATAAGGCAAAGTCTGTTCCATTAATTAGGTGATGGCATCAGTTTTCTGGGATCCCAATGGAATCATACTGATGGCCTACCTCCTGAAACCATCAGACTATTAATGGCAAATGTCATGACAATCTGCTTTGGCAACTGCAGGTGAATATCAAGTGAAATTAACACCTTCAGATTTCCACCTTCCCAACTTCCCTAACAGTCTAGCAAGCAACTGCAAATGCTAATGGTGTCATTTCTGATGTAAAGGTCTATTTACAATTCTTCACCAAATATGCTTTTTCATGCTTTTAACATGATGACATATGAGGTTCCTGGGTTGCAACATTTTATGTTGTGTATTCACCATGGTTGCTGTAACTGTACTGGACATGTTCACTGTGTGCATGAGCAGTGTTATGTATTTGCCATGGCTGCCGTAACTCTACAGACATGTTCTCTGTGTGGGTGAGCAGTGTTAGTGTATTCACCATGGCCGCTGTAATTCTTACAGACATGTTCTCTGTGTGGGTGAGCAGTGTTGTGTATTCACCATGGCTGCTTTAACTCTACGGACATGTTCTCTGTGTGGATGAGCAGTGTTAGTGTATTCACCATGGCCGCTGTAACTCTACTGACATGTTCTCTGTGTGGGTGAGCAGTGTTGTGTATTCACCATGGCCGCTTTAACTCTATGGACATGTTCTCTGTGTGGATGAGCAGTGTTAGTGTATTCACCATGGCGGCTGTAACTCTTAAGGACATGTTCACTGTGTTGGTGAGCAGTGTTGTGTATTCACCATGGCCGCTTTAACTCTACGGATATGTTCACTGTGTGGGTGAGCAGTGTTGTGTATTCACCATGGCCGCTTTAACTCTACGGATATGTTCACTGTGTGGGTGAGCAGTGTTGTGTGTTCACCATGGCCGCTGTAACTCTACGGACATGTTCTCTGTGTGGGTGAGCAGTGTTAGTGTGTTCACCATGGCCGCTGTAACTCTACGGACATGTTCTCTGTGTGGGTGAGCAGTGTTAGTGTATTCACCATGGCCGCTTTAACTCTACGGACATGTTCTCTGTGTGGGTGAGCAGTGTTAGTGTATTCACCATGGCCGCTGTAACTCTATGGATATGTTCTCTGTGTGGGTGAGCAGTGTTAGTGTGTTCACCATGGCCGCTGTAACTCTACGGACATGTTCTCTGTGTGGATGAGCAGTGTTAGTGTATTCACCATGGCCGCTGTAACTCTTAAGGACATGTTCACTGTGTTGGTGAGCAGTGTTAGTGTGTTCACCATGGCCGCTGTAACTCTACGGACATGTTCTCTGTGTGGGTGAGCAGTGTTAGTGTATTCACCATGGCCGCTGTAACTCTACGGACATGTTCTCTGTGTGGGTGAGCAGTGTTAGTGTATTCACCATGGCCGCTGTAACTCTATGGATATGTTCTCTGTGTGGGTGAGCTGCTGTTACTGTACTGTACATGTTCACTACATGACTGGTCAGGCTTTTTCTTATCATAGTAACATTATTTGTCAAGGTTTCCAAGAACAAACACTCAGACTTACACAGTTGGCAACTGCTATCACTGCATGATCCGATTGTGTAAACAAACTGAGCACACTTGTCATAGTACTTGTGTGAAGCAATAAATCTAGAAGTCAATTACATTGTTTATTGTGAGCAGTGTGTATCTAAGTCTAGATAATAATGTGTAACTTTATTAATGCAAGCAAGCGACACTCGCATAGTATGTGTTAATTTTATGCTCACATCATTGTCATAACTGACAGCATGGCTGTGTCTTACTGTGACAGAGGTATCCGATCAGTGCCAAATGAATAGAAGACCCAGCTCTATACATGGAACAAATGCTCTATGTACTCCAAATATGTGAGCTTTAATGCTAATTTCAAGGGAAAGAAATTTGAACTGATGTGTTTTCTGAATTTGTACATGAAGAGAAGTAAATGCATTATCACATCCTGTTACAGTGACAATCCTAATGTGAACAGTAAGGCTGGAACGAGTCTAAATTTACTACCCGGGTACCCGACCCCCTATTACCCGACCCGATGTGGGTACCCACTGTAGGTCTGTCTCAAGTTGGGTACAAAATGTTCAGTTCAGAATTGTTTTACTGGAGCCCAGGCAAAAAGTATTTAGATATAGTATAAAACAATCTGATTGTGCATACACTGAAGTTTACTGAAGCTTTGTCTTTGCTCAAACATATAAATCAGAAGGAATGTGTGCATGGTCAGAAAGAAATGTGACCATTCACGACTTGTACTTTAAAGTGTAACCATGGAATTTTATTTCATTGTAATTAAACAATATGTCATATGACTAACCACGGGCACGGGTAGTACTATTGACCCACCCGACTCAAGTACCCATGTACCCGAGTTACCCATCCCAACCCTTGAACACAGACATATTCAACTTGAGTATAACAAGTTTGGTTATTGTCCATTAATCCTGACTTTAGTAAGTAGCTACTTTGTGACACAAATGTCAAACATACAACTGTGGTTTGTATATTAAGGTCAGGCTATATCCTGTCATGCTCTTTCTCATGTGACTGTTTCAACACCATACAACCTCAGTGGTAAGTCCTTTTGTTCCAGTTATATTACCACTGTATTCTTGTATTTAAGATGTCTTTGTCTGCAGCAGATGACTTGTCTGCTCCTGACATGAACAACTAACTGATTACTGCTGCTTGACCAATGATGGAGATTTTGTTGTAGCCAAGTGTACTAAAGTACTATTGGAATAGAAATAGATTCACTTTGGTCTATTATTCAAAGCAATACCATTTTGTTTATCCTATTATTGAAATAACTGATTATTATTAAGTTAGTTCTCCCTGTGGTTTGAAAAGGATAGACAGCAACTAGGGGAAGAGGACAATTTACAGGAGACAAAATAAGGTCAAATTTAGAGCCTAAAGGAATGATACTGATACATTGTTTTGGAAATATTTCCTGAACTTTTAAAGAGGCAAGATTATATTTCCGCAATGAGTGATCTTTGTAAGATTAATGATGGATATTCTATTGGAGAAATATTGTTGAATAAAAATAAAACAAAACCTTGTTTCGGTTCATGTAACATGAACAATTCATATGAACGTCACATGCTTCGTGGAAAACGGACCATGGCATTCATTGCACATGCTGCAACTGGATTCTGCACTTAATCATGTTGATGCTTTGAAGTAGTCAGTGTAGGCTTTTCGTTCGATGGAGCAAGACACACTTACTTTCTGTTGTCGTTGACTAATATAGATGTCAAGATAAGAGAATCATGTTTGGTTCTATATATATATATATGTCATAAGAGAATCATGTTTAGTTCTCCATATATGTCATGATAAGAGAATCATGTTTAGTTCTCAATATATGTCATGATAAGAGAATCATGTTTAGTTCTCCATATATGTCATGATAAGAGAATCATGTTTAGTTCTCCATAGATGTTATGGTAAGGGTTCATGTGTAGTTCTATATTGATGTCAAGATAGGAGAATCATGTTTGGTTCTATATATATATATATATGTCATAAGAGAATCATGTTAAGTTCTCCATAGATGTGCGATAAGAGAATCCTGTTTAGTTCTCCATAGATGTCATGATAAGAGAATCCCATTTAGTTCTCCATAGATGTCATGGTAAGAGAATCCTGTTTAGTTCTCCATAGATGTCATGATAAGAGAATCCCATTTAGTTCTCCATAGATGTCATGGTAAGGGTTCATGTATAGTTCTCCATTGATGTCAAGATAAGAGAATCCCATTTAGTTCTCCATAGATGTCATGATAAGAGAATCATGTTTAGTTCTCCATAGATGTCAAGATAAGAGAATCATGTTTAGTTCTCCATAAATGTCATGATAAGAGAATCATGTTTAGTTCTCCATAGATGTCAAGATAAGAGAATCATGTTTAGTTCTCCATAGATGTTGTGATAAGAGAATCATGTTTAGGTCTCCATAGATGTCGTGATAAGAGAATCATGTTTAGTTCTCCATAGATGTCAAGATAAGAGAATCATGTTTGGTTCTTTATGTATGTCATAAGAGAATCATGTTTAGTTCTCCATTGATGTCAAGATAAGAGAATCATGTTTGGTTCTTTATGCATGTCATAAGAGAATCATGTTTAGTTCTCCATAGATGTCGTGTTAAGGAGAATCATGTTTAGTTTTCCATTGATGTCAAGATAAGAGAACCATGTTTGGTTCTTTATGTATGTCATAAGAGAATCACGTTTAGTTCTCCATAGATGTCATGGTAAGAGAATCATGTTTAGTTCTCCATAGATGTCATGATAAGAGAATCATGTTTAGTTCTCCATAGATGTCATGATAAGAGAATCATGTTTAGTTCTCCATAGATGTCATGGTAAGAGAATCATGTTTAGTTCTCCATAGATGTCATGGTAAGAGAATCATGTTTAGTTCTCCATAGATGTCATGGTAAGAGAATCATGTTTAGTTCTCCATAGATGTCATGGTAAGAGAATCATGTTTAGTTCTCCATATATGTCATGATAAGAGAATCACGTTTAGTTCTCCATAGATGTCATGGTAAGAGAATCATGTTTAGTTCTCCATAGATGTCATGATAAGAGAATCCCATTTAGTTCTCCATATATGTCATGATAAGAGAATCATGTTTAGTTCTCCATAGATGTTATGGTAAGGGTTCATGTGTAGTTCTATATTGATGTCAAGATAGGAGAATCATGTTTGGTTCTATATATATATATATATGTCATAAGAGAATCATGTTAAGTTCTCCATAGATGTCATGATAAGAGAATCCCATTTAGTTCTCCATAGATGTGCGATAAGAGAATCATGTTTAGTTCTCCATAGATGTCATGATAAGAGAATCCCATTTAGTTCTCCATAGATGTCATGGTAAGGGTTCATGTATAGTTCTCCATTGATGTCAAGATCGGAGAATCATGTTTGGTTCTATATATATATATATATGTCATAAGAGAATCATGTTTAGTTCTCCATATATGTCATGATAAGAGAATCCCATTTAGTTCTCCATAGATGTCATGATAAGAGAATCATGTTTAGTTCTCCATAGATGTCAAGATAAGAGAATCATGTTTAGTTCTCCATAAATGTCGTGATAAGAGAATCATGTTTAGTTCTCCATAGATGTCGTGATAAGAGAATCATGTTTAGTTCTCCATTGATGTCAAGATAAGAGAATCATGTTTGGTTCTTTATGTATGTCATAAGAGAATCATGTTTAGTTCTCCATTGATGTCAAGATAAGAGAATCATGTTTGGTTCTTTATGTATGTCATAAGAGAATCATGTTTAGTTCTCCATTGATGTCAAGATAAGAGAATCGTGTTTGGTTCTTTATGCATGTCATAAGAGAATCATGTTTAGTTCTCCATAGATGTCGTGATAAGAGAATCATGTTTAGTTTTCCATTGATGTCAAGATAAGAGAACCATGTTTGGTTCTTTATGTATGTCATAAGAGAATCACGTTTAGTTCTCCATAGATGTCATGGTAAGAGAATCATGTTTAGTTCTCCATAGATGTCATGATAAGAGAATCATGTTTAGTTCTCCATAGATGTCATGATAAGAGAATCATGTTTAGTTCTCCATAGATGTCATGGTAAGAGAATCATGTTTAGTTCTCCATAGATGTCATGGTAAGAGAATCATGTTTAGTTCTCCATAGATGTCTTGGTAAGAGAATCATGTTTAGTTCTCCATATATGTCATGATAAGAGAATCACGTTTAGTTCTCCATAGATGTCATGGTAAGAGAATCCCATTTAGTTCTCCATAGATGTCATGATAAGAGAATCCCATTTAGTTCTCCATATATGTCATGATAAGAGAATCATGTTTAGTTCTCCATAGATGTTATGGTAAGGGTTCATGTGTAGTTCTATATTGATGTCAAGATAGGAGAATCATGTTTGGTTCTATATATATATATATATATGTCATAAGAGAATCATGTTAAGTTCTCCATAGATGTGCGATAAGAGAATCCTGTTTAGTTCTCCATAGATGTCATGATAAGAGAATCCCATTTAGTTCTCCATAGATGTGCGATAAGAGAATCATGTTTAGTTCTCCATAGATGTCATGATAAGAGAATCCCATTTAGTTCTCCATAGATGTCATGGTAAGGGTTCATGTATAGTTCTCCATTGATGTCAAGATCGGAGAATCATGTTTGGTTCTATATATATATATATGTCATAAGAGAATCATGTTTAGTTCTCCATATATGTCATGATAAGAGAATCCCATTTAGTTCTCCATAGATGTCATGATAAGAGAATCATGTTTAGTTCTCCATAGATGTCAAGATAAGAGAATCATGTTTAGTTCTCCATAGATGTCGTGATAAGAGAATCATGTTTAGTTCTCCATAGATGTCGTGATAAGAGAATCATGTTTAGTTCTCCATTGATGTCAAGATAAGAGAATCACGTTTGGTTCTTTATGTATGTCATAAGAGAATCATGTTTAGTTCTCCATTGATGTCAAGATAAGAGAATCATGTTTGGTTCTTTATGTATGTCATAAGAGAATCATGTTTAGTTCTCCATAGATGTCGTGATAAGAGAATCATTTTTAGTTCTCCATTGATGTCAAGATAAGAGAACCATGTTTGGTTCTTTATGTATGTCATAAGAGAATCATGTTTAGTTCTCCATAGATGTCATGATAAGAGAATCATGTTTAGTTCTCCATAGATGTCATGGTAAGAGAATCATGTTTAGTTCTCCATAGATGTCATGGTAAGAGAATCATGTTTAGTTCTCCATAGATGTCATGGTAAGAGAATCATGTTTAGTTCTACCACTTCGCCTACCACTGCATAACAGTCATTCATATACACACAGAATAGTTTCTATACGACAAGCATAGTCACCTTTTACGGCAAGCATCGGTTGCTGAGAACCTATTCTACCCCGGATCTTCACGGGTCCACATTCCTCATGATAATCATCATGTCCCTGTTAATATAACAAACATTACCAGTGATAATCGTCATGTCCCTTTAATAATACAGACATTACCAATGATAATCGTCATGTCCCTTTAAATATTCAGACATTCCTCATGATAATCGTCATGTCCCATTAATAATACAGCCATTCCTCATGATAATCGTCATGTCCCTTTAATGATACAGACATTCCTCATGATAATCGTCATGTCCCTTTAATAATACAGACATTCCTCATGATACTTGTCATGTCCCTTCAATAATACACACATTCCTCATGATAATTGTCATGTCCCTTTAATAATACAGACATTCCTCATGATAATCGTCATGTCCCTGTTAATATTACAAACATTCCCAATGATAATTGTCGTGTCTAAAATATTATTACAGACATTCCTAATGATAATCGTCAGCAGAGCTTATTGAGTAAAGACATCCAGGGGCGCCTACTAATGAGGTATAATACATTGTTTTTGTTGTTTTTTAACCTTCATGTTGATCGCCTCCAAGTCCATTTGTACATGTATTTGAAACCACCAAGCCTATGAAGGTGAGGTGCAGTGTATATAATAATATATCATTAATGGCATCTCTGAAAAATGCTCACAAAATTCCAATTTAGTTTATTCTAAATGCTGTAGAGTGTAATCTAAACCCACCATTCAAGCAGTTGTTACTGTACCAGTATCAGTACGTAAATTTACACACAGTAAGTTAGTCTTGGGGTTTTTTTTCTTTACTTTTCACCTTTCTTGTTTTAAATAATTTATGACACTGATTTGTTTTACTCGTCCAAACTAAATATTCAAGTGAGCTTATCTCTCTGTCCGTTGTTTGCCTGTCTGTCCATATATTGGAACATTTTACATTTTAGATATCTCCTTTATCAAAACCTGTCTTGAGCTTTCATCCCCGATTCCTCCTGTGTCCTCTCTGTGATGTGTTCACTGAGGTCTGATTTGATTTTAAACATGGAAACTTATGCAATCAACTATGAATTTCAAATTTGCCCTCAGCCATTTCGGCATGTATAAGTATGAAATTTTATTTTTTGTAAATGACTTAATTTGTCGTATGCAGAAACATGGATTTCACTTTTTGCCATATTTTGATATTTAGCTCACCTTATTCAGGGATGTGAAATCTCTGCGGAAACGCAGAAAATCATGATTTTTTAAACGGTAGTCCTCCGAAAAAATCATCTCCGCGTAAAAATATAATCAAAGATTAAAAGAAAACATTCCGAAAAATATTATCGAAAACCAGACAACCGTCGCGTATTGTCCTGTTTTCGGTCAGAGCTTTCAGCATCCTAGGTTTTCGGACATAAAACGTTTTCTATCACGAATACTTGCACTATGTGGTGTGTGGCATCACACAGAAATTGTAAATACTAAGATGATGGCTTGTTTTTTAAGATAAAGGTGTATTTTATCCTAATAAGTGAATGAGATGTTTTACAGTTGTTCATGTGATTAGCGAGAAAACTATGAATGTTTCTTCAGCGTCCAAAAACCAATAACATGGGGATATATGTTCTATTAATGTCTTATGTTTGCAATTGAGTATTGTTTGTTTTTTCAACAAAAGGTAAATAAGTACAAGGTAAGTTTTTTTCAATATGCTTCCACATGGGGAAAGGATCAGACATTGCACACTTGTGACAGTTGTCCTTGTATCTGTGGGATGGGGGGTGAAGTTTATGGCACTATTGCTCCCTGACCTGGCGGGTAGCCAGGTGCGCAGAAGCTATGCCGATTTTTTTAAAGTAGTGATTTAACTTCGAAATTTTTCTGCATCTGCGATCTTTGTTTATTTGACTTATTGACTTTGCCCATTGACTTATTACATTTCTTGGTGTGAATGCTGTCCAAACTGCACGAAATTGCTTAAAACTTTTCCTCTTTTTTTCGGGAAAACCTGATCACATCCCTGCTTATTCAAAGTCAAAATGTCTTTAGCTATTTGTAAGTTGCCTAATCTCCTTCTACGAAACTAATAGACCAATGAAGTTAAAACTTACATACTTGTGCAAATCAAAGATATATTTCCAACAGCTTTGAAACTGATTTTCAACATGGCCCCTGATACTGCAAATCTTTTTTTCTTGTTAAGAAAAATGTCTGTGCACCTTAAAAAATCACATTAAAATAAAATTGCCATTGACTTTTCAGAATCATGCATGATAATCACATGTGCAAACACTTTGCCATGATTACCCATGATGAAGCTGAAGTTGCATGAGCATCCTGGTCTCTTGTTGAAGTGTTTTTGCTGTGAAAAGCAACTTTGTTGATGGCCCATCCTCATAAATGAGAGGTTGCATGCAATTGGAATTCTTGAAACTGGAATTGCACAAAATGTTGCCCGGTGTATTGGTGTTCTTCGTAACACCTCACATTCTCACTGGGGTCGGTATCAACAGACTGGCAACACCAGGGACAGACTGTTCTTGACGTCCAGTAACGTCATGTCAGCATGATAATCATACCCACCTGCTGGTATGTTAAGCTGACACGTATGTTGTTCAACGTTCTGCATTCAGTGTTGGGAGAGTGATTAGGTGAGAAGGCATTACTGCACATCACAGGACCCGTTTAGTGGTCATCAATGGCTATTTGACTGGTGTGCAGGTTATCCATCCTCCCTTTCCTTCAGACATTTGGACGTCACATCACATTACAACCGGACAATGCATGCCCTCACATTGCACATGTGGTCACAGACTTCATTGGACAAAAGAACAACCCCCACTCCCTTTGACCTGCTGTTTTGCCAGGTCTGTCATCCATCGAACGTGAGGGATGAATGAAACATTGTTTACGCGACTCCTCAACCAACCATTAACGTTGGTCCAGGTCCGGAATGACATCCCACAAGCCTTCCTCAACAGTCTCTTGATGTCAGTGAACAGTTGTTGTCAAGCTTTTGTCACTGCTAATAGTGGTCTTACCCAACACTGACATGTGAACTGACAGTTGACCCCACACCACTTTCAGCCTGAGAGGACATATGTACATGCTGTCATGATGAATTCATGTTCCATGGACATTGATATGTTGCTCTGTTGCAAAATCAGTCTTTCTTTGTGGTTATATATTTATTATTTACTATGGTAGTCAGTGATGCACAGGAACTTTTTTCTGCTAGTGTATTATGAAATTTGGCAGTTAGTGTAGTTAGTATTGTGGCATGTTCTGTTTTCAGGGTATTATGTTTTTCACCTCACTTGACATTTGCATTATTTTCATCACAAAATTACATTTCCTTATATTGTTAGCAGACAATACTGGAGCCATGAAGCTGAAAATTCACATGCATTTTCCTAGCAATGATAGCAATATATTCTAGGGGTTCAGTCCAATAAACATCCATTTTGAGAAAGCTATAATTCCTTCAAAAATCCTACCTCTACTACATCATAACAAATATTCTTGAAATTTGGTTAACATCACTCTAAAAATCACTATCCCCCATCCTAATCAGTTGTTAGGAATAACCTCATATTGTGCAAAATGTGCATGCGGGATATGCTTCACTTCTTTCTTTTGTGTGCTCACTTGAATTTTTTCAGGTATTTGAGCACACATATTTGTGTTAAAATTCTGTACTTAAGTATCTTAGTCTACCAACTGAAGACAACTATATACATTGTTCTTTAACAGTGTATAATTCTTATGAAACTTCTACCTCTATTTCATCTCTGCCATAAATCCCATATTTTAGCTTCAGTCACACTAACTAAACTTTTCAGATTTTCAACAGACGTCCGCTTCACTGTCAATTACACACACAACTAGTTGTTGCCAAGTAGCATCATAACCACCCAAGCCATGACGGAAACAATGGCAGCAACCTCACTTTTTTCCTGCGTGTGCTGAGTCAAAACCTATTGTGATAATAGTAACGATCTAGCACTTGGTAGTAAGTCACATTAATCTAAGATTATTCTAATAGTTTTCAAAATAATAACAGACAATAAGTACATATTAATAGCTGCTGGAGTGACGATCGTACGCACGTAAGTACAGCTGGTCCTTGGTGTTTGTGAGCTCAGAATGGAGTCTCCATCTACTCCCAGGTGCAAGAAGTGTGGTCATTTCATGATCACGAGAGATCCTCATGATAACTGCACTAAGTGCAGAGGCACTTCCTGCAATGAAGACAAGAGCTAGAGAAGTGCGCCAACACATCTAAAAAGACCTTCACTAAGATAGCCAAGGCATTGACCAAGGCTAAGAGGCGCGAGGCCGCCAAGAAAAAGGTGGAAAACATCACAGTCAAGAAATCGGCTTCCACCCCAGCTTTTTCCACTCCAGTTGATCAACCATCTCCTGCACTCTCTATGAATGGTCTCCTGGTGTTGTAAAATTGGAATAGCGAGGAACATGTACCACACAAAAGAGTTTTGTGCACAACACTGACAAAACTACAAGGTCTCTATACTTCCAGAACAGTTCTTAGGAAACTAAGGTATCAAACAATCATATCACAATGCCTTTTGTTAAATAAATATGGTTTTGAGTGAGCATAATACCAGCTAGTATTCAAACAGGGCTAAATACTAGTGAAGACAAGTACATCCTGATTAAGAACCTAATGACCCCTGCGGGTTGACAGTAAAGAACACAAATTATTTCGGAAGCCAGCATAAATTGGTGAAAGACATTGGGCTGACTTTAGAATTAGATTTAGGTAATATGGTAATAAAACATAATCATGGAATTAAGATAAACTGGCATTTAGTCAAATATTTTGTTAAATAAAAGTTATGTGCATATTTTCCTCCCATTATTTCCATGATTGTACTGAAGAAATAATTAAGATCCTGAATGGTTTTTCATATATTGAGCAATGGTAAATGGACCCCACAAAGGTATCTATGATATCGATACAGACTGTGTTAAATATGCAGTTTGCAATTTCCTTCCTTCAGTCTGTGATATCTTTAATAGATATACAGATAATAAATCAGAATACCGAAAAAGTACCAGGTGTTTTGACTTGTTTGCTCGCCAGTCAATACCGCGTGTGCTTCCAACTCAGGAATTCTTTCAGCCTCACAACAGCCATGGACCTCCATTCAGAACAGGCCATTGGATACTTTGGACAAGACACTGATCAAATTTCACATCTGGTTTGCAGCATTACCTGCTCTGTCAACAGGTCATGGATGGTGTCAGGAAGTCAGCTACAACAACTTTGTCGGCTGTCTCCTGTGCACCTGTTTTCTGTCTGTGCCTGGATATCACCCATGTCTTCTTTGATAGGAATAATGCAGACAAAGTACACCTGGGTAAACTGGTTTTCTTTTCATTGTCAAAACCAAAATCCTGTTTGAAGGTCAAAGGTTATAATTTCTTTTATCTTTGGACACAAGGATGAATAAGAACTGTCCCTATGCTCTATCAGGACATAAAAGGAATACCTGAAGATGACATATCCTTTCTTTTGAAGGGAGTGCAAAGACTTTACCAGCAAGACGAAGATTTCCAAAACACCCTATCCTTCTGTCTGAGGATAATGGAAGCTGATCAGCATGTGACATTGGAGCCTCCATGAGAGAACAATCCATATGAGATCAGGGCACTGGCAGCTTCACTGGAGTTGCACACCGACAGCTCTATCAAGGGCTGTGTTTCCACTTTCGCCAACTATTGCTTCCAAGATGTGTTGGTAGAAGATATTGATGATCTTTATCAACTGTGTCCTATTCATCAACCCCAGAAAATGTCAATAACATCTCCTCAAGCCACAATAATTTACTTGTAATCTACAGAGACACCACAGGATATGACTTTTATCTGAGAGAAAAAGCTTAGATAATGGTAAAGAAATATGTGCTGTGCGTTCTGACATCAGTAAAGCATTTATTGAGGTTAGGCTCAAAATCATATTACTTTATCCGACGTAATAAGCGCCCCGCTCTAATAAGCGCCCACAGCGGTATTTGCTAATATATTGGCTAGTGAACAATCCCAATTAGCACCCCTTCCGATTGATCAATGTTCACAAGACTTATTTATTTGCGTACAATACGCACTCGTGTGTTATATGCACCCTTAATTATGGGCAATTAAATTCTAGAAAAATATATCTCACGTACATAAACATTTCAGGCTGTCAGCATAAACCACCAAAAATTTATCTTTTAACTCTGTTTTTTTCACCAAAGTAATATTCTAATAAGATCCCCCTTTTTCTAATTATGTGAGCGCCCTGGGCGCTTATTACGTCGAATATGGTACATCAACTCATGTCATGCACAATTAAATGGTCAATTATTATCCCCCCGGTTTGAAAAAGGGGGGATAAAGTGATCAGCATATATATCCGTCTGTCCGCCGTCTGTTTTCTGTTACCGGATCAGAAGTAAAAAAAACGTTAAATATTTCTTGTTGAAACTTGCTATATAAATCAGTCTAGTGGTGAACTGGTGCCTTTTGATGATTTGGGATTATTTTTTTTTTTCCTTTTTTTTTTTTCCTTGACAAGTTGGACTTCTACTGAAAATAAGGGTAGAGCTCATTTCTGGAGCAGAACTCCAGAACTTTTGAATATTTCTTGTTGAAACATGCAATATACATCAGTTTATGGGGAACTGGCGCCTTTTGATGATTTGGTATTTATATTTAAAAAAAAAAAGCATTTTCCATGAGTACATGTTTGACTTGTACTGAAAATGAGGGTAGTGATCAAAAACTGCTGAATGTTTCTAGATGAAACTTGCTTTACAGATCAGTCTGATGGTGAACTTGGTCCTTTTGATGTTTCAGAATTTTTATTTATTTATTCTTTTCATGGTTTCATGATGACAAGTTGGACTTTACTGAAAATTAGTGTAATGCTGGTATCTGGAGCAGAATTCCCAAACCGACGAATGTTTCTAGATGAAACTTGCTATGTCAGATCAGTATAGTGGTGAACGTTTAATGAATGGGGATTTTGAAAACTGCATTTTTGAATTGCACCAAACTGGGGGATATGTCATCTTATGATGTCTATTGATCTTATTATAATGGTTTGAAACTTATTTTTTAACAGAAGTCAAACTTTTATAGACAGCATGCCACACGGCTGAGAGTTAGGGGCCCATATCTATTCAGTTATATTTATAAATGATATATGTGACAATGCTTTCAGTTAACAGTCACAATTTTTATAATGTTAGATTTTCCATTTCAGAAATAACACTCAAAATACTAATAACTAGTGAGTAACTCTTCAAATGATAAATATTTAGGGCTAAACTGGGATTTAAGTTTTCTTACTGTATGTAGGTAGAGGTAGTAATACCTGTAAGGACTGAGCTGGAATAGAATATCTCAAAGGAAATGTGATCATGCAAACATAGATGCAAGAAGAATTGTTAGATGTACTTCAAAAACTGAACAAAAAAAGTTAGGGATCATGAATATCTGGGGGATAGTTTTATAAAATTGTGTCCTCAGTCGACAAAGAAATATTCCGAAATATTCTTATCCCTAAATTTATTTATTTATTTAGTGTCTGTTGCAAACATTGATCAAATGTAATAAGGAAGTGATATGATTTACTTTATTTGTTGTGTACATTGATAAATGTATAAGGAAGCGTTATGTTACAGTAACCTCATGTTACCAACCTCCTCACAAAGCTTATCCCAGTTGCTCCATGAGCCTGATACTTGCCCTTTTGTTATAAGATTTGCTCTTACCAACATTTGGCACTGAGAGCGAAGGCAAAGTCAGTTTGAATTTCATTAAGAAGATATTTTAATGTCCAGATTTAGCATGTCAAAGTTGAAAGATTGTGAAATAAGACTAACTGTGCTCCAACTTCTATTTCAGATTGAAGTTTCAAAGTTGGAAAAATGGATTGTAAAGAGGCAACATCTGATGCTAATGGTGAAAAATACACTACCTGTACTGTCCAACAGCCCGGTGAAGTTATTCGCCCAGTGGTCTCCAAGGGAATGGTTGAAGACATTATCCACAAAATGTATGGGCTTACAGTCACAGAAGTAAAAGAACTTGATAGTTATGATGATAGGAACTACTTCGTGAGAGTTGAGGAACAGCATTCTAATCCATTCATTCAAGAACTTCACCCAGAGGGTTACCTCCTAAAAGTAATTAACAGCAAAGACTCCATGAATTCTCAAGGCCTTGGTATGTTGGAAATTGTTCAAATAATTAGTTCAAGACTTTTGAAAATAATTGGTTTGAATGAGTCTGTCACAAATTTGACAGGCCACACACAAGACACTGTGTGTGTTTGTTTTCAAATTCAATTTAGCTCTGTCAAGTCTATAGTATCCTTGATTATCCAGTGTGACTCATTCATCACCACCGCTTGCTTCACTATCACCATGATACTTTTTCACAAATTTTGTGCAGAATTTCTCTCAACCATGAACTCAACATCAAATCAAAATAACTCTTCTGAACAAGAGTTTGTCATTGATATAGATTCAAACTACAACGGAATGTCCAATATATATATTCAAGTAAAGGAGTTTAATGAAAATCAGAATAGTGACATAAATGAGCTTTCAGGTCAATCTCATTACAATCAGATCTTAGTTCTCGCTGCCGCTAAACAAAGATCTGAGGACATCCCATTACGGGCCACGTCAGGAGGACCTTTCGAGAATTTTGACCGACAACTCAAACAACTAACAAGAAGTCGACATCAGCCAATTAGAAAGCAGCTTTCACAATTTTTATGGCACTCTTTTCACTCTGGCGACTTCCATATCAGACTATGCTTGAAAAATATGTTGACACAGTTCTCGAATAAATTGTGAAACAGAACAAACGAACATTCCGGAATATCTAATATATGGTTGCGATTGTATGGCAGTGCTTTCAACGTACTGTGCATCGCCTGCTTTGTTCAAATGTTTATCCCACGGAAGCGTGAGACAGACGATAATTTTGACGGAATCAGTCGTACGGGCCATAACTGTCGTTCGGAATACCCCATGTTAACGTTTTCGAGGTTGCAAGATTAGAAAACACATTCCGACTGTCACTTTCATGATCAAAGGTCATTCTGACGTGACCCGTAATGGGATGTCCTCAGATCTTTGTTTAGCGGTAGCGAGATCTAAGATCTGATTGTAATGAGATTGCTTTCAGGTGGAACAGATATTTGTTAACTGGACTCAAAATGAAGCAGTATATTGGCACTAGATGGAAAAATGCACAATATTATTAAAAAATATCCCGATATTTTCAAACAAACAGAGGTTAAGTTAACATAAAATTTGTAAATTTTCTTGATCTTACCTGAATTATGCTATTGAAAGTTGAATACAACTTTCATGATAGGAGTCTGATTAAATTGTTAAATTTTTGTGGAAATTTAATTCACGTTTTGTTATCGGCAAACAACAGAACAATGTTTAATTACTGACCATTTCTGTAAATGTATTGTGCAAACATTAGACTGAATAAAAACTTAATTTTCGAGGTCATCATGTTAATTCATGTGTTTGTTTGTGCAACAGCTACATTCTTGTCAGCACTCCCATTCCAGTCAGTATAAATATATCTTAGATCTGTATTACATCGGCAGTTTTAGCTATTTATATTCCCTTGTCAATACTTACTACCATTTATTCAATTCTGCAGGTTCCCCGATGTTTTTGTGCCATTTTTTACTTCAAGTATTCATCTCTTGAGCATCCGATTAGTTTGCCAATGCTATTTTTAGTCTGTCGGAAGTGTACATACACGGTCTGTGTTTTTTCATGTATATTAAAAGCAGGTCACACGGCCACTTCCTTCCTCTGTTTATCTTATGACTGTATTTTAACTCCCACCTTCCCTTCCCTTGAATAAGGGCTGAGTGTGTTGCTTAGGGGAATTTATAGTCCTTTCCATATCAGTATAAAGGGAATGGACTATAGGTCCCCCCCTTCCCCTTCCTGAGTAGTGGTAGGACACCACAGCTGGGATGGTCCGGGTCAACAACCCCCGGGACTTACACATACCAAGGATAATCCTGGGTTCATGATCCAGGACAAAACAACATATCCCACGAGACTGGGTCGATGCTTTGGGTCCTACTACTGCTTCATGGTTCACGACCTCTGCACGGTCCATGACTGCTGCATCATTATGCAACAGAGTCAGTCCCCAAACACCAGTATATTTCCTTTAATAAATATTTACTTACTTGTATTACCGTGTTATGTAGTTGCGGCTCAAAATGTTAATCTAATGTGTCAAGTTATAAAATTTGCATGATACAATGAACAACATATAAATATTCACCAGTCCTAATTTCAAGTTTTTTCTCGTTGAATAATTTCAATATACAAACATTAAGATCCCATCTCGTAATGCTAGCAGAGACCTCAGTCATCTTCCCGAGACAAGAGAGTTAACTGACTATAAAAGTCCAGTTTCCACCCTTGCCGAACTAGGCTGGTATTATGGAGTTACATGAATTCCAGCCAAGTTTGGCAAGCATGGAAACTGGACTTTCAAAGTCTGAGTTAACTCCTTTGCCTCAGGAAGATGGACCTCAGCATCAGTTATTGCTATTTTAACATAAACAAAGTTTACACTTCTTTCATTTAACCTTCGCGAAAGTTGACGATCTTCTTTATCGAAGGGGGCGGTCGGGTTGCCTAGTGGTTAAAGCGTTCGCTCATCACGCCGAAGACCCGGGTTCGATTCCCGACATGGGCACATTGTGTGAAGCCCATTTCTGGTGTCCCCCGCCGTGATATTGCTGGAATATTGCTAATAGCGGCGCAAAACCATACTCACTCACTCACTCTTTATCGAGGAGTGTTTCATTTGTCATTTTTAGTATAACATAATGAGAGAAAACAAAATAAAGACCACAAAATCTGACAGCAATGTTTCAGAAAGCGCAAAGGTCACTGTATGTGATGTCACAGTCAGGGTATGTCTCTTTGTAATCCAACAGTAAATTTGGAATATTTGGTCAATCACACCTAGAATGAACACAATTCCCCACATAGTAGTATCAGTAACCATCACTCATATGAAATAACAATGTTACTTTGAAGATACATTGGGCATATTATTATCAAACCTTGCATGCTACTGTGCCCTGGAAACAATAGTATATGTCAACATGCCACCTGCAAGTTTCTCAATATCTTTTATTTGAAGTTTTGTTGATATAAGGATATTATGTTACGTTCAATAGGAACATATTATACATATAAATGCGGGGTATGCTGACGATTTGTTTGTTCCACAATCAGAATTATGTCCTACACAATAGATGTCTTTTGATATATTGTCTATCAGCAATTATCAGCCTCCACAACAAGTGCGCGAAACCGGGCATAACAAAAAGGGTTTCAGGATAAGATGCATGCTTTGCGGAGTATGATATTAACCCTTAGACCCCTGTGCCCCTTGCTAAGCTGTTTCGTGAATCAGATGTTAACAGTATCGGAAATCCCGTTTAGGGTTCGCTTATTTCAGCTTCATTAGGGTACTGAGATATTTCCATTTATAGTTATCGATAAAAGTTTTAAGTTTCCTATAACCATGTTCCCCAGTTTATCAACTGATTTGATCTTAGGTTTTTATTACAATGTAGGCATCAGTGGGTTTTCTTAAAAAATCTGCGTGCCCCAAAGGTTTGTTTATGTTTTTCAACCAACTTGAAGTTCTAAAAATTGTGAAATAATCGGCAGGTTGTCTTTGTAGTTATTCAAGGAGTACACTGTTATCAATAAATGAAATCTTTTAAAAATTAAACGCTGAATTATAGATCAATTCTGAAGGAACCAATGTACTTTACATTCCTGTCCAAGCAACTTTGCAGCAATGTTTAATTGACTGAATGATGATACTGTGTGTTGCCACTTCTTTGAATGCAAATCTCCGTGCTAAATATACAGTTAAATGTTAATGATAAATTCTCTCCAAATCCAGGTTTTGACTTGATTTCTCCTCCTTCTCCCCCTTAACACAACAAAATACACTACTACAACATATTGGGATACTGTACGGTGCACTGACTGACCTCAGTGTATTCTTCAACACATATCCACATTATCATCAACATCATCCGCATCACGAACATCAACAGCATCACAACCATCAACCCACTGTAATTTACATGAATATACCAGCGCATACTCACCAGAGTATATTCCAAATACATACTCACACAACTGGAGTGTTCGAGATTTAAACTATGGATACCGATCCATATCACAACGTATTATTATGGCTCGCCAACACAACTTGCAAACAACGCATAACATCCTGATCATCATATGCTGTCCTTAATAGTCATCTTTGGCACTCTCACTCCTAGAGCGACCATGTCTTTTAAACATTCTATCAGGAATGCCTCTGTTGGCTGCCACTGTGGCTCCACCTGACCTCACACCATTTTATATCAGGTACGAGGCTTAAAGACTTCAATCAATTACTCCCTCAACTGAGTATAAGACATCGGTTTGTTTTTCAGCTCTAAATATATAGCAGTCACTGGTCTTGGTCAGATTTCTGAAAAGATAAGTTTCAGAATTAGTTTCTTCCTTTAATCGACATTTTTCCAAGAAACATTCGATACACTTCACAGGACACCTCTTTGTCCCAGTTCTACCAATAATTAACCAAGCTCCATCTCTGTATACATCGGTTTTGGACCTTTCTATAAATACAGTCATGTGAGAATTAAAAGAAAACAAATCACCATGCTTATTATTAAGCAACTCAGCAGACCGCATAAAACCTGCGAATGCAAGCAAACACATAGACACAGTTCTCAAATTATATACATTTTTGGTTTTGCATTTTGCAGTCAAACATTCTTTCAAGTACTTCAACTGTAATAGGCTCTTTCTTCTTAACGGGTTTGACTAACTTCTGTTTGGCTGCCTCCAACAAATTTATCACCAATGTGTTGCTTGGGACATATGCATCTTTGTAAGTAGGCAGTAAACTACTTCCTTCACCTGTGAAACAAACTCTCTCCCAGGGCACATCTTTGGCCAAAAAGTAGCTGAATACCAAACAGGAACTATCAACGTAGCCCTTCCATGACACATGCTTAAAGGGGCACTGATCTAAAGCAATTCCCCGGGACTGGTTGTTGCCTTTGTTATTGTTTTTTTCCCGTGAGCACCCGGATGATATAGCAGAAACCAAGACTAGTTTGCGACCTGTGCTGCGCAATTCGTAAGTGCATTTGTCACATTGATTGATAGTATAAGGGCGTATGGTCACATCTATCACTCACTTTTGACATATCCACTGTGCAAGATAACAGTGATTAATCAATGTATTTTCTGTTAATCCTTTGATGACTAGGAACGATCCGTTGATTTACAAAAAAGTAAATCAACTGATCATTCATCTCTTGCTGGGATGCCATGTGCATATTACCCGGTACATAACACACATTTCACCTCACTTGAAACCTGGATTTAGATTGAATAATTACCCCAGACACAATGAATGCCAAATGGGAACCTTTGTCGGGTATTCTGAGCGGTGCTACCACTAATTATACCTGTAGTACATTCATTAACTGACCATCAAGTGAATGACAACAAATACACACAAGTGTAGGGTTATACCAGAAAACATGGCTGACAACAAGGGAGTAGTAATCGTATTATCGACGCAATCCGGAATCCAAAAATGCTTTCACTGCATGGACACTCTTTTATTATTAAACTATAACAATCATATAACTATTTCCAAATGACGACATCAGATGAGCTTCTTTTTGTCTGTTTGTTTAGGCTGAGGAAATTAATTAACATGCGCCCTTTGTCGAAATCTTTATAGATCACGATTAACCAATCAGTGTTCAAAAATGAGTTAAACAAATATTGCCTCCAAGTTTATTCAGTTGTCCTTGCAGACGGTAGCAGTCTCTTGTCAGGGAGAAAATTCTGCAGACCCTTGTCCGCTGCCTTTAATTCCCTCTGTGTAGAATTCAACGCAGCTTCTTCCACTGACCACTGCCCATCAGACTGCTCCTCACCAAACTATGCACAATACCCTCCTGATCTCCTCTTAGTTTCTACTTGTAGTACCTCTATTGAAGTACCTGTTGCTGCACTTGTGGCCAGCATTAGGGCTTTGTATTTTATTCTGTTGAAGCAGCTCAAGATAGTTTTTGATGCTGAGTGAAAGGCCTCACAACCATAGTCAACTTTTGATCTGAAAAGTGATTTGAAGAGGTCCAGCTGAGTGTCCCTTGAGGTGCCCCAAGATGTGCCTGAAATTGCCCGTAATACGTTCAGATTTTTTTTACATCTGTTTTCGACATATTCTATGTTTGCTCCAAGTGAAGTGTTGATCTAGGATCATCCCAAGAAATGTTGCAGAATTTTTTCATCCGATTGGTTTGCCTTTTTTGGAGAGAATTAAGGGGTATCATAGCATCTTTCCCCCTGTGATTGAATAGAACTCCCACAGTTTTTTAACTTGAAAGGGTGAACCCCCATTTATATTGCACCATTGATCTATTCCGTCCAAGACTGACTGGAGTTTTTTTCAGATTTGTGAAATATCTCTGTGCTTTACTCATATTGCTCCATCATCAGCAAATTTTGAATTTTGGGTAGGAGAGTTGATAAAATCAAATACATGTAGATGACTGATCATGATTTTAAACAGAGTTGGGCTTACAATGCTGCCTTGTGGCATGCCCTTGTCCAGTGACATAGTATCAGATTGCTTGTTCCCTATTTTAACTGACAGCAACCTGTCTTGCAGGAAGCTAGCTGTCTATGAAATTTGCCATGAATCCTTTTACTCCATTTTGTGCTAGTTTTGTGAGGAGTGCGTCATGCCATACCATGTCGAAGGCTTTGCTGAAGTCCAGAAATACGGTGGCTAGGTATTGTCTGTTTAACTGAGCTTTTTTTATTTCATTTTCCCGTCTTAGTATATGATCTAGGCATGAGTGACCCTTCCTGAAGCCGCTTTGATCAGGTTTGATGTGGTTGCCAGTTTCAAGGTGATGCATGAGTCTTTTTGTAACCATGGCTTCCATTGCTTTGCACATGTTTGAAGTGAATGAGATTGGTCAACCAGAAGATCTGCCATGACCCCTTTTTAGAATCGTCAATGAGTTGTCTTACTTTTGTCCTGGCTTTTGAAGGCTGATTTATCCCTTTTTGACCTATTGAGGCTTTCTTTCTCACTCTCCTAGCTTTTGCTATTTCCCTGTTCCACCATAGTACCGGAGTTTTGCTAGTTTTGTGGGTTTTTTTTTTTAAGGGAATTGCTTTTTCAGCTGTAGGAATAATTGCTGAAGTGAGATTTTGGCAAAAAAGATCAGGATTATCTGAGGCAATTTCTGAGGATTTGAATGATATTCATTCCTTCCTGAATTTAGGCCAATCAGCCTTTGCATAGTCCCATGTGTGCTGAATATTGGGCTGTTTCTATAATTGTGGTGGGCTACCTATGTCGGTGAATATAGGAAGGTGATCGCTCCCCAAAGTGTCATCAAGGACTTGCTATTGGCAATGTGAGGCGAGGTTGTTGGTGACAATTGTGAGGTCGCTTGAACTCCACATGTTGTGGACATGGTCATAACATGTGGGAGTGCCGTTGTTTAAAATTATGAGATTGTGGTCTTCAACCCATTTCTCTACAATTTTGCCATATTTGCATGAATCATTCCATAAAGGATTGTGGGCATTAAAGTCACCAAGGATTATCCCATTTTTGCCTACTATTTGAGCTAGTTTTGTTAGCTGTTCTGTGTTTGTTTCATGGGTAAGCCTGTGGTATGCTTTAGCTATGCATAATTCATTGCCATTTGCCAGTTTTAAGGAGATTACTTGGGTTTAAGGGTTCCAACATTTTATTTGATATTTTTGAAAGTACAGTTGTCGAGGACAAGGATGATTAGTCCTCCTCCCTTGTTGCCAGGCATAAGTCTTTTTCTGCCTTTTTTATGATAATGGAGCTTCAAGATGAGTTCAACTGAAAATTGCAGATGTTCACACGACAGTGAATATCATCAACTCCGAGCTTTGGGAAAAACTTCAAGCTACCGGGTGTGAATTGTAACATTCAGACAAAAGGATATTCTCATATGCATCAGACTCTCCTCTCAATGTGCAAGGGAAAATTAAGACTGTTGTCTCATGTGGTGGTAGGTCTGTTGGTACTGAGTTTGTTGTTGTGCCAGGTAGGGATATTTTGTTACTTGGTAGGGAAACTTCCATGCAGTTTGGCATTTTGAGAATAGGTGTAAATGCTGTTTCATCAGAGTATGATTGCATTAGACAGGAATTTCATGGATGTTTTCAGGGCCTAGGTCAGTTGAAAGATTATGAGTTGAATTTGCATTTTGATCCAGATGTCAAACCAGTAGCTCAGTCTATGAGAAGGTTACCATTTCATATGAGAAAGCAGGTAGAGGAGAAACTTGTAGATTTTAAACAGGCAGATGTTATTGAAAGGGTGTCAGGTCTCACCCCTTGGGTTCCACCTTTAGTAGTTCCCAAAGGTGAGAATGTGTTTTGCATGTGTTTAGACATGAGGATGGCAAATAGGGCAATTATTAGAGACAGGCATGCTATTCCTACTGTTGATGAGATCATTTCAGACATGAATGGTTCCAATGTTTTCAACAAGGTTGACCTAAATGGGGTTCATCAGTTAGAAGAAGCTCCAGAATCTGGAGTTATCACAACTTTCTCATCTCATGTTGGCTTGTTTAGATACAAGAGGCTATTGTTTTGGGTCGAACTCTGCCTCAGAGATCTATCAGCATGTTATCAGTGAGACATTGCAGGGATGTGAGGGTGTGACATTATCATTCATGGGAAAGGGAAACAGGAGCATAATAGGAGGCTTAGAGCAGTTTTCCAGAGATTGAAAGAGGCAGGTCTTACTTTGAATGCTAAGAAATGCAAGTTTGACATGAAGAAGTTAGTTTTCATGGGCCATGGGTTCTCAGAAGAAGGTATACAGACAGAAGAGACAAAGATTCAGGTAGTTGTAGATGCTAAAAGGGCACAAAGTGCATCTGAGGTGAGAAGTTTTCTAGGACTAGTTAACTTCTGTGGAAGGTTTATTCCTAATTTGGCTGCTATTTCAGAACCTCTTAGAAAGTTGGCTCGTAAGAGCAATCAGTGGACATGGGGCAAAGAGCAGGAGAATTCTTCTGTCAGGTTGAAAAGTGAACCTGCTAGTGCACATGTTATATGGCATATTTCAGTACATCCGCCACGACTAGGATTATTGTAATTGTTGATGCAAGTCCGGTTGGATAAGGGGCTATACTCACTCAGGAGCAGGGTGATGGTAGATTTAGGCCAGTGATCTAGCAGGACTCTTTCTGATACAGAGCAGTATTATTGTCAGACAGAGAAGGAAACTTTAGCAGTAGTTTGGGGTTGTGAAAGGTTAAAGTTGTATCTATGGGTCTAAGGTTCAGCTCATTACTGACCACAAACCACTACAGATTATCTAGTCACCAAAATCCAAGCACCAGCCAAAATAGAAAGATTTGTGCTGCAGCTACAACCATATGAATTCAACATGATCTATCAATCAGGGCCAACAAATGCAGCTGAAGCACTTTCAACACTCACCTAGACAATTAGAGAATAGAAGATAAATGTGGCTATCACAATAGAAGAACTTCAGAAAGAGACAGTGAACTTGTGAAACTAAGAAATATTCTAAAAAATACAGGACAGTGATGTTCAGGAATATATCAGAAGTACATATCAGAACTGTCAGAACTGTATTGAAAGGCTGTAGAATGGTGGTACCAAATGACATAAGAAATAGAATACTGAAGATTGCACATGAAACACATCCAGGGATCATCAGAACCAAACAGATTCTCAGAGAGAAGATGTGTTAAACCCATTAGACCAGAATCAGTGAAAACAACAGAACTTCCAAGTCAGCCATGGCAAGAACTTGCAACTGACCTTTGTGGACCTTTTCCTACAAGGGTGAATTTGTTAGTGGTGATTGACTTATTCAAGATGGCCAGAAGCTGCATTACTGAGAAGTACAACAAGTCAAAGTGTTATTAGAGCTCCTGAGAAGATATTCTCCAGACATGGTTTACAGAAAGTTATCATAGCGCTAAGGTTATCAATAACTTCCATATACCTAGGCGTACAAGCGTTGTGGCACTACGATTGCCTTGTGGAATGGGGTCCTGCACAACAAAGTTTACAATTACGTCACAATGGTGATCTCTTCACAGGCAAGTAATAAAACTGCAAACATGAACAAGAAATACTGGAAAAAAGAACTTCCCAAGTTTTTACTTGCATATAGAAGTATTAGAACAACGCCTCATGCCACAACAAAGAAGACTCCTGCAGAAATGTTAATGAACAGAAGATTTAAGACTAAAATTCCAGATTTTAACATGTCAACTGAAGTAAAAGATAAAGAAGTAAGAGAAAGAGACAGTAAAATGACATTCACGTTGGTGATCAAGTGTTCCTAAAACAATTTAACAACCTACAAACAACATTTGACCCTACACCTTACACAGTTATCGAGGAGGTTGGTAGTGCGATTACAGTCAAAAACAACGAACAAATTATGAGAAGAAATTCATCAGTAATGAAGAAATTCATCACTGACACTCTAACACCAGTCAGTGCAAGTGAGATGTGTGATCAAGGGGAGGTAACTCCTGAAGTACCAGAGACTTATCATCAGGAACAGGCTCCAGTGAGAAGGTCAACAAGAGCAGTTGTGATTCCTGAGAAGTTCAAAGATTATAAACTGTATTAATTTAACTGTCAGGACACATAGCATCAATCATATATCTCAAAGACTTTAAAAGTGCTAGTATTTACTATTTAGTGTTTCCAAGCTTTGAAGAGATGAACTTTAATGAGTTCAGGTTTACAGTTAATGTGTTGACTGTTATGATTTCAGTGAAGTGAACACTGACAGTGAAGTGTCAATGCAGAGACTTCAATAATCATCAGCATAAAGTGAAATATAACCATTTTTCATGAACTCTAAAATCTATCCTTTCATCGAGGGTGATATCTGTTTTAGTGTTCTTATAATCATTTAGTATCTATAGAGATAACTACATGAGTGTTTGTCAGATACCATTGATCTTACAACGAGTTGTTTCTAAACGTTTCAAAGCTCGTTAGATACGCTTTGTAACAACGAGTTGTAAGATTAATGGTATCTGACAGGCACGAGTGCAGTAATCTGTTTCTTACACACCGTAAAATTGCAACTTTTTAGCATTGGATCGATGCATTTTGTCTATTCTCATGATCGCAGTAGCGCATTAATACATAACACCACAGTCATAAGTGACGTCATCCTATTTACTGCTTACTATCCATAAATAATGTGACCCTACACAAAAAGGTTTTCGACATATCTGTGGATTATCAAGGCGATGATGATAATGCAAACTAGAACACGCTGGATGCGTGATCTTAAAAGTTTACACCTCAAAGAAATTACCAATTACCACAATGTTTACATCCGTATGACATCACTACCGGTGACCGACTTTTACAAAGTGGCGTGTTCACCGACAACAGTACGCGGGATTTCCAGAGGAGGGTTTTCGTTGATTGAGGGATCGTATATACATAAATCTGCGTACTGTTATTGGTTTGTCATGTTTTCCAATGTAACTAAGAGAATTAGTCAGAAATGCAGAAAACTACCATCGTCGTTGTGCGTGATTTAGCGTCAGTCATGGCGTCACACAGGATGAAAACTTTTACGGTTTCTGTTGAATTGAGTTTTAACAACATCATTGTAATGTATATATTTGAAATTCCATAGTTAGTGCAACGGTACTTTTCCCATGAATATTCTCAAACACGTGATCGAGCCAATGTATGCAACAATTAGTTGAAAGTACCTCTAAAATGCTACACAGTTTAAAATCTGAAGTTTGCTTTGTTTACATTTCAGCAAGTACAGTATTCCGAGCACAGAGTTCGTTTCGCCACCTAATTTATTTCACATGATTTCATCTAGATAACTTGCATTGGTGACAAAGACCATTTGTCATTTCTTTCTAAAATGTATGAGGAATTCAGGGATGCATGTCTAGCAGTTGAGTTTGAAATGTACCTGATCGAATAGGCGTCTCATAAACGTCATTTTTAAACACAATCCAGTAAGGCAGAACGTACACTTCGGCGTTCGTGTATGCGTATTTTCCAAAACATTCTCAATGGTTCTAGGCTATCAGCGACATTTCAGAATTATCAATAATGATTTGATACCCGTCATTACTAATATGTTATTTTTCCACTTTAATTTTTCGAGTAAATATCCAATATTTAGATTTCTAAACACACAGTAAATAATGAATTGTGATTTTGCGAGATTTACGATGTACCTAAATTTCAGAAGTCACTTGCAGTAAATTTGCTTTGCCTAAAATGACAGTAAATGATAAATAGAAGGGGGAATTCAAAACTGTGCTGTGAATTAGTTTGCGTGATGTATTTTCAATTTTATTCGACTTCGAAGCGAGTGTTGAAGAAGGGGGACATATGTGTCGCTGTGGCATCTAGGGGGTTTACACTCTAAAAAACGATAACGCGTACGTTGACATAACAACAGTTAATGTAACTGATGATAATAACAAACAAACTCGCAGACGAGGACGAGTTTGTTTCTTCTTCTTCCTCTTCTTCTTCCTCTTCTTCTTCTTCTTCTTCTTCTTATTATTATTATTAATAACACAGTCCTGTGGTTCAATACAGACATAGGTGAATATTCGACTGAAGCACGAGCAACTTATGAATGACTTACACTCAAGAAAGTAATCCATCATCATCTGACCTCAGGTCATCACCATGGATTAGCCAATCACGGGCCTGGAATTTGATCTCACACAAATGTTTGATACCAGTTATCTCAAATGGGTGTCTCACCCACATTTGTGTAAGAAATACTTGATACTATTACAAGCCAGAATGTAATAGTGTTACTTTGAACAGGATGTTCTTCATGTTTGACTTTATTATAATTGAGTTTTTTGTGAATTCAGAAAATAATCCAATTGGATGGATGTTATTTCACTTTAGTAATCTACAGCTTAGACAGTTTATGAAAATAATTAAATCTGATTAGTGTATACAGTATTAATCCTTTCAGAAGAAAAGGAGGCATGTTTTGTCTGAGTCACATATCCACCGATGCTGGGAAAGATTAGTTTACGATGCCCAAAAAGGCTGAAAATTGGCACAATTGAGAGATACCTGACAGGGTGCCAGATAATCATCTGTGAGCATTGGCCATGTTTTTGACATCCGGAAGACCCCGTGGACACATCGTAAGAAAATAAATCTGAGTTATTATCTTGCGGTGACTGATGGTCCACACACCCTTCGGTGACACAATGGATCTGTGACACATCTTCCGGCAGCCTACCAGTGACCCTCCAGGCCAGACTGCGAGGGAATCGGACAAATTTTGCAGTGTATATGTGGTATGGTCATCGTGGGATAGCCGAAAGGTCATATGCCAGGAATCGGCCAATACTCGGAATGTCCCTCTCCGGTTACCGGACGATTAAGCCAAGTTGTAAGGTGACCAACCGGAGTCCGGGCAAGCATTGAGCAGGCGCAAAGCGGGTATCATTCATCGGACACCGGAAATATTTAGGTGCTTGTTCCGGAGTGTATATAATGGGCTGAATGGGATGAGCAGCATAGAATGTCTTCAGGACGCCTGTCCCTCCACACACACTGAGACTGGCCTGGCTCTGTATGCAGTACGCTAGAGCCCGAAGCTCCCTTTGCCTTTCCACTCTTTATCTCTGAAGTTTCAGACTCCACAAATTTACAAAATCAACTGAAATGTGATACAGTTCTTTAGACGGTGAACATGAACTATGATCGGCCGGGTACTGAGCCGGCTCCTTTTATAGTGAGGAGGAAATGGGCGGTGTTCATCCAAGCATCGTCCGGTGCCCATTCGATTTGGTTTACATCAGACGGGCGCTGTCCAGGTATCGGGATATTACTGGCCGATTCCCGCCAGATGACCGGTCAGTCACTGGGCGGTATAAGCTTTCCATTTTTTCCAAAATCCTTCGGACACTCTCCAACCACGGGCCGATCATCTTTGGTTTCATGACTACTGTACCGATGTGTCACTGATGCGAAACCCACCGATGCCCCCACATCGTCCAGCTAACGTTGTATATGTGACTGAGGCATTAATGTAAAGATCGCGTGACACTGTACCTCGGTCATCTGGAGACGTCACTGATGACGTCACATGTGAGCACATGCTTGTGGCTTTTGAGGGTAAACAATCTAGCTGGCAAGACGTGTGTTTTACGTTTATACAGTTTATGTAGTGTGTGCTTAAAATGCAGTGCTTCGATGCAGTCTAGTTGCTTTAGAAATTTCTAGGGGTGACTTTTGTGGTGTTGTGGGACAAACCCTATACAAATGCCATTATCTATATGAAATGACTAGACTCTGTTATTACCTGTTGTCTTTGCCTTTCATCATCTAGAAGAATGCTAGCTTCCTTATAATCACATATTTGGCTATTATCAGGACAAACTCTTTGAAGTGACGCAAATTTGGGTGTGATTGGAGAGTAGCTTCAATAAGAGCATCACTTGTAACTTTGGCATCAGAAGCGTGTAAAGAAGTGATAACAATTATTGGCTAAAATGGGAGGTAATCTTCTCCATACTCAATTGTTGCTGACCAGTGCTTGATTTGTTCCTCTGGTTGTACTGTGAGGATGGGTGTGTCTGTAACTGAGGGTAAATGGTCCTTGTTAGATGACATGTTGTTGGTATGCTTTGTGTTAATTTGGCTACCACCTGAGACTGTGTAGATTGTTTGTTCTGTATCAGGATTTGTCTGACAGTTGATGTTGACTTCATACTGGTGACGTGACAAAGCATCTGCATTACCATGGGACTTGCCACTCTTGTGAATGATATCAAAATTGTAGGTTGACAGTTCAAGTGACCATCTAACTAATCTGCCTGTAGCATTTTTGATTGATTTTATCCATTTCAATGCTAGATGATTCGTGAACACAGTAAATTTTAAATTAGCAAGATAAGGTCTGAATGTTCTATTAGCCTTAAGTAATGCTTAACCTTCTTTTTCTGGAATACTTTTTCTGTTCTGTTTCTGTTCTTTTCATTTCCCTGTAGAGCTCTGCCATCATATGCTATTGTAGGGTGGGCGATTTAACTGTACAGCCCAGACTTAGCCCCCAGTGACTATTTCCTGTTCCGGCAAATAAAATCTGCCCTACGTGGAAGACGCTTCCAGGATGATGAGGACATAAAGGCTGCCTAAGGGGCGTGGTTAGAGTGCCAATCTGTGGATTTCTATAAAAGTGGTATTAAAAGCTTGAAGGACAAATGGAATAAGTGTATTGAGGTGAATGGAGATTATATTGAAAAATGAAAGTGCAAAAGATATTCTGCGATTTGGTCTTATATTGAAGTTGCAAAACTTATTGAACGCCCCTCGTAGCTGTATTCATTACGTCCACATAAAGGTTTTCTGCTATGTCCTTATATTCTTCATTAGCGAATTCTCCACCATTGTCTGCTAGAAACTTCTTGGGTGTGCCTAATCTGCTCCCGACCCATAATCACAAAATTTGATCGATGACAACCTCTGGAGTTTTCTTCTTTATGATGGCAGCCAGACTAAATTGTGGCCATGTCTAGGAGGTGGACGAAGTAAACACCAGTCTTCCAAACTTTCAGATCCATTGCCACCATTTTGTTTAACTTTGTAGCAAGAGGGAGAGAAACAACTGATCTAGCTGGTGTCCTCTTGAATTTAAGACAAACACCATATTCCTGTGTTATGTCATCAACCAGTGCCTGATAAGTATCATACTTGATCCCAGCATCTTCCAAGCAGCATCAAGAGTCGTCTACTTGATGGATGCCCAAACTGTCTCTGCAATTTCAATATCTTTTTGTTTTTTTGTTGCTTTGACTGCTTACTGTGGGAATACAGGACGTTGAAGATTTGAGTCACTGGCATCATGGAATGTGATACAGTAGGGCCCTGAAAAATGTACACTGCAGATTGATTTCCTTCCCAAACATTAGAGCCCGATCATTTTCTAAATAGCTGGTTTTCAAGTAGAAGAGGAACATCACTTTGTACCACATCAGTTGTTATCGTACAGGTGTCACCACATATTTCTCATGGAAAAGTTATTTTTTTCTATAGATTTAAGAATTCTTCCTCCCCCAAATTTGAAGATGGAGATCACTTTTGTTTCTGTTCACTTCTCTTACTTTGCCATCATCAAGTGTATCTATATAGCATTTCACCTGCAACTGTAGAATTGCATGCACTGTCCCAGACTGCAGAGTTTAAGGATTCATTAACTAGAACCTGTAACTCCTCACCTTTATGGCCAGTAAACAACACAAATTTTTCTTGGAACTTGCTTTTTTCCATACTTTCAAATGAGTCCAGGCAGTCTTTGATGAAGTGATAAACTGACTCCCAAACCTTGCATCGAAGAGGACGTCCATAATGTCCAAACAGATTCTGTACTCACTGATTGTCATATGGTTCACTTCAGTGTCCATACTTTTTTTGTTGCTTGTGATGATGTGATATCTGCTAGAATGGTTGTCGTTTCCTCTGCCAAAGAAACCATGTCTACCCCTTCTATTTCAAGTAAAATTAGCAGTTTCCTCTTCCTCAGCATTGGTCGTGTTTGTTGCCACATATGTTGGTTCTGTCTTTATCTTAATACCATCGGGGCGGTCGGGTAGCCTAGTGGTTAAAGCGTTCGCTCGTCACGCCGAAGACCCGGGTTCGATTCCCGACATGGGTACAATGTGTGAAGCCCATTTCTGGTGTCCCCCGCCGCGATATTGCTGGAATATTGCTAAAAGCGGCGTAAAACCATACTCACTCACTCACTTAATACCATCATTCCCCTCAGATGGCGGAATTGCTTGCTTTCCAAAGATTTTCTTTAAGGACATGGTTGTCTGTTTAAACAAATTGTTGTGTGATATTTGTGGTTGACATGAGTGAGAACAAATGGTCTGTCTATTCAAGACAAGCATTTTCAAGTAATTTGAAAGCATGCATAGATTCTGGAAAGGTCATGTTAAATTTCTTTGTTTTAATGTATCAGTAACAAAAATGTCCATAGACTGATCTCTCGATCACTTGTACCTGTCAGACTCTGTGTAAACATCATATGCTTCTTAAAGTTCATCTTTCTTATAAATACCATCCATAAAAGTTATCAGTGTGTTGACCCCTTCCTTTTTGTTATCCCCCAGCATATAATGTGGGGAGATATAGTTGACGCCTCGTGTCTGTCTGTCTGTAATCATTTCGTTTCCGGAGGATAACTCTAAAAACGTTCAATATTTTTCAACAAAACTTTGCAGATATAACAAACAGATCCTGAAGTGGTGCCTTTTGTTATTTTGGGATTTGGGGCATTTTTATTTTCTTGGTTTAAATGGAAACAATTTGGCTTTAATCTCAATCGGGAAGGGTAGGTGTCTTTTCCGGACCACAACTTGAAAACCGTAAAAGGCATTTTATCCAAACCTGGTACATGTATTAACCAAGAGCTGAAGAGGTGCCTTTTGCTATTTAGGAATCTAATTAAAAAATAATTTTGTACCTGTTTCCATGGCAACAAGTTTGAGTATGGCTTTGTTCATAGAGTGCATGTGTTTGTCGGGACCATATATCTAGAACTCATAGGTATCCTTTCATGACACTTTGCACACACAAAGACCATGTTGTCAAATGGTGCTTTTTGCTACTTAGGGATTTTTAGAACTGATATTTTTTGTTTTTCCATAGAAACAATTTTGATTTTGACTCTGTTCATCATGGTGTGTACCTTACATAGAAATACAAAGTTATGAATCCCAATTCTGTGTTATTGTTTTGATAGCTCAATAACTACTCTTGTATACGGACAGATAGATTAGATAGAAATTCTCTCATCTAGTTGGACTTAAAGTAAAAGTCAGATGATTTGTTCTTTCAAATTTGTCGGGGCCAGGGGGGATTTGTCATCTGGTGATGACTCTTGTTCAACATTCCAACACCAATTCTTTGAATACTTTGTCACGTATCAAAATAACCTCTCATTTTCTGGTTATGATAATTCTATGGCTGGCCCTTGTTTATTTTCAGGCAAGACTGTCACTGTCTGTCACACTCTGACCTCTTCAACCCACCGTATGTTTTAGATTTCGTAAACACATCGTACTCTGTAATTACCTGATGTCATTTTTCTTGTTTCTTTACTCACAGCGGCACTGACATTCCACAGGCTTATCTGCTCACACTCTCACGCAACCATGCTCTGCTGCCATGAAAACTCTGAACTTCTTGTCTACCCATATACGTCACCTTATCCTGACTACCGCTTTCTTGCCGACTTCTACGGTTATACACCTCCCGGGGATTAGTCCATGGATCTCTGTCAACATGACGATCACCTTCAACCCTCTACTTCATGTCGAGGCTCATCTTCCGGCTCATGTTCAGATCAGCATTCTCTCAGTAGATCCTTGTTGCAGTCTCCTTCTGCAGACATAGGGTCGCTCCTGCAGGCCATGACTTCTGCCCTACAGCACCATTCTAGTCTGCTGATAGTGCCTCCTCTTTAAACAGGTTAGGTATCCATGCCTGACCGTCTACCTGCAGGATAAATGTGAGATATAGGATAAGTTTAAAAATATGTAAATTCTTCAAAAAATTGTATATTTATATGCTTATCCTATCTCACACATTATGTGCCATCCCGACCATAGCCACAGCACAGCTCCTCTGGCCTGTCAGCTCTAAGGAAGAGAATGATGTGGCAGGGATAGTCATGTGATCATATCTTGTAGGTCCCTATACACAGGGTTATATGCCTGTGACCCATTTGTTTGGATGGTGACCATGGTTATACTGGGATTTGTTCGTGTGAATTGTGTTTTAGAAGCTTGAAACTTTGTTCAAGCCATATCACAGAAAGCTCAAAAGAAGAAGGAAGAAATGCATAGTATTAAATAGGATAATTATATAAATATATAGTTTATTGTAAAGTTTACAAGATTGACTCTGGAACTTGGTGAGAATCTGGGTCATTTCAACTTTATTTTCAGAACATAGTCAACTTTATTCAAAGAGAACAGATACAAATCATGTTTATGTAAGGAAATAGTTATTGGAACAGTTATTTAGGATGAAATGCAGAGTTATATTGTCAAATGCTGGGCTGGCTATCTGACGCCGGTTGACATCGCCAGTGGAAGCTGAAAGTGAAACAACTGGAAAAAAATGTGATATCTTTGACTCCGTGTATAAGACAACCCCCCTTCTTAACCCCCTCATTCTATGTACGATAAACTCACTTTATACACAGTGATATACGGTAATATGATAATATCAGTTTGCATACAAATAGTCATCCCTGCAAGTAATGACAAGTAGACATATTATTGTCCAGTAGCCCAATAGGTGCAAATGTCTTTATATAATAATATTTGTAGTCAAATGTTTTCCCCTTACTCATGTTTCTCTTCCAGAAGCACAACATGCATTCATGAACTGTCTGTTAAAGAATGGCATTCAAACCCAGATGATAGTACTGAATATAAACAGAGAGGAACAGTCATTGGAAATCACTTCTCATACAGATGAACAAGGTAAGTTTATTGTGTATACAAAAGCTTCCATTATTATCTCAACTAAATGAAAAGTTCTTGTCTCTTTCTAACTTGTCTACTTATGCATGAAGTGCTTATGTTTGTAAAAGGTACGCCTAACAGCAGAGTTTGGGGTATCATTTTGACCCTAATGCTGACTTGTGGCCCTTTGCATTGTATTTTATTTGGTATTGTGTGATTTAAGACTTGAATCAGCCAGCTGAAACACCCCTGTGAGAGCCTATGGTTTGGTTCATGCATTAGACATCGGATGAATGACATACATGTGATACCTCCTGATCTATCCGGGAGCCTCTCCGATTAGCATCCTTGATCACGGTCACCCGCCAGGGGGCCCATTTGACCCAGATGGGCCTTTTTCTAGTAATCAACTGGTAATTAAATGCATATGGTGACCAATTTAATTAATGTAATAATGAAAAAGAAAACTTGGATAGTTGTAACAACTAGGTGCCTGAAGGGCATTTGAAATAAGTAACCAGCCGAGTACTTATCACTTCTTCTCAGCATGTTTTTTCCTGCATAATTTAATACAAATCTCGATACATATGACTGGCCCAGTTATACATGACTTAATAGGTTATCAGAATTTTCTGAAAATATGCTTTAATGTCAATATACCTCAAAGTTACGCCATTAGACTCTTTGAAAAAAAACAAAGTATGACCAGCAAGCGCAGTCTTGTCTGCACAGAAATATCAACACATCGAACTTTGTCAAATTTCACAAGAATGTATCATGTAGGGCTGGCTATCGATACAGATCATAGAGATCAATAACCGTTAACTAATTATCGATCAATTATTGATGAGTATCGAAGATGTATCTTTGAGCTAATACGCAAATTAAAATCCTAAAGAAATCAACATATTTCACTCCACTGGTGAGTGGTGGCACATTTATTCATGGATTACTTAGTGGACATTTGAGATATAACAAATACAGTTACTTTCTATCTTCAACAATTAGCATTATTGACAATAATAAGTCTGTTTTGGTAAATCTAAACTTCATTTCATCACAATAGTTTATGTAAGGCATTATCGATGACACAATTTTCATATCGATAATCGTTAATATTTCTTCCCATCGATGATAATTCTGATTATCAATCATTCTTGCCAGCCCTAATATCATGTGATTATTTTTGAATGGCTAATGCTTAGCTAGCATCCTAGATCGGCAGTCTGATTTGCATACAACGGTATTAGTCAACCTATGAGATTAATACATGTCTAGGTCAGAAAGGTTGAGGCACAAGGCACTTTCTTTCCCAAATCATAGAAAAACGTAATGGCACTTCCAAATATGGTATACACTTCTTGGAAATTGAATGACTCAAACACTTCTAGGAAATTAATGAAGTGAAAAAGTCAGACTATGTAAAATAGATTATCACAGACAGAAAAAAACACTTTGTTTTCTTTAAATTAGGGGCAATGATGTTTCGTCAGATAAACACACTTGATACTTCTTAGGCATATTTTCACCAATATCTCACCAAGACTGCATCTACCTGGAAGATTGGTCATATTGAACACGTCGCCAAATGGTCAAGCTACCGATCATTCGTTTTTTTCAATATGTTTGCGTTTATCCGAAATGACCTTTTACCAAAAGTGATAAGGGTAGATTGTCTTTTTATTATTATTGCCCTATGTATCTTTCAAGGTCGAAACATGCATGGGTCAATAAACATACTTTGTGTGTACAGCTACATATTCCTGTAGGTCAGTCAAGTTATTCTTTAAATTTACTGACATTATTAACTGACAAATTTTAAATCGAAAAACAGTAATTATTATCCTTTTTAGAAAAAAAAAGAAATTTAATTTAATTGTTATTCTCTCAAATTTTTTGTGTGTTCCATAAATGAAGGCCCAGAAAGCATGCTAACTGAGTATGGCTCAGGAAAACTGAACTTTGTGGTACTAAGCCATTGTAAATTGACAGATTGTGATGACTGTTTAACATTTTAATTTAATTGTTGCTATTTTATCATTCTCCATGTTAGGAGCAAATATCTTCCTGATATCGAAGGCTTTATGTCCCTGACACCCACTGACAATTTGTCACATGTATGGAATGATGACAGACTTGTGGAAAATACGATAAAATTAAGCTTTAAAAAATGAAAGTATTTTGTTCTCAGGTAATGGCTATTGGAAAATATTGTGCGGGTGGGCCTCTTTTTTCTTTTTGTGTTGTTGTTCAAACTAGTTTGTAACCATGCAAATAAACAGCTGCATACCTGGAAATACAGTTGCGTACCTGGCAATTGGCCTCACTACATAAATGTATTCCTAGAGGAGTAAAATACAGTAATTGAATACCGTGGACTACCAGTGCAAAATACACCCATACAATGGGCTTTGATTTTATTTCACGAGAAAATGTTATTGTGAGCACACAACATCGGAAGAAGCATCATGCAGTGTGCGAGCTCAGCCTATGTTACTGCTTATAGATGAAAACCAAGCCTCGCTTTCACACAGGTTATAAATAGATTCAATGCTTAAGGTCCCATTGTGACGTCACAGCCCCTGTCACAGCAAGTGAAAAATCCTGGGCTCTACACCTACCTCATATAAACCTTTTATTACAAATCCTATATGAACATGTTATGTTTTCATATATTTCCCATTTCAACATATGTCAATTTATCAAAATAATACCAAAATATAACCCTTCCATGCACTGTAGAGGCTGTGAGAACATGTTGATTAAAGTCACGTGACCTCAAAATATTCTCTCACAGGGTAGAAGTCATTCACAAAAATATGGGTTCCATCTATCTTAAGGGGAGGAAGGGCCAATTCCTATGCAATCACTGATCAATAAGCTTCCCATATCCAACTTAAAATAGGAGGAGCTACAACTGTAAACATGTTTTTAATTGGATAAAAGACAGTCCCCAGTTTCCCCCTCGAAGTGACCAAGAAGTCCCACACAGAGCGGCCAGAAACATAAATAAATCTGGCACCTTACTGATAGCATCACATTCTAGTGATAGATATGTTACTTTAGGGCAGTTTAACACCGTTTGCTTTAATTTGTATTGACTGATATGTCATTGAGGGTCTAGACCCCTGTGTGTCAGGGGTCTAAACTGATGGTTTACAGGTTGTGGTGTTTGACATTTGGTTCTTTCTGTCTTAAGCTGTCAGGACATAGTTTGTCAGTGTAATCCTACTGAAAAGACATTTGTGCTTAAATAGAACTTAAATCTCAAATATGTATTGGTTTGTTAGTTTTAATTAGGAATAGTAACCCTTCACAGTGCCGGAAATAGTCAAGATTTTAGTCACGAAGACCTCTATCAGTAAAATGATTGGCTCAAACCTATCATCCGCTGTAGCAGTATACTACTGTTACTGTTGTGGTTGACGATTACTTTTGGATTATACCTTGGCTGTTGCATTCTTATGCTAAATCATGGTTAAATTGTGTGTTTCAACTGTTATTTTCTTGGCACTCACTTGGAATACCAGTCTCTTACTAACTATTTATCATGATGCAACTTCCAACTGACACCACTGGAGATTTGTCAAGAAAGGTATGAACATATTGGAATTCTGACACCTCTAAAACTAATGAAATTTTCAAGTGGAAAATATCAAGAGTACATTTGTACCAATAAGGCTTGTGTATGCATTGATATTATGTAGAATAAAAACCGCTCGTAGAATTTTGCATCTTGTGAATGTATGTGCATTTATGCCATCCAAAAAGTCAGAAAGAAAATAGAAACAAAAGGTAGAATGATGGTATTCCTCCTGAGAGAAAATGTAAGACATCGTATCATTATGGCTGCCCATGCAGTCCCTGTCAGGTATGCATAAGGTTGGGAAAAGATTTTCAAAGATGGTCCTCATCATGAAATGAATAAACCTTATAATCCAGGTGAAAAGCATTAGTATTCAGTGAATATATTTCGTAACATGGAAAACTAATAAAAGTACAAAAACACAGTTGTTTTATTAGAAACCTCTGTTTATCCAGTTGACAGAGACTAGAGAGTGAATAGGTCATCTGCAAGCAAATTGTGTTTACTGTTTGTAGCTCTTGAGAACGAGGCTTGGTTTTTACGGGAAAAGATATCAATTACAAAAATGAGGCTAAGCTCGCACACTGCATGTCAACAAATCCATACTGAAGTATGCAAGTTAGTCCTGTTATTACACCATCTAGCTGCAAAAATCTCATAAACTAAATCACCCATAGATAGGAGAGAATATGTGTGAACAATTGATGGCTATTTCCCGGCTTATTTCATGAGACAAATACATAGGTAACCTTAATCTCTGTGTATGAAACATTGTCCGGCATACAGTACACAATTTGTAAATCATCATGTCTAGTGATGTTTTATCGTAAATTTCATGTTTTCATTGACCAAATTTGCAGACAAGCACACAAACACCTATTGCCGCAATGACCATAACAGGAGATGGTTAGTAAAGCATGTAAGGGGAGGCAACTGCACTCTAAAATATTGTAGCATTTCCCAGCCAGGGTCCTGTGTTCGAGATGTAGAATTTTTAAGGATTTTTATTTTTTAAATGGGAATAAAAACAGAACGTTAAGCGGACTTTATGATGATGCGGGCGATGCCTGGGGACCAAGACTTTTATTTTTTTAGCCTTAATAAACAAACCATGTAAAATGTTTACAAATTCCAACAATCATCATGAAGAAATCACCTTTTCTCAACTTCCTGTCAACTGTAACCTATCCCTAAACCTTCTTATTTCTATTCCTGCTCCTTCTCCCCCAAGTAAACTTTAAACAAATTATATTAATGAAAACCCTACATATATATATTCCCTTCTTTCTACATCCTAATCTCTCCCAACATAATTAACTACATAATAAAATATTTTAAAACTACCGGTAAATAAGAGAGGGACGTCTTGTTGGTCAAAAGTCTGTAAAATACTCTGCACTAGTAGAGTGGACTTGCATGTTGGGAAATCCAAACTTATAAACCACTCAATGTTGCAGTACCCATCGGTCCCCTCTTTTCGTCGTCAATACGATGATCATTCAGACTCATCGACAAGCTCAGTTGGCAAGCTCAGTTGGCATATCCCTCGAGTCAACTGCGTTGGAGTGAGACATGCACTTGGGTCTTATAAAAGTGCCGGATTGGATGGCGGACCGGTTGGTCTCGGTCGCTCCCTCCCCGGGTCCGAATGTTGAGAAAAGGGAAACAATTTGGGTCTTCCCCTACATCCATTCCACTGGATCCCATGCTCACAGATTTAATATTGGTGTTGGATGATGATTTCTCCAAACTGTCCCTCACTCCAACCAACAGCGCCTCCAGGATTCTATTACCCAGTCTTCCTGATGCCCAAGAAAAACTCATCCAAATTTCGTCTTCAACAAGCGTAACCTGGAATGTCCTCCCTACTTTTAACAATGTTGAAACTACTCAGTACCAGAATCAATCAGTCTTGACCTCCAGGACGCTTATCTTCTTGTGTTCTTTTTCCAGGGTATCCACTACCAGTGGGCTGTCCTCCTTTTCGGCATTTACATGTCCCCGTGGTTGTTTACCCAGATTATCAAGCCTACAACATCTTACATCAACGACTGCCTACTGAATCAGCAGGACACACAAACCCTTCTACTTTATAGGGATTCGTCTACTTACACAACTGGGATGGATCGTCTACAAGCTCAAGCTCAAGTTGGAACTCCCTCTGTCATTCAAGCTCAAAATACAGGACCATCTGTTTCCTGCCCTTCACCCAGCTTGCACTCTGCGTCAGCTTAGGACCTGGCAGCCAGAGGCCGACTACAGCTTATCTGTTTATTCGTCGGCAGAACCCACAGCCCCCCATGTCTTTATTGGTGGACAGTGAGATGGAATGTCTGCGACAGTGTCTCCTTGACAGTGCTCAAGCTTTCCCTCCACCTGTTCGTCGTCGCATCACAACAAGGCTGGGGGAGCGCATTTGGAGATTCATACTGCCTCCAGGTTGTGGTCAAACGATCAACTCCGATGACACAAAAACAATCTAGGATTAGAAGCACTCATCCTGGCCATGTCTCATTGGCAGTCCTGTCTGGGCAAAGTACTCGCCATATCCACAGACAACATCACAGTTGTCTGGTGTCTGCACAACCAGGGGACTTCTCACTCATCAGCCTTTTTGCTGAATTCCTTCTCCACTTCCACAAAAAGTGTCACCTCAAGGGTAGTACCATAACTACATATCTGGTAGCCCTCATTTCGGTGTTGGCAGTTCCTACAGATCGCAAATTGACTAAGATCCCAGAGCTGCAGTCACTTTCGCAGTCATTTTGTCTGGAGGATCAAAGTGCCAAATTTCGTCGCCCAGCGTGGAATTTCAATAGGGTATTGAAGTCTCTCCATTTGAACCAATCCACTCGGCATCTGGCTTCAATCTTACCAAAATCACAGTGTTTCTCTTGGTTTTAGCTACAGCAACTCAAGTCAGCTAATTACACGCCCTTGACGTCCCCCTTGTTTGATTCGAGCACAGAGCAGGTATGACCCTGCCTGTAGCCAGCAACCCCCATAAGATTCGAGCTGTCGCCTCGACAAGTGCTCTCCATGGCAATTATTCAATCAAATCCATCATGGGGTGTTGCTTTTGGCGCTCAGATACTGTCTTTGCTAGTCATTATCTCTGAGACTTGGCTCTTGAGCATGTCATAGTTTAGTTCCACTGGTGGTAGCGCAGCAGGTTACTTAACCCAGACGATCTTGATTCTTACACCTCGGAACTGATCTGTGACCTCTCTGGTAGTAATTACCGCAGACTATTGGGTTTCAGTTTTCCACATATTCCAGCAGCAGGAATCGGAATTTAGAACTTGGCCGATGCCTTTTCTACTTTTCCAGTCTCCATGACTGGATTTCACACCTCCTACTCTTCGTGTGGCTCTATCTGACAGGAAGGATGCTATCTGGTTACCCAGACTGGTTGGAAGGTCTATCCTATCCATAATTCTGTCTGAAAGGTATGCCCCTCTCTGTTCCATCTGATAAAGAGCATTAAGGTAGCAATGCAGGATAAGATAAAAAAAAATTGGATGCTTATCTTGCTTGACTATGTCTAAAGTGCCCTCCCATCGTTTTGCTACCTCCCTGTGAAGTTCTTTATTAGCAGTGATGTGGTTATACGTGACCTCTTCTGGTCACATGGTAGCTGTGAAAGGCAGGAGCCAAATAACTAGTAGTGGGTACAACAACTTCTGTACTCTGACCTATCACAGCTATGTCTCCTAAGTGAAAAAACACCAGTAGAAGCATTCAGGTAGTAATGCAGTATAAGTATCCAAATGTAAAATATATTCAGATTTTACTAATATTGCATTTCCTGTCTGAGAATGTAAAATTAATTGCATATATAAAGAATGGTTTTTAAGAACAGACTGTGCTAATTAAGTGTTGTCTGAGATTTTGTTATGTCTGAAAAGACTAGCAAATTTCACCTCTTTTTTCATAGACCGCTAAAAGAATTATGCGATCATATTTTTTATCTGACAGATTTAGGTAAACTGTGATCAAACAAACTTCAACGAAATGATATATCAAGTGAATTGTATGCCTTTGTATAAAAATGCACATTTGACGCCAAAAATAGCTTGTCATCATGACAGATGAAAATTCAATAATTCTTGCGAATCCTCTACCTCTATTACATCTTTGCCATAAATCCTGTATTATGGCTTTAATCATGCTAACTGAAATGTTCAGATTTTCAACAGACTTCCTCTTCACTGTCAATTAAACAATTAGTTGTTCCCAATATAGCACAAAAGCAACCCAAGCTATGACATGCGTAATGGTGGGAAACCTCACTTCTTTCCTGTGTGTGCTAAAGTCAACACAAAAATGTTATAGCTGTAACTATCAAGCACTTGGTATAAGTCACATTTATTAAAGATTTTTCTATAAGTTTTCTTAAAATAGACATATTAAGTCTATATTAATACCTGCTGATTGTAGTGACAATCATACTCACGTAAGTATAAGGCTGGTTTGAGGTGTTTGTGAGGTCGCAATGGAGTCTCCCACTTCTTTTGCTTGTAAGAAGTGTGGCCATTTTAAGGTCACGGAAGATCCTCATAACTACTGCTGTGCTACTACCAGTGCTCCTCTCCATCGAAGAAGGCCTTCACCAAGCTCCCCGAAGCTTTGAAAAAAACAAGAAGACGAGAAGCAGCCAAGCAGAATGTCGATGTCATGTGGGCTATCTAGCCTCTGACTCTATCCCAGCGCTACCATTTACTCCGGCAAATGTATCATCTCCTCGTTCTCTATGGACTTCTCTAAAAAGTCTTCAAACAACAGAAGGAGATGATGGAGGCTATGTTTGAGTCACGCTTCTCAGCTATAACTAAGGACATGAAGATGATTAAGAAGAAGCAGACAGTATTGGCTAAGAGTCCTCCGTCCAAGAGACCGCATGGGGGATAGCCATCTGTTTCTGCTACAGCCACGGCTGTACGGCCTACCCCAGCCGACCAGCCATACCACACCGACCAGCCATACCACACCGACCAGCCTCCCATGATACATGGGCATCTAATATACATCTCAGCTTGGGTCTCGTCAGGGTATCTCAAGGCCATACTCCCCAGCAATGACACTGTACAGTCACTGTACACGGACTCCAAGGTAACCCAGCAGACCGTTATGGCAGCGTTGCTTCAACCGTATGGTAGCCATCAACCGACAGTATCCAAGCAGACCATTCGGACCGCATGGGACCGTCCAACCGACCGACGGACCTTACTCATAGCGGAAGCATGGACACCAGCGGATGATGAACCGCACAAGGAACACGTTGAGTGTATGGATTATGATGAACATCAACCCCTCGCGGGAGTTACCCACGGTCATTCTGAGGTGGAATCACACCTATATTAAGAGGTTAATCAGTCTGACGATTCACCCCAGCAGGATTATACAGAAGGATACAGCTTTGTGGAATTCATTGAAGAATTGTATCATCCAACCACCAATGACCAAAAATTCACCACTAAGATGTACGGAGGATGTCATGCTCCTATATCATCTCAACACATACACCAGACATTGCTGTGGCTGAGTTATGCAGACAGGGTTGTAGATCAGGCATCTGTAAATCTACTCAAGCTCAGACATGATGACCAGCTACCCTTACCTCCATTGAAGCGGAAGTTCTAAAAAACACATGATTCCCCACTTCCGGATCATCAAGTTTTGGATGAAGACTTTTCGAAGCTAGTACGCAACCTTAATACTAATGTCACATTACCTTCACGGATCAAGGACCTGTCCATGTCATCCAGACATTCAATGGACATTGGCGCTTATATCAACTGGTTTGTCGCCAGAATCAGGCACAGCATTCCACCGTTGCAGGCATCATATGAAGCATATCTGGAGAAACTCCTATGAATATTAGGACGGATCAAGTTGGACTCATTCACAGCCTGCTAGACACCATAGTCATAATGCAGGAAGACTTACTCTCCACCCAAGTCTGGATGTCTTCATAGCTACTCTGGTTTCAGCGTCAAGAACTACAAGCGCAGATACGTTAAAGAGCAGTTTCCAACCAAACGAAGAGGTTGATAATGTCACAACCAATATCTGCTCCCAAGACATTCAATGGCAAATGTCATAGACGAGGTCAGACAAGATACAACTGAACGATTTCAAGCATCAACTATCAACCTAGCTGCCAAGGCACATGGATCTTCCTATCCCCTGAAGTGTTCCTGGGATCAGAATGACTTGTCATTTAAACAACCACCTAAGAAGATGTTTGTCCCCTCCAGGAAGGATTCATTCCAACCGAGTCGGGAGTACGACAAGCGTCAGTCTTCTCACGAGTCTTTTCATCAGTCCAACTACAAGAAACGAGGATCCTATCGCCGGGGCAGATCCGGGGGCAGAGGTGAAAGCCGGTCCTGTCTTCCTTGCCACCCATTCTGCCATTATAGACCCTTTTGTCATGGCTACATGAAGATGATCATCGACTTACAGATCCTCAACAAGAAATTCCTGGTACCTCCTCCAAAGTTTCAGATGGAATCTGTACAGAAGTTGTGGTCGACTTTGAGGAAAGGATTGGCTCATCAGCCTCGACCTACAAGACGTCTATCTTCATGTCCTTATACACCCATCATCAAGGAAATACCTGCGCTTCGCAGTTCCAGATCTTACCTTTCGGGATATCAGTAGCCCCTTGGCTATTCACCAGGATTCCAGTGCCAGTCATCAGGTTTGCCCACCTCCAGCTAGTACGAATCCATGGCTACCTGGACAATTTCCTAGCCGCAGACCAAGAGAAAGCTCAACTGCATCAGAACATGATATTCTTGGACCAACTAATGACCTACCTAGGCTTCCTCGTCAATCCTTCCAAGTCCGAGACTACTCCGGTTCAAGACATCATATGCATTGGAGCAAGATTCCAGCTAGACAGGGGATATCTATGCCCACCAGAGGATCTTTTCAGCAAGACTATCAAGATGATTCAATCACTCTCCAAGTCAACCCAACAAGTCGCTGTGGTGGTGGATGTCTCTTCTAGGCAACTTAACATCTCCACAGGATATGACTCTTCAGAGGAAGGCTGATGCTACATTCTATACAGACATGGATCCACTCTATACAATCTCACGGCCTAGAGTTCCAGACTCAGTTACCTCCCAGATTACTACGAGACCTCCATTGGTGGAATCACAGAGACCATGTGATGAGCGGCATCCCTCTGACATATTCGACGCCCGAACACCATCTATTCAAAGATGTGTCAGATTCGGGATGGGGAGCCCATATGGACAACCTCACAGTACAGGGATTGTGGAACACAGAAGACGGAGACCGCACGATTGTTTGCCTTGGCAGACTCCTTCAGTTTACGGATGGAAGCGAGTCATATACCTGGGAAACAAAATAGAGAGTACTTAACCTGACAATTGGTATCCATCACGGATAAGACAGAAGGGGTCTGCACCTGCGGCTTTATTCTATGCAAGGGAATCCAAACCATTTGAACAGAAACCTGGATCTTCTTACAAGTCTGCAAGGAGTCACGTGACCAACCCTTTCTGTCCATACTGTAACAACAATAAACACTTCCTGAATATATGTCCAGGATTGAAGAAACTAACAGTGAACCAAGTACATCACTGGTTACATAAAGGCAAGTGATGTTGGAAATGTGGGCAAACACATCAGCCAGAGGTGTGCACACTCAAGAAAGCATGTCACATATGTAAGGAAGTGACTGTATTGCATGTGGCTATACAGCAGACAGCCTCCAAAGTGTATTCTGTGAAAGTCAGTACAGGCAAAGTGTACACTGATCAACCCTCATATCCACCTGATATCATGCTAAAGGTGGTCAAAGTGTTGTTGAGAACTATGGTGTTACAATCAACTGTGCATAATGCTTCAGACAAAGCTGGACAGTATGTTGCTGACCACAATCAACAAGGAGCAATTCAGGTGTAATGGACACTCAGTTGACCTGCAAATATCTCCTATTGGCAAACCTAAAATTAGGTACACCATAAAGGGTGCCTTCACTGCAGATAACTAGTGTATGTCCGAGTACACATATCCAGTTAGAGCCCTGTAAAGGCGTTGGCCACATTTGCACAAGTTACCAATACCTAAAATTGATGGAGCTCAGCCAACCACCATTCTCATTGGATCGGACAATGCCCATCTCATACTTCCCATCAGTTTGGACCCATAAATGCACCTATAGCAGTGTCTATCAAACTTGGTTGGTCCCTTCAGGGTTTATCCAATGAATCTGGACCAGAGAACACCCACAGCACCAATAATTCAGATCTTGTTGTGAGCAATGAGCGATTGTGGCATATCAACACTTTGCCTTTCACCGAGAAACATGTGACAAGCTCCAAACAAGATAAACAGGCAATTATGACTCTAGAATCTGAAACTGTCAGGATAGATGTTGATGGTGTTAGTCACCATGCCATCCCACTGTTACACACACAGGATGGAACCTGCTTCAAAAGACATCGACAAATGGTTATGCCTACACTCAGGAGTACTGAAAGGCGACTTAGAGATCGTCTGGATCTTTCCAGAATCAACAATGACCAAATCAAGAAGCTCGTTTAGGCAGGCTATGTAAAGAAACTCACCTAGGAGGAAGTGGAGAAATCAGAAGAATCCTGGTACTTTCCTCACCACTGTTGATCGTTGAACACAATGGGAAGTTTCACCTAGTATTTATCTGCTCCTTTGAGCACAACTGCCAAACTTGAACAAGCACCTTCTGCCTGGGCCAACAGTCAGATCATCACTGCTGGGGGTCTTTCTTCGTTTCCGCCAACATGCGGTTGCAATATCGGGAGACATAAAAGCCATGTTCCATCAAGTAAGACAAACCTCTTCTGCGTTTCATTTGGCGAAACATGGAACATGATCGCACTCCAGATGTGTAAAAATGGCCAGTCCTACCATTCAGCACCACCTGCTTGTCATGTTGTGCCAGCTATGCTTTATAGAAACATGTCTCAGATCATAAATATGGCAATGCGGAAGTACTCAAATCTATAGAGAAGTCATTCTATACACAAAGAAAAACGTTCAGCACACCCTGATCTATTTCATTATTTTTTGGTCCCAATATTTGTCACAGTCATGAAGGATATAATTACAGGAAGAATTATGTTTTCTCGAGATGATGTAACCAGTCATGCATGACGAAAGCTCACATGCCATGCATTGTATGCCTGTGCAGCATGCAGCCCTCAAGTATCTCTAAAAGTAGTATATTTTTTAAGCTCGGTTTTAAACAGTTATTCCATAACATTGTGTGACCATGGCACAAAGGCGATTATCAAATGCCACAAGATGGCAAATAATCGGCATGCAGGAATGTGTTGTAATGCCATTGTTCGGAATTTGGGGTATCATCACACTGTTTAAGGCGTTTAGTCGAGAAACATACTCAGAACAGTGATGTACAGGACCGTGCCAGACCCGGAAGACCTCCTGTGGCGACACATCGCGAAAGACAGGAACCCGAACAAGTACTCGTCTGAAACAGCTGTGGTTGCCCAATCGTCTTTTCAGCACCAGAACCGTCATGAACTGACTGAAAGCAGCAGGAAAGAGGGCTAGATGAGTCATAAAGCGTCCCTTGTTGAGAGATCACCACAAAGCTGCTCATTTAGCATGGTGTATTGCGCGACAGAACTGGAATCTGAGAACTTGGAGACAGATCCATTGGTCAGACGAAAGTCGCTTTCTGCTCCACATCACTGATGGAAGAATGAGAGTTTGGAGGCACCGGAACACGGCCTACACCCCCAGGAACATTAAACAGACTGTTGCATCCGGCGGGTGCTCGGTAATGGTTTGGTGGTGTATCTCTCATGATTGCACGTTGGATTTGGTCACCCTAATGGGCAACTTAACAGGGGCTTAGTATATCCGGGACGTTTTGAGGCCAGTCGTCGTTCCTCATTTTGACAACAACCCTACTGCTACTCAACCTCAGAACATGGATGGCAATGCCAGGCCTCATCGTTCGCATGCAGTCGTGGATTACATGAGGGCCAATGCAATAACGACTCTACCCTGGCCAGCAATGAGCCAAGATTTGAAACCCCTTGAACATGTTTGGGATATTCTGGGGCAGCGCATACAGGCATGATATCATCCTTACAAGATTTACGCCAATCGGAAGCAGCATTGCATTAGGAGTGGTTGTTGTTGACCCAATAACAGATCCAACGTCTGACTGGAGGCATTAGACATAGGTTGGAATGCGTCATCCGGGCACGTGACGGTTATACCTGCTACTGATCTGTTTCACGTGTCATGTCAAGTAGAGACTTTAAGGTACATTTTCACATGAAACATCAAACATAACTCGTTTACTTAATCCTGCAGCTCCATACTTTTTTTAGGTATTGTCTCAGGTCAAAAACAGTACCTGTGTTACCATGATGTTTTTGTCAGTAAATTTCAATCACAACTCACCAATATCTTCTTCATTTGTTGTCAAATGTTTGTTCTATCCGATGACATTGGTATCGCCCAGCTCCTGTGGTCAGTCATCCCATGCCATGATTTTTGCCATTTGTCATGGTTCAGAAATAGGGGTGTGCTTAACCTTTTTCTTTGTGTATATGTTGACAACTGCTTGCATAGCCTACCAACACCACCAGAAGCCAAGGAACTTGTACGGAAAATGAAAGACTTGCTTGCACAAGTGGTTTCAACATTAGGCATATTCCATCTGTTGTGGCAGACCTTCCGTCCGATGCTAGATCGGAAACTACAGAACTTTGGCTTACCTTCGGCCAGGGTGACTCACTAGAGTGAGCCCTTGGCTTGGGTTGGAACTGTGAATCTGATGCGCTCACCTACAAACACAGAACAATAGAGTATAACGAGATTACCATGTGAGTGATCTACAGTATGACTGTGGCAAGATCATTGAGACCTTCATCCTCCCTTGTATATGACAACAGATTGGACAGGTTCGTCCAGTGGAGAAGACGACAAGGGATTATAATTAATGCTATAACCATCCCTATGGTATAGGATTTTCTACTAGAACAAATTCTGACACAGGACAATAGAAGGTTACAGATCAGCCCTATATTCTGTACTTGAACTTGACGGATTATCAATCGGAAACCATCCCATTCTAAACAGACTAATGAGATCCTTTCTACTAGAAGATGTTCGAACGCCTCGTATCTTTCCCAAGTGGAATCTATCGGCATTGTTAACGGAACCTAACAAGCCCATGGCTAAAGCTGGTAACCCTACTCCAAAAAGCCAGGAAAGCGTCTTTTCTTCTAGCCAGGCTACAGCAGCAAGAGTTTCAGAACTCCATGCATCAACATTGGACCTCAATCACTCTAAGATCGCTCCCAGATTTCGTAGCCAAGAATCAGTATTCCTGCCTTGGGGTCGACAGTTGATCACCAAGACAGACTCTTATGTCCCATCAGAGCTCTCAAATTCTATCTCTCGGCTACAGACCCACATAGACGCCATCGAAGGAGACTATTCATATTCTGCAAGCCTCATTCCAATAAGCACATCACCAAGGCTAAGATAGCAGGCTGGCTTAAGGGTACCGTTGCAGCCAGTTATACGCAGGCACAGAATTCTACACTCCATCTTGGATCCTGCCCAGCTCACGAAATCAGAGCCCTAGCATTTAGTCTCGCTTCATGGACATCCGTTTCGGTGGAACAAGTAGTGTCTAGCTGTCAGTGGGCCTCACATGGGACTCGACCCAAAAAAGGACGAGAATCTGCACTTTACTCAGAAAGTGTTATCCCAAATATTACATTTGTTACATTTGACCACTTTCTAAATGGCATTGTGTGTTCAGAGATGAGCTTGTCTGAGCTATGTTCTGTTTTATTGATTTTGAATTGCATCTAAATATTAGTTGTTTTTATATGTTCAGGTGAACTCCGGAAACATCTGGTTGATCTTCGTACATTTGTACCTGGGCAAATAATACAGAACGTCCCCTACACCCCTCAATTATTGATGCAAGATGGAGTACTTATAGCAAGGATGGCATATGCTTTGAAGGTTTGTGCTTATGTATTTTTTAAACCCACATATAGTAATGTAACAATGTCATGGAAATCTATCTGAGTCATTTCCAAAATTTGTAAGATTTTTTGTTATATGTTAGTATCTCATTAATTATGTTATTCTAAAAAATGTGTTTTAATCTTAATTTGTATCTTATATATGTCTGCACATACTACTATAAACAAAATAGCTATAAATTATAGTTAAGCTCCAAAAAATTACTTTGAAGGGTCAAATTTTGCCCATTTTAACTTGTCACAAGCCTGATGGCCCAACTTCATGATATTCAATTTTTAATCCAAAATTAGTTTTTGTCAGACATTTTTGCATATATCTTTAAAGATGTTCTTAGATTAAGTATAACAAATTATTTAAATATTTTTGAATGAAAAATATATGATTTATTTCCGTTTTTATGCTTGTCACAAGGTAACATGTCACTACTGTTATCAGAACTAAATAGTTCGAATAAATGGCGTCTCCCTAGCTGACTGCTTAAACTACTTCCTGTTCCAAAGCCTTGCTTTTTGGATGTCAACATTGCTGCACCTGTTTTTTTGAGACTGCAGAAATAAAAAAAATACAACACATAAGGTGAGTCATTTTTCATATCTCATGTTTTATTACGTCACTACTGTTACTGGGCTTGAAAGAAAACCTATGTCATATAATTGTTGTGTGCATATGTGTACTGATTTTCCATTTTGTGTATAGTTTGGGAAGCATGTGTCTTTTGATCCTAAGGGAGCAATCATTATTTAAGAAATGAAAGTTAAGTGATTTGTCACTAATGTTACGGTCACTACTGTTACAATGTCATTTGTGTTATAATGTAACAGAGGGGACAGAAATTGTAACAGTGGGGACATATCGTCAGTTGAACTAGTTTTCTGCAGGCAAATTGAAAGAATAATTCATGGCTGTTTGTACAGATAATTATCATAATGAATACAATAATTTTGCTTGTAAGTTCTGAAAAATGCACACATGCATGGCCAGAAAACAGACAATACGGCAAGTATATGTAACAGTAGTGACGAAGGATGGTAACAGTTGTGACTGAAATGGATTGCAATACAGCTTCTGCTTTACTTACATAACAACTGAAACTAATATATGTCGTTTCAATTAAGTTTTATGAATTTATTTTCAAAATTACCAAATTTACATCTGTGATTGCAACAGTAATGAGTATTTTAAATACTTGTAACAGTAGGGACACTTAATTGTAACAGTAGTGACTAGAGATTTAGCGATTGTAACAAATTTTGACAAAAGTGCATTGATAAAAGTGTCAGCTAATTTTCATAGCTGTTTTGAAACAATAATATATGTAAGCTTGACATTGCTTCACAGATTTGTTTGAACTGATTGACATAATTGTTCTAATCTCATACGTTTTAGTTGCTTTGTAACAGTGGGGACACGAATGTAACAGTAGTGACAACTGATTTAATGTTGTAAGAAAATGGTTTTGGAGATTAAGTTTTACAATTGCAGAGAACTACTTTCAAAGTGCATTTCTAGTTAAAAACTGTTTCACAAAAACTGATACTGATTTCATTGAATTACCAACAGTTTTACTTGAAGTGCATATGTTGTAACAGTGGTGACACTGAATTGTAACAGTAGTGACAAGGGATTTTACAATTTGAAAGAATATGTTGTAATTTAATGTTTCTTAATTTTAATATGTGTTTAAAACATACCTCTTTAAGTTTTACAAAATTGACTTGAACTGAAATATTTGTAGACATATTTTCTCCAATTTTATGAGTTAAGTGGCTCTGTAACACTAGTGACAAAGGGTTATAAAGGTTTTGACCAACTGGTTACAAATAGGTTTATGTTTTCAGTAGTGACATAGATTACTGTAAGATTAGTGATAAGGTATCTTGAAACCCAATTTATTCCGTTTGACGTCTTTGAATATTGTTTATGTTTTCCTTGTAATATTTCAGAAGACTCTGGTGGCTTTGATGTAATTGTCAACATAGTTTCTCCATTCATCTAACACATGTTTTTGCAATTCTAGTGACTAGGGTTGTGAAATTTTCTTTAAATGTTATGTTTTCAATCATATATTTGGCTTTTTCATTGCAAAGAATCAAAGATGGGTATGAATGCGGTTGAACGCCAAAGGCGTAACAGGCAAAAGGAGAGATGGCACTCCAGAAGCATATTCATCTCTGGACAGTTTTGCACCTATGACAACAGTGATTAGAGACAATTTGGAAACACCTATGACACCAGTGAATCCCAACAAATCCATGATGCAGGAGGATGTTCAAGAGACATCTTTACCTCTTGACAGTTTGAAAGCACCAATGACACCAGTGAATCTTGGCCAATCCATGATGCAGGATGTTCAAGAGACATCTTCTTCTCTGGGCAGTTTTCAAACACCTATGACACCAGTGAATCCCAACAAATCCATGATGCAGGATGTTCAAGAGATATCTTCACCTCTTGACAGTTTGGAAACGCCTATGACACCAGTGGATCCCAACAAATCCATGATGCAGGATGTTCAAGAGACATCTTCGTCTCTTGACAGTTTTCAAACACCTATGACACCAGTGGATCCCAAAAAATCCATGATGCAGGATGTTCAAGAGAGATCTTCACCTCTGGACAGTTTGGAGACACCAGTGAATCCTGGTCAATCCATGATGCAGGATGTTCAAGAGACATCTTCACCTCTGGACAATATGGAAACACCTGTGACACCAGTGAATCCCAACAAATCCATGATGCAGGATGTTTAAGAGACATCTTTACCTCTTGACAGTTTGGAAACACCTATGACACCAGTGAATCTTGGTCAATCCATGATGCAGGATGTTCAAGAGACATCTTCAGCTCTTGACAGTTTGGAAACACCTATGACAACAGTGAATCCCAAAAAATCCACGAAGCAGGATGTTCAAGAGATATCTTCAGCTCTGGGTGAAGGGGGAGATGGAAAGTCCCATGTCAATAATGTTAATGTGCTTTTTTTGTGAGTTACCCATGTCTCAACATTCTTCTACAACAATGTTTGTTTTGAAAATGTTTTTCGTCTTAAAACCGACACGTTAACCAGTGAGACAGGTTTTTTCATTCAAATTAAAGCTTATTCAGTTGATATGATGTGTTTGTGTTTGATAACATTGTTTGTTGCGTTGAAAGATGGAATGTGGAAGTCATATAAAATTTCCTCTTTCAGCAAAAAGTCACTACTGTTATGCTTGTCACTACTGTTACTTGTAATGTCACCACTGTTATCGGCCTAAATTATAGTAAATAATTATTATTGTCCTTTTGTTTTTTGTTTTATCTGTTATTATCTAATAAATAAGCATGTAACTGTATGTTCTGAAAGAAATCTGCCGGAACAAACAATGTTTTAGTACAAGAAGTCTTGTGTCATAACTTAAAATTTTATCAAAATGTAAATTGACAAACCAAAGCTTACCATATTTTTTTTATATTTTCTTCAATTTGGTTTGTTTTGACGGCCTACCTTTAGAATACAGTACCACAAACTTTTCAAACACGTAATCATACCCTATGACGTAATTTGTAGTATTTTGTTGCCAGTCACACCGGCGAAACAATGCCCTGTGACGTCAGGGGTCATCGAGTGTGCATAAGCTCCTCTCAGTGATCTATCATCTCTACACGAAATGTCATTGAATACGCCAAGCGCTGTGGAGAGTTTTGAATATTTGTTTACTGAATATAGCCTGCGGCGGCGCATTTTATAGCAAGCGCTGGTTTACAAAAGCACTTTTATTTTTTATATATTTTTTATTTTGTTTTTCTCGTAATTCAAGTGGCTAAAAGGGTTATAAATGGGAACTAATATACATATATTATTTTTTCGGTGCATTAATTTTCATTATTATGCACAAGAATGTAGTTTGTTAGGGATATTTAGTGGTGCTGAACACATCCAGATGTCGCCAGTGTTAGGGTACGCCAATAAAGACAAACACTGCTGCTTCGTTACACTTGGCGGAAGCCCAGACGTTTAATGAAGAAGCCAAAACACGGAATGGTTGATGTGAAACACTAACTTATAACAAACGAAATAAGAGTAATGGCGTGACCATCTTTCTCTCCTCTTTCCCTATGGTTCTAAGGGCGAGATACAAAATGAACACAATAAAGCACATGTTATATCGTACAAAAGAGTCAATTAATGTCCCAGTCCCCGCTAGTCTGCCAAGCAGGGGGGTGGCGAATTCTGCCTGAACTTCGTGTACCATTATTTGATACCACACAGTCCATTTCACTGGGTGTGACAGTTTCAAAGTCACTAGGTGAAACAAGTTCACTCTCACTTTGCAAAGTGGGGCCATAGTCACTTGACACAGTCTGGCCATTGTACGTTTGGGCAGTGGGTATACCTTGGCCTGAACTGGTGGTTGGGGCTTGATCTGTAGGGCAGTATTCTGGAGGCCGCTGAGGCGGTTGGACTATTTGTTCTGGGAGGGGAGGTAGACACTGAGGAGGGCCCATCATAGGTGAGGGTTCATAGACAGAAAGCGGTGGGTGACACAGATGGGATGAGTCATCCTCAGTGGTGTAATCTAGTCCACGTATAGGACCAGGAGAGTCAGGAACCATTACAGTCGGGAGAACAGGGTAACAATTCCTGATCGGAACAGCATATGTCTTTGACCTGAACTGCGATTTGGTAAATTTCCTGACCAGGCAAGACTCACCAGAGATCTGAACGATCATGTATTTCTCTCTTGTTTTGGTTTTGTCTTTGTCATGGACAAGGAAAACGAGATCTCCGATGCGTAAACTAGGTACTGATGTCCCAGTCTTAACGTTGGCTTTTGATCTTGAACTGTAGGGATGGTTTATTTCTCGCAGGTCTTTCTGTTGGGTGATGAGGTCTGCATCTGCTAATGGTAACTGACTGCAAGTGACCTGGTCTCTTTGTGTCCAGACCTCTCTTGATGACAATCCACCTTTACGTAGTCTGGCATTCATGTTAGCTACTGCTAATGCCAGCATGGTGTTGGAAAGTGGTCCACCTTCGGGTGACAGATGCAAAATTTCTGTTCCGAGTTCCTGTATAGCTCGTTCTGCAACGGGGTTCTTGTTGATGTTCTTTTCATTACCAATGATAAGTGAAATTTCCATATTTCGCAAGCAGAGGATCCTTGACGAGGCTGACAAATCCTGGAGCGTGGTCAACACGAATATGGGAACCACCTTCCTCCATGTTACGGACGCCTGCAGATAGGGTTACAATAGCATCCCGTAGACTGTCATGTTGCTCGTTGGGTATTGTCATAGCCCATGAGTAAGAAGACACAGTCTCTCTGAGGACAAATACAAGTTGTTTGTACCGGCGCATCACATCAGCTGCAAATGAGGATCCAATCTTTTCAGGAGGGGGGTCTGAAGTCTGGGGTTGTAGATACTTTGGCACTGAGAGTAGGGACATACAGAGATGGCAAGATGAGGTGACATGGTCAATGGCCCGGTCAACATCCAAAGCAAAGAAGTAGCGATGGAATAACATCCTTAGTTGATGTCTCGAAGGATGGTCAAACCTGAGATGTAAAGCAGTGATGAGACCATTGACAACAGACCTAGGAACAACAATACGTTCAATAGGAGATTGGAATGGCAGTGTTTCCTTGACAATAAGCACACCATCACGTGCGATTGAAACGACACGGAGGTATCGTTTTACATCAGGTATGGTTGTTTCTTTCTTAGAAGGCCGGGTTCCCTGAGAGAGATGGGCATGTGATCGACGCATGTCAGGACACTCTTGCTGTGTGTCCATCCAAGCAGCTCTGCTTGTGAAGGGCATTCGTGCTCCATGTTGTATGACATCCTTTACTGACAGTCCAAGGACAACTGAGGCATCAGTGTCTTGAATGAATTTACATATCTGGCAGCTCTGGTCAAAACAATCCACAGGATTGCGGCTAGTGTAGTCAGATGGAAGGTTTGCTGCTCCTGATATGTGTCTGACCTGCACATTGTACCGACTGACTGTCGATAGAAATGTAGTCACGCGGGAGCTGGCAGAGAACTCTCCTCTTGTAAGTTTCTCGTAGGCCTGCACACAGGGACGGCTGTCAGTCAGGACTTGTATCGGGTGCTTTGACTGGATGATGACAGGAGAGAAGTGTTTCACAGCTGCTCCAATAGCCAAAGCCTCAATTTCACATGGCAGCCAATTTTTCTGATTCTTTTTCAGTTTTGCGTTGGAGCAGTTTGTCTTGTCGTTTGGCATACAATGTCGCAGCTAATCCACCCAAATTGAGAGATACATCCGTTACTAGCCAAAGACTGTCTGTTGGACGAGGAATGGTAATCGTTCTGCAGTCCTTAAGAGTTGACTGGGCCTTAATGAATGCTTGAGTGAGGTTATCAGACCATTCTACTTTGTCTTGGGACTGTTTTCCAGCCACAGCCTGATCCAAAGGGTTGAGGACACTAGCGTAGCCATGGAGAACTCGGCTGAGCACTTTGAAGGCACCAATGAAAGAACGCAAACCCTGTACAGTTGATGGAAGAGTGACTGATGAATGTGCTGTTACCCGATGTGGACTTGCAGAAAGGGTTCCTTGTGACCAAATCCAACCGAGGATTGTTGTAGACTTCGGGCAGATAACTGTTTTGGAAGCTGTTAGTTGGAGGTTATTCTCTTTTAGGGCGTGTAGCACTTGTTCCCAGTTGTAAAGAGCTTCATCAGAAGTAGCCCCTCCACAAAACAGGTCATCGGCTAGCTTGATGACACGGCCTTCTTCAATCAGATGACCCAACACACGGCACATCAATTCCTCAAGGCAAGTCTCGGATCCGGGCATGCCCATGGCACACCGAGTATACACACGCACGCCCTTGAAGGGAGTAACAACTCCACAGTACTTCATTGACTGGTGTGAGAGAGGAATTTGGTAAAAAGCCTTTAACAAGTCAGACTTGATAATTTAAGTCCACTTCCCAATGTCTCGTAAGACGTCTTCAGTGTTTGGCATCAGTGAAGGTTGAGGTTTGCTGTAACGGGCCACTTCACCGAATGATGTTACGAGACGCTTCCCACCATTCGGTTTTTGGACAAGAAAGGAGAGATTCAGGTATTCGACGCTGACACCAACCTTCTCAGGCTTTGAAAAAACTCCACAAGATTCAAGCTCATCAAATTGTTTTTGAAGTTCTAGAAGCATTTCCCTATTGTATCCTGGGAGGCGGCCATTCCTTTGTGGGGGAAGAGTGGGGCCCATATTGACCACAGCTTCAATCTTACCACTAGCACCATTATATTTTGAGAGTGAAGGATCAAAAACGGTGTCATATTTGAGATGCAGGGATCCAAACTCTCGACGAATTGTGGGTGGAAGGATATTGTCAGGGTCAAGGAGTACCTGGCTTGAATAGGGTGGGGTGTTGATAGTCGGTTGAGGTTTCCCTGTGGAAGGATGTGCCTCACTCCCTCTGGGTACTGGAAAAGTTACTTCTCTGATTTGACACAAATGTTCATTCTTCCTCAGAACCAGGGGGTTAGGAGATGTATTAGAAATCCTTACTGTACGACCGACGGACTCAAACTCCTGAACAGGAGGCCAGGCACTTTCAGACTTACGACATGAATTGAGAGGGCTATCAAGTCGTGGCTCAAGTGCCCATTTAGAGTCAGGAGTGACATCTCTTGGCATTTCCAGCTGAACATACTCACCAGGTAGAAGAACTGTTGGCCTAGATGGGGCTCGTAGTAGGATCGCCTGAGTCCTTCTGATTGTCGCATCTCTCTCCTGTGGGGGTCCGTAATGGATCACTTCATTTCCAGAAATGACTATCTGGCGTTTGGCAGGTCCCGTTGATATGTCATTACGGGACATGAAAGGAATTCCAGCTATGATATCAACGTCAAGATCTTTCACAACTAAGGCATCCAAGGTGAAACTATGATCTCCCCTAGTAAGTTTGCAGTGCGTCTCCCCAATGACTTTAAGTGGTGTAATACCATCGGCTTGACGAGCTGACTGAGATGCAGGTTTGATCGGCAAGTGTATGGCTCGTGCCAACGAATCTGTCATCATATTTGTTGTGGCACCCGTGTCAAGTGTAAGCTTAACTGCATGTTGGTGGTAGTGAGCAAAAAGAACGGGAGATTGTATGACGTCTACTCTGTTGACGGAGGAGTGATCGAATAAAACATCCACATTGTGGACTTGAGCTTCCGGTTCATCGTCTGAGTATTGCAGGTCATCTGTGTCTTCACAAACTTCATTGACAAGGCGTGAAAGACCAAGACTCAGGCGGTCTGTTTCAGGTAGAAATCTGCATGTCTTAATGTTATGGGATGAGTAAACAGAACGGCCGGCGGACATGCAGAGTATGCAACTGGTCAGGGCCCGACGTTTGGTCTGGTTGCGAGACTGAGACTGAAACCTGTAGCTGTTGCCACTGGAAGATGAGCGAAGGATCTTTGTGTCTTCAATGGTACGGAGCTCATCTAGTAGTGACGAGAGTGCTTGTGAAATTTCAGGTTTGAGAGATGCTATGGTTTTATTTCGAAGCTCAGAACCATATTTTTGTTTTACTAGCTGAGGTAAGCCTGGATGGATTAGTTGGAGCCACTGAATAACAATAATGTTCTCAAGAGTTGGGGTTAAATCCTCATCGGTTGTAACCTGCTCACCATGGTCAGTAATACCACCATCAGATGACAGAAGGTTATCCTCAATGAAGGCCATAAGTCTTTGAAATAAATCCTCAGGCTTTTCTGCAGGTTTGAGAGAAATGCTTGCAAAGTCGAGAAAATGTGCACCTGTGGATTGGAATCCATAGTGCTGTCATATTTTCTGCCAGATATCGGGCAGAGACACGGAGCTTTTTATGATTCAGTTGCGGGAAATTATGGAGCAATAATTGGCAACTTGACCAAGCATAAGATCGAGTTGAGCGTTCTTCTGAGCTGCAGTTTTACGTCTAGCTTCGGCAATTACCTCCCCATCGTCAGTGAGGCCTCTGAGAGGGTTACTTGATGTTTTTTGTCTGCCACGTGAATCCCTCTGCCCAAAACGGTGCAAAGTTATTGTCAAGGGATAAGATATATATGAGGTTCTGCCTCCAATTTTCAAATGAGTTAATAGTTTCATTTGTTGTGAGTTGCCATTGTTTTGGAGCTCGCTGTGTGGCCATTCTTACAGTAAGGGTTTGTGCGAGGATCAATATTTGATGCGATGTGCGATAGAAGGGAGGCAACTCCTTACAGACAAACTTACACGGAGCGTAGCGAAGAAGCGAGCTGTATCATTCAGTTACAGCGTGATTAATGTCTGTTTACGTGTGTATATGAAGGTGAGCAGTGTTAAAGATGTTCGTTGTGTTGAACTCTTCTCTTCTTGTGTGGGTTAGACCGCGCTGCCACCACGCCAATAAAGACAAACACTGCTGCTTCTTTACACTTGGCGGAAGCCCAGACGTTTAATGAAGAAGCCAAAACACGGAATGGTTGATGTGAAACACTAACTTATAACAAACGAAATAAGAGTAATGGCGGTAGGTTACCCCGAACTCTATCCTTAACCCTTGGATCCCTTTACCACAAATCACCCCTTTACGATCATTAGGGTTAGGAACCCGTTTAGTGGCTATTAGATTACCCTAAGTCTATCCTTAACCCTTGGATCCCCTTTACGATCAATCACCCCTTTACGATCATTAGGGTTAGGGGCTAGGTACTCGTTTAGTGGCTATTGTAGATTATATAGCGGCTCCTTATATTCTTACCACAAAAACGTTGAGTAAAAAGGATGAAATGTTTTTGTGTCGAATATTTTGGCTACTGGAAACTGTCCTGGAACATTCACACAAGCGACTTTCACCGGCTACATTTTTCATTACTGATTCAAAAGCGAACTCACCGTTGTGTCGTCACTAGTCATGCTTATTTCTCCATCGTTCCTTACTATTATCCCGTCATCCTTACAGTGTTCCCTACCACACTTTTCTGTCACAAAAATCACCCGACGAATTATAAAATACCATATCATTCATGCGCACTCGCGAGTTCGACGTCTGACGTCTGACGCCTGGAGCCATTTTCAGTTCACAGCATATCGGCTCATTCCTCACCACTCGGTATCTTGTAGATTACAGAATGGGTCGAGTGTGCCAAATGGCATCGGGATCATTCGTAAGTGTCCGTAGACTAAAGTCACGAGACACCATGCCTACCCGTACCCTTCGTAAGTGTCCGTCACCTATTCGACCCTTTTTGTTCAGTTCCATGACGTCATAGGCATGAATAGGTAAATTTGCACTAAGTTTAACAGTGTGGATGTAGCTCAGTCGGTTAGCTGTCAGGCTAACAATCCAAAGGTCGCGGGTTCGCGTCCGACGGATTCTCACAAAAACTGGTTGCTTGTCTTGAGACGTGTGACCTACGGCAGAGATCGTCCTCACGAGAAGTTGTGGTACTGTATTCTAAAGGTGCTCCGTTTTGACTTTTCTGTGTACAAGTCTTCGCAGAAAATGATATTATCACTAAAAAGCCCAGTTCAAATAACAATTTTTCAAAAAATCCCTACTTTACAACATGTAACAGTAGTGACTTGTAATTTGCATATTTCGTTTTTAAAAGTCTACAAAAGCAATATTAGGATTCATTAAGGTTGCAAACTCTCTACCTTAACTCTAAAACATGTTGTTTTGGTATTAATGAACCAAAATCAAGGAAAAGAAATATTTGTTTTTTGAAATTCAGAGGCACCAAAAATCTCACAAATTTTGAAAATGACTCATCTGTTAATATATTACTCCACTTTTGATATAGATTATAGAGATATATCTAACTTTATCTTGAAAACTGATTTTCATAATGTGTCAAGTGTATATTTTTATAGAATGACATATCTCATTGTCATTATCAAAAGTTGAAGAGGATAATTAAACAGGATTCCTCTCTAAAATCTTAGTATTGTTCCCCAAGCAATCAAGCTCCATGTACAAATGACGTGGCAGGTCATTTCTGCTTTCCTCCTCCACCTATTTAGTTCTCAGAAAGGTTGTGTTGGTTATGTGGGGTGAAATGGGGTTTAACAACTCATTCAAGATTGTTGCACTTATATAGCAACCTGTGTGCATGCATGCTCTAGTCCAGACTGATGCCGATTTTATAATGCCAGCCCACTGAGATACCAGGCAGCAGGTTTAACATGAGTACCCCATTCAGACGCAGTATACTAACGCCAAGCCAACCAGTCCTTGTTAGCCCCTGAATTCCAAGCGCCAGGCAGGGTAAAAACAAGTACCATTTTTTAAACTTTTTTGGTATGACCATCCAGGGATTGAACCCACAACCTTTGACGCTCAGGGCAGGTGGCCCGGCAGTGATGGATGTCACTGGAGCTGATAGCTCCTTGTTGGCCAGCTCAGCTTTGGTTTCTGTTGCTAGACTTGCTTGTAGCACTTGAAGCTAAAGGTACTAAAGTACTGTCGAAAATGCTAGAAAACTGCTTTTCTGGCTTCATTTAATAAATATGAGTCATAGGACTATAAAAAGAGCATACATCAAAATAACGCGAATTGCCCTAAACTAGCCTGTCCTAACGGACACCGTGATTACCCTTAAAATGTACTTTTACAGGTAAAATGATGATAAACTTAGAAAATATTTGTGTGTTGTCATGCATGTATAAAATGACCTATAACCTGAGGTAATTACCCAACACCTGTCCCGGCTGAGGTGATGACCTCACACAGTCCCGTGCATTCTCCCAGGTGCAAATGTCACCGAGTTGGGGGTGGTCTCAAAATAATGCTGTTATTGTACTTAATTGACATGCGTTGATGAGATAGCAATTTAGGATATGTACTGCATTATATTTGCTTGGAAACATGATGGACTAGTTAAGAGCTATGAAACGGGATAGGTATTGGAAGGTTGCGGTTTTGGAATCCAGAAGTATTTGTTGTTCTACAGATGGTTTGGCAGCATTTATCTCCGCTGATGACGTATGTGAATCTGTACTTTTGAATGTTGTGTTATGTCTTGCCACGAACCCTGTACATTTAGCCAAGATAGACACAACAGGGTTGAGCTCACAATGTCTGACTGCCGTACGTAAGACAACGTAACCGTGTTGTGCCGCCAGCACATATGTCTTGTACTTTACTGGTTTCTTATTCAGCCGAATTTTCTCCATCAGTGGAACTTTCGTTTCATATGGTCTGAAGTCGACCAATGTCATATATTCCTGTATGGTCGCCTTCAGACTACTCATGGTTTGGGCGACAGCATCTGATTCCCGGACGTTATATTAACTGGCGTTATCCATGACAATCACACTGATGTTGTTTAAAATGGGCAATAGCTGAAGTTCCAACCAGTCTATGAACACATCACCTCCTATAATTTCCTTATGAAAATCACCAGTTTTCTTTTTCGCCTCGAAAACATCCATCAATAAGCCCCATATCATGGGTTGCAGCGTGCAAAACAATGACACGATTCCCTTTACCTGATGGTACCATGGGTGCTTTTTGTCCATCTGCCAATAGCCACATGTAGTCAGTGGAATGATTCACCAAGGTAAATTATCTGGACACCCTGACTGTGATAGTTATGAATGGTTCGGAGATAATGTGACCTCATAGACAGGATGGAATATTTTCCCGTGAAAAGTGCTCGATCATCGCCACGCGCAGTGTATTGAAATCCTGACTCTTGGAGAGCAAAAGTGCAGTTCGGAAAACATTAATTGTATCTTTAATTCCTCCCAAATTCTACTACAAGTCAGGGTTACCTTCTGCTCATAAAGCTTGTAAACTATCACCCTGTATCAAAGCTGTCTAATATCCATATTGCCCCACTTTTGTTTTTGAGACCACCCCTATACCTGTTTGGTTTTCTTATCATACCGTAGACTTGATGGTCAGAATCTACTCAAGCCCTGTTTGATTTAAACAATATTATCTCAGTCTATATCTCTTCTGGTCAATTGCTGTAACAATATTGTCATCTGATTAAGTTTACATAAATGCCTATTCGGTACACAATGAGTTTTAAAACATGCATATCCTGTTATTTAAATTGAGAAGACAAAGGTGGGAGCACCAGTTTTTCCAAACAGTAATCATAATTAAAGAAATCTGATATGTGAGATGAGAATGTACATGAATGTCCAGTGACATTGAAATAATTCATTGAATCATTGGATATTGTTTTTTCAGAATAAAATTGCACTCATATTTTATGTTAGTTTTCACTATTTGTTATTGATGATAATATAATCAACAACAAAAGTTCCCGTGACACCAATATTTTAGTGTATTTTTCAAACAAGTAAAGTTTGGTTTTCAATATTGTAGTACATCTATGAAATCAAGTCACAAAAATGCAGCTGCTACAGAAAAGCATGCATTCCATGCAAAAGTTGACTTTTTGCAAGCCCCATGCATTTTACTACCCAAGAATGGGTATAAAAACATGTGCGTTAACGGGATTCCATTTGCATTGGAAAGCATCGTGATGACAACAACCACTCAGAAAAACAACAAAATTACGCAATTATTCAACATTACGAAATGCCACGCCTATTCGAAAATGAGCGTTTCCGAGCCATTGGTATGCTTGAAGCAGGATCGAGTCAACGTTATGTTACAAGACAATTTAACGTCCACAGAAACACCATTTGGTGTTTATGGCAATGTTGGCAACAGACGAATGCAGTCAGAGACCATCCTCGGAGTGGCAGGAAACCACCATCAAGCACGTCTACAGTGGTGCAGACAGCGTCTACGCTGGACGGCCATGCAGTGGGGACAAGTTCTATTCACTGATGAGTCTCGTTTTCACCTCAGCCACGGATTCCAGTGTACCGACGTCGAGGTGAACGTTAGGTCAATCATTGTGTAATGGAAGAAGATCTGTTCGGGGGTAGCAAGGTTATGGTATGGGGTGGGATTACAGCAAGACAGAGGACCCGTTTGATAGTGGTAGAGGGAAATCTCAATGGACAGTGCTACCGTGACGAGATCATCCCCCCTGTTGTTCTACCGTTTTTGCGTCGTCATGGCCCAGGCATTACCTTTCAACATGACAACACCCGGCCTCATATTTCTCGACTTGTTCAGGATTCTCTTCAACAAAACAATGTGAATGTCATCCCCTGCGTGGCTCGCTCCCCTGATCTCTCACCAATCGAGCTAATGTGGGATGAGACGGATTGGCGCCTTCGACGTCAACCACGTGTTCCACAGACACTCCATGAGTAGTATACACAATGATGGTTCTGGACCACTTCCACTGGAGCCAGATTTATATACCTATACCACAACTACAGAGGGAATTTTTTATGCAAAAATTATGTTGCGATTCAACCATCGCCATTATTCACATTAAAAAAAAATCAATATTAATTAATAATGGATAAAATTTACTATAGCCCACGAGGATATTGGAAAGTAGTAGGAGCAATACAAAAATTAGCCACTGCGGCTAAGGTATCTAAAGATGTGGCCAAGGATTGGCTAAAGAAACAAGCGATGTGGCAAATATACTTACCGGCACCGCGTTATATCCCGAGGAAGAAGTTTGATATTTTTACAACGAATGAAGTTCATCAATTTGACCTCTTGTTTCTTCCCCATGATAAGGTAAGACGCAAAACGTATTAATACACTTTAACCATAGTGGATGTGGCTAGTCGCTACAAGGAGGCTGAGCAATTAACCTCAAAAGATTCAACAGAAGTAGCTAGTGCACTGAGTCGCATATATAAACGCAGACCACTAAAATGGCCTTAGCTATTTCAAGTAGATCCTGGTCGCGAGTTTATGGGATCAGTAACTAAACTGTTAACAAAGCACGATGTTGAAATCAGGCGTGGTGAAAAAGAGGCCCACCGTAGTCAAGCTATTGTCGAAAGATTTAACCGGACGTAAGCGGAACGTTTGTTTGGATATCAGTATAGGATTGAAATGAAATCAGAACCATTGAGATCAACCAAATGGGTGACACGATTATCAGCTGTTGTATCAGCGCTGAATAATGAAGTAACGAGATAAATCGGGAAGAAACCATCCGATGCGATTAAAATGAAATCCGTGACTTCCGAATCTTCAGCGCCGCGGAGAGGCAAAGAACAAAAACTTCTATATCTATACCAGCCGGGTGAACTTGAAGGAGGCCAACGTCGTGCAACCGATCCAATTTGGTCCCTTAAGATATATAACATTAGTCGGTTGGTTATGAAAGAAGGAGAGCCTATCCTTTATTATCTTAAAGATGGACCGGGCAGGGCATTTGTACAAGAAGAGTTGCTCATAGTTCCCAACGATACAGTATTACCACCACAACCATAAGCATAGGTAGTTACACCATCCTTATCAATCCATCTCTTTGTCTCTAAGGGGGATAATGATGTCTTGTTCATTCTTAATCCATATATCCTGTGATTGTAACTTCTTTTTGATCTCGTGTTTGAATGTTCTACCATTGAATAATATTTCTTTATACTGTTCGTGTTTGATATGCTTTTTTTCCACATACTTCTAATCACCCATAGCTTTTCTTATCTCTCCATTATCCTTCTTCTTTTTAGAATACATCTTAGAATACATCTTACATCATACTCTGCTATAGGGGTCCCAGCACATTCATCCTTCATCTTACCTAACACCTTTTTATTTACTACGCTGTGCAGTGGATTATCTTTTGGGTAATCGCTCGTGTCGTACATATCTATTTTTTCTGCCATATCTTTATACACATCCTGGTTTGTATTTCCATCAACAAAGAATCAGTGTCGGTATATAACACCTCAATTCTATCGCCGTACTGCTTCATAAGTTCGTTGTAATAAAAGTCATACATTAAGTGTTTTGACAAGTCAAGAATACTCATACCAATGTACACCGGTCTGTTCAATGTTATATTACTCTTCTGCACATGTAGTGCGGCTAAGTCGTTATCAAATATCTTGCTTCTGTTAAAAGCCGGACTGGCTATAAGTTTCCTGAGTCTTTCTTCCTCATTAGATCTGACTAATTTAACATCAACACGCTTCCTTAGATTCTCCATTGTTGTACCAAATACTGAGTTATTCATGAGCTTATATAGATTCTTTTCGAAATCGCTGGTAACTATCTTTCTTAAATCTGTGTTCAGCCTTATATAGGGCTCCATCCAAGGGCTTTAATCAAACTTTAGAACTCTGTGTATTTTCTTTAGTTTCATACCTAACGATAGATATAACTGGAGATTTCTGAAGTGAACTATATATTTTGTCTTATCCATCAAATTTGGTACGAGTTTTTCTACGTTAGCTAACCTAGTATTACCCATCAAGGAGTGTTGATATTCCGACATCCAATCTTTATTCACCATTAATCTTTCAGGAGCTAGCGGATAACTGTTATGATCTTTATGTAACGAATTTGGATATTCCAAGTCAACTTCTAGTATGTACCCTTTATCAGAATCTGAGGGAATATCATTCACTTCGATCTCATTCACATCGACCCACTCAAAACCACCCGTGGGTAAAGGTTGACTCATAGCCCATCCGTACAAATTGTTGGCGTCGAGATATAATATATGCGTGTCGGGTTTACTGGGATCATATCCTTCCACTAATTTATTATTAGCCTTAGAATACCTTTTCACTACCATCGATATACCACCTCTTAATCCTTTCTCAATAAACAAGTGCATATTGTAATCGGTGAGTAATTTTAGTTCTACACCGGTCTTCTTCAACAATGCATCCCATGATAGTCCGGGACTGGAATAGTACCATGCCGGATCCAAGCCGTATTGTTTTAAACATGTCTTTCTAAATATCTCGAAAATATCGGCGAGTAACAGTTCATCGGTTTTTGAGTACAGATCATGATAATCGCCTAAATTCTTACAACCTAATTTATCCCACACCGTCAGAGCGTGTTCATAATCGTCATCAGTTATTTTAGATTCTGTTAAGTTACTATAGAATGATTCGAGGGGTGGTAATTTAGTTTCGTTGAATCTAGACCAATCATCCATTTATTCGTAAGGTTGTATACACCTTTTCTCAACAACAAATGACGACACCGATCAGTATATTGATTTGTTATCGCAAAGTCATCGGGATTGTTCGCATTAGCTAAATTGTCCAGGGAAGATAACAGAAACTGTACGGAGTCTATGAATCTAAGCCTATTACTTTGCTTTAATCTGGCTTTCCCATCCTTGTCCGTACAATGTATAGTTTTAGTCAACGAGAATGATATATATTTTTCCATATTATTAGGAATACACGTTAAACCGCCATCGGTCTTTGAGATAGCTTGCATAATGAGATGAGAATCATATCTTTAAGGTTATGAAACACAACGGGGATGGGTATTGTTTGAGAATTCATTTTTAGTTTCAAGTTACACGTTATGCACGGCTCCCCGATAATTACCCGTGACTTGGCAATGATCTCTTACAGAATCCCCATTCAGAGGTTTATTACAAACATGACAACTAGTCAACTTCTTATAGGCCCTCCAATCATCCCTCGTCATACACATGGGTTTCTTACGCGATAAATTTTATACTATTTAAATCATCTTACTCCTTGTTAATTTTGCTTGATACGATGGGCTAAACATCATTAACATCCATTAACATCTTCCAAACTCTTAGATATTTACCAACGCTGGCTTATGGTACAAATTTTAACTCATCAACTGGTTGATTATTTTTATCAACATCATCAGATTGATTATTATTATCTAGTAAAGCTATCAATTCAGCTTTTCTCATTCGAGAATAACCTCTCAGCCCACTGTTTTTCGCTTGAGCTTTGAGTTCTCTAACAGTCTGGGGTTTGTTGTATTCCAAACCGAGTAAATCAATCAATTCAGCTTTTCTCAATCGAGAATATCCATGTAGACCACGTTGTTTTGCTAAAGCCTTCAACTCTCTGACAAAAACCATTGTGATTTAATGGTATATGCAAAATGAGTCAAATCTATAAATGGTTGTTTTTCATATATCTACGTATTCTCCCCAACCTATTCCTCTCGTTGATGTAATATCTCTTCCTAGTGTAAATAATCTGGTTCCTGACCCTATCAGCACCGTGTTTCTTACATAAACAATAACGACCTTTAACCCCTATCCCACATACAGAACAAACGTAATTTTTATTTCCCTGTCTGATGTAATAAGAGTGGATACCACAGTAAACGCCCACACAACGTCGGTTGCATTGAATCGGCTTTCCCATGAGTGTAAATCTGCACAGATTCATGGTTATACATTTATCATATCATTTGTCTAAATGCAAATCACATCTCCACTGGTGAGTCATAGTTGTCATTGCTATTTATAGATTAGTTGATACGTAATAGATCATAGCTTATATGTAGCTAAAAATAGACAACAGTCAGCCTAACATAACTGAACAGCCAGTCAGCGCTATATATAGTATTAACAATAGCTCCATCGACCATCATCACAATTGATGCCATGATGTTAATATGTTTATAAAATATTCAAATGTTTAATTACTACATTATGTCTTCTGGGATAAGCCCTTGTTTGATTAGCATATCTTTTGTTGCCATTGCTAATCCTACATCGAGAACCATCATACTGATATCATAACCATTAAAATCTAGCTTGGGTGGTGTGGCTTTAGTAATCATTTTTGCCATACGGGCATAGCCAATGGCCAAGCCGCTGACCACCGCTGAATGATAAGTTGGGTTTACCAACATTTTACCGTCTGTAACTGGAGTAGTCATGCTTTTTATAACATTATATGGGGGCTTACCTCTAATTGAATTTGTTGTTGTGTAATCGGGGGTGACATTTTCTCTTCTCCGGTCTTATAAAACAACCATACCGCCGCTATAGCAACAAATCCTAGTGCATAGGGAGCCCAAGTTTTAATCGGACGACTATGTTCAATATTTGAATTGTGGGCCTTTGCCGACTTCCTCGCTAACGCACCCTTTTTACCAGCGGTGACTTTTCTGGGGTTCTTAGTCACTCTGGCTTGTGATTTCGCAATCGCTGGTATTTCCTCATTCACTTGTTGTGATTGTGTTTCCACAATCTGTTGTGATTTCACAATTGGGTTTATTTCCTCATTCACTTGTTGTGATTGTGTCTCCACAATCTGTTGTGGTGTCACTTGAGTCTCCATTATTAGTAAGTGGGCACTTATGTTTTTATTGACAATACCTAGCCGTTATTAAAGCGGTGGTTACCGGAGCTAAGAACATTCCATATCTATGATAAAACTCACAGCTCATTGCGCTTATAGTGTGTTCGATGAATGGGTCTTTCTCGAGAGATTCGCATAAATACGGGTGATGTTCTCCGGGATAGGAAGAAATGTATGAGCTATGACTGTGTATAGTTGTAACATAGCCGAACCTATTGTTTTAGTCATGGTAGCTCCCAGTCTAGACTCGTAACGTGCGTACAGTTTTTTAATTTTTTCATCGGTCATGTTATCAATTTTTTCGATGGTATAATTTTCCCCAAAATATTGGGAACATTTTCAACCGGCCACCAAAGCCGCGAGTCTTTCTCTATTCTTATCTAAAGATTTATCCGTATGTTCTTCTGCATGTTGATATGGTTCTCTGAGCATTTGTTTCGATGAGTTCATCACATTCCTTAATGTAATACCTAAGGAGATATTTAAGTCTAACATAATATAATATGGCATATCCAATACAGCCCGTAATAATAAATTGTTGCGAAAGAATGAGGATTTCAAACCACATTATTACATAATAACCGGTAATGTTCAATTTTATCGTATTTTTGCAATTTTGCTATTTTTCCTATCTTTTGGCTATATTTGCTATATTTTGGCTAAAATTTTGCTATTTTTGCTATATTTTTCCTTAGCAGTTGCTATAATTTTGCTTAGCAGTTGCTATAATTTTGCCCAGCAGTTGCTACATTTGCCATATTTTTGCTATATTTTTGCTTAGCAGTTGCTATTTTTGCTATATTTTTGCTATAATTTTGCTATTTTTGCTAAGCAATTGCATAAGCAGCTGGTTGATCGGTTTTTAATACGAGTTTACAATGCTTCGTTTCTGCTAACAGTTTTCTGACTTTATCTCGCTCAAGCTTGGTTTAAATAACATCATTTTCATGTAGACATTCCTCAAATGAATCTCGGTCTTTGCAATGAAACAGGGCTACCCATTTAGTCTGCTCTCTAAGATCTTTCAGGACAGAGTTGTAATTTTGAGTAAGTACCCAAATGCTTAATGCTAAATATGAAAGCATATCTTTATGAAAAGGGTTGATTCTCCTTTGTATTTTTCGTGACATACTCGTAAACAGTCTTGTAAACGATCGCCCGGATCAACTTTGTACACCCCAGGATTATTAATTACCCAATCTCTCGATAGGTATGTTTTATTAACGCTTATAGTCGGGCACAGAATAATAATATGGTCGAAAACAGCCCGATAATGACTTTGTAAAATATCTAGAATAAAAGCTGTTTTTCCGCAACCCATTTGCCCGCAGATGATAGCGCAGTGCGGTTCTTTAGGTAAAAGATTATTAATAGATCGCTTGCAAAAAATCTTCCATTCTGTATATTAAGTTGCGCGTCCATAATGACGTACAAATATATGTTTGATTTACCAGCCGCTTCCTGGAGCCTCGTTAAATGCATAGTAATACCCTCGCTAGCATTTTCTATTCTCCGCCCACTGCCGTGTAGTTGGTCATCGTCCATGTTTGCATGTAGAGCAATAGCGCATACTTCGTGGTAAGGAATTCGGCCATCGACACATCCCCGAGATCTTTCATGACCGCGTTAACTTCTGGGCTTCGTTTTATAGAAGGGAGTTTTTTAATCTCATCCCACTGTTGATATGCTCGCATGTCTTGACTATATAGTTGATTAGGCACGCCCTCAATAGTCAATTCTACTTTTGTAATCTTGGGATTGTAGAACTTCTCGGTAACTCTTGCAAATGCATCAGAGGGGTCCTCGAACAACATTAAAATACCCTTCAACGATCTAGCGGGAACATTTAGGTTGATATTCCCCGTCGTATCTCTTTTGTTCCTGGTGATCTTTCGGTGTCAAGGCACGCGATCGTACAAAATGGCTAAACTTCCGGTGTACTGGTTACGAATTTGTCTGGCTAGTTCAGGATCTGTTATCATATCATACTCCAGTGAGATATTTTCAATTGAATAGCTAGTACCATCTTCAGCGGCTTTGATTACTCTGCTGTGGTCATTAAAAGTGAGTTCGTATTCTAACCTATCGCCTAGGGATGCTTGATAGAAGGGCATGTGACTATCTAGTAATTCAAAGTCTAGCGGAATATAGAATCGGTTACCTAATGCGCTGGCAACAGCGAGATCTTTTACGACAGTATTATCACCACTATCAGCATCCACACGCAGTCTCAATGTGTTCTGATTACAAATACCTTGGTATTGTAAGTTTTCCCGTTCTTTAACCATTCTCCAGAGATCCATGTAACAGAAATAAACATCGCTGTCGTCAATACTCAAAACTTCATAACCGCTGATTTTAAACGCGATTTTCTTAACAATCGCACGACCTATGTTCTGAACGAGCTCTCTGCTAGCGTTGGTAGAATTCAAACTAATTGTAAATGATAGTAGTGCAGTTCCCGGAACTAACACATCGTGTACGCCGAGATTAGGAAAGCGAACCAGAAGTGTTTGATTCTGATCAATGGTACTCGGGTTATTAGTTATAGTTACAGACTGACGAATTGCTTTGACCCCTAATGGATCCCGAAGTCTACGTTATGGGTTTAACTTGCGTCAGTATTGCGAAGACATTGTTATATTGAAATTATGTAACCTCATGTTTAATATAAAAATGGATGATTTTTATCTAGATAACTTTGATAATCCGTGTACAATCAAAGAGGGAACTAATGAAACCAGCTTTATGAATCTTAACGATGAACTTTTACAATCAACCGTAAATGATTATTACGATGCCTTAAAAGAAACTCCTATAGGTCGTGACTATTCAAAGTTTATGATAGATAGTAAAGGAATATTGCGACTGCGTGGCTATCCGGATATTGATCTTATGAATTCTCGTACTCATAAGCCCCTAGCCTTGTCTACGATAGCCAGTAAACATGGCATCAACACTGTTTGTAATGAATTAGGTTTTGTGGACTACTCACGAGCAAAACTTCCAGCGAAGACTACTAAGGTTCTTCAGACTGTGCGTACTGAACTTGGTAACATAGATAAAGATAATTTGTAAGAAAGCTAGAAGCTGGCCTCGGAAGGACTCGGAGAAATCTTGGATACCTACTATGATAATTCCACGTTACAGGTACCATCCTCAGAGTTCAGTATTAGGGAATTACGAGGTCTTGACAAGGCAATGCAAACGATGCGGGGAGAACTCATCAATAATATAGCCAAGCTATCTGAACTCGACAAGCATATAGCTTATGCGAAAACAAAACTTGAACAGGCGGGCAATGAATTCAGTAGATGCCACGTTGCTGAAAGATTGTGTAACTTAGAAGACGAAAGATCGGCTCGCCTCGAAGTGGCTTCGAGTAATAGAAAGGCACTTTGTTCCAAAATCAGTGGAATTCGAGAAACTATCGATCAAGTCCTCAACGATGATACTACACTGGCTGATAAAATTAAAACATTGTTCAGAGAACAGGGGATAACCATTGCCACTATTTTAACCTCATTGGGATTTATTATATCAACTTTGACTCTCGCGTTAACCGGTGGAGATGGGCCACCCACACCACCTAGTGATAAGGATGGTGTAAAAGAGTGGATAAAAAAGCATTTAAAAGCATTAGGAGAAGCACTGGGAAAGCTCGCTGGGAAAGCCGCATCTGCACTTCCCGGTATAATAGGGAGTATTGTTTCCTGGCTCTTGAATTTATTAGCAAAGACCACCACTTGGCTTAGTCAAAACCTGTGGGCACTGATCGTAGCAATTGCCAGTCTGTTGTACATATCCGTAAAAGACTATTTATCCAAATCAGTTCATTAAGAACTATTCAACCAAATCGTGAGTAAACCAGCCGCGACTCCACCTTCAATAAGCCCTTTTTTTTCATCGATATGTTGTTGATTTTTAGCTTCAATATGTCGTGACACTTGTGGTTGTGTGTTAGTAGGAGCGTCAGTAGATATCTGTGGCTTGACTATTCCCGTTTCGCCTGTGTTTGTTTTCGGTATTAATATCTGAATTTATACCTGTTTTTCGTTGATTGGTAGCAATAACAATTAATTTTATTATTATAACCAATCACTTGACCGTTCTTAAGTTCCATATTACTCCGAGACATGTCAAGTCCCGGTGCATAAACGTAGTCTACTTTGGATTGAGTGTACTGTAATACATCTTGATAACGTTTTATAGAAGATGGTATGTCAACTGGTGAATTAATAGCATCCTCCACATTTGTGACAAACTGTTTTTGTGCATCGAGCGCCATCCCAGAACCAATTATTCCCGTTCATGTTTGCGATTGTGCACCAAGAATTGCCCATACATAAGTTCTTATTGATTCATTAACTCTTACAACTCCTGTTTTAGTAAAATTATTTTCTGTTTTTTTCATATAGAAATTCATTCCAAGCATTTCCAGGTGGTTGCTCAACCTTTTCGACGGTGAAAGCAACACCACCCTTAAAGTTCATACGATCGTCACTCCACTCGTTACTTAAGAGAGCAAAGCTCAGAAGAAGCCGACCTCTTTAATCGAGTGTGCACCAGCATACGGAATACCTAGACCATGTCTAACTCCACTCAGATGCCAATCTATACTCGAAAAAACATTAAATTCCTGACAAATACGTTCGGATGCCCACCTATTGTACGGATTATTTGATGCATTCCATGCTCGATCCTGCGGTAATGGAGCACTAATTTCTTTAAGTATACGTCTAATCTGATAGTACACGTGAAATGATAAAACAGACTTATTTAGTTTAAATCCTGGGGCATAAAGAGATACACCACATCCTGTTGTGGCACACAATATGGCAAAGTTTAACTGATTCTGCCAAAATTGCATCGGAGTGTAGAAACAAATCGTGCACCATTTTAACGCTAGGTGCCGTGACTCTGTATTTTTCACAGCTATCAGGGAATTTAACAAAACACTTAACACCAGAGGCACTTACTAAAATCGACTGATTAGTAATGTAAGTTGATTTCATATTTAAGTTATGATATAGTATCATTGTATATTTATTATGTATGTCACACTCCCGGGAATAACAAATGGTCAGTCTATTCAACTGCTTCATACAATCGATAACTCGACTGGACAACTTGAAGTCGCTCTATGTGATGTAACGTATTACCCGCGGTGGACCAATATAAATGATGTGAGAGAAAATAATTGGTTTTTAATAGGTGAAATAGGTATTGATCACACTCACATTGTTATACCTGATGGGTATTACAGCGTATGCTCACTCAATGATGAAATTTTTAAACCTTTGGGAGCTAGTCTCACGCAAAATAAGTCAAATGGGATGCTGAAATTAAGCGCTGGAGAAGAGAATTTACTTCTTGTCGAGATCTTAGCAGAAACACTTGGACTTGAAGGTAAAATGGGAATAATACCACCCAACGATATAGTGCATGGAATTAAATTACCCTAGTTCCCTATAAAGGGTTGTGCATCCATCTTCATCAGATCAGTACAACGGATAATATTTAACTCGAATGTCCTTCAACTCTACTAAGAGCTATTCCAGTCAAAGATGAAAAATATAATAGTGGTAGAAAGGAATCTTTCTCATCATTACAATATAAAAACTTAAATCGGGGTATTATTTCAGACCTCAAAATTTCTGTATTAGATTTAAAACATCAACCTGTACATATAGGATACTTGAGTGTAACACTCCATATTATAAATAATGGTTGATTCATCAGGCCCTGGAACACTCAGACAATGTAATACAATTGCGCTTTCCGATCTCGGAGACACAGAAGGATTCGGTAAACCCGGCACCGATGGTAAGTTATACGCTTTACACTTACAAGATAATATATACAAGCGGACCGAAGTTACATTCACAGGTAATCTAGGAGATTTAAGAGATGTCGACGTTAGTAGACTCCATAAAATCACTTCGTACAATCTTACTCGCAACGATGATAATAAATGGACTATGATCGAAGCAAAAATCGAGTGGCTATTGAATATCCTCATTACCCCATCATATGTGATGACGGGTAAGGCACATAAATTTACTAAGATAATAAATAGCGTGATCGTACTCGGGGCTTATATTCGATCAAAACGAAAAAGTGTGTTAGTCTCTCCCCTGCCAGAAAACCCAGGTCATATGTTATTGAGTCGTCCGGCATAAAAAAATGTTGGTTACTGAATTCAATGATATTAAAGATAACTTGAGTGCAATTACTTGATCTTTCTACACTTATTATTGAAGTCTTGTTTGGAGATGCACCAGAAGATACCTTTGAAATATTACCAGGTCTATCAATTAAAAGGCTTAAGAAACACCAACGTCAACGTTGCAGTATTATTTATATGGGAGCATTACCCATTGCAACCCTTGAGGGGGTCCAAATTATTAAAAGTGACAGCATTTCTTTTACTAAGATATTCATGCCATATAATATACATTTAATAAGGTTGATGTATACTCTCAAAACATTTAAGCAAGACCAATTATTATATGATATAATAATATACACTATGGGTTTATATCCAGCGCTCGATGAAGCATCTGAAAAGATGGATACTGTTGATGGATTTCGATTACATCAAATAAGCGACATAAAACATCAAATAGAGAAGGAGAGGGAGTTGAGACTTGGATTGTATAAAAAGTATCGCAGAGCCGTGAATGCTCTCGGCGGAGTTGACACCCAGCTTGTAACAGTTGGCATGGGACTCGGTGTAGCCGGTGTTGGTTTATTATCAACTGTAATCGCTGCGCCTATCGTACTTGGCATGGAAATAGCGGCCGGAGTCTCAGGACTGGCAGGAATAGTAATAAAATTTATTTGTCGTAAGTTGCAAAAGAAAGCATTAAAACATGATAATATTCGGATACTTGCCGAAGCAAAGTTGAACAGCATTGAGGATCATATTTCAACAGCAATGGCTGATTGTAAGATATCCGAGGGGAGTTTCATTTAGTGTTGTCAGAACTCACCAAATACAACGTTATGAAGCAGGAGATTCGATCAAATTCTCGTAAGCCCAGTGGTATTAGCGAAGACTAGAAAAAAAAGTTCATAGAACAGGGGAGACAACAAGCGCGTCAATTATTCCGTGCCAAAACCAAAGAACTTGTTGGAGATTAAAAATATCCTATCATTAGATCGTACCGCATAAAAAATCTAACATTCATTTAAACAAATGCTTACATAAATATATAATAATTGAGAATTACAAACCAACAAAGGAAGAACTCGAAAAAGCTATCGAAGCATTTATGCTCTGGGACAAAATTATCAAATGGAGAGAATTACCACTCGAGTATAGTGCGCACCCATGTATAATGCGCACCCCCCTCTAGCGGGTTCAGTATTTTTTAGAAAAAAATAATTTGAATACCAAGCTCAGAAAAAAATTACACAGTACCCCTTCAGCAAAGTCCGGCAAACGAATGGGTGAATTTGAGATAATAAAAAAAATCACCAGACATGTTGATTTACCGTTTAAATAGTATTTATTGTTCTGCTAGGCATCGTTTTATATCCAGGGATTAAGATTACCTTGTGTATTTTCTCGTAAACTAAGCCGGAACAGCAATCAGCTGTACACACGTTTTCTTGGAATGGACCAGTGATTCGGTCAAGACACACCCAATGATATAACTTTACAGGATTTTTAATGCAAGGATCGGCAAAAATTGTATCTGAAACTATTTTTTTTATCAGGAATAATATATTCCAATATCTTGTTTATTTAGATGCAGCCTTTACTAAACATATTTAAAATAATAATAACCCTAAGCGAAGCAGCTGATCGCGATTCCTGGGGAATTATTTTTTACATGGAACCAGTCTGACCAGTCACCGTCAAGCCTCACACGCACGTGATCGCAAGAATTTCATGTTGACATAGAATCGTCAAACAAAAACAAATATGACTTTTAACGAGTCAAAGTATGGCATTTATGATATATGTATCCATTCTCTGTCAACTAAAGTTCGTTTCAAGGCGTCAATAGCGGTATTCTGACCATGGGTGCTGTTAATAACGGTGAGTTGTGCGATCTTCCGATCGCTTCACACACGATTTCGCTGACATTAATAAAAACAATTTTTAAAGGAATTTTGAATAAAATTAATGAAATAAGTTACAAACATAAGTCCAGATATACAAAGAACTCTTTTTATAGACCGACAGTGTAATTGCATGATTAATTTGCATACTTCAGTATGGATTTGTTGACATGGTATTTCCGGTGTTTCGTGCTCACGGTAATGTCTTTCCATGGGGGAAAAAAACCATCCAAACTCATAATTTGTGTATAATGCGCACCCCCTTTTACACAGCTGTGTTTTTTGGAAAAAAAGTGTGCACTATACTCAAGAAAATACGTTATATATTAAATCATTGATATAAAACCAACCAAATACGGTCATCAATTGTTTCTTTCCAATTACCAAGAAGAGTATATAGTCTGGTCTCCTAGTAAAATGAATGAAGAACTTAGTAAAAATGTTGAATATCACTTTGTTAAAAATAATGGTATATGTATGAATAAAAAAAATTAATTCATTTTTACAATTTAGTTTAATGTTATGACGATCGTTGATGCACATCATCGTTTTTGCATTAAAAAATCCCTCTGTAGTAGTGGTATAGGTATATAAATCTGACTCCAGTGGAAGTGGTCCAGAATCACCATTACCTATACTAGTCCATTACTTTGTTTTGTTCTGGCTTTCCCATCCTTGTCCGTATAATGTATAGTTTTAGTCAACGAGAATGAGATGTATTTTTCCATATTATTAGGAATGAACGTTAAACCACCGTCGGTCTTTGAGATAGCTTGCATGATGAGAATCATATCCTCTAAGGTTATGAAACACAACGGGGATGGGTATTGTTTGAGAATTCATTTTTAGTTTCAAGTTACACTCGTTATGCGCAGCTCCCCAATAACAATGACAATGATCTCTTATGGAATCCCTTTTCAGGGGTTTTATTACAAACATGACAACTTGTTGACTTCTTATAGGACCTCCAATCATCCCTCGTTATACACATGGGTTTCTTAAGCGATAAATTTTCCCTAATTATTCTCTCTTCATTTTGTAGGTATTCTAGGAACTTTCCCGCTGCATTGGGACCTCTATAAATCACGGGCGGGTTTGTTTTCCCATCATACCTTACAACCATATATCCAAACCCACAAGGAATATGTTCTTGAGTTTTGTATGTAAAACTACATTCAGTATTGTGTTCGGTATTTTCTATAGGTTTGATATGTGCTTCGAAGTCAGCGTAAATTATATATGGTACTGGCATTTGATTACGATAATGTTCAAATTTTAATATATTTTTTCCCTCTTTAGGCATATCAATCCTGATAGCATTCTGTCCAACACCTCTGCAGTCTTCTTTATGCGCTTCTAATAGATCCTGTCTGCTGTACCCATGCAGGCATCTTTTGCAGAAATATTTCTTTCTCTCATGTTTTGTTTGATCATATAATAGCCTGTTTAAACTCTTTATCCATGTACCTCTCGTATAATGATATTTACCATCTTTTTCGATTAGACATGAATTGATTCTGAGAATATGTTCTGAGCTTATCCTGTGTACAACAATTCCTTTAGAAGAATGTCCGAAAACATTTATAGCTAAATTATTTTGCTTTTCCACCTTATCAATTTGTGAGATTGGTGTAGGTTCGTCTATACCATCAAAGTTGAGTCCATCGTTTGGGGGATAGCTCGAAGGTCTATCTGGATGTTTGTCTGTGGGGAACAATGCAGATCTTATCGTAATTCTTAAACAGCAATCACCTTTATTTTTTACAATAACTATAGCTTTTTTCTTCTTATAATACGGGGGTAAATCTATATAAGATCCACCTTTGAAAGGCATATAATTTGCTATATCTTAATATAAACTATCGATTTTATCCACAACCCAACCCGAGCCTCTATTAGTCCAGCGTTCTAAAGTTTCTTGTATCCGTTGAATTGATGCATCTTATGATGCGTTTATGGCATCAGATTCAGTTATAACTTCTTGATTGCTCCGGAAATAAGGTTCGGTATTTTCGGCGTCATTTTAACTCAATGACATTTTAACCATTAGCTGGTATTTTATACTATTTAAATCATCTAATTCCTCGTTAATTTTGCTTTATACGATGGGCTTAACATCATTAACATCCATGTTGGAATTAATATCCATCTTCCAGCCTCTTAGATATTTACTAACGCCGTCTGTGGGTTCAAATCTTAACTCAACAGGTTGATTATTTTTATCATCTGGTTGATTTTTATCCAGTAAAGCGATCAATTCAGCTTTTCTCATTCGAGAATAACCTCTCCGCCCACTTTTTTTCGCTTGAGCTTTGAATTCTCTAACAGTCTGCGGTTTGTTGTATTCCAAACCGAGTAAATCAATCAATTCAGCTTTTCTCATTCAAGAATAACCACGTAGACCACGTTGCCAAAGCGTTCAACTCTCTGACAAAAACCTCTGTGATGTATAACTACATGTGAACTAATCTCTAATTGGTTTGAATTCTACCCAATCTATTTCTCTCATTGCGGTAATCCTTTTTCCTCTTATAAATAATTTGAAACTGTTTTTTGTCAGCACCATGACCTTTGACCCCAATCCCACATACAACACGTGTAATTAACATGCCCTATTCTAATTGCAATTCCAGTATTAACAATAGCTCCATCGACCATCATCGCAATTGATGCCATGATGTTAATATGTTTATAAAATATTCAAATGTTTAATTACTACATTATGTCTTCTGGGATAAGCCCTTGTTTGATTAGCATATCTTTTGTTGCCATTGCTAATCCTACATCGAGAACCATCATACTGATATCATAACCATTAAAATCTAGCTTGGGTGGTGTGGCTTTAGTAATCATTTTAGCTATACAGGCCAATGGCCAAGCCACTGACCACCGCTGAATGATACGTTGCATTTACCAACATTTTACCATCTGTAACTGGAGTAGTCATTCTTTTATAACATTACATGAGGGTTTAACTCTAATTGAACCTCATCTTATTTTTGAACTTGTGGTGTTTTCTCTTCTCCAGTCTTAAAAAAACATACCTCTGCTATAGCAACAACCCCTAGTACATAGGGAGCCCAAGTTTTAATTGGGTTATGTTCAGTATTGTAGGCCTTTGCCTTCCTCGCTAGCGCACCCTTCCTACCAGCTGCGACTTTACGAGGATTCTTAGTCACTCTGACTTGTGGTGCAATCACTTGTGGTGTTTCCACAATCGCTGATGTTTGTGGTGCAATTGCTTGTGTTTCCTCGTTCGCTTGCGGTATTTCCGTCTCCATTATTAATAAGTGGACACGTATGTTTAAATTGACAATACCTAGCTGTTATTAAAGCTGTGGTAAGTGGCGCTAAGAACGTCGGTATCAATGATAAAACTCACAGCTTACTGCTTATAGCATGTACGATGAATGGGTCTTTCTCGGGAGATTCGCATAAATAAATGCGATTTTCTGCGGGGATAGGAAGAAACGTACTAGCTACAACTGTGTATAGTTGTAACATAGCCAAACCTATTGTTTTAGTCATGGTAGCTCCCAGGCTAGACTCGTAACGCGCGTACAGTTTTTTAATTTCTTCGTCAGTCATGTTATCAATTTTTTCAGTGGTATAATTTCCTCCCAAATATTGGGAACATTTTCCACCGGCTACCAAAGCTGCGAGTCTTTCTCTATGTTTATCTAAACATTTATCTACCATAGGTTCACGCTCATCTTGGAGCAGTTGTTTCGATAAGTTCATTGCATTCCATAATGTTATACCGAAAGAGATATTTAAGTCTAACATAATAAAATATTGGATATCCAATACAGCCCGAAATAATAAACTGTTGCAAAAGAATTAGTATTTCAAACCACATTATTACATAATAACCGCTAATGTTCAATTTATCGTATTTTTGCTATATTTTTTCCTAAATTTGGCAAAGCAGTTGCTATATTTTTTGCTATATTTTTGCTATTTTTGCTTTATTTTTGCTAAGCAATTGCATAAGCAGCTGGTTGATTGGTTTTTAATACAAGTTTACGGTGCTTCGTTTCTGCTAAGAGTTTTCTGACTTTATCTCGTTCGAGGTTGGTAGCAATAACATCATTTTCGCTTAGACATTTCTCAAATGAATCTCGGTCTTTGCAATGAAACAAGGCAACCCATTTAGTCGTCTCTCTGAGTTCTTTCAGGACAGAGTTGTATTTTTGAGTAAGTACCCAAACGCTATGCTCCATATCCCGACCGGAGAATGCTAAATATGAAAGCATATCTTTCTTTTTGTTAAGTTCTTTACTGGCACTGCAGTCATCTATTATGAAAAGGGTTGATTTTCCTTTGAATTTTTCGTGACATACTCGTAAATAGTCTTGTAAACGATCTCCCGGATCAACTTTGTACACCTCTTGATCATTCAATACCCAATCTCTCGATAGGTATGTTTTATTAACGCTTATAGTCAGGCACAGAATAATAATATGGGCGAAAACATCCCGATAATGACTTTGTAAAATATCTAGAATAAAAGCTGTTTTTCCGCAACCCGCAGATGATAGCGCAGTGCGGTTCTTTAGGTAAAAGATTATCAATAGATCGCTTGCACAAATCTTCCATTCTGTATATTAAGTTGCGCGTCCATAATCATGTACAAATATATGTTTAATTTACCAGCAGCTTCCTAGCGCTTCGTTATCTGTATAGTAACATCCTCACTGGCATTTTCTATTCTGTGGTTCGCATGTCGAGCCATAGCGCATACTTCATGGTAGCGAATTCAGCCATCGTTACACCCCCGAGAGACAGATCTTTCACGACTGTGTTAACTTCTGGGCTTCGTTTTATAGGAGGGAGTTTTTTAATCTCATCCCACTGTTGATATGCTAGCATTCCTTGACTATATAGTTGATTAGGCACGCCCTCGATAGTCAATTCTACTTTTGTAAACTTGGGGTTGTAAAACGCAAATGCTTCAGAAGGGTCCTCGAACAACATTAAAATACCCTTCAACGATCTAGCGGGGAGGTTTAAATTGATATATCTCTTTTGTTCCTGGTGATCTTTCATTGTCGAAGCACGCAATCATACAAAATGGCTAAACTTCCGGTATACTGGTTACGAATGTGTTTGGCTAATTCAGGATCTGTTATCATATCATACTCCAGTGAGATATTGTCAATAGAATAGCTACCCATTTCACCATCAGCAAGTTTGATTACTCTGCTGTAGTCATTAAAAGTGAGTTTGTATTCTAACCTATTGCCTAGGGATGCTTGATAGAAGGGCATGTGACTATCTAGTAATTCAAAGTCGAGCGGAATATAGAATCGGTTACCAAATGCATCAGCAACAGCCTTATCTTCTACAATGGTATTATCACCACTATCAGCACCCACACGCAGTGTCAATGTGTTCTGATTACAAATACCTTAGTACTATAAGTTTCCCTGTTCTTTAGCCGTTCTCCAGGGATCCATGTAACAGAAGTATACATCGCTATAGTCAATACTCAAAACTCCATTACCGCTTATTTTAATCGCAATTTTCTTAACAATCGCACGACCTATGTTCTGAACGAGCTCTCTGCTAGCGTCGGTAGAATTCAAACTAATTGTAAATGATAGTCATGCAGTTCCCGGAACTAACACATCGTGTACGCCGAGATTAGGAAGCGAACCAGAAGTGTTTGATTCTTATCAATGGTACTTGGGTTTTAGTTATAGTTACAGACTGGCGAATTGCTTTGACCCCTAATGGATCCCGAAGTCTACGTTGTTGGTTGCATCCGTATTGCGAAGACATTGTTAAATTGAAATTATGTAACCATATGTTTAATATAAAAATGGATGATTTTAATCTAGCTTTATGAATCTTAACGATGAACTTTTGAAACCAGCCGTTAATGATTATTACGATGCCTTTAAAAGAAAGCCCAATAGGTCGTGACTATTCAAAGTTTATGATAGATAGGAAAGGAATATTGCGACTACGTGGCTCTCCGGATAATGATCTTATGAATTCTCGTACTCGTAAGCCCCTAGCCTTGTCTATGATAGCCAGTAAACATGTCATCAACATTGTTCATAATGAATAAGGTTTTGTAGACTACTCACGAGAAAAGATTTCTGAGAAGACTTCCAAGGTTCTTCAGACTGAGCGAACTGAACTCGGTGCCATAGATAAAGATAATTTGGAAGAAAGCTTGAAGCGGGCCTCAGACGGACTCGAAGAAATCTTGGATACCTACCACAACAATTCCTCGTTACAGGTACCATTCTCAGGGCTCAGTTTTAGGGAATTACAAGGCCTTGACAAGGCAATGCAAACGATGCGGGGAGAACTCATCAATAATATAGCCAAGCTATCTGAACTCGACAAAGATTGTGTAACTTAGAAGACGAAAGATCGGCCTGCCTCGAAGCGGCTTCGAGTAATAGAAAGGCACTTCGTTCCAAAATCAGTGGAATTCGAGTAACTATTGATCAAGTCCTCATCGTTGATACTACACTGGCCGATAAAAACATTGTTCAGAGAACAGGGGATAACCATTGCCACTATTTTAACCTCATTGGGATTTATTATATCAACTTTGACTCTCGTGTTAACCGGTGGAGATGGGCCACCCACACCACCTAGTGATAAGGATGGTGTAAAAGAGTGGATAAAAAAGCATTTAAAGGCATTAGGAGAAGCACTGGGAAAGCTCGCTGGGAAAGCCGCGTCTGCACTTCCCGGTATAATAGGGAGTATTGTTTCCTGGCTCTTGAATTTATTAGCAAAGACCACCACTTGGCTTAGTCAAAACTTCTGGGCACTGATCGTTGCAATTGCCGGGCTGTTGAACTTATCCGTTAAAGACTATGTATCCAAACCATGAGTAAACAAGCGGCGACTCCACCTACTATAAGCGCTGTTTTTTCATCGATATGTTGTTGATTTTTAGCTGCAATATTCGGTGGTACTTGTGGTTGTACGTCAGTAGATGACTGTGGTTTCGAAGATATCTGTGGTTTTACTATTCCCATTTCGCCTGTGTTTGTTTGTGTTAATTTGGTGTTAATATCTGAATTTATACCTGTTTTTTGTTGATCGGAAGCAATAACAATTTTATTATTATAACCTATCACTTGACCGATCTTAAGTTCCATATTACTCTGAGACATGTATAGTCCCGCTGCATAAACGTAGTCTACTTTGGAATGAGCATACTGTAATACATCTTGATAACGTTTTACAGAACATGGTATGTCAACTGGTGAATTAATAGCATCCTCTACGTTTGCGACAAACTGTTTTTGTGCGTCGAGCGCTGTCCCAGAACCAGTTATTCCTCTTCGTATTTGCGATTGTGCACCAAGAATTGCCCATACATAAGTTCTTATTGACTCATTAACTCTTACAACTCCTGTGTTAGTAAAATTATTTTCTGTTTTATCATACAGAAATTCATTCCAAGAATTTCCAGGTGGTTGCTCAACCTTTCGACGGTGAAAGCAACACCACCCTTAAAGTTCATATGATCGTCTCTCCACTCGTTACTTGAGAGAGCAAAGCTCGGAAGAAGACCTCTTTTCAGTAAATCATTGCTGACTTCTTTAACAGAGTGTGCACCAGCATACGGAATACCTAGACCATGGTTAACTCCATGCAGACGCCAATCTTTAATCGTAGAAAGATTAAATTCCTGACAAATACGCTCATATGTGAACCTTTTGTACGGATTATTTGATGCATTCCATGCTCGATCCTGCGGTAATGGAGCACTAATTTCTATAAGTATATGTCTAATCTGATAAAACAGACTTATTTAGTTCAAATCCTAGGGCATAAAGAGATACACCACATCCTGTTGTGGAAGACCATATGGCAAAGTTTAACTGGTACTGCCAAAATTGCATCGGATTGTGGAACCAATCATGCACCATTTTATTGCTAGTTGCCGTGTCCCTGTATTTTTCAAAGGTATCAGGGAAATGAACAAAACTTAGCACCAGAGGCACTTACTAAAATCGACTGATTCGTAATGTAAGTTGATTTCATATTTAAGTTATGATATTGTATCTTTGTATATTTAATATGTATGTTACACTCCCAGGAATAACAAATGGCCAGTCTATTCAACTGCTTCATACTATCGATAACTCGGCTGGGCAACTTGAAGTCGCTCTATACGATGTAACGTATTACCTGCGTTGGACCAATATAAGTGACGCGAGAGAAAATAATAAGTTATTTTTAGATAGAGATGTGTACACTATAATGGGTATTACAGCGTATGCTCACTCAATGATGAATTTTTTAAGCCTTTTGGACATAGTCTCACACAAAATGAGTCGAATGGGATGTTGATTTTAAACACTGGAGAAAGGGGAGTAATTCTTCTCCCGTACTTCATAGATACAATTGGATTTTTGTTTGGACAAAAAACAATAATAGGACCAAACGAAACAGTGCATGGAGATAAATTACCCGATTTAGTTCCCTGTAAAGAGTTGTGCATCCATCTTGATCAGATCAGTACAACAGATAATATTCAACTCGAAAGTCCTTCTACTCTGCTGAGATCTATTCCAGTCAAAGATGAAAAATACAATAGCGGTAGAACAGAATATTTCTCATCGTTACAATATAAAAAGTTAAAGCGGAATAATATTTCAGATCTCAAAATTTCTGTATCAGATTTAAAGCATCAACCTGTACATATAGGATACTTGAGTGTAACACTCCATATTATAAATAATGGTTGATTCATCGGGACCTGGACCTTAGACAATGTAATACAATTGCGCTTTCTGATCTTGGAGACACAGAAGGATTCGGTAAACCGGGTACCAATGGCAAGTTATACGCTTTACATTTACAAGATAATGTATACAAGCGGAAAGAAGTTGTATTCACAGGTAATCTAGAAGATTTAAGTGATGTCGACGTTAGTAGACTCGATAAAAACACTTCATACAATCTTACTCGCAATGATGATAATAAATGGACTATGGTCGAAGAAAAAATCGAGTGGCTATTGAATATCATCATTGCCCCACCATATGAGATGATGGGTAAGGGACATCAATTAACTAAGATAATGAATAGAGGGACCGTACTTGGGGCTTATATCCCCTCAAAACAAAAAAGTGTGTTATTCTCTCCCCTGCCAGAAAACCCAGGTCATATGTTATTGAGTCGTCCAGCAGTAAAAAATGTTAGTTTAAATTTGGTTACTGAATTCAATGATATAAAACAGAATTTGAGTGCTATACCTCATCCTTCTACACTTATTATTGAAGTCTTCTTTGGGGATGCATTGGTGGATGCCTTCAAGATATTACCAGGTCTATCAATTAAATGGCTCAAGAAACACGAGCGTCGACGTTGTAGTATTATTTGTGTGGGAGTATCGCCCGTTGCAACCCTTGAGGGGGTCCAAGTTGAAAGCATTTCTCTTTCTAAGATATTTATACCGCATAATATACATTTAATAAGGTTGATGTATACTCTCAAAACATTTAAGCAAGATCAATTAAAGACTATTATATTATATAATAATATACATTTTGAGTTTATATCCGGTGCTCGATGAAGCATCTGAAAAGATGGATACTGTTGATGGATTTCGATTACATCAAATAACCGACATAAAACATCGAATAGAGAAGGAGAGGGCGTTTAGACTTGGATTGTATAAAAAATATCACAGAGCTGTGAATGTTCTTGACAGGGTTGACACTGCGCTTGTAACAGCTGGCTTGGGACTCGGTGTAGCCGGTGTTGGTTTATTATCATTTATAATCGCCACGCCTATCATACTTGGTATGGAAGTAGCGGCTGGAGTCTCAGGACTGGCAGGAATAGCGATAAAATTTATTTCTCGTAAGTTGCAAAAAAAAGCATTAAAACATGATAATATTTGGATACTCGCATTGAGGATCATATTTCAACAGCACTGGAGTTTCGTTTAGTGTTGTCAGAACTAACCAAATACAACGCAATGAAGCAGGAGATTCGATCAAATTCTCATAAGACCAGTGGTATTAGCGAAGACGAGAGAGAAAAGTTCATAGAACAGGGGAGACAACAAGCGAGTCAATTATTCCATGCCAAAACCAAAGAACTGGTTGGAGATTCAATATAGATTGTTTACTATCGTTGGATCACATTTAAATGAATGCTTACATTAGTAAAAATGTTGAATATCACTTTGTTCAAAATAATGGTATGTGTATGAGAAATAATAGAGAATATTTTCATTACAATTTATTATAGTCTCATGATGATTGTTGAATCGCATCATCATTTTGGCATAAAAAATTCCCTCTGTAGTGGTGGTATAGGTATATAAATCAGGCTCCAGTGGAAGTGGTCCAGAACCATCATTGTCTATACTGCTTCATGAACAGATATCCCACAGGACTTTGTGCGACGCCTGGTCCATTCCATGAGACGAAGATGTGTTGCTTGCATCGCAACCAGAGGTGGACACACACGCTATTGAGTAAATTGACATTTTGGCATGTTCATGTTTTTTTATGAAATCACATATTTTCTGAAGTCAGTATGGCAAATTAAACCATTTGAACACTTACTGGAGTATTTTATCTGTTGCAAACCGAAATTGTTTCAGATTTGGTAAAAAACATAACTTTGCATTAAATCTTATTCAATGTCAGAGGAGCTTTCAGTATATAAAAACTCTGACTAAGACAATGACAATTGATTCGTGAAATTTATTACACCTATCTGACTATATTTAGAAGAGCTCCCAGAATCTACCCGGGTAAACTCTGAATGGGGGTAGATTTGGGCAGTTTAACTGTGAGCTTATGCTGCCAAAATCTACCCCCCTTCAGAGTTTACCCGGGGAGATTTGGGGGACTTCCCAGAATCTACCCCCCTTTCCCAGAATCTACATCCAGGGGGTATAATCTCTGAGTTCCCAAAATCTACACTGGTGTTGATAATGATAAATTGTTATCTAATGCAAAAATTGTAAATGTTGTTTTATACATGCAAAAAAGAAACAAGAGGCCCATAGGGCCTGTATCGCTCACCAGGATATTTATGCAATCATGACAAAATATACATTTGCATTGTACATGTATATAATACTGCAAATATTTCGTAATTTTGAATCTGTCAGAATTTAAAATGGGTGGAAGGCAAATCTGACAGCATGAACGTGTTCTTCTCTAGATACAAATGTGACATAAAGATTTAACCGTTCCCATGTTATGATCCAGGATCTAAGTTTCCAGAGGCAAGGCTGGACCCCAGGGCGAATCCTATTGGCATAAATGTATTATTCTCTTCATAACAAACAAATATAAACAATGTATCTGTTTATTATAGGATGGGGATAATATCGGTTTGCATGTTATGAACACCGGAATCGCCGCCATATAGCCCGGCGCTGATACTCCCCCCACCATTTACAAAATGGAGGGAGTACCTAGATGACCCTAACGTCATCTTAGACACCGAATTCTGGTCTGTCTACAGACCACAGAACAGAGAAGACATGGCCAAGCCATCCTTCTCTAACAATAGACCTAATAGGCCAAAAATACGGCCTAACGGTCCAATTAATAAATTATAATTGGGTCTACAAAACAAAAGGTTTGTTCTGTTTTATGGTCCATCCACCATTGGCAACTCCAGAATCTACATTGGGACCACATCCAGTCCCAATAAATATACATTCAACAAATCCTAGGCACTTTGGCTGACTACGACCACTGTGATATCAACACATACAAAACACAACAATAAATTTCAAAACTAGAATTTATTGAAGCAATCGTAAAATCATGACAATCGATAACTTATCTGTATTCATGCCGCCACTACCGGTCCACCGGTCCACCGGCACACAGACCCATCGGTCCACCGGTCTTGACTATACCACTCACGATCCACCGGTGGCAATTAGCTTCACCGGTCCACCCCTGCCGGTAGACTACCCCGGTACTGCATCTGGAACACAAAATGTATATAAGGAGCCCCCCCACCCCATATACAATCGTCTGATGAGAGCATACCAGCTCGAAACGAGTCACATAGATTGCTCTTGGGTTTTAGCCCAAAACCATTTATTATTGCATGTTATGGTCAAGGTTCTAACTCCTTTGGAAGTGACAGACAGATGAACAGAAGGGCCAGTCCTGGTAGCATATGTGCATTCCTCTCATTATACTCAGCAATTGTACATACGGTTATACGGTGGGGATCTTAACTGTGTCCAAGTTGTAAACTCTTTCTTGCCCCGCCCCCAGCCTCTGGAATGCTTCCAACCAAATATGATTGATATCTGTCTCTTAGTTCCAGAGAAGAAGTCGTTTAAAGCAATAACGCCAAATAACTCCTGTTTCGCCCCACCCCTCAGTCCTTTTGGGGATGATCAGCCCTTCCATTTGTACAATTTTGAATTTTCGTCACCGGAAAATTCTTCCAACCATATATGGTTGACACCTATCTTTCAGTTCCAGAGAAGAAGTCGTGTAAGGCAATAACGCCAAATTACTCCTATTTCGCCCCACCCCTCAGTCCTTTAGGGGGTGATCAGCCCTTCCATTTGTACAATTTTGAATTTTCGTCACCGGAAAATGCTTTCAACCATTTATGGTTGACACCTATCTCTTAGTTCCAGAGAAGAAGTCGTTTAACGCCAAATTACTCCTTTTTTGCCCCGCCCCTCAGCCCCTTTGGAGGTAATCAGCCCTTCCATTTGTACAGTTTTCGTCATCAGAACATGCTTCCAACCATATATGGTTGACACGTATCTCTTAGTTCCAGAGAAGAAGTTGTTTAAAGCAATATAGCGAAATTACCCCTCCTTGGCCCAGCCCCTCAGCCCCACCATTTGTACAATTTTGAATCCTCACCAATGGAGAATGCTTCCAATCAAATATGGTTGATATCTATCTCTTAGTTCCAGAGAAGATGTTGTTTAAAGCAGTATAGCCAAATTACCCCTATTCAGCCCCTTGGGGGGTCAGCCCCACCACTTGTACAATTTTGAATCCCCACCACCATGGGATGCTTCCAGTCAAATTTCATTAATTTCCAATTAGTGGTTCAGAAGAAGAAGTCATTGTTGAAGAAATTGTTGATGTACGGACGAAGGACAGCACGGTACGGCATAAGCTCACCTTGGTCCATCGAACCAAGGCATTTATGTAAACTTAATCAGATGACAATGTTGTTACAGCAATTGACCAGGAGAGACCAAGACTGAGTTAGATGCTTCCCCAAAAAGAAAACTTCATGTACATTCATGTACATTCTCATCTCACATGTGAGATTTCTTTAATTATGATTACTGTATGAAAAAACTGGTGCTCCCACCTTTGTCTTCTCAATTTAAATAATAGGATATGAATGTCTTAAAACTCATTGTGTACTAAATAGGCATTTATGTAAACTTAATCAGATGACAATGTTGTTACAGCAATTGACCAGAAGAGATCAATCAAGACTGAGTTACCCCGGGATAGATTCTGACAGATCTACTCAGGTATACTTTCGGGGGGGTATACTTTCAGACATTACAAGTGTGGTGACCACACCATGGTCTAGCGGATATCGAGCATCTGCCCGGAGAACTGAAGGTTCGATCCCCAGCTGCATCATGCCAAAAGATGTTAAAAGATGGTACTTGTTTTTGCCCTGCCTGGCGCTCGATATTTAGGGTTTAAAACAAGGACTGGTGGGCTCTGAGTCAGTATACAGTGTCTGAATTGGGTATTAATGTCAAACTGCGGCATGATAGCTCATTGGGCTAGGTCTATATAAAATGGACATCATTATGAACTAGCACACAAACCCACTTTAACGACATTAACCTCACACCAACCGGAAGGTTTTTACGTCCAACTTCTGCATACTTGAGGTTGTTTGAACAGGATAGACCCAGCATCTTCATCAGCATCTGGCACTTCTATCCAGAACTACTGGTCAGTGTTTCCACCAAGTTGGCAGCTGCAGACATGACCGTTCGAAATGTTGTAGACAAGGGAGATATTCGCGCACTAGTCAACTTGGATGGAGTGTGAGTTTTGACTCGACTGTCTTCTCAGTTGCACATCTCTGTCTTGAAAGATTGAGCAGCTATGTTAATGATTTTCTCTCAGTCAAACTTGACAAACTACAGCTACTTCTGAAAACAATCTTGATACAGCTGCTGTCCTTAGTAACCTAGGGTTTCTTGTTCATCCAACCAAGTCGGATTCAGCCTGTACAGGACAATGTTTTTAAATATCAACTGTTAGGAGATCTCAGGGATTTACCGTGCAATACACACCTGGACAATCGGCTTGCATTGGTCATTGGCACTGATTGCCATGGACAACACCACAGTAGTAGTGATAGGGGGCCATGAAGTAACAACGTTTGTTGAAGGAGACATTACGTTTATTCAACATAGGCAGACTCAAACAGATTTGAAGCACATCACATTCCTGGGAAACTATATGTCTTAGCCGACTGATTATCCTGAAAGAACAAAATAATGAGTGGTTTCTACATCGCCAAGTCCTTATGTAAGAAACGATGACTTGGGACACTCTCCCCATCTTGACTTGTTCATGACGTGTCTCAACCACAAGCTTCCCGTATATTTCTGTCCAGTACCAGACACGCAAGCCCTCCTTGTGGATGCCCTGTCAGTGAGTTGGGAGGAGATGGTCGCTTACACATTTTCTCCTTGGCCTATGCTGGATTCCTGAGAAATATGGAGGGCTTGGACTGTGTCGTCATCCTCATAGCTCTGGCTCAGCCAAAAAGATTTGGTTTCCTAAACTGTTCCCACTTCTCATGGCAGTGCCACTCCAGTTCAGATCTGCTCTGTCAGCCATGAGCGAACATATTCCTTGGAAAATCTCTGCCCACAAGTCTGGTGAAAACTATCACAGAGAAAATGCAGGCATCTGGTTTATCCAAGGTTCCTCCAATGCTGTGGCATGGTCTTGCCCTGCTCCTCCACCAACTACGACAACCTGATGCCCCAAGTTCAGACAGTGGCAGAGAGAAAGAAGTTAGGAGCACATGGATGTTACTATTCTCATGGTAGTAGATCTTTTGCTACATCACTTCCAGTAGGTTAACACTGGTTTTGCAGTGGAATATCTGGAGGTGTTCTTTGATTCAGTAGAAGTCACAACAGAATAATCAGTCATCAAAGAAACTGGTAGTTAAGTAATAGCAACTGAAAGTCACGTCATAGAAGGAAGTGATCTCAGGTTACCAGAAGTGGAAGGTCACCCCAAGAAATAAAAGTTAGGTCATCTGAACCAGAAGTGCTATTTCCCTCCAAACCCTCTGCTGTATTAATCATTCACCACACACAAGTGCGTATTGTACACGAATAAATAAGTCTTGTGTACATTGATCAATCAGAAGGGGTGCTAATTGGGATTGTTCACTTGCCAATATATTAGCAAATATTGCCATGGGGGCTCATTAGAGCGGGGCGCTTATTACGTTGAATACGGTAATAGAGGTTGGGTATTCAAAGGAATTATCCAACAATAGCTATCAATGTGTATCATTCTTAAAATACTACCTCTATTACATCATAAAAAAGTCCCTCAAACCTCAGCAATCTATATACACATGTAGTGATTGGAAAGAAGTGACGTTTTCCTCCGTGTGCATAGGTATTTTGCTTAATGTACAGTTTGCCAAACAATGATGGCTGACATCAGTTGAAAATCTAAGGATTTTTTTAGTGTAGAGTGCTCCAGAAATAGGAATATTGGCTATGATGTAATAGAGGTAGTATATTTAAAGAAATTATACGCAATGATAACTATTGTTTGATTTTACAAACACATTGTTAGAAACCACATGTATGAAAGACTTGTAGACCATTCAAGAATTATTCTTGTTAGCTTGTACAGGCTTAATTAATATAACAATTAATCAATTAAGATTGATGTTTATTGTAGGGATTTTTAAGTTTCCCCTGCACACATCCTTAACATGTGCCTGCTCTGTTTTGTCTGTCCTTGGTTATATATTTTATTACATTAATAGCAGATGACTAGAAACATTGAGTGTTGACAATTGTTTTATGGAAACTGAATTGGCAGGACGTTTAATTATCAAAATCTAATCTATATGTCTCATATTGTATAGCGAATGTGTACAAATATCAACATTTATGATCTTATTTCAACTGAAATTTTTGTTTGTTAAAGGGGCACTGATCTAAAGCAATTCCCCGGGACTGGTTGTTGCCTTTGTTACTGTTTTTTCCCCGTGAGTACCCAGATGATACGCAACGCAACTGAGCGTGACAAGAGACTGGGCTACCGTCTGCAAGGACAGCTAAATAAATTTGGAGGCAATATTTGTTTTACTCATTTTTGAACACTGATTGGTTAACCGTGATCTATAAAGATTTCGACAAAGGGCGCATGTTAATTAATTTCTTCAGCCTCAAGACAAAAAGAACGGCGGAGCTCATCGGATGTTGTCATTTGGAAATACCCCTGATTGTTATAGTTTAATAATTAAAAAAAGTATCCATGCAGTGAAAGCATTTTCGGATTTCGGATTGCGTCAATAATACGATTACTACTCCCTTGTTGTCATCCACGTTTTATGGTATAACCCTACACTTGTGTATTTGTCGTCATTCACTTGATGCTCAGTTAATGAATTTATTACAGGTATAATTAGTGGTAGCACCACTCAGATTACCTGACAAAGGTTCCCATTTGGCATTTATTGTGTCTGGGGTAATTATTCAATCTAAATTCAGGTTTGAAGTAGGTGAAATGTGTGTTACGTAATATACACGAGCAAGAGATGAATGGTCAGGTGATTTACTTTTTTGTAAATCAATGGATCGTTTCTAGTCATCAAAGGATTAACAGAAAATACACTGATTGATTAATCACTGTTATCTTGCACAGTGGATATGTCAAAAGTGAGTGTTTACATGTCTAGGTTAACTAAAACAAAGGGAATACACTCATAACATACTTTGTTCAAAAGGGTTAACCGATAAAAGGTTGATTGATTGCTGATTGTTATCTAACTCAATGGATTTTTTTAGGAACCGGGGACGTTATGAAAATAGTTGTCACGTGGGCTTTCTCAGCCACCTATGAAACTTGACACGTATGTGAAACACTTGAAACGATCTAAGTGATCAGTTGAGAAACGAACACGGGTTATAATTACCCATAAAAATATATATATATATTTTTAAATATTTGATTGCTACAGAGACACGCGACATCGAATAAGTTTATTTGTACAGCTGCAGACGTGTGGGATAATTTTCCTTTGTGTGGATATTCACGGATACATTCCTCGAACAAGGAAGCTGCCTAAAATTATACACATAAATTTGGTAAATTTGTAATAATGATATTTGCATTTTGATTGCCTTCATTTTCCGTAGCATTGGACAGATTCATTCTTGTTCCTCTAATCTTGGTTGGGACATTCTTTGATGCACGATAGATGTTGTTTTCACAAGTCTTTTCCTTTGTAAGCGTGTATATATTACAGTCAATTTGTAAAATGTGATTCTCTCAGGCAATTTATAAAATGTGTAAATATTTCAGTCATTTAGACTAAAAAATCTGTCCATTTCTTTAACAGATTGACTAAAATTGATTAAGACGACCAAAAAGGCCTAAAAACATCACAATAGATTATTATGTAGGATTAGAAGCCAAACAATATAGAAATGTACTTTTCATCGTAACATTTTCAGTCTCTTGGTGATGATATTGAACATAAAAATGTTTGGAATTCGTTGTCATAATAAAACAGATGGACATATTTTTCAGTCAATTTGTAAAATAATTGAATATTCAGGCGGTTAATAAATTTCCTAAGTGAAAATTGTGCACATTTTGACTAAACATATAAACATGATAAAATAAGCAATGCTCAGGTGAGATATTTACTTTGTGTTGGGAGTCAAAATAGTGATAACGAAAATCGCACGCAAGTGACTTACCAAAACTTCGTCACCAGTACCGATGCTACCCAAACTGTATTTCATTTTGTTGATCAATGTGACCATACGCCCTTATACTATCAATAAAAGTGACAAATGCGCTTACGAATTGCGCAGCACAGGTCGCGAACTAGTCTAGGTTTCTGCTATATCATCCGGGTACTCATGGGAAAAAACAATAACAAAGGCAACAACCAGTCCCGGGGAATTGCTTTAGATCAGTGTCCCTTTAATTATACATTCAAGCAAAATCATAACTGTGATTCCTAAACAATGAAATTAGGAGGAAATACATTCAAATGGATCTTCAATGGTATACTCAAAACATCCACAGAAAAAAGTCATAACAGCCACACAGAAAATATAGAAGACAAATTCATGTATTGTGCCACATTAATTGTATTATATACATTGTATAACATTGTTCATAACACCTATATAATAATATAATCCTAATGAAATAATCCGAGACTAGTTTTGGCAACTAATTGAGCCTCAGCCTTAACCAGCCAGATGCCGAGTTTCTTTTCTGACACACATTTTCCTAAGATCTGAAAAGTGAAGGTTACACTGGATCTACCTCTGGCTGTAGAATTAAGAGGAGATGAAGAATATTAAATTTCCTATCTGATGGTGTAAATTTAACTGCAAATATTAAGCTGGTTTGAAAAAAAGACACTGCTTAGTGTTGTCCGAGAATATATTCTCCGTTGAAAAACAGCAAAATTAACAGCTTTTTATTTACACCAATAACAGTACTGTGATGTTTTTCATTATTAAGCAGCTTTACAGAAACTGTGAGCGAACATAATTCTGCCTAATATCTGAACAACATAAATATATAACAAATGGAGTTATATGCTTATGTATAACAATATACATTCAATGCCTGTTGTAAATGACGAAAACTGATTTTCCTCTTTGTCAAAAGGTGACAGAGTGGGTACAAGGAAAAGGGGGTATAACTAGTTTATTGTAACTCAGGTCACTTGGTGAGAATTAGCTGTGGATTAGGACAATATATTTTTTGTGGTGTTTTGTTCACAGGGAACCAAACTATTCCAGCTCAAATATTGATATTGAAACTGTATGCATATAGGTAAAAAAAACACATAAGAAATGATGAAATCATACTTCATGAAAACAAGTAGTAGCGAAATGGATGGCCCTATCTAACCTATAAATAAGTCCTTAGATTCCAACATTCTCCTGATTGTGCAAGTGTAATTTGACTAATGTTGCACCATTATTAATGGATCACTAGCCTTTTCATCAAATGTAATGAATTACTAAAATAATGACACCATTCTATTTGACGTTATGGTTTTATGTCTTTGTCAACATCGGAGAAAGACAACACTGGTATTTTGATTAATACATATTTCCCCTAATTTTGGTTCATGGTGTGGAAAATATCAATGTGTAAAACCAAATTTGATACTTTTTCGACCCAACATACACAACACAACTTTTACCATGTAAATAATGTCTTCAATAGATAAACAATTAGATAGTTTACCGTGTATCTTATTTGGACTATTTTTGTGATCGTTTTGAATTTTGAGTTTTGAGGCCGTTTTGACTAAAACCCACATACTATTGGATTCAAATGAAATAGTTCTCATTCTTGTCTGAAATAGATGTGCTGTTCATATTGCAATATGGAGTTCTTGTATAGGGTCATGAGTCACCATTCGTCTTGTTCCAGAAGGACTCAGTTAGGTCACAAACCGTTCAAAAGCATCATTCCTTTTGGCTTTGGGTGTGGCTGAGTGTAGAAGTGAGATTCATGCCGCCAAGGTGATTCACTGGTCAGAAGACACAGATCATCTGAAGTCCTAGATGGAATAATATGAAGGTGTGGCTGACCCTAACTATGATCAACTGTATTGATGGAGTTTTTTGTTAATCTGCCAACAATGTTGGAGTGCCTGAACTCCACTGGTGTAGAAGGCATTCTCCTGATGGTGTAAAAAGTCTTCCACAGCAAAATTAATGTCATTATCATTTGCATAATGTTTGACAGGCAGTTCTTTCTACAAGTTTGGTAAGAGATGGAAATCTGATGGTGAATATGAATGATATTTAATGAGTTCAAAAGCCACAGATATAAATTCATTGCAATGCATTTCCTCTCCAGCTAATGGCACAAACATTGCCTTCTTCATCAGAGGAAATATTAGATGTTTAAAATGTTTTGATTGTTGTTTAGTCTCTTGCCCATGGTGGTGATCCCAAGACTCATCTGTGGTGTCTGATTCAAAACAATGTTATTCTCATGGGATATAACGGACCTATATTGTTTCTGATCAGGAGCTTTGGAACCCTCCATGCTGAAACCTTTGTCATGGCAAGTTCATTTCTCAGATTGTTCTCAAATTCTCTTTTGTGAAGTTCCCTTCTGTATTGGCTGTCAACTGGGTCAGCCCAAATTTTGAGAGATGATGAATATGGGAGTGTTTCTGATCAGGAGTCAGAAGCCTTGGAACCCAGGGTGCTGAAGCCTTTGCATGTCCAGTTCATTTCTCAGAATGTTCTCCCACATGAGAGATGCCTTCTGTATTGGCCATGTGGCATGTGGTGTGTCGCTGATCATCCATGATAATATCATATATTTTGTCAACATTTTCCTTAGCGGTTATGATATGATAGTTATGGTAAGGGTGCTAGACAATGCGTAAAAACTCAAAAGATATACCAGTGATGTCCCTGTCAATCAAGTATATAGAACAGTTACTCGCTTACCTTGTGGCAATCAACTGCCTTGGCTGTGACAACTGGGGCTACCACTGCGCCATTCCACATTCCTTCTGTATTGACCATGTGATATGTGGTGAGATGTCGATCATCCATAAGCAAAACATTGCTACTGTGGATTGCAACAATTGAATTCCTTTATGCCTCTTCACAATGTAAAAGATGTCGTTTGATGACCAAAGAATTAGTCTGATGCATAGTTATGCTTGAAACTAGGTCAACACAATGGAGTGGCCAACCAAGGTCACAAGACCTCAACCCTATCGAACATGGATCACATACATGCTACTGAGAGTTTTCTTGTTGTTTTTTTATACTGAACAACAAAAGTTCCTGAGACATTGAATAAGATTTAATGCAAAGTTATGTTTTTTACCAAATCTGAAACAATTTCGGTTTGCAACAGATAAAAGACTCCTGTAAGTTTTCAAATGGTTTAATTTGCCATACTGACTTCAGAAAAAAACATGAAAGCATTCCAGGGGCTGGGGGGGGGCCAGAAAGAGTTTATAACTTGGACACAGTTAAGATCCCCACCGTATAACCATATGTACAATTGCTGAGTATAATGAGAGGAATGCACATATGCTACCAGGACTGGCCCTTCTGTTCATCTGTCTGTCACTTCCAAAGGAGTTAGAACCTTGACCATAACATGCAAACCGATATTATCCCCACCCTATAATAAATAGATACATCGTTTACATTTGTTTGTTATGAAGAGAATAATACATTTATGCCAATAGGATTCGCCCTGGGGTCCAGCCTTGCCTCTGGAAACTTAGATCCTGGATCATAACATGGGAACGGATAAATCTTTATGTCACATTTGTATCTAGAGAAGAACACATTCATGCTGTCAGATTTGCCTTCCACCCATTTTAAATTCTGACAGAGTCAAAATTACGAAATATTTGCAGTATTATATACATGTACAATGCAAATGTATATTTTGTCATGATAAATATCCTGGTGAGCGATACAGGCCCTATGGGCCTCTTGTTTCTTCTTTGCATGTATAAAACAACATTTACAATTTTTGCATTAGATAACAATTTATCATTATCAACACCAGTGTAGATTTTGGGAACTCAGAGATTATACCCCCTGGATGTAGATTCTGGGAAAGGGGGGTAGATTCTGGGAAGTCCCCCAAATCTCCCCGGGTAAACTCTGAAGGGGGGTAGATTTTGGCAGCTTAAGCTCACAGTTAAACTGCCCAAATCTACCCCCATTCAGAGTTTACCCGGGTAGATTCTGGGAGCTCTTCTAAATATAGTCAGATAGGTGTAATAAATTTCACGAATCAATTGTCATTGTCTTAGTCAGAGTTTTTATATACTGAACAACAAAAGCTTCTGTGTCATTGAATAAGATTTAATGCAAAGTTATGTTTTTTCCCAAATCTGAAACAATTTCGGTTTGCAACAGATAAAAGACTCCTGTAAGTGTTCAAATGGTTTAATTTGCCATACTGACTTCAGAAAATATGTGATTTCATAAAAAAACCATGAACATGCCAAAATGTCAATTTTCAAATCAATAGCGTGTGTGTCCACCTCTGGTTGCAATGCAAGCAACACATCTTCGTCTCATGGAATGGACCAGGCGTCGCACAAAGTCCTGTGGGATATCTGTCCATATCTACTGGAGTGTCTGTGGAACATGTGGTTGACGTCGAACCTGATCCATCTCATCCCACATGTGCTCGATTGGTGAGAGGTCAGGGGAGTGAGCTGGTCAGGGGATGACATTCACTTTGTTTTGTTGAAGTGAATCCTGAACAAGTCGAGCAGTATGAGGCTGCGCATTGTCATGTTGAAAGGTAATGCCTGGGCCATGACGACGCAAAAACTGTAGCAAAACAGGGCCGATGATCTCGTTGCAATAGCGCTGTCCATTGAGATTTCCCTCTACCACTATCAAACTGGTCCTCTGTCTTTCTGTAATCCCTCCCCATACCATAACGCTGCCGCCCCCGAACAGATTTTCTTCCATGACACAATGGTTGACGTTCACCTCGACGTCGGTACACTCGAATCCGTCCTTCACTGTGGCTGAGGTGAAAACGAGACCCGTCAGTGAATAGAACTTGTCCCCACTGCATGGCCGTCCAGCGTAGACGCTGTCTGCACCACTGTTGACGTGCTTGACGTTGGTTTCCTGTCAAAATGGGACATCTGGCGGGTCTTCTGGCGACAATCCCTGTCTGTTGCCAAAATTGCCAAAAACACCAAAAATTGTTTTTATGGACGTTAAATTGTCTTGCAACATCACGTTGACTCGATCCTGCTTCAAGCATACCAATGGCTCACAGACGCTCATTTTCGGACAGGCGTGGCATTTCGTAGTGTTGAATAAACAATGCATATGGAATCCCGTTACCGCACATGTTTATATACCCATTCTTGGCTAGTGAAATGCATGGGGCTTGCATAAAAGTCAACTTTTGCATGGAATGCATACTTTTCTGTAGCAGTTGTGTTTTTGTGACTTGATTCCATACATGTACTACAATATTGAAAACCAAACTTTACTTGTTTGAAAAATACACTAAAATATTGGTGTCACAGGAACTTTTGTTGTTGAGTATATGTTATGATTGTGTCAAGTGTCAGGTCATTTTGAAGGTTATTCACTCTTACAAATCCAGGGACGTGAGCAGGTTTTCCCCCAAAAAGAGGAAAATTCTGTAGCCTATAGTACATTGTCTGGGGCGTGTTACAAATTCATACATTTTCTTATTCTTATTCAAATTCATGCAGTTTCATGCGGTTGAAATAGTTATTTAGATATTTTGCTCTTAAATCTTTATACACTGGACATACACATAAAAAGTGATATTCATCCTCAATACAATCAGTTTTACAAATCCTACAAAGTCCATGTTCTCTTGCAATATCTTCATATCTGCCTGTTTCAATATATAGATCATGTGAGCCACAACGAAATCGAGAAAGAGCTGTTCTAAACTTATGTAAATTTACACTTAATAGATAAGGTTCTCGTATAATAGTAGTCTTAAATGTAGTGTAGTAATTTGCTTTTCTTGAACTGGACAAAGAACCTTGCCATATTTGGATGAACATATCTTTTAAGGTCTGTGTCAAATGGGAGAAGAAATGCTGTGGCATATCTACATGTTGTTGTAACCAAATATATAACCATATCCACATTCGTATAACATGTTTTTAACTTTTGATGCCCAATTTTGTTTCCCATGGCTGTCGTAGAGAAGCATCATATTATAACATTTTCGTGGGTATCTTGAAGATGGCATATTTAATAGCTTGACCCAGTATTTAATAACCTTTACATAACTATTGATATACATGGGAAACCGTCCGCATTCACCATATACCCTTGCATTTTCTGTGCTAGATTTTACACCCAAGAACTTTTTACATGCATATAAATGAAGTTTCTCAATAACATTCAAATGTTCTAGGCCCCAAATTTCTGATCCATACAATAGAATCGGGCTTATTTTTGTATCAAATATTTTAAAATAAACATCATATGTAATATTGTCCAGAACTCTAAGACTTTTTAATATGCCTACAAAAAATTTCTTGGCTTGCAATGTAATGTTATGTGCACTCCTTGACCAAGTTAATCTACTTGTAAAACACACGCCTAATTATAAGTATTTATAAACTGGAACAACTTCTACAGGCTTCCCTCTCTAGGGCCATTTTTCTATTCTGGATATGTTACCACCATTTTTAAAAACTACAACTTTGGTTTTATCCATATTTACAGTAAGTTTTGACTCATCACAATAACTCTCTAATACATGTATTTGCTTTTGCAAGCCAGGTATTGTGCTCGAGAACATGACTATATCGTCAGCGAAAAGAAGCAGAAATAATTTAATAGTTTCGGGGTGTAGTTGTATTCCATCAGCGCAATTATTTTGGATTTGATATGCTAATTCATTTATGAAAAATGAAAATAAGAAGGGACTCAATATACACCCTCGTCAGACACCCATGCTACAAAATTATCCGATATAGCGCCATTGTTCCAGACACACACCTTCACATTTTTATATAGAGAGCACAATAACTTTCCAGTTTTGCTACTCAGCCCATGTCTTGAAAGACTATAAGTTAACCCTTTTCACAGAGTCAAAAACTTTTGCAAAATCTACGAATACAGCATATAGCTTCCCTCGTTTCACTGATAGATATCGCTGTATTATAGAATATAGGATAAAAGCATTGTCAGTGGTGGAGTATCCCTTTCTAAAACCTGCTTGTGACTCACTTATTTTATCATAAGAATCCGCCCAGAAAACAAGTCTCTTATCAATAATTGAAGTAAATATTTTTCTGAATGTACTTAGGAGAGTTATGCCTCTATAATTATTAACATCGCTTGTGTGCGCCCTGTTTGTGAAGAGGAACAATAATGCCAACTGTCCAATTGTCTGGAAAATATTATCTCTCTAAAAGGATATTAAAAAATTAGTTCCAAATATGGTTTTAAAATATCTGAGGAATGTTTAAAAAACTCTGCTATCTCATTATCATTTCCAGATGCCTTATTATCTTTAAGGTTGGATATGCTGTCAATAATTTCCTCTTTAGATATTGGACATTCAAGAATACCAGCTGTAACACTGTCAACTTTATCTTCGTTGAATTCCATGTCAAATAGATTGTTATCGTCATGGCTAAACGGAACTGAAAACAATTCCTGGAAATGCTCAAATTTAGGCTTGAATATAAATGTCATTTTTGCAATATCTATTTGGTTTAATTGCTTTTAGCGATGACCAAAATGTTATAGAATTATCTATGCTTGATTCCAACAGTTTCTGTTTTTCTGTCTTCTTTTTCTTACAAAAATTGTTGTACTGATTTCTTACTCTATCATAATCTGTTAGTGATCCTCTGTCCTTATTCTTTCTAAAGTTATTTAAACATCTACATCGTTCCTTTTTAAGTAGCTGTCATTCGCTATCAAACCATTGATGATCATATTTACAGCCCTTATTCATTTTCTTCATATCAGATGCAGCAATAATAACAGCTTCAGTAATATACCCAATACTTTCTTCAACGTTAACAAATGCTACATTTACAGCCTTCTCCAGTAAATCATGCGCATTCCCAGAAATAAGGTTTATTCTAAACTTTTCAGGCTTCTCTTCAACCCACACAAATTTGAAGGAAGCATTGTTACGTGTATTGCGTGGCATAGGGTCACATACTAGAAGCGTATGTAAACTAGTCGTGACAGGAAGGTGTGATGACTCGACTCGAGACAGTATGTCAAAGCTATGGCACATATCAAACAACTCGGACGAGGCAATAACATAATCCACCACACTCGCACCCTAGTTTCCTATAAAAAGTAAAATCTCCCACCCCGGCGTCTGACCCGCACCTTCCATTCATAATATGTATATTTAGTATACTGCATAAATCTAGTAAGCTCTTACCAAAGTTATTTAAAGATATATCCATAGAAAATCTTTTAAAGCTGAAATTGTCTAACAGAAATCCCCATACACTGTTATCATGTCCCTCGAGCTATTCAAGGATATCATCTTCTACAAAATCTGGCATTCAAGTCTCCCCCAAATCATCAAATAAACATCATCACAATGTGCTAGTATATCAAGTAAGTCATTTTGTAATATATGTGTGCCATTTTTGCATTGCCTCAAAGGGTTTGTGTACCAAGTAGTACTTTCAGGATGAACATAAACACATGAATATAGCAAATCTTTTATAAATCCAAATATGGTTTTATCTAACAGCATGAAAATGCCACTGTCGTAAACTTTAGATCATTTTACATATTTAACAAGTTGTTATCTAACTAATATGGCAATACCACCAGAAAGTCTACCAAAGTTGGAAATATTTTCAGCTTCTTTGATCCATAGCTTGAATCCTGGAAATATCAAACTTATAGTAGAGTCATATCCCTGGAATCCGTGACCACTTTATTCCTACCTTTTTTTTATGATGTATTCGTTTAACTGACATGTTTAACTAAATAAATAGCCCCCATGACCCTCTGGAAAATGACGGCTAACTCTGCCAGAACGCAAAATTCAAAATGGCCGTCGACGCCATTTTGAATAGCATGAAATAGTATATCTATGGAAGAATATCAGCCACAGACACATATAAGGTGTCTAATTCCACTAATTTGAACGTGATAAATCCATTGGAATTGTTATTTTTTACATTAGAAGCAATTATGACCTTGAATTCCAAGATGACTGCCGGCTGCCATCTTGAAAAACAGAAAATATCATATCTCGAATACTAGATGGGCTACAAGAACAAATGAGGTGTCTTATCTAACTAATTTTAACATGATAAAACGGTGTCCTCCCATTAGTTAGACGTCCCAATAGTTAGACAGCTTAAAACAACACTTTAAACGGTTGAGTGCACACAAATCCTTTTGCCTGTTACCTCTGACTTTAAAATGGAATAGTCCAGATAAGATCTAACAAACAAAGCAAAGCAGCTTAAATAGATACTTTAATATTATACTTAACATTTAATGACACTTTACATTTGATAAATTTTATACAGTTTGGATTTGTAGATTGCTGATTGTGTATTGCTGAGGCCATGCCCATTAGTTCGGCCGTGAATATGGATTGGTTGTTTGGGAGTCGGTAAGATTGTGTGTTTTGGGTTGGTTGTGCGATGTGGACTCCGAAACCAGTGTGTTTTGAGATCGGTTCTGAGGATCGTTAATCATAATATTGAAGAGTGTTGGGCTAAGGATGCTGCCCTGGGGAGTGCCATTTTCTAGGGGACATTGGTCCGATAGCGTTTGGTCTATGCCCACGGTGATTTTGCGGTTTGTTAGGAAACTTTGGATGTAGTTAATTATTCGACCTTTAAGACCTGTTTTTTGTACTTACTTCCACGCCGCGAGGTGAAGTACTCTACTTTCCTTAAACCAGTCATATCGATACTGATAATGATACATACCCCATGATCATTTTTATTTGTTGGATAAGTAGATAATCTAAACTCAAGTCCTTCAACTGAACATACAGTAAGACCTTAGTTTACATAGTTAATCTCATGCCTATTGAACCTGTGCTGAGAGTAAGGTAATTTAGGTTAATTAAACGAAATTGTAACATATATACTCCCTATACTGTGAGTCCCCTATCCCTACTCAGTAATTTAATCTAATTAGGACTGATCCATTATACCTGTAGGTATATTCGATCTTTGCCTAAATAAAAATGTCTAACAAATGGGACGTCTAACAAATGGGACGTCTAACTAATGGGATATAACCGATAAAACTATTGGAATGGTTAATTATATCCTTGGGATCATATTCATCTCACTATTCAAAATGGTCACCAACAATGTAGCATATAAGGTATACTCATCTACAAAAGAAATGCACACGCCAGATAATTTTGAAGGGTTATATCTTGGAAACTATATGAGCCAGAAAGATATTTTTTGTAGGTGATTAAAGCTAAAATGTTGAATTTAACAAATCTATTAGTAACGACCAAAATTATTCATGCTAAAGTATTTAACATTAATTTTGCGTGTTTTTGAGTTATGCTTTTCTTTACCAGTTGGGTGTAGTATTGTCATACCTTAAGAAATGATAAACCGATTGTAATGAACTTGGTATGAATTTTAATGTAAATAGTTGTATGTGCCCTATCTAACTGTCATCTTCATCCAATGCCAGTGTAATGTGATATTGGTCAATATCTAAGGATTGAGGGGGAAATTGTCTGTTTGACCTCAACAATTTGTTTGAAGCACAACATCAACAACCTAAAACTGATTTTGAATGTTAAAGCAAATAACTTCATGCTAAGGTAGTTATTATAAATTCTGCAAAGGATATATTATTTTCAGATGCCAAGGAAAACATTTTGCTATATTTGATTCGGTATCAGGTGCCTATTAGTCACTGCATTGTAGTAATAGATCTAAATAAAGCTTCTGTAGTGGTAACAGTGATCACGAAGATCTTCCTCTTCCATATTCTTTAAAATGGCGGAGGCAGAGGATGGACCTAACAGACGTTATGATGGTGCTCGATTAAAGCGGAAACAAAAATCATTCTTCTGTATGCTATGTGAGAATGCCTGTCCAGAAGGTGACAACATTGACAATATGACTCCTGCTAAATGGAATACCATGAAAGAAAAGGCCACAAAATGGGAAGGACTGGACAAATTTGGAAATGTTTGTGGCACAGTAGACTGGGCGAAAGGGCCGACAGGGCACCACATGCATAATTCTTGTTATGTGACATTATCCAGTGGCAGCAAGCTCTTGCAATCTCAGAACCGCTTGTCAAAATCTAAGCAAAGCATGTGCAGAGTGGACACAGGCACCAAAAAAACTACGTTCCAGTATGGGTTGCCTTCATAACAAGGAACGCTGCATTTGGTGCATGAAAGAAGCCAACCCAAAACAGAAGGATCGTGACAAGCAGCTAATTCTGCTCTCAACAAAATATGCCTGGAGAAGGTTTAAGCTTCACACCATCCATCTGGATGATGTTACCATGAGAGAGAGACTCAACACTTTAATAGATTCTATCCCAGATGCTGAAACAGCATTTGGAATTGAAATACGGTATCATCGTGGATGCTGGCGAAAGTATCTCAGTGACCATAAGGATATCACTGATGAAAGTGCTCAGCATCTTCAGCGGGTGAACCTCCGAGAAGCACAGAGTATTTTCTTCAATCATGTTCATCAAGTAATTTTCAAAGATCATGAATTCCGTACCGTACAAAGTCTCCTGAATGATTACAAGCGCATCATCTCAAATTTTGGGCATAATTCAATAGTTAAATCTAGCTACTTAAAAGAACTTCTGATCAAAGAATTTAGCGAAAGCATCGGATTTCATGAACGCAATAAGAAGAATCAGAGTGAACTGGTCTATGATACCACAGCAGGAGGAACATATGTTGAGGCTGCAATATATTCACTTGGTGTCAGCAATGATCAGCTAGCTATGAATGTTGCAGCACGACTCAAGGAGCAAGTCCTGAGCATTAACACTGTCCCCTGGCCTCCATACATCCATGAATTGGAGAGAGAAGAAGAACTGAGTGAACTTCTATTGAAGCTGATCACCTGGATGAAGCATCCAAAGATGGCTGTCATTGATGATTGTCCAACTGTCCGTTCAATTGCTTCTGTCATCACAAATTACATCACCGGAAAACACACTGCATTTGAGACGAATATGTCAGTCATGCTATATGGACTGACAAAAAGTAGGGAGATCATTGATGTAATGCACAAAGATGGTTTGGGCATCAGCTACAATGATGTTCTTATGCTGCGGGATTTCTGGGTAGCGACTGACCTAAAACATTCATTGAATTGTCCGTTCGAGCTTGCTGAAGGCAAACCTGCTGTGGCTGTAGTAGACAATGATGACTTCAAGAGTGACACACTCACTGGTGATGATCAACTACACCGCACTAACGTGATGTTGTTCATCCAGAATCTTTTGATTCGGAACCGTTGGAGAGTCATGAAACTCGTCCAGTTCCCACTGCAAAACTTGCCTCATCTCTCTCTGCCTCTCTCAAGGAACTTGGAAGTGAAATGCAGAAGATTGATCCATACAAGACAGTTAAGCGTGGGGAGCCACCCATCAGGACAGAGACAGAAAACAACAGTATTGTTTTGGACACATCTACCCAAAGGACACGTGGTGTTATTCATGCACTGTCCAGGGCCCAAGATGACCTCTCAAGACCAAAGCCAGAAGAACAGCAAGTGCCTGGTTATAAAGGGTTTCATACTAACATGTCACAACCACAAGAGAAGAGCTGTGCAATATACTACATGACATATTCTGACCCGCCTAGTAAGACCATCCTCTATGATGTGATGTGCAAACTTGCTAAGTCAATTAATGAAAAAAAGATGCCTTTCGCAATCATTGTAGGTGATTATCCGGTCTACTTGCTCTTGCTGGAGTTGAAAAGCGAGAAGGCGGTTCAGTTCAGCAAAATTTTGCCGTTCATGGCACCCTTCCACATCTAAATGTCATTCATCTATGCCATTTACAAGAGGTTTAAGGGTTCAGGTATTTCTGATGTGTTAGTGGCAGCAGGTGTAATTGCAGAAGGGTCGGTAGATCAAGCACTCCGAGGAAAACATTTCAAGTGTGGTGTACGATGTCTGTACCTCTTCTATGAAACAATGGTCCATCATGCACTAAACAGGCGTTTGGAAGGTACAGCTTTATCTGATGAAGTCAAGGCTTCTATTTCCCAGCTTAGACAGCAGACTGATGCAAAAGATGAGGAACTTGCGGAAGCGTATAGCAAACTGGAAAGCAATGCAGAGCTGAAACACCTTGTTGATACTCTCTTCGAAAAGAATATCATGATGCACCACAAGCACAGTACTGGATATCTTTTATGGAAATAGTGGAAGTTCTCACCCAAAACATCCATGCTCTACGAACAAGGAACTGGACCGAGTTCAAATCTTCACTGAAGCTCATGCTGCCATGGATGGTGGCTTATGACAACACCAAGTATGGTCGACATCTCCCTGATTTTAGTGCAGTACTTGACAACCTTCCTGACGAACAGGCTTCTTTCATGGAGAGTGGGTTTTTCACTCAGTCAATGACAGGCAAGCCATATTCCTCTCTGGCTCTAGACATCTGGATCGAGTCTACAATGAATAAGGGTTCAAAGCTAAAGTCTAGCTGGATGGTCATCTTGAACAATGAAAAGCAGCTCCTGTCAAATACACGGAATGTGAATAACATCTATCGAGTCAGGGCAAGTGTCCATCGCCATGCTGATATGAAGAAACAGCAGAGACCGAAGCATGCAGATGCTTCATCAAGTCGAATGAAGAAGGATGAAAAAGCCGTCCAGGACATCAGTGCATGTTTCACAGAGTTTGACTGTGATCCCTTTGATCACACAAACCAAACCCTTCGGTCTCTGCAGTCAGGAATGCAGGCTTCAGAAAAGCTGGCTGATGATTTGATATCAGCAAAGGAAGATGGTGAACATAAGGTGAAAGACTTCATGAAAGAGAGATTGTATTCTAAAAAGAAATCTCTGAATGACCGTATCCCCCTCAACAAGCACCAAAACTTTGCAAATCAAGAACTGAAGACAGTAAATGAAGATAACTTCAAAGAGAAAACTGGAGAAATGGAATCTAAAGCATTGGCCTCTGTCCTTGGGCATGTTGAAAACAGTGGTGCCCTCAAACTTGAAGATGTGTTGCAGCATCGTGCCTTCCAATCTTCAATGTTAATGGAACCATGCGAAAGGTCCAGAAAAGTAAACTCCAGGAGAAACTTACTATGACCCCTGTTCCCGAACCTGATGTGTATACCTCTATTGTTGATATGGGTCTCATCTGGCACCTGGCTACTCCAACCACTGAAGACAGAGAAAAGGGTGATGGCACAAAGTACAGATGGGGAGACTATGCGGATAAGGTTGTGCACACTGTTTTTACAAGGCACAAGCATGCTGAGGGTATCATTTGCATCAATGGCAAATATGATCAGAATTCAATCAAAGACAGTGAGCGTATCCTGCGCCAAAATGCTAAACCAGTCAGCAATGTGTTCATGAAGTCTGAGGAAAAATTTCCTTCAAAGAAACATTTCCACTCTCTCTTGTATAATCCTAGCAACAAGATTCGCTTGCAGGTATTTTTGCAAACTGCATTCCAGAAAGCTGCTGCTTCAACTAATGTGGAAATCATTTACTGTGTAGTAGGTGGCAGTCCAAAGAATCTTACCACAGGTAAGCTTATGCCAGAGTTAACATGTTTCCAAGCAGAGGCAGACACCGCCATATTTACCACATATAGTATGCTTCGGTCTGAGGGCTACACAGAGGCTGTTGTCATTGACACTGAAGATACTGACAACTATGTACAGGCTGCATATGTTGCTAAAAAAAACCAGGCCTGATGTGTATCAAAAAGAAACACCAACTGATCTCTGCTAGATGCTTGTGTGACGAGGAAATGGCAGAATGCATTATACCAATTCATGTGCTTACTGGACGTGACCATAACTCTGGTTTCTATGGGATTAGCAAGAAGAGTATTGTACATCGCACCCAGCCATCTGAAGAAGCACAGAACCTGTTAACAAGTTGTGGTAGAGAACTTCCAGTCACACAAGAAGTCATAGAGGACTTGGAACGATTTGTAATTCGTTATGTCTATTGTGATTCCAAAAGTTCAAGTTTGGGAGAAGTCAGGGCATCCAAGTGGAGAGCACAAAAGAAAAAAAGCACCATCAGACTTGCACCTGATTCGGACAGTCTCCGTCATCACTTGGAATGGGCAAACTACTTGGCATATTTGCAAAAGCATTTTGATCTCCAGAGTCACCCCTCTCCAATAGGTCATGGTTGGCATTGTGATGCCGGCCTTTACCTGCCTGATCGTTACACACAGCCTGCTTTACCTTCAACAATTACCTTACCTGCAATCTCACCAGCAGACGATAATGACAGTGATCTTTCTAGTGATTCTGATGACGGCAGTGATGAGAGCTCATGCAATGACTCATGCAGTGAATAATTGTAAAGAGTTTCCAAAGCATCTTTTTAGTTGCGTTATGTAGTTCTTAGTACAGTATTACCTCCTCATATAATTATAATAATTTCAAACACCCAAATAATTTCACATATGGTGTCCATTTTGAATATTGAGATAAATATGATCCCAAGGATATAATTAACCATTCCAATAGTTTTATCATGTTAAAATTAGTTAGATAAGACACCTCATTTGTTCTTGTAGCCCATCTAGTATTCGAGATATGTTATTTTCTGTTTTTCAAGATGGCAGCCGTCAGTCATCTTGGAATTCAAGGTCATAGTTGCTTCTAATGTAAAAAATAACAATTCCAAAGGATTTATCACGTTCAAATTAGTGGAATTAGACACCTTATATGTGTCTGTGGCTGATATTCTTCCATAGATATACTATTTCATGCTATTCAAAATGGCGTTGACGGCCATTTTGAATTTTGCGTCATTTTCCAGAGGGTCATGGGGGCAATTTTTTTAGTTAAACATGTCAGTTAAACGAATCCATCATAAAAAAAAGGTAGGAATAAAGTGGTCACGGATTCCAGGGATATGACTCTACTATTATGTCTATATCTCTTTCATCCATGTTTCTGTTATGCCAATGAAGTCAAATGAAGTCAAATAATCGGTAAAGTCCCGATCAGTTAATTTAGAATTAAGTCCTGATTCATTCCAGAAAACAAATGTTCCATTCTCAAATTTACAATCATCGACATCATCTGTCGTATCTACGTGAGGCGTCCTACAATCTCGTCACACCCCTAGTGGGTTGCTGTCCTGTCCCAGGCCTTAGAGCAAGAACTCAGAAGTCGTGGTCCTGTATGTGATTGGGTGTCAAAAAGCCTGAGTTCAAGATTACTTGAATAATAATGGAATTTGACGAATCTTACTATACATGTTCTCTAAGTCCCTCCTTGGGGTTACGGACGCATTAGCTTTTAGGCGATCTTCAGGTCAATTTGGAGATGAATAGAAATGGGGTTTATTGCACTTGTATAGCAGTGTGCATGCACACCTGTGTGGGTGGGTGCATGTGTGCATGCATCGGTGCAGTTTAAAATGAATACCCCACTCAGACACAGTACATCAACTCCAAGCCGACCAGTCGTTTTTTTAGCCCTTTAATGCCAAGCGCCAGGCAAGGTAACAACAAGTACCATATTATAACATCTTTTGGTATGACACAGCCAGGTATCGAACCCCCAACCTTCCGCTCTCCAGGCAGACACTCTAGCCACTAGACCATGGAGGCAGTACATCATATTAAATATGGTACAAATGTCATGAAATTTCAGATTAATTCATGAAAAATCATGGATTTTTCCAATAAGTAACATGAACTCACAGTGATGAGCTCAACACATATCACATGTCATGATTGTTTCAAATGACAAGGTTGTTTTGGAGGTCATACACATGAAATGGCTGGTAAATAGTTTCATTTTATTCAGGAAGTACTGTATTGTTAGTATGGTATGGACATTTCATATTTGTAACATAACCATAGTTTGCAACAAGTAATGCTCTCGCAAGTTTTTTGTTTGTTTGTTTGTTTGTTGTTTAATGCTGCACACACCAATATTCCAGTCATATGACAGCATTAATTCACAGGCAATGAAGCCATATATATAGTAAGGATCATAAAGTTTGAACAAGCAGATTGGATACTAATTAAGATAGTTGAACAAGCTGATTGAACATTAATTCAAATTGCTTGATTAGCTCCTCATATGATCTCTGTTGATCAAAGGTTTATTATGGTAGATTTCTATGGCTTCTGAGCATTTTCTTTTTGTGAAGTCCTCATGTTTGGGAGAGAGGATTTGGACACCTGATGTTTGGTAGAGAAGATTTGGACGTGTTCAATCAACTTGATACTGGTGTAAGAATCTACATTGAAACATCACTAAATGCAATAAACCAGAAGTTGTTATCCATAAAGTTATATGTTTCCTTTTTTAATCAAAAACTTCTAGAATGCCAATCAAACAGTCAGAGAGAAGTAGACGTCACAAAACACTTGTGTATACACATTACCTTGGGCAGTTATTATTGGAACTTGATAAACATGATCTCTCTCCAGTTCATGGTTGTTTGAAGGTTTTATGATTTCTTATTAAGATAATCAGCTGAAATGGTATACCATGCTAAACCATGCTAAAAGGTGGTCACTTTCATTTCTTACCATGGTCAATGGAAACCATGGTAGACCATGGTCCTTGAAGATTTTGCCATGGTCATCTTAGACAAATCCATGGAAGACCATGGTCATCTAAGACATTGCCATGGAAGACCATGGTCATCTTAGACATATAAGGCCATTCTCTTTAAAAAATGTACTGCTTTGGCAACATTTTTCCCTAACCCCAAAGAAATGTTATTAAACCAGGATTGCTCATAACTTTGTTATTGAGACATAGGCTTTTCTCTTTGAAAAGTTGTTATTCATTTGGTCAACTGTCACCTGATGTGGCTCATGATACATTCAGAATGAAAAGTGTTTCAGGTTCAGAAAAAGAATGAGGAGAGGCTGCTTCTGTGTTTACATGTAATGCTAACACTTTTCCAGTTTACAGTTAGAAACAGCTTGATCAACTAAACCATTACTGTTGTAGGAATTTGACCACAGCTTCTACAGAGATCGTGACATACTTTGGTCTATGACGAATGTCCCACTGTTGACAAGGTACACATTTAGTCTTCAAAATAAAGCTGAAAGAGACATCATCGAAGATATAGTTTCTGCCTTCAACACAGAAGTAGTAAGCAAGTATGAGCAACTGCCAAAGGGTATGTATGTTAGTTCTGAAATAATTATATAGTCCTTTCATTGAAATAATATTGTTACACAGTGGAAGGCGACAATCACGTGTCTACCTTCTGTCCTTCTAACTCCACATAAAATCATACAATTAATGAGGAATAAACGTGATTCTTTTATGATGACATAGATGTGGAACTAAAAGTCATTCTCTTATGATGACATACATGGAGAACTAAACATTATTCTCTTATCACGACATCTATTGAGAACTAAACATGATTCTCTTATGACATATATGAAGAACTAAACATGATACTCTTATCATGACATATATGAAGAACTAAACGTGATTTTCTTATCACGACATCTATGGAGAACTAAACGTGATTCTCTTATCATGACATCTATGGAGAACTAAACATGATTCTCTTATCATGACATCTATGGGGAACTAAACATGATTCTCCTACCATGACATATATGGAGAACTAAACATGATTCGCTTATCATGACATATATGAAGAACTAAACGTGATTTTCTTATCACGACATCTATGGAGAGCTAAACGTGATTCTCTTATCATGACATCTATGGAGAACTAAACATGATTCTCTTATCATGACATCTATGGAGAACTGACCATGATTCTCTTGTGACACATATAGAGAACAAAACATGATTCTCTTATCATGACATATATGAAGAACTAAACGTGATTTTCTTATCATGACATCTATGGAGAACTAAACATGATTCTCTTATCATGACATCCATGGGGAACTAAACATGATTCTCTTATCATGACATATATGGAACTCTAAACATGATTCTCTTATCATGACATATATGGTGAACTAAACATGATTCTCTTATCACGACATCTATGGAGAACTGACCATGATTCTCTTATCACGACATCTATGGAGAACTGACCATGATTCTCTTGTGACACATATAGAGAACAAAACATGATTCTCTCATCATGACATCTCTGGAGAACTAAACATGATTCTCTTATCATGACATATATGAAGAACTTAACGTGATTCTCTTATGACATCAATGAAGAACTAAACATGATTCTCTTATCATGAAATATATGAAGAACTAAACGTGATTTTCTTATCATCACATCTATGGAGAACTAAACATGATTCTCTTATCATGACATCCATGGGGAACTAAACATGATTCTCTTATCATGACATCTATCGAGAACTAAACATGATTCTCTCATCATGACATCTATGGAGAACTAAACATGATTCTCTTACCACGACATATATGGAGAACTAAACATGATTCTCTTATCATGACATCTATGGAGAACTAAACATGATTCTCTTATGACATCAATGAAGAACTAAACATGATTCTCTTATCATGAAATATATGAAGAACTCAACATGATTCTCTCATCATGACATCTATGGAGAACTGACCATGATTCTCTTATCACGACATCTATGGAGAACTGACCATGATTCTCTTGTGACACATAAAGAGAACAAAACATGATTCTCTTATCATGACATATATGAAGAACTAAATGTGATTTTTTTATCATGACATCTCTGGAGAACTAAACATGATTCTCTTATCATGACATCCATGGGGAACTAAACATGATTCTCTTATCATGACATATATGGAACTCTAAACATGATTCTCTTATCATGACATATATGGTGAACTAAACATGATTCTCTTATCATGACATCTATGGAGAACTATTCATGATTCTCTTATCATGACATCTATGGAGAACTAAACATGATTCTCTTATCATGACATCTATCGAGAACTAAACATGATTCTCTCATCATGACATCTATGGAGAACTAAACATGATTCTCTTACCACGACATATATGGAGAACTAAACATGATTCTCTTATCATGACATCTATGGAGAACTAAACATGATTCTCTTTTGACATCAATGAAGAACTAAACATGATTCTCTTTTGACATCAATGAAGAACTCAACATGATTCTCTTATCATGAAATATATGGAGAACTAAACATGATTCTCTCATCATGACATCTATGGAGAACTAAACATGATTCTCTCATCATGACATCTATGAAGAACTAAACATGATTCTCTTACCATGACATTTATGAAGAACTTAATATGATTCTCTTATCACGACATCTATGAAGAGCTAAACATGATTCTCTTATCACGACATCTATGGAGAACTGACCATGATTCTCTTGTGACACATATAGAGAACAAAACATGATTCTCTCATCATGACATCTCTGGAGAACTAAACATGATTCTCTTATCATGACATATATGAAGAACTAAACATGATTTTCTTATCACGACATCTATGGAGAGCTAAACGTGATTCTCTTATCATGACATCTATGGAGAACTAAACATGATTCTCTTATCATGACATCTCTGGAGAACTAAACCTGATTCTCGTATCATGACATACAAGGAGAACTAAACATGATTCTCTTATCATGACATCTATTGAGAACTAAACATGATTTTCTTATGAAATATATCAAGAACTAAACATGATTATCTTATCATGAAATATATGAAGAACTAAACATGATTCTCTTATCATGACATCTATGGAGAACTAAACATGATTCTCTTATCATGACATCTATGGATAACTAAACATGATTCTCTTATCATGACATCTCTGGAGAACTAAACCTGATTCTCGTATCATGACATACAAGGAGAACTAAACATGATTCTCTTATCATGACATCTATTGAGAACTAAACATGATTTTCTTATGAAATATATCAAGAACTAAACATGATTCTCTTATCATGAAATATATGAAGAACTAAACATGATTCTCTTATCATGACATCTATGGAGAACTAAACATGATTCTCTTATCATGACATCTATGGAGAACTAAACATGATTCTCTTATCATGACATCTCTGGAGTACTAAACCTGATTCTCGTATCATGACATACAAGGAGAACTAAACATGATTCTCTTATCATGACATCTATTGAGAACTAAACATGATTTTCTTATGAAATATATCAAGAACTAAACATGATTCTCTTATCATGACATATATGAAGAACTAAACGTGATTTTCTTATCACGACATCTATGGAGAGCTAAACGTGATTCTCTAATCATGACATCTATGGAGAACTAAACATGATTCTCTTATCACCACATCTCTGGAGAACTAAACATGATTCTCGTATCATGACATACAAGGAGAACTAAACATGATTCTCTTATCATGACATCTATTGAGAACTAAACATGATTTTCTTATGAAATATATCAAGAACTAAACATGATTCTCTAATCATGACATATATTAAGAACTTAACGTGATTCTCTTATCATGAAATATATGAAGAACTAAACATGATTCTCTCATCATGACATCTATGGAGAACTAACATGATTCTCTTACCATGACATTTATGAAGAACTTAATATGATTGTCTTATCTTGACATCTATGAAGAAGTAAACATGATTCTCTTATCATGAAATATATGAAGAACTTAACATGATTCTCTTATCACGACATTTATGGAGAACTAAACATGATTCTCTTGTGACACATATAGAGAACAAAACATGATTCTCTCATCATGACATCTCTGGAGAACTAAACATGATTCTCTTATCATGACATATATGAAGAACTAAACGTGATTCTCTTATGACATCAATGAAGAACTAAACATGATTCTCTTATCATGAAATATATGAAGAACTAAACATGATTCTCTTATCATGACATCTATGGGGAACTAAACATGATTCTCTTATCATGACATATATGAAGAACTAAACATGATTTTCTTATCACAACATCTATGGAGAGCTAAACATGATTCTCTTATCATGACATCTATGGAGAACTAAACATGATTCTCTTATCATGACATCTATTGGGAACTAAACATGATTCTCTTATCATGACATATATGGAGAAATACACTTGATTCTCTAATGACATCTCTGGAGAACTAAACATGATTCTCGTATCATGACATCTCTGGAGAACTAAACATGATTCTCTTATCATGACATCTATTGAAAAATAAACATGATTCTCTTATGACATCTATCGAGAACTAAACATGATTCTCGTATCATGACATACATGGAGAACTAAACATGATTCTCTTATCATGACATCTATGGAGAACTAAACATGATTCTCTTATGACATATATGAAGAACTAAACATGATTCTCTTAAGATGACATATATGAAGAAATACACTTGATTCTCTAATGACATCTATTGAGAACTAAACATGATTCTCTTATCATGACATATATGGATAACTAAACATGATTCTCCTATAATGACATATATGAAGAACTAAACGTGATTTTCTTATCATGACATCTATGGAGAACTAAACATGATTCTCTTACCATGACATTTATGGAGAAATACACTTCATTCTCTAATGACATCTATTGAGAACTAAACATGATTCTCTTATCATGACAAATATGGAGAACTAAACATGATTCTCTTATCATGACATCTATGAAGAACTACTCAAGATTCTCTTATCTTGACATCTATGGAGAACTAAACATGGTTCTCTTATCATGACATCAATGAAGAACTAAACATGATTCTCTTATCACGACATCTATGGAGAACTAAACGTCATTCCCTTGTGACACATATAGAGAACAAAACATGATTCTCTCATCATGACATATATGAAGAACTAAACGTGATTCTCTCATGACATCAATGAAGAACTAAACATGATTCTCTTATCATGAAATATATGAAGAACTAAACATGATTCTCTTATCATGACATCTATGGAGAACTAAACATGATTCTCGTATCATGACATCTATGGAGAACTAAACATGTTTCTCTTATCATGACATATATGAAGAACTAAACGTGATTTTCTTATCACGACATCTATGGAGAGCTAAACGTGATTCTCTTATCATGACATCTATGGAGAACTAAACATGATTCTCTTATCATGACATCTATGGGGAACTAAACCTGATTCTCTTACCATGACATATATGGAGAAATACACTTGATCCTCTAATGACATCTCTTGAGAACTGAACCTAATTCTGGTATCATGACATATATGGAGAACTAAACATGATTCTCTTATCATGACATCTATTGAGAACTAAACATGATTCTCTTATGACATATATGAAGAACTAAACATGATTCTCTTATCGTGACATATATGAAGAACTAAACGTGATTCTCTTATCATGACATCTATGGAGAACTAAACATGATTCTCTTACCATGACATTTATGAAGAACTTAATATGATTCTCTTATCTTGACATCTATGAAGAACTAAACATGATTCTCTGATCATGAAATATATGAAGAACTAAACATGATTCTCTTATCACGACATCTATGGAGAACTAAACGTGATTCTCTTGTGACACATATAGAGAACAAAACATGATTCTCTCATCATGACATATATGAAGAACTAAACGTGATTCTCTCATGACATCAATGAAGAACTAAACATGATTCTCTTATCATGAAATATATGAAGAACTAAACATGATTCTCTTATCATGACATCTATGGAGAACTAAACATGATTCTCGTATCATGACATCAATGAAGAACTAAACATGATTCTCTTATCATGAAATATATGAAGAACTAAACATGATTCTCTTATCATGACATCTATGGAGAACTAAACATGATTCTCGTATCATGACATCTATGGAGAACTAAACATGATTCTCTTATCATGACATATATGAAGAACTAAACGTGATTTTCTTATCACGACATCTATGGAGAGCTAAACGTGATTCTCTTATCATGACATCTATGGAGAACTAAACATGATTCTCTTATCATGACATCTATGGGGAACTAAACCTGATTCTCTTACCATGACATATATGGAGAAATACACTTGATTCTCTAATGACATCTCTTGAGAACTGAACCTAATTCTGGTATCATGACATATATGGAGAACTAAACATGATTCTCTTATCATGACATCTATTGAGAACTAAACATGATTCTCTTATGACATATATGAAGAACTAAACATGATTCTCTTATCGTGACATATATGAAGAACTAAACCTGATTCTCTTATCATGACATCTATGGAGAACTAAACATGATTCTCTCATCATGACATCTATGGAGAACTAAACATGATTCTCTTACCATGACATTTATGAAGAACTTAATATGATTCTCTTATCTTGACATCTATGAAGAACTAAACATGATTCTCTTATCATGAAATATATGAAGAACTAAACATGATTCTCTTATCACGACATCTATGGAGAACTAAACGTGATTCTCTTGTGACACATATAGAGAACAAAACATGATTCTCTTATCATGACATCTCTGGAGAACTAAACATGATTCTCTTATAATAACATATATGAAGAACTAAACGTGATTCTCTTATGACATCAATGAAGAACTAAACATGATTCTCTTATCATGACATCTATGGGGAACTAAACATGATTCTCTTATCATGACATATATGGAGAAATACACTTGATTCTCTAATGACATCTCTGGAGAACTAAACATGATTCTCGTATCATGACATACATGGAGAACTAAACATGATTCTCTTATCATGACATCTGTTGAGAACTAAACATGATTCTCTTATCATGACATCTATGGAGAACTAAACATGATTCTCTTATGACATATCTGAAGAACTAAACGTGATTTTCTAATCATGACATCTATGGAGAGCTAAACGTGATTCTCTTATCGTGACATCTATGGAGAACTAATCATGATTCTCTTATCATGACATCTATGGAGAACTAAACATGATTATCTTATCATGACATATATGAAGAACTAAACGTGATTTTCTTATCACGACATCTATGGAGAGCTAAACGTGATTCTCTTATCATGACATCTATGTTTAACTAATCATGATTCTCTTATCATGACATATATGAAGAACTAAACATGATTCTCTTATCATGACATATAAAGAGAAATACACTTGATTCTCTAATGACATCTATTGAGAACTAAACATGATTCTCTTATCATGACATCTCTGGAGAACTGAACCTGATTCTCTTATCATGATATATATGGAGAACTAAACATGATTCTATTATCATGACAAAAATGAGGAACTAAACATGATTTTCTTATCATGACAAATATGGAGAACTAAACATGAATCTCTTATCATGACATCCATGGGGAACTAAACATGATTCTCTTACCATGACATATATGGAGAAAAACACTTGATTCTCTAATGACATCTATTGAGAACTAAACATGATTCTCTTATCATGACAAATATGGAGAACTAAACATGATTCTCTTATCATGACATCTATGAAGAACTACTCATGATTCTCTTATGACATCAATGAAGAACTAAACATTATTCTCTTATCACGACCTATATGGAGTTCTAAACATGATTCTCTTATCATGACATATATGAAGAACTAAACATGATTCTCTCATCATGACATCTATGGAGAACTAAACATGATTCTCTCATCATGACATCTATGGAGAACTAAACATGATTCTCTTACCATGACATTTATGAAGAACTTAATATGATTGTCTTATCTTGACATCTATGAAGAACTAAACATGATTCTCTTATCATGAAATATATGAAGAACTAAACATGATTCTCTTATCACGACATCTATGGAGAACTAAACGTGATTCTCTTGTGACACATATAGAGAACAAAACATGATTCTCTCATTATGGCATCTCTGGAGAACTAAACATGATTCTCTTATCATGACATATATGAAGAACTAAACGTGATTCTCTTATGACATCAATGAAGAACTAAACATGATTCTCTTATCATGAAATATATGAAGAACTAAACATGATTCTCTTATCATGACATCTATGGAGAACTAAACATGATTCTCTTATCATGACATCTATGGAGAACTAAACATGATTCTCTTATCATGACATATATGAAGAACTAAACGTGATTTTCTTATCACGACATCTATGGAGAGCTAAACGTGATTCTCTTATCATGACATCTATGGAGAACTAAACATGATTCTCTTATCATGACATCTATGGAGAACTAAACCTGATTCTCGTATCATGACATACAAGGAGAACTAAACATGATTCTCTTATCATGACATCTATTGAGAACTAAACATGATTTTCTTATGAAATATATCAAGAACTAAACATGATTCTCTTATCATGACATATATGGAGAACTTAACGTGATTCTCTTATCATGAAATATATGAAGAACTAAACACGATTCTCTCATCATGACATCTATTGAGAACTAAACATGATTCTCTTATGAAATATAGGAAGAACTAAACATGATCTCTTATCATGACATATATGAAGAACTAAACGTGATTCTCTTATCATGAAATATATGAAGAAATAAACATGATTCTCTTATGACATCTATGGAGAACTAAACATGATTCTCTCATCATGACATCTATGGAGAACTAAACATGATTCTCTTACCATGACATTTATGAAGAACTTAATATGATTGTCTTATCTTGACATCTATGAAGAACTAAACATGATTCTCTTATCATGAAATATATGAAGAACTAAACATGATTCTCTTATCACGACATCTATGGAGAACTAAACGTGATTCTCTTGTGACACATATAGAGAACAAAACATGATTCTCTCATCATGACATCTCTGGAGAACTAAACATGATTCTCTTATGACATATATGAAGAACTAAACGTGATTCTCTTATGACATCAATGAAGAACTAAACATGATTCTCTTATCATGAAATATATGAAGAACTAAACATGATTCTCTTATCATGACATCTATGGAGAACTAAACATGTTTCTCTTATCATGACATCTATGGAGAACTAAACATGATTCTCTTATCATGACATATATGAAGAACTAAACGTGATTTTCTTATCACGACATCTATGGAGAGCTAAACGTGATTCTCTTATCATGACATCTATGGAGAACTAAACATGATTCTCTTATTATGACATCTATGGAGAACTAAACCTGATTCTCGTATCATGACATCTATGGAGAACTAAACATGATTCTCTTATCATGACATCTATTGAGAACTAAACATGATTTTCTTATGAAATATATCAAGAACTAAACATGATTCTCTTATCATGACATATATGAAGAACTAAACGTGATTTTCTTATCACGACATCTATGGAGAGCTAAACGTGATTCTCTTATCATGACATCTATGGAGAACTAAACATGATTCTCTTATGAAATATATCAAGAACTAAACGTGATTCTCTTATCATGAAATATATGAAGAACTAAACATGATTCTCTCATCATGACATCTATGGAGAACTAACATGATTCTCTTACCATGACATTTATGAAGAACTTAATATGATTGTCTTATCTTGACATCTATGAAGAAGTAAACATGATTCTCTTATCATGAAATATATGAAGAACTTAACATGATTCTCTTATCACGACATTTATGGAGAACTAAACGTGATTCTCTTGTGACACATATAGAGAACAAAACATGATTCTCTCATCATGACATCTCTGGAGAACTAAACATGATTCTCTTATCATGACATATATGAAGAACTAAACGTGATTCTCTTATGACATCAATGAAGAACTAAACATGATTCTCTTATCATGAAATATATGAAGAACTAAACATGATTCTCTTATCATGACATCTATGGAGAACTAAACATGATTCTCTTATCATGACATATATGAAGAACTAAACATGATTTTCTTATCACAACATCTATGGAGAGCTAAACATGATTCTCTTATCATGACATCTATGGAGAACTAAACATGATTCTCTTATCATGACATCTATTGGGAACTAAACATGATTCTCTTATCATGACATATATGGAGAAATACACTTGATTCTCTAATGACATCTCTGGAGAACTAAACATGATTCTCGTATCATGACATCTCTGGAGAACTAAACATGATTCTCTTATCATGACATCTATTGAAAAATAAACATGATTCTCTTATGACATCTATCGAGAACTAAACATGATTCTCGTATCATGACATACATGGAGAACTAAACATGATTCTCTTATCATGACATCTATGGAGAACTAAACATGATTCTCTTATGACATATATGAAGAACTAAACATGATTCTCTTAAGATGACATATATGAAGAAATACACTTGATTCTCTAATGACATCTATTGAGAACTAAACATGATTCTCTTATCATGACATATATGGATAACTAAACATGATTCTCCTATAATGACATATATGAAGAACTAAACGTGATTTTCTTATCATGACATCTATGGAGAACTAAACATGATTCTCTTACCATGACATATATGGAGAAATACACTTCATTCTCTAATGACATCTATTGAGAACTAAACATGATTCTCTTATCATGACAAATATGGAGAACTAAACATGATTCTCTTATCATGACATCTATGAAGAACTACTCAAGATTCTCTTATCTTGACATCTATGGAGAACTAAACATGGTTCTCTTATCATGACATCAATGAAGAACTAAACATGATTCTCTTATCACGACATCTATGGAGAACTAAACGTCATTCCCTTGTGACACATATAGAGAACAAAACATGATTCTCTCATCATGACATATATGAAGAACTAAACGTGATTCTCTCATGACATCAATGAAGAACTAAACATGATTCTCTTATCATGAAATATATGAAGAACTAAACATGATTCTCTTATCATGACATCTATGGAGAACTAAACATGATTCTCGTATCATGACATCTATGGAGAACTAAACATGTTTCTTTTATCATGACATATATGAAGAACTAAACGTGATTTTCTTATCACGACATCTATGGAGAGCTAAACGTGATTCTCTTATCATGACATCTATGGAGAACTAAACATGATTCTCTTATCATGACATCTATGGGGAACTAAACCTGATTCTCTTACCATGACATATATGGAGAAATACACTTGATCCTCTAATGACATCTCTTGAGAACTGAACCTAATTCTGGTATCATGACATATATGGAGAACTAAACATGATTCTCTTATCATGACATCTATTGAGAACTAAACATGATTCTCTTATGACATATATGAAGAACTAAACATGATTCTCTTATCGTGACATATATGAAGAACTAAACGTGATTCTCTTATCATGACATCTATGGAGAACTAAACATGATTCTCTTACCATGACATTTATGAAGAACTTAATATGATTCTCTTATCTTGACATCTATGAAGAACTAAACATGATTCTCTGATCATGAAATATATGAAGAACTAAACATGATTCTCTTATCACGACATCTATGGAGAACTAAACGTGATTCTCTTGTGACACATATAGAGAACAAAACATGATTCTCTCATCATGACATATATGAAGAACTAAACGTGATTCTCTCATGACATCAATGAAGAACTAAACATGATTCTCTTATCATGAAATATATGAAGAACTAAACATGATTCTCTTATCATGACATCTATGGAGAACTAAACATGATTCTCGTATCATGACATCAATGAAGAACTAAACATGATTCTCTTATCATGAAATATATGAAGAACTAAACATGATTCTCTTATCATGACATCTATGGAGAACTAAACATGATTCTCGTATCATGACATCTATGGAGAACTAAACATGATTCTCTTATCATGACATATATGAAGAACTAAACGTGATTTTCTTATCACGACATCTATGGAGAGCTAAACGTGATTCTCTTATCATGACATCTATGGAGAACTAAACATGATTCTCTTATCATGACATCTATGGGGAACTAAACCTGATTCTCTTACCATGACATATATGGAGAAATACACTTGATTCTCTAATGACATCTCTTGAGAACTGAACCTAATTCTGGTATCATGACATATATGGAGAACTAAACATGATTCTCTTATCATGACATCTATTGAGAACTAAACATGATTCTCTTATGACATATATGAAGAACTAAACATGATTCTCTTATCGTGACATATATGAAGAACTAAACCTGATTCTCTTATCATGACATCTATGGAGAACTAAACATGATTCTCTCATCATGACATCTATGGAGAACTAAACATGATTCTCTTACCATGACATTTATGAAGAACTTAATATGATTCTCTTATCTTGACATCTATGAAGAACTAAACATGATTCTCTTATCATGAAATATATGAAGAACTAAACATGATTCTCTTATCATGACATATATGAAGAACTAAACGTGATTTTCTTATCACGACATCTATGGAGAGCTAAACGTGATTCTCTTATCATGACATCTATGGAGAACTAAACATGATTCTCTTATTATGACATCTATGGAGAACTAAACCTGATTCTCGTATCATGACATCTATGGAGAACTAAACATGATTCTCTTATCATGACATCTATTGAGAACTAAACATGATTTTCTTATGAAATATATCAAGAACTAAACATGATTCTCTTATCATGACATATATGAAGAACTAAACGTGATTTTCTTATCACGACATCTATGGAGAGCTAAACGTGATTCTCTTATCATGACATCTATGGAGAACTAAACATGATTCTCTTATCATGACATCTTTGGATAACTAAACATGATTCTCGTATCATGACATACAAGGAGAACTAAACATGATTCTCTTATCATGACATCTATTGAGAACTAAACATGATTTTCTTATGAAATATATCAAGAACTTAACATGATTCTCTTATCATGACATATATGAAGAACTTAACGTGATTCTCTGATCATGAAATATATGAAGAACTAAACATGATTCTCTCATCATGACATCTATTGAGAACTAAACATGATTCTCTTATGAAATATATGAAGAACTAAACATGATTCTCTTATCATGACATATATGAAGAACTAAACGTGATTCTCTTATCATGAAATATATGAAGAAATAAACATGATTCTCTTATGACATCTTTGAGAACTAAACATGATTCTCTCATCATGACATCTATGGAGAACTAAACATGATTCTCTTACCATGACATTTATGAAGAACTTAATATGATTGTCTTATCTTGACATCTATGAAGAACTAAACATGATTCTCTTATCATGAAATATATGAAGAACTAAACATGATTCTCTTATCACGACATCTATGGAGAACTAAACGTGATTCTCTTGTGACGCATATAGAGAACAAAACATGATTCTCTCATCATGACATCTCTGGAGAACTAAACATGATTCTCTTATCATGACATATATGAAGAACTAAACGTGATTCTCTTATGACATCAATGAAGAACTAAACATGATTCTCTTATCATGAAATATATGAAGAACTAAACATGATTCTCTTATCATGACATCTATGGAGAACTAAACATGATTCTCGTATCATGACATCTATGGAGAACTAAACATGATTCTCTTATCATGACATATATGAAGAACTAAACGTGATTTTCTTATCACGACATCTATGGAGAGCTAAACGTGATTCTCTTATCATGACATCTATGAAGAACTACACATGATTCTCTTATCATGACATCTATGGGGAACTAAACATGATTCTCTTATCATGACATATATGGAGAAATACACTCGATTCTCTAATGACATCTCTCGAGAACTAAACATGATTCTCGTATCATGACATCTATGGAGAACTAAACATGATTCTCTTATCATGACATCTATTGAGAACTAAACATGATTCTCTTATCATGACATCTATTGAGAACTAAACATGATTCTCTTATGACATATATGAAGAACTAAACATGATTCTCTTATCATGACATATATGAAGAACTAAACATGATTCTCTTATCATGACATCTATGGAGAACTAAACATGATTCTCTTACCATGACATATATGGAGAAATACACTTGATTCTCTAATGACATCTATTGAGAGCTAAACATGATTCTCTTATCATGACATCTATGGAGAACTAAACATGATTCTCTTATCATGACATATATGAAGAACTAAACGTGATTTTCTTATCTATGGGGAACTAAACATGATTCTCTTACCATGACATATATGGAGAAATACACATGATTCTCTAATGACATCTATTGAGAGCTAAACATGATTCTCTTATCATGACATCTATGGAGAACTAAACATGATTCTCTTATCATGAAATATATGAAGAACTAAACATGATTCTCTTATCATGACATCTATGGAGAACTAAACATGTTTCTCTTATCATGACATCTATGGAGAACTAAACATGATTCTCTTATCATGACATATATGAAGAACTAAACGTGATTTTCTTATCACGACATCTATGGAGAGCTAAACGTGATTCTCTTATCATGACATCTATGGAGAACTAAACATGATTCTCTTATTATGACATCTATGGAGAACTAAACCTGATTCTCGTATCATGACATCTATGGAGAACTAAACATGATTCTCTTATCATGACATCTATTGAGAACTAAACATGATTTTCTTATGAAATATATCAAGAACTAAACATGATTCTCTTATCATGACATATATGAAGAACTAAACGTGATTTTCTTATCACGACATCTATGGAGAGCTAAACGTGATTCTCTTATCATGACATCTATGGAGAACTAAACATGATTCTCTTATCATGACATCTTTGGATAACTAAACATGATTCTCGTATCATGACATACAAGGAGAACTAAACATGATTCTCTTATCATGACATCTATTGAGAACTAAACATGATTTTCTTATGAAATATATCAAGAACTTAACATGATTCTCTTATCATGACATATATGAAGAACTTAACGTGATTCTCTGATCATGAAATATATGAAGAACTAAACATGATTCTCTCATCATGACATCTATTGAGAACTAAACATGATTCTCTTATGAAATATATGAAGAACTAAACATGATTCTCTTATCATGACATATATGAAGAACTAAACGTGATTCTCTTATCATGAAATATATGAAGAAATAAACATGATTCTCTTATGACATCTTTGAGAACTAAACATGATTCTCTCATCATGACATCTATGGAGAACTAAACATGATTCTCTTACCATGACATTTATGAAGAACTTAATATGATTGTCTTATCTTGACATCTATGAAGAACTAAACATGATTCTCTTATCATGAAATATATGAAGAACTAAACATGATTCTCTTATCACGACATCTATGGAGAACTAAACGTGATTCTCTTGTGACGCATATAGAGAACAAAACATGATTCTCTCATCATGACATCTCTGGAGAACTAAACATGATTCTCTTATCATGACATATATGAAGAACTAAACGTGATTCTCTTATGACATCAATGAAGAACTAAACATGATTCTCTTATCATGAAATATATGAAGAACTAAACATGATTCTCTTATCATGACATCTATGGAGAACTAAACATGATTCTCGTATCATGACATCTATGGAGAACTAAACATGATTCTCTTATCATGACATATATGAAGAACTAAACGTGATTTTCTTATCACGACATCTATGGAGAGCTAAACGTGATTCTCTTATCATGACATCTATGAAGAACTACACATGATTCTCTTATCATGACATCTATGGGGAACTAAACATGATTCTCTTATCATGACATATATGGAGAAATACACTCGATTCTCTAATGACATCTCTCGAGAACTAAACATGATTCTCGTATCATGACATCTATGGAGAACTAAACATGATTCTCTTATCATGACATCTATTGAGAACTAAACATGATTCTCTTATCATGACATCTATTGAGAACTAAACATGATTCTCTTATGACATATATGAAGAACTAAACATGATTCTCTTATCATGACATATATGAAGAACTAAACATGATTCTCTTATCATGACATCTATGGAGAACTAAACATGATTCTCTTACCATGACATATATGGAGAAATACACTTGATTCTCTAATGACATCTATTGAGAGCTAAACATGATTCTCTTATCATGACATCTATGGAGAACTAAACATGATTCTCTTATCATGACATATATGAAGAACTAAACGTGATTTTCTTATCTATGGGGAACTAAACATGATTCTCTTACCATGACATATATGGAGAAATACACATGATTCTCTAATGACATCTATTGAGAACTAAACATGATTCTCTTATCATGACATCTATGGAGAACTACTCATGATTCTCTTATGACATCAATGAAGAACTAAACATGATTCTCTTACCATGACATCTATGGAGATCTAAACATGATTCTCTTATCATGACATATATGGAGAACTAAACAATGATTTTCTTATCATGACATCTATGGAGAACTATACATGATTCTCTTATGACATCTATGGAGAACTAAACATGATTCTCTTATCATGACATCTATGAAGAACTACTCTTGATTCTCTTATGACATCAATGAAGAACTAAACATGATTCTCTTACCATGACATCTATGGAGATCTAAACATGATTCTCTTATCATGACATATATGGTGAACTAAACAATGATTCTCTTATCATGACATCTATTGAGAACTATACATGATTCTCTTATGACATCTATGGAGAACTAAACATGATTCTCTTATGACATCTATGGAGAACTACTCATGATTCTCTTACCACGACATATATGGAGAACTAAACATGATTCTCTTATCATGACATCTATGGAGAACTACTCATGATTCTCTTATGATATCAATGGAGAACTAAACATGATTCTCTTATCATGAAATATATGAAGAACTAAACATGATTCTCTTATGACATCTATGGAGAACTAAACATGATTTTCTCATCATGACATCTATGGAGAACTAAACATGATTCTCTTACCATGACATTTATGAGGAACTTAATATGATTGTCTTATCTTGACATCTATGGAGAACTAAACGTGATTCTCTTGTGACACATATAGAGAACAAAACATGATTTTCTCATCATGACATCTCTGGAGAACTAAACATGATTTACTTATCATGACATATATGAAGAACTAAACGTGATTCTCTTATGACATCAATGAAGAACTAAACATGATTCTCTTATCATGAAATATATGAAGAACTAAACATGATTCTCTTACCATGACATCTATGGAGAACTAAACATGATTCTCTTATCATGACATCTATGGAGAACTAAACATGATTCTCTTACCATGACATCTATGGAGAACTAAACGTGATTCTCTTATGACATCAATGAAGAACTAAGCATGATTCTCTTATCATGAAATATATGAAGAACTAAACATGATTCTCTTACCATGACATCTATGGAGAACTAAACATGATTCTCTTATCATGACATCTATGGAGAACTTAACATGATTCTCTTATCATGACATATATGAAGAACTAAACATGATTTTCTTATCACGACATCTATGGAGAACTAAACGTGATTCTCTTATCATGACATCTATGGAGAACTAAACATGATTCTCTTATCATGACATCTATTGGGAACTAAACATGATTCTCTTACCATGACATATATGGAGAAATACACTTGATTCTCTAATGACATCTATGGAGAACTAAACATGATTCTCTTATCATGACATATATGAAGAACTAAACGTGATTCACTTATGACATCTATGAAGAACTAAACATGATTCTCTTATCATGACGTCTATGGAGAACTAAACGTGATTCTCTTATCATGACATCTATAGAGAACAACTCATGATTCTCTTATCATGACATCTATGGAGAACTAAACGTGATTCTCTTATGACATCTATGGAGAACTAAACATGATTCTCTTATCATGACATCTATGGAGAACTAAACATGATTCTCTTATCATGACATATATGAAGAACTTAATATGATTGTCCTTTCATGACATCTATGGAGAACTAAACATGATTCTCTTATCATGACATCTATGGAGAACTAAAGATACGACATACGAGGACTAGCTGAAAAGTTCTAAGCCTAACTGTGAAAGACCCATACCAATTCGATGTTTTTCATTTATTTCTCCACATAGGCCCCTTCCAGGTTTACACACTTTTGCCAGCGATGCTGCAAGGCCTGGATGTCGATCAAGAAAAAAATTTCTTCAGCCACCCTAAAAAAGTCATTCACAGCGGAAATGACGTCCTCATTACTAGGAAAATGGCGACCGGCTAGTTCCTTTTTCATTTTGGGAAACAGGTGGAAGTCTGACGGGGCCAAATCGGGTGAATAAGGGGGATGGTCAATGAGTACGAAGCTACAATCATGGATCGCTGACATGGCAACCACTGATTTGTGAACAGGAGCATTGTCTTGGTGGAACAGGACTCCTTTAGTGAGCATTCCCCGTCGCTTAGCTTTGATAGCTTCATGCAACTGTCTCAGTAGGTCAGCATAATATCTTCCATTGATAGTTTGGCCTTTTTCAAGATAGTCAATCAGCAGAATACCCTTGGAATCCCAAAAGAGTGAAGCCATCACCTTTCCAGCAGAAGGAACCGACTTGGCTTTTTGGGGGGCTGGTGATTCCGGATGCTCCCATTGTTTCGACTGAATTTTGGTTTCTGGTTGAAAGTGATGAATCCAGGTCTCATCCATGGTTACAAATCGGACCAAAAAATCAATGGGATCTGCTTCAAAACGGCATAAATTGTCACGGGACGTTAGGAATCTGACACATTTCTGATCCGCTGTCAAGAGCTTTGGCACCCATCTTGCAGAAACTTTTGTCATTCCCAACTCATTGGTGATAATGTGCTCAACCCTCTCATGAGAGATGCGCACAACACTGGCAATATGTCGAGTGGTCAATCGTCGATCAGCCATCACCATGTCATGCACCCGGGTAATGTTTTCCGGAATGGTTGCTGTTGAAGGCCTTCCTGGACGCGGGTCATCGTCAAGGCTCTCTCTGACACGCTTGAATTCCACAGCCCTCTTCTTTACACTGGAAAAGGAAGGGGCATCATCCCCTACAGTTGCAGTTCTTATGTCTATGATTCATTAAATGATTGTACTTGTTGGTGGCAAAAGTTTGTTTGAGATATCCCACTTAGGCTTAGAACTTTTCAGCCAGCTCTTGTATATAGAGAACTAAACAGGATTCTCTTATCATGACATCTATGGAGAACTACACATGATTCTCTTACCATGACATCTATGGAGAACTAAACAGGATTCTCTTACCATGACATCTATGGAGAACAACTCATTATTCTCTTATCATGACATATATGAAGAACTAAACATGATTCTCTTATCATGACATCTATGGAGAACTAAACATGATTCTCTTACCATGACATCCATGGAGAACAACTCATGATTCTCTTATCATGACATCTATGGAGAACTAAACATGATTCTCTTATCATGACATCTATGGAGAACTAAACAGGATTCTCTTACCATGACATCTATGGAGAACTAAACAGGATTCTCTTACCATGACATCTATGGAGAACAACTCATGATTCTCTTATCATGACATTATATGGAGAACTAAACATGATTCTCTTATCATGACATCTATGGAGAACTAAACATGATTCCCTTATCATGACATCTATGGAGAACTAAACATGATTCTCTCATGGAATAGTTGAAATTAAAGAAACTATGGTAGGTACATGATCACGAATGTTGGAATGAACCACTAACTACAGGAGCATGTACACACTTTGATAAGAACCACCAAGATGGGTCCACGTTATATCTATAAAGACCATGAATATTGGTCAACGACAACGGAAAGTAAGTGTGTCTTGCTCCATTGAACGAAAAGCCTACACTGACTATTTTAATGCATCAAGTGTAGAAATCAGTTGTAGCAAGTGCAACGAAAGCCACGATCCGTTTTCCGTGGTGTTTATAGAAATTGTTCATGTTTCATGAACCGAAACCAATGCTCACACATAACATATTTCAGATGGTAATTTTTAGCTCACCTAATTGTTTGTCAGTCATTCGGTGTGCATTATATGTCATGCATAATAAATGTCTTCTCCTCATGAACCACTCATCTCATGAGGCTGAGATTTCACTTACTTGTTCCAACAAATGATGACATTCAAATTTTTTCAAAAGGTCTATTTGTGTCCATTACTTGGTCATTTTTGTAAAACATGTCTTGAAAATTGGTACATGTGTAGTTAGTGGTGGGGTTCAATATATACTCCTCGAAAAAGTAGGGATCGTGAAATATATATGCTAAACCAGAAGTTGTTATCAATAAAGTTGACGTTCTTATTATCACCAACCTCTAGAATGCCAATCAAACAGTTGATACCAAGTATTAGAACAAAGATAAGTGTCGATGCCCAAACATTATATGCAAGAACATATTAAATAGAACGTAATTAATTAGACATATATTATATTAGTTAATCAAATATCATTTAATTGAAGAAATTCTTTTAGATTATCATTATTAGTACCTTACAAAAACTGTCCAAATTGTTCCCATTGCAAAATCAAAGAAACATTCTTGTCTAGACATATATTTTGATTATTGTCCATAAAATTATGATTTCCTTTACATATATTGCATGTGCGTGCGTACGTGCATGCATGCATGTCATGTAAGTTATCAAATGACATGTTATACAACCTGATTGCTATAAAAGTTCTGTTCCCAGAAGATTATGAATGTGTTATTTAAATTGGCAATATAGCAGTACAGAAAACACTGTGGTCATTCAGAAACAAAGTATAACAAAGTGATGGGTTAAACTAAGAACTCAAAAGAAAAAATATCAACGTTCAAATGTTGGTGGGTATATCCTGCTAGAACAGAGTACTACAACCAGCCACACACATGTATGTAGTGAAATAAGCTTTAATGTTGACATTAAACCCCATTTCACCTCACCTTGTACCTGTGGTTAGTATGTAGACTAGTAGAGCTTATGACTGCCTGACTTTTGTGAAGCAGCCTCATGTAGATGAAAATGCCAGGCCTGTTTTTCAAATGTTTTTGAATTTTGAAACTATGTTGTGCTTGGATATCTTAGGTATACCATATCAAGTATGTCACCTCACATTGATGTATCATGTCATTGTCATGCTGAAGGGCACAGCAAGATGTTTCTTTACTGCAAACTGTTACTGCAAGTCAATGAAGACTGGTACATGTCTTCCTTCAGATGGAACTGAGATTGGAATTGTCATTAATGACCTATGCATAAAATCAGGTCATGGTAAAGGTCATTCACAAAGCATGTTTGCAACTGCCACTAAAAGGCCTGCAGGTATTGTTTTAGCCTTGTGCATACATGTATTATGTTTTGTTTTATGAACAGTCCATAACAGATCAGGTTTCATAACCAGACTAGCCGTCTACTGCAAGTTCAAATGACAATGACAAAACTTGCCTATTTTTCATTTGCATATAAGCAAGAAAGTTTCTTGTTAATGTGCCTAGTGCCATTGGACGTTCTGTTTAAAAGTCACACTGCAAATGGCATATCTAAGACTGGAAGTTCCTAAGTTCCTCAGGCAGTTAGAGGCAAAGAACTTTCTGTTTTAAACCTGTTTGACATGTGTTTTCACAAACCAGAAGTGATGTCAATAAATTAGAAGTACTTATGATTTATTCATTACGGTAGAAACAGGCATAAGACTTTCTGTTACAAGGTTGTACTGCATTGAGCATATGTTTTCCTGAACCAGAACTGGTGGTATTGAAGTGGAAGTGCACAAAACTTAATTATCTAGGAAGCTAAGTTGTTCCCCATTAGGCATGTGTTTTCCCCAACCGAGGGTTATGTCATTAAACTAGAAGTGTTTGTTATTAATGTAGCTCAAGCCACAGCTTTTATGCCTTCAGGGAAAGGTGGGGATGGGGCTACTTCTGTAGTGCATGTAATATAAACAACCATTCTAGTTCCCAAAGGTTGAATATTCATTTTCATTTGTCAACAGGTTACATCCATGGAGATCCAAATGAACAAAATATCCTTGTGTCAAAAAGCCATGGAGGTGGAGACTATGAGATCAGTGGAATTTTGGACTTTTCTGATGTTGCAAACAGTTACTTAGTGCTGGATCTGGCAATGAATATTGCATACCTTATGATAGACTCTGAAGTTGTTGACCAGCTAGATACTCCAGGCTATATTTTAGCTGGCTATGAGAGTATACGACAGCTCACTCCAGTAGAATGGGATGTCATCTTTGTATGTATAGCAGGAAGACTGGCACAGTCTCTTACTTTAGGAGCTCATGCTAACTATCTGGAACCAGAAAATATTTATGTTTTGACCACTTCAAAGAAAGGATGGCCTCTTTTGCAGAAGTTTTGGTCACAACCGAAGGACAGCATAATCTCAAGGTGGAAAAAAATTATTGCTTCTTGCAAAGTCAATCAGTGACTAAATTACTATTTCAAAGTGTCAGGATGCCCCAGTCAAGTATCAAGAACATGTTCATATTAATTGATTTGATGTATGAAATTAATAAATTAAATAATAGGGTATAATATATATATATGTATATATATATATTTACTGAGTTATTTTATGCCATATATTTCACATGTGTATTGCCACTTCTAAGAGGATGGATTGACAGATTTATGTTTATCACATTTCTTAATAATTGATTGGACACTTTTTTATGGACAAGCAGTTTTGGCATTGTTTATATCAACAATTTGTTGATAATTATTCTGTATGTCAAATATGACTTGGCCTATTTGAAACTTGCCAATTGGATGTTATGTTACATAACTAGCCTATGCACTGATTATATTAGCCATGTAGATTTGTTTGCTCTATGTTCTCTAGTTAGTGATAACACACCAGGGAAGAAAGTGCATTTTATTATTGCACCCATGTATATAGATTCACTCAAATTTGATTATTTTTCTTGTGATATAGTAAACTTGTCCTGGCTAGTACATTGTCTAATAACTGTCACATGCTACATGAATTTGAACCCTCACTTTATCAGTATAACTTCCACTAAGTCTTTTCAGCTCTAATTTGGCATACATTTCTATTACATACCAAGCCAATACATTGCATAAGGGTAAACATATTGTGTGCACACTAAATCTACATCTTTGTTGTATTATTGGACCCAACTGTTTTGCCCATATAGATCATAGTTTCTGAGTTGTCTCTCTCAGTGTCTATTTGATGAACACAAGAAGTTGAAAGTAGGAGGTGGACTGCTCAATCACAACTTATGTCTATTTGATGAACACAAGAAGTTGAAAGTAGGAGGTGGACTGCTCAATCACAACTTATGAAAGTCATCAACTTTACATTTCCATTATGGCTTAAGATATTTCTTAAACTTCTTCTTATGTAAATACATTTCACTTGCTTCTGTTAGACTCTGGACTATCTGATCACTAATTGTGTCTTTATCATTATGTGCACATCCAACCTTGGGACAAGGATTAGGCCAGAGAAGATGTGAAACTGCATATGTATAGTCCTGGATAGATCCATCTTCTAGTGCTTTATCCCATAAATATTTTGTCGTAATCTGTCGGAATTTTGTCACATGAAATTGTCCAGGGAACCGGATGGTGATCAGAGACGTTGAATGGATTATCATCTCTTACACAAGCAGTAGCTACTAGTCCTTTAAGATCTTCTGAGATCATTATGTAATCGACAGCAGAGACTGGACCTCCACTATAAGCCTGAAAGGTAAATATCGGACCAACACAATTAGATTGCATGTTTACAGGAGACAAATTTGAACTGATCACGAATTTTGACAGAATTCCATCATGAATGCTCAGAGCAGGATTGTACCTAGGTCCAAAGGCAGTGGCATTAAAATCTCCCATCACTATTACACTGCCTTTCAGGGAATATGCATCACAAATGTCTTTTAGATTATCTACATAAAAAGAAAAAAGTTCTTCAGGGCGATTTGATGGAGGCAAGTATACACAGAAGAGGTACAGGGAGTGATCCTGTTTAAAGGACAGAGATTCTATCACTGTCTAAGTTGATTTCTTTGGTAAAATTTTCATAGATGTCTCTTACAAAGTAATGTTGTACCACCACTAGGAAAGCCTTGTCGAGTACAATGCTCTGGTTCTGCAGATACTTTGGCAATATAGAAGTAGTCATTGTTAATAGTATCCATAAAACACAGATTATCTTCATGAAGCTGGTGATCAGCTATTGCACAGATATCCACAGTTATCATTTAGGCAATCATTCAATAAGGAACACTGGACATAATGCCTTTTGCATTCCAATACATTAATGAAAGACAGTTATTGTCCACGGGCATTATCAACATAATTGTTTCTGAGTCCGGGGAAATCATCTGATTGTTCTTTCTTAATAAATATATTTTCGGGCCAAAAGCCTTTGCTTTCAAGTGTTTCTGTATCTTTAGCTAGGACATTTACCTGGGCTGATGCTGTCCTCTTCTCCTCATAATTAAAAAATCTCACGTAGGTAACAGTAACACCTTTCTTTTCCAGGTAACGCCTCACAGATTTTGCTGTGTTGTTCTTGTGTATTCCACCCATATAGAACCTTGCAGTCCTCACCTTGGCAGAAGCTGCACGGAACTCTTCCTGTGTATGTTTTACCCTCTGTGTACATAACAGACTTCTCCACTCCAGTGTAACTGCATCTTAAACCCATTCAATTGTACAAACACTGCCTCCTATCCTGTATATATACTTGTCAACCATGCTCTGTACACCAACCCTCCTGGGTTGCACAAATCCCTTCCTTCATATTTTTTTTGCCTGGCGGGCCCGTGTGCGACAAACGCTTGCAGTCGGAAAGCGCACGTAATACCCCCAACCTCAGTCAGTCAGACTAGTACTCTATACATCACTTGCTTGACAGCAGTGTTTGAACCTACGACGAAACGTCGCTCCTATTGTAATAAAGAAGTTGTTCGTCCATATATTTTTTTTCCTTAACTCATTTTGGTATATATGAATTCTTAGAACTCTAACATTAAGTGAGTTATAGGTCACTACTGATTGACATTATGTGAGTTAGCTTATTTCGCACCCAAGTTCACATTTCCTGACCAACCTCAGTTTTAATCCCTTGAGTGAGTGAGTATGGTTTTACGCCGCTTTTAGCAATATTCCAGCAATATCATGGTGGAGACACCAGAAATGAGCTTCAAACAGTGTACCCATGTGGGGAATCAAAACCGGGTCTTCGGCGTGGCTTTAATCCCTTGAAACAACACAGTAAAAACAACATGACAGATTTTCACAGGGCGACGTCCCGGGAATACCTTGGCTGAAATGGTGTCGTCCCGAAGTGTCAAAAATCTAACAGTTCGGTGCTGGTGATAGGTTTGTCAGAGCCACCGATTTTGGACTTCCTTTGAAAAAACAAGGGCTTATTACTCTGTAGCCATGACATGTATATGTCTTGAATCACTTAACTGCCGTTATATATAAGATGCTAATCCCAATTGTTAGTCTCCTTTGTATTGTACATTGACTGCCTGAGGGATGTGCAACTATGTCACTGATTAATTGATGTTGTTTATGTTTATGACTTAATCCATGTCAGAAGACCTTGGCTATATAAGCCTTCGTCCAGAGATGAAAAGTACATTGTGCGCACGTTAAATCTCCAAAGTAACTAACTAACTAACGATGAAAAGTAAGCGCAATCCGAGGCATTAAACGAACCAACAAAACACCAAACATAAATAACTCGACAAACCCTAAACAAAAAGCAAATAACCTCGCAGACCACTTCTCAGCCATTAGTAGTAATAGTTACTTCCCTGAGGAATTCCAAAAGCAATTAAAAAATCAAAATAAATTCTTCAAATTACCCAAAGATGATAACCTCGAAATTAACCAACAATATACACTACTCCATGTACTAAATAATAGAAAAAAAAGGAACAGCCCCAGGACTAGACCTTACCCCATACCAAATATTTAAACAGCTACCCTAAAATCTTCTGGAATCACTACTTAAACTATACAATCTCATCTACCAAAACGGTCAGGTTCCTACTTCATGGAAAGAGGCATTGGTCATCCCAATACCAAAGCCGAACAAACCAGCAAACGAGGCAAACTCTTACAGACCAATCTCCCTAACCTCAAACTTATGTAAAATCATGAAGGCAATGGTCAAAAATAGACTCCAACACTATCTAGACCAAAACAATATAATAAACCAAGATCAAAGTGGATTCAGCCCAGGCCGATCAACCATAGACAACCTCGCCCGATTAGAACAAGACATCAAAACGGGCCAACTAAACCGACAATACACAGTAGGCATATTTCTAGACTTCTCTAAAGCTTTCGATATGGTATGGCATAACGGGCTGAAACAAAAACTAAAAAAAGAGGGACTTAAAGGCCAAATAATAAACTATATCCAAGACTTCCTAACTGATCGCAAAATAACCTTGCGTGTCGACCAAACGCTATCGGACCAGTGTCCCTTAGAAAATGGCACACCCCAAGGTAGTGTCATAGTTCCAAATTATATCATCGCGGACTGAGATAGACTTTGAGTACACAAATTATTGAGTAATATGCACAAATTATGTTGTTTAGTCTTATTTTATAAAGTCAAAATTGTTTATGAAAAATAGAAGGAAACGTATTTTGGAACAATAACATATTTTCTTCTATTTTTCATGGGGCGGTCGGGTAGCCTAGTGGTTAAAGCGATCGCTCGTCACGCCAAAGACCCGGGTTCGATTCCCGACATGGGTACAATGTGTGAAGCCCATTTCTGGTGTCCCCTGCCGTGATATTGCTGGAATATTGCTAAAAGCGGCGTAAAACCATACTCACCACTCTATTTTTCATAAATAATTTTGACTTTATAAAAAAAGACGAATCAACATATTTTGTGTATATTACTCAATAAGTTGTGTACTAAAGTCTATCTCAGTCCGCGATGTTATACGCCGGCCTTCATTCACAAGTTTTGGTTGATAAGCTTACTTACTTACTTACTTTGGAGATTTAACGTGCGCTTTCCGACTGATGCGTATTTCGCACACGGGCCCGGCCCGGCCATTTAATGTGTTTCCGAAAGGGGCGAAAGTGGTCTGTGCAACCCAAGAGGGGTGTTTTAGGGGTTGCTTATATAGAATTTGGGAATTTTGAGATTTGGAATAGATGCCGATGGGATTTGGGAGGAGAACTAAGGGAGCTGGGTATGGTGGATGTTTGTTTGTTTATGTGATTTTATTTGGTAGGTTATTGTGTTTTTAGATGCGTTTTATTAGTTCCGTTTTTATTAAGAATACGCCTAAGGCCTTGAAGTTTTCTAGTTTATTTTGTGGGTTTAGTATTGCTTCTAGAGTTAGAGCCTTGTTTAGATTGAGGGTGGTTTGTAATGCGGTTCGATGTGTTAGGTAGTGTGTGCAGTTGATGAGTGCGTGTTCTGGGGTTTCTGGTTGTTTGCAGTGTGGGCAGTTACCTGTAGTGTGTTTTATTAATTTAGGTCGGTTTTCGCTTAATACATAATGCTTATCAACTACACGCATGTAGTATTAACGCTTAATACATAATGCTTATCAACTACACGCATGTAGTATTAACGCTTAATACATAATGCTTATCAACTCCCCAATCCTCCAGCTAAACAATCAAACAATCAAATTTCAAAAACAAACCAAATTCTTAGGACTCATTTTCGATCAACACCTCACCTGGGAGGCTCACGTCCAAAACCTAAAAACTAGATGCAGCAAAGACTTAACACACTAAGATGTCTCACCGGCTCTAACTGGGGAGCCTCCAAAGATACCCTCCTCTCACTCTTATACAGCACTAATTAGATCAAAACTAGACTACGGCTGCGCCATATAAAATACCCTAAACAACTCTCTATCTAAAAAACTTGACTCAAAACAATACCAAGCCCTTAAACGCACCCAACATGGCACCTCCTACACCTCACTTCAGGGCCTTACAGGGGAAATGCCACTAAATCTACGCAGGGAACATCTAAGCCTTAATTTCTGGGCCGCGTCCCAAACAAACCCTCTCATCCAAAACTTAATTAACCAAAACATTAGCCCAAGAAACCAAGCTCTAGCTCGCAAACACCCCTTACTCACCCCAATATCCCAAAGAATAACTAACTACCTCAATGAACACCAAACTCAAAATCTTAAACAAAACTGCAAAAAATCAAATATCTTCACCCCTGAACTCAAAATACCCAATATAGACACAACGCTAGCTAACCAAATAAATAAACAAACCGACCCAAACATAGCTAAAACCACCACACTTGCATACATACACGAAAAATGGCCAAATTGGTGTCACATATACACGGAAGGATCTTCAGACCCGATCTCCAACCACACAGGCTTCGGAGTCCATACCACACAACCAGTTAAATCCACACAATCTTACCGACTCCCTAACAACCAATCTATATTCACGGCCGAACTTATGGGCATGGCCTCAGCCCTGCATAACCAACAATCTAAAAACAACAATAAAATCCTAATTTTCACCGACTCCCTTAGTGGACTACAAGCCCTCAAAAACAAAAATACCAAAAACCGACCTAAATTAATAAACCAAATACTTAAAAGCTCCAACGACCTAACAAAAGCAGGCAAACAAATAACCTTCTTGTGGATCCCCGCCCACGTAGGAATTTACGGCAACGAAAACGCCTATAAAGCAGCTAAGTTATCTCTAAAAATACCAGAAATAAGCCTAAACCTACCCATCTCAAAATCAGAAATTAAAAGTGTAAACAAACAAAAAATTACCCAAAAATGGCATAATCCATATCAAAACTCAAATAGCCAAATCAAGAAAGTACTCAGAAAACCACTAGCCAAACCTAAAATCCTACACCCCTCTAAAAAAATTGACAGATTAATTACAAAACTCCAAACAGGACACACGAACCTAAATAACCACCTTAAAAAACTTACAAGACACACCACAGGAAACTGCCCCCACTGCAAACAACCCGAAACCACAGAACACGCACTCATCCACTGCACCCACTACCAAACACACAGAACCACACTACAAACCACCCTCAATCTAAATAAGGCTCCTACTCTATATGAAATACTAAACCCTCAAAATAAACTAGAAAACTTCGAGGCCCTAGACGTATTCCTAATAAAAACAGATCTAATTAAGCGCATCTAAAAACTCATTAATCTACCAATCCAAAATCCAATAAACATACAAACACCCACCTCACCCTTAGTTCCCTCCTCCACCCACTTCGGCATTTATTCCAAATTTAAAAATTCCAAAAATTCAATATAAGCAACCGATAAAAGCCCCCTCTTGGGTTGCACACACCACTTTCACCCTTTTCGCAATACACTAAATGACCCGGCCAGGCCCGTGTGCGAAATACGCTACAGTCGGAAAGCGCACGTTAAATCTCCTATATCAGTTAGTCAGTCAGTCAGTCGGGGTACCTCACCCCACCCCACCTCTCCTCCCCAACCCCATCGGCATCTATTCCAAATCTCAAAATTCCCAAATTCTATATAAGCAACCCCTAAAGCCCCCTCTTGGGTTGCTCATACCACTTTCGCCCCTTTCGGAAACACATTAAATGGCATGGCCGGGCCCGTGTGCGAAATACGCATTGATCAGTCGGAAAAGGCACGTTAAATCTCCAAAGTAAGTAAGTAAGTAAGTAAGTAAGTAAGTAAGTAAGGGGTACCTCACTGATGAGATACACCGAATAAAGACTGGCCACTAATAGATGCTTCTCTTGGTTGTTTTAAGGTAAGATATGTTCACTTCCTATATATTGTATGTTCTTAAACTATATTCCTATTTTTCCTGTTTTCTATTGCATTCTATGTTCTTAGTTGCTTTGAATATAATCAACATTTTAAATTAGGCATAAGTGATTAAGGTAACCAGTAAAGTTATTATTATAGTTAGGTTAAATCATGTAGCACAAGAAACAATCTAACAATATAACAATTAAAATAGTACAAAATATAATATAATAACGTTTAGACATTGGTTCAGCAGATTAAAATTACACATAATCGGGCTCGTGGAAGCAAAGTTATTCCTGTGCATCTGTTGTCAATTGTATATTTTATTGAATGTTTGCAATTGAAGTGTATGTAAATGATTACTGTGTGTGTTTCAAATGATTCAAACTACCCTTGATGTAATTAATGTTTAAACAATGTACTTATTAAGCGAGGCAACTATACTGTACACGCAAAACCCGCGAGCGCACATAACACTTTTTGTTTTATTCAGTTGCTCATGTATTGCAATATTTTCAGTATTATTAAGCTCTATTTATGTCTACATTGTACGCTTTCAATGACATACCGTCGGGGCATAGGACTTTGGTTATTAACGGTAGTTTACATATAAAACACGCGGCCATATTATTTAATTAGCAGATTGAAATTTTATATTCTACCATGAATTTAAAATTTACTCGATTCTGATTGGTCAATCATAGGCTTTTAAATCACAATAAACCCCCTCTGATTCAAACAGCTGGTTTGACGACCGCATGACCGCGGAAGCTAATATTCATAGAATAGTACTATTTTCAGTCGTTGTTGGTAGGCATATTTAAATAACTATATCTACAATAATTTACAGGTTACAAAATGCACAGATACGGTTACTACAATATTCAACGGATGTGTGGCAATACATTTCATGCAGAAAACACTTATAGAAATCTACAAAGGGAATGCATTTACGAGACAACAGCGTCCAAAACTAATACAACAGATAATTAAAAGCGCCAACAATCTACGTAAAGTAGGTAAAGACATAGAAATAGTTTGGATCCCTGCCCACGTTGGAGTGTCAAGCAACGAACACGCAGACAAAGCAGCCAAATCAGCACTAAAATTAGAAGAAGTAAGCATCAGCCTACCAATATCAAAAAACGAAATTAAAAGTATCACAAAGGAGAAAATCTTCCAAAAGTGGCAAAATAACTATCAGAAATCTGATTGCAAACCAAAACACCTGCTACAAAACCCACTCAAAAAAACAAAGATCCATCATAAAACCACAAAAATGACAGAGTAATAACGAAACTACAAACAGGCCACACTAAGTTAAACTCCCACCTACAACAAATTAAAATGCCCCCACTGCAAAGAAATGCCTGAACACGTAATACCATATTGCACACATTACCAGCAAAACAGAACAACACTCCAATCCACACAAAATTGCAACAATCAAATTACACTAGCAACGGTACTAAACCCCCTAAATGACTTACAAACCTTTAAAGCCCAAGGCATATATCTAATCAAAACAGGCCTACTTGGTCACATTTTCTATACTCCATTTAGTATCCCCCAACCTCCAGCTTTTGCATGGCATATTTCAAAATTCAAAATTCCAAAATTCTCCAAATCAAGTAAGCAACCCTAAAAGCCCGACCTAGGTTGCCTCACCTTTTCGGACATACCCTTTTCGACCAAACACTAAATGACCTGGCGGGCCCGTGCGCGAAATACGCATATGTCGGAAAGCGCACGTTAAATTCCCAATATAAGTAAGTAATGAAAAGTAAGTAAGATGGAAATCAGAGAGAGAGAAAGACCATCGCTACACTATGAGCTGACCTGGCACATCGTGCTTCTTGCATGTACATATTTACCTGAATAAAGAAAATTTGTATAAACTGCAAGCCATCACATTGATGATGTCACTTGCTACCCATACACTGGCCCCTTGCATATAGGAATATACAAATAACATTAATCAACGTCACACCTACGCGTTCAACAGTTCGGTGCCGTTGTGGATCACTGTACCATGTACTTTCGACAGTTCCGTGCTGTGTAAAGAAAACAATACATGTTACATATTTTACCACGGTATAATAGACTTAATGTAATAACTGTTTCGTATTGTATTTTATTACCCACGTGGTGAAGATACAGGGGGTAAGATACAAAACCCGTACGTCACACCTGTGGCGTACAAGGTTGACCTCGTTTTATTCGTTTTGATTGGATAACCGTGACCTCCGGCACACCGAAACTACTTTTTCATTTATAAAAAAATCACGAGACGTCATTCGCTTTCACAACTACAATGCAGAACTGAAGTAATCTCATGAACGCGAGCGACATTTAAACACAGAGACCATAGAACGTTCACGAGTTTCGTAAAAATGGTATCTGACGAGAATGAGTAGTGTTCTCTATTTATTACCCACGTGTTGAAGGTACATGTGGTAAGATATTAAATCTGGGGTCACACGTGTGTCGTTCAAGGTTGACCTCGTTTTATTCGTTTTCATTGGATAACCGTGACCTCTGTCACCACACTCCGGTGCAGTGGTGAACTTAGCATAACACCACTGCCACAGGCTAACTTGCATATCACGTGACCGGACTTTTCTCTCGTTTGTAAACACGCGAAGTGTGCCTGACTTCTGATTATGTGAACAACAACATTCCCCATTTATAGCGTAAAACGCTGTGAGTAGATCACGGTTGTCTTTTCGGCTTTTCTTATTCCGATGGTGACCTTGCCCTTCGTTCGAAGCTGTCACTGACATGCAAGCAGACTTGTGTTTGTTGATTTTCACTTCTTCAGTACAGGGTGTACATTCAACATGAATGTCTTTGGCCAACAACCCGATTTGCCTCTTCCAACATGGTACGGACAGGATATAAATTCAGCTGAAAGATCAAGGAAACCGACCCATTTTAGTTGCACCAGGGGCCCCGGCAGTGAGTGACCGACTGTTCGTACGATATTCAAAGCGCGGCGCTAAAGTAACTTTTAAATTTTTCTTATAGGTGTCCTGCGTACTAACAACAATGCGCTTGAATTACCATAAGTAAAGAACCTTGAGCGTCGGTGCTGTTAACGCAAACAGAAATTATAATTGACAAAGTAAATAATTCAGCAGGGGTAAGAGTATTCGGCGTCACGACCGTCATCACTTGTTTGAATGGCAGGCTCGTTATTGAGTTCATGCCAGCTACTACTCTGGAAGGTGATGAGCATCAGTTGTCGGCTCCAGTCGCAGATCGCGACTCAAGTGGAACATCGTCAACTGTGGATCAGGAGCGGGTGCTTCCGTCAAGGTCGAAGGTTATGCAAAAGCGCATCTTACATTGCAAGGAATATAGAAGATTTAACCAACAAACTGTTTCTTTTGTATCTGAACATGACATTGTTGCTTTATATGAAACATAGTCAAAAGAAAATTACTTTAGTGACATTTTTCCAGAATATAAACTTTTTTTGTTTACCAGCGACAAAAAAGCTCCAGTTCGGGAGGTATGCGGGAGGAGTACTTTTGATAAAAAAATCACTGGTAAGATATGTTATTGATATTCGATACAGAGAACATGCTATTACTGTTCTGTTGGATAAAAGTATGTTTGGTTTCAGTAGAGTTACATTATGTGTGTATACATATATCCAACCCGAGAAATTGACCTGGCATGATAACAAAGATAGACAAAATGGGGTAGAGATTTTGCTGCATTTTTGATTGAGTACACTGGAAGAGTACCCAGCTGTTTCTATCATTGTACTTGGATTTGTTTGTTTGTTTGTTGTTTAACGCCGCACTCAGGAATATTCCAGCTATATGACGGCGGTCTGTAAATAATCGGGTCTGGACCAGACAATCCAGCGGTTGACATCATGAGCATCGATCAACGCATTTGGGATATGATGACATGCATCAACCAAGTCAGCGAGTCTGACCAGTATTCCAGTTATATCACGGCGTGTCAGCTTTATGTGAGAGGAAAGCCCGAAGTGATGTAGGCCTCAGACGTTTACCACTTCGGTGAAACCCACGAGCACGGATATGGTGCTGACAAACATAACTACATAATCGGGGCGAACCGGGATTCGAACCAACAATCATAGGTTTCTGGCGTGCCCAGGGGACGCAACTCTGCACAGCGAATCGCGGCGCCTTAGACGACAGTGCCATCCGTGCTACCTATTGGGCATTTTGGGTGTAGTGTGATAGATTATGGTTTAGCATCGAGTGACATGTTCCCCGATGATGATGAATGTCTCTGTAAAAAACATGAACGGTGCCATTATTGAAATGCGTTCAGAAGAAACTAAAGATAACTCGTCACCTATTAAGTATAACAAAGTTTGCAATGAATACAGATAACTGTGTGGAATCAAGAAGGACCAGTTTGCACAATGTAAAACGAGTGACCTAGAAAATGCAGCAGCGTATTGACTCTAAACGTATCTGTGACATCATAAAGCGCGTGTCTGGACGACCGCAGCGACCCAACCCTATCGATATACAAGACGGGGGGACTATTTCTCGTCGCTGAATTCTGAACCAATGGGTATTCAGGATGATATTGATGAAGTGGGGGACATAGTGACATGTCAAGGTTATGTGCAAGAACTGACAATTGACATATTAGAATCCCAAATCATCAGATCCGAACTTTTTGAAAGCATCAGTGCCAAGAAACATAATAAATCAGCTGGCCTTGACGACATCTATGGAAGCAATTGTACAAACATGGTTTTGGTGCTAAAATGGGTAAAATGTTACAATCCATGTACAGTAATGTAAAGGCTTGTGTTCGTTCAAACAACAGAGTATCTGGTATATTTGTTGCTTCATGGATGTGAGGCAAGGGTGTAGCTTTGTCTCTTTTTGTTTCAGTTTTTTTTATAAACGAATTGGTTACTGAACTGGAACCAAACCGTTGTTTTGGTGTTCAGTTACATCCGGAATTCATTTATATTTTTGTACTTATATTTGCGGAAGATCTTATTGTGTTTGGCAATACTGTCAACAACGTACATATGAAGTTGAATATCTTGTATGATGACTGTTGTAAATGGGAAATACCAGTCAATCTTTTGAAAACAATTTCTTTTTTTTAAATAGCGGAGGTCTATTACGTCACGAAAAAATGGTATTATGATGGAAATTACTGAGGTCGAATGCTTAAAGAATATTACAATTCAGGCAAGAAAGATGTTCATGGTCCTGTTAATTAGTATACATTCCTTGAAACCATACTCGCCTCACTTTTACTTCAAATGTTTTGATACAAAGATAACACCAATATTTTATACGGGGCTGAAATTTGGGTGTTCAGTGACAAAGACCCGAGTCTGGAAGATGTTGTATTTTATACTGTGTGCACCTAAATTGTATTTCGTTTGTACAAAAAGGCTCGTGGCCTACAAGTACTGAATAAAGTGAAGACTAATTATTCGTCAGAGAATATATGTTTCCTTCAAATGTGCGCGATTTCTCAGGAACAACAAAAAGTAGAGTCATGGAACTTGTGTAAGTGGACTGCACCTTTCATATTCCATCAACCTCTCATAAACGACAACCTGGTCGTTGTTTACAATTTTCTTTATGGGTCATAACTGACGATTTTGTTAAACTTGGTACAACGGTGTATCTGGGGACACAAGAAAATAAGACTTTACTTACGTTACTACCTTGCTTCCATGGAAACGGAAAGGGCATCTGCAGAGCTGATTAATCGATATTCAGAGATTTCGTTCAAATTTGGTATTTATGTACAATGTATTTCAGGACTCAACCGAACAGGTTTTCTTACCATTATGACAATATAACCGATTGATTGGTCGAAATTTAGTCGTTCGATTTCGCTAAAAGGGATATTTATATATATTTTTGCACACAAAGCACATTATATTACAATACCAGCGGGATGGAGTCCTCTGATTTGTCGAAATTTATATAGTTAACCCTATTTGAGACTATTTTACCACACTGATAAGTGCTCTTTATGAAACTGGGTATGGATGATCAGCACAACATACAGTAATATAACCTAATTCAGAAATCCAAGATGGTCTCACAGTCGCCATTTTGTTATTTACTGGTCTCAAACATTTAAATGAGTAAATATCTATTTATGAATTCCTTTTGAAAACCCTCGTGAATATCAAATCATTAAAATTATTTGTTCATTGTACCCCCGCAACGAAGTTAGGGGGATTTCATGGAATCAGCGTGTCAGCCCGTCTGTCGGTCTGTCCGCAGAAAATAACTTTCCGAATAATTCCTTCCAAACTAAATGACTGATTTCCATTAAACTTTGTACACGTGGCCACTTCAACATGTTGTTGGGCACATTGCAATTGTTGGTTTTTCATGTGGGCGGAGTTATTGCCTTTTATTACTTCGTCATTTCAATTTGTCTGGACAACTTCTAAACAACTGCATCGATTTCTTTCAGATATGTACGTAGGTGTAGCTACAGACACTGTACGACATGCCTGCAATAATTCCCCATGGGACAGTTCAGTTCTAGTTACCCTACATTTTATCCATACATGCAAGATGTCCGAAAGGCTTATGTGACATATTGCAATCCGTCTTTGTACGGCGTGGGTCATCCGTCATGCGAAATCTATTCACAATTCAATACGATTGATAAATATGTCGAAAGATAGCATTTACAGCTCACGTGGTACGAAGTTCCGTGGCGAGCTTATGTCAGCTCTCCCAGAAGATCGAATGGTCGGTTCCTAACTGACGTGAAATACTCTACAGGCCGTATGCCTAATGTTCTTTTTCGCTATTTTCAATCAACAATGGTCTTTCTACAGGATATGCTAAACTGCTATAGAAAAGGTACAGACTTCATATCCGATAAATATAAACTTGAAGTGGTTATATTTGACTCAGCACGGCACTTGGGAAACGGACGGGTTTTTTAAACCAAACATCATTGCATTGTAATTCCTGTCGTTTGTAATATCATATGATTCTGGTGTATGCTTAACTGTCATGTCCGAAAAATTGCAACAAAATGTCCATTATTTTATGCCTAAAACTCTGTTAATGGACCATTCTAACAACCCACCACCATCTACAACTTGGTCTGATCTGCTTGGGCTGAGTCCTCCTTTCCGTCGTTGCGGTATTGGGATAGTAACGAGGCTACCTTGCAGAGTATCGAAAAATAACCTTTGTAAAACAGTAAGTTTGATAAAAATCGGTTAAAAGGGTTAGGGATTATCAACCCTTTTATGAAGCCTGAATATAACAACCAGGTGGTCGTTGTAGAGAGGGAATCTAAAAATGATTAGTCATTTGCACATCTAGACAAAGTAACGATCAATTAAATCTGCGAAGTTTCATGAAAGTTCGATAAGTATTATTTCATAGTGATAACCCTTAATGTATAAAAAATACCCCCAGTCGCCACCGTCTGAAGCGCCCGCCCATATGTGGGAGAGTCTACTCCAGGCATGACTGAACTACAACATAGGTTCTTGATACCGGAGGTGAGGATATGAGAGATTACCACAACAATTTAATGTCACCGCAAAAATTCTAGATTCCAGACCAGTAACCTCATTGCACACTGATCCCTTCAGCAAAGGTTGTGGTGGAGCATTTAGTGGTGACTACTTCTACATTACAGTGTGATTTGCCAAAGGTGCAAGATTTCTATAACAACTATAAAGAAACCCTAGCTATTATTGCAGCAGCAGTACGTTGGGGTCATGTGTGGCAAAACAAAAGAGTTGTTGTGTACACAGATAATTGTACTGCACTGAGCATTGAATGAAACCCATGGCCTACCGGCCCTCTATGAGTGTATGCCTAATTTGGGATTGTTTTTCGGTTGATGAATTAACTGATCATATATCCCTAACTGTGTAAGCCACAGGTGGGGTGGATGGGTGTATGGGTTTGTTTGTTTTGTTTTTGTTGTTGTTGTTTTGTTTTTTTTGTTTTTGGGTTTTTTTGGGGGGAAGGGGATCTAAGGTTTGCCAGACGAGAGAAAGCCGCCTTGACATACAAATCCGCCGCTTGGTCAGCATCAACAAAGGAGACCTATGCATTTCACCTGCGCACATACCTTGAATTTTGTGAATCAATGAATGTGATACATGTACCTTTACCAGCAAACATGCTCGAGCTCTACATTGCTTATCTAGCAACGGCGTGCCTCTTCAAATACAGCTCTATTGTGAGTTACCTTCATATTGTAACACGTGCACGAGTACAGGGGTTTAATGAGCCCAGTCAAGAGTTCATGTGGTGGTGCCTACTGGTGTGCAAGAGTGCTCGGTGCAGGTCAGCAGTGTGTAAAGCCTATAACTCCTTCAATCATCATGAAGATAAAAGCTTGTTTGGAGAAAAGTACACTAGTAGCGCGTGTGTGATTGCTTTTTTTGGCTTGTTGCAACCCAACAACTTCCTGTTCACAAAATGGAATCAGTTTAGTTTAGAACACAAGTTGTGAAAGTTCTCCTTCTGTGTGTGTGGTAGGACACCAGTTGTGTCCAGCAACAGCTCTTAAAGCTTATGTAGCGTAGCAAAACGGAGTACATTTTGAAGTAAATTTGAATGTAAATTCCACATAAGGAAAAGCATGTTATCTTTGTTTTCTGGCGGTTTGAAATGAAATGACGTTTGGCATTATCTGCCCTTGGGCAGAGGTGAAGGTGGAAGAGATTAAACTTCTACGATAAAAAAAAATCATAGTAATTGGACCCCCCATCTAAAAACTAATACTAAAACCTGGTGACGGAGTGTCTCAATATACAATGTCGTGTCTTAAAGCCTAAAAACACATCGTGGTCACTGATTAAAATTGTATATAATGACTACTCGAGGGGGTGGCGTGGCTGTTTATGTTAGAGATTATATGTATGTCAAATATATGGATCAGCTTCTTATAGTTGGTCTAGAGGCGATATGGGTACATGTTAAATGCAAAACTCGTGAGTATTTAATTGGTATTGTTTATCGTGCAGATAAGAGTGAAGCGTATTTGGAACTAATTGATCAATCAATAGGAAACGCAGTTGATATGAATATGTACACTGTAATTGCAGGAGACTTTAATATAGATATACTTCGAGAGAATAATCCATAAATCGAATATTTGCAAATGATGCATGGACTTTCACAAATTATTAGAGAACATACTAGGATCACCCAACATTCCAGTACGTTGATAGATTTACTTTTTGTGACGGACGTTGATAGTGTAGTGACTCGGGTATACTTAATCCAGTTTATAGTGACCACTGTCCAATTTTCGTAACCATAAAAGAAATAATCCCTAAATCTGATTCCTTTATAAGTAAAGTTTAATATTATTATTCTATACCAGACCTAGATGGTTTCAAAACTAACTTGCTGTATATTGATAGTGATTTAGTATTCTCATCGGGGTGTGAGAATACAATTACTGATGAACTTACATCTCGAATAATAAACGTTTGTGATACACATATTCCCAATACAATTCTTACCATACGATCAAAGGATCCGCAGTGGATATAAATTGAAATACGTTCCTTATTAAGAAAACGAAATCGCCAACATAAGAAAGTTAAAAGATGTAATACTCCAGCTGATTGGGCTGTTAAGAAGTAAGAAATGTTAGGTTGTTAAGAAGTAAAGTAATCGACCATGTCCGTAAGGCAAAGAAAACATATGCATCTAAAATTGATACTGTAATAAATAGTTCTCAAGGTACAAAGACTTGGTGGCGTTTAGTAAAGGAATTTCTTAAACTTAAAACTGCAAAACACAATTTCCCCCCCAATTTTATTTGGGGATAGGCTGTATGGATATTGATAATATTCTCAATTGCTTCTTTGTGGACCAATCTCGCATATGTAATCCTGATATGCACCTTCCGGCCATACAATTAGATACAGTTGATAATCTATTAGTAAATATAATTTTGATGGAAGATGAAGTTAGGGATATACTACTGTCCGTGGACACCACAAAGTCATCTGGCCCTGATGGTATTGGAAATAAAGTACTTAAAAACACAGCTTACAGTCTAGCCCCAATCCTTACAAATGTACAAATTACAGACCGGTTGCGCTCGTGAGCAAAGAAAATGAAAAATGTATATTTAAGCATGTCAAGGAATAATAATGTGCTCACTTACCTACAATCTGGATTCACGTAGGGTGACTCCACCTCAAATCAGTTGACATATTTATATGACTTTATTGCAAAGGTTTTAGATGAAGGCTGTGTTTCGTGACATAAGTAAAACTTTTGATAAAGTCTGGCACAAAGATCAATTTATAAGCTACAACATTATGAAATCTGTGGAAATGTATTGAGATGGTGTGATAGTTACTTAGAAAATCGATATCTAAAGGTAGTTATAAATGGCTGTGTGCCACAGGGCTCGGTCCTGGGACCATTATTGTTTATTATCTATATCAATGACATTGTTGAAGGAATAAAAGTAATATGTAATACATCTTTGTATGTGATCATAGAAGATCCTGATATAGCTGCTCGTAATCTCAATAATGCCTTAGACAGAATTTCAGAATGGGCTGCTGGTTGGCAAGTTAAATTTAGTCCCGAAAAAACTGAATCTATTCATTTTACCCATAAAGTAAACCCTAGTCGCAAACCAAACTTATATATGAATGGTACAGAAATCAAAGATGTACAAAGTCAAAAGCACCTAGTTATTACTTTACAAAGTAACTGTACATTGAAGTATATTGTATCATGTGAAATATACTTTATATTATATCATTACATTACTATTTAAAAAGGGCATTTGGTTGGATGTTTCCTTTAGTTCTACAAATTTCACCTGTTTTACATATTGTAGCGATCTATAATGAACCCGGCCTTACCTCTCAAAACGTTTTGACAGTTTATCATACGAATTCATGTGCGTGTACTCCAATTCATTGGAGTTATTTTCCACAACATTAAATTTTAGTTAGTTTCTATTTCATTTCCCATTTTATGTCCCGTTGATACATCACACTGGACGTGACACTAGGTATGCAATATACAGGTACGCGTGCGCGTATTTTAATGAAAAAAACTATTCGTCTTTTATTGCATAACGTTTGGCTGAATATCTTACATTCTAACGAAATCTCGAAATAATTATTTAATTACATGCGGTTTCGAACTGACCAGTGGGAATTATGTTTCAGTGCGATTGAGGAAAACGTGAGTGAATATTGTGACACTAAAGCAACTTTTAACTGCATTGTCAATTTTGGTATGAAAATGGTAACAGTTCAGAAAAAACAACAGCCTTCTTTTGATAATTCTCATTAGTACGTTGTATCTAATTACGCGTGAATAAACAGTTATGCAGGTGTTGCTGTGGGCAAATACCTAGCCTGAAAATGTTTATTTTTTTTAGGATACATGTTTTACAAATGTTCGTTGATATGTGGATATATTAAGCACAAAGACAAAAAAAATGTTTATGAAAGATGAATTAGTGCCTTGATATATATTCATCGAGATGTGTATCATCGTTTAATGGGGTCATTCAATAAACGTATGTTTGGAGAAGATATCAAAGGAGCCGCCCAATATACACAGTGTCGTCCGGTGAACTACCACCCCACCCTGTCCATTAGAGTTATGTAATCGGTACACAAATATATTTGATGCGGTGTCAGTGCGGAAGGAGTTTTAATTACGTCCGCCACTTTCCACAGAAATCCTCAAAGTATAGAAACAATAAACAAGGTCAATCCGTACTAATTACCTAGTGACGCACGTAACAACGACTGTCAATAGGGAAAATGGTGAAAACAAATTGAAATAGATTTTAATAAAACATTATTGTACTAAATAACTCGCAAAAGCGGTGCCTAAAATTGTTTGACCGTGTTATGTGTGTTGTAAACTGACGAATAGCAAGTAATTGTCATGCTGTACGCATGGTTCCATATACAAATTCAGTTATACAACCGGTATGAAACTGAGAACTGAGATACCAAGTACAACCTGCATTCACACACGGAAACAATATACTTGTGTGTATGCCCTCTCCTCTAAAAAATGTATCACTAAAGTATTTGCATTGTAATAAATATAGTAATGATAAAACTTGGTAATTTGGTAGGTCTCCGACAGATATGATTTTCAGTTTTTTTACACCATTGATTGATACGGATTACGTACCTGGAGTCTAGTCACTGTCTCTAATGTATCTGCTTGTTAGAAATTTCAAATGTCTTGTTATAGCACTGTTCCTAAAATACGGCAGTTTCTTTTATGGGGTATAAATAGTTGATTTGTCTTGTCACGCAGTCATTTTTACTTGATCGAATGATTTCCACAAAAAATTACGGCAGAGAGTTTTGTATTTTATTATATTTTTAGAAGATTTTAGAAGATGCTTACACCACTGTATCTCAGAACGTAAAACTGATAACATCCAAACATGTAATTAGTACACAGTTAATTGTTACATATAATTTCCTGCATATTCCTTTTTGAACAAAAAGCCTACATGTATACTGATATCGGTGTCCACTGTTAAAAGGGTATTAGTGCAGTCAGCCATGGTAAATGGAGAGACAATAATAAGGTGATTAATTATAGTCTGTTGCAGAATATGCGGTATAAGTGTAGTCATTGATACATATACACATTACACATATACAGATGAAATACACGATATGATGCAGTGCAAGAACAAATTAAGATACGGTTTCTATTAAAAATAATTATACGATTTTGGATTTAATTAGCATGTTTAAATTTTCAGGCCAACACGGCTGAGATACAGCATCGGCATACTCAACTGGAGTTGTTTTCTGCCGGTCGTAAGTTCATTGTTTGACTGAGCACACTCGTGTCGGGGTTGCGATATTTTCTTCTCTTTGTTGGCAGCCTGCCACCGGTCTGAATTTTGAGAAAGGTCTCAGCATGGGACTGTTAATTACTTCTTAATGATGTCTACAAGCTTACAAACTTGTAGATGTTGGGTGCGGTTAGGACCAAACTTTTTCAGCTCAGAGTGTTAGTGGTCCTGGAACCCATAGTGTCAAACAGGTTCTGCACAAAACGTCCCTCAGATTCTACTGTTCAGCAACATTGTCACTGAATTTCAGAACTCTGGCATGATATAATAATCAAGGATTTCGAAGGTGAACGAGGGGAAAGGCAGACGCACGTGGATTTACCCTCAGGTTATTATTGTCTTGAGTTCACATTTTGGGGCATTTCATATACTAATTGAACAGAGTTCACCTGCACATGTCCACTTTAGTGATACAGACTGTAACCAAAAATGCAATGAGCCGTAGCTCTTAATCCCTTATAACAACGGTAACAACAACCAGGGTGAGGACACAGTAAGGTTAAACCGTGTCCAACAGACAATCTGAGGTGGCGATCTCCCATCAAGTCAGCTCTGTTATTAAGCGCATAGTTAGGTTTTTACATATTGAAGTAAAAGGAATTTAAAAAATTATATTAAACAAACCTACACATCACCAAATACAAAACTTTATAACCCTTTCTAGATTTCGTTCCAATTAATATGGATCATTCAACTCGCTCGCGAAGGTCGTATGCGACTTTAAAGTGAATACGTCTACAGTGTACAAGTAACTTTTAACTGTATCATATATACTCATGATAAGCAATTATTTTCGTTCCTAATTCGAATGAGCACATTCTGAGGCTAAATCTGCAAAAGGACAGATAAAATATTTCTTTGTACAATGCAAACGATACAAACGTAGCGGCTGATAATAGAGACAATGATTTAATAATCTGCAATATATCAAGTGTTCTCGTTCAATCTATTGTACATATTGAAGTGATTGTAAAGTTTCAAGGAGTACTAACATGTTGTGGTATTATGAATGTATTTAGAATATGAATAGCGAAAAACAGTCACCATATCGGATGTACATGTATAACTTGTCTTCCAACACCACGCTTGTGCCGAGGCCCATGGTCATAAAACTAATCGGTCCCATAAAAGGAGCAAATAGTTTCGCAGATACTTCTTGCTATGTTTCACTCCCAATTGTCAGACGACCTAATCATCAGTCAGACCAGTCAAGTGTGACCAGCGTACCTGCCTGGTTTTCGCTCCTAATTACTGAACTGCCCAATACTGTCATACTGTGGGCAGAGTAAGCGGCCTCGTTGAGTGATACAGACTAACCAGATTATGATTGTGTTTGTAAGTTGCGTTTAATCTGTGTCGGGTTGCAGTTGTTTTATTAGTCAAGACTAGGGGTAGTTTTTTCAATGAAACCTTTTAGCCGTTGAGTTTGTTTTGCATTCATTTCATTTAATACATTGTTAGGTAGAATAATAACACGTTATATGGATTAAACATCTCCCTAATCTGAGTATAATCTCACATATACTCTAAGTACCGTACTATATTACTTTGCGGAGACACTGAGTATAATTTTTTAGTTGGCATTGTATGCTGTCTGAATGACTTTACGCAAATCCCTGCATTCAATAGACCCGTGAAGATCTTCAACAAACCATTCTTGGCGTAAAAGGGCGACAGCGCTTGTCGTAAAGAAGCGACTACCGGGATCGGATGGTCAGGCTCGCTGACTTGGTTGATGCATGTCATCGTATCCCAATTGCGTGGATCGATGCACATGATGTCAATCACTGGATTGTCTGGTCCAGACTCGATTATTTACAGACCGCCGTCATACAGCTGAAATATTGCTAAGTGTGGCGTTATACAACTAACAAACAAACAAAACACAAAAAGAGAAAGTGTATGAGTACTAAAACTTGCAATAGATATTCGTACCCTACGTACACACATGAGTCCCATTCGACAGTCTACAACACACGAATAACTGTCAAACAAGTTTGGGTACCCCTTCTGTTCAGGCAAGTTATTTAGTTCGATAATTTTGTATTAAAATCCTTTTCAATTTGTTTTCATCCTTTTCCCCTATTCCATGCATGTTTATGTTTCTACATCTTATTGCTCATGTTTCCAAGTATTGTAAAACACTTTAATGTTTCTGTTGTACGTTAGTCTGGTAACGACATTTCTACAATTAATATTTTGAATAAGCCGTTAATACGCCAGTTGTGACAGGGATGATGGTATGGTAGATGTAGCAGACATATTGACAGCCGTTGTTACGCGAGTCACTAGGTTATTAGTACGGCATTGGCCTTGTTGATTGGTACTATACTTTCTGTGGCCACTGGGGGACGTAATTCAAACTCCTTCCACACTGACATCGCACCAAATATATTTGTGTACCGATTACATAACTCTTACTGACAGGGTAGGGTGGTAGTTCACGCGAAACGGACGACACTGTGTATATTGAGCGGCTCCTTTGATATCGCCTCACAACATACTTTTAATGAATGGCCAATTAAACGATGATACAGAGAGAGAGAGAGAATATTGTTTATTAAAGTGTCACATGTTATATACACTTCGTAATACGATATATACAAAACAGTAAAATATAACATCCGGCCAAATATGACCTACGAGACACTATAAAACATATCAATCATAAAACTATTCAGTTGAAACAGAATAAAACATACATACCTCGTGATGCAGGCGCGGAGCACGGCCGTGGGCGGTTTCAGTGAAGAGCGCACCAGTATGCCAGGATACAGGGCAACTGACTTCGAAAGTCCTTAGTTAAACAGTGCGCTCCCCCTTAACTCCCCCCACAGCGTTGCGCCGCCCACACACCACGTCATACATACATACATACATACATACATACATACATACATACATACATACATACATACATACATACATACATACATACATACATACATACATACATACATACAAGTCATACATACATACTTGGCTTAAAATGAAATTGCCTTCTTTTAACCATGTTGTAAATTGATTTGGCTAAAATACATTGGAGCGATTCTTCGTTCATAATAAAAATAAACTTTTCTAAACTACTCATATAATGAAATGTTTTATCTACAGAAGTTGCTTCTTTACACATCAGGATCGCGGAGAAAATACAAGCTTCGTTCGCGTTGAATATATATATATCAAGGCACAAATTCATCTTTCATAAACTTTTTGTGTCTTGGTGCTTAATATATCCACATAACAACGAAAATATGTAATACATGTATCCACAAAAATATACATGTACAGGCTAGGTATTTGCCCACAGCAACACCTGCATAACTGTTTATTCACGCGTGGTGTGGCAGATTGTAATTGACCGACAACAAGTATCGTAGAATCACCTGTAAATAAGGCCGACACTGTAATTAGACACAACGTACTAATGAGAATATGAGAATTATCATAAGAAGGCTGTTACGTTTTTCTTAACTATTACCATTTTCATACCAAAAGTGACAATGCAGTTAAAAGTTGCTTTAGTGTCACAATATTCACTCACGTTTTCCTCAATCGCATTGAAACATAATTCCTACTGGTCAGTTCGACACTGCTTGTAATTAAATAATTATTTCGAGATTTCGTTAGAATGTAAGATATTCAGCCAAACGTTATGCAATAAAAGACGAATAGTTTATTTCCGTTAAAATACGCGCACGCGTACCTGTCACGTAATTGCACAGTGTGATGTATCAACGGGTCATAAAATGGGAAATGAAATAGAAACTAACTAAAATTTAATGTTGTACACGCACATGAATTCGTATGATAAACTGCCAAAACGTTTTGAGAGATAAGGCCGGGTTCATTAAAGATGTTGGGTGCGGTTAGGACCAAACTTTTTTCAGTTCAGAGTGTTGGTGGTCCTGGAACCCATAGTGTCAAACAGGTTCTGCACAATACGTCCATCAGATTCTACTGTTCAGCAACATTGTCACTGAATTTCAGAACTCTGGCATGATATAATAATCAAGGATTTCGAAGGCAATCACGCCCATGGGCGAAATATTTCAATAAATCTGTAAAATAGCTGAATTGAGTAAAATTGAGTTACATTATGTGCCATGAAAATAGTAAGAACACCTGCATGTATTTGCGAAACAAAAACATAAGTTTTAAGTAAAGGGAAATATTCTCGCCCATTGGCCAAACCCTTTTCTCGCCCATGGGCGAAATATTTCAATATCGCTATAAAATCGTTGAATTAAGTTAAAATGAGTTAAATTTTGTGTCATGATACTTCAATAAATACATTAAATTTTAATGTATTTGCGAAACAAAAACATGAGTTTTGAGTAAAGGAACATATTCTCGCCCATGGGCCTACCCATGGGCGACATAGTCTAAATATTAAGTTTTTGAACATTTTTTTTTTCATTTTTTCATTAGATTTTGTGTCATGATACTTCAATGAATACATTAAATGTATTTGCGAAACAAAATCATGAGTTTTAAGTAAAGGAACATATTCTCTCCCATGTGCCAAACCTTTTTCTCGCCCATGGGCGAAATATTTCAATATCGCTATAAAATCGTTGAATTAAGTTAAAATGAGTTTAATTTTGTGTCATGATACTTGAATAAATACATTTAATGTATTTGCGAAACAAAATCATGAGTTTTAAGTACAGGAACATATTCTCGCCCATGGGCCAAACCTTTTTCTCGCCCATGGGCGAAATATTTCAATATCGCTATAAAATCGTTGAATTAAGTTAAAATGAGTTAAATTCTGTGTCATGATACTTCAATAAATACATTTAATGTATTTGCGAAACAAAATCATGAGTTTTAAGTAAAGGAACATATTCTCGCCCTTGGGCCAAACCTTTTTCTCGCTCATGGGCGAAATATTTCAATATCGCTATAAAATCGTTGAATTAAGTTAAAATGAGTTAAATTCTGTGTCATGATACTTCAATAAATACATTTAATGTATTTGCGAAACAAAATCATGAGTTTTAAGTAAAGGAACATATTCTCGCCCTTGGGCCAAACCTTTTTCTCGCTCATGGGCGAAATATTTCAATATCGCTATAAAATCGTTGAATTAAGTTAAAATGAGTTAAATTTTGTGTCATGATACTTGAATGAATACATTAAATGTATTTGCGAAACAAAAACATGAGTTTTAAGTAAAGGAACATATTCTCGCCCATGGGCCTGCCCATGGGCCTACCCATGGGCCAGACTTCGCCCATGGGCAGGCACATTGGCCACACTTCGCCCATGGGCAGGCCCATGGGCGACATAGTCTAAATATTGAGTTTTTAAACAATTTTATTTTCATTTTTTCTTCCTTGGTATGTTCCCATGAAAACGGCATGTTTAATTTTGTAAATACCTTTAACCGAGACTGGGCAAAGAGCGTAGAGTTTCTGGACTTTTGGGTTTCCAGAATTAAAATGGGACGTGTTAATTATTCCTTGAAAGGGAAGCAAACATGTGAAAATGATAAATAGAATTCATCACTCGTGTTTTGTTTAATATGAGATATATCAACCTCGTCCCGTTAATCGGTATTTGCCTCGCCAAAGGCTCGGCAAATACCGATTAAATAAGACTCGCTTGATATTTCCCATATTTAAAGAAACACTTACTTACTTATATTGGAGATTTAACGTGCGCTTTCCGACTGCAAGCGTATGTCGCACACGGGCCCGGCCAGGCCATTTAATGTGTTTCCGAAAAGGGGAAAAGTGAACTTGTGCAACCCAGGAGGGGTTTTTAGGGGTTGCTTATATAGTAATTTTGAAATTTTGAGATTTGGAATGAATGCCAAGAGTGGGTGGAGGACGAACTAAGGGAGCTGTGTGTGTTGGGTGGTTGTTAAATAAGGTAGTTTTGGTTTTAATATTTTATTTGGTGTTTAAATGCGACTAATTAGTCCTGTTTTAATTAGGTATATGGCTCAGGCTTTGAATTTTTCTAATTTGTTTTGTGGATTCAGGATTGATTCTAGTGTAAGTGCGGTTTTAAGATTTAGGGTGGTCTGTAGTGTTGTTCGGTGTGTTTGGTAGTGTGTGCAGTGAATGAGTACGTGTTCTGGTGTTTCTTATTGTTTGCAATGACGGCAGTTTCCTGTTGTGTGTAAATTAGCTCTTTTACGGTGATTAGTTTGGTGTGGCCTGTTTGTAGTTTAGTAATTATTCTGTCGATTTTTTTGGATGGGTGTAGTATTTTTGGTTTAGTTAGGATTTTTTTGAGTACTTTCCTGATTTGGCTATTTGAGTTTTGGTATATATTTTGCCATTTATTGTTGATTTTTTTGTTTAGTGACACTTTTGATTTCTGATTTTGAGCTGGGTAAGTTTAAGCTTATTTCTGGGAGTTTAAGGGATAATTTGGCTGCTTTATCTGCGTTTTCATTTCCAAAGATTCCTACGTGGGCGGGGATCCAAATGAACTCTATTTGTTTACCTACCCTAGTTAAGTTGTTTGAGCTTTTGAGTATTTGATTTATTAGTTTGGGGCGGTTTTTAGTGTTTTTATTTATGAGGGCTTGTAGTCCACTGAGGGAGTCGGTTAGGATGAGGATTTTTTGGTGTTTTTTAGATTGCTGATTGTGTAGTGCTGAGGCCATGCCCATGAGTTCGGCCGTGAATATGGAATCGTTGTTTGGGAGTCGGTAAGATTGGGTGTTTTTGGTTGGTTGTGCGATGTGGACTCCGAAACCTGTGTGTTTTGAGATCGGATCTGAGGACACCATATGTGACACCAATTTGGCCAATTTTCGTGTATATATGCTAGTGTGGTGGTTTTAGCGATGTTAGGATCGGTCTGTTTATTTAGTGTATCGGCTAGTGTTGTGTCTATTTTTGGTATTTTAAGTTTTGGAGTGAAGATATTGGATGATTTATTGTTTTGTTTAAGATGATTTATTTTGTGTTCATTTAGGTAATTGGTTATTCTTTGGGAAATTGGAGTAAGTAGTGGATTTTTCCAGGCTAGGGCTTGGTTTCTAGGGCTAATATTGTTTTTTATTAAGTTTTCGATTAGAGGGTTTGATTGGGACGCGGCTCAGAAGTTTAGGGTAAGTTGTTCCCTACGTAGTTTAAGTGGCATTTCTCCTGTTAAGGCCTGGAGTGAGGTGGAGGAGGTGCCATGTTGAGTTCGTGTGATTAGTTTTAGGGCCTGATACTGGATTGAGTCTAGTTTTTTAATGAGAGAGTTGTTTAGGGTGTCGTAAATGGCACTGCCATAGTCTAGTTTGGATCTATTTAGTGATATATAAAGTGAAAGGAGGGTGGTTTTAGAGGCCCCAAAGTTGAAGCCGGTTAGGCATCTTAACGTGTTAAAGTCTTTGCTGCATCAGGTTACTAGGTTTTTAATGTGAGCATCCCAGGTGAGATGTTCATCGAAGATTAATCCTAAGAATTTGGTTTGTTTTTTAAATTTGATTGCTTTGTTGTTTAGTTGGAGGTTAAGGGAGGCGGGTTGCATATTTTTGTGTTTAAATACTATTCCTGCGTTTATTTCTGAGTTTAGGGAGAAGCTCCATTTGTCAGCCCATTTTTGTATTTTATTTAGAGATTTTTGTGGTAAGTTTTGGGCCATTTTAATGCTTTTAGTGCGGATCCAGAGGGCTCCATCATCCGCGAATTTTGATGTGTTTACTTTGGGGGATAGTCCCTCGAATAGATCGTTAATCATAATATTGAAGAGCGTCGGGCTGAGGATGCTGCCCTGGGGAGTGCCATTTTCTAGGGGACATTGGTCCGATAGCGTTTGGTCTATGCCCACGGTGATTTTGCGGTTTGTTTGGAAACTTTGGATGTAGTTAATTATTTGACCTTTAAGACCTATGTTTTGTAGTTTTTTGTATTAGCCCGTAATGCCAAACCATGTCGAATGCTTTGGAGAAGTCTAGAAAGATGTCTGTAGTATATTGTTTGTTAAGTTTGCCTGTTTTAATGTCCTGCTCTAGTCGGGCGAGGTTATCTAAGGTTGAGCGTCCAGGAGTGAAACCGCTTTGGTCTGGATTGATTATGTTGTTTTGTTCTAAGTAGTGTTGTAGCCTGTTTTTAGCCATTGATTCCATTACTTTGCATAAGTTAGAAGTTAGGGAGATTGGACTGTATGAATTAGCCTGGTCAGCTGGTTTATTGGGTTTTGGGATTGGTATGACCAGGGCTTGTTTCCAAGGTGATGGGACCTGTCCGTTTAGATATATGAGGTTATAGAGTTTTAGAAGAGTTTGGAGTAGTTTGGGTGGTAGTTGTTTAATTATCTGGTATGAAGTAAGGTCTAAGCCTGGGGCTGTGCCCTTTTCCCTATTTTGTAGGACGTGGAGTAGTTCTTCCATTGTGAAATTGAGATTAATTTCTAGGTTATTATCTTTTGGCTCTTCGGTAAATTTGGTTTCTGATTTTAATTGTTCCTGGAATTTTTGGTTGAAGTTGCTGTTGCTACTGACGGCCGAGAAGTGATTTGCTAGGTTATTAGCTTTTTGAGTGGGGTTTGTTGATTTTTTTATTGTGGGAGATTTTTTATGACGTTTAATGCCCCGAATGGCGTGGATTTTGCGCCAAACTGTTCTGGCGTCTGTATGATGGTTAATTTCTTCGCAAAAAATTTCCAGTCTCTAGTTTTAGCTGTTTTAACTAAGATTTGGACTTTGTGATTTAGTTTGTGTGCTATTTTAAGGTGTTTGAAGCCACGTTTGGCTTTATTGAATGCGGATTTGCGTTTACGTCTAGTTTGTTCTATCTCCTCGTTCCACCAAGGAACCTAGGGTTTGCCTATGTTGGTTGTTTTGAAAGGAATGGAGTTTTTAGCTGCGTTTATTATATAGTCAGTGAGGTTTTTACAGTAGATTTCGGGGTCGTTACTTTCTAGGTCAGCTAGGTTAGCCTGGTTGCAAATTTCCTGAAATTTGTCCCAGTCGGCTTTGTTGTAGTGAAATTTAGGTTCCTGGTTTTGGGTTGGTGTTGGGATGTTTACGTCTCCTATAGTTATATTTATGGGGAAGTGGTCACTACCTAGTGGTACTCCGTGTACTTCCCATTGAATACTTTGGGCTAAATCTGGGGTGCATATGGTTAAGTCGATAGCCGACATTTTGTGGTGTATTTTGTCGTATTAGGTAGTATTAGGTCATTTTGTTCTATCCATTCTGAGATGAGTTTTCCGTGTTTATCTATTTTATCTTCTATACCCCAGGTAGGGTGGTGGGCATAAAGTCTCCTAGGAAGATTGTGGATTTATTGCCTATTTGGAGGAGGGTGTTTAAATCCTCAGGTTTGACCTGTTTTTCTACGCAGTGGTATATATTTATGATATTAATTTTTTGGTTGTTATTTGTTATTTTGATACCGTTTGCGTCTAGGTTTGGTGTGTTTATTTTTAGTTCTTTGTAGTTTAAGTCTTCCCTGACGCATATGATTAGGCCGTCTCCGGCTCTTCCTGGGTTTGTTTTGGCTCGGTCAGTTCTTATTGAGTTATAGTTTGGTAGGGTGAATTTAGATCTAGTAGAGAATTTAGTTTCCTGTATACAGACTATGTGTGGACCTTTTTCTCGTTTGAATTTAGCTTTTAATTCCTGGCCGTGGGAGGCTAATCCGTTGGCGTTCCACTGAAATATATTTAGTCCTTCCATTTTTGGGGATGAGAGGTTGTTAGTTTGTTTTGAGTTTTAGGTTGTGTTAAATTGGTAGCTTCCCTTAGTTGGAAGAGAGAGTTGTGAGTTTTAGTTTTTGCGCTACTGAGTGAAAAGCCTTAGTACTAGCATTTGGTGAGCTTTGCTTATGCATGTAGGCTAGGAGTAGTGTGAGGTTATTAAGAGTTTTCGTGCTAGTTAATTGAGGAGTTTTGCGCTTGAAGTTTTTGTTTGTTTTAGGGGCTGAGAAGGTTATTTCATTTATTTCCTCGGTGGAAGAATACTCGTCTTCGTCGTTTAGGTTGGTTTTTATTGTTTGAGTTTCCATTGGGAAGGCTTGTGGAGGTGTTTGTGGTGTGGAGGGTTGAGTTTGTGCTTGCGTGTTGGGAGTAGCTGTGGTTTCCTCAGTGTTTGTGTTTTTTTGTTGTGCTTGCTTGTGGGGAAGTGTTGTTGCCTTGGGGGCTGTAGAGTGTTTGGCTGAGGGTCGTTGTGTGTCTGTGGTTTTGCTGTTTGCTTTGCATGCGGGTGTTGATGTTATGGGAGTGTGTGGTATGGGGGAGTTGGTAAAGTACTAACGGAAATGGAAAAAAACCCTGTTTTTTCGACCTCAGATCTTAAATAAATGCAGTTAATGTACAAAATATGTAAATATTCAAACAACTAAATTAGTACTAATTGGGCCGTGGCACAAATACAGCGTATCAAATGTTTTTATGCCTTTTTACACGTAAAAGTGTGTAAAAATGTGAATAAAACAGACTATTGTGTAACAGGGCATAACCAGGTGTAAGTAGATCAAGGTGACCTATGACACCTTGACGACAGGTGAGAACAGGTGCATAATGCCTATAGTCTGTTTTTGCTATGTCAATTTGGACTTAGTTTTATTTTTGAATGTTGATAGTGCCGACAAATTACCTCCTGTAAAGTACATTTTGTATTGTTCACTGAGATCAAACTAGCAAATCCAGACTAGGACTTTTCGAGTTGTTTTGTTATTTCGTATTTACAGCTACGTAACACTTTGTGTCGATTTTTAAATTGAGAAAAACAGGTTTTTTTCATTTCCGTGAGTACTGGTAGCTGTGTGAGGTGATGTGTGGATGTGGTGGGTGCGGTTTCTATGTGGTTGCCCCAGACAGAATCCGGGAGTTGGTGAATGGTGTTTGAGTGTGGTGTGGGGAGGGAAGGGGAGGTTTGGATGTAGGTGGTGCATATTTTCTTGTTTGGATTTTGGCCGAAACTATGTTTATGTGTTTGTTGGCCTGTTGTGTTAGGGCATGTATGTGGGGGCACTGGTTTGAGAGTGATTAGGGAGAGCATGTGCCTGGGCAATCGGTTTGGGCGCATTTTTTACATTTAGTTTTTTTTATGTACATTGGGTGGCCGTGTGGTTATATCTAAGGCAGTTAGAACATTGTTCGACTTGTTTGATGAATGGTTTAACTTCTAGTTTAGTGTGGGCACCGAAAGAGATGTGTTTAGGGGCTTCAGAAAATTTAGCAGTTTTTTGGAAGTTAACAATAACGATTGAGGTAGGGACAGTTTTGCCCTTTCTGTTTGAGGTTATCCTGCGGGTGCTGGTTATTTGGGGTTGAGGGTATTGATTTGTGTTTGCTTCTTGGGTGCAGAGTTCTAGGTCTTCGGCTGTTGAAGAAACACTCGTGATGAATCCTCTGTGTACTAACAGTGTCACAATTAGAAGCCAACAACTTTTATGTTTACGCAACCTACCAGTATCTAATTATTTGGAATAATCCCTTCCCGCGATTCTTTCAATTTTAAACGACAAATTTCAATTTTGAGGGGTCCGTGATATAAAAAAAACAAACAATTATTATGTTTTCATAGACACAGACACGCGTGGTGTGGTCTGGTCAGTAACTGACCACCTGCTGATGACAAATGTCAATATACCGGGTCAGTAATCTGACCATTGCTATGCTCGAACGATGTGTGACGTCTACTATTCATCTAACACTTGTAACATTTATATATCAAAGCATTCGTTTTCTACCACGGATTTAAGATTGGGAATCTTCTAAACGTGTAAGTATTTTATTTTACAAATAAATTAGAATTTCCATCAAAAGGCTGCTGTTTACAAGCTTTTGGTGGATTTTGGCCAAGGCGGAACAACCGTAGCGGGGCAGTGAACGAGCAATATACAAACACACGCTACGGGTGAGAGACGTTTTATGTCGCCAATGGACGTTTCATATTTCTATCATAATGCAGTCATCAATATCACAGAAGTAAAAACCGTTTTAGATAACAAACAAATCTTATTCTTATATTAGTTGTTATAGTGTACAGTAATCTGCTTATTGATGTAAGAGCCAAACAGAATGATTATCCATATATTATATTATCTAAGTGTAAAGAGATTATAAATCTCTTTCAAAATACGTACATATACATGAATTTATTGGTGTGACACACTTATGTGTTGCACAAATATAGAAACGGACTATACATGTAATAGTGTGCCTACCCTGTGGGTGAGACTGTGGTCTCTTCCCGACAACAGTACCGCAACTTAATATTGGATAGCTTAATAAAACATATACTTTTTTTTAACAATGACTAATACAACTATACTATTTACATACACTTTAAAATATTACTCTGGATCCCGTATAGTACACACTGTATATTATATATAACTAATCACAAAAGCATTTAAAACATTGCCTATTCCGTAAAACAACAAATACATACAGGAATAAAGAGACAGAAAAGTGATATGTTAGTTATTACCCAAGCTTACAATTTATAAGTCTTGTTTGCCACATTAACTTAAATAGATTGTAACTGAGCATATGATGATATTAAACACGTTTAGTTAAGTTAAGTATTACAGGTTTGATATACTGCAACATTTAAATGCAATAACACACAATACAAATATACACAGACATATTAAACCAACCTGATTTAGATGGTTTTACTTGGCAACTTGTCTTTGTAAAAAATGTGTGCAGACTGAGTACATCCAGTGAGACAAAAGGTTAACTTAAGAGGGTTAGCTTGGCCAATCAGTTGAGGAGTCATATGGCTTGGGTTTGGTAAGGCTTACAACATGAAGGACACATGGACTACATTTAATCAATCTTAACCACGAATTATACATAAAAGTTGAACACTAAAAAGCAGACACTGAAGATGAATAAAATACAATGCATATGGTTGTTACTGTCACACAACCATGTATGACATAGAGTATCTGGGGAGTTAAGTGATGTGGCTTAATTTTGACAGCCCCGCCGAGTCGGACAACGTTGATGTTCTCTCCTGTTGAGCATACGCGCCATCTCTCGTTTTGAGGAACTATTTTATTCCGCGATATATAGAGAATCTCACCTGAGTGTCATTTCGACTCATTTCATATCAAATATATCTACAAGAGTGGATAAAAGTGGAAAAAACTCCGAGGCTTGCCGAGCAGTTTTTCTTTTATCAACGAGTGTTGATATATTTGATATCAAAAGACACGAGGGTGAAATTCTATTCATCATCCAACATCACACTTCCAACTTTTTCAGTTTGTAGACAGTAACAAGCAGTGTCTTAAGTGTTAAAAGTGACTTAGCTTGTTTTTGGGACCGGTTTGCCTTGTGTGGGCGTGGTCCCGTTTGTTACATCACAATGACCAAGATACATGTAGTGGGAATTAACTTGGTACAGCCGATTACTCGGCTATCACCTTAAATAAGAGAGAAGGCTGCTGGGTCCCTTTACCTCTTTTTTGGTGGCTGAGTGAAATTTCATATACAGAGAGATATTTTAAAAATATTACATTACAAGATAGATGCAGTCAGTGACTTGTTACATTAAATATATAATTGACAACCATACATGAATTGATAGCGACTGGTTTGAACTTTCTTAACAGAACTGTTCTAATAAATAAGGTACAAAAAGCAAATTGTGAATAATAATGTACTGGGAAGTATTTTTTGCTAAGACGTTTCATACAGGAACTGTGAACGTTTACATTTATGTCATTCTTGTGCTACTGATGTATTTACATACAAATATATTTAACATACTGCATAATTTCAGTGCCGTAAATGCTTAACCAAATGATAGAGGTAACATGGCCAATATTCGTATGAGACAGTATTTACGTGAGATTACTCACGGGTATTTATTACAATGTTCTCTTTCTCATGCTATGTAATGTACGGCTTTATCTATCACTTGACATATCAACAGTTAATGTACAAGTGAACTAATCTACTATTATTTATATAAACGTATATATCCTTTATATTCCACCTATCTGATACTAAAATGACGGTGCATGCTACAGCCTGGGGCATAACCCTAGCGTGGCCACCTGGCTGAGTTAGATAATCCAGAGTCACTGGTTTGTGATGGTCAGTTACGTGCACGGCGACTGACTTACATTACCTACAGAAATATATTTAGGTTTGGCTAGTTGTAAGGTAAAATATTGAGAAAAATACGAAACGTATTATTGAAATATGACCACTATAATTATGGGTTAATTATAGTGATTTTAGAACTATGACAATATCCCTCTGCTGTGGAAAGCTTTTGACCGCATAAGCACAAAATATGTTACATGGAACTTGTCCTACTGAAAGATACAATATCCATTTGTCATGGTAACAATCATAATACAGGTATTGAAAAAACAAATACAATGTTTGAGCAATAATCTACCAAACAGAACATTTTACAACAGAGTATTGTTCTGTTATGAGAACCAAAAACAGAACCACATAATGAAACATAATACAATAGTTTAGGAACATCTGGCTTAATAGAACATGTAGAGTATTGTTCTCAGCAGGAGCTCGGCAATTTGAAAACTTTACTTGATGAAAGAGGTCATACACATGTGTTGGTTTAGTTCATGGATGAGTCGCAGTTCATACAACGTAAACTGTTTTTTTTTATTACGTTTAAAGTTTAAAATAGTTATGGGAAGGAACGTGGCCAAAAAGTGTCATATTTGGACATAACGTTTGTTTCGGTTTTCAAATATACACCATTATAAGGGCATAATCTATAGATAACTGAATCCTACAACTCTGAGAGAACATCAGGTGGGTTGATGAGCGTTAACAATGGGTTTGAAGAGATGACATTCGCAACTATCATCCTTCTAGCACTTAATAACACAGGAGGCCCTGCAGGTTTGTCAACGGCATCTAACTACTCACAATGGAACTAACTGCCAGGTCCTATCAAAGTCAAGAATAGCTATATTATTAGAGATTAGACAAAATATTTGTGTGATCGTTTGTGCTTCGACTGCGTCCAGCCGGTGTTTTATGCATGTGGAAGTCTCTGATAAGTCCTTGTCCTATATTATGGTGTGGCTACCATGTTGGTGTAGGATGCGCAACCCATTTGACAAGAAAATGGCGTATGCCATTGATGTCTTTATACTTCAAGATTTTTTGACATCATAGAATTGATCTTGATTGTTATCTTTTGTTTGCTTGTGATTGTGCTCTGATGACACAGTTTCATCTGCTTTTGCATTTGGCTTTTCACTAGAGACTGATGAGTCTAGGGGAGGGCTGCCTTGCAGGAGGATCTGGTAACGGTTCCTGTGCTCTTCTTGACACCAATGTAGGTGCAGAAGAACCTGATGAGTCAACATGCCATGCAACATTGCCTCTGAGGACATAGGGTTTCAGGCGATTGGCATGGACCAAAGATTTATGTACATGTCATCTGAACATCTGTGAATTTGGACCAATGTCTGTGATATAATAAGGACCTGTCCATGATTGGGACAGCTTTGGGGCAAGTCCTTGTTTGACTACAGGGCTGTGGAGAAGCACCTGTAGACCTAATATAAATGAAGGTTCTGATGATTTTAGCTCTTGATGCTCCTTGTCTATCTGTTGATTTGCAGACATGTTGTCGCAAGCAATAGATTTGACAACCTTCAGATTGTCGATGAGCTTCTGGAGATGTGTCTCTGTATATTTACCAAGTGTTAGCTTTGGCGTGAGTTTAGTGTCAAATGGAAGACACATCTCTCTGCCAAAGAGCATATGATGTGGTGAGTAACCAGTTGATTGGCATGGTGTGTTTCGCATTGACATGAGAACACATGGAAGAATATGAGCCCAGTTGGATTGGTCAGGCTTACAGTAAGATTTTAAGGCTTGTGCAATTGTACTGTTACGCCGTTCAACCATTCCATTTGTCTGAGGATGGTACAAGGATGTGAAGTGGTGCTTAACCTCAAAGATTTCACAGATAGCATTGACCAGCTTTGATGTGAACTGGTGACTCTATCAGCGACTAGATTTTGAGGGGCACTGTACCTTGTGAATACCTCATTAAAGAGTTTTGTTGCTACTTCCACAGCATCTTGAGTGTGCAATGGAAATGCTTCAATCCACCGTGAGAATGAATCCACAGCTACAAGAACATGATTATGCCCATCCTTTGTTTGAGGAAGAGGAAGGATGTCAAATGTAACCTGGAAACGTTGTTTTCAAAAGGCATTGGTACCATTGGAGCTGGTTTTGAATGGGCCCAATGTTTGTTTTTTGACATTCTTCACAAGATTTGATGTATGTTTCAACATCTTGGTACAAGCCTGGCCAATGGTATTTGATCAAACTGGACTGACGGGTAGCATCACGACCAAAGTGGCATCCACCTGCTTTGGAATCATGGTGAGTATAAAGAAGGGATTTCCTGAAATAGGAACTGCCAGTTGTGTAACTATTGGGTGACGTCCGTTCTTGTGTCCCCTATGTTTTGGTAGGTAGAAATGATACAAGATGCCATCACTTAGATCATACTCCTGTGAGAGACATTGGAGACCTTTGACTTGAGAATCAGTGTAATGAGAGGAAATCTCACCATTCTCTAGAAAGTCAATAATAGGCTTGAAATCTGGTGAACTTCGCTGTCTCTCTGCAATATTGTTTTCAGGAATGTCAGTTCCAATAGTTTGAACTGTTGGTCCGGATAGAATCTCATCTTGATAACAGAATTAAACATACAGATCCATTGACGATGCTGAAGAAGGTGCTTTAGCCTTCTGACCATATAAATGAGGGTTTTCTGAAGTTGAACATTCAGGAGATATCCCATAGTCATAATCTGCTGCAGTGAGCTGACTTGCAATCTGGTGATGGGTTGTTAAAGATGGATTTGTTGGTGGTGTTGAAACTGCTGCAGCATATGAACGCTGGATCGGGTGATGATTTGACTGGGTGGTGGCTGAAGTGTAGTTGAAAGAGGGGACTGGTGGGACAGGGAAATCATCAGTGACAGGTTCTGTGATCTGTGCAGCATATGGAATGTGAGAGAGAGCATCAGCATTTGTATTGGCTTTACTTACCTGCTCTATATTCGATCTCATAATCATATTCCTGCAGCACGAGAGACCATCTAGCAAGACAACCTGTTCCTGTTTGATGTCCTTAAGCCATTTCAGAGCATGATGATCTGCAAAGACTTTAAACTTTTGACATGTGAGATACACCCTGAAAGTTCTAATGCCTTCTAATACAGCCAAACATTCTAGCAGTTATACAATGGTGATGCCATGCAGGCAAAATTTGGGGCAAATTTTAGGTAGTAATTTGCAAGACCCAAGAAATGTCTGATATCATGGACATTTATAGGAGAAGGGATACTTTCAACAACTTCTACCTTTGATTTGTCAATTTCTACTCCATCTTTGCTAAAGACGTGGCCTAAATACGTTACTCTCTTAGCTGCAAATCTACATTTGCTTGGTTTTAAAGTAAGACCAGCTTCTTTAAGTTTGCCAAAAACACATTTCAGATGATGTAAGTGTGAGTGAGTGAGTGAGTGAGTTAAAGCTTTACGTCACATTGGCAATATTTAAGCCATATCGTGACGAGAACATTTAATATACTGACATGACAATAAAACACCTGTCATCTAGGGACAGTAGAACAACTAGCATATCACAGTTTATAAGTAAAACTAGTTTAGAACAATTAAAAGAATAACCTATTACTCAACAATACATTATAAAAATCGGGCTAGAGATCGCCAGCAACCAAAGTGAGGCCACCTAACTGGGGCCCGAGGGGACTTACAATACTTCTGCTACCTGCATGGCTCCCCAGCAGGATTTACACCATCCCTTAAGCAGCTGGTGATGGTACGCAATTAAGCCATAATTAAAACAAAACAAATATACTACGTTTAAAAACAGTGGTATGAATAAACGTGCTTTCAGGACGTGGTCTTACATAACCTCTCAGGGGGACAATAATTTTACACTACTTCAACCCCCTTTGAGGATACAGCAACTAACCATCTCTGGTACTCATTAAACACTACCAATATTATAAAATTCAACTATGTACACAATCAAAATTTATCAATAAGTTCTATTTCTTTTAAAAATCCAACAATTAAATGACAACTGATACCATTAAAAAGATCCTTTAGAGATGTAGATTTGAAATAGTTATCCCTTGTGATGGCAAAATCAATACAGTCAAGCAGGACATGCTTGACTGTGATTCTTTCATCACAAGGGATGCAAAACGGAGGATCCTCACCTTTCAATAGATACTCATGTGTATATCTTGAATGGCCAATACGACATCGTCGCATAATGACCTCTTCAAACCTGGACTGACAACCCAAGTAGGTATAACCGATATTTGGTTTGATTGCATGTAATTTATTTATACCCACTTGGGTGTCCCACTTCTTCTGCATTAGATTTCTGATGTAAGAACGGATAACAGGTTTATAGTCACTGTAGGGAATAAGAAGTTGTGTCACAGATTTGTTGAGTGCTGTTTTAGCTGCAGCATCAGCCATTGTGTTGCCTTTTATGCCCACATGACTGGGCAACCAACAAAAGACGATGTCGTATTGGCCAGTTGAAAGATCATTATAAAGTTCTAAAATGTTTAAAATAATTGAATGATTAGAAGAGACTTTTTTCAGTGCCTGAAGACAAGACAAAGAATCAGAAAAGATGATAAATTGTTTATATGCAGACTGTCGTTGAATGTATTTTAAGGCTGTAAGAAGAGCATTGGCCTCAGCAGTGAAAATAGAGCTAGTGTCTGGTATTCTAGATGAGAAATGTTTTGATCCAACGACAGTGGCACATGCCACCTTGCCACCATCCTTGGATCCATCAGTAAAGATTGAACGGTGGGTGTCATATTTATTTCTTAATTGTACATATTCCTGTTGATATATAAGTTGATTGGTGTCAGATTTAATAAAACGGGCTAGAGAAACATCTACTTCTGGCCTCACCAGCTGCCAGGGAGGAGTAGACAAGAGATGATACGGTGAGATAATATCAAGATCTATATTTGCAGCAATAATATGAGATTTCATCCGAATTCCAAGTGGTGGAATCAGCTTTGTTTTTTTCTGAAACAGCTCTTCATATAGGGGTTGAAAAACGGAGTCATAAGCAGGATTAGAAGGATTAGAGTGTAATTTAGTGATATATTGAAGAGACAATTTAACACGGCGTTGTTTCAAAGAGAGTTCATCAGCCTCGACATAGAGACTGTCAACAGGAGAAGTTCTAAAAGCACCAAGGCACAGTCTGAGTCCTTGGTGGTGGATTGAATCTAGCTTTTTTAAATTACTCTTGCAAGCTCCAGCATAGACAATGGAGCCATAATCTAATTTAGAACGAATCAATGATCTATAAAGGTGAAGGAGGGTCGTCTGATCCCCTCCCCACTTAGAGTTCGAGACGACTTTTAACAGATCTAGGGCCTTCAGGCATTTAGTCTTTAAATATTTGATATGTGGCAAAAACGTCAAATGGTGGTCGAAAATTAATCCCAAAAATTTGGCTTCTTTGACAACCTTAATTGGAGTGCCATCTAAAGAGAGTTCTGGATCTTTATGGAATTTATATTTCTGACAGAAATGAATACAATTTGTTTTGGTCTGTGAAAACTTAAATCCATTCTCAAGACACCATTTATTAATTTTATTAAGACACAACTGTAACTGTCTTTCAATGGTATGCATATTTTTACCACGACATGAAATATTAAAATCATCCACAAACAATGACCCATCTACTGAGTCATTTAATACTTTAGATAAACTGTTTATTTTGATGCTAAACAAAGTGACAGACAAAATACTGCCCTGTGGAACCCCCTGATCCTGATTATAATGATCAGACAGGGTGGATCCAACACGAACTTGAAATTGTCTGTCAGTTAAAAACTGTGATACAAAGTGAGGCAAGCACCCTCTTAAACCAAAGTCATGTAAATCTTTTAAAATACCATGCTTCCAAGTGGTATCATAAGCTTTTTCAAGATCGAAAAAGATTGATACAGCATGCTGTTTGTTTATAAAAGCATTTTTAATAAATGATTCTAAACGAATCAAATGGTCAATTGTACTTCGGTTTTACGGAAACCGCATTGGATGTTACTAATCAGATTATTGGTTTCTAAAAACCAAACTAATCGATTATTTACCATGTGCTCCATGGCTTTACAAACACAGCTAGTTAATGAAATTGGTCGATAATTTGATGGGTCTGTATGGTCCCTGCCAGGTTTTGGTATGGGTACAACTATAGCATTTCTCCATGAAGGAGGAAAATGTCCTGTTGTCCAAATATCATCATAAATATTCAGTAGTGTTGTGAGACAAGATTCAGGCAAATGTTTTAAGAGCTGATAATGAATATCATCAGCACCAGTTGCAGTATCATGAGCTTGTGCTAAAGCAGTGTGTAGTTCATGTAGTGAAAAAACTTCATTATAGTCTTCGCCATTGTCAGAGTTAAAATTAACGTTTTTCTTCTCTTGTTGTTGTTGATATTTCTGAAACTGTGGATTATAATTTGACGAAGAAGAATGTTTAGCTAAAGTTTCGCCCAATTTATTTGCAATATCTGATTTTTCAGTCAATAAATTATTGTCATCTTTTCGATGACGAATACTAGGTTTGGAACCTTTGCCTTTGATTTTTTGGATCATATTCCATACCTTTGACATAGGCGTGCGAGAATTGATTTTAGAAACATAGTTCTTCCAAGACTGACGTTTATTGTGTTTAAATTTTAGTCGAGCCTTGGCAGAATTGATTTTCAAATCGTTTAAATTATGTACAGTAGGATGGCGTCGAAAATAATTCTCTGCCTTCTTCCTACGCTTCCTAGCTTGTTTGCAGTCGTCAGTAAACCATGGTTTCCGAATATGTGGGTTCACAGAGGACTTAGGAATAGTTTCATCAGCTATGCTCTTCAGTTTGTCAGAGAACGATTGAATTGGATCAGGTACATCCATGAAAAGGTTTGGCTTCAATTTGTCAGTACATATGGTCTGAAATAATGGCCAATTGCCCTTGGAAAAATTCCATCGTGTGGACGGTGGAACATCAGTGGGATGTACAGTTGTAATGACAGTGGGAAAATGATCACTTCCACAAAGGTCATCATGGACTGACCATTCAAATTCATTATATATGTTAGAATCTGTGATTGACAGATCTAATGCAGAATAGGTACCAGTTGCAGGATGTAAATATGTGTTCGAGCCGTCATTGAATATGCATAGATTATTATTAGAAATAAAATCTTCAAGGATTTTCCCTTTATTGTTAGTGTTGGAACTTCCCCATAGAGGGTTATGTCCATTAAGATCACCCATGATGATACAAGGCTGAGGGAGCTGGTCAAATAAATCCTGAAGATCGGACTGCTGAAGATTCGAGGATGGAGAAATATACAATGAACAAAGTGTGAAGGTTATGTGTAAGGTAAGACGGACAGCAACAGCCTGAAGATTACAGTTAAGAGAAACAGGGCTGTGGATAATGCCCTGCCTCACCAAAATTGAAGCACCCCCAGTGGCTTTATCACCTGGTGGGGAAAAAGAATGATATGAATTGTACTGACGCATTTCAAATTTATCAGTATTCTTAAGATAAGTTTCCTGCAAACTAAATGCTGATGGTTTATAATCTTGTGCTAATAATTGAACTTCATTAAAATTATTCCTAAGTCCTCTGCAATTCCACTGAATTAATTTAGGTGAATTAGTCATGGAGGTTCTGTGGGGGATCTCTCACGTCCACGTGAGGAGGATGGACTCCTATTTCTGAGTTCTGAAGATGGAGTCACTTCCATCTCCAGAGGGTCAAAGGAGTTGTGAACCTCTACAGTAGAGGGGATTTGAGCTATTTGTCGCCGATTTAAACGCCTTTTTTGTTTGTATGACAATTCAACATATTTATCTTCATCAACAGCTGGTTGGATAACTTCTGGTTGTGACAGACTCACTGTCTGAGATGAAGATGTTGCGACATTGGACTGACTGTTAGAAGTATGAGGCGGTACAACAGTTTGAACGGGTTTGTCTGACTTAGTCCAAGTCAGATCAGTTTGACAGGATACAGAAATAGTGTTTGATTTCTTTGAGACAGTAGCTGAGTAGGTGATAGTAGGAGAGTGTTTAGACGGAGTCTGGCTGAGAATACGCTTTTTTGCTTCAAAGAATGAAATATTGTTTTCGTATTTCAACTTGAGAATTTTTGATTGTAATTGCCACTCAGGGCATGACTTCGAAGATGATAGATGTGCACCATCGCAATTTGCGCATTTAGGATCGTTACTGCAGTCGGAGCTTTGGTGATCCTCACTACAACGATGACAACGTGGAGCATGATTGCAAGATTTGGAACCGTGTCCAAATTTTTGACAGGTATAACACCGGAGTGGATTGGGGACATACACCTCCACTCCGATATTAAAATAACCAGCTTTTATTGATTTGGGCACAGTACAGGAAGCAAAAGTAAACAAGTACGTATTGCTTGGTTCTATTCTACCATCATGTTTCTTGAAAGTGAAGCGCTTGACAGAAGTTACATTTTGATCTGTAAGTTCACCAACTATCTCCTCCTCAGACATGTCAGTTAGACATCTGGCTCTATCTCTAACAATGCCTCTACTGGAGTTGAGTGTTTTGTGTGCCGAGACAGCAACACTGACGTTTGCAAACTGTTTTTGTTGTAATAAATTGAGTGATTGCTGTCTCCGCTCACACTCCACAAGGAGCGACCTGCCTCGGAGACGTGAAACGTTCTTAACTTCTCCACAAATAGATTGTATTGTTTTTGATACTAGGAACGGATTGAGCTTGAGAGGCCCTCCATCGGATGATTCAATGACGATAAACCTTGCCCAAGTTTCTTGTTGCCTTAAAACTGAAACTTCGTCATTAGATGTAAGAAGATCAGCCTCTAGCCGTCTCTTTTTGTCATTTCTACTGGAACCAGAGTGTGTTTGAGCCATGATGTAAGTAATAGGATTCAGCACCCCCACTCCCCACCCACCATGGAGTGTCTACAAGGACGGTGCTACAGTGGAAGCAATGCTGCAACACCAGGGCTACAGTGGTGGTATACTCCAGCAATTACAACACGAATAGCTACATTTGTCTACCAAAAGAAATGTCCAGCTGGTTCGGCCCATGACAGAACATTGGAGACATATAGAATTCGGAGGTTGACATCACCAGATTGGCCCATGAGCCACCGCCTTCTGGCATAGGACTCTAGGCAATATTAAGATTTGCATTGATAGATGTTCAGATTTCAACATCAAAAATGGTTTGATAGGATATATCAAAAGTGACACGTATCCATGCGCAAGGCATGGCGTGACCAGCTGATTGATAGAATCGGGCCAATTCTACCACCCGTCTAGGTGAAGTAAGGGTCGAAGTGGTGTGTTGGGCAAAAGGAACACTGTTCCTGGCTCCATTGCCCTCAACCACCAGAATCCCGTCCTCCACCGACACAGGGGCGCAACCCACGGCAAACAGGTTGCCCAATTCGGTCGCCTCATAAGACCAGCAATGGGGTGCTGTGGACAAATTCTGCCCCGAGTCCACACGGGGGAAGAGCTATTAGCGCTACCCAGCACTCACCACGAGGAGATTGCTCTTCACGAGTGCCTCAGATGATGTAAGTGTTCTTCAAATGTTCTGCTATAGATTATGATATCGTCCTCATATATTAGAATTTGTTTCCAATTCATAGCCTGAAGAGCAGAACAAATAGTTTGCTGGACATCTGCTGGTGCATTTTTTAGACCGAAAGGAAGACGATTAAATTCAAAAACGCCATCTTGGGTGATGAAGGTGGATTTATGTTTTGTTTCTGGGTGAAGTGGTATCTGCCTAAATCCACTTACACAATCAAGATCAGAGAAGATCTGAGCATGTTTTTCACCAATAGCATCTATGACATCTTCCAGACGTGGGAGAGGAAAAAATATTGGTTTCGTAACTGCATTGAGCTTGCGCTAATCGACCGCAAATCGATAAATGTTGTCAGATTTCTTGACCATGACTACTAGCGAATGCCATTCAGAATATTTTGATTCTATTATGCCTGCGTCTAACATTTCATTAATTTGCTTAGAACATTCTTTTCTAACAAAAGATGACTGATGGTAGAAGGGGAGTCTAAAAGGACAGGTATGCTCTGTTTCAATCTTATGTTGATGCAGATGTGTTTTGCCTAGCTCTGACCATTCTCGTGCAAAAACAGATCTTTAAGACAAGAGGAACCACTCAAGCTGTTGCTTCTGGGTCTCTGTGAGATCTGAGTCACTCAGGTCAAGATCCAGGATAGCACTTAGCTGTGAGGGGCTAGAAGGGACTTCAGTGTTGACTGATGGATGATCTAAGATTAGCTCAGATTCCAATGTATGGACAGATGATGGGTCAATGATGGATGCTGTGGCTACTATTCGTTGACAACAAAGTGTGACATGTTTATCAGTTGGGTTGAGAAACCTCATACATTGTCTACCCTTGGCACTTTGAATGAGACATTTGGCTCCTTGAATTTGGAGTGCCTCTAGGCCAGGAAATGGTTTCAGTAGCAATACTCTGTTGCTGTCACAATGGGAGATTTTAACAGGAATATCAGCCTGGGAGTGGGAGGAATCTGAACTTTTTTGCGAGGTCTAGCAAACCCTGGCAACGACTAAGCCTACGGATATTAAGCCATCATGCAGGTAACTGTGCAGTTTGATAGATCAATTTTGACATGGTTTGACTTTAGAAAGTCTATACCAAGAATGATGGTATGATGAATTGATGCGAAGACATGAAAAACTTGTGAATAAGAATCATGGCATATGTTAAGTTGTTGAGTGACTAAACCTAACACAGGATCGCGTTCTCCTCCTGCACTAAGAATCTCTGTTAGATGAGATTTCTGAAGGTGAGACTCAGTGAGTCCTATTTCTTCAGAAATTTCATATGAACACAGCTGATTGTTGCTCCAGTGTCTATCAATGCTGTTGTTTTGACTTGTCTGACCTTAACTTGAATGGTGTTTTTAGATAATGGGGCTACAAGAGATACATGATGTTGGTTAGAGTTAGTAGAGGATGGGGAAGTAGGGGTAGTATGCCTAGTGGGTGGTTCAGATGGTTTGGGTTGTTTGAATGGGTGCCTGATTCTAGGTGGATCCTTGGAATCAGGCATGCGTCCCTATTGATTATCTATCTTAGACAGAAGAACCTGGTGACATACAGATTCATAGTGACCTTTCTTTCTACAAACATTGAAAATGGTATGCCGATGGGGACAGTAATTACACTGAGAACAATACCCACCACATCCTGAGCATCTTTCTCTGTTGTTTCTGCTGAACGGTCGGAGTTGCTCTTGTCTGAAGTCACGTTGTCTGTGCTGCGACTGTGGACTGGCATAAGATGGCTGATGACCTTGTCTTGTGCTGTGGTCATCAAGTCGAGGTGGTGACTGGAACCTGGCTCTTTGTTGACAGTCATCATGGAGCGTCTCCTGTTGTATGGACATTGCAGCTGCCAAAGGCTTCTGATGGCTCTCCATTAGAGACATCACTAGCGTTGATAGTTAAGTGACCTGGTCTGTGAGGTTAGCTTGATCTGGCTGTTGGATGCTAAGTTATGACTTGGCTGCAAGTTCACCATGTTGACACACTTCTTCCAATGTTTTGGGTTCTTTATTATAGACCCATTGTCTGACGGAAGGGCACAGTCCATTCACAGCTATGGCAACTAAGATGACGACTGGTATGGATTTACTAGAGGTGGACTGCTGTAACCTACTGATGTAATCTGATACTGATTCAGCTGGTTGCTGATTGATTGCCAATACTGATAGATAAAATTGTCCTGATGGTTGAAATCTAGTAGTGAAAGCTTGTTTCAAGCTATTCAAATATGACTTGATATCATCACTCAAGGCATCATGCTACTGTTTGGCTGGTCCTTCTAAGAGTAAGTTCAAAATTAAATATGGTTTGTCTTGAACAGTACCTTGGAGTTTAACCCAAGTTTCTAAATCTGACCACTAGTTATTTGCATCCTGCTTACCTGAATATTTAGGAAGCTGAATATGTGACATGGCCATCCTTGTATTTGGGGCAGTGAATGATATACTTTGAGTTGCTGCTGTTGAGGATGTTGTTGATGACATTGATACGGTTGTTGACACTGACATAGATAATGATGTTGACATTGACGTTGTGTATGTTGCTGGTGATGTTTGTTTTGTAGAGGTTGGCGTCTGTAATGTTGTGGGTGGAGCTGTTGTTGATGATGACTCTGGCTGGAAACTCAGGGTTACAACGAGTCAAGACAAAAAGACTGAGGACTCATCTTGTTCTCTGTGTTCTGCCTTTCATCAGCACCGGAAAGCTTTGATCTCCATCCTCACCACCATTTCATTGTATATTGGGCTACTATATCACTTCCCGTTAGTTACTGTTATTTATAGTATGACATTTATTGCCTTAACTGTTAATCCCCTGAGCTGTGTTGGTTCATCACCCCCAGAAGTCCCATTTCCAGAGCAACGTCATTGTCTGTCCGTTGTTGTTCATTACTATATATGTGTTATCATTACACGGTGTTAGTCAAGTTTGGTATTCCGAGTGCTGGTGTAGGGACGACCTCGTAGAAACGTCCTGAGGTTGAGCTGGAGCTACGCTCACCTCATATATGCCTGAGCTGGAAGGTCCACTCATCACTGTATTTGTGTTGCCAGAGAAGGTATTCTGCTTATTGTACAATTGTTGTTTATTGTTTACATGTTGTGCATAAAACGTTCCTGGACAGTCGATTTTGTCCTTTATTCTCCCAAGAGCTAATTCCCAGTCAAAATGAACATTGACAACTGGTGTTAGAATCTGGCTGGAGTAACTTTTGAGCTTATTCCCGATCCTGTAACCTCTCCACTTGCCTACCATCTACATACGTGTATATATCGAGGATGAATCCCCAAGTCTTGTGTCTACCCCATGAAATCGCTAGCATCCTGATCAACATGGATCTCAAGCACCTTCATCTTGAATGGACCATCCAAGAAAGTATGGACAACCTTCAAGTGAACCTAAAATGGAGGAAACAGCCAGCAGCCACAGTGAGAAATGTAATAATTAAGTCGTCAATCATGAAGTCCCGGGCCAAAATGGAGCGAGATAGGAAACGCCATAACAGTTACATGCAGAGAAAATCTGCCCACCTCCATGCGTATGATGGTACCTCGCTGAGCACCCAAAACGTAAATACAGTCAGTACAGTTGCCAAGTGTATCAACAAGAAGGCAACACCTATGTATAGTGACGCGTATTGTCAATCTGAGAAGTCCCCATCAGATCACACTGGGAACATGACGAACCCAGTCTCGTTTGCCAGTGTTGGTTTTCAGACCTCAATTAAAGTGGAAACTGCAACAAAAATACCTGGATCCCTGAGGCTAAACTTGACAGTGTCGCCATAGCATACCTGGACACTAATGCAAAATGTGTACCTGGGCCTAAACCATATGAAGAATCCCCATATGATGCCCACGTGGCTTACATGCAGGCACCCCGGGCCAGAATGCAACAGGTCGTTCACATTTGGGATAATTATGCTTTTTAACATTATGATAACTGACAATTTCACGTTTATATTTGAAAATTTGAATAGCGACTTATCTCGACATGAGGACATGTCTTTCTCGAGAGGGCGACAATTGTCACAGAGTGACTTAACAGGACTCTGGACAACACAATGTTAAAAGATTGCAGCTTCGGAACTACTTCCCTTTTGTACAGTGTTGAGTACATATCGTTTAGGATACCTGGACTATTTAACATGATGTAATCCATGCCTAACAGCTGTAAGTTGTACCATTGTCTAACATGGCATTTCACATTATGACATTTATAGCCTTTATCCATCCCCCCCCCCCCCGTGTCTGTAATCACATCCATATGTCCCATGTCCAGGGTAATGCCATTGGCTCTTCGTCTGTCTATTGTTGTCCAATAGTGTATATATGTTTACATCTTTACTGTTAGTCAGTCTGGTGTTCAGCCGCAAGTAGGATACGCCTGCTTGCTGGACCTGACTTGTGGTAGTTGAGTTGGAATCTCCGCTCGACATATTGCTATTAGTAATTGTATTTGTTTGTTTTATTACTGACTAAAGAAGTTTGGACTTAACGTATTCGTCTTCAATCTTTCCCTGTCAACATACGACTTGACAACTGGCGAGAGGTACCCGGATTCTCCACCAACTGACGTAGCTTGTTATTGGGACTGTTTTGCCTTTTGTGGATGTGTCCCTTTTGCTAAAATATTGAGAAAAATACGAAACGTATCATTGAAATATGACCACTATAATTATAGGTTAATTATAGTGATTTTTAGAACTATGACAATAGTACTGCTAACAGCTTCAGTAGCCGAGCCATCTTTGGAAGTAGAAAATGGTGATATAAAAAAGTAAGCTTCGGGACCAAATACTTTGGCCCTCAATCTATGAAAGTTCATACTTCAAAGCACTCACACAAAGTAAAAATCACTTCTTAAGTGATGTATTTCACAGCTCCTTTCTGGTTTGTGTGGCGCTGACGTCAGTGTCATGCTCTTGTCTCTCTGGCATGGCGTCCAGACCTGAAGTGTTTTAATCTACCGCCATTCAATATATACACACACAGGTCTATCCACCCACCTCCCCGAAAGCATACACATGCAGGAGCATGGGTTCACATACAAACAGCGGAACTCACACAAGCCTAGTTTTTACAATGGCCATTGTCATCCCCGACACCTGGTTTTCCCATTTATTTTATTCAACTGATGAGGTTTTACAATGACTGACTGATATTTTCTACACAAGGATTAGTTATTAACGCAGGACGTTACATTGATTAAACATTTCTTGTTTTCGGAATGTATAAAAATCAATCAGGTGCACGGATCGTTGATTTGGCATGCACACTCTACCATTAGGCTACGAAGCATTTTACATGTACTAGCTTTAAATAATATATTTTATGAACGTTTCATGTAATTCTTAAATATTTGCTTTGTAAAAAAAAGTATCAAGTACTATGTGGATGGTTTATAGGTTCGATAAAACACTCCTCCTCGGGTAGATTTATCGGCACTCGTGATTTTTCCCTCCCTCAATAACTATATTGCGTAGAATATCATTTGTTTTAGAAATATTTATTAAAGAAGATCAGAAAGGTTTCATGGATTGGCGATACATGTACATCGGGGAATTAACAAGACAGATATGTGATATTATGCAATGTACGGAAAATTATCAAATTCTTGTACTACCTTGATCGATTTAGAAAAATGGAGGATCTTCTGACACAATATGCAGACGATACAACCTGCTCACTTGATGGTTTTGAACGAGGCCCCTAACGCTGTTTTGCATGCATTGACATGCTTCGCCAAATTTTCAGGTTTAAAATGACAGACATAATTGATATGGATAGAATCAAAGAAAATATCGAAATTGAAACTCTACCCGAAAAAGAATTTAGGTTGGAAAGAGGAATCTTTCGAATTATTGAGCATACCATTCTGTCTTGACCTGGATGATATGGTGGATATTAACAACGAAACAGGTTCAAGAAATGTGAAACGCTGATGACAATATGGTCAATGAGACACCTAACACTTTTTGGCGGAAATCCTATTCTTAAATCACTTCTTCTGCCCAAACTTAACCTCCTATTCTCATCTAATACTCCACCTCAAACATTAATTGATAGATTATGTGTCACAAATGATATGTGATACTAAAGATGGAAGGATTAAATTCCCTAAAATAAGAGAAGTCATGCAGTCTCCAAAGATTTCGGTAATAAGACTAGCTTTAATAACCCATTCTAATTTTCTTTCTATTGTTCTTAAATACCGCTATAACAGGAACATATGCAATATATATTATCTAGAGTAAACAATAAGCTCTAAGAAGATTTACATATGTCTTGGTGGGCTTCCATGGACGACCTAGAGAATATTTATATTCCTGCCGTTGGCATTCTTTCACAAAATGTCCGTTTAAATGATACCATACACGTGGGGAAGGAAACGGTTGTCTAACAATCATGGTCTACAAAAGGCATCAGATTTATTTATGATTTTATTGATGAAAAGGGACACTTTCTCTCATGTGCACATTTCACGGAGAAATACAACTATATAATTAATCATCTTTGCTATATAAGGCTTACCCAGTCTTATTAAACAATTATTTCGGCAGCAGCGCTTCAGAAGCTGAAGAAACTTAGTTACCCAATTTTACAATTTCATTTATTTCTTTTGTTAAAAAAAAGGAAAGGTTCTCAATATTTCTATAACATACTTGTGGACAAACAAATTACCAAGATTCAACACTTTCAAAAATGGGAATCCCTGCTTAGAAGTGAAATTTAAGAAGCAGATCGTAAACAAGATAATGTTACACTGTTTGTGTCTCATGTACATGTCAGTGGTATCAGCATGGAATATGACATCATATTCTACCTACAAATTCGCTTCTTTATAAAATGGGATAGGTTGACAGTGATAAAGAAACTATTTTCACCTAGTTTTGGAATGTCAAAAGGTACGCCCCATATGGCCCAATTTTGAAAAACGGCTTCTCAATAAAGGGAATATAAACATTCATATTTCAAAAGGAAACATTTTACTCGGGGATACTTTACAAAACAATAATCCTGTAAACACCATAATATTCAGTTTTTCGGTTTTCTTCCTCCTTGTAGACAGCCTTCCTGGCTGGTTGGGCTGCTCGGAAATATATATCCCCCCTCCCAAGCGTTAGGTATAAAACCAGATGTACGCTTCGTGCTACTGCTACATCTTATATTATTTTCCTCACACTCTTTCTGGGACAAATTATTTTTTTCGCTAAAACTGTTTTCGGTGGTATATGTCAAGGTCGAGTGGTCAATATGCCAGGGATCGGGGAATAATTGTAGGAAAGGTATCTATGGACGACCATCAGTATAGTGACTTGCAGTCATTGTAGTATTACGAGCAGTATAAGATTTATACAATAAATATGAAAGTATTACAATCAGTTCTTCTAATTTACATTACACCCGTGACGATCCGGGATAGAACAGGTCTTCAGCAACCCATGCTTGCCGTAACAGGCGACTATGCTTGTGTAAGAGGCGACTAACGGAAAGGGGTGGTCAGACTCGATGCATGTAATTGTATCCCAGTTGCGTGGATCAATGCTCATGATGTCAATCACTGGATTGTCTGGTCAAGACTCGATTATTTACAGATCGCCGTCATAATAGATGGAATATTGCGCGGCGTTAAACAACAAACAAACAGACAAATTTAACATGAACCTCACACTATTGTATGTTGTACATAAGCCTGCATGAATGTTCTGATACAGGTTAAACCCATTGCTTTTTTCTGGGACTATCACATTTCCCTTTCTCATGCTCAACGGGAAACCACTACTAGCTATTCTTGGCGGCCCTGCTTTGTGTACATAATTTATAGACATCGATTCCATGTCATTTTACCTCTGGAATTCAAAGTAATCAATGCCCCCCCCCCCCCCCCCCCCCCCCCCAATTTAACTTCTACCCTCCCTGTTACTTGTATGTCTGTCTGTCTGTCTGTCTGTCTGTCTCTGTGTGTGTGTCTCTCTCTCTCTCTCTCTCTCTCTCTCTCTCTCTCTCTCTCTCTCTCACACACACACACACACACACACACACACAGAGTCTGCCCAAACCTCTTTAGTTGCCTTTTCAATTCGTCGGACAGCAACTGAGCACGCATAACGTGTCAGTACCTTTTGAGAATGTCTTTTGAAGCTTTAATCCGTTGTAATCACGCAACCAACATACACTGTGTTCAGACATAATGGCATGCATTATTGCTATGCGCGAATACCACTATCTGCTTGTGCATATTGAATGCGACAAGGGAAATGTGGCTCGCCTGATTGTAATTTGGGCTTAACAAAACAGGTTTTATTTGGGACGGGTACAGTCAGTATGATGGTTGTGATATATGTTCTGTGCAAATAATGACTATTGTGTGTACTTGACCTTACACTGAAGTGTCCATTCTATATTGTTGTGGCTGTAGTAGCCTTTATCGTTACACATGTATTGATCCTACCTGTGTGACGCACGTACTCGTCCAATCAATGACATCAACACAATCACGTGACTTCACCTGTTAGACGTGTCGTGTTGAAGGTAAGGCATGTTGTAATGCTTTTAGTTATGTTTAACTCATATGATGACTACAATATGTTTGTTGTCTTATATTATCAGTATAACTCGAGGACCAACCCTTTACTTTGCTGTTGGTTACTATGGTTAAGATGATTCCACAGTGCGTGATCGACTGCCAGCGGGACATATTCAATCACTACTGTTATTTTATGACTGGCGCCTAAAACAAACCATTTCTGAAACGTAAATGGAGGATATCTATGTAAGAAAATGATATTTTTTCAGGCGATTGATGTGTCAGCAGGCAGGATCATGTGTTCCCGTGTTGTTTTTATTCAGGTGAACACCTGACTTTGTATTTTTGTATGAGGGACAGGCTCACATTTTCACCAACACCTGGTATCGTCAATATTTGATAGTGATTCATAAAATACATGTCTATGATACAGTCGGAATATTACTATGGACTCTGCTTTTATCAGAGATTTCTTATAATTATGTACCTGTGTTTTCTTGCTTGTATTCATATCATTAAGTTGAGGTACGCTCTGACAACCCTCGCCGAAGATGTGCCATGTATGGATATATGCTTCGCGTAAAAAAAAATAAACAAAACAGTTTCTTTGTAGATAACCACAAACAAAAACCCATCAAAACGTACATTTCGGTGTGTTGTTGCAGATGTAAACTTGCGTTGATGTTGTTACTTTTTGACGCCCCTCTCTTCAATACATTTGTATTCCACAAAATACACGTTTAATTATGACGAGAACTGGATATTCAAATTGTGAATATCTCTAACCCGACACGGGCTTAGGCGTGATTGTGGCCGTTTAAAAAACTCTAATGTTGCCCTCCGTTGATATATGATCGACCCCCGCGAAGAGATTTGCCGATTAACTTTGTTTATCATGACAACGGTAGTCGCAGAAAGATAAAGACGTACTTTGTTGAGATCTGAAGGGTTCAGTGCGGACGGCTATAGTATTGCACGGAATCTTATCAAAAGTGTATTACGAAAACGTGAGAACTTCCTAGTTACCACAGTCAAGGGGTCAACAAATATGTCCTGGGTTTGTGAGGTATTACCTAAAGATATCCGGTTGTTCCACGAAGCTAACGTTTCAACTGCTACAATAGAGTGGCAGACGCTTCATATTACAGGTGAGTCCACTCACTATTTCAACAACAACATCATTGAACTAGCTCAGTATGAGTGCTCAAAGGGGTATTCTTCCATGTGGACCATATTCTGCCAACATATGTGGTGCCTTTACATGTTACTGATATTTTTTGTAGCACCCCTTTCTTGACAAATGACTCCCAGAGCCTGTAACAATGACACATCACCATTTAGCGGCGTTTTGATGGGTTTTGTTTGATTCAGATGCAATATATACATCAATATTATATTTACAAAAATATTAATTGTGTGCTGATTTGTTACAATTTGCTAACCTTTTTTGGTCCAGTGTATATTTAATATGATTGTTTAGCTCAACAAAGGTAGAAACACGTAATTTAAGCACAACGTATTTTTTTATGTTTGTGGTGTAAAACATGTAAGATTTATAAGCTACAATGGCAATTTGTTGGGGTAGATTAATCTTGGACAGATTCAATCTTTGAATTTAATACATCTGGCAAATCTGAATTACCGAACAATATATATACTCAACAACAAAAGTTCCTGTGACACCAATATTTTAGTGTATTTTTCAAACAAGTAAAGTTTGGTTTTCAATATTGTAGTACATGTATGGAATCAAGTCACAAAAACGCAATTGCTACAGAAAGGCATGCATTCCATGCAAAAGTTGACTTTTATGCAAGCCCCATGCATTTCACTACCCAAGAATGGGTATAAAAACATGTGCGTTAACGGGATGCCATATGCATTGTTCAGCATTGTGCTGACAACAACCACTCAGAAAAACAACAAAATTACGCAATTATTCAACATTACGAAACGCCACGCCTGTCCGAAAATGAGCGTTTGCGAGCCCTTGGTATGCTTGAAGCAGGATCGATTCAACGTGATGTTGCAAGACAATTTAACGTCCAAAGAAACACCATTTGGTGTTTATGGCAACGTTGGCAACAGACGAATGCAGTCAGAGACCATCCTCGGAGTGGCAGGTCACGCGTAACCAATAATCGACAAGACAACTGGATTTAAACAACACACCTACGAAAATCGATTCCAGCCAGCAACAGTGACTGCAAGAAGCATCCCTGGCCTTCGACGAATATCTTCACAAACCGTACATCGTCGCCTCAGATGTGCAGGGAGTGTCGCCAGAAGACCCGCCAGACGTCCCATTTTGACACCACCGTAAAGCACGTCTACAGTGGTTCGGACAGCTTCACGCTGGACGGCCATGCAGTGGGGACAAGTTCTATTCACTGAATAGTCTCGTTTTCACCTCAGCCACAGCGAATAACGGATTCGAGTGTACCGACGTCGAGGTGAACGTTACGTCAATCATTGTGTCATGGAAGAAGATCGGTTCGGGGGCGGCAGCGTTATGGTATGGGGTGGGATTACAGCAAGACAGAGGACCCGTTTGATAGTGGTAGAGGGAAATCTCAATGGACAGCGCTACCGCGACGAGATCTTCGGCCCTGTTGTTCTACTGTTTTTGCGTCGTCATGGCCCAGGCATTGCCTTTCAACATGATCATGCCCGGCCTCATATTGTTCGACTTGTTCAAGATTCTCTTCAACAAAACAACGTGAATGTCATCCCCTGGCCGGCTCGCTCCCCTAATCTCTCACCAATCGAGCACATGTGGGATGAGATGGATCGGCGCCTTCGACGTCAACCACATGTTCCACAGACACTCCAGGAACCTCGAAACATGCTCCAGTAGGTATGGACAGATATCCCACAGGACTTTGTGCGACGCCTGGTCCATTCCATGAGATTAAGATGTGTTGCTTGCCACGCAACCAGAGGTGGACACACACGCTATTGATTTGTAACTTGACATTTTGACATGTTCATGTTCACGTGTTTGTTTTTTATGAAATCACGCATTTTCTGAAGTCAGTATGGCAAATTAAACCATTTGAACACTTACGGGAGTCTTTTATCTGTTGCAAACCGAAATTGTTTCAGATTTGGTAAAAAATATAACTTTGCATTAAATCTTATTCAATGTCACACGAACTTTTGTTGTTCAGTATATGTACCTCATCATTAATTAAGCACCACCCACCTTTTTCGGGTATATACTTTATTTAAGACTGACTGGAGTGAATCATTGTGGGAAACACGACAAAAAGTAGTAATTGACAAACAAAACGCCACAAATTATGAAGCTGACACTAGCAATCAGTACCGATGTATTGGCGAAACACTCTAAAACAACGTTGGCATCAGACAGCACCCAGCCCACACCACGAATCGAGGTATAACATTAGGCAGTGAAAATCGATGATTGTCAACCTAGGAATCACCACTGACTACCATCAGTGTCTGGAGTGTCCACCCCTATCACGGATGACATTCGCGAGACTGCCCATGCTGCTGATCAGACGTCTGATGTTTATGATTTGGATCCTCTGCCATTCTTTGTACAGTGCCTGGGTCAGTTCCTTCAGGTTTAGTTCAGGGCCTGGTCATTATATTTCGGAATTGGATTTCACGTAATGAATACCATGTGCATTCTCAAAAACTCAAATGATTTGCTTGACTTTTTACAATCTTAGAAACGAACCATGTTTAGTTCCGTCAAAACTTTTGATTTTTCAACTTTCTACACCACTATCCCACATGACAAACTTGAGGGAAAAATTTATTCCTTCATCGGTGGAACCTTTGTACAAAACGTGGTGACCATAGATACAGAACAATTCTACCAACAGAGGTTCAGGGCAATTTGTCAAAAATGAAAGCAAATGCCTCCTGAAGCATACTGAGAAAACAACATGTGAAATGCTGGACTTTCTCATTGATAAAAGTCTATATATAGTTTTGGGGAAAGACATTAAGGCAAGCAGTAGGTATGCACCAAGAAGTTTAACTCAAGCTTCAGGTATATCTATGATCTGAAATCGTTCAATAACCATCATATAGCTAAGCCCCTTGCACCGATTTACGCACCTGAACTGGAGGTAAGTAAAGGAGACAAGTGAGACTGCCTCAACTGTTTCATATTTCGATCTATGCATAAAGATTCAGAGTGACAAAACACACTCCACAAGACTGTTTGACAAGAGGGATGACAATAGTCAACTTTCTATTTATGTCGAGCAATATTCCTGCAGCCTTTGGTGTTTACATGTCACAACCTTTGAGATGCAATCGAGGCTGCTTTCTGCCCAGATTTCAAAGAGCGTCATACAACTCTTGCTCAGAAGTTGCTTGATCAAGGTTACAACATTCACTGCCTTAATAAAGCTTGCAAAACGTTTATGATAGATATGTGGAGGACATTGCCAAATTTGACGAAACAGTAACAAAAATTATGTATGATACTATTTCCAATTTTCAATTGTACCATATTTTTATACAGCTATATATAAGCATAAATGTCAAACAGGTAAAGTCAGATTATTCATGTCCATTCAAATGCAATTATATAATATTCATGGCATATATTGTCCAATCATAATGTAGTATGTAATTCAGTAAATGCATTCACTATCATATTATAACAGGATATACTTGTACTAATGGAAAGGCAGTGAGAAGCCAGATTGGCTGTCGACGCACGGGCCTCGGGACACACGGTTCCGGTGTCACGAAATATATTCGCCCCCAGAATAAAATCTCCCCCCCCCCCCCCCCCCTCCCCCGGCGAATTTATACCGGTACAGTTCCGCCCCTCTCTAAATAAACTCTCCCCCACCCTACGAAAGAAATAAAATCTCCCCCCAGAATATTTCCTCCCCCAGTCGTTTTATAAATACTTGCCATGCAGTTCAATAGTTGGTGTTATTTTGGGTTAGGTAATGTTGTAATCTATTTTTAGCCATTGATTCCATTACTTTGCATAAGTTTGAAGTTAGGGATATTGGTCTATATGAGTTAGCTTGATTAGCTGGTTTATTAGGTTTAGGGATTGGTATGACTAGGGCCTGTTTCCAGGGAGTAGGAACCTGTCCGTTTAGGTAGATGAGATTGTATAGTTTGAGTAGTGCCTGTAATGTAGTTTTAGCGGGAGATTTTTAATTATTTGGTAAGAAGTTAAGTCTAATCCTGGGGCTTTGCCCTTTTTCCTGTTTTGGTTTACATAGAGGAGCTCCTCCATTGTGAAGGGTTGGTTTATTTCTAGATTGTTATTGTTTTGTTTTTTTGTGGGTTTGTTTTTTGTTTTAAGTTTATCTTGGAATTTTTGGCTGAAGTTGGTGTTACTGCTAACGGCCGAAAAGTGGTTGGCGAGGTTATTTGCTTTTTGGGCGGGGTTGGTTGAGTTGTTAATGTTAGGTTTTTTATGTCGTTTTAAGCCTCTAATGGCGTGGATTTTGCGCCAGACCATTCTGGCATCTGTACGGTTATTTATACCTTGGCTAGTTGGACTAGTTTTTTAACCTGGTGGTTTTGTTCGTGGGCTATGTTTAGATGTTTGTAGTCGCGTTTTGCTTTATTGAAGGCTGATTTACGTTTTCGTCTAGTCTGTTCTATTTCATCATTCCACCATGGTACCGTGGGTTTGCCTAGCCTGTCTTAGATGTTTTGAAGGGGATGGAGGTTTTGGCTGCGTTTATTATATAGTCTGTTAGGTTTCAACAATAGGTTTCTGGATCATTATTTTCTATTTCTAAACGAAATAGAAAATAATGATGCTTGTCCCAGTTAGCTTTATTGTAATGGAATTTTGGTTCTTGGTTTTCTGTTTGGATTGGTACGTTTGTATTTCCTATGGTTATGTTTATGGGGAAGTGGTCACTACCTAGCGGGACGTCGTGCACTTCCCATTGAGTACTTTGAGCTAGATCTGCGGTGCATATGGTTAGGTCGATAGCCGACATTTTTTGGTTTATCTTATCGTACCTCGTGGGTTGGTTGTTATTTAGGAGTACTAGGTCGTTTGTTTGTATCCATTCGGAAATTAATTTGCCATGATTATCTATTTTATCATCTATACTCCATGTAGGATGGTGAGCGTTAAAGTCTCCTAGGAATATAGTAGATTTATCGCTTATTTTGAGTAGTTTAATAAGATCCTCAGGTTGGACTTTTTGTTCCGCCCAGTGGTATATATTTATGATGTTTATTTTTCGGTTATATAATGTGATTTTAATGCCGTTGGCTTCTAGGTTTGGCGTGTCTATTTTTATTTCTTCGTTATTTATATCGTCCCTGGTAAATATGATTAGTCCTCCTGCGGCTCTTCTTGTTTTTGGTTTAGCTCTGTCAGTTCTAACTGAGTTGTAGTTAGGTAGTGTGAATTTGGATTTTTTTGAGAATTTGGTTTCCTGGATACAAGCAATGTGAGGGCCTTTTTTTAGTTTAAATTTAGTTTTTAGTTCATGGCCGTGGGAGGTGAGTCCGTTGGCGTTCCACTGAAAAATATTTAGTCCTTCCATTATTGGGTTCGGGTGATTGGTGATTGGTGATTTAGTTTTTAGTTTTTATTTTATTCGGTGACTTCTTTTAGATGGAGGTTAAAGAGGAAGAAGGGAAGATGGGTTAATTTTAGATTGAAAGCTACTTTGTTAAAGGATTTCATGCTAGCTTTTGGTGAGTTTTGACTATGCATGTATACTAGGAGTAAGGTGAGGTTATTTAGGTTTTGGGTGTTAGATGGTTGGGGAGTTTTGCGGTTTAGTTTTTTCTTCCTTTTTGGGGCTGAGAGGGAAGTTTGGTTTGTTTTAGTTGGAGTAGTGTCTATTGTTTCCTCAGTAGTGGAGGAAATCTTGGTCATCGGTTAGATTAGGTTTAGCTGTTTGAGTTTCCATAGGGGAGGCATGTGATGTGGAGGGTTGTGTAGGTGTTTGCGGGATGGGTGTAGCTGTGGATTTCTTAGTGTTTGTGTTTTGTTGTTGTGCTTGCTTGTGGGGGAGTGTTGTTGCCATGTGGGCTGTAGGGTGCTTGGATGAGGGTCGTGTTGTGGCGGTCGTTTTGTGGTTTGTTTTGCATGCGGGGGTTGATGTTTTGGCTATGTGAGATGTGGGAGGGTTCGTGGTTGGTTGAGTGGCTGCTTGTGTGTGTGTGAGGTGGGTGCGGTTTCTCGGTAGGGGCCCCAGACAGAGCTGTCGGTTATGGGGTGTGGTGTTTGTTTGTGGGATGGTGTTTGGGTGTGGTGTAGGGAGGAGTGGTTTGTATGCGGGTGTAGCAAATTTTCATGTTTGGATTTTGGCCGTGTCTGTGTTTATGTGTTTGTTGGCCTGCTGGGTGAGTGTGTGTCTGTGTGGGCATTGGTTTGAAAGTGAAGTGTGTTGGATGGATTTGCAGTGGATGCACCAGGGTGTGCATGTGCCTGGGCAGTCTGTTTGTGCGCATTTTTTACATTTAGTTTTAGGGTATGTGCATTGGGAGGCAGTGTGATTGTATTTAAGGCACTAAACCCAGATCAAAGCGGTTTCACTCCTGGCCGCACAACCCTAGATAAACCTCGCCCGACTAGAGCAAGATGTTAAGAGAGGACAACTAAATAAACAATATACCACAGGCATCTTCTTAGACTTCTCTAAAGCTTTCGACATGGTATGGCACGAAAAACTAGTCCAAATAGCCAAAAGTAGAGACTGGAAAAAATTCTGCGAAGGTATAAATAACCGTACAGATGCCAGAATGGTCTGGCGCAAAATCCACGCCATCAGAGGCTTAAAACGACATTAAAAAAACCCTAACATTGACAACTAAACCAACCCCGCCCAAAAAGCAAATAATCTCGCCAACCACTTTTAGGCCGTTAGCAGTAACACCAACTTCAGTAAAAAATTCCAAGATAAACTTAAAACAAAAAACAAACCCACAAAAGAACCAAACAATAACAATCTAGAAATAAATCAACCCTACACAATGGAGGAGCTCCTCTACGTAATCCAAAACAGGAAAAAGGGCACAGCCCCAGGATTAGACTTAACTTCTTACCAAATAATTAAAAAACTCCCCCTAAAACTACTCCAGGCACTACTCAAACTATACAATCTCATCTACCTAAACGGACAGGTTCCTACTCCCTGGAAACAGGCCCTAGTCATACCAATCCCTAAACCTAATAAACCAGCTAATCAAGCTAACTCATATAGACTAATATCCCTAACTTCAAACTTATGTAAAGTAATGGAATCAATGGCTAAAAATAGATTACTACATTACTTAACCCATAATAACATCATAAACCCAGGTCAAAGCGGTTTCACTCCTGGCCGCTCAACCCTAGATAACCTCGCCCGACTAGAACAAGATATTAAGACAGGACAACTAAATAAACAATATACCACAGGCATCTTCTTAGACTTCTCTAAAGCTTTCGACATGGTATGGCACGATGGGCAAATACAAAAACTTAAAAAAATAGGACTCAAAGGTCAGATAATAAACTACATCCAGGACTTCCTAAACAATCGTAAAATAACCGTGGGTATAGACCAAACTCTATCGGACCAATGTCCCCTAGAAAATGGTACTCCACAGGGCAGTATCCTCAGCCCCACCCTCTTCAATATAATGATAAACGATCTATTCGAGGGCCTATCCCCTAAAGTAAACACATCAAAATTCGCGGATGATGGAGCCATCTGGATCCGCACTAAAAGCATGAACATGGTCCAAAATTTACTCCAAAAATCTCTTTATAAAATACAACAATGGGCTGACAAATGGGGCTTCTCTCTTAGCTCAGAAAAAACAACAGGAATAGTATTCAAACATAAAAACATGAAACCCGCCTCCCCAATCCTCCAGCTAAACAATCTAACAATCAAATTTCAAAAACAAACCAAATTCTGAGGACTTATTTTCGATGAACATCTCACCTGGGATGCTCACATCCAAAACCTAACAACTAAATGCAGTAAAGACCTAAACACCCTAAGATGCCTAACTGGCTCTAACTGGGGAGCATCCAAAGATACCCTCCTCTCTCTCTACATATCACTAATAAGATCAAAACTAGACTACGGCTGCGCCATATACAACACCCTAAACAACTCTCTATCTAACAAACTTGATACAATATAAGGCTCTCAAACTAATTACACGCACCCAACATGGCACCTCCTACACCTCACTTCAGGCCCTAACAGGAGAAATGCCACTAAGTCTACGCAGGGAACAGCTAAGCTTAAATTTCTGGGCCGCGTCCCAATCAAACCCTCTCATCGAAAACCTTATAAACCAAAACATCAGCCCCAAAAACCAAGCTCTAGCTCGTAAATACCCCTTACTTACCCCAATATCCCAAAGAATAATAAACTACCTAAATGAACACCAAATTAAAAATCTTAAACAAAACTGCAAACAATCAAATATCTTCACCCCTAAACTTAAAATACCCAAAATAGACACAACACTAGCTAGCCAAATAAATAAACAAACCGACCCAAACATAGCTAAAACTACCAGACTAGCATACATACACGAAAATTGGCCAAATTGGTGTCACATTTACACGGACGGATCCTCAGATCCGACCTCCAAACACACAGGTTTCGGAGTCCATACCACACAACCAACTAAAACCACACAATCCTTCCGACTCCCAAACAACCAATCAATATTCACGGCAGAACTAAGTGGACTGCAAGCCCTCCAAAACAAAAATACCAAAAACCGACCTAAATCAATAAATCAAATACTTAAAAGCTCCAACGACCTAACTAAGGCAGGCAAACAAATAACCTTCTTGTGGATACCCGTCCACGTAGGAATATACGGTAATGAAAACGCCGATAAAGCAGCTAAACTATCCCTCAAAATCCCAGAAATAAGCTTAAACTTACCCATCTCAAAATCAGAAATTAAAAGTGTAAACAAGCAAAAAATCACAAAAAATGGCATAACCTATATCTAAACTCAAATAGCCAAATCAAAAAAGTGCTCAGCAAACCACTAACCAAACCAAAAATTCTCCATCCATCCAAAAGAATCAACAGAGTAATCACTAAACTCCAAACAGGACACACCAACCTAAATAACCACCTAAAAAAATAAAAAAACACACTACAGGTAACTGCCCACACTGCAAACAACCAGAAACCTCAGAACACGCACTCGTCCACTGCACACACTACCTAACACATCGAACCGCATTACAAACCACCCTCAATCTAAACAAGGCTCTAACTCTAGAAGCAATACTAAACCCACAAAATAAACTAGAAAACTTCAAGGCCTAAGGCGTATTCTTAATAAAAACAGAACTAATAAAACCCATCTAAAAACACAATAACCTATCAAATCAAAATCACATAAACAAACAAACACCCACCATACCCAGCTCCCTTAGTTCTCCTCCCCAACCCCATCGGCATCTATTCCAAATCTCAAAATTCCCAAATTCTATATAAGCAGCCCCTAAAGCCCCCTCTTGGGTTGCACAGACCACTTTCGCCCCTTTCGGAAACACAGTAAATGGCCGGGCCGGGCCCGTGTGCGAAATACGCATCAGTCGGAAAGCGCACGTTAAATCTCCAAAGTAAGTAAGTAAGTGAACTGAACTGTCCGAAAGTTTATATCTAAAATTTTGGAATTGGATACAGTGATAAAGTCTTATATCAATATGTAGACTCATAAATATTGGTTTTATGCATATGTTTTAACGGAGATATGATGTTTTCTTATGAAATATCGTGTATTAGTGTAATTTGCATGCTTACCATTCATTGTACCGTTCTAAACCATGTGAATGTTGTAATATCAGTCAATCGGGTGGGAAAACAGCCCAATCCTCGCTCTATAAAGGGGTATGTCAATCATTTTGCAAGTTGAAATGACCCCTGATACTTTATGAATACTTTATGACAGTTTATGGAGTCAAAATCAGTGCTGATTATTCATAAACTTAATGCTTAATGCACTTTTCCTTTCGTTTTTCACAATCATATTTTTTTTAAGTTGTATATAACGTATGAATCCCTTCTCAGATTCACCGCCAGCCCGATTGTAACAATTACATGGTCACTTTGCTTTGTCGATGCCGGTTGATGTTGTTCAATACAGGCTGATAGTGGGTGTTTTTGAATCTATTCTACATGCTAATCATTTCGGGAAGATGATACACATTTCTCTATATTTTGGGTTACTTTGCTTATATAATTTCCGATTATCATTCTTAGTTTTACTTTTTCTCTTCTGCTGCGGTGATATCCATCCGAATCCAGGACCTTTGCATAGTCCAGATTTAAAGATTATATATCTAAACGTACGCAGTCTTAAAGACAAAGTAGATTTTATCAGTGCTGAATTAGATAGTTATGATGTTGTATGTTTAACAGAAACCTGCTTGCACCATGATATTCTAGCCACGGATATTACACTGATACCATTTTCATATCGTAGCCTGTATTAAGGAATATATTTTAGATCTAAAGTCAAAGTATTAACGGACTGCCTGGGCTGGAGGCGCGCGTGGATATATTGACAGTTTTTACGTAGTTAGTGTTAAAACCGAATGTTTGCGAGGATTAATAAGATTTCTGAATTCTGTTACAACAGTAACCGTACATGTATTTGTTACGTTAAGTCATTTCATTCAAATTTGTTTGGTATGATTATGTCTTATAATTATTTTAGGATGGAAGGTACAGTTACCAAATAAAATATGCTGAAATATCAATTCATTATGACCATATTTCATAATCTATTTTTTAAAGTAACCCTCCTTACATTAAAGATAACTATTTAAAGAATATAGTACTTAAAGACATTGCAACAAACCGAATAATCAGGGGGGAGACTTTATACAGAGGGGGGCGCGAAACATATCCGCCCGGGGGAGATTTTATTTCAGAACAGATTCTCCGGGGGAGCATCTGTACCGGTATAAAATCTCCGGGGGGAGAATTTGTACGGGGGAGAGTTTATACCGGGACACCGGCGTCATACCCAAAGGCGTTCTTGTTGTTATATTGTCTGGCATTAAGGGGCTAAAACAAGGACTGTTTGGCTAGGAGTCAGTATACTGTGTCTGAGTGGGGTATTCATTTAAAAGTGTATACTTTCTTTTGCACCACAGGCAACTGCCCCCACTGCAAACAACCCGAAACCACAGAACACGCACTCATCCACTGCACCCACTACCAAACACACAGAACCACACTACAAACCACCCTCAATCTAAATAAGGTTCCCGCTCTCGATGAAATACTAAACCCTCAAAATAAACTAGAAAACTTCAAGGCCCTAGGCGTATTCCTAATTAAAACAGACCTAATTAAGCGCATCTAAAAACTAATTAATCTACCAATCCAAAATCCAATAAACATACAAACACCCACCTCACCCTTAGTTCCCTCCTCCACCCACCTCGGCATTTTTTCCAAATTTAAAAATTCCAAAAATTCAATATAAGCAACCGATAAAAGCCCCCTCTTGGGTTGCACACACCACTTTCACCCTTTTCGGAATACACTAAATGGTCCGGCCAGGCCCGTGTGCGAAATATGCTACAGTCGGAAAGCGCACGTTAAATCTCCTATATCAGTCAGTCAGTTTGCCCATGAGTTTAGTAATATTAAATAAGTGGGGTAAGATTGAACACAGTTTTAATTGGCTTGCGCTTTCAACTCGTACCGCGTGCGAGTCTCATCATGCATACTGGTCATAGTGGTTCCATCTACGACACTGCTGCGTGTATGTTGTCTAACATGGTCGTGTTAAAAGATCACGCCAGCATTGCTCTTCATAGGAACATGTGTCTGTAGTGTAGGATTTCATCCCAATAGCGATGGGTTGTTGCCTGATGCTTTGTTCGCTCTGTCCCTTGCACTTTATAAAGCTGCCAGCGTCAACTCTGTTGACCTTCAGGTACAACTCTGGCTCTCCCATAAATACGACGCAGCATAAATCACACCAAACCGTTTCACAAAACAGCCGTATCTCTTATATGCCAAAAGCTAAAGTTGCAACTGTAAGGCTACACAACATTGCCTCATGAAACTATTACTCGACATACTCGACATGTAACTTAACTGCATTGCCAATGTTTTAGATCGATTTATATAACCGTAAAATGTAATGTAATTGACAATCCATGTGCAGGAAAAGTCAAGTTTGCAATATTCTTCCGATTGGCAAAAAAATGGTCAGCTTGACATGTTTGTACTCACAGCTGCTCAAGAAAAAAAATTCAATTACTAAGATTGTGGATGATGGACATCAATAACATAACTTTTGATGTAACCTGATGGAGAACCATTACCAAATTAAACTTTGGACACGTTGGGTCCAAACCCCGAATACTGTTACAAAACTGTTGAGAATCAATCGACCAAACACAACCAAAACAATTTGCTGAGTAATGAAAGTTTGTTTGTTGAGAATCTGTGGCTGCACGTACAGCTTGTCAAACTACAAGGACATGGATATAGGAACGATTTACTGTTCATTCACACCAAAACCGTTGGCCAGTAGCATGCAAAGATTAACCCTACAACAGAAAGAGCCGGTTGTTGGTATGACAGATCTAGGAGAAACGCATGTTCACGTTGCAAGGAGTTTGGGTTGTGGACGAATGATAGTCACCAGGCACATGGCATGATCCAGGCAGACTCAGACTTTACATGCGTATCCTCCATCTGAGGACCGATATTATCACTGTGACATCATCAGATGGGGCTGTTTTCCTGCTGTCAGTCGCCGGATAGAGTCCAAATGTCTGCGTCGGTTCAATATTAGAGCTGACAGACTACTACAAAACGTAACACTGACACTGCAACGCTTGTAGAGCAGGAACTGGCAAAGAGTCCTGTTCACAGGAGAGAGCAGATTCAATTGTTTCATGGCAGATTGAAGAATTTGTTTTATCCTCCGACAAGGAGATCATTGCTGCATTCAAGATGTCGAACCGTTTGAAGGTGTCAGCATCTGCATCCTAGTCAATGTGGCATCATTTGTCCCGCAATACGGCATCATTATTCCTGTAATGCAGCATCTGTAGCTCTGTCAATGCGGCATCATTAATCCTGTAATACAGCATATGTCGCAGGTGATTTTGGAATGAAATATCACTTGACAGCATTACAATGACCAATCTCTCTACCCTTTTGTACTAGAACAGAACGGGACAGACCATGTTTCAACAAGATAACACAAGACCCCATACAACATCTTGCCTTTGCCAGCACAATCACGAGATTTACCACCTATAGAGAACTCTTGCGGGATAACCTTGACCATCAAATTAGAGGCCCAGGCCCTCTTAGAAGAATGGCGTTGAATCGCATATTTTGTGATCAGACGTATCACATCTTATTCTCAAGGTCGAGTTCAGGCGTGCATTGATTCCCATGTCGGGCATACACAATGATGACTGGCATTTGTGACATTCTGAAGGATTAAAGGGAGTTTCATGTGCTGATTTCAGTCTTGATGGTTGATTGAAAACTGAACAACTGACCCCATTCTCCAAACTCACAATACCTTCCTTTATTTTCTTCTTATTCGTGGCATAATTTGTGATGATGAGGATACACAAGATAAATCTGATCCAGAGGATCAACACGATGCAAAGAAATTTGTAGCGTACCTACCTATCGAAAAAAGTAACTACACTGTCACAAAGCGCAATGTGTTTCCCGGAAGATTAAACAAATTGTGTTTTGCATGTGGTACCTTCAGAATCAGGAATGAGAATATGGCATATTTCAGTTTAAACATTTATAAAATATGAAAGTAGAAAGCGAACATATTATGAAAACAAACTAGTAATATGTTTTCACAACAATGAAATCCAGAACATTTGTTATTGTTATCAAGAAACATTGGGTATAAAGTTGACACAATCATACTGGTATACATGATACTATTGACATTAATATATCTACAGTGATAAAGTTATTAATATTATTTCAGAATTAGTATGTAGTAATAGTTCCAATGTTGTAATATTATTTTATAATCAAAGTGGATATGCACAGGGAGACATGCAGATATTGTTAAAATGGAAACCCACAATGTGAGTGGGTTTGTTATTTTAAATTGTGAACCATACTTCTCTATGTGTGTGGCCTCCCTAATGGTAATATGTTTACTCATGTAGCCTGACACGTTAATAATTCACACTGTCAAAAAGTGCTAACATCTCGCTTAACGGAAACTGGATCAACGTTTCCTGCATAGCAATCGGCCTGTTCCTGAAGCTCTCGACAGGCAGACCTCGCTACACGGAATTGGGTCAATTTTTTAGCATATCAATATGATTTAGGCCTGTCCCAATCCCCCTCGACAGTCATGCCCGCTTCAAGGAAATTGCGCAACGTTTCACTGCAGAGAAATGTTGTATGGGGGGAAAAGGTCGTGGTTGTGGTCAAAATAACCTCATGCCAGTACGGTCTCAAAAGTCAAAAGTCAAGACGACCACAAAAACGTCAAAAGTCAGTTGTGAAAACATGAATAAACTTTTATCCTCATTGTTTTTATTGTGACACAATAATTTAGTTTGTAGTCTTTATTTTACTGTGTGTCCATTTTGACTTTTTCGGGCTGTGGCCGTCATGATTTTTTTTCACTGCCGTTTTGGCTATAAGTTGTGTCCGTTTTGACTTTTCCTTGGGCCATTTTGACTTTGCTCTTTGAGGCCGTTCTAATATGAGGCCGTTTTGACCTGCACCAAAAGGTTGGAGAGTGCTGGACTGGTACCATGCCTTTCGCCTCCCAGCGCCAGTAGGCGAGGAACGCAAGCGCTCTAGGGCATGCTGTGGACGTTATTTGTGTATTTCATATACATGTACGCAAAGCATTATACATATGTGAGACAAGATAAAGTTTCTTTTAAAAGTTTGGTTCCATCTTTCCTGTCGCTGTGCAATAATTCATGTCCTTTAAACAATACAAGTATGATTATGTATTTGTTTTTTTATTATGTTTTTTTAAGTAAGGATAAAGGAAGCTTAATGAGCATTTCACATCTAAGTCAACAACTGTTTCATCACATCATGCAGCGGTGCAAGAGGAGTCCAAGTATACGACACAGTGACTTGCATGATATGGCATCTTGAAATTAAAGATTTGAAATGATAATTAATAGATAAGTGTTACAGGCATACTGTCTATTATGACTTTGCTCCCGAAATACTCTGTATTGATAGGGATGGCAATACTGCGGTCGAGACCTTTTTTAGGATGAGATTATTTTTTTCAAGCAGGTGGAGTTTTTTTTTGTTTACACAAAATAGTGAGCTGTGGGTTAATTGCATGTCTATTCGTTGTTGGATATCACTGTATACATATGATGTATCAGATAAGGGGTGACAATTCTCAAACACCGTTAGTATTGCCTTGGTAGTCCGTAATAAACACATTTACAATGTCTGGTGAAGGTTACATCAGTAATAATATAGTAAAAAATCTCTTAGAATAAGTAATATTGACCCATTGCATTCAGATTCTGCTCACAAGTTTGAAATTGTATTTACTATTAGCAGCCAAAAGGAATCGTAAGATTCCATTAATTAATTATGTGTAGATAATAGTGGTAGAAGTATTATTACACTTCTGGATGAGGTCATATTACATATTTCTGCAAATTATGTTCAGAGACTTAGGATAATAACCATCAATGCATAGCAGTCAATATGTCAATATTACTTTCTTTTGGATATGGAAAAGGTTTTGCTTTATTTATTTCATAAACAAGACTTACAGAGTTAACATTTGATATTTTATTCTTTACCCAGTAACATGGCACACAGCATGATACATTAGATACATGTTATGACATCATCAGGATCAACATATGTTCATCAATTAGTATATATACATATTCAAATATACTTCAGTGAAACAAAACACTTTATGTCTTAACAATTGCTGTCTAATGTGAATATCTCTCTTCACGTTTGCTTTACAGTTACTCGACAAAGTTATTAAAAGGTTATTAATGAAGAAAAAGCAATTCTACTCCGGATATGCCCATATGTTTTACCTGAAACTATATATCTATACTTTGATATCATAATAGAAAGTAAAAGTAAGTCACATGAAAAATGAAGTAACATTGTTCACCACTCCTCCATTTACAGTTTGCAGATAAAAAGGGTTTGAAATCAACACAAGTCCTCTTGCACCCTTCTGCTCCTCTGACTCAAAACTGAACCAAGTCACAAAACACTTGGGATGTGACACCATGTCTGAATATTCTTGTCTAGATATTTGTAATCCAGATTGGTGAATTTCTCCATTAGAAAAAGGCACGCCTCTTTCACAGCCACATAAAAATGTAGTGTGTTGTTGCACTGTAAAAGACAGCACCACAAACTTTTCAAACACGTCACAATACCCTATGACATAGTACATAGTATTTTGTTGTCAGTTACACCCGCAAAACAATGCCGTGACGTCAGGGGGCACGGTGATCTATCATCTCTTTTGTGCAATGTCATTGAATAAGCCAAGCAATGTTGAGAGTTTTTAATATTTTGTTAACTAAATATACCCTGGGCGGCACATTTTATAGAAAGCGCTAGTTTATGAAAGCACTTTTATTTTTAATATATACACATCAATAAAAGTTAAGCACTCCCTAACATTATGTATGATAATACACTACTATAATGCTTAATGTTGATGGCAATACTAATTATGATATTAATGTTGTTTTGTCCGAATAATGTGACCGTTCATGCGTGATTGTGACGTCCAATTTCCCCGTGTTTTGCACGTGCATCATGCCCCCCTAGCACTCAGCAAAAAACGGTATGTTGGAAACTGATCTGTGTCATCGTCAAGTCTGAAAATGGCAAGGAGATTATGTGAAGCACTAAGATGGAAAATCATTGGTATGCATGCCGCAGGGATATCTTTCAAGGCGATTGGACGTCAATTGGGTTACCATTACTCAGTCATCAGCCGACTAGAGCGAAAACACGCCCAAACCAATTCAGTAAAGTACCTGCCACGTACAGGACGCCTTCCTGTGACGTCAGGACGTGAACAGGATATTACTGCGATTAGTGCGAAGAAATCCATTTGCGACGAGCACCTACCTGAGGCGTAATTGGTTACCCCATAGGCGTCTGTATTGCCAAACATTGCGGAATCGTTTAAGAGCTGCTGGAATGAGGCCCAAAGAGTCGTCAAACGCCCCCTACTGGTACATCATCATCGGTCGTCAAACGCCCCCTACTGGTACATCGTCATCGGAGACTGCGGTTACAATGGTGTTTGGCACACCAAGGGTGGAACCTCAGAACATGGAGATGTATCCATTGGTCAGATGAAAGCAGGTTTCAGCTGCATGTGAATGATGACCGAACGAGAGTGTGGAGGCATCAAGGTACAGCATACACCCCCGAGAACATTAAACCAACTGTTCCGTTTGGTGATGACTCCTTGATGATATGGGGTTGCATATTCCACGATTGCAAGCTAGACCTTGTGACTATACGGGGCAATCTCATTGGTGAACGTTACATCCTGGAAGTTCTGGAACCAGTTGTTGTTCTGCATATTTGGCAATCAACGCCATTGCAACTCTACCTTGGCCTACAATGAATCCTGAACTTAACCCCCTAGAGCACATTTGGGACATTCTTGGGCGTAGAGTGCAGGCAATTCTTCCACACAATCCGGATGAATTGGCAGCAGCTTTGTATCATGAATGGGCGCTATTTCCCCTTGAGATGATCCGACGTCTGACTGGAGGGATGAGGAGAAGGGTCGAGGCTGTCATCCGGGCACGCGGTGGCCCAGATTAGCGGTTCTATACTTATAGAAGGTGTCGTGTTGTGGTAAAAACAGTACCGGTGTTTGGGTAACCATATCTCAATTAAAATTTCATTCTGGCTCAATTTGTTTTGTTTTGTTTGTTCTCAGATGATTGCTCTTTACGAACATAATGTTTTTCAAACTTTGTCCAATTTATCATGTTCGTGATTCTTACTTACTGTACAGAAAATGTCTGGGGGGTGCTTAACTTTTTTTATGTGTATATTTTTTTTATATTTCGTTTTCTTTCTTAATTCAAGGTGCTAAAATGAATTTGAATGGAAACTAATATACATACTAGTATATTATGTTTTCGATTTATTAATTTTCATTATTTTTGCAGAGGAATATATTTTATTAGGTATGTTATATTGGCGCTGAACACATCCAAATGTCGCCCCGAACTCTATCCTTAACCCTTGGATCCCCTTTACGATCAATCAACCCTTTACGATCATTAGAGTTAGGAACCATGCCTACCCGTAACCTTCGTAAGTGTCCGTCGCCTTTTCGGCCCTGTTCGTTTAGTTCCATAACGTCGAAGGCATGACTAGGTAAATTCGCACTTAGTTTCACAGCGTGGGCGTAGCTCAGTCGGTCAGCTGTCAGGCTAACAACCCGAAGGTCGCGGATTCCGAAGATAGTCACACAAAATGGTCGCATGTCTTTGAGACACGTGACCGACTGCAGAGATCATCCTCACGAGAAGTATTCGTCACCACTCGCATGTTTCCGTGACCTACAATGGCATAAGTTTGTCACGAATGCACGAGAATTTGAGGTACTGTATTCTAAAAGTGCCCCCTCATGTTAAGGAACCCAATGCAGTAACTCCTGCCCTGCATCAAACCGCTGCCTGCAACCACCGTTGCCAAGCAACCCATGTTACCAATACCGTGTCCGATACCCTGCAACTACCGTTGCCAAGCATCCCCTGTTGCTATGCAGCTAACGCTGCCAGTAAGGTACCATTGCCAAATATTGAGCGAGGGCAACTATTGTTGCCAAGTTGACCATCTGCTGTAAAGCAGAATGGATCAGTTGGTTTCTGTTGTAAAGCGGGCAACCCTACAGATGATTGGGGTGCTGGACAACCTCGCCTGGACCAGGTCCAGGCCCTGACAATGCTTACATGGGGGTCTTTAGTTTATTAATTATGTGATAAAGATCCAATGATAGTCATGTGTCAAGATGCCATCATTTGTGTCATCATTTTTACTCATACACAATTGACCGTGCTTGGCATCCACATAAGATGTATGCCTTGCGGTAATTCTTGCCATTTGATAATTCTGGTGCGGCACATAAATGCCCCGTCAGCTTTCCCAAGTTCTTTTGCTTGATTGTAATCGTTCATTTATGTGAACAATTATCTAAATGGCAATTTTTCATTGTATTAAAGGAACATCAATATGAATTAATAATTAATAACATTTACTATAGCCCAAGGGGATACTGGACAGGTAAAGGAGCAATACAAAATCTAAAGATGTTGTCAAGGATTGGTTAAAGAAACATGCAATATGGCAAATATGCTTGCCACGATATATACCGAGGAATAAAATTCATATTTAATGAAGTTCATCAGGCTGACCTTTTGTTTCTTCCGCGTGATAAGGTAAGACGCAAAATATATAAATATGCTTTAACTGTAGTAGATGTAGCTAGTCAGTAAAGGAAGATGAACCATTAACCTCAAAAGATTCAACTGAATATGAGGGTCGCATATATAAACGTGGACACTTAAAAAGTAGATCCTGGACGCGAGCTTATGGGATTAGTAACTAAACTAATAACAAAGCACGGCGTCATAATCAGGCGTGGCAAAAGCGAGGCCCATCATAGTCAAGTTTTTGTTGAAAGATTTAACCAAACATTAGCAGAATGCTTGTGTAGACACCACTATGCTCAGGATGGAATGGGAAACCCGATTATTAGCCGTTGTATCAGCACTAAATAATGAAGTAATTGGGTTATTTGGTAAGAACTCATCCGATGCTATTAAAAGCAGATAGAGAAAGTATAAAATATTTTGTACCAGCCTGGTGAACTCCGAGGGGGCCAACTGATCCAGTTTGGTATCTTAAGATATATAACATTAGTCGATTGGTTATGAAAGAAGGTGAGCCTTGTTTATATTATCTTAAAGATGGGCCAGGTAGAGGTTTTGTGCGAGAAGAGTTGCTCATAGTTCCAAGGATAAAGTATTACCTCCCTAAGTAGCCAGACGCATAGGTAGTTATACCATCCTTTTCAATCCAAATCTTTGTATCTAAGGGGGATAATGATGTCATATTCATTCTTAATCCATATATCCTGTGTTTATCACATCTAATAGTATGCATGTCATGTCTGAATGTCCTATCGTTGAATAATGCCGCATTATACTGTTCACGTTTTATATGCGTTTTTACAACATACTTCTTAACACATTGAGCTTTTCTTATCTTGTCGTTGTCAGATTGCTTTATAGAATACATCTTCGGTCTTAATCCAACATACTCAGCAATAGGAGTTTAAGCACTCTCATCCTTCCTCTTACCTAATACCTTTTATTTGATATGCTGTGCAATGGATTATCTTTTGGGTAATTGCTTGTATCATACATATCTATTTTCACTGCCATATCTTTATACGCATCATTGCTTGTATTTCAATTAACAAAGAATCTGTATTGGTATATATAACACCTCGCATCTATCAGCATGTTGTCTCTTAAGCTCATTGTAATAAAAGTCATACATAAATTGTTTTTACAAGCCTAGAATATTCATACCAACGTATATTGGTTTGTTGAATTTTATATTATTCTTCCTCATATGTAATGCTGGGAAGTCATTATCAAATATCTTACTTCTATTAAAAGCTAGACTAACTCTTTCTTCCTCACGAGATCTAGGCAATTTAACATCAACACGCTTTATTAGATTCTCCATAGTTTTACCAAATACTGAGTTATTCATGAGCTTGTATAGGTTCTTTTCAAAATCTCTAGTAGCCATCTTTCTTAAATCTGTGTCTCAGCCTTATATAGGGCTCTATCGATTTCGTTTGCTCAAACTTAATAACTCTGTATTTTTTCATAGTTTCATACCTAATGATATTATATAACTGGAGATTTCTATAGTGGACTATATCTTTTGTCTTATCCATCAGGGGCGGTCGGGTAGCCTAGTGGTTAAAGCGTTCGCTCGTCACGTCGAAGCCCATTGCTGGTGTCCCCCGCTGTGATATTGCTGGAATATTGCTATAAGTCGGCGTAAAACCATACTCACTCACTCTTATCAGTCAAATTTGGTATGAGTTTTTCTACATTTGCTAACTCAGTATTGCCCATCAAGTTATGTTGATATTAAAACATCCAGTCTCTATTGACCATGATGAGTCTTTCAGGAGCTAGGGGATAACTATTTTAATGTTTATGCAAGTTTGTTGGGTATTCTATGTCAACTTCTCGTATCTACCCTTTATCAGAATCTTTGGGAATATTATTCACATCAACATTGTCTACCCACTCAAAACCACCTGAGGGTAAAGGTTGACTTACAGCCCATTCACACAAATTGTTGGCGTCGAGATATAATAGGTGTGTAGTAGGTTTACTCGAATCTGTTATCATGTCCTTCTACTAATTTATTATTGACCTTAGAATATCTTTTCGCTGTCATTGATATACCACCTCTTAATCTTTTCTCAATAAACAAGTGCTTCTCATAATCAGTTCGTAGTTTTAGTTCTACACCGGTATTCTTCAACAACGCATCCCACGAGAGCCTGGGACTGGAATAGTATCCAAGCCATATTGATTTAAACAGGTCTTTCTAAATATCTCAGATTTATATATAATACAAAAGTCCAAAGATGAGCTGTATCATTTACTCAACCGATTTCACGCATGTACTATATATAATAGTACATCGGTTTATATAAGTATAGATCATGATAATCACTACACCCCATTCTGTTAAGTTACTATAAAATGAGGTGGTGATTTAGTTTCATCAAACCTAGACCAATCATCCATATATTCGTAAGGATATATACCCTTTCTCACCAACAACTGAAAGCTTATCGGGATTGTTTGCATTAGCTCAACTGTCCAGAGAACATAACAGAAACTGTACCTATCTATGAATCTAATTCCATTACTTTGTTTTGTTCTTGCTTTCCCATCATTGTCTATATAACGTTTATTGCGTGATATGTGAGGCAAGGGCTACACAACTATGGATGCCCGTGCCTATAAAAATAACACCAGATGAGAGTTTATTAAATGGCCGAGGGTGTGCAGGGTTTAGTGGGCTACTAAGCTGCTAGTTGAGTACTTGAAAAAGGTACTGTTGCCAATGGTGACAAGCAGCTACTGCTGCTGGTCTAGGGCAGCTAGCACTGCCCGGCCCTGGTAGCATATTTAATTATAAGAAACGCTACCGTTGCTTGGCAACTGCCACACTGCCAAAAGCAGCTGCCGCTGCTGGCCTAGGGCAGCTACCACCGCCTGGCCCCAGATAGCATAGATGACAACTACCGCTGCCTGGCCCCAGATAGCATAGATGACAACTACCGCTGCCCGGCCCCAGATAGCATAGATGACAACTACCGCTCCCTGGCCACAGATAGCATAGATGACAACTACCGCTCCCTGGCCCAAGATAGCATAGATGACAACTACCGCTGCCTGGCCCCAGATAGCATAGATGACAACTACCGCTCCCTGGCCCCAGATAGCATAGATGACAACTACCGCTGCCTGGCCCCAGATAGCATAGATGACAACTACCGCTGCCTGGCCCCAGATAGCATAGATGACAACTACCGCTGCCTGGCCCCAGATAGCATAGATGACAACTACCGCTCCCTGGCCCAAGATAGCATAGATGATAACTACCGCTGCCTGGCCCCAGATAGCATAGATGACAACTACCGCTGCCTGGCCCCAGATAGCATAGATGGCAACTACCGCTGCCTGGCCCAATGAGTAAAACGATTGTGATGGAGTTTTTTTGCTCTGACTCTAATTTATTGTCTTCCCTTCCTCTCCTGAAGCTGCTGCTTGATGTTGCAACAAGTTTGCGACATGGAACTGGGGATAAACAGCCTTGTCTGTTCCTTGATGCCCTTGAAGTTGTTGTGTTAGTGATCCCACATTCTCAAGAGATTCAACATCTGTAAATTCAGATTAAGAGACATTATCAACAGAGGTAGTGGAGGTGGAATGACTGGAACTGGTAGAGGGTTGAGGTGGCTCTGGGTCACCAGTAGCAGTAGAGCTATCATGACTAGAGCTGGTTGATGGATGAGCTGGTTCTAGTTGTCTTGCACCAGTGGAGGTGGCATGTCTGGAAGTGGAAGGAAACACATCATGATTGGAGCTCATAGAAGAATCTGTGTTTTAAAATCTTCATCAGCAAATACTTCAGTGTTATAAGGCCATATGCCAGTGCACTTGAAACCATTAAATGCTTTTGCCATGGTTGATGTTTGCTGATAAGCATATCCGAGAAGCTAGACAGTCTGTACTTGCTGTCTGTGATGTCTTGCTGAATGGATGGTCACAATAATTTTGTTCTGCTAGTGTGAAAGCGTACTTTCTAATACTTCGAGGCGACATTCCATAGAATACCTGCTGCATGTCCAAGTACGTCTGACCCTAATTAAACACTCTTCGAACTCCACCTAAATGAACAATGGCTTGTACTTTTCCCTGGTAATGTCGCTTCAGAGATGATCTTGGGGAGTCCAAAGTCATGTGAGGAAGCTTTCGAGCATGTAATACTCTGGATTCAATAATCCAGAGTATATATATATATATATATATATATATATATATATATATATATATATATATATAAACTACCGGGCAAAAGAAAGTTTTCACTTTAAAAATAGTTGTATAAAAAGCAAAAAGCTGGTACAGGTTTGAACCCCCGCAGAAAACATTCGCCCAAATGCAACATGACCACAACCACAACGCAGATTTTCGAACGCAGCTTTCTAAATCATGCATTGTTGAAAACGTGCAAAACGTGATTTTGAGACATTGGTCCAAATGCACGTGCGTGATTGTGGCATGAATACCGACGTTGGACAGAGCAGGCATTCAGTAAGCAAAAAAACACCAAGAATATGCCCAGACTTACACAAGCGCAACGAGACAGAGCAATTGGTATGGCAAATATGGGGGCTACTCACAGTCAGATAGTCAAAACCTTCAACTGCTCCCAGACCACCATCAGCAAGTTGATAATCCGCTACCAACAGACAGGACAGACTCGGCCAAGATCTGGAAGACCGAGAGTGACAACACCGGCCGAAGACCGCTATTACCGGCAGAGTCACCTCCGAAACAGATGTGTGACGGCGACGTCAACGGCGGCAACAGCACTTGGGCATGCCATCAGCAGAGGAACAGTCCTTCGAAGACTTCGTACGGCTGGTATACGAGCCTACCGACCCTTCCGTGGAATGGCCTTGACCCGTTTACATCTTTAACGCAGACTGCAATGGGAACGAACTGTACATCGGTGGCAGCGACGTGACTGGGCGAGAGTGCTCTTTACAGATGAAAGTTGGTTCTGTCTGTTCAGGAACGATGGCAGAGTTCGGGTTTTTCGACGAAGGCCAGATTACAACACGGCTGGTTATCATCCGAGGAAACCTGAATGCTCAGCGATACAGGGATGAAGTTTTAAGACCTGTTGTCGGCATTACAGTGCATTTTCATTCTAATTCATGGAAAATGATTTCTGTTTATAAATTAATCATCATAAATCTCACATATGCCTTTGTTTTTGGTGTTTGGTCAAGTGAAGTCGGTGAAAACTTTCTTTTGCCCGGTAGTATATATTGTATACATATTGTATACATATTGCATACATGCATACATACATACATACAGAGAGACATTTTGTCAGTGGTTCTGGCAAGCTCAGGGATTGCTCAGCACATCGAAAACAGACAGGGGATTATCAATTCTCCACACTCGTGTGTACAGATCACACGAAGCAGTGCTTCTTTCGCTTTGTCACCAAAGTAAGTTGGCGAGCTAACAATGTTTATAAATTCTGAAACCAAAGTAGTGCTCTTTTAAAAAAGACTATACTGTCAGAACACACGTGGATGTGGTGCACATTGGCACAGTGTTACATGGCAGACACCATCTTCCGAAGATATCAAATACTTGTTTCCCCTCTTGCCACATCAAACCCACTTTCTCGTGCTAAATATGATTGGACTATCGCACATATCGATTGTCCAATTAAAGAACGTTTCACAAAATCAACATCCATGACTGGTACACCTGCATATGAATGTGATTTATCGCTGCCTGTCTTTGATGACACGAATGTGTCTTTTCCATCTTTTAAACCCCCAAATGAGTACCTAAGTTTTTGTGTCAGGGATGAAAACGCGATTGTTTCATTATCTAAACGACTAGGTCGTTGCCTATGGTTGGCGCCATCTTTGTGCTTATCTTAACGGGATCGGATGGTCAGGCTCGCTGACTTGGTTGATGCATGTAATCGATCCCAATTGTGTGGATCGATGCTCATGATAGCAATCGCTGGATTGTCTGGTCAAGACTCGATTATTTACAGACCGCCGTCATATAGCTGGAATATTGCTGAGTCCGGCGTAAAACGACAAACCAACCAACTTGGTGAAACTATAGGAGATAACAGCAATCTGATTGGATATCACGTTTTCATTACAAGGGGCACAACTCTTGATCTACGCGAGGTGGGGCAAGGGTCGAGCCAAGAAAAGTGGCCTTGATGTGGCAAGTGTAGAAACTTGGCTTTGATATAGGCTAGTGGACATGCTTGCCTCGGGAAGATGGGCAGATACTACTTGATTATTGATATATTGCACGGTAAAATCAGTTCCCTTTGAAATCAGAAAAATATATATATTTACTGAAAAATAATGCGAACATCAAATACGAAAAATATCTAAATTTATGCCTAGTCCCGTTTCGTGCATTCCTTGAGATGTGCGGGGGTGCGGGGGTACAAACATTATTTTAAAACATTTCAGCATAAATGTCAGCTTTCAATGGTCACTCTCCCCAATGTGCCACTGATTCTTTCTCATGCCTGGAGCTGACATTTCGAACTCTCTGGGGCGTGTCACATAGTGTGAGGGCCAGTCCAACTTTCATACAGTTTGGCCCTCACTCTATGAAGGTTTCTAATCGAATGAACTCACACAAAGTGAAAGTCAATTCTTAAACAATTTCATCATAAGTGAGCTACAGAGCCTTGTCTACTGTGTAAAGTTTGTGGTCTGGTACTTATAAACTCACACGCAAAAGAAACGCAAAAGAAACGCAAGTCGAGTATGCAGTATACATGTTATGTATTTTCAACAGTAAAGACAAGAAATACTAATAGGGCAAGATTGACATAAATTTGACTGAAGACAGTTTAATGGATTAAAAGGCAGATGACATAATTGTTTTTTTCCAAATGTTAAGGGCTTACACAGTTTCGGGTCAATACCCAAAATGTCAGTCAATACCTGGTGTGACCACCATTAGCATTGATCACTGCCACACATCTCCTGTACATTGAGTGGATCAGATGATTTGTGAAGGCCCTGTTAGCTCAGGCAACATGGGGATGAGCATTGTCCTGCTGGAAAATGTGTTGTTGATGTTGTGCAAAAAATGGAACATCGTGGGGTCTGATCACTTGGTCGATATACCGCTGAGCAGTGACGCTGCGTCCCCAACCTTGACCAACATTCAGAAAGCACATGGGTCCAAGTCTCGCATTAAGTCCAATCCCTGCCCATATCATGATGCTAGGTCCACCCCATGGATCCCTTTCCACAACATTTCTGTAAGCGAAACGATCACCTCGACGCCACCAAATTCTGACTCTTACGTCTGCATGGGTGACACAAAAGCGACTTTCATCAGAGAAGATGACACACCTCCACTCACGATGACGCCAACTGTGATGACCCTGTGCCCACTGAAGTCGTGCTTGTCGATGCCGTGGTTGGAGAACAGGACGACATGCTGGTCGGCGACATCTGAGGTTGTTGGAACGGAGACGTCGGATCACAGTGTCCTGGCTAATGTGTCGATTATGTGTTCCTATGGTCTGTCGAGCACTTTCACTTGCAGTTAGGAACAGATGTCGCTGGTGTTGACGGGTAATCTGCCGATCTTGTCGAGGTGTGGTGACCCTAGGACGACTGCTCCGAGGAAGGTCATCTGTGGCCTGTGTAGCATTGTATCGATGCAGGAGACGGTAAATTGTGGTTATGTTAACGTTGAAATGACGGGCAACATCTTGGACAGACTGTCCAGCGTCCAAACGTCTGATAGCCTGGTTTCTCTGAATTTGAGTTAGGCGTGGTATGGTTGACCAAGAAGTGGTAGATCCAAGAATCGGCCACAGTTTTATACCCACTACAGTTCGTGCATGTTCGATTTCGCGAGAAATGGGTGCATGATACCCACATATTCATTGAAATGTAGTGTTTTGGCGATTCGTTTTTTATGTTGCGTTTTTACTCGGGGCTTCCAAAATGCAACCAAAAATATTGATAACACCATCAGGCTTCACTACATGCTAAAACTCGTATCAATTTATGGTTCCTTGTTTGTTACCTATTTGCTTAAAACCACTTGCGTTTCTTTTGCGTGTGAGTATACTTTGAAATGTCACATTTAAATTTGAAATATTGTGGCAGAATGGCCTGGCTCACTTGCCACAATATTTCAGTTTGGGGAAATGACAATATGAATAGCCACATATTTTGACTAATTATAAGAATGTTTTGTCTTGAACTGAATTATGAACATGATGCACTGCCATGTGGAGTGTCTATTCCACCCTTCTGCAGGCATCTTTAGTTTTAATGCTTATTGTGTAAACATGGTAAATGTCTGTTTATCATGACATTTACATGAGCCAATGTCTTTAATACTACCCTTTATCAGCTGACGAATGTCAACAAGTATTCATCAATGATGTCCTTAATTGTGTTTGATATTTTTATGTTAATTATTACAGTAAGGTTTCACTGGGCCATTCATTATACTTTGGGATAATGAAAGATTCTGTAACATATGTGTTTACATCTCATAAATGATACAAGCAATGATGTCCTCTGGAAGTAGAATGTCATATGATCTTCTGTAAGTCATTATATGATCTTTAACCTTGAAGTTCAATTAAGCAGTAGAGCCTTACAGATTTATTTATTTTTTTCAGGATGCATCGCAGTTGAAATAGCACTGAAAGAAGGTAGTCATCTGCATGATGAAAACAACAAAGAAATCATTTGTGGTGCTGTTAACCTATGTATCACTGTTGACACCAGCTGCAAGTATGGACCCTGTCCTCGCAAATATCCAGTCTCCTGACTCAGTAGGAAACTCTATTGATGACCATGGTAATATAACATGGGCTGACATTCCACAAGGAGAACCATATAAGGCTGATGCTGAATACAGTGATGGAGGAATGGGTCCACTATTTGACTTTTCCAGGAGTTTTATCAATACATGCCTTCAAAAGGGATTTCCTTACGGTAAGTCTTGTTTGAGATTTGATTTTGCAGAATCAGGGAACATTGATACGTGGAGTCTCTTTTTTGCAGGGCCTTACCAGGACCTCAGTCGTTTTGCCAAGACTTAGCTGCAGGTCTCTGTCAGATGATTTACAAGGTTCGGATAGACTGCAAAGGCATTGAACTAGGCCATCTGGCAGTCTTTTTGGTCATGCTGGAGCTATCAGTATGATCATGCAATCAGTGTCCTCTATTTTCCTCAGAACTCTGTCCAGGAGACACCTAGGGTGGAATGCGTAGGCAAACATTCCTTCCCCGCTCATGGATAGTGCATTGACCTCGATGGCTAATGGGTCTGGTACTGGGCTGACATACACAAGAAGCCTGTTTTTGGAGGCGAATAGATCGAGATGTGGGAGGTTATCCACTTGAATATCTACGGATGGAGGACCTTTGTTCTTCCAGGACAGGCAATCTGCAAGTGTGTGACGTGCTTCCATCCTGCAACTCATCGAGTCTGCCAAGGCAAACCAAATAAATTTGTAACTTATTTCAACAAAAGCTGAGAGTGAGACCTTGTGCCCCCTTGATGCAGTATGTATGCTACCACTGTGGTTTTGTCTATCGTGATCAGCACTGAAGACTGAAGTAGCCAAATTTGCCATATTTGGAAATAGCTTGAAATATCGCTCTATTTTCCAGACAGTTTAAATGCATCTTCCTGTCTTATGTAGACATTTCTCCTGTACTCTGATGTCATGCTAAGGAGCGAACCTTCCTCCGACTGATGTGTCCATGTAAAAGTGATGTAGAGGGACGGGGAATATGAGAGGTATACCTGGCATGACATTGTTGTTCTGACAGCTGAGCTTGTGGGAGTTGAGTTAGTTCGTCTAAACCAAGCTCTTTGATTTGTGTTCATCCTGCAGCCTGCCTCTTTTGGTTAGATCTTGGAGGGATGTAAGGCTGCCTTGGCATCACATCCACCAATGATGGGATGATCGTGTACAGTTAAAGGGACACTGATCTACCACATTTCCCTGGGTCTGGTTGTTGCCTTTGTTATTGTTTTTTCCCTGTGAGTACCAGGAATCTGTACTATTTTTCGCGATAAACAAAATGAAATACTGGTTTGCCTTGGAAATAATAATGAGGTAATGTAGGTATATTTGGAAATGGCATCAGTTATGGTGACCAAGTTTTGATAGTCACTTGCTTGTATTGTTTGTTATTCGTTTACCATATTTTTACTTGTAACACAAACTAAATATTTCACCTGAACATTGCTTATTTTTCATGAGTACATGTTATAGTCACTGTGTAAAATGTAAGAAATATATAATTTTCACTTAGGCAATGTTAAAAAATGCCTAAATATTCAGTTATTATCCCCCGCCACAAAGTGGAAGGGGGATATAGGAATGGGTGCTGTCCGTCCGACCGTCCAGCCGTCCGTCTGTCCTTCCTTCCTTCCGTCCGTCCTTCCGTCCGTCCGTCACATTTCGTTTCGGGAGCAGATCTTGAAAACCGTACCATATTTCTTCACCAAACTTGCCACATAGATAGATCTAGTTGTGAACTGGTGTCTTTTGATAGTTTGGGATTTTAAAAAAATAAAAAAATTCAAGTTTCAATGGCAACCAAATTTGGCAGATAATGTCATCTCACAGTATTGAATACATTTCCTTTTCTTGTTGGTAAGTTCTGGATTGCTTGAGTGTATGTTCCTCCAAAAGTGTCATGGACACAGTCGTTGCATTCACTGACTAACTTCATGCAGAAACACAACTCATTACAAATACAACAGTGTAACTGATCTTTAACCTACTCAAGTGTATAAACACTATATAGTCTTGTCAACCATACTCTGTACTTCACTTGCCTGATAAGGGTGTTAGAACCTACACTGAAACCATCGCTCCTAATTGTAATAAAGAAGTTGTTCGTCCATATGTCTCATCCTTACTCATTACAAATACAGTAACATATTCTATCATAAACTGCAGATGGCAAAACAACACCAGTAATAACTTTTTTAGTGCTGCAATTAGGCCATTACTAAAAGGTCCAGTGAACATAGTTCCCAGGAGCTAATGCATTGCACACAACTGGACATGTCATATTTCATGCTTATTGTACAAACATGATGGATGGAGACAATTCTCAAAAAGTTTGGAAGCATTTCATGCAGTGGACCCGGAGTTTTTTGCGTTTGAAGACAGTTGCCCAAAAGACAATGTGAAAACTTTGAATCCAATATGGCCGCAACTAAAAAAGATATCCAAAATGGGCTATTAACATTTGATGTGTTATGTATGGAGACAATTATCAGAAAGTTTGAAAGCATTTCATGCAGTGGACTCGGAGTTATTTGCGTTTGAAGACAGGTGCCCCCAAAACACTGAAAACCTTGAATCCAATATGGCTGCCAAACCAGGGTGACCAATGACCAAAGTCAAACAACAAAAAATGAGGTACATATGGCACACTAACTTCATGTAAACTATCAATAGTTACTGTGGAGAACCTTACAAGATATGATCTTTAAAGTAAAATGTCGGTGAAAAAAAATGATCAAAATCAAAATCCAATATGGCTGCAACTAAAACAGATATCCAAAATCGGCTATAATTGTTTGATGTGTTATGTATGGAGACAATTATCAGAAAGTTTGAAAGGATTTCATGCCGTTGACTCAAAGTTGTTTGCCATGGAGACAGGTACCCAAAAGACACTGAAAACCTTGAATCCAATATGGCTGCCAAACCAGGGTGACCAATGACCAAAGTCAAAGAACAAAAAATGTCAAGCAGCTCACGCAGCAGATACATGCAAGGTTTCAAAGTAATTGGGTAAGCGGTTGCGGAGCAATAGGGCGGAATACATCTTCAAAAAATTCTTGTATATTAGTTATCTGCCCTTAGCCTTTGGGCCTACGGCTTTGGGATTTTGGCGGAATCTAGTATTCACCGGTCTTCACACACATACAAAATTTGAACCAAATCAAGCCAGTGGTTCTTTTGCTAGCTCTGGTACAAAAATCGGCGGAATAATAATAGTATTAAATCAAACGATTACACTGGGGCTCTTCAGCCTTTCGGCTTGGTGACTCTTTAACAGGCTGTAACTTCTTTGTCAGTTGGGCTCCAGTCAAACGAATTAGCGTTCTGCGTTCGTCCGGGCCCCGGGTTCCTGTCGCATTGCTGAGATAAATTGCTAAACCTGTTTCCGACCTCATTCATATTCAAATCCTCAAAGGGTTTACCTGTACCAACGCCGTCAAATGTAAGGAACCTCTTGTGAGACATCACCACTACTAAATTGACATGTGCCTGGGTGTCCCATGATGTTTTAACCAAATTCCAACTTAGACCATGTTCGAATCTTCAAATGGTTTGCTTGTACCAATGCCATCAAATGTAATAAACCGCTTGTGAGACATCACCACATGTCCCAGTGTTTTCTTAACCCATGTTTGACTTCGACCATGTTAGAATCCGCATATGGTTTGCTTGTACCAACTCCGTCAAAAGATAGTGACCATTTGCAGGACATCACCGCTACGAAATTGGCGTGTGCCAGAGTTAACCAGAGTGTTCTAAACCCATTTACCACCCAGACAATGTTCGAATCCTGATAATCGGCTCTTAAGACAAGCATGGGTTGCTGAAGACCAAATCTCACCCTCATCTTCAAGGGTAGTAAACATACTGCAAAAGACACTTGACAGTGAAAGGGAGATAATCCTAGGTTTTCTGAGCAATGTATTCGGTATTTTGTCAATATTACCACGAAGCAGTGTTACTTTTAGCATGCAACCAAGAACAAAAGATGAGGTACATATGGCACACTAACTTCATGTAAACTTTCAATAGTTTCTGTGGAGAACCTTACAAGATATGATCTTTAAAGTAAAATTTCGGTGACAAAAATGATCAAAATCAAAATCCAATATTTCCGCAACTAAAAAGATATCCAAAATCGGCTATTACCGTTTGATGTGTTATGTATGGAGACAATTATCAGAGAGTTTGAAAGCATTTCATGCAATGGACTCAGAGTTATTTGCGTTTGAAGACAGGTACTCAAAAAACACTGTGAAAACCTTGAATCCAATATGGCTGCCAAACCACGTGACCAATGACCAAAATCAAGAAAGAGAAATGAGGTACATATGGCACACTAACTTCATGTAAACTATCAATAGTTTCTGTGGAGAACCTTACAAGATATGATCTTGACTTAGCAAGTTTGCACTTCACATCATAGAGGATGGTCTTACCAGGCAGTTAGAATGTGTCATGTGGTATATTGCGCGGCACTTCTCTTGTGGTTGTGACATGTTAGCATGAAACCCTTTATAACCAGGCACTTGCTGTTCTTCTGGCTTTGGTCTTGAGAGGTCATCTTGGGCCCTGGCCAGTGCATGAATAACACCACGTGTCCTCTGAGTAGATGTGTCCAAAAGAATACTGTTGTTTTCTGTCTCTGCCCTGATGGGTGGCTCTCCACGCTTAACTGTTTTGTATGGATCAATCTTCTGCATTTCACTTCCAAGTTCCTTGAGAGAGGCAGAGAGATTAGGCCAGTTTTGCACTGGGAACTGGACGAGTTTCATGACTCTCCAACGGTTCCGAATCAAAAGATTCTGGTTGAACAAACATCACGTTAGTGTGGTGAGGTTGATCAGCACCAGTGGGTGTCACTCTTGAAGTCATCATTGTCTACAACAGGTTTGCCTTCAGCAAGCTCGAAAGAACGATTCAATGAATGCTTTAGGTCAGTCGCTACCCAGAAATCCCGCAGCATAAGAACATCATTGTAGCTGATGCCCAAACCATCTTTGTGCATTACATCAATGATCTCCCTACTTTTTGTCAGTCCATGTAGCATGACTGACATATTTGTCTCAAATGCAGTGTGTTTTCCGGTGATGTAATTTGTGATGACAGAAGCTATTGAACGGCCAGTTGGACAATCATCAATGACAGCCATCTTTGAATGCTTCATCCAGGTGATCAGCTTCAATAGAAGTTCACTCAGTTCCTTCTTCTCTCTCCAGTTCATGGATGTATGAAGGCCAGGGGACAGTCTTAGTGCTTATGACTTGCTCCTTGAGTCGTGCTGCAACATTCATAGCTAGCTGATCATTGCTGACACCAAGTGACTATATTGCAGCCTCAACATATGTTCCTCCTACTGTGGTATCACAGACCAGTTCACTCTGATTCTTCTGATTGCGTTCATGAAATCCAATGCTTTCACCAAATTCTTTGATCAGATGTTCTTTTAAGTAGCTTGATTTAACTATTGAATTATGCCCAAAATTTGAGATGATGCGCCTGTAATCATTCAGGAGACTTTGTACGGTACGGAATTCATGATCTTTGGAAATTACTTGATGAACATGATTGAAGAAAATACTCTGGCTTCTCGAAGGTTCACCCGCTGGAGATGCCGAGCACTTTCATCAGTGATATCCTTATGGTCACTGTGATACTTTCGCCAGCATCCACAATGATACCGTATTTCAATTCCAAATGCTGTTTCAGCATCTGGGATAGAATCTATTAAAGTGTTGAGTCTCTCTCTCATGGTTCCATCATCCAGATGGATGGTGTGAAGCTTAAACCTTCTCCAGGCATCTTTTGTTGAGTGCAGAATTAGCTGCTTGTCACGATCCTTCCATACTCAACAACAAAAGTTGCTGTGACACCAATATTTTAGTGTATTTTTCAAACAAGTAAAGTTTGGTTTTCAATATTGTAGTACATGTATGGAATCAAGTCACAAACATGCAACTGCTACAGAAAAGCATGCATTCCATGCAAAAGTTGACTTTTATGCAAGCCCCATCCAATTCACTACCCAAGAATGGGTATAAAAACATGTGCGTTAACGGGATTCCATATGCATTGTTTAGCATCCTGCTGACAACAACCACTCAGAAAAACAACAAAATTACGCAATTATTCAACATTACTAAATGCCACACCTGTCTGCAGGCCATTGGTATGCTTGAAGCAGGATCGAGTCAACGTGATGTTGCAAGACAATTGGACGGATTCAAGTGTACCGACATAGAGGTGAACGTTACGTCAATCCTTGTGTCATGGAAGAAGATCGGTTTGGGGGTGGCAGCGTTATGGTATGGGGTAGGATTACAGCAAGACAGATGACCTTTTTGATAGTGGTAGAGGGAAATCTCTACGGACAGCCGTACCGCGGCAAGATCATCGGCCCTGTTGTTCTACTGTTTTTGCGTCGTCATGGCCCAGGCATTACCTTTCAACATGAAATGCCGCGCCTGTCCGAAAATGAGTGTCTGCAAGCCATTGGTATGCTTGAAGCAGGATCGATTCAACGTGATGTTGCAAGACAATTTAACGTCCACAGAAACACCATTCAGATTCAAGTGTACCAACGTAGAGGTAAACGTTACATCAATCATTGTGGTATGGGGTGGGATTACAGCAGGACAGAGGACCCGTTTGATAGTGGTAGAGGGAAATCTCTATGGACAGCGGTACCGCGGCAAGATCATCGGCCCTGTTGTTCTACTGTTTTTGCGTCGTCATGGCCCAGGCATTACCTTTCAACATGACAACGCCCGGCCTCATATGGCTTGACTTGTTCGGGATTCTCTTCAACAAAACAACGTGAATGTCATCCCCTGGCCGGCTCGCTCCCCTGATCTCTCACCAATTGAGCACATGTGGGATGAGATGGATCGGCCCCTTCGACGCCAACCACGTGTTCCACAGACACTCCAGGAACTTCGAAACATGCTCCAGCAGATATGGACAGATATCCCACAGGACTTTGTGCGACACCTGGTCAATTCCATGAGACTAAGAGGTGGACACACACGCTATTGATTTGTAAATTGACATTTTGGCATGTTCATGGTTTTTATGAAATCACGCATTTTCTGAAGTCAGTATGGCAAATTAAACCATTTGAACACTTATAGGAGTCTTTTATCTGTTGCAAACCGAAATTGTTTCAGATTTGGTAAAAAAACATAATTTTGCATTAAATCTTATTCAGTGTCGCAGGAACTTTTGTTGTTCAGTATATTTGGGGTTTGGCTTCTTTCATGCACCAAATGCAGCGTTCCTTGTTATGAAGGCAACCAATACTGGAACGTTGTTTTTTTGGTGCCTGTGGGACTAGATCATCTGAGTCTTCCACTCTGCACATGCTTTGTTAAGATTTTGACAAGTGGTTCTGAGAGTGCAAGAGCTTGCTGCCACTGGATTATGTCACATAACAAGAATTATGCATGTCTACTGTGCCACCAACATTTCCAAATTTTTCCAGTCCTTCACATTTTGTGGCCTTTTCTTTCATGGTATTCCATTTAGCCGGAGTCATATTGTCAATATTGTCACCTTCAGGGCAGGCATTCTCACAGCATACAGAAGAATGATTTTTGTTTCCGCTTTAATGGAGCACAATCATAACTTCTGCTAGGTCCATCATCTGCCTCTGCCATTTTAATGGATATGGAAGAGGAAGATCTACGGGATCACTATTACCACTACAAAAGCTTTATTTAGATCTATTACTACAATGCAGTGACTAATAGGCACCTGATACCGAATCAAATATAGCAAAATGTTTTACTTGGCATCTGAAAATAATATATTCTTTACAGAATTTATAATAACTACCTTAACATTAAGTTATTTGCTTTAACATTCAAAATCAGTTTTAGGTTGTTGATGTTGTGCTTCAAACAAATTGTTGAGGTCAAACAGACAATTTCCCCCTCAATCCTTAGATATTGACCAATATCAAATTACACATTGGATGAAGATGACCGTTAGGTAGGGCATATTCATACCAAGATCATTACAATCGGTTTATCATTTCTTAAGGTATGACAATACTATACCCAATTGCTAAAGAAACGCTTAACTCAAAGAAACGCAAAATTAATGTTTAATACTTTAGCATGATCAATTTTGGTCGTTACTAATAGATTTGTTAAATTCAACATTATAGCTTTAATCACCTACAAAAATATCTTTCTAGCTCATATAGTTTCCAAGATATAACCCTTCAAACTTATCCGGCATGTACGTTTCTTTTGTAGCTGAGTATACCTTATATCCTACATTGTTGGCGACCATTTTGAATATTTACTATTTAGATAAATATGATCCCAAGGATAAAATTAACCATTCCAATAATTTTATCATGTTAGAATAAGTTAGATAAGACACCTCATTTGTTCTCGTAGCCCATCTAGTATTCGAGATATGATATGTTCTGTTTTTCAAGATGGCAGCCGGCAGCCATCTTGGAATTCAAGGTCAGAATTGCTTCTAATGTAAAAAATAATGATTCCAATGGATTTGCCATGTTTATATTAGTGAAATTAGACACCTTATGTGTGTCTGTGGCTGATATTCTTCCAGAGACATACTATTTCATGCTATTCAAAATGGTGTTGACGGCCATTTTGAATTTTACTTTCTGGCAGAGTTAGCCATCATTTTCCAGAGGGTCATGGGGGCTAATTTTTTAGTTTAACGTGTCAGTTAAAAAATCCATCATAAAAAAATGGTAGGAACAAAGTGGTCGCGGATTCCAGGGATAGGACTCCACTGCTGTGTGTCCCCATACCAACAAAACATGTGAGGTTGTAGGGGATTATGTAAGTCCATTATTATCATTATGTGAAGAAAGAAAGAAAAGAGCTTGGGACCATATATTTTTCTAATCCTGAAATCAAATTCATTCAAGTTTCATGGCAAATGAATACTAAATTGGGTCAATGAACAAATTTGACAAAAATCGGTCAAATGCTGTTTTAAAATGTTCAGAAAACATTTATGACAGAAGTTTCACAATCCAAAACCATGTAGAGTGTTTCTTTTTCCAGACTTGATTGAAAAGATCCAGAATGGACATTTTGATATGGCTGAAGCACAAGGGGTGAGTATAAAGTCCTGATTGTGTGAGTTGGTGAGTGGGTGAGTGAGTGAGTTGGTAGTCGGGTGGGTGGGATTTGGGTGAGTGAGTGAGTGGTAGGGTGGGTGAATGAGTGAGTGAGTGAGTGAGAGTGAGTGAAAGGTCACTTTGAACAGTATTCAAGTTGTGGCAAGGCGTGGTGAAACCCACTTGTGTGTGTATGGTACTGACAATACCTAGATACACAATTGGGGCGAACCAGGGTTCGAACCAACGATCATAAGTTTCTGGCTTAGGCAAGGGATGCAACTCTTCACAATGAAATGCAGCGCACCAGACGACTGGGCTTCCCATGCCCTCATGTATTCATAAAAATTGTTAAGTCCAAGTCATATGGGCACTCCTAGCTCTGCTCCAGTGTAAGGAAGAGGAATAACAACTGACTCAACATTTTAACCACTAGGTTACCCCATTGCTCCTCATGTTTTCTGAAATATTACTTGATACTTATGTTGCTCCTATTAATCAATTTCAGTTTGTCAATGAAGGTTCAATTAAGGCTTTGTACAAGACTATTCATATTTATGTAGCCACTTTACTAATGAAGTATTAAGACTTTAATAAACCATAAGGGTTTAATGAACCAGTTTGTTGATAAAGGTTTGTTACAACTGGGTCCACAATTACATATCCTTGGTGGTATTCTTGAGGACTGTTTAGAATCTGTTTAGTTCATGATTGCTGAAGGATCTTAATTTAACTGCCACCTCTCAATTATTTGTACATATTACCCTTGTTGAGGTAGTAAAATATTACCAATAGCTGGCTTCACTGATTTAAGATCAGCTTCTTAGGCGGTACCCCTTGTAACTGGGCATCTCTGATCATGTGACATTGTCAGGCAAGTAACATTTGTGACATTTGGGGACATTTAATGTCATCAGAGTGCAAGGTTTGTCACACGTTATGTATGTCTGCAACTGTAAACTGCACAAGACAAACATGTAAATTTACTGTTCAGTTTATGGTCCAAACTTTTCACTTTGAGGGGCAACTTGCAAAGACTATTGGTTGTGCCATTGACAACAAAGCCACACCCAAATCCTTCAAACAGTACGCAGATCTAATTAAGCCTTTTGTGTTAATGCAAACAATATTTGGCAAACAATATTGGCAGCAACTTTTAAGCATCTGTATGTTCACATTGTCAGTTGTTGATTACACATCCATATTGGGCTAAAGTTCTGTGGCACTATTTGCAAATGACATATGATATAGGCAGGTCTTCTTATTGGTTTAGATTTAACAAATCTCACAACATATGAAGTTAACATTTTGATCAAAGGTGCCATTTCATTCTCCACCTGCTGTTAACCTGAGGGTCCTGTGTATTTATTTTTCATGTTTTTGTTTTCATTTGACAGGTAGCATTGGACTATTTAGGCTATGGGCTAGCCATTGTAGTTGGATTGCTATTTATTGTCATCTTCCCCTTAATTGGTTGCTGCTTCTGCTGTTGTCGCTGCTGTGGCAACTGTGGTGGAAAACGGATCCATAAAGATGACCCAAGCGCTTCATGTAAGAGGAAGATTTTTGGTGTTGTTCTTCTGCTGCTGGTGGTAATGACAAGGTCAGTTTTTCATAAGAATCAATTAAGACAGCGTTAGACTTGGCACTGGTCCAATAGTTCTTGCAAAACTCCCCAATAGTTAAATTATAATAAGGACCAGTTGAAATTTGCTATTTGTTAAGGGTTTTGCTATTTCATTATATCATTATATGGACTAGTGGACTTTGGAGGCCCATAGGGCTTTATAAATAGCAGTGAAATGATGTCCCTTGTCCCTTGTTAACATCAAAGATTTGTATAAAACAGCCATGGAACTTGTTTATGAATAAACACTAGTTCAGTCCAAGAGCCATCAACTAGGCCATTGGGTGTCAAGGGTCTTTTGCAACATTTAAAAAAAAATGTGCAAAGCCAGCTTTCAATCACTCATTGTGACCGATATTATCCTTACCTTATTTATTACTATTATTACTCAGCCATTTTCTTCAAAATGTAATGAAATTTGGTTCATGATTAGTTTGTAGTGGGACTCAACATAATAATATATATTCAATTTTTAAACTTATCCTATTTCACACTATGCATGTCTCTTTCTTCAATACTAATTGGAAAACATGCTTCAACAAAGGTTTCCAGCTTCTAAAAAGCAATTCACCGGAACATAACTCACATCACCCTGGTCCCCCCCCCCCCAACAATCTTGGTCACACACATTCTGTATGCTAACTGACCTACCCAGGCTCAACATGTTATTCCCCAGCCTGCTTATTCTCTTTCAAAGCTGTAAGGACGTCTATGTGCTTACAGGTTAAACGACCTGATTTTTCTAATGTATTTACCTGCAAAATCTTCAGCTACCTTTCGGTGAATTTCCTCATGAACGTACCATAATGGACCATGGATGATCAAGCAGTGTGTAGTCTCGCTTGCTTGACTTGCAGAATAGTGTTTTTGCTGTCCGAACCTACCATCGGATATGTACGTCCGTAAAGTGCTTGCAACTAGATGGGATCCCTCCGAAAGTAATCGCTTTAACATTGGCCTCTGTCACCTTGCTTTTGATGAACCACGCCACGCCACGCCACGCCACGCCACGCCATGCCACGCCACAAGGGCCACGCCAGCTGTTAAAAACTCGAAGCTTATGTCATAAGAGGGTGTTAATACAATCCTACCTCCTATGGGACCCCTCTACAGGCATTTTGTCTTCTCTTGATCACTAATCTGACTTGTCGACCTCGTATTCCAATGACGGTTATAATGAAGATCGGCAATCCTCCGAACAGGTTTGATCAACGAAACAGCATTCAACGGGAAAGCTTTGCAGTGCATGCTTCGTAGTTGTATCAAGCTTCAGAGGTTAGGCATCGGCATTCCACGATTTAGTGAACCTACCAGATTCATGCTTCAAAGAGTCTTCATTCATCATTGGACCCACACACTTCTAAGGTTTGTCGAACCTCTTGGGATCAGCAACATCTGCGGATTGACACGTATCAAGCACTTAGTCTTCGACCAAGGTTCAGCCAACCTCTCTGGATCCTCGAAGTTTGGATCTAAGGATTGGCAAACATCCCGAAAGCGACTTTCACAGGATTGGCATGATTCTAAGGACGTATGTTGCCTAAGGTTTGTCAAACCTGCATCATAGGATACTGATCTTAAGATTGCCATCAGGAGCTTGATCATCTACTCATTGTTCCTCACCCAACGACATTTCTGAATCTTCTCTTGATTCTGGGGATGGACACTATGAGTTGATCATAGGGTAGATCATCTCATTTGGCTCCTTCTTCCTCTTCCAGTTATCCGGACTCTCACTTACGGGATCGATCGCGTTCTTACGACTATCATTATCTGCACCGTGATTTAACTTGGAACCTGGCTTTGTTTCCTGCTTATGTTCATACTACTCACAATTGGGATCGCTATCCTCAGCTTATGGACATCCTTCCACCTTGGCAAGGATACTCTTATGATCCTTCCTTTCCGGACTACCGTTCTCAACCACTGTCGCTGCTCTACCACTGTGAGCAGATGTCCCTTGCCTAAAGACACACCTGACGACTGCACCACAATGACTTTACAGCATTCTCCATCTTCAATTCCTACTTCGCTGAATCCTATTAATGTAACTACACAGCTTCAGTCGCTTTTTCAAGCGATAATGTCAGCGGTCTTCCCACATGACTCACCCACCAGATATTATGGCTACTACTCCGGAACATGCATCCTACCATGACATCGACAGCTACTTCGGTTTCGTTTCCCGAACCAGTACAGCATGAAGATCTTCTCGATTGCCATTCTTTACCCGCCTCTTCTTCCTGTAGCTTTTTGATACAGAGGATCAGACTATGGTTCTCAACAGGGTTGCAGATAAGCTCCAGCTCCAGAAAAGTACTTGTACTGAGACACTTTGCCGTCCTCAGTTGTACCTTCAGTAATCTGACCGAATATTACCGTCTTGTGTGTCTGCCATGTGCATTGATGACTGCCGTGCAATGTCGATACATGGAATGGATGAGGCGGTTGATGAAGGCCATAGGCACTTCAGCCCATACTCTGAGGAGCGCCTGACGTCTTTGAATCTCGTCGGTTAGGTGCTCTATGGGATATAAATCGGGACTGAGGGCAGTCCACTGCATTGTTCTGATGCCATTCTGCTGGAGGAAGTCTCTTGTTGCTCGCTCAATGTGGGCACGGGCATAATCATGCTGAAACTCGTGGTTGCGGTGACGTGCCAAATGAGGTATGGCGTGTGGTCTCAAGACTTGATCAATGGACCAAGCTGCTGTGACACCATTGCCTCTCCCTGGACATATGTTCTGGAAGACCACAGGGCCAACCCTCTGTGCAAGACCAATTCCACCCCACACCATGATGCTTGGACCACCCCACGAGTCTCTCTCAACAATATAAGCATCCGAATAACGATCCCCACGGTGTTGCAGGACTCTCTCTCTTCTCTCTCTGCCATTTGGTGTTGAGATACAGTAACGGCTCTCGTCTGAGAAGAGGACTCTTCTCCGGTGCTATGTTGCCCTCTGAAGACAGAAGAGGATGACATGGTGTCAGAATGGGTCCTCGGTGTGGCCTGTGACAGTGGAGGTGTCTGCTCGTCAATTGTTGACGCACGGTGTCTGCACTAATGTGTCCCTGGTGTGTCCCCATGGTCTGTCAAGCAGTTTCTGCAGCAGTAACAAGGCGATTTTAAAGATGCTGTCGCACAATCTGACGATCCTGACGTTGAGTGGTGACCCTTGGTCTTCCACTACGTGGTCGGTCATCTGTAGTGTTGATGGTCTGGTACCGTTGCTGGAACCTGTATATGGTCCTTATCTGGACATGAAATACATTGGCTACTTGCCAGGCGGTTTGTCCAGCTTGCAATTGTAAAAGGGCTTGGTGTCGCTGATTTCTTGTCAATCTTGGCATGTGGTAGCAATTCAATAACGAATGAATGTTATCCGATCTGGTCGGACTTTTATAGGGCAAGAAATGGGGTAACGCATGTGCATTTCAATTTGCGCAGAACTCACACAAAACTCAAGTTTCCGTTTCCGGAAAAGGTAATGTTAAATTTTAGAAACTTTGACCAGATATTTAAATTACAACTTTTCATGCAATGTTACTTTGGGTGACGTTTCTTTTGCGGTTATGTATACTAGCCACATAAAGAAACTGTGCACGGAGAAAATATATTCTGGATTGAAATACAACCCAGCAAGAACAAAATGATGCAGACGCTGTAGCAGCTGAATAATCGGACCATAAGAAAATGTCAACGGGACCTGAAAAACATCTGTTACGATGATGTCAGAACATCAAAATGGAGTAGGGGGTCATACGACAAAGTCACAAAGTCAATAACGGGTATGACCACCCTGTGCGTGAATCACAGCAGTGCATGGGCGACGCATGGAGTCCACCAAATGGGCATGGAAGGCCTGGGGAATGGCCTGCCATATCCTCCTCAAATCCTGTGCCAAGTCACGGACGTTATCTGGAGGATGTGGAAGACGACGCAGACGGCGCTCCATTTCATCCCACACATGCTCTATTGGGGAGAGATCTGGAGAAACTGCAGGCCATGGCAGTAACATGACATTGTTATGGTGAAGGAAATCCATTGCGACCCTAGCCGTGTGAGGATGAGCGTAGTCCTGTTGAAATGTCAATCCCGGGCCATGACGTTGCAGGAAAGGAATGACCACAGGCCTCAGAATCTGATCTCTGTAGCCAACACCGGTGAGATTGCCCTGAACAACCACCAAAGGGGTTAGGTGCCGTGCTGTTATCCCACCCCAAATCATCACAGAGCCACATCCAAAACGATTCCTCTTCACAATACAGTTGCGTGCATAACGTTCTCCCAAACGCCGGTAGACACGTTGGCGCCCGTCACTGTGGGAAATGTTGAACTTCGATTCATCTGTAAAGACAACATTTCTCCACCATATTCGAGGTTGGCGAACATGATTTCGACACCATCTTAGACGGTTGACTCGATGACGGTGTGTCAGGATGGGACGTATGGCAGGGCGTCGTGGTCGAATCCCGTACTGACGTAAACGATTCCTGACAGTGTTGGGATGGATATGGTGCAGTCCAGGAATTGTCTGGGACGTCATTACTGCCGTTTGGAACCTGTGTCGTGGGCGTGTAACTCGAATCCATCTGTCCTGTCTTGGCGTCGTTACTCGGGGACGTCCTGAACGTGGGTGGTTGGCAACGTCATTTGTGTTCTGATAACGCCTCACCAATGCCGATATCCTGTTACGATGGCATTGGAAATGTGTTGCCACCTGTTGTTGCCTCATTCCCGCTCGGATCATTCCAATGGCTTCATGACGCTGTGCAGCTGTCAATCTTGGCATGATTTGCTTGTGATATGCTTGTGTCTGCGCCTGAGAAGTTTTTAATTTTTGAATGACCACAGATCATGCTTTCCAAAGAGACAGCGAATTTTGAGTTGCACATGCTGTGTACAGCTGCACAGGATGCACGTGCAGTAAAACATTGCACGTCCATAGGCCCCTATCAATGACGTCATATCGCATGGCACGTGCATGAGCGTTCAAACCTATATTTCATATATGGACGATGTGCCCTTATATCTATATTTTCTCCGTGCACAGTTTCTTAATGTGGCTAGTATATATAATGTTCAAGCCACCGTCTCACCAATTTTGTTACTAAAAAAGAATGCTACTAACGTTGCTGACAAAGAACACCATCGATTGCCTGGGCAAGGCTACGACCACTCCAGGCTTCTATACTGAGCAACAAAAGTTCCTGTGACATTGAATAAGATTTAATGCAAAGTTATGTTTCTTACCAAATCTGAAACAATTTCGGTTTGCAAGAGATAAAAGACTCCTGTAAGTGTTCAAATGGATAAACTTGACATACTTGGGATATCTGTCCATATCTGCTGGAGCATGTTTCGAAGTTGCTGGAGTGTCTGTGGAACACGTGGTTGGCGTCGAAGACGCTGATCCATCTCATCCTACATGTGCTCGATTGGTGAGAGATCAGGGGAGCGAGCCTGGCCAGGAAATGACATTCACGTTGTTTTGTTGAAGAGAATCCTGAAGAAGTCGTGCAATATGAGGCCGGGCGTTGTCATGTTGAAAGGTAATGCCTGGGCCATGACGACGCAAAAACAGTAGAACAACAGGGCCGATGATCTCGTCGCAGTAGCGCTGTCCATTGAGATTTCCCTCTACCACTATCAAACGGGTCCTCTGTCCTGCTGTAATCCCACCCCATACCACAATGATTGATGTAACGTTTACCTCTACGTTGGTACACTTGAATCTGAATGGTGTTTCTGTGGACGTTAAATTGTCTTGCAACATCACGTTGAATCGATCCTGCTTCAAGCATACCAATGGCTTGCAGACACTCATTTTCGGACAGGCGCGGCATTTCGTAATGTTGAATAATTGCGTAATTTTGTTGTTTTTCTGAGTGGTTGTTGTCAGCACGATGCTAAACAATGCATATGGAAACCCGTTAACGCACATGTTTTATACCCATTCTTGGGTAGTGAAATGCATGGGGCTTGCATAAAAGTCAACTTTTGCATGGAATGCATGCTCTTCTGTAGCAGTTGCGTTTTTGTGACTTGATTCCATACATGTACTACAATATTGAAAACCAAACTTTACTTGTTTGAAAAATACACTAAAATATTGGTGTCACAGGAACTTTTGTTGTTGAGTATATTTGCTGATCTTTCTGGTTCAAATGAAAGACAGTCTTCAACAACATTTTATCTTCAACACTAAATTGTTCAACAAGCCTCCTCACTTCCAGATGACCATCATGATACACACAATTCTTTGTCCTCGTGAATTCATGATCAGTTTAGATTTACAGGACACGTCCCCATCCATCCGGAGCCCAGACATTTCGCCGGTTCTTTTTCCTCGACCGCCATTATCATTGGAAGGTGCTCCCGTGTGGAATTTTTTCGGCCCCGTGGCTATTGACCCCCCTCTCCAAGCTCATCGTCAAATTTCTACTTGCTCGCAGCATCGTCTTCAAAGCGTACACAGATGATCTGAACTCTTCTACATCTCAATTTCATGCAGCACCTACTTCGCAACTTGGTTGGCTCATCAAAACAAAACAATCCCTGTCCAAAGTCTCCAGTACATCAGGGCTCTATTCCAAACACCCTTCGGCAAGATGTTCCTGTGCCAGTATCGATGGTTGAAGATGCATATAGAACACTAAACGAGCTCCCGTGTAATACCAATTTTATGAAACGAGTGAATAGTTGTGGTTCAACTATTCACGAGTCCAACTTAATTTAACACAATAATACTTCAAACACATCAAAAGTTGAAACGTATGGATTTAATAACATACAACGGCCCACCTTTAGAATTCAGGCGTCCGTTCCACAAAATTATCGTAGTGTTAAGGTTATCGCAACTCACACACTTTAACTAAAACCAACGACTGTCGTTGCTCTACAGTACGATCGCCTTGTACCTCAAAGTTTACAATCACGTCAAAATACCCGATGACGTAATTTGTGGAATTTTGTTGCAAGATCCTTCGGCGAAACAATACCATGTGACATCAGCCTAGCAACAAGGTTGCTGGGGTCATAAGGTGTGCATAAGCTCCTCTCAGTGATCTATTATCTCCACATGCAATGTCGTTGAATATGCCAAGTGATGTTAAGAGCTTTCAATATTTGTTCTAGAAACGTGTTCCGAGAGTACACGTTTTGTTTTTACACAATGTGTAATACGGCTGTATGTTTATTAAACAGGTGATCTCTTCACGGGCAAGTAATAAAAGGCCTTGTTCCACTGGCACTCAGACAATCTCTCGCCTTTCGCCAGTGGCAACTCCTTGGTCCACAGGCTCTCACCAGGAGAGGTCAACTACACCTGTGACCAATTCCTCGCTTTCTCAAGCCACTTCGCCAGAACAACAATTGTCCGGTTCTAATCTTCCTGCCAAACCATCTATGGCCACACCTATAATGGTGGCTGATTCTGTGGACTGTTTGTGAAGTCTCCTTGCGGCTGTTTATCCTGACCCTACATGTTTTTGTTGACGCCTCAAACGTGGGATGGAGAGCTTATTGTCATGAACTACAGCCGGCAGAGCTGTGGTCTCACCAACAAAGTCAGCTTCACAAAAATAACAAAGCAGTGATCCTGGCGGTGTCACATTGGGCAACACTAGTCTGATGATCCAGTAGGTCAACCTTTCCGTTTGGGACATAAACAAGATGGGCTCCACCAAGTTGACATTTCAACTGATTGTTTCAAATAACATTCTCCAACATCAGAGCTGATTCCCTGTCCCGACCTGACCCGACAAACCATCTCCAACAGGATGGCATCTAAATCCAATGATTTTCAAGTGGATCTGCCAGTTATATCCATACCCAGTTGTCGATCTCTTTGCAACTCGTTTCAACACTCGGATATTCCAGTTCGTATCTCTCATTCTCGACCCTGGGGCTTGGGATTACAACGCGTTTCCAATATCGTGGGATGGCCTACACGCTTATGCCTTTCCCCCAACCGGTGTTCACCACACTCATCCAACTAGTAGACAGAAGCTTTTACTGTCTACCTCTCAGTCTCAATCTTCTACTTCATCCTCACTCCTAGTTGCTTCACCTGTTGCTCGACACTCTCAATCTGTGCGTTTGGCGCATTTACAAAAATCCCTTGTGAAGGGTTCCTCTAGATGGGTAACCAATTCAATCTTTGATTCTCACTATTCATCAACCAAGTCCACAACTGGAAGGCCTTTGAGGCCTACTTTCACAAGCATATTTCTTCAAACGCTACTGCTTCAAAACAACAGCCTACTGATTATCTTTGCCATCACCATCGTCCCATAAGCTGAAAGGTTCTACCGTAGCTACATACTTGGCTGCAATTAATTCCGTTGCGCAACTACTACAGGCGCAAAGGTCTCCTTAGTGGCTACATTGCTATCCTTGATTCGGTCATACAAGTAGGCTCTCTGTCTTCTCAAAATTTGTCCCTCAACCTCGGACCTGAACATCATATACTCTTCAAAAAAAGAAACTTGACACCGTCTTTCAAAATTTAATAGAAAAACAATGTTTGAAAATAGGACACAGAAACCATAAGTGAAACACAGTTTGAGGATCAACCTACACAATGTTCAAAACATTAATTGTGTTGCATAGACAGACACACGTACACAATAGAGTATATGTCAGTATCGGTTGTGACCACCACGTGCATCAATTACCGCTTGACACCGACGACCAATAGATGCAGTCAAGTTGTGAATAACATGCTGTGGAATGTGCTGCCACTCATGCTGAAGTGCAACAAGAAGCGTCGGAAGTGTTTGGGGTGGTGAAGTCATTCTGCGCATATGTTGATCCAACTCGTCCCACAGATGCTCAATTGGGGACAAATCTGGTGATGGCGGTGGCCAAGGTAATGTCTGGATGTTGTTGCGCTGTAGAAAGTCCTGTCAAACACGTGCAATATGCGTTGTCAAGCGTTGTCTTGCAGGAATTCCCCACCGTGAAATTTGAAGTGAGGCTGTAGGATCATGTCTCTGTAACGTACGCCTCTCAGTGTACCTGCCACATGCACGAGAGGCGTCCTACCACCGTGATGAATTCTGGTCCATACCATGACACTCCCGCCTCCAAATGGGATAACCTGCTGCACACAGTTGGGGGCGTAATGTTCACCCCGACGTCTGTAGACACGTAGACGTGTGCTCCCATCAGCACATGTGAGTAAAAAACGTGACTCATCAGTGAACAGTACATTTCTCCACCTTGCACATGCCCATCTCACCCTCTGTTGACACCAATGCAGACGGTCTGCCAGATGACGTGGGGTCATATACATGACGTCAAACAGGACTTCGTGCAAAAAGTTCAGCCTCCCTCAATCTGTTGCATACTGTTTGATCTGAAATTCTGCATAGCCCAGGGATCTGTGTGGTTGTAGACGTTGCTGTGGTAGTGCGTTCTTGTAGGTGTCGCAGCGATGTCGATGTATTGATCTTGTGCTGGCGTTGTCACCCTTGGTCTCCCTGACCTTGGTCTGTCGTCAACTCTGTTGGTGTTGTTGTACCGGGTCCATAATGCGGAGATTGTCTGTCGGGATACGCCAAGGTGCCTGGCCACATCTTGCTGAGTTGCTCCAGCTTGTAATCTGCCAATGGCATTGTGACGCTGTTTTCAGTCTTGGCATTCTGTCACCGCATCTACTGTATGAACGCCCGTTGATGTTGTTTTTTTATACCCCTTTAGCAGGGGTGCATGCATGCATAAATGCAGGGTCCTGTGCTGCACGTTTTTACAGCCGGTTGCGTTTGGATGAATCTGGAAAATTGATCCCCAAACACTACGTTTATGTGGTTTGGATGTGTTTCCGCGAATTATGGAAATATCATCCTTCTGTTTGACTAATTCTAGTCACATTTCATTTAATGATTTTGGATATTTTGAGAAAAGTGGTTTTACATCTATGTCAAGTTTCTTTTTTTGAAGAGTATACTTCGTCATCTCACTTTGGCTGAGTGAGCGCATCACGCTGAAAACTATTTTCCTCATGGCTCTAGCAGCGGCTGCTCGAGTGAGTGAGATTTATGCATTAGACATCAAACACTGACAATTTCATGAGGATATTTTTATCAGTAAATAAAACTCATGGAAAAATTCTCAGTGAATGTATAATGATATAAATGTCAAATGTCTATCATTGTTATGATATGTTCTTTCAATGATATCAATTATGGGACATCTAGATTTCAAACAAGTGGGCTTACTTGATTTCTCTTTTCACTTTCAGGTACTTCCATATTACAATTAACCTAGAATAGTAGCAAACTTACAATACCGTTACTTTCAACATTGCTAGGATTTTTTAAAATTTAGTTATTTTTGGAAAGACAATCAAATTAAGCTGAATGTTATACAATTTGGTTACACTGGGTGCAGAAAAAAGTTATTTGTTCCACTTATACCGTGAGGGTCAACTATTCAGGGTATTTGTAGATGTCAGAACCCAGGGGTGTATGCTGATGCAGATGTAATAGAGGTTTATGTATTCGTAAGAATTATCAAACGATATTTATCATGCTTTAATTATTTACAATGATAACTTTTGTTTGATATTTCCATGTGTATTTGAAAAGTTATGTTTATAGAGCTTTGAGGAAATGGTGATGTAGAGGGTGCTTCTGTTCTTGCAAATACCTCTAGTTATTAGTTGTCACTTATCATATAGAACACATGTTAAAATGTACTTAGAACCTCACAACTCTCTAAAGCAATTAATAATTGGTAATTAATTTGCACTTTGTTTTTGTTTCAGTGCTGGTATGGTGTGTGTGTTTGTTTCCAATGATCGTATGTCAACAGCACTTAACAAGTTTGGTGATACAGCTGCAGATAACATTGATGACATTTCCACATTTCTTGACAACACAATTGAGGTAATTAACATGAAGCCTGTACTTAGAGGTGATCTACTTACTGGTTTTAAGGTTTGTATATTTTAGGTCTAGGTTTTGATGTTGTAGCAACTGCATTGTGTGTCTTTTATTTACCACAATCATTAACAGTTAGATTGCTTTACTTCATATAATTTAAACTGGCAGACAAGAGAGTCGTGTTTGAATGTGTTTAAACACATTGTCTCTGCAGAATACATATACGTAACTCACCTGACTTTCAATCAATACACAATTTTTTCTCAGCAGTTAACACTATTCAAGCCCCTCTAGAAATATAAAAACTTTTAACCAGAGCTCCAGATAACTTTTGAGCAATTGAGTTTTTACTCTAGGGTTTCTATTTTAATTACATTTTTCATTGGGTAACCAATATTTTTTCACTGATCTATTCTTGACTATTGTTTTTTTTTCCCCAAAAAATGAGTCAAGATTTTAAGATTTAAAACAAATATGAAATTATGCTTGTGTTTTAGAAAAAGGCCTCTTTCAACTGTATTTCAGTATACCAAGTAGACCAGTACCCTGTACACTAGCAGCATAAATGTTCTTTATCATATAATGGGTAGGTTTCTCGGCAGGATAAAGCCAACGGATAAAAACGATATCCGTTGGGGTCATATGCGGATAGAGATGCAAATATCAAAGGTCAAGTAGGGACTACTTTCACTGTTTATAAACAAACATGGCGTCGCCCTCGTCATTCGGGGATCGAGTCAGAGTTAACCATCGGCAATCTGGATAAACTACAGGGATAATTGCTATCACTATCAAAAGAACAGTCTAATATACTGAAAATCCGTGTCTAGCTGTGACGTAGATAAGGCATTTTATAAGTTTGGGCAACTTTGGAGATATAAATTTCGAAACAATTTTGCGAGGGCACGAGGCCTAGCCAAGCGGGATCAGTAGCCATATCTGTGCTTGTAGACCTCTGCGGCTTGAAACCTTCACCACAAATTAAAATAGTTGGATTTGGCCGAAATATATGTGAATTGTTACCTTGTTGCGTTTTGTCGCTGTGTGTACATCTGACTACACTTCTTAACGTTATGACAGGACAGACCGACTGTCAACAAGGTCTGACCGTGGCCGTGACGTCTGAGACTAGGGTTTGAGTAGCTTCCCTTTGACAAAGGGCAGTTACTCTAGCGAACAGACCGATGGATTGCCGCAAAAGGCAATTAAAAACAATTGTTGTTTTGCGTTTATGTTGCTTCGCCACTGTATAAGAAATAGATTTCATTTGGAACTATATTGGCTACTGTCACTGTCTGACTGACACGTCACTTACCCTCTGACGTAATAAATATTAATGCGCGCATTGCAGGAAAACTCGCAATGTTTCGATTATGTTTGTGAGAGAGGGAAAGCGATTTTTAAGCACAGAACTAAAGAATGACATTATATGATAAAGAGGGTATCACGCTTGTGTGTTTGGGGATGGTAAATATCCTGTATTAGGAATAAACACTATGTATTTAGCTCGCCAAGGCTCGCTAAATACAATGTTTATTCCTAATGCAGGATATTAACCATCCCCAAACACACTCGCGTGATAACCTCTATGTATTTATGTGGTATTTATATTGCATTGAAAGTTGTAGGCGCTGACAAGCAATTGAAAATAAAAATGTTCTGCCTAGCAACTCCAACCACGCCAACTGCATTATTTTAATCAGAAGGCGATTCATCTTATTACCCAGTGATATTATAGTATAATCTAACTTAAAATAACAAAACAAAAGTCCTTGCTTTGTACATTTACTTCTAAACTGTTTGAACACAACAAAACTATGCATTCCTCCTGCCATAATACTGGACGCTGTGAGGTAACTGAAACATTGTTTGAAGAGGCGTAAAACCCAAACTTACTTATGTTGTGGGGGTACTAAATTGTCAAAGCAACCCTTTCCCGATCAGTCAACTCTTGTTGAGGAGGCAACTTTTCTCATTTTTCCTGGTTTTGGTTTGTAGTCAGTATTTCTCCTCCTTTTTCCTGCCAACCAGTGTCGCACAGCACGTGAACAGTCATATGCATCAATCTGGGGACCAAGCATCTTGATTTTCAGCAAAATATCAAGCTTATCTGAGGATAGTGAAGACCTGTACTTTGACTTGAGGCGGTTCTGGAGCTGAACGAACGCTCACATTCAACGCTTGTAATTGTCATACATAGCCCAATATTGGCAAGAATGGCACAGTTTGGCAATATAGACTGATGAAGAAGAATAATTCTCTTACACGGTTGATGGAATTGGAAATGCTTATATGAACCCATAATCATCGCTTTGAGGCATTGCCACTCATCAACCAACTGCTCTCTGTTCAGGAGAGGCGCAACAATCCTTACATCCTCCTTGAAACCATGTCCCCTTCCACCACATACACTTTCTTCTCACTCTTGGCCAAATGAGCAAGGGCATCATCAGATTCAGCATTAGGTGTTGCTTTTACCGTGAATGGCTCCAAAATCACTGAAAATTTCACGGTTGTCTTTCCTGAATTTAACTTTGATATTCTCTCCTCAATCTCCCAAACTCTTCATCCATTGTGCATCGATAAGACAGTTTCTCTTCACAATAGTGGACACTGACTCCATCATGCTCTTCTTGTGAAAATACTCAAGTTATTAAAAATTATCACCAGGGGGTATTGAGGGAACAGCTGGCCATTAATTGGAAGCCAGTAAATGATACTTTTTAATAATATTTCGGGCACCAAAAAGTCTAGAACTTTCCTGATACTCTTTTGTATGCACGATTGACCAGATGGCTAATGTTCGTTTTGAGACAAAAAGACAAAGAGAACAAAGAATTAGGATGATAGTATTTTATTAATTGTCAGAGAGTGGAGCGCCAGTTTTGAGTCCCGCAACTGACCTGAGAGGTTCTTTCTGTAGGGTCCTCTATTCTTGGATTGGAAGTGATAAGTTCAGATTCAAAATGTAATACTACTGTGCTCTTTACACAGATATGTGTTGTGTTATTGTGGAGATACTAGTCAGGCAACAAGAACATATCTGAGGACCTCTTGTGTTAAATATTTATTCTAGAATAAATGGAATTGAACTACAAACCTGAGTATCATTTGAGTGAGTATCATTTGAGTGAGCTCCATCACCCCAGGGACTAGAGAGTGGTAAAAGCAAATTACTTAGGTAGAAGGCTTTCACAAACCTGACATCTAATGTGAAAGCAGCACAATTACGACATGCTTGGTGGCCCTTAATTCAGCTTAGCAACATGACCAAAGTTCCAGTACTACAGACCCTCCTGAGCTCATTCAGGCTTGAGGATCAGAAGACCAAATTTTGAACTCCCGCTTGGGCTTTTAATGTGGTACTTTCAAGCCTCTCCACGCAACATCGTTTTATAACCTCATCAAGAAGACAATCTTCCTCTTGGCACCAGCCACAGCAGAAAGAGTAAGCAAGTTACATGCACTTGATATCTCCCCTGTACGCTTTGAGCATGGTACGCATAGAGCGGTTCACCTCAGGCTGTGTTGGGATTTTATAGCTAAGAATCAACTCCTGGGACATTACACCTATCTCCAGGATTGTGGATGCTGAAGAGGAGGAAGAACTCCTACTGTACCCTGTGCACGCACAATGAGTTTTCATCCGCCGTTCCAAGACTGAGTGGCACCTGGAAACGGTTGTTTATTCCTACAACTACGACCACGACTGAAGTCAGCCGTATCACCATATCTCTATTGTTACGCGCCATCATCCTTCAGGCATACAGGATTTTCAACCTTGATCCCCTGAGCACAAACAATGCTCACGAGATCAGGGCAGGGACCTCTACCATAGCCGTGCATAGCAACTGTTCTATGAGACCAATCATGAAAGGATGTCTTTGGAGGACGCACCATTGACCTTTGAGGACTACATGTGGAGGTATGCCATCCGCTGTACCGTCTGATACAGATGCATTAAGGAGTAATGCAGGATAAGTTAAAAGATTAAGTAAAATCTCAATATTGTGTACATTTGTGCACTTGTATCCTGCATTACTATGTCTAAGTGCCCACATGTCGCAGACCTGTCACACCACTATATCTTCAGAGGAATTACGTGTGACAAGCAGTAATATGAAGATTCCGTGATGTCATCACTTCTGTTTGGTCATGTGGCTGCTGTGTAAGGGTCAGGCTTCAGACTAGATCGGAACAACTTTTTTCTTCAGCCTAGACTTTGCACAGCTTTGTTTCTGTCATAAGATAAGCAGTACATGCATTAATGAGTAATGCAGGAAAAGTATGCAAATGTAAGAAAAATTTAGATTTTGCTTTCATAATAGTTGTTATATTTTTTTCAAAGCAGTAGCGTTGCAATTGGCAATAAGCTGATGAATTAATTGCCAATAGTTTTGGTGATAGTTATGGGTTTTGTCAGCACTCTAGAAAGATTAGTTTAGATGCAAGTTTGACCCATACCATCATGATTATCATCAAAGATTTTGAAAATTTGTAAATGTCAATATGTATGTTCATGATTTGTTTGAATGAACAAATCTTCATATCCAGTGGACATGTTTCCACAATTGCAATCATACTAATTTTCAACTGTGTGATATATTTTCAAAAATGCTTTTTCTGGTAATCAAAAGAGTGGTCACAGATGAATAATAGTGTCTTTAAAATACATTTTTGCTCACCTTACTGAAAGTCATCGGTTTCAGCAGCATCCGTTTTGAAAAAATGTTTTCGGTTTTTTTCTGATTGGCTGTTTAGCAACCAACCAGAAAACAACTGAAATGATTTAATTTTCTACAATGTTGTAAATTGTTTTTTCCATGGTTTTGTGTGGTTTTACTTGAAAAAAACCCCAAGAACTCTAAAACAGCCCACGAAAAGACAACTGTTAAACAGTTCAGTTGATGTCATGTCACTGCATTGTTTTCTAATTGTAAGTAATTGTTTTGAAGTTGTCTTTCTCAGGTGGAAAGAAAAGTGAAAACAAACCTAATGGTGAAATTTCCAGCATTTTGTCTGCCCACCAAAAGAGATGTAAATTATCTTTTTCGCCTCAAGAAAGACAACTATGATACAATTGAAATTATTATGTTTTCAGCATTCTAATTGTCTTTTATGGTTTGAAAGGAAATCCTAGAATGTAATGCTTAGCTTAGGCTAAAAGGACAATTAGAAATCAAGGTCAATTTCACATTTATGTTTCGACAATAAGAAACATGTTAGAAAACAATTTTTGTTCTTTTACTCAGAATCCGCTGGATTTTTTCCCACCAATGATGAAACCTGAATTTAGAGAAAGATTTAAACCCAATTTCTTTTGTTTCAAAATGTAATTTAATTTTCTTTACATGTATAGTTGGTGGGGCCCAGCATATTCATGTTCTTTTTTTTTAAATGTCGTAGATTTGTATCTTGATTTTACCTTTGCACATCGACCACACTGAAAGTTGAAACTTATCAACTATTTTGTTTCAAAATGTAATGGAATGTGGTGCATGTAGTTAGTAGTGGGGCACAAGACATACTTTTTTATTTTGAATTTTGACATTTATTTAAACTTTGCCTATTGACCATGCATTGTAATATTTTCTCAAAATCTATACTTGGCTCTGCAAACTCTTGTTGAAACACTAGTTTCAAGGTTTGAATCTGATATGGACAGGTAGATCAATTTTTGTGTGTAATAATGTAATGAAACATTTGATATATACTGTATGTGTAGTTGGTAGTGGGACTCAACATATATGTTCAGTCTTTAGACCACTTGGCCTAAAAGGTTGTCATTTTTATCCATTAATGTTTTACATTTAAACTTGTTCTCAAGAATGGCTTGAAAGATTTTAGTGGCTGTCTTTGTTGAGAGTGTCAAATGGATGACATGATGTCTTGATAATGACCTTATACATGTTTTATGTTTTCATAGCAAGTTAAACATGTTGCGGGAGACAACTTCAACTTCACAAAAAAAGCCATCTTCCGTGACTTAGACAGTAAGTTTGGCATTTTTATGTGCATTTCTGAAAGCTATGAAATTAAATCGAGCTTAATTGTGTTTTAAGAGCACCTTCATATCATCAGACTGAACTTCCCTTTGTTAGCGCTTTATTACAAATACCAATTCTCTATTACTTCAGTGCTAGAAATTCTGTAATCATGTGTCATCACACCATAAAAATCTTTAGATTTTCAACAGAATCCCCATTTACAGTGGAGTAAGATTCAGATTTTGAAACCTTTGAAATTGTTGTCATGGTGTTTCTTAGAAATCAATCTTTGTGTATAATTCTAAGAAGATTACCTCTATTACAGCATAGGCAATATTCCTGCAATTTGGCTAACATCACACTAAAAAATCCTTAGATTTTCAACAGACATCCTCTCAAATGTCAGCCATCCCAAGCAGTTGTTAGGCAAATGGTACTTCATTTTAAAGCCTTTGCACATGGTGGGAAATGTCCCATCCAGTCGATGCAGATAGATTGGGGAGTTGGGAAAGATTACTTCCTGATGGAATAGTGAGTGAGTGAGTATGTTTTTACACCGCTTTTAGCAATATTCCAGCAACATCACGGCGGGGGACACCAGAAATGGGCTTCACACATTGTACCCATGTCGGGAATCGAACCCGGGTCTTCGGCATGACGAGCGAACGCTTTAACCACTGACGTGTGGTCTCAAGGCATGACGTGTGACGTGCATGACGTGTGGTCTCAAGACTTGATCAATGTACCAAGCTGCTGTGACACCATTGCCTCTCCCTGGACTGATGTTCTGGAAGACCACAGGGCCGACCCTCCGTGCAAGTCCAATTACACCCCACACCATGATGCTTGGACCACCCCACGAGTCTCTCTCAACAACATAAGCATCCGAATAACGTTCATCCCGGCGACGGTATGGGTCCTCGGTGTGGCCTGTGACAGTGGAGGTGTCTGCTCGTCAATTGTCGACGCACAGTGTCTGCACTAATGTGTCCCTGGTGTGTCCCGATGGTCTATCGAGCAGTTTCCGCAGCAGTAACAAAGCGATCTTGAAGATACTGTCTCACAATCTGACGATCCTGACGTTGGATGATGACCCTTGGTCATCCACTACGTGGTCGGTCATCTGTAGTGTTGATGGTCTGGTACCGTTGCTGGAACCTGTATATGGTCCTTACATGGACTTGAATTGCATTGGCTACTTGCCAGATGGTTTGTCCAGCTTGCAATCGTCCAAAGGCTTGGTTTTGCTGATTTCTTGTCAATCTTGGCATGTGGAAGCAATTCAATAATGAATGAATGCTATCCGATCTGGGTGGACTTTTATAGGGCAAGAAATGGGGTAACGCATGTGCATTTCAATATGCACGGAACTCACGTGCATCGGGTTACCATGGCCATTGCCATGATGCGTTTGGGCGATCAGTTTTATTGTCATCTGCTTTGTTTTTTTATCATGAAATTTCATTTTTCCGGACAAGGTAATGTTAAATTTTAGAAACTTTGACAAAAATTACCCAGATATTTAAACAACAACTTTTCATACAATGTTACTTCGGGTGAATTTTCTTTTGTGGTTCAGTATATTAGACATTCCAGAATGTTCTTTTGTCAATTTTTTATCAAGAACTTTATCAACATATTTTTCAAGCATAGTCTGAAATGGAAGTCGCCATTATTAATCTAGTGCCATAAAGCTTGAAAAAGCTGCTTTCTGATTGGCAAATGTCGCAAAAGGTTGTTCTAACATGACCTGTAATAGAATGTCCTCAGATCTTTATTTAGTGGTAGCGAAAACTAAGATCTGATTTTAATGAGATTGACAGTGAAGAGGATAGCCAGATTGCAGGAATATTGGCCATGATATAATAGAGGTAGGGTATTAAAATGAATTATAGGGTTCTTGGTATGTCTACTCATGTATGCTTACTGTACTTATGTATGCTTAGCTATACATTTTAATATGCTGTTCTGGGACATGAATGAATGAATGACTGAAGGTCAGCTATGTTACCACTATTAGATATGTTCCCACTTTATCAGCTATGTTACCACTCTATCAGCTATGTGACCACTCTATCAGCTATGTTACCACTCTATCAGCTATGTAACCACTATTAGATATGTTACCACTCTATCAGCTATGTGACCACTCTATCAGCTATGTTACCACTCTATCAGCTATGTAACCACTATTAGATATGTTACCGCTCTATCAGCTATGTGACCACTCTATCAGCTATGTAACAACTCTATTAAATTTGTTATCTGCATTGAAGCTATGAAACCGCCCAATTAGCTATGTAACCACACTTAACTATGTTACCACTCTATCAGCTATGTACCCCCTCTATCAGCTAAGTTGACACTCCATCAGCTATGTTACCACTCTATATCAGCTATGTACCCCCTCTATCAGCTAAGTTGCCACTCCATTAGCTATGTTACCACTCCATCAGCAAAATGAGTTGTTGTTGTTTGTTGTTTAACGCTGCACTCAGAAATATTCCAGCCATATGATGGTGGTCTGTAAATAATCGAGTCTGAACCAGACAATCCAGTGATTGACATCATGAGCATTGATCCACACATTTGACATCGATGACATGCATCAACCAAGTCAGCGAGCCTGACCACCCGATCCCGTTGGTCGCCTCTTACGACAAGCATAGTCACCTTTTTGTGGCAAGCATGGGTTGCTAAAGACCTATTATTCCCTGTTCTTCGCGGGTCATCAAAATGAGGGGGATACTATGTCATCAGCAAAATGAGGGGATACCATGTAAATTAGTAAGGCATGCAACAATTGTGTCTAAATGGAACCCTGCCCTTCATGCTTATTATGTGGATAGTCTTCAAGAAAGGTTTTGAGTTCATATTTGTGTTATGAAACCTTAACTTCAAACACCAAACTTGAAAAACAAGCATATTTGAACTGTTATCTTACAATTACATCTTAATATCAAGATTCCATGTTAATATTGTTATGTCTTCATCATTTAAGTATGAGATATTATTTTATATTTAAACCTTGTTTTCCATGATTTGATTTAGGAAATGTTTCCTTACTCTGTTTGCAATCATTCTGAGTATCATTTTATCTGATGAAGTAGAATATGGTGTAGAATTTATATTTTTATTATTTGACAGTTGTGTACTTTATTTACCATTTGTACCAGAATCTGATCATAAACAACTTAAGGTGAATCTGAATTTGTAAAATGATGACAAATCAGTTACTTTGAAGACAGTTCCTCTTTATCAAGTACGTCTTATAACCATCAGTATCTAGCAACATTGTCAGTAACAATAGAAATAGTTCTGATTGTTTATATGGATTTGACTGGAATCATAGATATCAGGGAAAAAGGATTAGTGGTCATTATTATCATACAACAAAATATGAGATCATTCAAAACAGGTATCACAAAATGTTCTGAGTACTTAAAAGATTAAAAACAACAACCTTTGTAGCCATTCATATTGTATTATCTTTAATACAAAACAACTGGTCGAGCACAACCACACCCCTACAATGTTATACCACTGAATCAAGAATAGCTTCCGGACCATTATTTCTTTCACTTTACATCATGATAAAGTTCAAATTGAACACTTTGCTACAGAGGTGCACATCATGTCACATCTAAAATAACTTGTTTTTCTTTATTCTTGTTTTCAATTAATACAGGTTTAGGACATCTTGTGGGTATACCAGTGCGAGAATCACTTGGTATCTCTGGAGGTGTCAATGCAGCTTTCAGTAGTGCCCTAGCTCTTCAAGGAGGTGAGTTCTTGAAAAGAAAATTATAAGACATTTCACTGTTTGGAATATGACAGTAGATGCTTGGTTCATAATGAAAGGGAAATTTTCTTATTTATGAAAAAGACAGCAGATGCTTTGCTGAGTAGATCTTATTCGAGTAAAAATGTTTAGTTGATTGATCCAAAGAGACCTTACCAAAGATAAGGCAAGAATAGCTGAGGTTGAATAAATTCAGTGGTCACAAACAGTGACACCCTATCATCTAGCAGCTCTGGTTCTAATCTTACTGCCCTTAGGTTTAAGTTTAGTTGATGGGACATATGTTCCCCGTTGTCTCCATAGGGGTTAAAAGCTTTGGTAGAGTGGCATGAAAGTCATGCCTGCCCTCCGTATTTGTCTAGCAGTTTCTAGTAAAGAGGGAATTTTAGGCCCATCCAACACATTCAGTGTCCCAGAATTTGCATAATCTGATGATTCTTCAAGCATTGTGCACTTTTTAAAACTCTTTTTGAACTTATCACAGCCCAACTTATGTGATGACTTAAGGATTTTGATTGGCGCAGTTGCTGATATGGTCGTTTGGTGAGGGTAGAGATGATGCCAGTCTTTGTTCTAAAGGGGTGGTTGGAGAATCAAAGAGCACAAAACTTCAACCATCAAATCAGACAGTAAATCAACATATCAGCAACTCTCCCAATCACAAATCAACTTAAACCTCATATATGGATCATGATATGGATTCAAATCTATAGATTAGTGTTATCTCTACCTATATGCCACTTCAAAGTGTCTCAGATCGTGGTATGTAAAGAGGTGGTGAAATTGGGTTTAACGTCGCGTCCAAGATTATTGCACTTATATAGCGACGTGCATGCACGTGTATGTGTGTGTGTGGCTTCTTGTACTAGTCCGGACTGATGCCGATTTATAGTGCTAGCTCACTGAGATACCATGCCGCAGTTTAACATGAATACCCCACTCAGACACAGTATACTGACTCCGAGCCGACCAGTCCTTGTTTTAGCCCCTTAATGCCGAGCGCCAGACAGGGTAACAACAAGTACAATCTTTTAACGTCTTTTTGTATGACGCGGCCCGGGATCGAACCCTGGACCTTCCGCTCTCCGGGCGGACGCTCCGGTATGTAAAGAAAACAAGGTGCTCAAAGTGAAGCCCTGTTACCTCTCCATTCTCAACATAATCTCTATCAAAAGTGTTTGGCTTGTGTTGGGTCCGACTTGGCCCGGGCTGTCAAAGTCAACTTTAAACACACAGATGTATCATCAAATGGATTTACATGTATAGGCTAGTATAATATCTACCTGTATATCACTTTATAATGTCACAGTATATCGAATTTAGAGAAAACTGGTCCATTAAAGTCATACACTTGTATATTTTCTTACGAAAGCAATCTCTATCAGAAGTGTTTGGTCCGACTTGGCCTGGGCTGTCAAAATCAACTTAAACCTCACAGATGTAACATCTTAACTAGTATAATATATACCTATCTACCACTTTATAGTGTCTCAGATGTATTCGGAGTAAATCGCATGAAAACCAGAAAGTGGAGCTGTGTGTGGCTAATCTAGGTAACATGTAAAAGAGGAATCGTAGTAGGAATTGAAACGTATCAAATACTTCTAGCTATCGTGATACAAATTTCCATCTGTCCGCATAGCATTTACATTTAAATAGGATAGTACAATATCTAAGTAAATACCACATTATATTGTCACTGTTCATCGTATTTAAAGCAGACACGTTGGTTAAAGTAGACCTCTCTCCACATACTCTCAACAGTCTCACATGTGTTCGGTCCGACTTGGCCCGGGGTGTCAAAATCAACTTTAAACAAACAGATGTATCATCAAATGTATTCACATCTATATGTAGCCGGGGTAGTGGTAATGATCCGGCTCGGGCCGTTGGGAAACACAGACACAGGCAGATGATGATAATGGGTTTATTACAAGGGGGTGGCTGCTGTTGAACTATCTGAAGAAAAGAAAATGTCCTTCCTCCTCAACAGCAGCACATGAAGTCATATATTTGCAAGTTCACAGGTATTATTTATCTTAAATATATAAGTACAAAAGCCATTGATAAACTATAATAAAACTAACTTTAATGTTAAATTACTGTTATAAGTTCACTATAGGAAACTTGAAAAGGACATGGGCCAAAATGGACCATGTGGTTTATTATTTTACAAGCAAGTTTTATAATATCAATATTCCATTTACTAATTTAATATTACTTTATATGATATTATATATATTATTCAATTTAATTCAGCACCCTAATATAGATATTAATTTCTGACAGAAGCAGATGAAAACAGATTGAAATGTGGCCATTCCATACCTGAAGAAAAGAAAATATCCTTCCTCCTCAACAGCAGCACATGAAGTGAGGAGGAAGTCAGGTATGGAAGGAAGCTACCTGTAGAGGACCAGGGTGGCCAATTAGAAGACAGATTGCATTAAGCATCAAAGGAAGTGCTTAATGCAAGATATAAATAGACTGAGGGAAACCCTACAGGTGTGAAAAATGTCTAAAGATAGACAGAAGGTTGAAGGGGAAGATCTGGTGAGAGATTCCCAGAGACTGAAAATAAGGGTGTTGAGTTGTTTAAGGAGTTATATACTGATATTCAACTGTAGACAAGACAAACATTGAACATATAGATGATTATGATGATGATGTATGAATAATAATATAACTATAGGAAGAATATGATAAGGTACCCTGCTACATATAGATTAGTATTATATCTACCTATATACCACTTCATAGTGTCTCAGATCGCAGTATTTAAAGAACACAAGGTGCTCATAGTGAAGGAAGCCCTTTTCCCTCTACATTCTTAACATAGTCTCAATCAGAAGTGTTTGGTCCGACTTGGCCCGGGCTGTCAAAATCAACTTAAACCTCACAGATGTATCTTCAAACGTGTTTACATCTATAGACTAGTATTAAATCTACCTATATACCACTTGTCACAGTACATCACATTTAAAGAAAACTGGTCTGTTAAAGTCAAGCACTTTCATTCTTTATATTTTCTTAAGAAAATCTCTGTCAGAAGTGTTGGGTCCGACTTGGCCCGGGCTGTCAGTAAGAGCACGGATCAGGTCTGATGCCAGCTGTTTTTGACCTGCTGGTCATGGATGTAGCCCATCATGCGAGATAAAGTCCTTTCTCACTGTGCCGGTTGACATGAATTCAGGGTGTCCTACATACGTTTGTCGATCCGCTTCAGAAAGGTGTTCTTGACCTTCGTTTAGGGCGTAGGCCTTCTTGTTCAGGGCATCATGTTTTGAAATGCCCTGGCCATTGCGCCACCGGTTTCGATCTCTCAGGGTGACTCTGTACAAACATAAATATCTTAGACATTATTTACACCCAAAACAGTACTCTTCCGGTCAAGTCAAAGAAATCGTATGAACCTATTATAATATATTGTCATCTGACAATGTTATGGACTATGCGTGACGATCCATTGCGAAGTCACCTTAAGAGCCAGTAATTTACATGCAAATATTGGATTGTGTATGACAGGAGATATCACATACTGGGATTTCGTTCCCTTAAAAGCCGAGCAGTTTGGTGAAGTCGTCCAAGACTTGTCTCGGCGTCTTGGGTATGTAAGCCAGGTCATTGATCTCAACATAGACAATGACGAACTGAAAACAATGTTAAAATAACGGTCACTTGAGATGTATCTTTTACTGAAACCCAAACGTAAGGTATGTTTTTGGAAATATGTTTTATCAGACAGTGTCAGTATCTACCATCAAAACCAGTTTCTATTATCATTGTGGTGAGTTTATTATGACTGATTATTCATTACTACGTGCTTGGAACAGTCCTCATTTGCAAAATGTTACTTCCTTTAACTGATATGATATGAAGATGTCTCCTACCTTAAACCTCTCAATGTCCCGGAGGAGATCAGGAACGTCAGCCACCTTGGCTCCTGACAGAGATCTCATCACTATGCCTTCTTTCCCCGTGTACCGTCCAAGATATTTAGGTGCGGTCGGGTAGCCTAGTGGTTAAAGCGTTCCCTTGTCACGCCGAAGACCTGGTTTTGATTCCCGACATGGGTACAATGTGTGAAGCCCATTTCTGGTGTCCCCCGCCGTGATATTGCTGGAATATTGCTAAAAGCGGCATACATCCATACTTACTCACTCCCTCACTCACTCCAAGATATTTGACCAAAGAGTCGCCAACAAGTACTGCAGTCATTGTCAGATTGTGATATTTGGAATAGGATGTCAGTGCGCTACCTCGTCACTTTTATAGGTTAGGTGGAGAAGGACACTTGGAGAAGGTTGGTGAGACACTTTGGATTTCAGGATACACTTCTCCCTCAACCCTGCTTAAAGCTTCTATTATCTATGTGTGTGTTTAGGAAAACAGGATTATCTGAGACAGATGAATCTGCCATACCGCGAGAATACGCTACTTCAACCCTCCTCGAGGGTACAGCCACTAACAATCTAAGTTATTTATTAGCACTACCAATATATAAAAAACATATTATGTTCATCAAAATTTATGTACCATATTTTCTTGAGTATAGTGCACACTTTTTTTCCAAAAAACACAGCTGTGTAGAAGGGGGTGCGCATTTTACACAAAATAATGAGTTTTGATGTTTTCTTCCCCCATTGGAAAGACATTACCGTGAGCACGTAACATCGAAAATACCATGTCAACAAATCCATACTGAAGTATGCAAATTAATCATGTAATTACACTGTCTGGCTATAAAAAAGTGTTCTTTGTATATCTGGACTTATGTTTGTAACTTATTTCATTAATTTTATTCAAAATTCCTTTCAATATTTTAGTTAATTTCGGCGAAATCATTTGTGAAGCGATTGGAAGATCACACAACTTACCATTATTAACAGCAACCACGGTCAGATTACCGCTATTGACGCCTTGAAACGAACTTTAGGTGACAGAGAATGGATACATAAATCATAAATGCCATACTTTGACTCGATAAAAGTCATATTTCTTATAGTTTGATGATTCTATGTCAACACGTAGTTCTCGAGATCACGTGCATGGGTGCCTTGATGGTGACTGGTCAGACTGGTTCCATGTGAAAAATAATAACCAGCAAAAGCGATCAGCTGCTTCGCTTAGGGTTATTATTTTTTTTAAATATGTTTAGTAAAAGCTGCAACTAAATTAACAAGATAGTGGAATATATAATTCCTGATAAAAAAGATAGTTTCATATACAATTTTTGCCGATCCTGCATTAAAATCCTGTAAAGTTATATCATTGGGTGTGTCTTGACTGAATCACCGGTAGATTCCAAGAAAACATGTGTACAGCTGATTGCTGTTTCCGGCTTAGTTTACGAGAAAATACACAAGGTAATCTTAATCCATGGAAAACAATGCCTAGCAGAACAAAAAATACAATTTAAACGGTAAATCAACATGTCTGGTGATTTTTTATCGCAAATTTCGAATTTGTACTGACCAAGTTTCTCATCACCTGTTCGTTTACCGGACTTCACTGAAGGGGTACGATGTAATTTTTTTCTGCGCTTGATAAGCGAATTTTTTTTCTTCTCCAAAATACTGAATCCGCTAGAGCGGGGTGCGCATTATACATGGGTCTGCACTATACTCAAGAAAATACGGTATTAATTAAATTTCCTTTAAAAAGCACAATAAGTAGTATAGGTAATGGTGATTCTGGCTCACTTCCACTGGAGTCAGATTTACAGTCCGTTTGACTCCAAATGAGAACGATGAATTGCAAAATAACGCGAAATCCAGAAAAGTGTATGAAACATCAATACGGTACTTGACTATGAATACCCTGTACCCAACAAAATCTGAATTTTGTTTATTTTAAGACCATGACGGATGAAACTATCATCTAATTTTGTATAGAAATGTGTACATGACACGTAGGGGGGACAAACCGTGGAAGGAACAGCGCAAGCACGGTCTGCACGTGCTACACAGTGACCGTGTTCATTCAATGACAAGATGCGCTACTCAGCAGATGTTAAACAGTTGATGTTGAATGTGTATGATTTCTTTAGAAGTGAAGAAGAAAGAGCAAAGCCTTTTTATGCAATTAATAAATTCTTGAAACGAGCTTCAAAAGCTCTTGGTATGTCCCCTCAGAAACTGAAAAATGTTGTTAGTCGACGAGATACAAATAGTCAGGCCAAGGAGGTAAACATGTCAAAACCACGCAAGGTTTATAAATTAGACAGTTTTCAGAGGGATCAAGTCAGACGTGCAATTGTTAAACTGCACTCAGAAAATAAGTACCTGTCCCTGAGAATTTTGAAGAAACACCTTGAAACTGACCATGATTTACGTGTTACAAAGTACAAACTATGGCAGCTGTTGCATACATTTGGTTACAAATACAAAAAGATAACTGGAGAAAATAGGGCTGTGTTGTGTGAACCGTCTGACATTGTTCGTCTCCGAAATCATTACCTTCGTACCATCAAGCAGAAACGTGAAGAAGGATATGAGCCCGTCTTCTTAGATGAGACATGGGTAAATGCGTCACACACAGCCAGCAGTCAGTGGGTACCCAGTGGTGACTGTAAGGAGTCTGGTAGAAAGTTACCAATGGGAAAGGGTGAAAGACTCATAGTTCTCCATGCTGGTTCTGCTAGTCAGGGTTTTCTCCCATACTGTGACCTCGTCTTCAGAGCCAAGGCCAAAGACAACAGGGACTACCACACAGAAATGAACGGCAATGTATATCTGGAGTGTGTGAAAGGTAAATTAGTCCCTGATTTGCCTACCAAGTCTATCATTGTCATGGACAATGCACCGTATCATAATGTGCAGGATCCAGAAAGCAAGACTCCAACCTCTAATAACCGTAAAGGAGACATGGTTACTTGGCTGCAATGGAGGAACATTACCTTTCCTTCTCGAGCGATGAAACCACAGCTCTATGAAATCATCAAAACTATGAAACCTGACCCCGTGTATAAATTATCATGAGACGGCCCCTCTAACATCAAGGGTCAGGGTCACGCTGTCTTACGACTGCCACCTTATCACTGCGACCTGAATCCAATCGAGTTGGTATGGGGCATCGTCAAGGGTGACGTTGGACGATCGAACACGACGTTCAAATTACAAGACGTTGAACAACTCGTAAAGGAATCCCTTGGTCGGGTAACAGTAGAAACATGGAGGCGTTGTGTGGCCACAGTTGTTGACGAGATAGAGCCACGTTATTGGTCACGAGATGGACTACGGCCAGCAACAGTCCAACCTGTAATAGTGGCAGTCGGTTCAGGCACCAGCAGTTCCGACGACGAGATCTATGGCATGAGCAAGTCAGATTGCGACTGAAATTATCATGAGACGGCCCCTCTAACGCTCTGTCATTTCCCCTTCCACAGAACGTGCAGTGCATGCGTGCTTGTGCTGTGCCTTCCACAGTTTGTCCCCCCTACGTGTCATGTACACATTACTATACAAAATTACATGATAGTTTCTTAAAGAACTTCATCCGTCATGGGTCTTAAAATAAACAAAATTCAGATTTTGTTGGGTACAGGGTATTCATGGTCAAGTACCGTATTGATGTTTCATACACTTTTCTGGATTTCGAGTTATTTTGCAATTCATCGTTCTCATTTGGAGTCAAACGGACTGAATTTTTTATGTGTAAACGCTGATGCGATTCAACGATCCTCATGATTCTAAACTAAATTGTAATGAAAATATTCTCTATTATTTTTACTCATACGCATACCATTTTTTTTAACAAAGTGATATTCAACATTTTTACTAAGTTCTTCGTTCATTTTACTAGGAGACCAGACTATATACTCTTTTTCGAAATTGGAAAGAAACAATTGATGACAGTATTTGGTTGGTTTGACATCATTGATATAATATATACCCTGTGGTAATTCTCGCCATTTGATTGGCTCCATTATTATATACTTATGTAAGCATTCATTTAAATTATTGTAGTGTGATCCAACGTGATCAAGCAATCTATTTTTAATCTCCAACCAGTTCTTTGGTTTTGGCTTGGAATAATTGGCGTGCTTGTTGTCTCCCCTAAGCTATGAACTTTTTTTTCTCGTCTTCGCTAATACCACTGGTCTTATGATAATTTGATCGAATCTCCTTCTTCATTGCGTTGCATTTGGTGAGTTCTGACAACACTAAACGAAACTCATCCTCTGATATCTTACAATCAGCCATTGCTGTTGAAATATGATCCTTAATGGTGTTCAACTTTGCTTGGGCAAGTATCCGAATATTATCATGTTTTAATGCTTTCTTTTGCAACCTACGAGAAATAAATTTTATCGCTATTCCTGCCAGTCCTGAGACTCCGGTGCCATGCCAAGTACGATAGGCGTGGCGATTATAGTTGATAATAAACCAACACCGGCTAAACCGAGTCCCATGCTAGCCGTTACAAGCGCTGTGTCAACTCGGGCAAGAGCATTCACGGCTCTGCGTTACTTTTTATACAATCCCAAGTCTCAACTCCCTATCCTTCTCTATTTGATGTTTTATGTCGCTTATTTGATGTAATCAAAATCCATCAACAGTATCCATCTTTTCAGATGCTTCATCGAGCGCCGGATATAAACCCATAATGTATATCATTATATCATATAATAGTCTTTAATTGGTCTTGCTTCAATGTTTTGAGAGTATACTTCATCCTTATTAAATGTATATTATACGGCATATATATCCTAGTAAGAGAAATGCTATCACTTTTATTAATTTGGACCCCCTCAAGGGTTGCAACGGGTGATACTCACATATAAATAATACTGCAACGTTGACGCTTGTGTTTTTTAAGCCATTTAATTGATAGACCTGATAATATTTCTAAGGCATCTACCGGTGCATCTCCAAACAAGACTTCTATTATGGAGTTACTACGGTTCTGTTCGGATGAACAAAACCTTCCAAATGGCGTGCTGGTTTTCTTGGGGGAATTAGTCAGCAAAGAGCCGGAGTCACAGGAGACTAGTTACAATTTTATTTACAAGAACAATTAACAATGAACAATTTACAATATCTAAGAATATAGCTGGGGGTGCAACAGAGAGTCGGTACAACCCTCTGGGCTGTGGGAGAGAGATCTGCTTGGTTAGAGCAACAAACGCCTTCTGCCTAACATTTTGCTTCAGTATGTATTTAACAAAAATTAGAACAATAAAAAGGAATATGATTGGTTGATACACGATGGGTTGTGCCCTATTCTAAATGAATGGCTAGACAGAGGTGAATACTTAATCCTGTTAATCCTGTTGGCACTAATCTTGTTGACATATTTACTGGGTGCTTGGAAAGAGATTATGGTACCATTATAGACGAGCTTGTATGGGGGCTAATTTAATGAGTCTAAATTGAAGTAATTGCTGAATGTTATTCTAATATAGGTGATGACAGATTTACTTAAATAAAATAGTTAAAGGCAATCTATAAGACTATGTAGACATATCTTTTGTCTGGGAGATGGGATCTTGATACCTTAGGCTAGCATTTATCTAAAAGCTTCAAATCTATTAAACTATGTAGACATAACTCTTGTCTTATTGAATAGTATGTCTAGGAGATTACCTTAGGCTAGCATCTATCTAAAAAGCTATAACTGAAACTACTGATATTTTATATATGCATTTTACCTGATGATAAGTATTATTTGCTGAACTATAATTATATGAAATGATGTATAAATATTACACCATGATAACTCATAAAAGCACTTGATGTGGATCTAATTATTATAGGAAAACTTAGTATAAATGTTATATCATGATAACTTCCCCTCCGTCTGAAAAAGGTTGGACCCCAAACATGTAAAATAAGATAATTATGGCTTAGATGGACAATGTATTAAGTTAAACTGGTAGTATAGTAAATAACAATTATTATAGAGTCTCTTTGGTATAAGGAAAACATAATGTAAAAGTTCTTTCTGCTGTCATCAGGGAATCTGGATGTGGAGCTGGCTTGTCTTGGCACTCTGTACTGGTGGTTTATGGGTGATGTAGGAGGCCTTGAGTTACACATCCTGGTTTGAGGTTTAGGATAGTTGGCTGTGTCCATTATCCGTTATAGAGGTTTTACATAGAATACAAAGAAAAGAGAGTTAGCATGTTCAAATAATATGTCATATATAAAAATTACCCATACTTATGTAATAAGTAGAAAATAAAACAAACATGATTATTATGATGTAAAAGATCAGTACATAATTATTACTAAATGGTGTCATGACCAGGAAGAATGTATTGGCGGCAAACTACACTAAGTATATCATGGATTAATAATATCCTTCTATTTTTGGACACAATCATGAGATACATTATATATATATATATGTGCATATAACAAGTGCATTGATTAATTACACTAATAAGGTATGCAATTAGTAAAGTGTTAGAACTTTTGTATATCCTTTTTAGAATTACTTTTTGGTTTGCCTTTTCTTTATTTTGGTTCATCTCAGTTGCTAGGTTTGCTTTATTTCAATTGGGTTTGTTTCGCTTCGATTTTCGTTATTTCATTTTGGTTCGATTCGCAGTATGGGTTGCTTTGGTTTGGTTCATTTCTTTTCGATTCGCGATACGGTTCGGTTTCGTTTCGCAGTATGGTTTGGTTTGGTTCATTTCATTTCGATTTGCGATACGGTTCGGTTCAATTTGGTTCATTTCGCTTCGGTACTGTTTGATTCGCTTTGGTTTGCCTCATTTCGATTCCCGATATGGTTTGCTTTGGTTTGGTTTGTTTCACTTCGCTTTTGAGATTGGAGGATCAGGTCAATGCTCAAAATTTGTTGTGATACAAATAACTCAGATGATCAGGCTGATGCCATTTGTTCCCAACTGGCAAAACTGGTGACCCATAGTGAAAAGACTGGACACAAGTAAACATAACAAGATACAGCGACAGCTAATAGCTGTTTAGTGATTTGCACCGTTTATTTAGGAGATTTTGTATTTTGCACAAGAATATTTTCATTTGGCATCTACAGGTATATATGGGGAGTTGATCCTGGTATGGTTGATTTCGACGACAGTCTGGGGTTGTAACACGGTAGTAAAAGGTGTTGATGTTTCCCAAGTCTTTATGTAGAAAAATAACCCTTCTGGATTTATAAATTGGTAGTTCATATGGATCATATGGAGGATTATCTTCTCCACAGGACCACTCAAAGAGATCCTTCCAGCTATCATCAAAGTAGCGCTGTATGAGGTTGGGAGGAACACTTTCAAAATAGCGTGTGTGGTAATCATGATCATCTTTGTTGTTGGTATGTGAGATCTTGACATAGCAGTCTCCTTGAATAATTTCAATGCCCATAACTCTCTTTATTAAATGACGCTCTACTTTTCGTAGGTGTTTTGGAATAAACGGATATGGTTTGACATCTAATTCTATGCATGGTTTGGTGTTGTGTTGCTTGACATACCCTGACATTATATTCCCTGACAGAACATTTACTGATGTATAGTCTTTTGCTGATTTCTTTTGGTCAAAAAACTTATGATGCTTTAGTGGAGGCTTACGTCGTTTACCTAGCTGACATGCTTCTTTTGAGATGAAATTCTCTCCGAATGGAGTCTGGAATGCTGCTGTCATACTCCCATGTGCTTCCACTTTCTGGATCCTTCCATTTCACTCTGTAGTAGATTTTGCCATTTGCTCTCTTAGAACTTACAATTGAGTGGATGTCCTCTGGATTGAAAATAGGAGGGATATCCTTGGTTTGATTACCTGATGTTGGACTCTGACTTGGAGGTTGTACCTGGCTGTTGTCAAGTTGTTTTCTGGATTTTGGCTGGTGATACTTACTATTCACTCCTCTTTTCCCTTTGTTTACTTTTTCATTTACCTTGGTTGGAGCATGATTTTCCTTCGTAATTGTTGTACTGGGACTTGCAGGGTTTTCTGTTGTACTTGGAGCAGGGTTTTTCTTCTTTGTTGGGGTCTTTTGCTTCGAATTCTTGTTGCTGGAAGTGCCTGCCTTAGTTTTGGAATTGACCTTGTTACCTTTCTGTTGTGGAGGTGATTGATCAGTGGCTTGGTAAGTTGAACTTGTTGATGGGGAATTGTTGCTGTCAACCTGAGTATCATTGATGGGTCCTCATTGTCATCCATGATTCCTGAATCTATGTTACTGGTGTCATTGAGGTATGGTTCTGGAGGATACTGTGGACGATCAGCAGGATCAAAATATGGCTTCAGACAGTTGTCATGGACCAGTGGTTTATGTATTTTGTCGTCAGAACTTCGGCGTAGTTTGAAGATATAATTTGGACCTGTATGGATGATATAATAGCTACCATACCACTTTTTGGTTAATTTGTTGGAAAGGCCATTTTCAACTTTTTGACAGTAAAGCAAAACACTTTGACCTGGGGCGAATTCTGGTACTTTAGCCTTTCGATTATATTGTTCAGAATACACCTCCTTAGCCCGCGCAGTGTTTTCAGCTGCAATTGTTCTAGTGACTTCCAGCTCCTCAAGCAAATTTGAAAGATAACTTTTGTTATTGTGGCCTAAATTTTCTTTGGGAATTAATGCTACATCTTGTGGAGCTTTTCTCGGCCAAAAAGCATAACATGTGGGGATTTTTGTGTTGAGGAATAAAACGGGGCCAATCATTTTGAGACTTGTTACAATAGGCTCTTAGTGATTGATTGATGTAAGAATTGAGCCTTTCTACACAGCTGTTTGTTTGAGGATGGTATGGGCTGGTATGGGTAAATTTAATTGCCAAAAGTTCACAAATTGCTTTGATAAGTTTGGACATGAAGTTCTGACCTCTGTCTGAAATTAAGGTCCTTGGAGCGCCATACCGACAAAATATTTCTCTGACAAGAACATCTGCTACTTCTTTGGCTTCTTGGGTCCGAAGTGGCAAGGCTTCACACCATCTAGATGATGCATCTGTGATGACCAAAATGTACTTGTATTTGTCTGGTGTTGTTGGCAGGGGACCGAGAATGTCAACGTGCCATCGGGTGAAGACCTCTTCTACAGGTAGTGGACGAAGTGGTGCCTTCTTGGCATGGTAGTGCCTCTTGGTCTGTTGACATACCTCACATGTCTGGACATAAGTAGCAATATCGCTGTACATTTTGGGCCAGTAGTACTTAGGTCTCATGGTGTTGTGCATCCTTTCTTTCCCATGGTGGCAACCGCCAAACTCATGGTAGGATTGCAGGACTTGATTCCTGAGGGTTCTTGAGACTGCCAGCTGTTTAATGAACTTGTCTGCATGGCCTTTCTGTCTTTGTGGAACGAATCGGTATAGGATGCCTTTATCAATTTCAAAAGTATTGGCTTCGATAAGAATCTTTTGACGAAATTTTTCATCTTGTGGAAAGACATCCTCCTCTTTGTAGTCAAAGATTTGGATGAAATCTGGACAAATCCTTTGTAGATGATGTAAATTTGGATGTTCTTTTATACTTACTTCAACCAATGTGTCTTGAGTAACATCAGCATTTGTAGCATGTAATGCTGCAACAACGTTAACTGGTACTGACTGATAATCCTCTTCATATTCAAAGGTGACTGACCAATGTGTTGTCTGTGTGTCTGATTCTAAGTTAATAACAATAGGTGTGCTAATATCCTCAGTCTGAGTTGTCTGTGTGATCTGTGTGGATGAATGAGTGTTTGGCAAGATTGTGGTACTGCTGGTTGTTTTGCTTTGCTGAGTTGAAGTTACTGAGAAGACTGTTTTCTCAGCATCTTCTTCTGTCTGATCATTACAGTTAATATTTTCCTCATATCCCTATGTGAGAGAGCATCGGCATTCCCATTGGCCTTGCCGCTGCGGTAAACAATGTCAAAAGTGTAAGTAGAAAGTTCCAAAGACCATTGCCCTAACCTACCTGTGGCATCCTTGATGGATTTCAGTCATTTCAATGCTATATGATCAGTGTAGACTGTGAATTTGGAATTTGCAAGGTATGGACGAAATGATCTAATTGCTTCAACTAGGGCTAAGCCTTTCTTTTCTGTAATGCTCCAGTTCTTTTCTCTGCCATGAAGAGCTCTACCACCAAAAGCTATTGGATGTTCATTATTTTTCTCATCTTTTTGACACAAAACCAAACCTATGCTCATATCACTGGCATCAGTTGAATCAGAAGAAATTCTTTGTCAAAATTTGGATAAGCCAGAATGCCATAAGCCATAGCATGTTTGAGTGTATTGAATGCCTGATCACACTCAAGGGACCATTGGAACTTTGGTTTCTTTCCTACTTCTGCCTCTGAATGCTTCTTTAGCAAAGCATTCAGTGGAAGCGCTATGTGAGCGTAATTTTTTACATACTTCCTGTAGAAGTTTGTGAGACCTAAGAAGGAGCGAATCTGCTTTTGTGATTTGGGCACTGGAAAGGTTCTAATTGCTTCAATCTTTTTGTCATCAACTTGAACACCTCCACATGATAAAACATGACCCAGAAAAGAAACTTTGTCCGTTGCAAAATTGCATTTGGATGGCTTTAGTGTTAACTTTGCCTTTTCAGATAGTAAAATACTTGCTCCAAATGTTGGAGATGCTCTTCAAAGTTTTTGCTGTAAATTATCAAATCATCAATATAAATCAGTGCAACCTTAAAAAGCAATTTTCTTAGCACTTTGCTCATGAGCTGTTGAAAACAAAGTGGAGAATTTGTCAAACCTTGGGGCAAACGTTTGAATTGATAAAGGCCTTGATGGGTGACGAAAGCAGTTTTATGCTTTGAATCTGCATGTAATGGCACTTGGAAGAAGCCATTAGCAAGGTCTAAAGTTGAGAAGATCTTAGCTTGTACATTGGCGATGTGATCAACAACATCATCAAAAACAGGAAGAGGCCAAGACATTGGTAAAGTGACAGAATTTAACTTTCTGTAGTCACAAACAAATCTATATGAGCCATCACGTTTCTTGACTAGGATAATGGGAGCTGAATACATAGAAGTTGACTCCTCAATCAAATCATACTTCAGAAAATCATCTACAAGTTCTTCAGTGACTTTTTGGAGATGAGGAGATTGGCGATATGGTCTACACTTAACGGGTGGGTGGTTGCCAGTGTCAATGATATGTTGGTGCCTGTCAGTCTTTCCTAAAACTGCAAGACTCGGTGAAAACATGTCTCTATTTTGTCCCAAAAATCTAAGTCTGTGTCGTTGGTCTGGAGTCAGTTGTGTATTGGTCAAATGAAATCCTAATTCTTGTGCAATGTTAACATGGTCCCATGTGTTATTGTCTCTCTTCTCATTGTCAGTGTTAACGGTACATATGAATGGTTGGTCTGAGTCTATTTCATAAACAGAGTCTTTGTCAATGTAACTTAATTTTCCTACAACTGTACCCTTGTCTAGAACCTTTTCTTCTTGGGAAGGATTCATAAGCCTAAAAGTAGCTGTTTTGATTTTTGCAGAATGAGTTCTACCACCTGCTACTTCAGAATGAGCAGTGAGGGAAGCAATGGGTTCAATGAGGATGAGGGAATCCTCTTTGGCCTCTGATAGTCTAACCTTGAAATGAATTTCACTCTGAGGGGGATGTAAATCTGATATATTGTTTTTGCTAATACACAAATCTCTTGCACTGAATTGGCTATGAAATTGATATATTGCCTATCAGAGGTGCTGTTGTTAAGTATCAAGGAATGACAGCTATAATCTAAGACTGCATCATTGTCATCAAGTAAGTTCTCACCTAGTAACACTGCCTTTGGAAGTGTAGGCAGAACATAGAATCTTTAAAAAAATTCCTGATCCTCAATGACAAAATCTAACACAACTGAACCTAACACTTTCTGCAATTCGCCACCAACACCTTTAACCTGTGGAAAGGGTGAGTTTCCAAGAGTAAGGTTTTCAAAAGCTGTGCTAAGAAAAGCAGACGAAATACAACAAATGGATGCCCCTGTATCTACTAAACAATTTGTTGTTTTTGTGCCAAATTTTGCCTGAATTACACTTTTGGCAAGGGGCGTAACTAAAGACACTGTTGGAATTTCACTTTCAAAGTTACTTTCCATACCAGACTCCATATTTGCCATGACACCTATTAGTATGTACCATACTAAATTAAAGAAAGACAAGAAATCAACAATGTAATGAAGTACTTACAATATTTGAAGACTTTTTCTTCCTTTGTTGGTGTCTTTGGAGGAGTTGGTTGTCTTGTCCAGTGTTGAGGTCAGAGGTGGATGCAGCTTGCTTGTTATTCGATCAGATGATCACGGTTGAACATGTCCTCAAATGGGTTCTTGTAGCTGGTTGTAGTTAGTTCCTGGGCTCCGTGGTTCCAAAATCGATGATTCTCCGCCAAATTATTACGATAATTTGATCGAATCTCCTTCTTCATTGCGTTGTATTTGGTGAGTTCTGACAACACTAAACGAAACTCATCCTCTGATATCTTACAATCAGCCATTGCTGTTGAAATATGATCCCCAATGGTGTTCAACTTTGCTTCGGCGAGTATCCGAATATTATCATGTTTTAATGCTTTCTTTTGCAACCTATGAGAAATAAATATGATCTCTGTTCCTGACAGTCCTGAGACTCCGGCGGCTACTTCCATGCCAAGTACGATAGGCATGGCGATTATAGTTGATAATAAACCAACACCGGCTACACTGAGTCCCATGCTAGCCGTTACAAGCGCTGTGTCAACTCCGTCGAGAGCATTCACGGCTCTGCGATACTTTTTATACAATCCCAAGTCTCAACTCCCTATCCTTCTCTATTTGATGTTTTATGTCGCTTATTTGATGTAATCAAAATCCATCAACAGTATCCATCTTTTCAGATGCTTCATCGAGCGCCGGATATAAACCCATAATGTATATCATTATATCATATAATAGTCTTTAATTGGTCTTGCTTCAATGTTTTGAGAGTATACTTCATCCTTATTAAATGTATATTATACGGCATATATATCCTAGTAAGAGAATTGCTATCACTTTTATTAACTTGGACCCCCTCAAGGGTTGCAACGGGTGATACTCACATATAAATAATACTGCAATGTTGACGCTTGTGTTTTTTAAGCCATTTAATTGATAGACCTGATAATATTTCTAAGGCATCTACCGGTGCATGTCAAAACAAGACTTCTATTATGGAGTTATTATGGTTCTGTTCGGATGAACAAAACCTTCCAAATGGCGTGCTGGTTTCCTTGGGGGAATTAGTCAGCAAAGAGCCGGAGTCATAGGAGACTAGTTACAATTTTATTTACAAGAACAATTAACAATGAACAATTTACAATATCTAAGAATATAGCTTGGGGTGCAACAGAGAGTCGGTACAACCCTCCGTGCTGTGGGAGAGAGATCTGCTTGGTTAGAGCAACAAACGCCTTCTGCCTAACATTTTGCTTCAGTATGTATTTAACAAAAATTAGAACAATAAAAAGGAATATGATTGGTTGATACACGATGGGTTGTGCCCTATTCTAAATGAATGGCTAGACAGAGGTGAACACTTAATCCTGTTAATCCTGTTGGCACTAATCTTGCTGACATATTTACTGGGTGCTTGGAAAGAGATTATGGTATCATTATAGACGAGCTTGTATGGGGGCTAATCCTTAATGAGTCTAAATTGAAGTAATTGCTGAATGTTATTCTAATATAGGTGATGACAGATTTACTTAAATAAAATAGTTAAAGGCAATCTATAAGACTATGTAGACATATCTTTTGTCTGGGAGATGGGATCTTGCCACGATTCTTGCATGCTCGGCTAGGCGGAAGCCATGATTGGGAGGGCCGAGATGTAAGGAGCGTGTTCATTGGTTGTGTCCGTTTTCCTGGTCACCTGGTCCGCGTGTTGGCTTTTTTAGTCTAACCTTGTTAGGGAATCGTCAGTCGTCACTCACCAGTATCTGGTAAGATACGGTCGACTCCCGCGTCCTGAACGAGGATAATTTATTATTTATTATAGGGCTTTCGTAGAGATATTAGATTAAGAGGTATGGGTGGGGAAAAAGTAGAGTAGGTATTGAATAGGTTTGTTTTATAGACGTTTTACTTTTGGTAGTTAAGCTAATGGGGTGGTTAAGAGTACAAGTTTAAGTAATAAGGTTGAATAGGTTTACGTAGGTAGGGAAGGGGAAAAATTACGTAGGTTATAGATAAGAGAAGGATTTTGCCCCTGTTGTTTTTTTTCCTGTTAAATAACTTTAAATCCAACGTCACTCTTTGTGTTTTGTTTATAATTAGAACCCGGTCAGGAGCCTCCTAGAACGTAGAGACAAATGAATACTGCACAGGGAGAAGAAAACACAACGCAAAACACTGCAGTATAACATCTGACCTTTTGTCAACTATTTTTATAGTTCTACTGTCACTGCGCGCATTTTACAGGCTTTAGAGGGCGCCTATTACAGATTTGGTGCAGAGACCAGGATCGGGTTATATTTTTATCCCCTGAGACCAGGATCGGTGTGTGTGTGTGTGCGCGAGTGCGCGAGTATGTGTGTGTGTGTGTGTGTGCGTGTGTGCGTGTGTGCGTCCCGAAATCGTTTCCGGAGCATAACTCAGAAACCGTTAAATATTTCTCTACGAAACTATACATGTCTATCAGACTCATGCTGAACTAGTGCCTTTTGCTATTTAGGAATTTTATAAATTTTTATTTTTTACGTTTCCATGGCAACAAGTTGGACTTAGGTTCTATAAGGGTGCTGTTCGTTTCCGGAGCGTAACTCAAAAACCGTTAACTAATTTCTTACAGAACTTTGCATGTTTATCAGTCACATACTGAACTGGTGCCTTTTGTTATTTAGGAATTTTATAAATTTTTATTTTTTACGTTTACATGGCAACAAGTTGGACTTAGGTTCTATAAGGGTGGTGTTCGTTTCCAGAGCGTAACTCAAAAACCATTAAATACTTTCTTACAAAACTTTGCATGTTTACCAGACACAAACTGAACTGGTGCCTTTTGCTATTTAGGAATTTTATAAATTTTTATTTTTTACGTTTCCATGGCAACAAGTTGGACTTAGGTTCTATAAGGGTGGTGTCCGTTTCCAGAGCGTAACTCAAAAACTGTTAAATACTTTCTTACAAATTTTGCATGTCTACTAGGCACATACTGAACTGGTGCCTTTTGTTATTTAGGAATTTTATAAATTTTTATTTTTTTACGTTTCCATGGCAACAAGTTGGACTTAGGTTCTATAGGGTAGAGTTTGTTTCCGGAGCATAACTCAAAACTCATTCAATACTTTCCAACAAAACTTTGCATGTTTACCAGACACATACTGGACTAGTGCCTCTTGCTATTTAGGAATTTATCCAATCCAATGAAATCGCTTGTTATAATTAAGAAAAAAAACCAGGAGTTATGAGCGTGTAGATGAAGGAATAAGCTTTCTAGTGATGTGTCTGCGTTAGAAATTGGCACTAGTCCTATAGTCCTTGCCAAACTGCCCAATGGTAAAGGTATCATAAGGACTAGTAGAAATTTGCCCTTTTTAAGGGTTTTGCTATATGTTATCATTATAAGGACTAGTGGACGAAAACTGTTAGTTTCTAACCCTGTACAGTCATATGCCATTCTTTGACGAACGTGTTATTCATACGAAAATGGGGGTATTTCTTCATATAACTGAGCGGACAACCGCTGTTATTGGGAAATGGGTGATGACAGATATTATTTATAATTCTTTTTAAAATGATTTTCCAATTACGTAAACAATGAAAATAAAACAGAAATATGTAATAGGATTTTATGAAATCTTATACAGTCAAGTCTTGTTAATCCGACATCGTTGGTTGCACATGATTGTGTCGGATTAACGAGTATGCCGGATTAACGAAATTAAGTGATTTGTGATGGAAAATCGGACGTCTTCACGATAGATAATAACCATGTGTACCTTGTAATAAAATCATTAAAAACAAAATATTTTTATTGTTATGTTGTTTATTTATTCATTCCTTTATTTATAATTAATGACATTGCAAAAATAATAAAAATTTTGCCATTTATACATAACAATAGAGACATTACTCACTGAATTTATCACATCAACGACACACGTTTCCTCGTGTAAATGTAAGTGCTACTGTCTTAACAACTTGCTTCATCTACTTAAAATAGTCTGTCAGTGTTTTCTGTTTCTCACATTTTGAAGGCACATTAATTCTCAAAGTCCCCTGCTCGCTTGACGTCTAGGGCTTGTGGTTCTTCAGCATCAAAATTGTCGAGGTGTAATTTCATTTGCTGTTTCTTATAATAAAGCTTGAAATTCTTTATGATCCCGGCATCTAGTGGCTGAATGTGCGATGTGGTGTTTGGTGGTAAAAAGTGACATTTCACATTAGTTGTGTCGACAGTAGCATGGGATGGGGGGTTGTCCAATAGCAATACCACGTGGCGTCGCTCCAATCGCATTTGCCGATCCAAGATCAGTAGCCAGGCTTTGAATATTAATAAAGTCATCCATGCTTTCTTGTTTACATACCAGTCGACCATGGTGAGTCGACCATGTTTTATATACCTGTTCGTATTTTAAACTGGCTTTATGCACATTTATCTGGCCTCAATTTTTAAACTACATTTGTATAGCTTTGTACATACAGGTTTGAATAGCTTTTCCTGTTAATTGTTAAGTTAATCTCTGCAGCCCGTGCGTGTCAAAACAATGGGGTTGTGTACTCGCGGGCAGATGACCACGGAGTACGCTGACCACTGTGTCGGATTAACGAGACTGATTAATGAGTGATTTCGGTTATTCGTTGCAAATTAGGTGTGTCGGAGTCGGAGTGCGAGAATGTCGGATTAACGGGACTAAATAGCTCTGAATCAATCGGTTCCCATCTTTTGTGGCGGATAAAGCCGAGTGTCGGATTAACGAGTGTCGGATTAACAAGACTTGACTGTATTTGCCGAAAATCATCAAGTTTTCGCTTCCTTGGTCCTTAATCTGGATGTTAACGTGTTAGCTTACATTTTTTATTTACAACAAACTTAATTAAGTTGTAAATGCATTATTTTAAATAATGTGAACAGCATAACTTTCATATTTATAAACCATAAGATGAGACCTTTCAAATGGTGTATAACATGTAGTAGCAAATATATTTTACAAGCAGATATTTTCTTTGATAAATGTTGGCTTCATCTATCACACAAGAGTCTCTGGGAACTTCACTTCTGGTTGACTGGTGTTGAAAGAGTTTATTATTCATGTTCTGTATGTGGGATTGGGGTCAAAGGTAGTTACTGTTTATGTAAGAGTCACGGTGCTGACAAGAAACTGTTTCAAATTATTTATGAGAGGAAAAAGGCTTACCGAAATGAGGTAAATAGATTGTGTAGAATTCAAACCAATTAGAGATTGGTTCACATGTAGTAATATATCACAATGACTTATGTTGTCAGAGAGCTGAAAGCTTTGGCAAAGCAACGTGGTCTATGTGGACATTCTCGAATGAGAAAAGCTCAATTGATTGATTTACTCGGTTTGGAATACAACAAACCTCAGACTGTTAGAGAACTCAAAGCTCAAGCGAAAAAAAGTTGGCTGAGAGGTTATTCTCGAATGAGAAAACCTGAATTGATCGCTTTACTAGATAATAAACAATCCCATGATGATGATAAAAATAATCAACCAGTTAAAATTTGTACCCACAGCCGGCGTTGGTAAATATCTAAGAGGTTGGAAGATGGATATTAATTCCAACATGGATGTTAATGATGTTTAGCCTATCGTATCAAGCAAAATTAACGAGGAGTTAGATGATTTAAATAGTATAAAATACCAGCTGACGGTTAAAATGTCATTGAGTAAAAGTAACGCAGATGATAGCGCTGAATATACCGAACCTTATTTCCGGAGCAATCAAGAAGTTATAACTGAAACCGATACTATAAACACATCCTTAGATACATCAGTTCAGAGGATACAGGAAACTTTAGAACGCTGGACTTATAGAGGTCCGGGTTGGGGTGTGGATAAAATCGATAGTTTATATTTAGATATAGCAAATTATATGCCTTTCAAAGGTGGATCTTATATAGATTTACCCCCGTATTATAAGAAGAAAAAAGCAAAAATTAATGTAAAAAATAAAGGTGATGACTGTTTCAGAATGATGATAAGATCTGCAAAGTTCCCCGCAGACAAAAATCCAGATAGACCTTCGAGCTATCCTCAAAATGATGGACTCAACTTTGATGGTATAGATGAACCTACACCAGTCTCACAAATTGATCAGGTGGAAAAGCAAAATAATTTAGCTATAAATGTTTTCAGACATTCTTCTGAAGGAATTGTTGTACACAGGATAAGCTCATAACGAGTGTAACTTGAAACTAAAAATGAATTCTCAAACAATACCCATCCCTATTGTGTTTCACAACCTTAGAGGATATGATTCTCATCTCATCATGCAAGCTATCTCAAAGACCGACTGCGGCTTAACTTGCATTCCTAATAATATGGAAAAATACATATCATTCTCGTTGACTAAAAGTATACATTATACGGACAAGGATTGGAAAGCTAGAATAAAGCAAATTAATGGGCTTAGATTCATAGACTCTGTACAGTTTCTGTTATCTTCCCTGGACAATAAAGCTAATGCGAACAATCCCGATGACTTTGTTATAATAAATCAATATACTGATCGGTTAACTCGTCATTTGTTGTTGAGAAAAGGTGTATATCCTTACGAATATATGGATGATTGGTCTTGATTCGATGAAACTAAATTACCACCCCTTGAATCATTCTATAGTAACTTAACAGAATCTAAAATAACCGATGCCGATTATGAACACGCTCTGACGGTCTGGGATAAATTAGGTTGTAAGAATTTAGGTGATTATCACGATCTGTACTTAAAAAACGATGTACTGTTACTCGCCGATATATTCGAGATATTTAGAAAGACATGTTTAAAACAATACGGTTTGGACCCGACATGGTACTATTCCAGTCCCGGACTATCGTGGGATGCATTGTTGAAGAAGACCGGTGTAGAACTAAGATTACTCACCGGTTACGATATGCACTTGTTTATTGAGAAAGGATTAAGAGGTGGTATATTGATGACGGCGAAAAGGTATTCTAAGGCTAATAATAAATTAGTGGAAGGATATGATCCGAGTAAACCTGATACACACATATTATATCTCGACGCCAACAATTTGTACGGATGGGCTATCAGTCAACCTTTACCCATGGGTGGTTTTGAGTGGGTCGATGTGAATGATATCACCACAGATTCTGATAAAGGGTACATACTAGAAGTTGACTTGGAATATCCAATAGAGTTACACAAAGGCCATAACAGTTATCCGCTAGCTCCCAAAAGATTAATGGTTAATAAGGATTGGATGTCGGAATATCAACACTCCTTGATGGGTAATACTAGGTTAGCTAACGTAAAAAAACTCGTTTCAAATTTGATGGATAAGACAAAATATATAGTTCACTTCAGAAATCTCCAGTTATATCTATCGTTAGGTATGAAACTAAACAAAATACACAGAGTTCTAAAGTTTGATCAAAGCCCTTGGATGGAGCCCTATATAAGGCTGAACACAGATTTAAGAAAGATGGCTACCAGCGATTTCGAAAAGAACCTATATAAGCTCATGAATAACTCAGTATTTGGTCAATCTCATTAAAATCAGATCTTAGTTCTCGCTATCGCTAAACAAAGATCTGAGGACATCCCATTATGGGTGACGTCAGAACGGCCTTTCATCAGACCAATGAAAGCGTCGCTTACCAGATCATGAAAGTGACAGTCAGAATGTGTTTTCTAATCATGCAACCTCGAAAACGTTAACACGGGGTATTCTGAACGACAGTTACGACCCGTATGACTGATTCCATCATAATTATCGTCTGTCTCTCCCTTCCGTGGGATAAACATTTGAACAAAGGAGGCGTTGTGCAGTACGTGGGAAACGCTGCCATACAATCACAACCATATATTAGACATTCCGGATTGTTCGTTTGTTCAGTTTTCAAAATTTTAATCGAGAACTGTGTCAATATATTTCTCAAGCGTATTCTGAAATGGAAGTTGCCAGGTTGAAACGAGTGCCTTTAAGCTCGAGAAAGCTGCTTTCTCATTGGCTGATATCGACTTCTTGTTATTCGTTTCAGTGGTCGGTCAAAGTTCGCAAAAGGTCGTTCTGACGTGACCCGTAATAGGATGTCCTCAGATCTTTGTTTAGCGGCAGCGAGAACTTAGATCTGATTTTAACGAGATTGGTATTTGGTAAAACTATGGAGAATCTGAGGAAGCGTGTTGATGTTAAATTAGTCAGATCTAATGAGGAAGAAAGACTCAGGAAACTTATAGCCAGTCCGGCTTTTAACAGAAGCAAGATATTTGATACAACTTAGCCGCACTACTTATGCAGAAAAGTAATATAAAATTCAACAGACCGGTGTATGTTTTTTGAGTATTCTTAACTTGTCGAAACACTTAATGTATGACTTTTATTACAACGAACTTAAGAAACAATTACAGTGATAGATCGAGGTGTTATATACCGACACAGATTCTTTGTTGATGGAAATACAAACCGAGGATGTGTATAAAGATATGGCAAAAAAAATAGATATGTACGACATGAGCGATTACCCTAAAGATAATCCACTGCACAGCATAGTAAATAAAAAGGTATTAGGTAAGATGAAGGATGAATGTGCTTGGACCCCTATTGCAGAGTATGTCGGATTAAGACCTAAGATGTATTCTATAAAGAAGTTTGATAATGGAGAGATAAGAAAAGCTAAGGGTTTTAAGAAGTATGTGGTAAAAAAAGCATATCAAGCACGAACAGTATAAAGAATCATTATTCAATGGTAGAACATTCAAACACGAGATGAACTCTTTAAGAAGTGTCAATCACAGGATATATGGATTAAGAATGAACAAGACATCATTATCCCCCTAAGATACCTATGCTTATGGTTATGGTGGTAATACTGTATCGTTGGGAACTATAAGCAACTCTTCTCTTACAAATGCCCTGCCCGGTCCATCTTTAAGATAATAAAGAATAGGCTCTCCTTCTTTCATAACCAACCGACTAATGTTATATATCTTAAGGGACCAAATCGGATCTGTTGTGCGACGTAGGCCTCCTTCGAGTTCACCGGGCTGGTATAAATATCTTACGCTTACTCTATCTGGATGTTTTTGTTCTTTGCCTCTCGGTGCTGAAGATTCAGAAGTCACAGATTTCATTTTAATCGCATCGGATGGTTTCTTCCTGATTAATCTCATTACTTCATTATTCAGCGCTGATACAACAGCTGATAATCGTGTCACCCATTCGGTTGATCTCAATCGTTCCAATTTCATTTCGATCCCATACTTATAGCCAAACAAACGTTCCGCTAATGTCCGGTTAAATCTTTCAACGATAGCTTGACTACGGTGGGCCTCTTTTTCACCACGCCTGATTTCGACATCGTGCTTTGTTAATAGTTTAGTTACTGATCCAAAAAACTTGCGACCAGGATCTACTTGAAATAACTTAGGCCATTTAAGTGGTCCTCGTTTATATATGCTCACTGCATTAGCTACTTCTGTTGAATCTTTCGAGGTTATGGGCTCAGCCTCTTTGTATCGACTAGCCACATCCACTATGGTTAAAGCGTATTTATACGTTTTGCGTCTTACCTTATCATGGGGAAGAAACAAGAGGTCAGCCCGATGAACTTCATTCGTTGTAAAAATATCAAACTTCTTCCTCGGTATATAACGCGGTGCCAGTAAGTATATTTGCCACATCGCCTGTTTCCTTCATCAATCCTTGGCCACATCTTTAGATACCATAGCCGCAGTGGCTAATTTTTTAATTGCTCCTATACCTTTCCAATATCATCGCATCATCGTTTTTGCATAAAAAATTCCATCTGTAGTAGTGGTATAGGTATATAAATCTGACTCCAGTGTAAGTGAGCCATAATTACCATTACCTATACTACTCAATACTAAATGAGAATTAACTTGACTAAAAAGGTCCTTGACTGTTTTAACACAATAATATTTATCCATTGCGATGAAAAAATCAATACAGTCAAGCAGGACATGCTTGACTGTGATTCTTTCATCACAAGGGACACAAAACGGAGGATCCTCACCTTTCAATAAGTATTCATTTGTATATCTACTGTGGGCAATACGACATCGTCGCATAATGACCTCTTCAAATCTGGACTGACAGCCCAAGTAGGTGTAACCAATATTTGGTTTAATTCATGTAATTTATTGATACCTACTTGGGTGTCCCACTTCTTTTGCATCAGATTTGGGATGTAACATCTGATAAGAGGTTTGATATGGGTGTATGGGATACGAAGTGGCATCACAGATTTGTTGAGTGCTGCTTTTGCAGCAGCATCGGCCATCATGTTCCCTTTTTTCCAACATGGCTGGGTAACCAACAGAAAACAATGTCGCATTGGCCAGTAGCAAGATCATTAAACAATTCATTAATTTCAGTTATAAGTGGATGCGTGGATGACATGTTTTTAATAGCCTGGAGGCAAGAAAGAGACTCTGAACAAATTATGGACTGTTTATATTTACATTGGCTGTTGATGTATTTAAGTGCTGTTAAAATAGCATTTGCTTCTGCTGTAAAAATAGAACAGTTATTTGGTAAGCGGATGAAATAATCCTGGATCAAACGACAGTGGCGCTGGCAACAGCGTCACCATCTTTGGATCCATCTGTAAATATAGATTTGTAAGTATCATATGAGTTGTGTAATTCATGATATTGTTGTTGATAAATTAGTTGATTTGTGTCAGAATTCTATAGTTTGATTAATGTTAGGTTCACCTCTGGCTTCACAAACTGCCATGGTGGAGAAGAGAAAAGCTGAGTGGGGGCAATGTTTTCAAGCTTTATTTGCGCAGCAGAAATATGAGATTGGATTCTTATTCCAAGCAGTGGAAGAAGAGATGACTTTGTTTGGTAGAGATTTTCGTATAGAGGATTAAAAACACAATCATAACCTGGGTTGGATTTCAAAGAACGTAATTTAGATATATATTGCAAAGACAATTTAATGCGACGTAGTTTAAGGGACGGCTCATCAGCCTCCACATACAGACTTTGTATTGGCAAAGTTCCAAGGTTCCAAGGCAAAGCCTCAGGCCTTGATGGTGAATATATCTAGAATATCTAGAATTTTAAAATTGCTTTTACAAGCTCCACCATAAATGATGGAGCCATAATCTAATTTGGAGCGGATATGTGCTCTGTATAGTTGAAGGAGGGTTTTCTGATCTCCTCCCCACTTAGAATTTGAGACAATTTTCAGTAAATCCAGGGCCTTCAGACATTTATTCTTCAAATATTTAATGTGAGGCAGAAAAGTCAAATGGCGATCGAAAATTATACCCAGAAACTTAGCTTCTTTTACAACTTTAATAGGAGTTAAGTTCCGGATTTTTGTGCGGTTTATATTTCAACAAAAATGAATGCAGTTTGTTTTAGATTTTGAGGATTTAAATCCATTTTCCAAAGACCATTTCTGGATTTTATTTAAATATAGCTGCAGTTGCCTTTCGATTGTATGCATGTTTTTGCCACGACAGGAAATATTAAAATCATCCATAAAAAGTGATCCATCAATTGAATCCTTCGATAAACTATTGATCTTTATGCTGAATAATGTGACAGACAAAATACTGCCCTGTGGGACGCCCTTATCCTGATTAAAATGATCAGACCGGGTAGTACCCACACGGACTTGAAATTGTCTGTCTGTTAAAAAGTTGGATATAAACTGAGGCAAACGGCCTCGTAATCCAAAATCATGTAAATCTTTTAAAATACCATGTTTCCATGCAGTGTCATATGCTTTTTCTAGATCGAAAAAGATAGACACTGCATGTTGTTTATTTGTTATTGCATTTTTAACAAATGATTCTAAGCGAACCAAATGGTCGATGGTACTTCTGTTTTTCCGGAAACCACATTGTATATTAGTAATTAGATTATTGGATTCCAGGTACCAAAAAAGACGATTGTTTATCATGCGTTCCATGGTTTTGCAAACGCAGCTTGTCAATGATATTGACAATTTGATGGGTCCGTATGATCTCGACTGGGCTTGGGTATCGGGACAACTATAGCATCACGCCACGAAGGAGGGAACTTCCCTGAGGTCCAAATGACATAAAAAATATTCAATAGTGTTTCTAAGGATGATTCTGGTAAGTGCTTCAGGAGTGGGTAATGTATGTTATCAGCTCCTGTAGCAGTATCGTGAGCTTGTCCAAGGGCAGTGTGAAGTTCATGAATAGAGAATAGTTCGTTATAATCTTCCCCATTATCTGAATTAAAATTAATAGGTTTCTTTTACTTGCTGTTTTTGATACTTTTGTAATTGAGGTACATAGTTAGATGAGGAAGAGTGTTTTGCCAAAGTTTCACCAAGTTTATTAGCAATATCTGATTTATGAGTTAGTAGTTCGTCCCCATTTTTAAGATGGTGAATACTAGATTTAATGCCCTTACCTTTTGTGGACAGACCACTCAAATTCATTCAGCAGGCTGGAATCGGTAACAGACAAATCCAAAGAAGGGTATGTGATTGTACCAGGATGTAAATATGTTTTTGAATTATCGTTAAAAAGGCATAAAGTATTGTTGGAAATAAAATCCTCTAGGAGCTTGCCTTTACTGCTTGTATGATCACTACCCCAAAGTGGATTATGACTGTTCATATCGCCCATTATAATACAGGGCTTAGGAAGCTGGTCATAGTGAGCTTGAAAATCGGTTTGCTGAAGAGATGTAGATTGAGGAATGTAAAGAGAGCACAGAGTAAAAACAATGTGCATGGTGATACGAACTGCGATAGCTTGTAGAGGGGTAGAGAGGAACAGGGCTATGAATAACACCCTGCCTCACCAAGATTGAAGAAAAGAAAAGAAATGATAGGAATCGTATTGTTTAGTTGATCTGTAGTTTTAAAGTACGTTTCCTGCAAACAAAAGGCTGATGGCTTGAAATCTTTTGTTAATAGCTGTAAATCATTAAAATTGTATTTTAGTCCTCTGCAATTCCATTGTATTATAGGGTTAGAACAGGTCATGGTGGTTCTACAGGGGATCTTGATCGGGAGGGAGGTCAACTCCCATGGCCTGTTGGAGATGGAGTGACCTCCATCGCCAAAGGTTCAAATTGATTTTGAACCTTAACAGGTGTTGGCTGAGAAGAAGGCACCTCCAAGTGTTGGAGGGCCCTGGCCGTTTTTTTCAGTTTCTTTTTTCCCGTTTTAGTTAAATGTTGGTCTCTATGAATTGGAGATGATTCTGGTTCTGTTGTTTTTGATTCCACTAGCTTCGTCTGTGAAGCTGATGTTGCTCGTGTTGTTTCACTTGGAGATGTTTGAGCTGTAGTGTCTTGTAGCATCTGCTGATTACCAACCCAAGTGATGGTTGTTTGGCATCCTACAGATACTGTGGCAGCTTTGACAACAGGAGTGACAGTCACTGCTGCTGAGTATGATTTTGTTGAATTATTGGGAGATTGTGACTGAACTAGCTTCTTAGCATAAGGAAAAGAGATATTGTTGGTGTGTATAATGACGGGGGGATATAGCCATCAGTATGTCCGTTTGTCGGTCCGTCCGTCTATCCGTCTGTAATCATTGTTTGTCCGGAGCATATTTCCTAAACCGTACAACCTAGCTTCACAAAACTTGGTACACTTACCAATCAGGCTCAGTAGCAGTGCCTTTTGCTATTTAGATATTTTTAGAATTTTTTATTTTTGTTGTTTCCATGGAAATATGATGAACTTAGGAAATTTGAGGGTAGTGCTCTTGTCCGGAGCATATTTCCTAAACCGCACAACCTAGCTTCACAAAAGTTGGTACACTTACCAATCAGGCTCAGTAGTAGTGCCTTGTTAATATTTGAGATTGAAGGATAAAGTGTGGACAAAGTTTGGATGAGGCCAAGTGGTCCCCATCGCAATTTGCACATTTTATGGCATCAGTGCACTCAGTGTTCTCATGAGAGCCACTGCAGCTTTCACAGACAGTTCTGAGAGTACAGGCCTTGGCACCATGGCCAAAATGTTGACATTAATGACATCGGAGTGGGTTTGGTACATAAACTTTCACTCCGATATTAAAGTACCCAGCTTTGATAGATTTAGGAATTGTTGAAAGGGAAAAGGTAAAGAGATAGCTGTTTGTCTTGATGATGTTATTATCCTGTTTTCTGGTGAAACGCTTGACAGCTGTAACACCTTGTTTGGTGAGTTCTCTCACAATCTCATCTTCACTTATGTCAGCTAAAAATCTGGCTCTGTCTCTCACAATGCCTGGAACAAGTTCAATGTCCTATGTGCCGAGACAGCAACCTCTACATTTGCAAACTGGCTGATGGACAAAAGTTTAGAGATTGCTGTTTCCTGGCACATTCCACAATTATGGAGCCATTACGGAGGCAGGTAACATTGTCAACTGTACCACAACAACCATTGGTTCCCTTAGAAATAGCAAATGGGTTCAATTTCAAAAGCTGATGATCAGAAGCCTTGATTACTATGAATCGAGCCCAGGAATCTAATTGCAGATCAGTTTCGTCATCAGATGAGCTAGCAACTAGATGTTTACTTTTCGAACCAGAGTGGTTTTTTGACATAATGAAAGGAAGTGGTTCTGCACCCACCCGCCATCGAGTGTCAACAAGGACGGTACTTCATTGCATTGGTTATCCAAAATGCCAAACACCGGGGCTACAGGGGTGTTACACTCCAGCAAATATGTCTTGAATAACTATATTTGTCTACTAAAGTTACTGTCAAGCTGGTTCTGCCAATAACTATAATTTAGAGAAATACAGAATTCAGCGGTCAACATTACCAGATTGGCCCATGAGCCACCGCCTTCTGGCATAGGACTCTAGGCAATATATTTTACAACAGTTGTGTTATACATACCAAGAAATACATTTGTGAAAAGCAAAATACATGTAAATGTAAAAAATAGAATTGTTACTCACAGGGCTTGGCGTGACCAACCGATTGATAGAACCGGGCCCATTCTACCACCCGTCTAGGTGAAGTGAGGGTCAAAGTAGTGTGTTGGGCAAAGGAACACAGTTCCAGGAACCAGTGCCCTCAACTACCAGACTCCCCTCCTCCACCGACACGGGGGCGCAACCCATGGCAAACAGGTTTCCCAATTCGGTCGCCTTTTACCACCAGCAATGGGGTGCTGTGGACACATTCTGCCCTGGTTCCACACGGTTGAAGAGCTATAAGGGTTACACAGCACTCACCATGGGGAGGTTGCTCTTCACGATCACGAGTGCCTTGTCGTGATGGTCAAAAGACACAGTCAATTAAAGGTCTCTATATATCCACCAATTTTGTTTTACATTCGTGATGTTTAAGATGTTTTTAACCACACAGGCCAAGTCGATCCGACAGATAGAATGATATGCAGGATGCAAAAGAAGGTACTGCTCGTAAAAAAACCAAGTACAGTACAGAAACTGAAGTAAGTTGTGCAGGTTTACCTATCTAGGTTTTTCTGTATGCTTACACATCATCACGTCATACTGTATTTGATTATTTTTTTCTGATTCTAATACTGATTATGTTTGTCGGTGCCTAGTGACAGTATGTTTTTTATGGAATAGTATTTTTCATACCAATATTGATGATATGTTATGTCTTCATTTCGTATTTGTGATGGACACGACACTATCATGGCTTACAAAAGTATACTGGAAGCATTTTACGACTGACATGTTAACGGAAGTTAAATAGACAATATTTTGGTACTGTTAAAGGGCCTAACTAATGCATAACTTATCAATGAAACGGTAGGCTATTAACTACCACTAAAAGCTCGGGACAGCTAATTAAGGACAAATGGTTGATTGATTACGCAACACCTACTTGATTGCAATTATACAAGGGGCAATTAAGCAAGCTGAGTACAGGTGTAATTTGGATTAATTCCACACTTAACGTGCATATACGGACACTATGAGAAAGATTGATGAGACACTTGTACTTAAGCTAAAATGTAATTCAGTGTAATCGAATAATCAAATTAGCGTATTATAAGACAATGCCTGAACTGTGAAACCAAACATTAATGGTATCAACTCAAGTTTGGGTGCAGGAAGATTTTTTTTCTTTCAAAAACATGTACATGTGCTTAGTTAAGGTACGAAGACCTAAGTGGTACCTCAGATGTAAGTACAAGTGCTTTTTGAGTAACAGTTCTGCGACTGATCTAATGTTCAACATTGAAATATAATATTAACATGTGTTAACCAGTAGTATGTTATGAATAATTCTCAATTGGAAATATTATGCGTTTGTTCTACATGTGAATCATTTTGGTAAATGCATTCTCAACCCTCATAGGTAAATTCCTAATCACATTTTAGTTACCTTCTGAGATTATGATTTGCGTTCGGCAAAGAAAACCGCAAGGTTGTGTTTCCGACAGACAAGGGTCTGCATCTGACGTTAGTATAGATATTGCGTAAAATGTCAAAACATAATTGTGAAAGTTTTATAACACGTTTAAAATTCACATTACAATAAATATGGACATGTGAGTCTTGAAATAATTTTGTTTTACATTGTTCTTACAAATTCAAAAAACGTTTGACTAAAGATCATAGCTTATGACGCCATATGAACATGCCAAAACTTCAACACACTTTACCTGTTGTTGGAATAGACAGTTTACGTAACAATTTATTCAGCAAAATAGCTACAAAACGTACACTACGAGATCAAAAAAGGTACACAAGCTTATATTAATCTATTGAATGAGGAAGTCAAAAGCATTTACTCACTTAATTTGTGATTATGAATATAGTAATAACTAATAACTGCTGGTTGGGTAAAGAGGGTTGCGTTTGTTGTAACACAGGAAGTGGAATGGCATGTAGTAAATACATTGTACTAACAGTGTCACAATTAGAAGCCAACAACTTTTATGTTTCGCCCCGTCTACGCAACCTGCCAGTATCTAATTATTTGGAATAATCCTTTCCTGCGTTTCTTTTAATTAAAAACGACTAATTTCATATGAAGGGGTCTGTGATCTAAAAAGACAATTATTATGTTTTCATAGACACAGACACACTTGGTGTGGTCTGGTCTGGTCAGTAACTGACCACCTGCTGATGACAAATGTCAATATACCGGGTCAGTTAACTGACCATTACAATGATCGAAGGATGTGTGATGTCTACTATTCATCTAACAGTTGTATTCGTTTTCTACCAAAGATTTAGGTTCGGAGGCCTCTAAACGTGTAAGGTTTTTTTAACAGAAGAATAGGATTTCGATCAAAAGGTTACAGTTTAAATGACAAATACAACGTTCAATCACATTTATATCTATAAGGTTATGGTGAATTTTGGCCATGGCGAAACAACCACTACTTTGAGAGTGGATATTGAGCATATGCGAAAAAGGGCTTCACTTTGTATAGATATAAACACATTTCATGATACATCTGTGTGTTTAAAGTTGACTTTGACAGCCCGGGCCAAGTCGGACCCAACACAAGCCAAACACTTTTGATATAGAGACTATATTGAGAATGTAGAGGTAACAGGGCTTCAGTTTGAGCACCTTGTTTTCTTTAAATACCGCGATCTGTGACATTATAAAGTGATATATAGGTAGATAATATACTAGCCTATACATGTAAATATATTTGATGTTACATCTGTGAGGTTTAAGTTGATTTTGACAGCTCCGGCCAAGTCGGACTGAACACTTCTGACAGAGATTTTTCTTAAAATACAGTAAAAGTGTTTGACTCCAACGGATCAGTTTTCTTTCAATGCAATGTACTGTGACATGATAAAGTAGTATGTAGGTAGATATAATACTAGTCTATAGATGTAAAGTCATTTGATGATACATCTGTGTGTTTCAAGTTGATTTGACAGCCCGGGCCAAGTCGGACCCAACACAAGCCAAACACTTTTGATAGAGATTATGTTGAGAAGGTTGAGGGAAAAGGGCTTCAATTTGAGCACCTTGTTTTCTTTAAATACCGTGATCTGAGACACTATAAAGTGGTATATAGGTAAATATAAGACTAATCAATAGATGTGAATACATTTGAACACTTCTGACAAAGATTTTCTTAAGAAAATACAGTAAAAGTGTTTTGACTTTAACGGATCAGTTTTCTTTCACTGCAATGTACTGTGACATGATAAAGTAGTTGTGAATACATTTGATGATACATCTGTGTGTTTAAATTTGATTGTGACAGCCCAGGCCAAACTTTTCGGACCAAACACATGTGAGACTGTTGAGAGTATGTGGAGAGAGGTCTACTTTAACCAATGTGTCTGCTTTAAATACGATGAACAGTGACATTTTAAAGTGGTATTTACTTAGATATTGTACTATCCTATAAATGCAAATGCTATGCCGACAGATGGAAATTTGTATCACGATAGCTAGAAGTATTTGATATACGTTTCAATTCCTATTTCATTTAACGATTCCTCTTTTACATGTTACCTAGATCAGCGACGCTTACACACAGCTCCACTTTCTGTTTTTCATGGGATTTACTCCGAATCACCTAATAATGTTGCACGTTTTTGGTTGGTGATTGTTCATCACTGTCGTGTGTATGTTGCATCAATAAATTGTAGGAATGGCCGCTGATAATGGAGTAATTAGCCAATAAAACTTTGGCCCGGCCAGGGCCGACTTTTAGGCAATCACTTAAAATGTAATGATTTTGGTATATGTGTGGTAGTTGCATTTCTAGCAATCTTTTTAATTTTGACCTGTATTTGAATGTGCTCCTAAATTCTCTGAAATTGCATTTCTTCACACTGTAAACATCATCTCCACTGGAACCACTGAAGCTGAAACTTCACATACTTGTTTCCTAATTTATATATAGTGACACCAGAATCTTTTCAAGGTTTCAAATCTGATTTTCAATATGGCCTCTACAGCAGTCATATTGAAAAGGCTATTTATGGCCATTTAATATGAACAAATATGTAATGAAATTTGGTAGTTGTATCATGGAACTGTTCTGGGTGAACAATACCTTCCAAATGACGTGCTGGTTTTCTTGGGGAATTAGTCAGCAAAGAGCCGGAGTCACAGGAGACTAATCACAATTTTATTTACAAGAACAATTAACAATTTACAATATACTTAGAAAATAACTGAGGGTGCCATAGAGAGTCGGTACACACTCTGGGCTGTGGGAGAGAGGTCTGCTTGGTAAGAGAGTCAAACCCCTTCTCTGCTAAAACTTGGCTACAGTATGTATTTAACAAAAAATTGACTTACTTACTTACTTACTTTGGAGATTTAACGTGTGCTTTCCGACTGATGCGTATTTCGCACACGGGCCCGGCCAGGCCATTTAATGTGTTTCCGAAAGGGGCGAAAGAGGTGTGTGCAACCCAAGAGGGGGCTTTAGGGGCTGCTTATATAGAATTTGGGAATTTTGAGATTTGGAATAGATGCCGATGGGGTAGGGGAGGAGAACTAAGGGAGCTGGGTATGGTGGATGTTTGTGTGTTTATGTAATTTTGATTTGGTGGATTATAGTGTTTTTAGATGCGTTTTATTAGTTCCGTTTTGATTAAGAATACGCCTAAGGCCTTGAAGTTTTCTAGTTTATTTTGTGGGTTTAGTATTGCTTCTAGAGTGAGAGCCTTGTTTAGATTGAGGGCGGTTTGTAATGCTGTTCGATGTGTTAGGTAGTGTGTGCAGTAGATGAGTGGGTGTTCTGGGGTTTCTAGTTGTTTGCAGTGTGGGCAGTTACCTGTAGTGTGTTTTTTTATTTTCTTTTAGGTGGTTATTTAGGTTGGTGTGTCCTGTTTGGAGTTTAGTGATTACTCTGTCGATTTTTTTTGATGGATGGAGAATTTTTGGTTTGGTTAGTGGTTTGCTGAGTACTTTTTTGATTTGGCTATTTGAGTTTAGGTATAGGTTATGCCATTTTTTGGTGATTTTTTGCTTATTTACACTTTTAATTTCTGATTTTGAGATGGGTAAGTTTAAGCTTATTTCTGGGATTTTGAGGGATATTTTAGCTGCCTTATCGGCGTTTTCATTACCGTATATTCCTACGTGGGCGGGTATCCACAAGAAGGTTATTTGTTTGCCTGCGTTAGTTAGGTCGTTGGAGCTTTTAAGTATTAGATTTATTAATTGAGGTCAGTTTTTGGTATTTTTGTTTTGGAGGGCTTGCAATCCACTTAGGGAGTCGGTAAGTATTAGGATTTTATTGTGGTTTTTTGATTCTTGACTATGGAGGGCTGAGGCCATGCCCATTAGTTCTGCCGTGAATATTGATTGGTTGTTTGGGAGTCGGAAGGATTATGTGGTTTTAGTTGGTTGTGTGGTATGGACTCCGAAACCTGTGTGTTTGGAGGTCGGATCTGAAGATCCGTCCGTGTAAATGTGACACCAATTTGGCCAATTTTCGTGTATGTATGCTAGTGTGGTGGTTTTAGCTATGTTTGGGTCGGTTTGTTTATTTATTTGGCTAGCTAGTGTTATGTCTATTTTGGGTATTTTAAGTTTAGGGGTGAAGATATTTGATTGTTTGCAGTTTTGTTTAAGATTTTTAATTTGGTGTTCATTTAGGTAGTTTGTTATTCTTTGGGATATTGGGGTAAGTAAGGGGTGTTTACGGGCTAGAGCTTGGTTTTTGGGGCTGATATTTTGGTTTATTAAGTTTTGGATTAGAGGGTTTGATTGGGATGCGGCCCAGAAATTTAAGCTTAACTGTTCTCTGCGTAGACTTAGTGGCATTTCTCCTGTTAAGGCCTGAAGTGAAGTGTAGGAGGTGCCATGTTGGGTGTGTGTAATTAGTTTGAGAGCCTGATATTGTATTGAGTCAAGTTTGTTAGATAGAGAGTTGTTTAGGGTGTTGTATATGGTGCAGCCGTAGTCTAGTTTTGATCTAATTAGTGATATGTAGAGTGAGAGGAGGGTATCTTTGGATGCTCCCCAGTTTGAGCCAGTGAGGCATCTTAGGGTGTTTAGGTCTTTACTGCATTTAGTTGTAAGGTTTTGGATGTGAGCATCCCAGGTGAGATGTTCATCGAAAATAAGTCCTAAGAATTTGGTTTGTTTTTGAAATTTGATTGTTTGGTTGTTTAGCTGGAGGATTGGGGAGGCGGGTTTCATGTTTTTATGTTTGAATACTATTCCTGTTGTTTTCTCTGAGTTAAGGGAGAAGCCCCATTTGTCAGCCCATTGTTGTATTTTATTAAGAGATTTTTGGAGTAAATTTTGGGCCATTTTAATGCTTTTAGTGCGGGTCCAGAGGGCTCCATCATCTGCGAATTTGGATGTGTTTATTTTAGGGGATAGGCCCTCGAAGAGATCGTTTATCATTATATTAAAGAGTGTGGGGCTGAGGATACTGCCCTGGGGAGTGCCATTTTCTAGGGGACACTGGTCCGATAGAGTATGGTCTATCCCCACTGTTATTTTACGTTCGTTTAGAAAGTCCTGAATGTAGTTTATTATTTGTCCTTTTAGTCCTATTTTTTTAAGTTTTTGTATTAGCCCGTTGTGCCAAACCATGTCGAATGCTTTGGAGAAATCCAGAAAGATGCCTGTTGTGTATTGTTTGTTGAGTTGTCTTGTCTTGATGTCCTGTTCTAGTCGGGCGAGATTATCTAAGGTTGAGCGGCCAGGAGTGAAACCGCTTTGATCTGTGTTTATGATGTTATTTTGAGTTAAGTAGTGTTGTAGTCTATTTTTGGCCATTGATTCCATTACTTTACATAGGTTTGAGGTTAGGGATATTGGTCTATAAGAATTTGCCTGGTTAGTTGGTTTATCGGGTTTAGGGATAGGGATGACTAGTGCCTGTTTCCAGGGAGTTGGTACCTGTCCGTTTTGATAGATTAGATTATATAGTTTAAGTAGTGCCTGGAGTAGGTTGGGGGGGAGTTTTTTGATTATTTGGTAGGATGTTAGGTCTAGTCCTGGGGCAGTTCCCTTTTTCCTATTTTGGAGTACGTACTGGAGTTCTTCCATTGAGTAAGGTTGGTTTATTTCGAGGTTATCATTATTTGGTTCTTTAGTAGGTTTGGCTTCTGCTTTAAGTTTTTGTTGAAATTTTTCGCTGAAGTTATTGTTGCTGCTTATGGCCGAGAAGTGGTTTGCTAGGTTATTTGCCTTTTCGGTTGGGTTGGTTGAATTGTTTATGTTGGGTGTTTTTTTGTGACGTTTTAAGCCTCTAATGGCGTGGATTTTTCGCCAGACTGTTCTGGCATCTGTGCGATTATTTACTCCTTCACAAAATAATTTCCAATCTTTGGTTTTAGCTATTTTGACTAGTTTTTGGACCTTGTGGTTTAGTTCGTGAGCTACCGTTATATGGTTATGGTCGCAATTGGCTCTATTGAAGGCTGTTTTACGTTTGCGTCTAGTTTGTTCTATTTCCTCGTTCCACCATGGTACCGAGGGTTTGCCTACGTTATTTGTTTTATAAGGTATTGATGCTTTGGCTGCGTTAATTATGTAGTCTGTTAGGTTTTTGCAGTAGATTTCTGGGTCCTTATTTTCTAGTTTGGTTAGGTTGGCTTGGTTGCAAATATCCTGAAATTTGTCCCAGTTAGCTTGGTTATAGTTGAATTTTGGTTCTATGTTTTCTGTTTGGGTAGGAACGTTTGTATTGCCTATGGTAATGTTTATAGGGAAGTGGTCACTACCTAGTGGGGCGTCGTGAACTTCCCATTGAGTACTTTGGGCCAGATCTGGGGTGCATATGGTTAGGTCGATAGCCGACATTTTATGGTTTTTCTTATCGTATCTAGTTGGTTGGTTATTGTTTAGGAGTACAAGGTTATTTGTTTCTATCCATTCAGAGATTAGTTTACCATGATTATCTATTTTTTCATCTATGCTCCAGGTGGGGTGGTGAGCGTTAAAGTCTCCTGGGAATATAGTTGATTTATTGCTTATTTGCAGTAATTTGTTTAGGTCCTCAGCTTGAATTTTTTGTTCTGCCCAGTGGTATATGTAAATGATGTTTATTTTTTGGTTTTTGAGAGTTATTTGGATGCCGTTTGCTTCTAGGTTTGGTGTGTTTATTTTGATTTCTTCATAGTTAATGTCTTCTCTGATTAGTATTATTAATCCTCCTGCGGCTCTAGCGGTTTTAGGTTTGGCTCGGTCTGTTCTAACTGAGTTGTAGTTTGGTAGAGTAAATTTAGATTTTTTTGAGAATTTGGTTTCTTGGATACAGGCAATGTGCGGACCCTTATCTTGTTTAAATTTTGCTTTTAGTTCGTGGCCGTGGGAATTTAGTCCGTTGGCATTCCACTGAAATATGTTTAGGCCTTCCATTATTTGGGCTTTTAGTGTTTGGAGGTTAGGTTTGATTTAGGCTAGGGGTTTTTACTTGGTTGAGGTAGGGCTAACTAATTCGAGGCCTATGCTGAAGAATTCGTAGGTAAGGGTTGTCAGTTTAAGCTTATTTGCTACGGTATAGAAAGCTTTAGTGCTAGCGTTTGGGTTTATTTCCTTTAGCATGTATGCGAGAAGGATGGTTAAGTTGTTTAGTTTGTTGTTTGACATTTGCTGAGGCCTGCGTTTAAAGGTTTTGGTTTTTTGGGGGGGTTGAGAGAGTTATTTTGTTTATGTCTTCCTCGGTTGTGCATTCATATTCTTCTGTGTTGTGAAGTTTAGTTTCCTCACATTCCATGGGGGTGGTTTGCGTGCGTGCTTGTGTTTGTGGTAGTGGTCTGGATGTGGTTTCCTTACTGTCTAGGTTTTCGGGTGGTGATTGCTTGGGATCGGTTGTTGTTGCCATAGCGGCTGTGGTTTGTATGGTGCCGGGTTGGGTTGTGGCGGGCGTATTGTTGCTTGTTTTGCGTGCAGGTGTGGATGTTGTGAATGTGCTAGTGGAGGGTTGTGGGATGGGCGTGTGGTGGATGTGTGTTTTGGGTGCTGGGTGTACTCTTTGCAGGATGCCATCCCATGCCGAGTTTAAGTGTGGGGTGTTGTTTGGTTGTGGTGTGGGTAGCAGAGGTTGTTTTGTATGCTGTGGTTGCCTTTTGGTTTGGAGTTTGGCCGTGTCGATATTGATGTGTTTGTTGGCCTGTTGTGTGAGGGTGTGTCTATGAGGGCAGTTGTTGGATAGTGAGGAATGTTGTATGCTTTTACAGTGTATGCACCAGGGTGTGCATGTCCCTGGGCAGTCAGTTTGGGCGCATTTCCTGCATTTAGTTTTTTGGAATTTACATTGATTGGCTGTGTGGTTGTATTGGAGACAGTTAGAGCATTGTTTAACTTGTTTTATGTATGGTTTGACTTCTAATTTAGTGGTTGCTCCGAAGGAGATAAATTTAGGTGCTTCTGGATATTTAGCTGATTTTTGGAAATTGATTATGACTATTGGTGTGTTTGAGATTTTACCGTTTCTATTTGAAGTTATTCTTCGGGTGCTAGTTATTTTAGGTTGGGGCTACTTGATTATCGTTAGCGTCTTGTGCGTACATGTCTAAGTCTTCGTTGTTTTCTTTAGGATTTACTCTGATTACGCCCCTAGTGAATAGCTGCCAGTTAGGGGTTTGATAAGTTACTGTGTATTGGAAGATTTGGGTGATTTTTTTGGCTGCGTTTAGGGAGTCCTGGTCTGGGAAAATTATTTGGAAACCTTTGTTAGCCTCTTTAATTTTGTCGAAGTGAATTTTGTGCTGTTTGAACCAGATTCCTACTTTATTGGCTGTGAGACATTTAGAAAGGACGTTTATGGGGCCTGTAGCGCAAAAGTAAAGGGCGAATGTGGTGATGATGGATGCGGGCGACATGTTTGGTGGTGGTTGTGTGTTGGAACTGTCCAGCTTCCTTTTTTTGGTGTTTGTTGTGGGGATCGGCGATACGGCTGTTTTGGTGGGTGAAGCTACTGGTGATTTGGAGCCGAAACCGTCAGGTATGAGTGGGATGGATGTCCTCCCGGAAGTGTTGTGGGCTTCCGAAGGTGCGGGTGATTCTGTTTGGTGGATGTCTGCCTGGGTAGTGTTGCGGGAGTCGGACATGTTTTGCGGCTAGTGGGGTGAGGTGAGTGGATGTGGTGAGTAGGTTTGTGTGGAGTGAGTTGGTAGTGAGAGGTGTGTTTTTAGGGAGTAGGTGGTGGGTACTGGTTGAGCAGGTTTGTTGAGATGTGTTTAGATTTTTGAGATTGTTATTTAGGGGTTGTGGATTATTCTATTGTTTACCTATGAATTGAACAATAAAAAGGAATATGATTGGTTGATACACGATTGGTTGTGCCCTATGCTAAATGAATGGCTAGACAGAGGGGTATACTTAATCCTGTTAATCCTGTTGGACTGGCACTAATCTTGTTGACATATTTACTGGATGCTTTGAAAGAGATTATGGTGACACTATAGACGAGCTTGTATGGGGGCTAATCCTTAATGCCCTATAAACGAGCTTGTATGGAGGCTAATCCTTAATGAGTCTGCTGAATGTTATTCTAATATAGGTGATGACAGATTTACTTAAATAAAATAGTTCAAGGTAATCTAAAAGACTATGTAGACATATCTTTTGTCTGGGAGATGGGATCTTGATACCTTAGGCTAGCATTTATCTAAAAGCTTCAAATCAATTAAACTATGTAGGCGTAACTCTTGTTTTATTGAATAGTATGTCTAGCAGATGCACTCCCATTACCTTAGGCTAGCATCTGTCTAAAAAGCTATAACTGAAACTACTGATATTTTATATGTGCATTTTACCTGATGACAAGTATTACTTGCTAAACTATTATATGAAATGATGTATAAATATTACACCATGATTACTCATAAAAGCACTTGATGTGGATCTAACTATTATAGGATAACTTAGTATAAATGTTACACCATGATAACTGTTCAGGTGAACTCTTGGATGTATGTTTCTCTTTATGATGACATCACATTTTGTTCAGATCATTGGGCTTTAGTTGTTAGTTTTCCATATTTATGCAGAAAATATTTGAACATCAATGCAAGCCGCAGCTTCTGTTAAATGGCTTTGTTGACAACAAATGCAACATGATTCATTTTCTGAGACCATGCCTTCAAATATGAGGACGCATATTTTAGATCATTCAACAATATATTTACTTAGAGTTGGAAACTGGAATCCCCAAATGCCCTCTGCGATGGCGGCCAAAAATCCATACACTTGATGATTCCAACCTGATAAGTACACAGAAAGCTGCTTGATCAAAAATATATGAATACGTAATAGAAGGCAAGTGTTCTAGGATGCGAATTGTGATGTAAATTTTAGGGATTACGATTCATGTACATTATGGCAGGGTTGTTAGTGCTGTATGTTCTGAATCAGGAGTCTATTTGGATAACACTATGAAACAGTAAGCAGAGAGACACTGCAGCTATACTTTTAGGTCACATTTCTTTTTTACTTGCTTTACGGATCTGCCGACTGTAAATTTTGTTGATAGTGAAAAAACAATTAATTCAGAAACTGCTCTTTTGTTAAGTCTGCTGATAAGTTATAGCTCTTTGGTACTATGAGCACATTTATGATGACAATAAAACAACCATGTATTGTTCTTGCTACTTGCATGTATTACTTTACTTATGTTTAATTTCGTTGGTATATGTGTGCTATGCGGCGGTTAGCAGCAGTTTGCCCATCACACATTGTTTACACTAAGTCACGACAAATGTGCTGCTACGTACATATTTATGCATGTCATGCTGGCCTAGCTTGTACCAGCTATGTAATTCCCTTCTCTAAATGTACTCTTAACCTTTACAGTTTATTGCTTAGACAACGGCTTGTGTCATCGACAGCCATATCTGTCGTGTCTTAACTATTTGTTTTGACAGGAAGGAAGTTTGACAGGAGCATGCGCAGATACGCGTTTCCTCTCAGGAAGCTTACAAGCCTTCCTCCCACGCATGCGTAGTCCGTACATGTCGGCAGCATTGTTATCAGTTGTAAACAATGACAAGCAGTTTTTAATCGAAGCCATCTTGCCTCTCCGGGCTTGTTACTCGAGTTGGAATTAGCGTAGTCATGCTTTACAGTAATAATGCCACCTGTGAGACGAAAAAAGACGCCCAAAGCACCTAGGAAGTCAGCCACTCCAGGGCGATCGGGTAACGCTGAATCTCATGTCGATTTCAGAATGCTGACACAGGAGAAATTCTTCACGTGGAGAATGTAAACTTCTCAGGGTCTTACACAGCATTCCAATCTTCAGCCCATGTTCATTCTTCAGGTAGGCCGGCTACAGTAAGAAGCAATGTCAGAAGAGATCAACGTCCATATCAGACATTCCCTTGGAACTGGTCCCTGCCCCATATCTGCAGCTATATCAAAGACACACTCAATATCAGGCCTGACCCGGCAAGAGTACCAGCGGTTTTATACTGACAATCTCCACCTTCTTCACAACCAACCGTCAGTGAGTGAAACTTTTCAGATAGTGACATAAACACTCAAGTGCTCCTTCCGGATGTCCCACCTCATTCCAGTGTTAACTTGTCAGACATTATGACTGTGTTTCAGTCACTAAAACAGACAGTGGAAGACCTACAAACACAAGTTCAACGTCAGCAGAGTCCACAACTGTCACAACCTCAACTACCACAACAACCCCAATATAGGCCACAACCAAATTCCACAGTGCCTGAACATTTCTTCATGGATGCTCCGTCCGGTACTAGTCAAGGTTACGCCTTGTACACTGCCAGATTTGCCAAGGACGACCCCTTCGCATTGGAGCCGGAAGGTAACCTCCCAGCCATACCACAACAAATCATGGATGGTACTACACCTGAGGTGGAAGTGGTCTCGGCTACACTTCGTCGCCAAATATGTGAAGGTAGAGACATTAACTTAGCTCTTCTTATGCCAGATGATCTTTCAACTCCGTCCAAAACAATACATGTCGATAACATGGAGTTACTTCTTAAGGGGTCTAACAATGGTGATTCCAGATTGCGGCAGTCATTAACAATTGGCAACTTCATTTTTGCATTCAGCCGCTATAAGGACATCATGATAAGTCGCTGGCCACCACGCAGGAAAGAAATGTACAAGTATCAGCACACCATTATTGAAATGCATGCGCAATATCAAGATTTAACTTACTACCAGTACCACAAGCGTTTCTCGGCAAAGGCGGCAGCAAAACTGGAAAGTCAACTAGGGAAAAGTGGATGCCGAGTTATACAGGACAATATTCACTGGACGACGACTCAATGCCTGTCAACTTTGTCACGGCGTTGGACATTCTACACAGTTCTGCTCACTGGTTTCTACCTCTCAAGCTACCAAAGCACAGCCATCACACAATGACGCCCAAGATCAACGGTGGCAGTCAGACAAAAGAGCAGATCGCCATGGACGAGCAATCATTATCCACCAAGGCATTCCAATTTGTAATAATTATAATGCCGACAAGTGCATCCATGTCAACTGCAAATACAGACATCTGTGTTCATTTTGTCGTAAACCCCACTCTGCCCTGAAGTGCCGAAGTCTAGACACAGAAGAAAGTACCAGCAAAAGGAAAGATAAAACCTCTTCAAAGGAGAACTGACCAGGTGCATCTCCCTCCCCTGTATCCTTCCAACGCCTAGCTGCCTACCTGCTCATCCATCCAGACAATGAGTTTGTGCCAAGACTTATAACAGGGCTGACAAACGGATTCTTTACGGGTATTCAAAACCCTCCTGCTCAGTCAAAATTCTGTAAGAATCTACTCTCTGCCAATAAAGATCCAAATGCTACTAATACTGTAAAACAGGAATTTAATGCGACATGAAAATGATGTGAGCTCTTGATTTTAGACATAAATGCGCATTTTAAAAATGCGAGTGCCCATACCCTTTCCTAAATTATTATGCGCTGGATTTATGATCTATGTTATTTTAATTAATGTAACCTACGTAAATAAAAGCCTTACCTGAAAACGCTTCGTTTGTTTCAAATGACGTTTTGAGCAGGAACTGTGAGTAGACAGAGATAAATAAAATAACTGTGCACATTAAATCCCCTGTCCATGTTTTTTCAGTGTGAGATTCCTTCCTTATTTTAATATTATTTAAGCTAATTGCCTGTATGTTTGATGGCCAAGCGTGAGAATGGTTTCCTTGCAGCTATCATTGTGTTAGTGTTGTTTTAGTTGACAGTCTGTTGGTATTAGTATAAACGTTCGGCCCTTTGATGCAAAGAAGTAGAAAACAGATCAGTGTATCAAATCTTCGATCAGGTGACAATCCTCACACGCCTGTTGACCTGGTGATTAGTGTCATGAAACCCATTCATGTGCGTTGGCTCGTGTCTGCTCTTGACAAGCTTGTAAAGGACACTGATGGGATAATTTGTGGCTGGTGCCAATCTGTGCTGCTTGACAGGATACGAACTGATCACTACTCAACTTCACTTTGTGTAGGTGACTTTGTTATTTGAAAAATTAATGCGCATAAAACTAATGCGACCTTCCGTCACTTGCATTTTTCGCATTAATATTCTGCTCGCATTAATTTCCTGTTTTACAGTAACTTATTACAAACTGAGCTAAACAAGGGTTACCTCATTGGTCCTTTCACTGAAACCCCTTTTCCCTGTCATTGCATCAATCCCATAGGGATCGTCGAAGGCAAGTACTCTCGGAAACAACGCATGATTGTTGATTTATCAGCACCGCATAACGACCATGACAATCCAAGTTTAAACTCGCTCATCGACAAAGAACAGTACTCCCAAGTGTATGTCAAGCTGGATGACGCCATACAAATCATCAAACATCTTTGACGACACGCCTATCTGTGCAAAGCTGATATTGTGGATGCTTTCAAACTGATACCCATACATCACTCTCTCTGGCATCTACATGGTATCCATTGGGACAATTGCTTGTACTACTTTACCAGACTGGTCTTCGGATGCAGATCCAGCCCTAAAATTTTTGACATGTTATCTCAAGCCATCTGTTGGATACCAACCCAGGTGTACCACATTCCTCATATTCTTCATCTTCTGGATGATTTTCTCACAATAGACGCAAATGAGGACGATGGCAATGCAACCATGAGTAAATTGCGACATCTCTTCAATGATCTCAAGATTCCTTTGTCTCCAAGGAAAACAATTGGCCCTATGACATGTTTAGAGTACCTGGGTATCATCCTAGACACTGACAAGATGGAAGCGCGACTCCCAGTTGATAAAGTAGCTCGGATCATTGCTATCGTCAATTCAGTCCAAGAGAGAAGAAAGGTCACCAAACGACAACTGTTGAGTGTATTAGGACATTTAAATTTCGCAATGCAGGTAATTAAACCTGGTAGAGAATTTGTTAGCTACCTGCTCAAGCTTGCGCATTCTGTCCCCCAACTAGACTTCTTGATATGGCGTTCATTTTTAACAGACTGGAACGGCAAATCATTCTTCTACGAAGACGAGATCGCAGCACCAGAGATAGAACTCTACACAGACGCTGCAGCATCCATCAGTTATGGTGCTTATTTTCGGGGTAAATGGTTCGCGCAGCAGTGGCCAACAGACTTGCTCGATATCCTGAATGGTGACCTGTCAATAGCACTACTTGAACTGTATCCAATTGTCATGGCTGCTACAATTTGGGGAAATCACTGGTCAAGGAAAACCATTAAGTTCCACTGTGAACACACTAGCACTGTAGAGATCATCAATAAGTGTAGATCAAAATCACCTTTCATCATGAGACTTGTCAGGAAGCTTGTAATGACCGCTGCTTGTGGTAATTTTCATTTTGTTGCTGTGCATGTACCAGGTAAAGACAATTGCATAGCTGATTCTTTATCTCGCTTACAGATGGACAGATTCAAGAAGCTAGCTCCCATGGCAGACAGTGCGCCTACCCCATGTCTTCAAATCACAGCAATCACCATTCCACCTGCTCAGATCTCAACAAACTCTGGTCACAAGCACTCTCAAAGAAAACGCAGGCGGTGTATAAATCAGGAATTCATACTTTCCTGACCTTCATGGCCATGTGTAGTGTACGCTGGTCACCTGCTGCTTTGCCTCCTATCACAGAACAAACCCTATTGTGTTTTGTAGCACACTGCTTCTACAAACTACATTTTAAGTGTACAACAATCAGGAGTCATCTCGCAGCTGTGAGATTTGCTTATCTAAGACATGGAATTGAGAATCCATGGTTGGCTGGTAACACTCTGAGGCTAGAGACCATCATGAAAGCAATCAACGAATAGAGAGTGTGCCGACAGCAGAGCGTTTACCTATAACTATTCATGTTTTGTGCAATTTGTGTTTCCAACTGGACAAGCGTTTGTTCAATCATTATACCAACGTGTTATTGCAGGCTGTATTTAGTCTAGCTTTCTATGCCTTTTTGAGATGCGATGAATTCACTTGTGCCAAATATGTGTATCAAAAACATTTATTCATGAGTTCGATTACCTTTGACAAGAATTACACCTGCTTTGATCTGTATCTCAAGCAGTCGAAGACTGATCAGCTTGGGAAAGGTGTGACAATTACTGTACTTGCAGTGCCCGGACCAACTTGTCCCGTCCAGGCAATGAAAGACTATGTTAACTTGTGCAATCAGTCTCAGGCACTTGCCTCGGATCCATTGTTTCTCACCGACTGTGGTATACCTCTCCACCGTGACTATTTCATTCATAAACTACATCAGATCAGACTCTGGCGGCAGCAGGATATGACTATAAGAAATTCAATGGACATTCCTTTAGAATCGGAGCAGCCACTTCTGCAGCTGCAGCTCATGTACCAGACCATATGATTAAAGCCTTAGGACGCTGGAAATCAGACTGCTACGCTAGGTATATCAGAGTTGACAAGGGCTCCATAGCTTCAGCTCAGCGCAATATTGCTCATACTTAGCATGCTCAGTGGCAAATCTTATGGTTGATTCTTGCTTTGTCTGACCTTGTCAAACAATCTTCATATGCAGTGTCACAATGGTGTAATGTTTTAGAGTAAGCCTTGGCATTAACGTCCACTTCCACTTGTTGTTCAGGTATATATACCTTACCATCCTGTACGTAATTACTTGGTATTATTTTCCTTATGGGGTATTCTCAGCCAGCTGTATCGGGGTATTCTCGGCCAGCTGTATCGGGGTATTCTCAGCCAGCTGTATCGGGGTATTCTCAGCCAGCTGTATCATTGTATTTTATTTTTTTCCACATCTGACTCTCAAATTGTGGCCTTACTATCCTCAGCTTGCTTGGATAGTTTCCCCCTAAAAGTTCAATAATCCACATCCAACTTGTATGCTACTTGTATCCTCATTAATTGCATCATTTTGTACTGTTATGTGTAGTCACTCGCTGTGCTCTGATGCTCAGAAATATAGCCAGCGTTTGTTCCCAATGCTTGGGCATGATTGATGCTCGATCATGTACACACTTAGTCTTGTGCCAACGATTTGGCCTTCCAGCTTCGCTTTGTCATGTTAGTAATTGCAAGTGGCCAAATCATTTCCAATGCTTGGCATGATTGATGCTCAATCATGGGCACCCTTAGTCATACCTGAGAATTCCCCATATGCCAAACTTATAATTTGTATTTTATCATAATAAATGTTTGAAACTACTTTGTGTTTGGTTGTCATTATAAACTGATTGCACATTGTACCAAAAAAATATTGTCTAAACTAGGACCCACTGAAGTTGACATATATTTATATTATACATGGGAAAAAAAATAAAGTATTCCTGCTTGTTTCAACAGGCTTCCAATCTTGAAAGCAACAGCAGGGTTGCAGGCTCTCCTCCCACATTAAAGCATTTTATTATAACCCCGTTTACGAAGTAAATCGGGGGTATATAACGTTCCGTTCGTCCGTCCTTCCGTCCGAGCTTTTGTACGGCAAATAACTTTTTAACCATGCACCCTAGCTTCACCAAACTTGCTACACACATTTACCACAATGAGTACTTGTGCCTTTTGCTAGTTTGAAGATTCTGAACTTTTTAATTTTTGCCGTTTCCATGGAAACATTAAGAAACTTAAACTTTTAGGGTGGGTGTTTTGTACGGCCTATATCTTTTTAACTATGCACCCTAGCTTCACCAAACTTGCTACACACATTAACCACAATGAGTACTTGTGTCTTTTGCTAGTTTGAAGATTCTGAATTTTTTTATTTTTTGCCGTTTCCATGGAATCATGGTGAAACATAAATTTTGGGTAGAGTTTTTGTACGATCTATGTTTACAATATTATGTATCCTAGCTTCAGCAAACGTGCTACATTAACCGCTATGATTGTTTTTTATCTTTTATAAGATTCTGAAAGTTTTGACTTTTGCTGTTTTCATGGAAACATGATGGAATTTAGAAATTTTGATGACTGGTTTTGTATAGCTAATATATTTTCAAAAATTGTTTCCACACATGTAGATCATCATAAGTATCTGTGCTTTGTGATAGTTTGAATTTATGAATTCTTTACCATATCTGTTAAGGCTAGATGGAAATTATTAATTTATTGATTTTCTTATATGATATTGTTCCATTTTTTATGTGTTTTTATATCAACAATTTTGGGTCCTTTTGATAATTCTTCTTATGTAACTCCTCAATCAAATTTTTATTCAAAGGTGTTCATGGTGATCTACTTCCTCGTAGTGAACACTGGTAACATGGGAGATTGGGGGGGGGGGGGGGCGGCAATTGTCACTGGAACTCAATCTTAGTTTTTAAAACATTGAAGTTAAAATCAGTTAGAAATATGTAATATTTCATTAATTAACAAACTATTTACTATTTGTTGTTGACCAGCAGGGATAACAGGGGTATGTGAGCTTTGCTCACTTCTTTCTTGTTATACCAGCTGACCTGTAGTTAAACTGAAAGCTAATGAAGAATTGAATTGCTTTTTGTATATTTTCCCACCTACCGACTGGTATTTTCATGTAAAAAATATGTTAAGCAAGTTTAAAAAAAGTGTGTCCCTACAGTAGAGACTTTTCTAAATGGAGCAGTTAAAAAATGTCATAAAGTGCATGCTTAATATTGATAAATGAGATGGGTGTTTGGTCATTGTATTTCAGATTTGGACAATGCCACTACTCACTTGAGCTCAGTGTTAGACCAAATTCAGTATTTGAATGGCAGTGCAACACAACTGAAGACCGATCTTGCAGCAGTGAAAAGCCAAATAGACACAGCCTGTAGTGGTGGACCCTGTACTGGTGCTCCAGATACATCTGGCCTTAGGATGGGTTTTGACGAGAGTCGGGTAAGGCTAATGTTTAGCTCATCTGGCTTATTTTGTCACATGTCATCTGTTGCGTCGGCTATGTACTTTGTGGATGTTTGTTTGGGGGGTATTTTGGATATGGCTGCTAGGTAACCATCTTTGATTTGGAGATTAAATATCTGTTTCTCAAAATGATAATGAGGCAACATGATCCTGAATCTTTGTCCGATGGTCATCTTGTGTTGTACGAAATTTTACATTTATTCTATCTCTCACTATGCATTCGGTCCTAAGTGGAAATGTGTTTGAAATTCCAGCTTCTGAAGTTAATTCGGCTGTACATACCTCACATTGCCATGGTCACCTCTCAGATCCAGATCCCAACATGCTCAGACCATGTGTCTATCCCAGCCAACTCATTTCTCTTTCAAATCGCCACACAAAAAAATTGTTCTTCTTTTTCATCTTCTTGCCTGCATCGTCTTTACCATGAGCCATGCGTTTTTTTCTTTGAGTGCTAACCTCAGTTTATTGGCCAGACCTTCACTTATATCCTTTTTTTGGTTAGTTTGTTTCTTCATCATGGACAAGCAGCCCTCCTGGCGACCAGTATGTATGATGTGCCAACATGTCTTTTCTCCTTCAGACCCTCACTCCAAGTGTTTGGATCGTTGTAGAATGTGCAGTATTTAAGAGCGCTGTCAGCTCTCTGTCGGCACTGTGTATGAGATTGTTTATCCAACATTACAGAAAATACGACAAAGTCCAAGAAGACACCTGACAAGGAAGCTAGATCATCGGACCGAGGGCCAGGATACTATGTATGAACCCTACCAGTTCTATATTTTCTCTGGTTGAGGATGGAGTTTCCGAACCCTTTCTCAATGAAGACACCTTGAGCGTCTGCACAAACCTACCATCGAAGTCAACTCTACCCATGACAGCTCCCAGACTCGGACGTTTGCTAAGTTGAGACCAACCTTATTACGTCATCTTAACTTCACGAGAACTCCCGGCTGCATCAAATTCTACCGAGGACCGTACTCTTGCTTCGTCATTCTCTATTATTGTTATGGAGCTTGTAATCCCAGAGAGTACACACACGATTGGTACCTTGCCCGATCTCACATGTTCTTTCTGTTGATCGAGATCTCCCATTCGATGATCTTCTAAGGATCGATCTTCACAGGACCACCATACGCTGTCGTCTGACGACTTGTCTGACCAAGGTTTGCGGACTTCCCACACTCGAAAGGTATCGGAAGAGGGTTGTCATTCGTCATATGAGGATTGACACACAACAACTTGTCGATCAAATAATCATCTAGCATCTACAGTCACCTCAATCTTTCCGGAACAACCATCGTAGGATCAGCACCCCCAGTTTTGGATCGGCAGTCAGAGGTTTGCCAAATTCAGGCCCGAAGAACCTTCCACTCTTGGCACAAAACATTAAGACCACTCACAGGATCATCAACCATCAAAGGTTTGTCGAATCTCGGAGATTTGACAGTCTTCGGATCGAACACCTTCAGGGAATCATCCTGCACCTGAACCTCGTCGAAACTCTGAGGTTGGACGAACATCACTGAACCTCTTCGGGAACACAGCATACATGGAATGATACTGTAAATCTGGAAATTAATGCGACTCCAAATTAATACCCCAAACCAAAAATGTGACTCAATATCAATGCGACTCCTCCAACCCCATCCCCAGTGGAATGATACGCATATTCTTACCATAATCCAATCAACATCATAGCACTTCCGCTAAAACAATAAACAGGGTTTTCCTTAAAACAACACACAGTTTACCGGGTATATGTTTATTCTGAAGACTGGCATTAAGGAAGTTCAAAGGCAATAAAATAATTGAACCAACAACAGTTCACTGATTGCTATGTGGAGAACGTGTCAAGAAGCTTGACACAAGTGGGTAGAACTCGTGACCCCAGCAGTAATACCTCACTGGATGCCCATTGTGTAGATCCTATCCTTAGAATCACATTGTTATATACTTGTTACAAATGCTGCTCAATAAACCGTGTTTGTGTTTATTTTCAAGTTGGCATTTCCACTATCCAAAGTGTGCAGTGATCCCGTCTTATTGATAGTCATTTTGGAGACATAAATATGAAGTTAATTAATGTGAGAAAAGAACACTTGCATTTATGGCATTTATTTCAAGCTCCCATTAATTTCAAAATTTAAGTAAACAGACCTCTAAGGATGGACATACTTAGGTTCGTTGAACCTCCAAGGATCAGGAGGGCAGTCGGGTAGCCTAGTGGATAAAGCGTTTGTTCGTCACGCCGAAGACTCAGGTTCGATTCCCCACATGGGTACATGTGTGTGAAGCCCATTTCTGGTGTCCCCCGCCGTGATATTGCTGGAATATTGCTAAAAGCGGCGTTAAACCATACTCACTCACACACTCCAAGGATCAGGGATGTTCGATAGACTGATACTCTCCTAAGACTCGACGAACCCCTATGGATTGACTTTGTCCTGCGGATCGTTACTCATCTTATGACAGATGATCAAGGAATCGTTCACCTACTCATCATGTTTCACTAAAGACTATTCAGATTTGTCACGCTTGGGTTCAGAGGATGAACGCTACATTCTCTTGGACATACATCCTATATGACTTCTTCTTCTACTCATCTAGATATCTGATTTTCACCAATGTTCGGATTATCCTTGGATTCCAACTTCATGCAACACTTATGCAAATGAATGAGAACGTTACCCACATTATGGAGATTCTTTTCCTTCATGGTATGGATACGACCAAACTTTTCGGCCAAGTCATTTTTCCTCTTCGCGCCAAGATGTTTCTCCCCATCAACTTTGGGATAAACCACACCTGTTGCCTACTGTTAGAAGATGTCCTACGCCTAAAGATAGGCATCATTCAACGTCGGCTATTAATCGTTTCGGTTCACCCCCTCCACCCTGATTCAATGACCTCCTGCTGTGACTGAACCATAGGTCCCGACAACATCAAAGGCTCTACCCCAAGTTATCCTATGTCGTTAAATCCTGGTAATCTTCCTGCCATCCCAGCACAACAGATCAGCTCTTTGTTACAAGTGAGAACAGTGGAATACCTCCTAAGTCAACAATCAAACTACCGACCTCGGCATCTCATTCCACGTAGACAGCTGCTACATCTTCTTTAGTGGATCCAACACCAGAAATAGTCACCGGATCACTATACTTCCCCGCCTTCATCCTCGGGGAGTTTTGACATAGCCAACCCAGTTACCCTTCTCATCCGGTTTGCAGATAAACTGCATCTTACCAAAAGAGTCTCGACAGAGGACACCCATTCTTTTTTTGTTTCCACTTCTGCCTCCTTTCCTTACATCACACTTCCTCCTAGGCAAGTCTTCCAGGACATGGCCACCAACTCAGATAAAGCCTTTGATTCTTTTCACCGACTACGTGTTCCTATCCAGTCTCCGGGCTTTGCAGGGCTGATGCAGGTACTCATGAATTAGCAACAGTTGCTCCTGAGTTGGACGGTGACATTGCAATTTCAGCTCCTAAGCATCTCTTTTCTTGCTCTTCGGTGAACGATAGGGATCTCATGCACCTCGACACTAGAGTTTGGAGGACACTTGATTTCCACCATTCTGTTGGCGACAGAAGAGCTCTCGTCTGGCCTTGGTTCATGCCTCTGTCATAGCGACTGATTTACAACACCCATTGTCTGAAGAACATTAAATTGCAAAAGCTCATTACCCTGGAGCCATGACATCTATATGCCTTGAAACACTTAATTGCTGTTATTTATAAGATGCTCATCCTAATTGTTAATCCCCATTTTTGTGTACATCGACCGTCTGCCATCCTGAACGAGATGTGCAAGTATGTCACTGATGAATTACTGTTTATATTTATATTTATATTTATTACTTACTAAATGTCAGGTGACCTTGGCTATATAAGCCTTGGTCCAGAGAGAGGGAAGGAGAACAGAAAGGTCTTACCCTTAGCCTAGCTAGGGTTAGGCTGGGGGCTCCGGGGCACCTAGACAACAACCACTACCACTATGTGCTGACCTGGCACATAGTGTCTTTTGTATGTATATATCTACATGTATAAAGTAAAACTGTATATACCGCAAGCCATCGTCTCCAAGTTGTCACTTCCTACTGAGAACCGTACGTCGGCCCCTTGCATATACGAGTATGCAAATTATTCATTAATCAACGTCAGACCAACGCGTTGTTACGTCTTCCCCAGGAGAATCGTAAATCACAGGTGCCGTAACCCTCATTCAATACAAGACATCAGATGTCTTAGATCTCTTGGCTCACCGTGCAGGTTCATTCATCACTCTTCGCAGACATGGTGTTTTGCAACATTGTTCTGGGATGACCAATTTAATAACCCGTTATATCAACAACCATTGTCTACAGATTTGGAGGCCTCCGGGAGGTTGCACATAAAGTCGAGAGGGACACTTCTTTTCAAGTCACTGTTGTCTAACTCGTCTCCAGCAGAACAGAGAAAAGATCTGAAATGACCGACCTTCACTCCCTCTCATCCTTATGCCAAAGGCATTCTGAGTAATCATTCTGCTCCCCTCGTGGCTGCGGTCGAGGACGCCAAAGTCAGTGAGGAGGTAAATTGAACAGACGTAATGTCTCCTTCTTAGGACCCACTTGCTCTCCGAAGTCGGGAGACACAACCTCGAAATGACATCTAGACATCCAAGTGACTGGATTCTTCTGCCTCCAGGCAGATCTACAAGACATATATTTACACGTGCCAATTCTTCCAGAGCACCGCCCTTTACTTCGGTTCATGTTCCTAGACCAATGGCGTGTGCTCCCATTTGGTTATTTAGTTGCCTCACAAGACCCATTGTCAAGTTCCTACACATTTGAGGTATCACCTCCACATCATACATAGACAACTGCATTCAAGCCAATAAAGATTCAAACACTCTTCACTCTTTCTCCAACACCTCGTTTTCACACGACAATCATCAACACCAAAAAGTCAGAAATGATTGCTACACAGAATCTTCAGTTCATAGGAGCCCTCTTCTACACACACTGTGGCAAGACATTCAGGATCGTTGGGAGAAAAGTCAACGCCTCATTCCATTGGCACTCAAACAGCCAATTCCTATGTGTCAATCGCAACAACTTATCGGGCTCCTGATGTCAGCATGAGAGCCATGAGAGGTCAACTTCATTCATTGCTTTTGCAAACCATACCTTCAGGACAATGATTGTCAGGTTCTATTCTCTCTACTGAACCACTTACATCCACATCTTCAATGGTGGCTAGTTCCATTGAATTTCTGCGAAGGAGTCTTCTTGCGGTCATTCAGCCCGACCCTTCATCTCTTCTTCAACGCCTCAACCGTAGGTTATGGAGCTCATTGTCAGGAATTTCAAGTGGCAAGGCGGTGGCCAACACGAAGTTAGTTCACAAGGCTCATCCAACACGCAGAAGATTTTACCATCTACTTCTTCAACCTCACTCTGAGTTGCTCCATCCATCGCCAGGAATCTTCAATCTGTGCATCCGGCGCATATATAGCCAAGGGTTACTTTACATGAGTGGCCAAGACAATCGCTGATACTCACAGATCATCAACAAAAGGACTTTACGATCATAAATGGAAGGCTTTTGAGGCATGACATTTTACTCCTGCTATGGCCTCTCTGCAGAAAATTGCTGAATACCTTCATCATCTCCAATTGTCTCATAAGCTCAAGGGTTCCACCAGGGCTTCGTACCTACATGCAATCAATTCTGTCTTTGCACCTACATCGGGCGCAAAGATTTCTACAGTTGCTGAACTGTGATTGTTGATTAGGTCTAACAAGTTTGTGTGCCAGTCAGACCTGGGATCTTAACATCATATCGCTGTGTCCGGTACATGCCCTTCGCACCTACCTGGATGTGGTGAAACCTCTTCGACGATTACGGCAGAGACTATTCATCGGCTTTCCACAACAGCTGTTACGGAAGTATCTCACACTACGATCTTGTTTTGGATTCGTTTGGTCATTCTTCGAGATTCTACTTTCGGTGGTCTACCTGCTCCAGTCGCATCCAACCCTTCCAAGACCTGCACTGTTGCCTCTACTTTGGCTCTTTTCAGTATTTGCTCCTTGACTTCAATTTTGGAGGGATTGATCAGAAGTCAAATATGAATACAAGTGACCATATTGGAAAATACGAAAAGTCATTCATCATGATGAGTTGTCAATATCTTCTCCCCAAAAACCTAAAATACATTGGATCAATGAAGCTGAAACTTGCATGCTTCTTCCCACAATATAGCTGCTACAGAAGCCATAAGGAAAAAGCTATTTATTGGCCATTACACAGTGATGTTTGTTCAATACTGTAAATCGTAAAATTAATGCGTCTCCAAAAGAATACGACCGCTGGTCCCTAGCCAAAAATGCGACTCAATATGAATGCGACACCCCCCTCCTCTCTTACTTACTTACTTACTTACTTTGGAGATTTAACGTGCGCTTTCCGACTGATGCGTATTTCGCACACGGGCCCGGCCAGGCCATTTACTGTGTTTCCGAAAGGGGCGAAAGTGGTCTGTGCAACCCAAGAGGGGGGTTTAGGGGTTGCTTATATAGAATTTGGGAATTTTGAGATTTGGAATAGATGCCGATAGGGTTTGGGAGGAGAACTAAGGGAGCTGGGTATGGTGGGTGTTTGTTTGTTTATGTGATTTTGATTTGATAGGTTATTGTGTTTTTAGATGGGTTTTATTAGTTCTGTTTTTATTAAGAATACGCCTAAGGCCTTGAAGTTTTCTAGTTTATTTTGTGGGTTTAGTATTGCTTCTAGAGTTAGAGCCTTGTTTAGATTGAGGGTGGTTTGTAATGTGTTTCGATGTGTTAGGTAGTGTGTGCAGTGGATGAGTGCGTGTTCTGGGGTTTCTGGTTGTTTGCAGTGTGGGCAGTTACCTGTAGTGTGTTTTTTTATTTTCTTTTAGGTGGTTATTTAGGTTGGTTTGGAGTTGAGTGATTACTCAGTCGATTTTTTTTGATGGATGGAGAATTTTTGGTTTGGTTAGTTGTTTGCTGAGCACTTTTTTGATTTGGCTATTTGAGTTTAGATATAGGTTATGCCATTTTTTGTGATTTTTTGCTTGTTTACACTTTTAATTTCTGATTTTGAGATGGATAAGTTTAAGCTTATTTCTGGGATTTTGAGGGATAGTTTAGCTGCTTTATCGGCGTTTTCATTACCGTATATTCCTACGTGGTTTTTGGATTCTTGATTATGGAGGGCTGAGGCCATGCCCATTAGTTCTGCCGTGAATATTGATTGGTTGTTTGGGAGTCGGAAGGATTGTGTGGTTTTAGTTGGTTGTGTGGTATAGACTCCGAAACCTGTGTGTTTGGAGGTCGGATCTGAGGATCCGTCCTTGTAAATGTGACACCAATTTGGCCAATTTTTGTGTATGTATGCTAGTGTGGTAGTTTTAGCTATGTTTGGGTCGGTTTGTTTATTTATTTGGCTAGCTAGTGTTGTGTCTATTTTGGGTATTTTAAGTTTAGGGGTGAAGATATTTGATTGTTTGCAGTTTTGTTTAAGATTTTTAATTTGGTGTTCATTTAGGTAGTTTGTTATTCTTTGGGATATTGGGGTAAGTAAAGGGTGTTTACGAGCTAGAGCTTGGGTTTTGGGGCTGATATTTTGGTTTATTAAGTTTTGGAGCCAGTTAGAGCCAGTTAGGCATCTTAGGGTGTTTAGGTCTTTACTGCATTTAGTTGTTAGGTTTTGGATGTGAGCATCCCAGGTGAGATGTTCATCGAAAATAAGTCCTAAGAATTTGGTTTGTTTTTTAAATTTGATTGTTTGATTGTTTAGCTGGAGGATTGGGGAGGCGGGTTTCATGTTTTTATGTTTGAATACTATTCCTGTTGTTTTTTCTGAGTTAAGGGAGAAGCCCCATTTGTCAGCCCATTGTTGTATTTTATTAAGAGATTTTTGGAGTAAATTTTGGACCATTTTCATGCTTTTAGTGCAGATCCAGATGGCTCCATCATCTGCGAATTTTGATGTGTTTACTTTTGGGGATAGGCCCTCGAATAGATCGTTTATCATTATATTGAAGAGGGTGGGGCTGAGGATACTGCCCTGTGGAGTGCCATTTTCTAGGGGACATTGGTCCGATAGAGTTTGGTCTATACCTACGGTTATTTTACGATTGGTTAGGAAGTCCTGGATGTAGTTTATTATCTGACCTTTGAGTCCTATTTTTTAAAGTTTTTGTATTAGCCCATCGTGCCATACCATGTCGAAAGCTTTAGAGAAGTCTAAGAAGATGCCTGTGGTATATTGTTTATTTAGTTGTCCTGTCTTAATATCTTGTTCTAGTCGGGCCAGGTTATCTAGAGTTGAGCGGCCAGGAGTGAAACCACTTTGATCTGGGTTTATGATGTTATTTTGAGTTAAGTAATGTTGTAATCTATTTTTAGCCATTGATTCCATTACTTTACATAAGTTTGAAGTTGGGGATATTGATCTATATGAGTTAGCTTGATTAGCTGGTTTATTAGGTTTAGGGATTGGTATGACTAGGGCCTGTTTCCAGGGAGTAGGAACCTGTCCGTTTAGGTAGATGAGATTGTATAGTTTGAGTAGTGCCTGGAGTAGTTTTAGGGGGAGTTTATTAATTATTTGGTAAGAAGTTAGGTCTAATCCTGGGGCTGTGCCCTTTTTCCTGTTTTGGATTACGTAGAGGAGCTCCTCCATTGTGTAGGGTTGATTTATTTCTAGATTGTTATTGTTTTGTTCTTTTGTCGGTTTGTTTTTTGTTTTAAGTTTATCTTGGAATTTTTGACTGGAGTTGGTGTTACTGCTAACGGCCGAAAAGTGGTTGGCGAGATTATTTGCTTTTTGGGCGGGGTTGGTTGAGTTGTCAATGTTAGGTTTTTTTATGTCGTTTTAAGCCTCTGATGGCGTGGATTTTGCGCCAGACCATTCTGGCATCTGTACGTTTTTTTATCATGGAACTGTTCTGGGTGAACAATACCTTCCAAATGACGTGCTGGTTTTCTTGGGGAATTAGTCAGCAAAGAGCCAGAGTCACAGGAGACTAATCACAATTTTATTTACAAGAACAATTAACAATTTACAATATCTTAGAATATAACTGAGGGTGCCACAGAGAGTCGGTACACACTCTGGGCTGTGGGAGAGAGGTCTGCTTGGTAAGAGAGTCAAACCCCTTCTCTGCTTAAAAACCTGCCTACAGTATGTATTTAAAAAAATTTAAACAATAACAAGGAATGTGATTGGTTGATACACGATGGGTTGTGTCCTAAGCTAAATGGATGGCTAGACAGAGGGGAATACTAAATCCTGTTTATCCTGTTGGACTGGCACTAATCTTGTTGACATATTTACTGGATGCTTTGAAAGAGATTAGGGTGTCACTATAGATGAGCTTGTGTGGGGGCTAATCCTTAATGCCCTATAGACGAGCTTGTATGGGGGCTAATCCTTAATGCACTATAGACGAGCTTGTATGGGGGCTAATCCTTAATGAGTCTTATTTGAAGTAATGTTATTCTAATATACCCCGGTAGGTGATGACAGATATTCTTAAATAAATATCCTTTGTCTGGGAGATGGGATCTTGATACCTTAGGCTAGCATTTATCTAAAAGCTTCAAATCAATTAAACTATAAAACACTCATCACTCTCCAACCAATGCCCCCACAGACTATCACTCACCCAACAGGCCAACAAACATATAGACATAAACACGGCCAAAATCCAAACCAAAAAACCCACACCGCAAGCATACAAACCACTACTACCAACACCACCCCCAAACAACAACACTCACGCACGCAAAACAGTATACCCAGTCTCCGTATGGGACCAAAATCAGCGAGACGCATACATTGCAAATGAAACAAACACCCCACACATCCCACAAACTCACGCTCTCACCCTCCCCGCCTCTCAACCTACAATTACCACATCTACACCCGCAAGCAAAACCCAACGCACAACGACCACCACACAACCAGCACCAACACAAGCCATCACAGCCACAAGGGCAACAACACCCCAAAATCTACAAGCACCCCCCGAACACCCAGTCAACAGGGAAACTACAGAAACCACTCAGACTCTCACACCCAAACCCAGCATGCAACCCACCACCGAAGAGAGTGACCAAACTAAAGATAACTTAACCGAAGAGGACGAGTACACATCCTCAGAGGAAATAAACGATCTTAACTTGTCAGCCCCAAAAACCAAAAGCTATAGAAAAAAACGTAGCAAGCAAAAAACTAAACAACTTAGTCCTCCTACTAGCTTACATGTTAAAGCAGTCTAATCCAGAAGCCAGCTCCAAAGCCTTCTTTGGTGTAGCACATAAACTAAAACTCGTCACCACCTCTTTCGACCGTTTCAGCAGCAACCTCAATAACCTACTAAAGTAAATACCTAAACCAAGCCTAAACCAAACATAAATCCACCCAGTTTCCCAATGGAAGGCCTAAACATTTTTCAATGGAATGCCAATGGCCTCGCCGGCCATGGTTCTGAACTTAAAGCTAAATTCAAAATAGATAAAGGTCCCCATGTAGCTTGTATTCAAGAAACCAAATTCTCACATAAAACTAAATTCAACCTACCAAATTATAACGCAGTGAGAACCGACAGGTCCAAAACCATCCCAGGCAGAACAGGAGGAGGTCTAATCATCTACGTTAGAGAGGATATAAACTACAAGGAAGTTAAAGTAAACACTCCTAATCTAGAAGCTAATGGAATCCAAGTCACCATCAATAACCAAAAAATAAAAATCATTAACATCTATCACTCAACACTAAAACCAATTAAAGATACAGACCTAGATATCCTTTACCAATTAGGAAATAAATCAACCATCTTCCTAGGAGACTTCAATGCCCATCATCCTACCTGGGGCATTGCAGATAAACTAGACAACCATGGACAACTAATATCAGAGTGGATCGAAAAAAATGACCTAATACTATTAAACAATAACCAACCAACTAGATACGACAAAATCCACCACACCATGTCGGCTATCGACTTAACAATATGTACGCCAGACTTAGCACAAAGTCTGATGTGGGACGTCCACCCAGTACCTCTAGGCAGCGACCACTTTCCCATAAATATAACCCTAGGAAATATAAAAATACCAAATCAAACCCCTAAACAGGAACCTAAATTTCAGTACAAAAACGCCAACTAGGACCAATTCCAAGAATTATGCAACGAAGCTAATCTAAACGATTTAGAAACATCAGACCCCGAAACATTCTGTCAAAACCTAACTAACTTCATAATCAACGCAGCCAAATCCGCAATCCCCTTCAAATCATCCAACCCAGGAAAACCCACTGTCCCTTGGTGGAATGAGGAAATAGAGCTAACTAGACTAAAACGCAAATCAGCTTTCAACAGAGCTAAACGAGACCCCTCTCATCTCAAAACAGCTCATGAACTAAACCACCAAGTCCAAAACCTAGTTAAAACTGCTAAAACCAAAAACTGGAAAAAATTCTGTGAGGAGCTAAACCACCACACCGACGCTAGGAAGGTGTGGCGCAAAATTCACGCCATCCGAGGCATCAAACGGCACAAAAAAAGCCCCAATATAAACAACTCAACTAACCCCACCCAAAAGGCCAACAACCTAGCCAAACACTTCTCTAAAGTTGGTAGCAACAGTAACTTCAGTAAGAAATTCCAAGATAAACTAAATAAAGAAATAAAATTCTCCAAAGAAATCAGACAAGACAACCTAGAAATAAATCAACCTTACACCATAGAAGAACTAAATCACGTACTAAACAATAGAAAAAAAGGAACAGCCCCTGGCCTAGACCTCACCTCTTACCAAATAATCAAACACTTACCTACCAAACTACTCCAAACTTTACTTAAACTATACAACCTAGTTTACCTAAACGGACAGGTCCCACCCTCATGGAAGGAAGCTCTAGTAATCCCAATACCTAAACCAAATAAACCAGCAGATCAGGCAAACTCCTATAGGCCCATATCCCTAACCTCAAATCTCTGCAAAATAATGGAACTTATGACTAAAAATAGGCTACAGCACTACCTAGACCAAAACAACATCATAAACCCCGACCAAAGCGGCTTCACTCCTGGCCGATCAACTCTCGATAACCTTGTCCGACTAGAACAGGATATAAAAACAGGACAGCTAAACAAGCAATACACCATAGGCATATTCCTCGACTTCTCTAAAGCTTTCGATATGGTATGGCACCACGGGCTAATACAAAAACTAAAAAAAATAGGACTAAAAGGCCAAATAATAAACTTCATCCAAGATTTCCTAAACAATCGCAAAATTACCGTGGGTATAGACCATACGCTATCGGACCAGTGTCCCCTAGAAAATGGCACTCCCCAGGGCAGCATTCTCAGCCCAACCCTCTTCAATATAATGATAAATGATCTATTCGAGGGCTTATCCCCTAAACTAAACACTTCAAAATTCGCGGATGATGGAGCCCTATGGATCCGCACTAAAAGCATTAAAATGGCAGAAAACTTAATCCAAAAATCTCTAAATAAAATACAACAATGGGCAGACAAATGGGGCTTCTCCCTTAACTCAGATAAAACAACAGGAGTAGTATTCAAACATAAAAACATGAAACCTGCCTACCCAAACCTCCAGCTAAACAACCAAACAATCAAATTCCAAAAACAAACCAAATTCTTAGGACTTATTTTCGATCAACACCTCACCTGGGAGGCTCACGTCCAAAACCTAAAAACTAGATGCAGCAAAGACCTTAACACATTAAGATGTCTCACCGGCTCTAACTGGGGAGCCTCCAAAGATACCCTCCTCTCACTATATACAACACTAATTAGATCAAAACTAGACTACGGCTGCGCCATATACAATACCCTAAACAACTCTCTATCTAAAAAACTTGACTCAATACAATACCAAGCCCTTAAACTAATTACACGCACCCAACATGGCACCTCCTACACCTAACTTCAGGCCCTTACAGGAGAAATGCCACTAAATCTACGCAGGGAACATCTAAGCCTTAATTTCTGGGCAGCGTCCCAAACAAACCCTCTCATCCAAAACCTAATTAACCAAAACATTAGCCCAAGAAACCAAGCTCTAGCTCGCAAACACCCCTTACTCACCCCAATATCCCAAAGAATAACTAACTACCTCAATGAACACCAAACTCAAAATCTTAAACAAAACTGCAAAAAATCAAATATCTTCACCCCTAAACTCAAAATACCCCAAATAGACACAACGCTAACTAACCAAATAAATAAACAAACCGACCCAAACATAGCTAAAACCACCACACTTTCATACATACACGAAAATTGGCCAAATTGGTGTCACATATACACTGACGGATCTTCAGACCCGATCTCCAACCACACAGGTTTCGGAGTCCATACCACACAACCAGTTATATCCACACAATCTTACCGACTCCCTAACAACCAATCTATATTCACGGCCGAACTTATGGGCATGGCCTCAGCCCTGCATAACCAACAATAAAAAAACAACAACAACATCCTAATTCTCACTGACTCGCTTAGTGGACTACAAGCCCTCCAAAACAAAAATACCAAAAAACGACCTAAATTAATAAACCAAATACTTAAAAGCTCCAACGACCTAACAAAAGCAGGCAAACAAATAACCTTCTTGTGGATCCCCACCCACGTAGGAATTTACGGCAATGAAAGCGCCGATAAAGCAGCTAAATTATCTCTCAAAATACCAGAAATAAGCCTAAACCTACCCATATCAAAATCAGAAATTAAAAGTGTAAACAAACAAAAAATAACCAAAAAATGGCATAATCAATATCAAAACTCAAATAGCCAAATCAAAAAAGTGCTCAGAAAACCACTAGCCAAACCTAAAATCCTACACCCCTCTAAAAAAATTGACAGATTAATTACAAAACTCCAAACAGGACACACGAACCTAAATAACCACCTAAAACAACTTAAAAGACACACCACAGGCAACTGCCCCCACTGCAAACAACCCGAAACCACAGAACACGCACTCATCCACTGCACCCACTACCAAACACACAGAACCACACTACAAACCAACCTCAATCTAAATAAGGTTCCTACTCTAGATGAAATACTAAACCCTCAAAATAAACTAGAAAACTTCAAGGCCCTAGGCGTATTCCTAATCAAAACAGGCCTAATTAAGCGCATCTAAAAACTAATTAATCTACCAATCCAAAATCCAATAAACATACAAACACCCACCTCACCCGACTCCCTTAGTTCCCTCCTCCATCCACCTCGGCATTTATTCCAAATTTTAAAATTTCAAAAAATCGATTTAAGCAAACCCTAAAAGCCCCCTCTTGTGTTGCACACACCACTTTCACCCTTCTCGGAATACACTAAATGGTCCGGCCAGGCCCGTGTGCGAAATACGCTGCAGTCGGAAAGCGCACGTTAAATCTTCTAAATCAGTCAGTCATTAAACTATGTAGACGTAACTCTTGTCTTATTGAATAGTATGTCTAGAAGATGCGCTCCCATTACCTTAGGCTAGCAACCATCTAAAAAGGCTTTAACTGAAACTACTGATATTTTATATATGCATTTTACCTAATGATAATTATTACTTGCTAAACTATAATTATATGAAATGATGTATAAATATTACACCATGATAACTCATAAAAGCACTTGATGTAGATCTAATTATTATAAGATAACTTAGTATAAATGTTATCCCATGATATATTTATACCTTAGCAGAATTTTTTCCAGTCTTTACTTTTGGCTATTTGGACTAGTTTTTGAACCTGGTGGTTTAGTTTGTGGGCTATGTTTAAATATTTGTAGTCGCGTTTTGCTTTATTGAAGGCTGATTTACGTTTTCGTCTAGTCTGTTCTATTTCCTCATTCCACCATGGTACCGTCGGTTTGCCTGTCTTAAATTTTTAAGGGGATGGAGGTTTTGGCTGCATTTATTATATAGTCTGTTAGGTTTTTACGATAGGTTTCTGGATCATTATTTTCTATTTCGTTTAAGTTAGCTTCGTTGCAGATATCTTGGAATTGGTCCCAGTTAGCTTTATTGTAATGGAATTTTGGTTCTTGGTTTTCTGTTTGGATTGGTACGTTTGTATTTCCTATGGTTATGTTTATGGGGAAGTGGTCACTACCCCCTCCTCTCAAGCATCAGTTTTTTATTTACTACGATGTGCAGTGGATTATCTTTTGGGTAATCGCTCGTGTCGTACATATCTATTTTTTCTGCCATATCTTTATACACATCCTCGGTTTGTGTTTCCATCAACAAAGAATCTGTATCGGTATATAACACCTCACATCTATCGCCGTATTGCTTCTTAAGTTCGTTGTAATAAAAGTCATACATTAAGTGTTTTGACAAGTCAAGAATATTCATACCAACGTACACCGGTCTGTTGAATTTTATATTACTTTCTGCTTATGTAGTGCAGCTAAGTCATTATCAAATATCTTGCTTCTGTTAAAAGCCGGACTGGCTATAAGTTTCCTGAGTCTTTCTTCCTCATTAAATCTGACTAATTTAACATCAACACGCTTCCTTAGATTCTCCATAGTTTTACTAAATACTGAGTTATTCATGAGCTTATATAGCTTCTTTTCGAAATCGCTGGTAGCCATCTTTCTTAAATTTGTGTTCAGTCTTATGTAGGGTTCCATCCAAGGGCTTTGATCAAACTTTAGAACTCTGTGTATTTTCTTTAGTTTCATACCTAACGATAGATATAACTGGAGATTTCTGTAATGAACTATATATTTTGTCTTATCCATCAAATTTGGTACGTTAGCTAACCTAGTATTACCCATCAAGGAGTGTTGATATTCCGACATCCAATCTTTATTAACCATTAATCTTTCGGGAGCTAGCGGATAACTGTTATGGTCTTTATGTAACTCTGTTGGATATTCCAAGTTAACTTCCAGTATGTACCCTTTATTCACATCAACCTTGTGAATATCATTCACATCGACCCACTCAAAAACACCCATGGGTAAAAGTTGACTCATAGCCAATCCATACAAATTGTTGGCGTCGAGATATGATATGTGGGTATCGGGTTTACTCGGATCATATCCTTCCACTAATTTATTATTAGCCTTAGAATACCTTTTAGCCGCCATTGATATACCACCTCTTAATGCTTTCTCAATAAACAAGTGCATATCGTATTCGGTGAGTAATTTTAGTTCTACACCGGTCTTCTTCAACAATGCATCCCACGATAGACCGGGACTGGAATAGAACCATGCCGGATCCAAGCCGTATTTTTTTAAACATGTCTTTCTAAATATCTCGAGTATATCAGCAAGTAACAGTACATCGGTTTTTGAAGTGCAGATCACGATAATCACCTAAATTCTTACAACCTTATTTATCCCACACCGTCAAAGCGTGTTCATGATCGGCATCGGTTATTTTAGATTCTGTTAAGTTACTATAGAATGATTCAAGGGGTGGTAATTTAGTTTCATCGAATCTAGACCAATCATCCATATATTCGTAAGGATATACACTTTTTCTCAATAACAAATGATGAGTTAACCGATCAGTATATTGATTTGTTATTGCAAAGTCATCGAGATTGTTCGCATTAGCTAAATGAATCTAAGTCCATTACTTTGCTTTATTCTGGCTTTCCCATCCTTATTCATATAATGTATAGTTCTAGTCAACGAGAATGATATGTATTTTTCCATATTGTTAGGAATGCACTTTAAGCCGCTGTCGGTCTTTGAGATAGCTTGCATGATGAGATGTGAATCATATCCTCTAAGGTTATGAAACACAATAGGGATGGGTATTGTTTGAGAACTCATTTTTAGTTTCAAGTTACACTCGTTATGCGCGGCTCCCCGATAATTACCCGTGACGTGGCAATGATCTCTTACGGGATCCCTATTCAAGGGTTTATTACAAACATGACAACTCGTTGGCTTCTTATAGGCCCTCCAATCATCCCTCGTCATACACATGGGTTTCTTACGCGATAAATTCTCCCTGATTATTCTCTCTTCGTTTTGTAGATATTCTAGGAACTTTCCCGCTGCATCGGGACCTCTGTAAATCATGGGTGGGTTTGTTTTCCCATCATACCTTACAACTATATATCCAAACCCACAAGGAATATGTTCTTGAGTTTGGTACATAAAACTACATTCAGTTTCTTGATTGCTTCGGTCGGTATTTTCTATCGGTTTGATAAGCGCTTCGAAGTCAGTGTAAATTATGTACGGTACTTGCATTTGATTACAATAATGTTCAAATTTTAATATATTTTTTCCCTCTTTAGGCATATCGATCCTGATAGCAGTCTGTCCAACACCTCTGCAGTCTTCTTTGTGTGCTTCTAACAGATCTTGTCTGCTGTACCCATGCAGGCATCTTTCGCAGAAATATTTCTTTCCCGCATGTTTTGTTTGATCGCATAATAGCCTGCTTAAACTCTTTAACCACGTATAATGATATTTACCACCTTTTTCGATTAGAAATAAATTGATTCTGGGAATATGTTCTGGGGCGGAGCTTATCCTGTGTACAACAATTCCTTTAGGAGAATGTCCGAAAACATTTATAGCTAAATTATTTTGCTTTTCCACCTGATCAATTTGTGAGATTGGTGTGGGTTCGTCTATACCATCAAGGTTTAGTCCTTCGTTTTGGCGATAGCTAGAAGGTCTATTTGCAATTTTAGAATCTATTGGGAACAATGCACATCTTATCATCATTCTGAAACAGTCATCGCCTTTATTTTTTACATTAATTATGGCTTTTTTCTTCTTATAATACGGGGGTAAATCTATATAAGATCCACCTTTGAAAGGCATATAATTTGCTATATCTAAATATAAACTATCAATTTTATCCACACCCCAACCCGAAACCTCTATTAGTCCAGCGTTCTAAAGTTTCTTGTATCCTCTGAATTGATGTATCTAATGATGTGCTTATAGTATCGGATTGGGTTATAACTTCTTGATTGCTTTGGAAATAAGCGCTATCATCTGCGTTACTTTTACTCAATGACATTTTAACCGTCAGCTGGTATTTTATACTATTTAAATCATCTAATTCCTCGTTAAATTTGCTCGATACGATGGGCTTAACATCATTAACATCCATGTTGTAATTAATATCTATCTTCCAACCTCTTAGATATTTACCAACGCCGGTTGTGGGTACAAATCTTAACTCATCAACTGATTGATTTTTATTATTGCCTACTGATTTATTATTATCCAGTAAATCAATCAATTCAGCTTTTCTCATTCGAAAATAACCTCTAAGCCCACTTTTTTGTTGCTTGAGCTTTGAGTTCTATAACAGTCTGAGGTTTGTTGTATTCCAAACCAAGTAAATCAATCAATTCAGCTTTTCACATTCCAGAATAACCTTGTAGACCACGTTGTTTTGCCAAAGCCTTCAACTCTCTGACAAAAACCATTGTGATTTAATGGTATATACAAAATGAGTCAAATGTCTAAATGGTTATATTTCCATATCTAAATACGTAATCTCCCCAACCTATTCCTCTCGTTGATGTAATCTCTCTTCCTGGCGTAAATAATCTGCTTCCTAACCCTATCAGCACCGTGACTCTTACATAAACAGTAGCTACCTTTGACCCCAATCCCACATACAGAACAAACGTAATTTTTATTTCCTTGCCTGATGTAATAAGAATGGGTACCTCAATATATACCAACGCATGGTTTCTGACATTGAATTGGCTTCCCCATGAGTATATATCTGCACAGATTCATGGTTATACACCTATCATATCATTTGTCTAAAAGGCAAATCACATCTCCACTGGTGAGTCATAGCTGTCATCGCTATTTATAGCTGATACGTAATAGATTGTAATTGTGTAGTTAAAAAATAGATAACAGTCAAAGCTGTCATCGCTATTGATAGATTAGCAGTCAGGGTTAATAGTTGATACGCAATAGATCATGGCTTATGCGTAGTAATTGTCAAGCTGAAAATTGCAACTACTGATAACCCAAACATTATAAACACTATCTCAGGGTCTTTCTGATCCTCTGACGGTGTATAAAACTGACTTATTGTTGGCCTCGGTATTGGGTCAAGTTTCTTTCCATAAACAAGGAAGTATTTGTGCATGGCAGATTCAACATCCTTAAATGTTTGAATTGAATGCCCCTCTTTACGCTGTTCATCATTAATAAAATCTAATCTTAACATCCTAGTTCGGGCCCATTGTGACTGGGCTGTTTCGAGTTGTTCTTTATGTTGCTTTATTATGTCTTTTCTGCTCCTCTCCTCTTATACTAGAAAATAAAAAAATTACTCCCCGAAAAAGCTAGAGCATTAACAATAGCTCCATCGACCATCATCGCAATTGATGCCATGCTATGTTTATAAAATCTTCAAATGTTTAATTACTTCATTATGTCTTCTGGGATAAGCCCTTGTTTGATGAGCATATTTTTTGTTGCCATTGCCAATCCAATATCAAGAATCATCATACCGATATCATAACCATTTAAATCTAGCTTGGGTGGTGTGGCTTTAGTAATCATTTTAGCTATACGGGCATAGCCAATGGCCAAGCCGCTGACCACCGCTGAATGATACGTTGCGTTTACAAACATTTTACTGTCTGTAACTGGAGTAGTCATGCTTTTATAAATTACATGAGGGCTTAACTCTAATTGAACAATGGCTTGTTGTGATTGTGCAGCTGTAGTAACAACCCCTAGTACATAGGGAGCCCAAGTTTTAATCGGACTATGTTCAATATTGTGTATTAGTTTTGCCTTCCTCGCTAGCGCACCCTTCCTACCTGCTGCGACTTTTTGAGGATTCTTAGTCATTCTGGCTTGTTGTTGTGGTTGTTATAGTCGGGCACAAAATTATAATATGGGTGAAAACATCCCGATAATGACTATGTAAAATATCTAGAATAAACGCTCTTTTTCCACAACCTGTTTGCCCGCCGATGATAGCGCAGTGCGGTTCTTTAGGTAATGGATTATTAATAGATCGCTTGCACGAATCTTCCATTCTGTATATTAAGTCCATAATCACGTACAAATATATGTTTAATTTACCAGCCGCTTCGAAGAGCTTTGTTATCTGTATAGTAATACCCTCACTGGCATTTTCTATTCTCCGCCCACTGCCTTGTTGTTGGTCATCGTATGTGGTTCGCATGTCAAGCCATAGCGCATACTTCGTGGTAAGGAATTCAGCCATCGATACATCCCCGAGAGACTTTCACGACGGCGTTAACTTCTGGGCTTTGTTTTATAGAAGGGAGTTTTTTAATCTCATCCCACTGTTGAAATGCTCGCATGCCTTGACTATATACCGTATGTCCTCTATTAGACGCCGGCCTCTAATAGAAGCCGGGTCAATTGTTCAGTGCAAAAAATAGAAGCCAGGCCTCTAATAGACGACGGGTCGATCAATTGATACAATTAATGATCCCTTTTTGGGACCTAAATTTGTGGTCATAGTGAAATGGGGGTATTAATAGACTCCAATAGACGCCGGGCCTCTAATTGACGCCGGGTCAAAGGCTTGTCCAAAATAAATAGAAGCCTGGGCGTCTAACAGAGGAATACGGTAGTTGATTAGGCATACCCTCGATAGTCGATTCTACTTTTGTAATCTTGGGGTTGTAGAACTTCTCGGTATCTCTTGCAAATGCTTCAGAGGGGTCCTCAAACAACATCAAAATACCCTTCAACGATCTCCCTGGGACGTTTAGATTGATATTCCACGTCGTATCTCTTTTGTTCCTGGTGATCTTTCGGTGTCGAAGCACGCGATCGTACAAAATAGCTAAAGTTCCGGTATACTGGTTACGAATTTGTCTTGCTAATTCAGGATCTGTTATCATATCATACTCCAGTGAGATATTGTCAATAGAATTGCTACCATCTTCAGTAGCTTTGATTACTCTGCTGTAGTCATTAAAAGTGAGTTCGTATTCTAACCTATAGCCTAGGGATGCTTGATAAAAGGGCATGTGACTATCTAGTAATTCAAAGTCTAGCGAAATATAGAATCGGTTAACTAATGCATCAGCAACAGCCTTATCGGTATTATCACCACTGTCCGCACCTACACGCAGTCTCAATGTGTTCTGATTGCAAATATCTTGGTACTGTAAGTTATCCCGTGATTTAGCCGTTCTCCAGAGATCCATGTAACAGAAGTACACATCGCTGTCATCAATACTCAAAACCTCATTACCGCTAATTTTAATCGCGATTTTCTTAACAATCGCACGACCTATGTTCTGAACGAGCTCTCTGCTAGCGTCGGTAGAATTCAAACTAATTGTAAATGATAGTCTGGCAGTTCCTGGAACTAACACATCGTGTGCGCCGAGATTAGGAAAGCGAACCAGAAGTGTTTGATTCTGATCAATGGTACTCTGGTTATTAGTTATAGTTACAGACTGACGAATTGCTTTGACCCCTAATGGATCCTGAAGTCTACGTTGTGGGTTTAACTTGCATCCGTAATGCGAAGACATTGTTATATTGAAATTATGTAACCTGATGTTTAATATAAAAATGGATGATTTTAGTCTGAGATAACTTTGATAACCCGAGTACAATCGAAGAGGGTACTGATGAAACCAGCTTTATGAATCTTAACGATGAACTTTTGAAACCAGCCGTTGATGTTTATTACGATGCCTTAAAAGAAACTCCAATAGGTCGTGACTATTCAAAGTTTACGATAGATAGTAAAGTGAGTGAGTTAAAATTTTAAGTCACATCGGCAATATTGCAGCCATATCGTGACTATCAATAGTTAATCATAATACATATATTGAAACTTATATAAAAACCTGTCAACGAAGGACAGTAAAGTAACTAGACTTATCACAGAAAAAGATATGAAACTAGTACGGAATCATAAAAGAGAATAGCCAGAGCTCCAGGTAAGCTTTTGGTGTTGTGGGTATTTTACCCATGCATTTTAAAATCATTGGGTATCAGTAATTCTATCTGGGTATTCTAATTTCTGTTACCCACTAATTTTTACACATGTGGGCATTTAAGTTAAATATTTAAAAACACTATTCATCTAGTCCCTGCAAACTGGTGTCGTGTGGGTTCAAGAGCTTTATAGGGCTCAAAAATACCATGATACTTCCACAAGAAAGTGTGATGGCAAATGATCATGATGTAACTGTCATCGTGGAGTTTGGCAAGGTTGACGGAATGCCCGTTTATAATTTCAAAATAAGTTGCTGATTTGCTAATCGAATACACAGGGTTACTTCACAATATTTTGATGATACGCACAAGTTTTATTTTTGTAGCGTATCTGTAATGTTCGTTGCATATTTGATACGCTTGGATTTATTTTACTGCGTATTTCTGCGTATTTTACGCAGATGCGCAGCTTATCTGGAGCTCTGATAGCACTATACATAACAATACAAGATAAAAACGGGCTAGAGATCGTCAGCAACTGAAGGTAGACCACCATACTGGGGACCATGGGGACTTACAGTACCTTTGCTACCTGCATGGACATCATCCCTTCAGCAACTGGCGATTGTATGCAAAGTTAGCCACAAGTAAAAATACAAATATTCTACGTTTAAAATAGTAGTAGGCAGAAATATTCTTTGAATGACATGGACTTACGATATCCTATCAGGGGGACAATAATTTTACACTACGTCAACCCCCTTTGAGGATACGGCCAGCAACAAACTCAGAAATAATTTCATTCTACCAATTTTATAAAGTCATTCATTTTATACAATACATATTATCAAAATTTATTGAACAATTCTATCTCTTTTAAAAACCCAATAACTAAATGAGAATTAATATTATAAAAAAGATCCTTGAGAGATGATGATTTGAAATATTTATCCCTTGTGATGGCAAAATCAATACAGTCAAGCAGGACATGCTTGACCGTGATTCTCTCATCACAAGGAATACAAAATGGAGGATCTTCACCTTTCAACAAATATTCGTGAGTATATCTACTATGGCCAATACGACATCGTTTTAAAATGACCTCTTCAAATCTGGACTGACAACCCAAGTAGGTGTAACCAATATTTGGTTTAATTTCATGTAATTTATTGATACCTACTTGGGTGTCCCACTTCTTTTGCATCAGATCATGGATGTAAGATGTAATTATAGGTTTATAATCACTGTATGGGATAAGAAGTGGTGTCACAGATTTGTTGAGTCCTGCTTTAGCAGCAGAATCGGCCATTGTGTTACCAGTGATACCAACATGGCTTGGTAACCAACAAAAGACGATGTCGTACTGGCCAGTAGCAAGATCATTATATAGTTCTATAATTTCACGCAAAAGTGGATGTTCACAAGATATATTTTTAATTGCCTGAAGACAGGAAAGTGAATCAGAAAAGATAATGAACCATTTATGTTTAGATTGAGTATTTATATATTTTAGAGCAGTTAATATTGCCTGTGATTCTGCTGAAAAAATGGAACTGTCATTCGGTAATCTAGATGATATGGTTCTGGATCCAATGACAGTGGTGCTGGCAACAGCGTCACCATCCTTGGATCCATCTGTAAATATGGACTTGTAAGTATTAAAGTGTTCCTTAATTCATTATATTGTTGTTGATAAATTAGTTGATTTGTTTCAGATTTTTTTAATTTGGTTAATGTGAGATCGACCTCTGGCCTTACCATTTGCCAAGGAGGTGATGAAAACAGTTGAAAGGGAGCTATATCTTGCAGTTTAATATTAGCGGCAGACATGGCAGACTGGATTCTGATTCCAAGTGGTGGAACAAGAGACGATTTTTTATTATAAATATCTTGGTCAAGAGGATTAAAGATGCAATTAAAAGCTGGATTTGACTGATTAGAATATGATTTAGTGACATATTGTAAAGATAATTTCAGATGGCGTTGTTTAAGAGAAGGTTCATCAGCTTCTACATACAGACTGTGAATTGGACACGTCCTAAAGGCTCCAAGGCAAAGCCTCAGGCCTTGATGATGGATAGAATCCAGTTTTTTAAAGTTACTTTTGCAGGCTCCACCATAGACGATGGAGCCATAATCAAGTTTTGAACGGATCAATGACCTGTACAAGTGTAAGAGGGTTGTTTGATCCCCTCCATACTTAGAATTAGAAACTACTTTCAACACATTGAGTGCCTTCAGGCATTTGGCATTTAGGTAATTAATATGCGGAAGGAAAGTTAAATGACTAACAAAAATAAGTCCCAAGAACTTGGCCTCTTTTACAACTTTGATAGGGGTGCCATCTAAAAATAGTTCAGGGTCCTTATGCGCCTATATTTTGTGCAGAAATGTATAGTTAGTTTTTGATTTGGAAAATTTAAACCTGTTTTCAAGGGACCATTTATGAATTTTATTGAGACAGATTTGTAACTGCCTCTCTATTGTATGCATATTTTTTCGTCGACAAGAAACATAAAAATCATCCACGAAAAGTGATCCATCTACTGAATCACTTAAAACCTTTGAAAGACTATTTATTTTTATACTAAATAAAGTGACAGACAAAATACTGCCTTGTGGGACACCCTGATCCTGATGATAATGATCAGACAGGGTAGAACCCATGCGGACCTGAAATTGTCTGTCAGTTAAGAACTTGGATATAAATTCAGGCAAACGGGCTCTCAATCCAAAATCATGTAAATCCTTTAAAATTCCGTGTTTCCACGTTGTGTCATATGCTTTTTCTAAATCGAAAAAGATAGACACTGTATGCTGGTTATTTACAATTGCATTTTTGACAAATGATTCTAACCATACTAAATGGTCAATGGTACTTCGATTCTTTCGTGAATATTTGTAATTACATTATTTGATTCCAAGTACCATGTTAATCTATTGTTGACCATGCGTTCCATGGTTTGGCAAATGCAGCTGGTCAGTGAAATTGGTCTATAATTTGAGGGATCACTGTGATCCCGTCCAGGTTTCGGTATGGGTATAACTATGGCATCACACCAGGAAGAAGGAAACTTACCTGATGTCCATACGAGGGGTGTTCATTAAAGATTTCCCCTGACCCACTTCCGATGGACCTAGTGGAATGAAACTTGGCATAGGTATTAGTCTTTCTCCACATAGGAACCACCAAGAGTTACACACTTCTCCCATCATTTTATGCAACTATGGAGACCTCGCTTGTAAAAGCCCTCATTTTGCGTCTCAAACCAGGACTTGACTTCAGAAATCAGTGTTTCATCATCTGTGAAACATTTTCCCTTCAAAAATGACTTCATTGTTGGAAAGAGGTGGAAGTCAGATGGTGCAAGGTCAGGAGAGTAAGGAGGATGTGGAAGAATTTCATAGCCACAGGACCGCGCTTCTGTCTGGGCAACATGAGAGTTGTGTACTGGAGCATTGTCGGACCCTTGGTCAGCATGTCACGCCTCTCAAGCTTGATAGCGTCCCGCAATTTCTGCAGCAGTGAAGCATAATAAGCTCCTGTAATTGTGGTACCCTTTGCCAAGAAATCCATCATCACTACTCGGTGCTGTTCCCAAAACACCGTGAGCATGACCTTGCCTGCAGAGGGTTGGACACGTGCCTTCTTTGGGGGTGGTGACTCCACATGCTTCCATTGCATCGACTGAACTTTAGTCTAAGGATCATAGTGATGGACCCATGTTTCATCCTGTGTGATAAGTCTGTCAAAAAAGTTTGCCTGGTTTTTGGGGCACATGTCCAAAAGATCCTTTGAGCAATTGACTCAGTCCTGCTTTTGGAAAGGTGTGAGCAACCTGGGAATCCATCGTGCAGACACCTTATGCATGTTCAAATCGTCATGGATGATTTTTTCCACAGACCCTACACTGATCTTGATATCTTGTGCAAACTGGCGAACAGTTATACGTCAAGCCAAAATGGCGGTCTCCACTTGATGGATAGTGTCCTCATCAATGGCTGAATGGGGGCGACCAGGAATGGCAGCTGTTTCCACAGATGTCCGACCACACTTGAACTGGCGATGCCAGTGTTTAACAACGTCATATCATGGGGCATCTTCCCCAAAAGTTGCTTTCATTTCATCGAAAGTTTCTTTTGGTGTGCGACCTTTCAAATATAAAAACCTAATCACTGCTCGGTATTCTACTGGCTCCATTGTCACACCCTACTCGATCATAACACCTGTAAAAGTGGTAAGATTAATAGTTCGGTGCTGCAAATTCAGACATAACCCATAGATACATGTATCATTACACATGTGAAATTTCAACCAAATATGATAACCCTAAGTGGTTTAGGGGAAATCTTTAATGAACACCCCTCGTATATCATCAAAAGTTAACAAAAGGGTTTCCAAACACGGTTCTGGTAAGTGCTTCAGGAGTTGATAGTGTACATTATCTGCTCCTGTAGCAGTATCATGAGCTTGTCCAAGAGCTGTATGAAGTTCATGGATCGAAAATAATTCATTATAATCTTCCCCATTATCTGATTTAAAATTTATAGTTTTCTTTTCCTGCTGTTTTTGAAATTTTTGGAATTGAGGGACATAATTTGAGGAAGAAGAATGTTTTGCTGACGTTTCACTGAGTTTATTTGTAATATCCGATTTATTACTTAATAGGTCATCCCCATTCTTAAGAATGTGGATGCTACATTTAGAACCCTTACCTTTAATTTTCTGTATCATGTTCCATACCTTGGACATGGGCGTTCCTGAGTTTATTTTGGAAACATAATGTTGCTAAGATTGGCGTTTATTTTGTATAAATGTACGCCTGGCTTTAGCATTTAAGATTTTATATTTATTCAAATTATGGACCATGGGATGGCGATGGAAATAGTGTTCAGCCTTTTTCTGTGCCTTCGGATGTGTGGAATTGTAGAGGACTTAGGAATACATTCATCTGCTATTTTGTTTAATTCATCAGAAAATAATTGTACAGGATCAGTCGCGTCAATAAACAAGTCAGGTTTTAATTTATTGGATGCAAGCATTTCAAACAGAGGCCAGTTGGCCTTAGTGAAGTTCCATCTTGTTGAAGGAGGAACATCTGAAGGTAAGACGGGTTTTTAAATGGTTGGGAAATAATCACTGCCACAGAGGTCTTAGTGGACGGACCATTCAAATTTGTTTAATAAATCAGAATCTGTAACTACTAAATCCAGAGCAGAGTAGGTACCTGTACCGGGATGTAGATATGTGTTTGAACCATCGTTATAGATACATAAGTCATTGTTGGAAATGAAATCTTCCAAAAGTTTCCCCTTATTATTTGTCTGAACACTACCCCAAAGTGGATTGTGCCCATTTAGATCACCCATAATAATACAGGGCTTGGGAAGTTGATCATAGGGAGCTTGAAGTTCAGACTGACGAAGAGAAGAAGATGGTTGAATATATAGTGAGCACAATGTAAAAACAGTGTGCAAAGTTACACTGATTGCAACAGCCTGAAGGGGAGTAGTAAGTTGAACGGGGCTATGGATGATGCCGTGTTTCATTAGAATTGAAGAACCTCCAATGGCTTTAACACCAAGAGGTGCAAAGACATTGTAAGAGGTATAACCTCTAATATCAAATTTGTCAGTATCCTTATAATATGTTTCCTGTAAACAAATGACAGATGGCTTAAAACCCTGAATTAAGAGTTGTAACTCATTGTAATTATTCCTAAGTCCTCTACAGTTCCATTGAATTAAGTTTGATGAGTGAGTCATGGTGGCTCAATTAGTGATCTCTCACGTGAACGTGAGGAAGAAGAACTCCAACGGCTACTGTCTGACGATGGAGTCACCTCCATGTCTAAAGCACTAAAGGAGTTGTTGAGAGACACTTCTGAAGAAGAAGGGGTGCTGAGTGAAAGATTTCTATTTAACTTTTTTCTTTGTTTTTTTGATAATGTTCGGTCCAGAACATCTGGTTCTTTAGGAGAAGTGTAAGACGTAGTCTGTGTCTCTGTCTGAACACTAACGGGTGGAGATGCGGATTGACTGTCAGATATATTAATGTTAGTGAAAGACGCAGTTTCAACTGGTTGAAGAGAAGTGACCCATGTCAAATCAGTCTGACATTGAACAGATGATGAGGTTGTAATAGGCTTTGCCACAGCAGCAGAGTAATGCAGAGTTGAAGAAGATCTTGACTGATTGACAAGCTTCCTAGTATCTGCAAAAGATATGTTTTTTTCAAACTTCATTTTCAGAATTTGGGTTTCGGTTTGATAAATAGGGCAGGATTTGGAAGAGGCCATGTGTTGGCCATCACAGTTGGAGCACTTCAGGTCTAGACTACAGTCCGTATTCTCATGGTTGCCACCACAACGATGACAAACAATGGGGCGAGTACAAGTTTTTGAACCATGTCCAAACTTTTGACACTTGTAGCATCTCAGCGGATTGGGGGCATACACCTCCACTCCGATGTTGACATAACCAGCTTTAATCAAATTTGGAATCGATGGATGGTCAAAAGTGAACAGATATGTGTTCATTTGAACAATATTTGATTTTTCATCCTTTCGCGTGAAAGGTTTGACTGATTGAACTCCTTGATTTTGAAGTTCTGAAACAATGTCGGCTTATGACATATCCGACAGTGAATGTGTCCTGTCACACTGGGTAATTGATAATTAATTGATAGACTGCTGCTTTCTCACACATTCTACCAAAAGAGATCCACTGTGCACATGTGTCACATTTTTTACATCCCCGCAATAGCCATGAACAGCTTAAGATATAGCGAAAGGGTTCAGTTTAATTGGTTCATGATCTGCAGCTTCAATCACAAGGAATCAAGCCCAGGAATCAACCTGTGTATCAGTCTCAGACGAACTTGTATCTAAATGTCTTCGTTTAGAACCAGAATGATTTTGAGCCAAGGTGAAAGAAAATGATTCAGCAGCCCTGCTCCCCACCCACCAAGGAGTGTCAACAAGTACAGTGTTAAATTGCATCGGGTCTCCAGGATGCAAACACAAGGGATACAGGGCTGTTATACGCCAGCGAATATAACACAAATAGCAATATTTGTATACCAAATTAAATGCCAGGCTGGTTCTGCCCATGACAAGAAATTGGATACATATTGAATTTGGAGGTCAACAACACCAGATTGGCCCATGACCCACCACCTTCTGGGCTAGGACTCTAAATAATGCAAAATAATTTGGACATGAATGTTTTCCATACACAGGGCATGGCGTGACCAGCCGATTGATAGAACCGGACCCATTCTGCCACCCGTCTAGGTGAAGTTAGGGTTGAAGTGGTGTGTTGGGCAAAAGGAACACCGGTTCCTGATTCCAGTGCCCTCAACCACCGGACTCCCTTCCTCCACCGACACAGGGGCACAACCCACTGCAAACAAGTTGCCAAATTTGGTCGCCTTTTACGACCAGCATTGGGTTGCTGTGGAAACATTCTGCCCCGGTTCCACACGGTTGAAGAGCTATTAGCGTTACCCAGCACTCACCACGGAGAGGCTGCTCTTCACGAGTGCCTAGATAGTAAAGGAATATTGGTATTGATCTTATGAATTCTCGCACTCGTAAGCCCCTAGATTTGTCCATGATAGCCAGTAAACATGGCATCAACATTGTTCGTAATGAATTAGGTTTTGTAGACTACTCACGAGAAAAAACTTTCTGCGAAGACTACTAAGGTTCTTAAGACTGTGCGTGCTGAACTCGGTGTCATAGATAAAGATAATTTGGAAGAAAGCTCGAAGCTGGCATCAGACGGACTCAGAGAAATCTTGGATACTTACTACGATAATTCCACGTTACAGGTATCAGGCCTTGACAAGGCAATGCAAACAATGCGGGTAGAACTCATCAATAATATAGCCAAGCTATCTGAACTCGACAAGCATATAGCTTATGAGAAAACAAAACTTGAACAGGTGGGTGATGAATTCTGTAGACGCTGCCTTTACAGAAAGATTGCATAACTTAGAAGACGAAAGATCAGCCCGCCTTGAAGCTGCTTCGAGTAATAGAAAGGCACTTCGTTCACAAATCAGTCAAATTCGAGAAACTATCGATCAAGTCCTCAACGATGATACCATTCTGGCCGATAACATTAAAACATTGTTCAGAGAACAGGGATAACCATTGTCAGTATTTTAACCGCATTGGGATTTATTATATCGACTTTGACTCTCGTGTTAACCGGTGGCAGCGGACCACCCACACCATCTAGTGATACAAATGATGTAAAAGAATGGATAAAAAAGCATTTGAAAGCATTTGGAGAAGCACTTGGAAAGCTAGCTGGGAAAGCCGCAACTGCACTTCCAGGTAAAATAAGGAGTATTGTTTCCTGGCTCTTGAATTTATTAGCTAAGACCGCCACTTGGCTTAGTCAAAACTTGTGGGCACTGATTGTAGCAATTGCTGGGCTGTTATACTTATCTGTTAAAGACTATTTATCCAAATCAGTTCATTAAGAACTATTTATCCAAATCATGAGTAAACCAGCCGTGACTCCACCTACTATAAGCGCTGTTTTTTCATCGATATGTTGTGTATTTTTGTCTGTAATATGTGGTGGCACTTGTGGTTGTGCGTCTGTAGATGCGTCAGAAGATATCTGTGGCTTGACTAATAGCATCCACCACATTTGCGACAAACTGTTTTTGCGCATCAAGCGCCGCCCCAGAACCAATTATTCCGGTTCGTGTTTGCGTCTGTGCACCAAGAATTGCCCATACATAAGTTCTTATTGATTCATTAACTCTTACAACTCCTGGGCTATTAAAATTATTTTCTGTTTTATCATTAAGAAATTCATTCCAAGCGTTTGTGGTATCGTTTAGTTGCACAAATTTTTGTAACAATATAAGCTAAACCTATCTTAAAGCTCATAAGATCTCCTCACCAATCGTTACTCGAAAGTTCCCAGCCATGATTAAGATTATGCAATCTTACAAAAAGATTGTTTTTCTGTAACAACTTAAATGGATCGAATGGTTGATGAGTTTTTTAACTAAATCATCGCTTTTTTCTTTAACAGTTTTTTGTCCACTGAACGGAACACCTAGACCATGGTTAAGTCCTTTAATACGCCAATCTTTACTCGTAGAAATATTAAATTCCTGACAAATATGCCCATACACGAACCTGTTGTACGGATTATTTGTGGAATTCCATGCTCTATCCTGCGGTAATGGGGCACTAATTTCTTAAGGTATACGTCTTATCTGATAGTACACGTGAAATAATAAAACAGACTTATTTAGTTCAAATCCTGGGGCATTAAGAGATACACCATATCCTGTTGTGGCACATCATATGGCAAAGTTTAACTGGTTCTGCCAAAATTACATTGGATTGTGGAATCAATCATGCACCATTTTATCACTAGTTGCCGTGACCCTGTATTTTTCAAAGATATCAGGGAATTTAACAAAAATATTAGCACCAGAAGCATTTACTTAAATCGACTGATTCGTAATGTATGTTGAATTCATATTTGTGCAACCACAACAAAACACAAATATATAAGATAAATGATTTATTATATTGGCACAGAAACGGGGGCTGGCTAGGTCGCAGGCATGGAATTAAAGGGTCGATGACCCTTATGTTAGAAGAGAAGGAGGAACTATGTTATAAATGGATGTCCTGAGGTCATGCCGACCTGGACTGAGGGATCTGCCGGGCCTGGGGTCTTGTGACCCAGACTATCCCATGTTTTTGGTGTCCTGAGGTCATGCCGACCTGGACTGAGGGATCTGCCGGACCTGGGGTCTCGTGAACGGGACTATCCCTATATGGTGTCCTCTCCTATGAATTTGGGGCAGTAGAGGCCGACAAGTGTAATAAATGATAAGTCAAGGCGACAGAACCAGCCCCAAGGTGATGGTCGGGGATGGAAGGTGGCAACTTTGACAACCAGTATGAAAACAAGGCAGAGAATGAGGTAGAGACATGGACTGAGGGATCTGATGGTCCTGGGGTCTCGTGACCCGGACTATCCCATGTTTTTGGTGTCCTGGGGTCATGCCGACCCGGACTGAGGGATCTGCCGGTCCTGGCCGGGGTCTCGTGACCCGGACTATCCCATGTTTTTGGTGTCCTGGGGTCATGCCGACCCGGACTGAGGGATGTGCCGGTCCTGGCCGGGGTCTCGTGACTATCCCGTGATATGGTGTCCTCTCCTATGAATTGGGGGCAGTAAAGCCAAATGAGGTTGAGAATCGACCGAGAGCCCCCAAGAATAAGAAATATAAGTATGTTTTAATATATAAGGTACATGAAGACATAGCATAAATGAAATATGATCAGTTAGTATATCACATTATATGAGACTAGACAAAGCGTTGTCACTGTAAGCAAGCCGTCCCTGATGGTGAACAAAGTATACACAGCCGTCACAAGTCTAACACAACATCATGAGCGTGGTTATAAGTATGTTTAAATATATACAGGTACATGAAGACATAAGCATAAATGAAATATAATCAGTTAGTATATCACATTATATGAGACTAGACAAAGCGTTGTGACTGTAAGCAAGTCGTCCCTGATGGTGAATGAAGTAAACACGGCCGCCAAGATTGTAACACTACATCATAAGCATGGGGTTCAATTACTATGTTATACACATGGCTAGTTGTGCTCTTTGTAGGGCTATTTCAGGTGTCCGTATATATCGATTGTAACAATCCGAGTTCCATCTGTCGAGTGTTTTAATCAGATGGTCCTCCACTTTAGCGCTAGCTGCGGATGTGGCGGCCCCGATCTGGAAAGAGTGGCCAGAGTAGTCAGTGGAACGCAGACCTGCGTGTCTAAGTATTATGGTAAGCCAGGACAAGAACTGTGCCCTAGATACAGGACGTCCAGCAGCATCGACGAACAAAGCTTTAGCATAGACTTATAGGGGCAGACATAATTCTTAGTAGCGTGAATAGGTATGTCTATCCCATGTCTGAAAGGGTCTGTTTTAGATGCTTTTAGGTGTAAGATGAACCTTTGTCGATCCGTGTCTACTGAGATATTCCTTATGCACAAGTTCGTTTCTTGATCAAAATCAGTACTACACGTAAATTCTCCACAACGTAGGAATCCGAAGAAAGCCATAGAACACATACATTCCATAAGCATGTCGTGGTAAGGTCCCAGAATATTAGCACGTAATTTGCACACAAGTTTAGTGAGAATGGAGAGGGTGATGGGCAGCCTCTTGTTGCTGCTGTCAGGACCCTGCAGTTTTTTGTAGCCTCGCAGGAGAGTTTGTAATTAGTCATGGATCCTGAGGCAGAGCTGTCGAAAACACTGGGAACTCCTGCTTCAAGGAAGGCAAATCTAAGGCCGGCAAGATATGTTTTGACTGTCGCATATCTGAGGTGAAGTGTGCTGAAGCAGAAGGCAATAAAATATTGGAGAAGCTGTTCCGTAAGGGGAATAGACCGTGTGTCATGGCACATGTTTGTAATGATGTTAAAGCTGATAAGGAAGCTCACGTAACAGCTTAATCCAGTGATGCTCTGGTGTTTTGGCCGATAGCAACAGACCACATGTTGTATAGGTGAGCGTTTAACACCACATTACCGCTGAGCTCTGGTGTTTTGGCCGATAGCATTGTTAGTACATTCAAATGGTTGAGATGGGACTGATGAAAGTTTGGGGTCAAATCCTTGACGAAGGCCCATATTAACAAACTCTGTGAACACTGAATCTGGATGCCTTGCTAGCTCATGAGCCATAACATTAACATCGATGGGGGTGAGAGTTGCGAGTCACTGGTGAGAAATGTTGAAGTTTGAGCAATGTTGTTGGCTGTTTCCCCTTACATTGAAGACACAAGTAAAGGAATGGGCAATTTGACTTTGAACAGCGAAACTCGTTAAAATTGTTACAAAGTTCACGACCCTCATGACGAACACATGGCCATCAGATGATGGGATATTCTTGGGTTTGTTTTGATTGTGGCGTCGTCTGTGGGCAGGATAATCTGATTTGGCAACATTTGGACAATTGTCAGTGGCATGAGCGACGCTGTGGCAGAGGGAACATGCTCAACCCCGCAGTCCGGATGTGCAAATGCTTAACAATCTCAAATATCGTTCCCCCCAATCAACTGGTGTACCTGCTTCTGCATAGGCTGCGATTCTACGAGCAAACATGACATGATAGTTGTAAAAAGCAAACTTCGTTGATGTTTATCCAGTTGTACTCTGAGGGTGTAATTTGAACCACACAGTATATTTCTATAAATGTCAAACGCCTCCATGAATTCCCTCAGGTTTAACTGCCGGTTGAGACAAGAGGAGGATGAACCATTGCGAGGTTCACCTATATCTTGATCTTGAAGCAAGAGTGCAAGATTTATATATTCACCTTTTTGAATTTTCTTCACCAGGGCGGCAGGAACTGAATCGATGTAATATAGGGAATTCGATGAAACGGCTTCGCTGGCACTCCCCCTCAGACAAAAACTTGATGTAGATACGGTAGTGGTAAGGTTAACAGGTTGACTACCGGGCTGTGCCATTCGCTGAAGGCATGAATGCACTGAATGCACGAGTTCTTTAAGTTCATCGAATTCATGTCGAGGGACACTGGCGGAAGGGGAAGTCACATTTGTTGGTGCATTGCGCATGTCCATCAAACCAACAGTGGGAATGGTGTCGTAACTGGGATCACTGTCACATTCCCTGTCTGGGGCAGAAATCGTATTCCTGGTAACCGTATCCAACGATTGGGAAATGTTAGGTTGATCTTGAATCTGTGGGACACCAGTGTCTGGCTGTATCACGACCGTTTCCTGTGAGATTTGGTCTGGTGACGTCACGGTGGCTGACACTCGTCTCGTGTTGATTCCCCGTCTGTTATTCAAATTCTCCTGGTAGAGTTGGTAGATCGTTTTACGAGACCATGAGCTGGGCACGACCATTCCAAAGTCCGCTAACTTCTGCCGAAGTTGAGCAACTGTCAAATATGGAGTCGTGTTGTCGAGTCGTGACCTGGCTGTGTTGGCAACATGGCGACTGGGGTTAGAGGTTGAGGTCAAAGGTAAAGATTTGCCATGGCTACGTGTAATCTGACCGCTGGATGTTGCATCTGGCTGTTGATCCATAGTTCAAAGGTAGCACGGCGGCGTGGAAGAATTTAGGATGCAGGATGGCGCACATGTGCAAAGATTTTTTATGGAATTTACGATGGTCTCTCAACTTTGACAACCAGCATGAAAATAAGGCAGAGAATGAGGTAGAGACATGCGCAGAATAAAGTAAATCATGATGCATGATGGGATATGTTTACCACGAATATGGGGTACGGCAAGGAAAATGCAGTAAGGCAATGACACGCATAATGGTAGAATAAGGTATGGACGGCATAATGTTAAGAATATGTGTTGAGATCTGGACGGTAACATTGCAGTGAGTACATGTAATATGTAGAGAGTACCTGTTATGGCTGCACAAACAAAAATATTAAATTTACATTATAAGTTATGATATAGTATCTTTGTATATTTAATATGTATGTTACACTCCTGGGAATAACAAATGATCTGTCTATTCAACTGCTTCATACTATCGATAACTCGGCTGGTCAACTTGAAGTTGCTATCTGCGATGTAACATATTACCCGTGGTGGACCAATATAAGTGCTGCGAGAAGAAATAATCAGATATTTATAAACAGAAAACAATACATTATACCTGATGGGTATTACAGCGTATGCTCACTCAATGATGAAATTTTTAAGCCTAATGGAGTTAGTCTCACACAAAATGAGTCGAATGGGATGCTGATTTTTAACGCTGGAGAAGATGAAGTACTTCTTGCCCTGAAGATAGCAGAAACACTTTGACTTAATATTGGAGGAGTAATAATATTATCACCCAACGAAACAGTGCAGGGAATTAAATTGCCCGATTTAGTTCCCTATAAAGAGTTGTGCATCCATCTTGATCAGATCAGTACAACGGATAATACTGTAAACAGGGAATGTTTTGCAACCGTTTTATTATTCGCGAACGAGACTCAATCGCAAAAAATTAAAAACGCATAAATAAGTATAAATAATACATACATACTTTATTCATTGCAACATGTCATCAAATGTTGAAATCATCAACCAGAACCACAAGTTACTCAATAAGTTAAAAACAAAAATGAATGCAGAATGGTCACACAATACATCACAAATGACAGTGTAAACAGACCAATTAGTGTCACTGTTACCTCACAGTAATCCTGCCTTCTTCCAACCTCGCTTGATTGCGTCAGTGTCCTTTGCAATTTTGTCCACACAGGAAACAAGCCATCTTGCGTGACGAACTTTCATTAAAATCCTTCTTATATAGTTTGCATTCAAACTCACAGTCATGAGACTGAGTTGAGTCAATAAAAGTATTTGATAATTGGTCGCAATCCCTTCCGGTCAACTTTCCGGCCAACTCAGATTAACTAGCTTCGGAGAGAAGCTGTCTATTGTTTGGTAATCGAGGGGTCATCTCAACACGGCAACTTGCAAAAATATCTCATGGCAGTATTGTCTTTGGTGTGGTATTCGCAATATTTTAACGGCGCAGAAATAAAGCTGTTTACAGTATTCAACTCTGCTTAGAGCTATTTCAGTCAAAGATGAAAAATACAATAGCGGTAGACGGAATCTTTCTAATCATTACAATATAAAAAAGTAAAGCGGGGTATTATTTCAAAATTTCTGTATTAGATGTAACACACCAACCTGTACATATAGGTTACTTGAGTGTAACACTCCATATTATAAATAATGGTTGATTCATTAGGCCCTGGATGGCATAACCTTAGACAATGTAATACAATTGCGCTTTCCGATCTTGGCGACACAGAAGGATTCGGTAAACCCAGTACCGATGGCAAGTTATACGCTTTACACTTACAAGATAATGTATACAAGCGGAAAGAAGTTACATTCACAGGTAATCTAGGAGACTTAAATGATGTCGACGTTAGTAGACTCAATAAAAACACTTCATACAATCTTACTCGCAACGATGATAATAAATGGACTATGGTAGAAGCAAAAATCGAGTGGCTACTGAACATCGTCATTACCCCACCATATGCGATGATATGCACTAAGATAATAAATAGTGGGATCGTACTCGGGACTTATATCCCATCAAAACAAAAAAGTGTGTTAGTCTCTCCCCTGCCAGAAAACCCAGGTCATATGTTATTGAGTCATGCAGCAGTAAAAAATGTTAGTTTAAGTTTGTTTACTGAATTCAATGATATAAAATATAACTTGAATGCTATACCTGATCTTTCTACCATTATTATTGAAGTCTTGTTTGGAGATGCATCGGTAGATGCTTTTGAAATATTACCAGGTCTATCGAATAAATGGCTTAAGAAACACAAGCGTCGACGTTGCAGTATTATTTATATGGGAGTATCACCCGTTGCAACCCTTGAGGGGGTCCAAGTTATTAAAGGTGATAGTATTTCTCTTCTAAGATATTTATGCTGTATAATATACATTTAATAAGGTTGATGTATACTCTCAAAACATTGAAGCAAGACCAATTAAAGACTTTCATATGATATAATAATGTACACTATGGGTTTATATCCCGTGCTCGATGAAGCATCTGAAAAGATGGATACTGTTGATGGATTTCAATTACATCAAATAAGCGACATAAAACATCAAATAGAGAAGGAGAGGGAGTTGAGACTTGGATTGTATAAAAAGTATCGCAGAGCTGTGAATGCTCTCGACAGAGTTGACACTGCGCTTGTAACAGCTGGCATGGGACTCGGTGTAGCCGGTGTTGGTTTATTATCAACTATAATTGCTACGCCTATCGTACTTGGCATGGAAGTAGCCGCCGGAGTCTCAGGACTGGCAGGAATACCGTATTTTCTTGAGTATAGTGTCCATCCGTGTATAATGCCCACCCTCTAGCTGGTTCAATATTTTGGAAAAAAAGAAATTTGAATATTATGCGCAGAAAAAATTTACACCGTACCCCTTAGCGAAGTCCGGCAAACGAACGGGTGATGAGAAACTTGGTTAGTACAAATTCGAAATTTGAGATAAAAAATCACCAGACATGTTGATTTACTGTTTAAATTGTATTTTTTGTTCAGCTAGGCATTGTTTTATATCCAGGGATTAAGATTACCATGTGTATTTTCTCGTAAACTAAGCCGGACACAGCAATCAGCTGTACACACGTTTTCTTGGAATCTACCGGTGATTCAGTCAAGACACACCCAATGATATAACTTTACAGTATTTTAATGCAAGGATCGGCAAAAGTTGTATCTGAAACTATTTTTTTATCAGGAATAATATATTCCAATTTATTGTTAATTTTGATGCAGCTTTTACTAAACATATTTAAAATAATAATAACCCTAAGCGAAGCAGCTGATCGTTATTGCCGGGTATTATTTTTTACATGGAACCAGTCTGACCAGTCACCGTCAAGGCTCCCGTGCACGCGATCGCATGATCGCCTGATCGCGAGAATAACGTGTTGACATAGAATCGTCCAACAAAAACAAATATGACTTTTAACGAATCAAAGTATGGCATTTATGATATATGTATCCATTCTCTGTCAACTAAAGTTCATTTCAAGGTGTCAATAGCGGTAATCTGACTGTGGTTGCTGTTAATAAAGGTGAGTTGTGTGATCTTCCAATCGCTTCACACACGATTTCGCCGAAATTAATTAAAAAAATATTAAAAGGAATTTTGAATAAAATTAATGAAATAAGTTACAAACATAAGTCCAGATATACAAAGAACACTTTTTATAGCCAGACAGTGTAATAACATGAATAATTTCGGACTTCAGTATGGATTTGTTGACATGGTATTTCCGGTGTTACGTGCTTCCATGGGGAAAAAACATCAAAATCATTAATTGTGTATAATGCGCACCCCCTTCTACACAGCTGTGTTTTTTGGAAAAAAAAGTGCGCACTATACTGAAGAAAATACGGTAGCGATAAAATTTATTTCTCGTAAGTTGCAAAAGAAAGCATTAAAACATGATAATATTCGGATACTCGCCGAAGCAAAGTTGTACAGCATTAAGGATCATATTTCAACAGCACTGGCTGATTGTAAGATATCCGAGGAGGAGTTTCTTTTAGTGTTGTCAGAACTCACCAAATACAATACAATGAAGCAGGAAATTTGTTCAAATTATCAGTGGTATGAGGGAAGACGAGAAAAAAAAGTTCATAGAACAGGGGAGACAACAAGCTCGTCAATTATTCCGTATCAAAACCAAGGGACTGGTTGGCCATTAAAAATAGATTGTTTCCTATCGTTGGATCACATTTAAATGAATTCTTACATAAGTATATAATAATGGAGAATTACAAGCCAATCAAATGGCGAGAATTACCACAGGGTATATATCATATCAGTGATGTCAAACCAACCAAATACGGTCATCAATTGTTTCTTTCCAATTTCGAAAAAGAGTATATAGTCTGGTCTCCTAGTAATATGAACGAAGAACCTAGTAAAAATGTTGAATATCACTTTGTTCAAATAATGGTATGCGTATGAGTAAAAATAATAGAGAATATTTTCTTACAATATAGTTTAATCTCATGACGATCATTGAATCGCATCATCGTTTTGACAAAAAATTCCATCTGTAGTAGCAGTATAGGTATATAAATCTGGCTTCAGTGGGGGTTGCGGCAGAATCACCATTACCTATACTGCTCACCAACTCGATGTTCTCACTTTCTAATGAGCCCCATACACTGACCCCTTGCATATAGGAACATGCAGTTAATCATAATCAATGTTACATGTGTCTATAACCCATGCAGCATGCAGTTTGGTGGAGCTGTCTTATGTGAAAGGCTTCTTAGTCTGTCCTTTCCTAGACCTGTTGCAGCAATGTGTATGGTTCCACAATACAGTAGGAAGTGCCAGTCTGTTATTAAAAGCATTTGCTAACACAGCATTAGAAACTGGCACTTAGTAGTCCTTGCCAAACTGCTTAAGGTATCATAAGGACTAGTAGAAATTTCGCCCTCTTTGAGGGTTTGTCTTTATGTTGTCATTATAAGGACTAGTGGACTAAAACTGTTATTTTCTATTACCACCTGGAAGGCCAGTCATCAACTCAAGTCACAAAAATGACAAAACTGGTGAAACAATAAGAACATCTCAGAACTAGATCTTGAACAAGTCCTCCGATGCTGTCCTAGCTACCGATTTGGCACAACTTTTGTCTGATTGAACATTTAATTCCAAAGGCTACTTTAGCCATGAAATGTATATGTCTAGAATCACCATCACTACCACTTTATGCTGACCTGGCACATAGTGCTTCTTGTAGAAATCTAGTTGTGTGGTAAAGACTTGTATTTCTCGCCTTTCAAGGGACATGCTCAGTCCCAGCAAAGTCATGTATATTCACCATGTTGTATATATTTGTTAGGTTCTTATATACAGTGGTCCCTCGCTACAACGCTACCAATGGGGTCCAAACAATTTGTGGGCGTTATAGACGATGAGCCGTTTAACCAAGGCCGAGGCGGGGGAGCGCGCTCGGCCAATCTCACGATCTTCGCCTTGTCTCGCACATTGCAATGATACAGGTTCTTTAAGGTTCATAGTGTAAAAATAAAGATATTTCCATTGTGTTTTCGCCGTTTGTTATTATTTACAAGCCTTAACTGTCACATTCAACGTGATAGTAGTCTACTTACATGTAAATATCGATCGATAATGGTAGTAAAAGACGCTATGAGTGAAGGGCCAATCACAATTCATTATACAAGCACGGAGTGTTTCAGTGGCGTTGATTGGTCATGTTGCTTAAAATACGGAAAACGAGAGTTTTGACCAGCACTAGAATTTATTACATGTGCGCATTCACACACATTCATACAAATATAGATACACACATTTAAACAGAAATATATACATTATCAAAACAAAAATTAGATACACATTCATACAGAAATATATACATTTATATTGCATTTGATACACATTCATACAACAACATTCAATAGATAAGATAAAAACATGTCAGGTTTATACATTGTATGTGTGAGTTATTATTTAAAGTCACAGCGGCAATATTTCAGCCATATCGTGACTTGAACAAGGTATAGCTTATACAAAAAAAAACTGTCGTCAAAGGACAGTACAACAACTAGCAAGATATCACAGATTATAACTTTAAAACTAGTTTTAGAACAATAAAATGATTGGATTATGACAGACGACACATCATAAAAACAGGCTATTGATCATCAATAACTAAAGGTAGGCCACCATACCAGGGTCCAAGGGGGCTTACAGTACTTTTGCTACCTGCATGGACCCCGGCAGGTTTTACACCAACCCTTCAGTTATTGGTGAGTGTGGAGAATTTAGCCAAAATTAAAATAAACAATCATTCTACGATTAAAAACCTGGCATATATGAATTACTTTGAATGAAGTGGGCTGACACACCCTCTCAGGGGGACAATAATTTTACGCTACTTCAACCCCCATCAAGGGTACAACCACTAACAATCTCAGTTCATAATTATATAGTACCAATTTATAAAATATATAACTTTCTACATCAAAATTTATTAAGCAATTCAATTTCTTTTAAAAAATCAATGATTAAATGAGAGTTTATGTTAAAAAGATCCTTGAGTGATGAAACTTTGAAATAGTTATCCCTTGTGATGGAAAAATCAATACAGTCAAGCAGGACATGCTTGACTGTGATCCTTTCATCACAAGGGATGCAGAAGGGAGGATCTTCACCTTTTAAAATATATTCCTGAGTGTAACGGGAATGGCCAATACGACATCGTCTTAAAATGACCTCTTCAAATCTGGACTGACAACCCAAGTAGGTATAACCGATATTTGCTTTTATTGCATGTAATTTATTTATACCTACTTGAGTGTCCCACTTCTTCTGCATTAGGTCTCTGATGTAACATCTAATAACAGGTTTATAATCACTGTATGGTAGAAGAAGTGGTGTCACAGATTTGCTGAGTGCTGCTTTTGCAGCAGCATCAGCCATTGTATTACCAACAATTCCAACATGGCTCGGCAACCAACAAAAGACGATGTCCTATTGGGCAGTGGCGAGAACATTATACAATTCTAAAATATCAAGAAGCAGTGGATGATCTGAAGAACAATTATGTATGGCCTGAAGGCATGACAATGAATCAGAAAAGATTATGAACTGTGGAGATGATTGGTTTTGAATGTATTCCAATGCTATAAGAATAGCATTGGCCTCAGCCGTAAAAATAGAACTATTACCAGGAATTCGTGAAGACACTCTTTTAGATCCAATGACAGTGGCACTTGAAACTTTGCCACCGTCCTTTGAACCATCGGTAAAAATAGAGCGATGAGAATCAAATTTTGACCTTAATTGGGCATATTCTTGTTGATATACCAATGGGTTTGTGTCAGATTTCTTTAGGGTAGTTAGTGTTAGGTCTACCTCTGGTTTAACTAGTTGCCAAGGAGGTGTAGACAGTAGCCGGGTAGGTGAGATAATAGAAAGATCAATATTAGCTGCTGTAATATGTGGCTGAATTCTGAATCCTAGTGGAGGAACAAGTTTTGGTTTTGATTGAAATAATGTGGCATACATGGGATTAAACACACACTCATATGCTGGATTCGAAGGATTTGAGTACAATTTAGTCACATATTGTAACAAAAGTTTGATTCGACGTTGTTTTAGAGATGGCTCATCGGCCTCTACATATAAGCTATCGACTGGTGATGTTCGAAAGGCACCAAGACAAAGTCTCAGGCCTTGATGATGTACTGAATCTAATAATTTTAAGTTGCTTTTACAGGCCCCACCATAAATGATGGAGCCATAATCGAGTTTGGAACGGATAAGAGAACGATATAAATGAAGGAGAGTTGTCTGATCCCCTCCCCATTTTGAATGAGAAACGACTTTCAACAAGTCAATTGCCTTCAGACATTTAGTCTTCAGATATTTGATATGTGGTAAAAATGTTAGATGATTATCGAATATAATACCCAAGAACTTGGCTTCCTTAACAACTTTAATAGGAAAACCAGCCAAAAATAGTTCAGGGTCTTTATGCGGCTTATATTTGCGGCAAAAATGGATACAGTTTGTTTTGACTTTGGAGAACTTAAACCCATTCTCTAGACACCATTTCTGTATTTTATTGAGGCATAATTGTAGCTGTCTCTCAATAGTGTGCATATTTTTACCACGACGAGATATATTAAAATCATCTACGAAAAGTGATCCATCCACTGCATCATTTAAAACTTTTGAAAGACTATTGATTTTAATACTAAATAGAGTAACTGACAAAATACTTCCTTGTGGGACACCCTGCTCCTGATTATAATGGTCAGACAGGGTTGAACCCACTCGGACTTGAAATTGCCTGCCGGTTAAAAACTGTGATATAAAATGTGGTAAGCGGCCTCTCAGACCAAACTCGTGTAAATCTTTTAAAATGCGATGTTTCCAGGTAGTGTCGTAAGCTTTCTCAAGATCGAAAAATATTGACACTGCATGTTGTTTGTTAACAATAGCATTTTTCACAAACGATTCCAATCGTACTAAATGATCAATAGTACTACGATTTTTGCGGAAACCACATTGAATATTTGTTAGTAGGTTATTGGTTTCTAAGAACCAAACTAAACGATTATTTACCATTCGCTCCATGGTTTTACAGACACAACTGGTTAAAGATATAGGACGGTAATTTGATGGATCTGTATGATCCCGACCAGGTTTTGGGATAGGGACTACAATGGCATTATGCCAAGAAGGAGGAAAATTCCCCGACGTCCATATTTGGTCAAATATATCTAAAAGTGTTTCTAGACATGATATAGGCAAATGTTTTAGGAGCTGATAGTGAATATTATCAGCACCAGCCGCTGTATCATGAGCTTGCCCTAGGGCTGTAAGTAGCTCATGGAAGGAAAACACTTCATTATAGTCCTCCCCGTTATCAGAGTTAAAATTAACAGTTTTCTTTTCCTGTTGTTTCTGATATTTTATGAATTCAGGGACATAATTAGACGATGATGAATGTTTTGCCAATGTTTCACCAAGTTTATTGGCAATGTCTGATTTATCAGTTAATAACTGATCACCTTCCTTCAGATGGTGAACAGAAGACTTTGATCCTTTGCCTTTAATTTTTTGTATCATGTTCCATACTTTGGATATAGGAGTACGTGAATTTATCCTGGAGACGTAGTTCCTCCAAGATTGACGCTTATTTTGTTTGTAAGCCCGCCTGGCTTTTGCATTTGTAATTTTTACTTGATCTAAATTATGAGCTGTGGGATGTCGGCGGAAGAACTTTTCCGCTTTCTTCCTACACTTCCGTGCCTGTTTACATTCGTAGGTAAACCATGGTTTGCGAATATGAGGATTTGCAGAGGACTTAGGGATTGCCTCATCAGCTATTGCATGGAGCTGATCGGAAAACAATTGAATCGGATCTTCAACATTCTGAAAATGATGAGGGATTAATTTTGCAGTACACAATGTTTCATACAATGACCAATTGGCCTTTGTAAAATTCCACCTGGATGTGGAGGTTTCAGGATTCGGGTTCACAGATTTAAGAATGGTGGGAAAGTGATCGCTTCCGCAGAGGTCATCATGGACAAGCCATTCAAACTCGTTAAATAGATTTGAATCTGTGAGAGACAGATCAAGTGCTGAGTATGTTCCAGTGGCAGGATGTAAATAGGTGTTCGAATCATCATTACATATACACAAATTATTATCAGAAATGAATTCCTCAAGTATTTTCCCTTTATTGTTTGTGGTAACACTTCCCCACAGGGGGTTGTGTCCATTCAGATCCCCCACAATGATACATGGCTTGGGGAGCTGATCATATAGATTTTGAAGATCAGATTGTCGAAGCAAAGTAGATGGAGGAATATACAAGGAACACAGAGTAAAGACAATGTTCAAAGTTAAACGAACAGCAACAGCTTGAAGATTTGAATTGAGAGCAACAGGGCTGTGAATCACGCCCTGTCTAACCAAGATAGACGACCCTCCAGTTGCTTTGTCACCTGGGGGGGAATAAGAATGATGACAGTTATACTGCCTAATATCAAATTTATCTGTACTTTTAAGGTATGTCTCCTGTAGACATAGAGCAGACGGTTTGAGATCCTGTATCAATAATTGAAGGTCATTAAAATTATTCCTAAGTCCTCTACAATTCCATTGGAGTATAGTAGGTGAATGACTCATGGTGGTTCAATAGGCGACCTCTCACGTGAACGTGAGGGTTGAGAACTCCCATCAGTATGCTGTGAGGATGGAGTTACTTCCATATCCAGAGCACTGTAAGAGTTGTGGATAGGCACCTCTGAAAGGTCGAGATTCCTGGATGATTTATTTCTTTATGACTTTTTCTTTTCATTTTTTTTCCGATGGACAGATTCAGTTGCAGGTCGTTCAAGTACTAAGTCAGGAGGAGTCTGACTCTCTGCCGTAGACGTTGTAGGTGGTGCTAATGTAGGAGCATGAGATTTGTCAAGCTCGATATCAGTTGTAGTTGCCACGGGTCGATCAGATTTGACCCAAGTCAATTCCGTCTGACACGAGACAGAAGAAGATTGAACTGGCTTAGAGATAGCAGCAGAGTAGTTAAGGGTTGATTGATGTGGTGACTGAGATTGAAAGAGTTGTCTAGCCTCTCCAAAGGTGACGTTTTTTTCACATTTTATTTTCAGTATTTTTGATTCATTTTGCCATACAGGGCAGAGTTTAGAGGATGCCATATGTTTTCCATCACAGTTTACACATTTGAGTGTTTGCTGGCAATCAGTACTGTCATGGTTGTCACCACAACGTTGGCAAACAACGGAGCGAGTACATGATTTAGAGCCATGGCCAAAATGTTGACACCTAAAGCACCGGAGTGGATTGGGGACATACACCTCCACTCCGATGTTGACATAACCAGCTTTGATTGACTGAGGTAATGAAGATCTACAAAATGTGAATAGGTAGGTGTTAGTCTTTTCAATAGTTGAATCGTCCTTCTTTCTTGTGAAACGTTTCACAGAAGACACACCTTGATTTTCCAATTCATCTGCTATTTCTTGTTCTGACATGTCGGACAAGGAACGAGTCCTGTCACGAACAATGCCTCTGCAAGAGTTGAGTGTACGGTGTTCAGTAACAACAACCTCAACATTGGCAAATGTACTTACTGATAATAGATTGAGGGATTGTTGTTTTCTGACACATTCAACAAGAAGGTAGCCAGAACGAAGTCGGGTCACATTTTTAACATCACCACAATAGCCATGGATTGCCTTAGAAATGGCAAAGGGATTAAGTTTGATAGGTTGATGATCTTTAGCTTCGATCACGAGGAATCGAGCCCAGGAATCAAAATTTTGCAACAGCCTCATCAGATGAGCTTGATTCTAAATGTCGACGCTTTGAACCAGAATGATTGTGAGCCATGGTGAAATAAAAGTGTTTCAGCATACCTGTTCCCCACCCACCATGGAGTGTCAACAAGGACAGTGTTGTAGCGCATCGGATTTCCAGCATGCAAACACCAGGGATACAGGGATGCTATACTCCAGCAAATATGACTTGAATAGCTATATTTATCAACCAGATGTAGTGCCAGGCAGGTTCAGTCCATGACAAGAAACTGGAGACATAAAGAATACAGAGGTCAACATCACCAGATTGGCCCATGAGCCACCGCCTTCTGGCGTAAGACTCTAGGCAATTTATTCCATCAAAAATTGGTAATTCATACAAAGTATGCTTGGCCAAGTCCAAAATATACATTATAATACAACACAGGAGTGCATATACAATATTACCCACAGGGCCTGGCATGACCAGCCGATTGATAAGACCGGGCCCATCTTACCACCCGTCTAGGCGAAGTAAGGGTCGAAGTAGTGTGTTGGGCAAAGGAACACAGTTCCAGGAACCAGTGCCCTCAACTACCAGACTCCCGTCCTCCGCCGACACAGGGACGCAACCCACGGCAAACGGGCTGCCCACTTTGGTCGCCTCTTACGACCAGCAATGGGGTGCTGTGGAAATATTCTACCCCGGTTCCACACGGGGGAAGAGCGATTAGCGTTACCCAGCACTCACCATGAGGAGGTTGCTCTTCACGAGTGCCTTGTACATTGTAAATACAGTACACTGTTTTGTCCGATCGAATTGTTAGCTCTCATTTAAAATAATTCGTAATGCATTGCTGCTTCTTTGATTTAACAACATCCCTCCTCATCATATCCAAGAGGAGTTTTGCGAGCAGCAAGGTCGTGGTATTGAATGAGCTATTGGGGTTCTGTTGTATATATTGTATAGAAACTTCCAAACCGGCTACCGCTTCTTCCGCTGTACGTCGGGGGACACCGGGAGGCGGCTGTAGAGGTTCAGCATCTTCATCTTCATCATCATCATCATCATCATCATCGCTACTTGATCGGGCGTCCTCGATCAGCTGATCATCGGATTTGTTTTCTGAGGTCGGGAGGTCATTGTCGCATGTGGCCCAAAGTTCAACCGAAGTCGGATCGACCTCGAGGGCTTCTTCGCCGGCATAGTCTCTGTACTTAGCCACAGGCTAGGTTATGTCCCTTTCTGTGAAGCCTAGGAAATCGTCATCAAAGGCGCTGCCCAGTCCCTTTCTCCAGCAATTGTCGATGGTGCTTGTTGTAATTTGACTCCATGCGTAATGCGTTGTGAAGATTACGTCCTTCATCGTGACCGTCTTTATGTAGACTGTTGGGGGCATAGCCGAATCAAGCAAATTGGTGATAAGTTTCCTCTTGCAGTGTGATTTAAATGCCTTTATTATACCTTGATCCAAGGGCTGTATTATTGACGTTGTGTTTTTCGGCAGGAGAAGGGCCTTGATTTTGCCGCCGTGTGAAGACAACTTTGAGGCAGGGGGGTGGGCTGGGCAGTTATCCAAAAGCAGGATTGCTTTTTCTTTGAGTTTTTGTTGTCTCGGGTAATGTCGTACGGCGGGGATGAAATTCTTAAAAAAACAGTCTTTGAAGATGTATGCCGTCATCCACGCATTCTTGGAACTTTGGTAGACCACTGGCAACGTAGATAGGTTCACGTGGTGGAGGGCGCGGGGGTTCTTCGCTGTTCCTATAACAAGTGGCTTCAACTTATGATGTCCGGTCTTGTTACAAGCAAGGAGCACTGTAACACGTTGCTTGGCCTTCTTGAACCCTGTCTTCTGCCTGGGGTCATTTTTCTCGGCGAGAGTCTTGTCTGGGAGCATCCGATAGTACAGGCCGGTCTCATCTGCGTTGTATATCTGCTCATCTTGCAGGCCTTCCGCGTCAATGATGTCTCGGAGTATCAGATTCAACATTGGCAGATTTAGATTCCCCGCTGACGGTGATGGACTTGATCCCGTGACGTCGCTGGAACCTCCACAACCAGCCATCACTTGCCTTGAAGGTGTCGTCGTCCCCGTTTATCTGCCTCGACATCTTCTGGGCCTGGACCTTAAGTTTTTCACCCGAAAAGGGAATACCTTCGTGTCTGGATTGCGTGAACCACTCGAACAAGGCCTTGTCCAGAGTGGTGTCGTCGGCTCCACGGATCCTCTTCGTCTGCGGTCCTTTGCTGTCGTGGCATTCGGCGGCGGCTGACTGAAGTTTTTCTTCATTCTTTATCCAACCCCTGATGGTCCCCGCTGGAACGCCGGACTGGCGGCTCACACTGGCCTGTGAAGCGCCATCTCTAACTTTCTTCACGACGTCTAGCTTTTCTTGCACTGTGTACGCTTTCCTCATGTTGAAATTGGAATGCCCTTGATCTGATAAATTCACTTTATATACAGTAACGTATGTCAAGCCAGTTTAATTGGTTTGATACGGTTACTTGATCCGAATCAAAAGGAATGACCGTCGTGTTGTGACAGTAACTAATGTGAGTTGACAGAGTCGCCTCAAATTGGATTGCCCAGTAGTAACCTAGGCGCTTTATCGAAGAGCCCAATAGCGAGGGATCACTGTATATATATGTTTGATGTTCATGTTAATAAATCTGTGTATATTGTACTAGTCATCTCTTGTTCTACCTGGCAAAACTACCCCCTTTTGTCAGAACATGATGGTACTATGGTACATGTAATAGTAATTTCATTCAACGTAATAGTGGAGTAGTTTTTCCTACTTTAGTAAACTGAACACCAAGTAGCATGAGTAGGTTCAAGCTGGTCAAAGAAAATGAAGCTATTTAGTTTTATCTTGAAATTATTATGACAAGACATTTTATTTGTTTGTTTTTTAACGCCACACTCAGCAATATTCCAGCTATATGGTGCCGGTCTGTAAATACTTGAGTCTGGACTAGACAATCCAGTGATTGACATCATGAGCCTTGTTCTATGCAGTTGAGTTGCGATGACATGCATCAATCATATCAGTGAGTCTGACAACCCGATCCCAGGCCTCTTACAAGCATGGGTTGCTGAAGATAAACTCCAACCTGCATTTGATATTACCATAATAACTTGAGTTATATACTGGTAATCATCTAGTCAGCATAAATGCTGTAAATTGTGTACGTATTTAACAGTATTTAGTTTCATAGAATGATGTCTGGATATACATCACAGCAGGTTTAGGTTGTGTTACCACTGAAGTCAGTGATGAAATATAGTATCACATTCAACATGTAGACCAAGCCAAGGACTGTCACATATTTTTAAATGTATACTCATAATCATTAATACAATCATTTTCAAAAGATATATACAATATGTACACTTTATTTATGTGATCAACAGATAACCTAACATGAAATTAATACAACCTGTGAACATATAGTTCTTAAAAATAGCACAATACCACACGGTTGTCAGTGTTCTTTTCTGTTTGTCATAACCATCTGATTGTTAATGAAGTGGTAAGTGCATATTCATTTCTTCTAAAAATTTTTATCAAAAACACTTTTATTTTCAAAACATGTATATATGAGAATTCATATAGTTTCGTATGTGCAGAGACATTAATATTCCTGCATGCAATTCTATTAGCTTCCCTACTTATTTCACAATTAATATTAAGCTTTATGTATGTTGCTATTTTTATTTGTCAAAATTCCATTTTCTATTCCTGTACATTCCAAATTTACATAATACTTATGTTTGCCATTTCTGAATACTTTCCAATTCCATTTTCATTTCCTGTACGTTCGAAATTTTTGGAAAACTTTACATGTGTTTGCACCCTTTTTATTATTGCTTTGTATCTATGTATTTCACGCATATATAACCTGTAGATGCTCATCACTGTCCTGTGTTTTAAATGTACTAAATATCATATTTCATATTTTTAGTTTTGCTGTTATAAACAATCCCATAATTCTCTCTGTATTTCATGCATGCGCAGTCATGCGGAAGTGACCTTCTTTTCATCAACCACTTCCTTTCCTTTGTTCTCTGGCACTGTTGTCTCTTGCTTCGATCGTTCCTGCATTACAGTATGTGTTAATGAATCAAAGTACTTGACAGATACAAATATGGCATCCAAATCTTCTGCCTCACCTCGAGGTGCCAAGAAAGGCAGCAAAAGGTCCGCACATTCAACTTCGACCTCTAACCAAGACAGTTATGGCAGCCAACCAATTCGAGTTTTGACTTTGCCACAACTATGTTCGTCACCCTACCTCACTGCTGACGATTCGAGAAGGAAATTAGCCGACCTAGGCTTTCGAATTCCATCTTCATGGGTTAGGAAGGCTCTGTTACAAATATATCAAAAGAACGTGTTACAACTCACAACCAGCTCGTCTACAGTGACGTCATCAACATCAGCTCAAACCAGTGCCTTAACTGAGACAAGACAGCAAAGCAGAATTTCCACCACTGCGACGTGAAAGACAACGTGTTGTCTCACACCCAGAGTATTCAACAGCAAACCACTGTACCCCAGAATCATCAACAGGTAAACATGTGAACTTGACAGCACTGCTTTTACCAAATCAAGAATCAGGGGAACATAGGATTACAGAATTCAATGGACTGACATTCCTGTTGAAGGAGGACAAGGGGTTGAATAGGGATTTGACACTCAGTGAATTTCTCAAAGCCTTCAGAGTCTACAAGGACATTTATTGTGAATACCACCCCCAAAAGAGAGAACAGCTGGATGCACATGAAACTACGGTCATGGCGGTGCTCTTTGACGGATTCTGCCACTATGAGTACCATAAGATGTGTGCTGCTAGAGTTGCAGTGCATGCAGCCCGAGGTCAACCCGTTGACTGGGGCAAGCGAGATCGGGATATCTATAGTTTGTGTACTGCTGGCAAGCGCTGCAGGACTTGTTCTATTTGTGATAGTGTGACACATGATGCTCGAATGTGCCCAATTTGTCTCATGAACAAAGTTGTGGATATTCTGGCTGACGTCCTATGCAACAAGGTCTAACAGCATGGACAGACAGGACACAAAACACAGATGACTCTAGGGGGAGATTACGAGTTCAATTAAATGGCCAGGAGGTGTGTAACAACTTCAATGAGGATGGCTGCACTAGAGTGAGATGTCAGTACCTTCATGTCTGCTTGACATGCCTATCTTCAAGCCATTCCAACAGAGGGGTAAGAATGCTTCCCAATGACTTCCAGAGCCTCCTGTGATGCCTTGCATGACTGATATGGAGCCTCCCATTCGTAGTTGACGACTCATTCCCATAAATGTGAACATTCTTGAGCAAGAGCTGACTTTTCATCCTAAACACCAGTTCTGCGACTATCTTATCAACAGAGTTCGCTATGGCTTTCATCCCTCAATGTCCACAGTCAGTACCTGACGCTACAGTTGAATGTAGGAACAATTTAAGTGCCCGATCCGAACCGCAAGTTGTCGTGGAAGCAGTTTTGAAAGAAGTGGCCTCTGATTATGTGATAGGACCTTTTGCAACCCCACATTATGAAACCTACAGGATTAATCCATTAGGCGTGGCAGAAGGCAAATACAGTCATAATAAACGACTCATACTTGATTTATCGGCTCTCCATGATATACCAGATATAGACAGCATCAATGACTTGATTGACAAGGAATATTGCTGCCTCTCTTATGTGTCAATCAATGATGCTATTGCAGAGATCGTCAGGGTCAGAGTGTCTGCCAAGATGTGTAAAGCTGACATTAAGGGCGCTTTCAAGTAAGTACCTATTAATTAAGTTTTGGCCTTTCTTTGGGTTTAAGTGGGAAGCACCTAGCGCCTAGCTTTTGGTTGCCGTTCCAGTCCGAAAATCTTCAACACTTTATTTCAGGCCATCTGTTGGATCCTTGAACACAATTACAACATACAGTTCACACTCCACCTGTTGGACGACTTCCTTACAATTGACCACTGAAATTACCCAGCAGAACTTACCTTGGCATCCCTCACCTTGGCAACCCTCAAGCAGGTCTTTTAAGAGCTCAGCATTCCCCTATCACCACTTAAGACTATTGGCCAGAACTAGAATACCACGGCATCATATTGAACTTTGACACAATGACAGCCAGACTGCCTGCCGACAAAGTGCTGCGCATTGGTTCAATATTGTCAACTTTTTCAAGTCGGAAGAAAGTCACCAAAAGGGAGCTACTGTGACTCCTAGGACATTTGAATTATCCTGGCAGAGTGATTCGTCCAGGTTGTTCTTTCATTGGGAGCCTGATTGAGCTATCAAAAGCTGCATCACCATATATCCCTTTCCAAAGACTGTTGGCTAGACCTCAACATGTGGTTCTTGTTCATTCACAACTGAATGGGGTATCATTCTTCCATGACATGTCCAATTCAGCAATTGACATGGAACTTTATACTGACACTGCAGCTGACACTGCAGGGGTTACTGTAAAGGACAGTGGTTTCGTGAGAAATGATCAGCCGATCTGTCTCTCGGACTAACTAGCAAACATTCTATTCCTTCATGGAACTCTACCCCATTGTAATCGCAGCCTACCAGTGGGGACACCTTTGGGCACGGAAGCGCATCATGTTTCACTGTGACAACCAAGCAACTGTGTGTATATTAGGAAGGGTCGATAAAAGTGCCACCATATAATGGTGCTGATGCCTAAATTAACCTGGTTAGCTGCTAAAGGAAATTACATCATACTTGCTCAACATACACTTGGGATGTATAATAACTTTGCCAATGCTCTTTCTCGTTCACAGATGGACCGATTCAGAGCACTGGCACCAGATGCAGCATCGAGCCCCACACCTTGCCCCCCAGCCTCTCCGATGTTGTGGTACTAAACAAGCATCTTGACACCCTGTGTCTGCCATCGCACAGCGTACCAGATCCATGGGTTTGCAGTGCTACTTGAACTTTCTCATTCAGGACGACATGTTGAATACCACAAGTGTGCCACATCTCCCACCAGTGTTGGAATATCTTTCGTATATGTCATACTTTCTCACATATTGTTTTGGCATCCCTCATCTTCGATACGATACAGTGAAAACTTGCTTCGCAGGCATTCGATTTTCATACATGGAGAAGGGAATTGCTACTTTTTTTCGATGACATGCAAGCAGGTGGTTCTAAAAGGCTCCAAACATTTGAGGCTACAAGAAGATTCAATCACCACCACAGAAGAAGAGAATGTCCATCACCTATACTTAATGACATAAACGGTAGCACAGCTGCGGCAAGGAATATTCGGCCCATTTAATGATTTAGTGATGGACAGTGTTTTTTGGTTTCCTCAGATGTGGGGAGTATACTGTAAACACAACTTTGACTCGTCTGTGCACATATGCCAAAGAGACCTTTACATGGACACTGAGAGGAACAGATGTGTACTTACTTGTAAAGAAAGGCTTCTAAGACAGATCCTTTCTGGCTAGGAGTTGCGGCCTCCATCTATTATACCAAGAAAGTGTTCTGTCCTCACCAAAATCTGTGTCGACTTGTTGGTGTAAGGTGCCAGTGTGGAGCACTTGACCAGGATCCTCTGTTTACCAACTCGGACTTGCATCCTATATCTAGAACTACCTTTTTGTCCTGGCTAAACATTGTCCTTGATAGAGCTGGACTCACCTCCAGTCAGTACTCAGGACACTCCTTTCGGATTGGCACTGCCACTACTGCTGCTCATGTGATAATAGAGAACCACTTAATCAAGACTCTGGGTCGCTGGAGCTCAGATTGCTTCACTAGATACATTCAGACACCAGAAACTGTCATCCAACAAGCTCAAAGGTCCCTGTGCCAGATGTAACTGACAAAGGCAGGTTGTTCGATCCCACATTCAAATGCATGGTGTGTACGGATATTGTGGTGGTCATAGACTGTGTTAATTTATGTGGGAAGTCCAGAATACCTACTAGACGTATAGGACTACCCATCCTTGTGTGTGATCTGCATCACTTAGTCAGTCACATTTAATTCGATGCTTTTCTTGTGACAGATTTAACCCAAAAAATTAGTTTATTATACTACATTGTGTGAAGTCGCTTAATGAACCCAGTGGTGACGATTGTTATATCACTCCATGACATGCTTATCTATACTTCTATGACTTCACAACCCATTAGCCATAGGGTCACATGTCAAGAGGAGACTCGTGCTTCAAGTTTTGAGACAGATATTACGTAAGAAATTATAGTGTCGTCGTATAATAACCTAGTGCTCCTCACATGTCATACCAGATGGATCCACATCAAGGCCAGGTGATGATCTGGATATCCAGCATGTAGTGAGGGACCATACCTGTAACCCGCTATGTCTCTTGACACAGCAGATATGACTGTGTGCATTTATTGCCAATGAACATTCATTAATTTCACAAGCAAGAACTTACTCTGTGCAGTCACGTTCTTGAGCTCTATTCACCGCTCTGACTTTATCTCCATCTTGCATTGACCTCGGTGATTACCAATCCTGCTTATTTCTGTAGAATCATGCTGTAACCTTGGTGCAATGTTTTTTATACCTTTATCTGTTGTATGTTAAAGTTACATTATTACTATCCAGTCACTGTTATTTCACTTGTGCCGTAGTTTTTCTTCCCATTATGCACTTTGTTAGATGTCTCATGTGCATCATGTATTACTGTCGTCAACATGTATCTGGTAGTTACTTCTTCTGGTTTTTGGGTCATTTACGACAATGCTGCTGTCTGTTACTCAATTTTTTCAGGTTTCTTTTCATGTTGCAAAATATTATCATGGGGACTTCTTCCCTTTATTGAACTCTCCTGCCTTGTTTTATACCAGTGGTATCCTTACCTCCAAGCAGCCAATTCTCACATCCATTTGTATATCTTTGTGAGGCATCTGTCTATACACAATGTGATGTATTACATACTATTTTCTGTCTGCAGTGTCATGTATTACATTCTTCATTCTGTCTGCAGTGTAGACATTCTGTAGGTATGGTTTCCTCACACTCTGTTGTACGGCTTGTTTTCATGCATAATAATGTCATTATACCTATAATAATATCTTATTATCACCTGACTATTATTTGGGGGCTCTCGGTTGTTCCAACCTCACTTTGGCCCCCAATTCACCGACATAATCCTGCTGGCTTCGATTCTTCACCCTCGGATATTGTGTTAGATTCTTCACCCATAGGTGACCCATGCTGATTAAGTAATAATTATGTTAAGTATTAGAGTTATGACGATTAATCGATATGTATTCGAATCACGATCTCTAGGTATCCGATACGATATATCGATATGGTTTCTATGTATCGATACAATAACGATACATTTCATTGAATAAATTAATCTGTTCTGAAACAAAATATTTACTCGTAATACAACCGGAAACGCTGTCTCGTGGTCGCCGCCATGTTTGAGGTTGCTATGCAAGGTTTAATCTTGTCTAGTCTCGGTAGTTAAAGGGGCACTGATCTAACGCAATTCCCCGGGACTGGTTGTTGCCTTTGTTATTGTTTTTTCCCAGTGAGTACCCGGATGTATAGCAGAAATCTAGACTAGTTCGCGACCTCTGCTGCACCATTCGTAAGCGCATTAGTCACTTGTATGGGTAGTAATAAGGGCGTATGGTCACATTGATCAACAAAATGAAATACAGTTTTCGAGATAATAAGGAAATGTAGGTATCTTTGATAAAACACTTGCTTGGTAATTTTGCGATTTTCGTTTACACTATTTTTACTTGCAATACAAAGTAAATATTTCACCTGAGCAATGCTTTTATATAGTGTGTATATTTTTTTACTGTCAAAATGTGTAACATTTTCAAATTTATTCAACACCTAAATATTCAGTTATTTTACAAAGTGACTGAAAAACATTTCCATCTGTATTATTATGATAACAAATTCCAAACATTTTGATGTTTAATGTCATCACCAAGAGACTGAAACTGTTACGTTGAAAAGTACATTTCTTTGTTGTTTGGCTTCTAATCCTACATAATAATCAGTTGTGATGTTTGTAGGCCCTTTTGATCGTCTTAATCAATCTGGACAGATTTTTTAGTCAAAATGACTGAAATATTTACACATTTTATAAATTGCCTGAGAGAATCACCTTTTACAAATTGAAGGTAATATATACACGCTTACAAAGGAAAAGGCCTGTGAAAACAACGTCTATCGCGCATTGAAGAATTTCCCAACCAAGACGTAGAGGAACAAGGACGAATCGGTTCAATGCTACAGCAAATGAAGGAAAACAAAATGCAAATACCATAATTACAACCTACCAAATTTATGTGTATAAATTTTAGGCAGCTCCTTGTTAGAGGAATGTATCCATGAATATCCACACAAAGGAACAATATCCCACTCGTCTGCGGCTGTACAAAGAAACTGTTTTGATGTCACGTGTCTCTATAACAATCACATATTTTAAAAGCTATATATCGTTTTGGGATATTTTAACCCGTGTTCGTTTCTCAACTGATCACTTGGATTGTTTCAGGTGTTTCACATAGGTGTCAAGTCTCAAGGGTCAGCTGAGAAAGCCCACGTGACAACTATTTTCATAACGTCCACAGTTCCTAAAAAATCCATTGAGTGATAGAGAACAATGATCAATCAATCAACGTATAATCAGTTAACCCTTTGAACAAAGTATGTTGTTTTTACATCGGCACTTCATGCCATGATATGAGTGTATTCCCTTTGTTTTAGTAAACCTAGACATGTAAACACTCACTTTTGACATATCCACTGTGCAAGATAACAGTGATTAATCAATCAACGTATTTTCTGTTAATCCTTTGATGACTAGGAAAGATCCGTTGATTTACACACAAAAAGGAAATCAACTGATCATTCACCTCTTGCTGGTCTGCCACGTGCATATTACATAACACACATTTCACACATTTAGTAATCGTATTATCGACGCAATCCGAAATCCGAAAATACTTTCACTGCATGGATACTTTTTTTAGTATTAAACTATGACCATCTGGGGTATTTCCAAATGACGACATCCGATGAGCTCCGCCGTTCTTTTTGTCTGTTTGTTTAGGTTGAAGAAATTAATTAACATGCGCCCTTTGGCGAAATCTTTATAGATCACGGTTAACCAATCAGTGTTTATGCAAAAATGCTTAAAACAAATATTGCCTCCAGCCTCCAAGTTTATTTAGCTGTCCTTGCAGACGGTAGCCCAGTCTCTGGTCACGCTCAGTTGTGTTGCGTATCATCTGGGTACTCACGGGGGAAAAACAATAACAAAGGCAACAACCAGTCCGGGGAATTCTGTTAGATCAGTGCCCCTTTAAGATGGCGGCTCTTGGCGAGGCAAGCGATGTGTCAGAGTTTATAAAGACTCCGGCATCGTTTAAAAGTGCTGTGTGGAAGCATTTCCTTCTGTCGAGAGACAAAACAAAGGTGTCGTGCACTATTTGCAAAACCCTTTCAACATATAATGGCAACACAAGGAATATGGCAGCCGATATGAAGATAAGCCACGCCAGTGAAGATGTTCAAATTCACAAGAGGGCAAAACCTGATCCTCAAATTTCCAACTCGTCGTCGAAGAATTCTGTTTGTGAGGATATCATGAACATGTTTGGTCGTAAAGAGAAACTGCCTCCTAATAGGGAACGATCTAAGGCTATCACTAAGGCTCTTGCTCAGTTTATTGTCAAAGATCTCCAGCCATTTTCAATCGTTGATAGTGAAGGATTTGTGAATTTAATTGAAACTCTGGAGCCGAGGTACACACTTCCAAACAGAAAAACTTTATCAAAGAAAAAAATTTCAGAAATGTATGAGGAGACAAAGCAAGAAGTCATAGATAAACTCAGATAAAAGCAGTTTCGTTGACCACTGATGGGTGGACCAGCCGATCCACTGAGGGATACATTACAATCACAAGCCAACACAGTGAACTTTTGCAATCATCACTGAATACTTCTAGTAACAGTATTGTCAGTTGTGACACTTTGAGTGTTCTAAAGTTCAAGTTCTGTAAACTGAGGGTATGAAAATTGAGTTTCAGTTCCTCCACAAGTCCATTCCAAACTGTTCAATATAAGCTTGATTATATTTCTTGCTCAGGGACAAGCAAACTCAGCATAAATAGAAAATATGCTGATTTCAGTGTGATGAAAATTATTTGTGTTTTACCCAATCATGGTTTAATGGCCAAGAAATATTTATTTTCATATGTGTGCCAAATTACACTGTGTGCCAAATTGATTTTTATTTTGTATTTTCCTAATTAAAAGTTTCAAATAAAAAGTTTTTGAGATCTTTCTTTCATCTAACTTCTTGAATTTAAGAACAAAATTACATGGATTACACAAAACAAAACTGCAGAATTTAGTTTTTGTTAAAAACAGGCATGTTCAGCAGTAAATTGTGTATCGTGATACATATCGAATCGAAACGAATCGTAAAGCAAATATCGCGATATGTATCGTAATGGTTTCAATGTGCATCGTCACAACTCTATTAAGTATTGCTATTATTGCTTATTCAGATTGTTTATTTGTCGGATAAATATGTATTTAAGTGCAAATACATGACAACTTTCTTTTGTCAAACCAATATGAAACCGGTTGCAAATCTAGTTTCTCATGAATATTGATATATGCCCAAATATGGGCATTGCTTACATTTCTATGCATACACAAAGACACTATGTTCCTGCAATTGCATGTGCAAATATGACAGCACCTACGCACAAGATTCTTTTTAAAAGAATTTCTTCAAATTATGGCTATTGAAGCAGATAGTTGTTAGTATAAAAGACAACTGTAAGAAAACTATAAAACTCAATTTTAGCGCCGCGCTAAGTCTCCGACCAATGCTCGGTCACTTCCACCGACGGTGTCTGACTGTGCAAACAAAATGGTTCGGTTTCCTTGATCTATCAGCTGAATTTATATCATGTCCATACCATGTTGGAAGAGGAAGATCAGAGTGTTCGCCAAAGACGTTTTTGGTAACTGTTTGACCCTATGGTGAAGATGTGGAAATCAACGAACTCAAGTATGCATGCATTCAGTGACGGCTTCGAACGAAGGTCACCATCGAAATTAGAAAAGACAACGTGATGTACTCACAGCGTTTCACGCTAGAGATCAATTTGGGATGTTTTTGGCCACAAAAACAGAAGTCAGGCACACTTCCATGAATTTGAGTTTTCGAATGATTTGTATCAGAACTGTTCACTTAGAGCGATCTGGTTGTGCAATCGTGTATGTTCATTCATGAACAAACATCTTCAATGTCACAAAATACGTTTTGAAGGGGACACTGATGGCACAACCGGAGAATCCAATGTAAGCCTAGATGTCTGTCCAGAACTGACCTCATTTCATCACACTTAACCGTTTATATTAGATAAAATTGAAAGTCGTGAAAGTGGTCGGGTACGTCACACCAATAGGGACCCTCGATCTATTGGTAGTCGTACATTGCAAATGGATATAGCTCGATTATATGTCTGTAGCCACTCTACGCATAACTAATATAGAATGCAAAGGGAATTTGATGCATGTGACTATCTTATTTGGTTTAATGATGTTTTTCTAGCTTTCATGAGATCTTTTAGTTCTGTCTTGAAGTTGCGAAAGTGAATTATGTCTTGCGATTTTTTTTATCAATGAAAAAAGTAGTACCGATGTGACAGAGGTTACGGTTATCCAATCAAAAAGAATAAAATGAGGTCAACCTTGTATGCCACAGGTATGATGTACGGATTTAGTATCTAACCACCTGTATCTTCACCACGTGGGTAATGACACCCAATACTTCCATCATATCTCAATGACAACAAAGACAACCCGAACACATTAGGTAATTTCAGATAGTGGCATTTAATGGATGAATCTTCCTGACCAGACACCGAAACACATTGGTTAATTTCAGATAGTGGCATTTAATAGATGAATCTTCCCGACCAGACACCAGTAAACAAATTTAATAATACCTGTACGTTGAACAGAGTGCAAGGTGTCATTTTGAAAAGTCACATGCCATTACACAGTCAATAATGGGTGTGGCCACCCTGGTTCCTGATGCACACTTCACATCGAGCTCTCATTGACCTGACAGGTGTCTGTAATGTTGCCAGAGGCATTGCCTGCCATGCTTGCTGAACAAATTCCACGAGCTGATGCAGGTTGGCAGGCGGAAGATGGTTCTCGCGAACAAGTCGTCCCAAAATGTCCCAAACATGCTTATTTGGGGCAAGATCAGGGGAATATGCTGGCTACTGCATTCTCTGAATGCCTCTGAGAAAGTCAGTGACAACACATGCACAATGTGGCCTGGCATTATCTTCCTAAAAAATGGCATTGATTCCAATGGCGTTGAGAGACGTAGAGACAAAGGGCCCAACAACCTCATCCCTGTTTTGGATACCGGTCAGATTGCCATGAATATGATAAAGGGGGGTTCTGTGATGCAAACTGATGCCCCCACACCATGACTCACCCTCCGCCAAACCTGTCGCGTTCACAGACCATCACATCATGGAAACATTCACCTCGCCTTCTGAACACATGGATACAGCCATCTTGACACTGCAAACTGAATCGAGACTCAATCGAAAACAATACCTGTGACCAGTCCTGAGGATTCCAACGAAGATGGGCACGACACCATGCAAGACAGGCTGCTATGTGGTGTTGAAGAAGCATAGGAGGCTAACAGCACGATGTCCTGAAGCCATGCAATCGGACGTCCACGGTCAACAGCACTTTTGGATCTTCTCACCATGACGTCTCCAAAACATTGGACATTGACAAATTTCTGCTGCCTCAGCTCCTAAACCCTTGTGTGCAGTGGCTGCATAAGAATCATGTTGCGCACATGGATGGTTTTGTTTGAGTGGCAGGCACCATCATGTGACAATGGACATGTTTTTATTTGATAACATTTCTCTGTCACGTTTCTCTCTTATTTTGACTGTCTCCAAAACGCAACAAATTTTGGTTCCTACATGTCTTCAACTGCATACCTTACCACTGCAGTGTTGACTCTTGGACTGCACGACTGCCATGGAATGAAACCCAAAGACAAAAAGTTCTGAAGAAATGTTACCTGAATATGTCCAAATTAAATTCTGGTTTTGCTCACGACATAAGTATTATAACTGTCACTACAACTCTTTGATTGACTGTATTACACAAAACAAGGAATTACAGCTTGATAATGTAAGCTTGCCCCATTTGGGCATTTAGGCAGCTCTGAATATCTCTGAAGTCTTCATTGAACGAAAAAGGTTAAAGTGAGTGGGTATGGATTTAAGCCGCTTGGAGTAATATTCCACAGTATCATGGCAAGGAAAACCAGAAATGGGCTTCACACATAGTACCCACATAGAGAAATGAACCTGGCCTTCAGTGTGACAAGGGAACACTTTAACCACTCAGCTACCCCACCGCCCTAATAGGGTTAATAAACTTAATGGTAAATTTTGGGGGTAAAATTTTCAAGTACGTTCCTAATTTATATCAATGATTTTTATGATCCAAATTAATTTTTTTCAGCTACCAGACTTCAACACTGAGAAATCTCGACTAGATGGACTCCAGAACCTGACCATGACAATACTGAAGGTAAATAGCTGTGCATTACATATGTAATTATTAAACTGATCCTATCTCACACTTTGCATTTCTTCTTCTTCGATCCTATGTGGAAACATGCTTGAACCATGTTTCCAGCTAAAATAAAAACATTTACCCGAATACACCTCAGCATCTCAATGGTTACATCAAGCAGCCAGGCCAATCACGTGCCCTGTACACGTCAAGCCATTCTCTTTCTCATTGCCACTGTGTGTTAACGTGTTTGACATCTAAGACTTGTTTTGTCCTGTTGCCAAGTTCTGTGATTAAATACACAGCCTACAAACAGCGGCCGGCATGCAAAGAATGCCGATGCACATATTCAACATCGGACCCTCAACTTCTTTTGTTGTGATTGTCGCGGGCAGTGTTTGTTTAACTCATGTTGTGCAGAGTGCCATGCTTTGCCAAATTCTGCCTTGCACATCTATACACAAAGAAAAAAAGTTAAGCACACCCCTATTTCTGAACCATGACAAATGGCAAAAAGCATGGCATTGGATGACTGACCACAGGAGCTGGGTGATACCAATGTCATCGGATAGAACAAACATATGACAACAAATAAAGAAGATATTGATGAGTTGTGATTGAAATTTACTAACAAAAACACAATGGTAACACAGGTACTGTTTTTAACCTTAGACAATACCTAAACAAAGTATGGAGCTGCAGGATTAAGTAAACGAGTTACATTTGATGTTTCATGTGAAAATGTTCCTTAAAGTCTCTACATGACATGACACGTGAAACAGATCAGTAGCAGGTATAACCGTCACGTGCCTGGATGACACATTCCACCCTGCTTGTCATGCCTTCAGTCAGACGTTGGATCTGTTGATGGGTCAACAGCAACTACTCCTGATGCAATGCTGCTTCCAATTGGCGTAAATCTTGTACAGGAGGATCTCATGCCTGTATGCGCTGCCCCAGAATATCCCAAACATGTTCAAGGGGTTTCAAATCTGGGCTCATTACTGGCCAGGGTAGAGTCGTTATTGCATTGGCCCTCATGTAATACATGACTGCATGCGAACGATGAGGCCTGGCATTGTTGTCAAGTAGCAAGAGGGTGGTTGTCAAAATGAGGAACAATGACTGGCCTCAAAACGTCCCGGATGTACTGAGCCCCTTTTAAGTTGCCCCTTATGGTGACAAAATCCAGCCTGCAATCATGAGAGATACACCCCCAAACCATTACTGAGCCCCTGCCGTATGCAACAGTTGGTTTAATGTTCCTGGGGGAGTAGGCTGTGTTCTGGTGCCTCCAAACTCTCTTCTTCCATCAGTGACGTGGAGCAGAAAGTGACTTTCGTCTGACCAATAGATCCGTCTCCAAATTCTCAATTTCAAGTTCTGTCGCGCAATACACCATGCTAAACAAGCAGATTTGTGGTGATCACTCAACAAGGGATGCTTTATGACTCGTCTAGCCCACAGTCCTGTTGTTTTCAGCCGGTTCTTGACGGTTCTGGTGCTGAAACGACAATTGGGCAACCACACCTGTTTCAGACAAGTACTTGTTAAAAGGGTTCCGTGTCTTCGCAATGAGATGTCACAGGAGGTCTTCCCAATCTGGCACTGTCCTGTACATCACCGGTCTGACCATGTATCTCGACTAAACAGCTTACGACAGTGTGATGATACCCCTAATTCCGACCAATGTCATTACAACACATTCCTGCGTTATGCATGCCAATTATTTGCCATCTTCTGGCGTTTGATAATCGCCTTCGTGCCATGGTCACTAGGGCTGCACGGTATTACCGGTATACCGGTATACGGCAATATGTAAATGAAACAATTACGTATCGCGATACGTTTCTTATGTACCGGTATATTGACAATGATTTTGTGTTTTCAAATTAAACTTGCTTAGGACTAATTATTATTACTCTTTCAACACTGTAGGCCCGTATACCGGCCAAGAAGCATCAAGTCCCCAGACACCGTAGGCCGGTAGACCGGCCAAGCCGTAGTCACATCAAAATAGTATATAATATTTTAAACCTGCCAGTCATATCATTCATTTATTAAATCTATCACATATTCACATTGTCTGAAATACGTATTCCATTTCAATTTATTATTTTTTGTCAATAGATTAAGAAATTATTCACTATTTCCCGTAATGTTATTGAAAATACAATTCTCGGATACACACTTTGAGAACGGGTCCACATCGAACATGTCAAAGAGCAAAATAAAGACATTTTAGGCAAATCTTTAAATATAGTATACAAATTAAAAAATTAAATCAACAAAAATATATCTAAAAGTTGTCAAACTTACAGCTAAGTTATTATTTCCATCTTTTCGTGTGATCGCTTGTAATGTAAATCAAATGACATCTCGTCATTCGTCGCCTCAAATTCTCAGCTCGGACAAGATGTTTTAACGCCAAAATATATGCATGAAAAATCTTTGTCACAGCTCGTAATGTAGCAGGATACATCCACGAAGCCCCTTATTTTTAATATAAATGGCGATTTCCTGCTTAAAATATTCAGAAATCTTTCGTCAAAATCTGAAATTCATACCACTGTACTATGATTCGCTGCCTTAGGTCATGTGCTCAAATTTGACCAATCACAAACCATGTAGCAAATTTCGGCAAGAAAGCGTCATTTTATCCAATGAAATAGCTTGTTATAACTATGAAAGACTCCTCAAAAGACTCCAGGTGATGTTACGAGCGTGTAGATGAAAGAATAAGCTTTCTAGGGATGTGTCATATGCCAATCTTCGACGAACGAGTTATTCATACGAAGCCTCGAAAACAGGGGTATTTCTTCATGTTACTGAATGAACAGGTGCTTTTATCGGGAAATGGGGGTGATGACAGATACTATTTATGATTCTTTTGAAAATGCTTTTCCAATTACTTAAACAAAAAAATTAAACAAAAAGTAGGTAAGTGTATTTTATGAAATCTTATATTTGCCGAAAATCGTCAAATTTTCGCTTCCTTGGTCCTTAATCTGGACGTTATGAATGTGTTAGCTTGCATCTTTTTATTTACAACGAACATAATTAAGTTGTAAATGCATTATTTAAATAATGTGATAAACATAACTTTCATATTTATAAACAATAGGATCAGACCTTTCAAATGGTGTATAACATACAGTAGCAAAGATGTTTTACAAGCAGATATATTTTTTGATAAATGTTGGCTTCATCTATCACACAAGAGTCTCTGGGAACTCGGTGTCACAGCAGAAAACACTTCTGGTTGACTGATGTTGAAAGAGTTAAAACAACTGATATTGTCCATCTTTTTACCTGCGATGTCATTGTGATGAAAGCGCGCGAACAGCTCTTGATAAACCATTACAAGCTAACATTATCACAAACACTGGACCCATATGATACATAAATACCTCCAACATTTCTTCCTGAACCTATGAGCTAAACGCATCCATGATATCACTGAGTCTAGAGCAATGATACCACTAATTATTTACTGCATGTTGGACTTTACCATAATGGTGCCTTAAACAGCTATTCTTGAGTCAAATAGCACAGCCAGTCAGACACAAATACAATTGTGAGGTTTGTCTGAACGTTCTGGTTTTTCCCCTTCTTTTTTTATCCCCCCGACATATAATGACGGGGGGATATAGCCATCAGTATGTCCGTCCATCTGTCCGTCCGTCTGTCTGTCTGTAATCATTGTTTGTCCGGAGCATATTTCCTAAACCGTACAACCTAGCTTCACAAAACTTGGTACACTTACCAATCAGGCTCAGTAGAAGTGCCTTTTGCTATTTAGAGATTTTTAGAATTTTTTATTTTTGTCATTTCCATGGAAATATGATGAACTTAGGAAATTTGAGGGTAGTGCTCTTGTCCGGAGCATATTTCCTAAACCGTACAACCTAGCTTCACAAAACTTGGTACACTTACCAATCAGGCTCAGTAGAAGTGCCTTTTGCTATTAAGAGATTTTTAGAACTTTATATTTTTGTCGTTTCCATGGAAATATTATGAACTTAGGAAATTTGAGGGTAGTGCTCTTGTCCGGGGCATATCTCCCGAACCATACAACATAGCTTCTCAAAAGTTTTTATGCCTATCAAGCAGGTTATGTAGTGGTGCCGTTGCTATTAACAGATTTTTTCTTTTTTTTTCTTTTTTCAATTTTAATTGAAAATCGATGAACTTAGGGTAATGTCCTCGTCTGGAGCATATATTCTAAACCATGTGACAGAGATTCACCAAACTTTATGCACATATCAATCATGTTCACTAGTAGTGCAGTTTGTTATTTATAGATTTTAATCTTTTTAATTTGTAGCCCCTGACATATAATTCTAAGGTGTACTATTTACCGATATCATATACTATATATATGATGTGAGCTACATAACCTAGTACATTCTCTTTATGCCTTTGTGTCATGAGGCTACTACAGAGCTATTCATATGCGAATGTGTGAAGTTATTGTTATTACAATTTCATTAGATCATCAGAAAGTGAGCTACATGAACCAATATTTAATAATCTTCATTATATTTCTAGTTTTGGCATCAAGGAAAAAGATTTCCTTGCCAATCTAAATACATTTGAAGGTACACACAGTTTACCGACATGCCACGTCGGGGGGATATGTCTTCTTCGGATGACTCTTGTTTTATTTTGAATAAAGCTAAACATTGTATGATTGCACTGTGATTCAATTTGGAGGTGAAAGAATCTTAAACAGTGGACAGAACTCCTTAAGTTTTCTTCCACAATATATTGCAGTACGTATTGCAATACAGAGGAATGTATCGCAGTATATCGCAATACGAAATTTGGGGCAATACACAGCCCTAATGGTCACACAATGTCATGGAATAACTGTTTAAAACCTAGCTTAAGAAAGCAATTTTAACGTTTAGAGATACTCAAGGGTACCATGCATGGCACGTGAGCTTTCGTCACGTATGACTGATTACATCATCTTGAGAAAACATAATTTTTCCCGTAATTATATCTTTCATGACTGTTACAAATATTGGGACCAAACAATAATAAAATATATTAGGGTGTGCTTAACTTTTTCTTTGTGGATATCTTCAGTGATGTCGCCAATCATCCACGATGCTTTCTCTCACAGCTTCCTCACGGATGGTATTTCCAATTCCGACCTTTCGGACGCTCCACAATCTATTGACTGATCCTATCTATTGACTGATCCTGCTTTCTTTTACGCTCCTGTTCAAGCAACCAAATAGTGCGCCTTCTTTTAAGATATCACGCTTGGAATCTATGTGTTCTGTTCTTACAGCTGATCGTGCTACTGACCGTGCCTCAACTACCTCCTGGGATGATCCTGATCATTATGCTCAGGTTTGTAGGAACAAGATGACGCAGGATCAACGATCGGATTCTAATGACCAGGTTTGTCATTCTAGATCAGGCCACTGCTCTCGCTCTCCCACTCTGCTACAAACATTTACACCGTTCCTACGGTTGGTGCTCCCCTGAATGACGAACATCCTCTGGGGCGATCATCGAGACTCATGATCCTGGTCCACTTTGTATGACTACTCCTCGGCTCTCTTACCCACAGGAAGCTCTACCTATGGCAGGGATTATTCCTCCACTGTCACTTATGTGACGACAACCCTCGACCCTCTTCTAAACCTAAGGATCTTATTCAGTTCACAGATCAACGGATCGCATTTCCTCCAGGTCGGCTCCTTGGGAACCTTGTCCACATATTCTCCCCACGAGTTGGGATCATCATGATCAACAGCATAGTACAGAACCCTCGTTCAACTCAATTTCTACGGTCTTTCTTCAGCATTCGGGCATCTCTTTGACCTCTCAGCCTACAGATGGGGCTCAAGTCCTGGTTACCTCCCGCTTGGCCCCTCCCAGGTTGGGTGGCTTGATTTCTGTGTCAGGTGACCCTACTCTACTAGATCCAACAGCTTACAGTCAACACCCACCTGGTGCGCTTAACCAACACTTGTCGCCATCCTCCTTGATGGAACCAGCAGACCCTGAATCAGTCCTTCATTGCACCGCTGACAAGTTATAGCTACATCGTATGACTTCAGCTGCGGATCAATTCACAGGGTTCGCAGTACCATCAGCTAGCTTATCCATTATCCAGCTCCCACCTAGACAAGAATTATTGGACATCAACTCTAACCTGGATACGGCCTTTGCATCATTCCGTTGCTACGTAATTGACTCGCTACACCCTTGAAGATACCGACACTCATTGAATGTCAGGCATGGTGACTTCCCCAGAGTTTGACAGCGATGTATATACACTTTCACAGAAGTGCTCAGTTTCATCCTTCCTGGTTGAAGATCGAGACGTCAAACACTTTGATACCAAGGTACACCATACACTACCACTCATGTCTATGATTCTGTCAGCAACAGATGCTCTCTTCTCCCCATCTCTCTACACTCACTCTCACAAGGATGCCTTCATTCGAGGAGTGGTGCTCCTTATGCAAGAAAAGCTCATTTCACCATTCTGGTTCCATATAACAGCTCTTCGTCGCTGGAATGATCCTTGGTCCCTGTTTGCAGATGCAATCCGGCAGGTTGATCAAGATGTACAGAGAGACTCTAGCCTCCAAGTCACTGTGGATCTTTAGCAACACCCGAAGTGACAATTGGAAGATCAGGATCAGAAAGAATGGAACTATCCACACTTTTCCCTGCCCAATGTGATCCTCGAGATTTTCAATCCTCCTGGCCTATTCCATCTCGCGGATGCACTAGAGTATGAACGGGAAAGCGAGGTTTGAGGTTACAGACATGCCCGTTGGCGGAAAACTGGGGCTATTTGCAGGCAATTGGAGTATCCTAAGCAGACCCCTTTATGACTCAGTTACTACAGCAAGGATATCTACTACCACTGACCTCTCCACCACCTACGACATTCCAGGCTCTCCAGAGAGCGTATCCGGCAACCGACTACCAACGCTTATGGACGCTGTAGGTACATTGTTGGTAAAAGACGCCATTGAATGTCTCGGCCCACTTCCCATGAACCCAGGGTTTTCTTCACCCATTGTCCTTGTCCCCAAAAAGGACAGTTGAAAATTCCTACTCATTTTCAACATAAAGGTATTCAACGTGACGTACTTAGAAGTTCCGCCGCATTTTCGCATGACATTGATCTTGCTCCTTCGCATGCTCATTCATCCCGTCGATTTTATGATTAGTCTCGATCTCCAAGATGCTTATCTGCATGTTCCCATCCACCGTTTTATTTTACCTGTTGAAGGGGCTCCTGTTGGAATTTCCTTGGCCTGGTGGCTTTTCACCCGTCTTACCTGGCTTGTTACATAATTCATACATGTTTGCGGGATTGTGTTCGATTCTTTTCTCACAAACAACCGCTCCGACTCTATCAATGGCAACAACTCCTGTTTGAGGTCAACTGGGTCTGTGACCACTCCAATGCTTCCCTAAGCTGATCTCCGTAATAGTCAGCTGACCACAAGCGGAAAAGAGGCTTAGTTTAGATTTTCGTTCCCTCATTCTCCGGTATACCTTAAACCTTTTCTATTGCATCCCAATGACCCAGGAACGAATGCCAGCACTGTGTCTGGAATTGCTCACCTGTATATCATGGTATAACATTTATACTAAGTTATCCTATAATAATTAGATCCACATCAAGTGCTTTTATGCGTTATCATGGTGTTATATTTATACATCATTTCATATAATAATAGTTTAGCAAGTAATACTTATCATCAGGTAAAATGCATATATAAAATATCAGTAGTATCATCAGGTAAAATGCATATATAAAATATCAGTAGTTTCAGTCTATAGCTTTTTAGACAGATGCTAGCCTAAGGTAATGGGAGCACATCTCCTAGACATACTATTCAATAAAACAAGAGTTACGTCTACATAGTTTAATTGATTTGAAGCTTTTAGATAAATGTTAGCCTAAGGTATCAAGATCCCATCTCCCAGACAAAGGATATGTCTACATAGTCTTATAGATTACCTTACTTACTTACTTACTTTGGAGATTTAACATGCGCTTTCCGACTGATGCGTATTTCGCACACGTGCCCGGCCAGTCCATTTACTGTGTTTCCGAAAGGAATATATATATATTATAAGGGAGCTGGGTATGGTGGATGTTTGTTTGTTTATGTGATTTTGATTTGGTAGGTTATTGTGTTTTTAGATGCGTTTTATTAGTTCTGTTTTTATTAAGAATACTGTAACCTTAGGTTCCGGGTACTCTACCCTTCTACCTATGGTCACTTCTACTTATCAACTACTCCTTGGTTCTAGGGATGATGTAGCTCTCTTGAAAATCACAAGTCCGATGGTTTGCTCCAGCCTCTTTTTATTTATGATAGAATTAATCATAAATATGTACACATGGTCCTCAGATTAGTTCTTGTTGTTGCCTGATATAAATACAACGCATACCTAGATGATGGTTGAAGAGCCTGATGGTTTTTCTGATGAACGTTACCTCTACTTCTTTTCTGACTCGGGATCCCAAAACCACAGTGAACCTTTCTGTTCAGCTGTCTCCTCCCGACTCCCCGCACCACTCTCGGACAACTCCCTAAATACTATCCATGATAATTTTTGCTCCTCACCCCGAAATAGTATTTGACGTCATGTGAAAATGAGTCCTAACGCTCACCTCCATATGAACCCCAATTTCCGTTCCAATCAGTTCTTCTATCAAGCCCTTCTAAACCAAACCTTCAGCTAATTTCCTAACTCATTGGTCAACCGATAAACTCTTAATAACATACTCATAATTCAACCTCTTTATGACAAAAATCCAACACTCTGTCAGACTGGAAAGCGTCTTAAAGATGCTTAATCATGTTAATCAGACATTCCAATCAAGCAGTAGTAGTGAGAAATATTCGATCATTTCAAGACTGACAGTTTGTTCCATCCATTCATTTCCCCACTGATACTTATATTGCAAGACCAGATTCTGCTAATTTCATTGTACTAATGAAAATGTTATCTCTATCACTCAATTTAGTAAAACTACATTTAAGTAAATATAAAAACCCTTTTCCAAAATACCCTGGTTATACATGCCCTTCCCGTTGTAGAGCATGTCCCATGCGATTGACCAATGATAATAAAATATAAGATGTAAATACCATAGGACAATATCACTATGTAACAATATGTGTGTGTATGTATCTGAGGACCAGATAAATCAATACAATAAAATTTTACAAAGTAATGTCTCAGATAGGATCTGTCTTGGGTTGTACCTATCTGAGAATAACATCTGAAGCTTATTAAGATATAATCAAATTATCATTCTATGTAAAGGTTTCAGGTTTACAAAAAGAAATTAATTTTTTTTCTTCGGTAGATGCAGATAATCAAATTGGTAATAATAAAACATCTTCTCAACGCTTAAACTTCATGTATATATATATATAGACATATGAGCATTTTTTTCTTCAGGCACAAAAAAAATCACAACACCAACTAACAACTTATCATCAATTCATAAGTACACACATTTGTATACCATATATTCATGTATACAACATCTATAATATAATCAACATCTGGTATAATCAACATCTTTGAATACAATATAACATCAACATTTGTACAAGAGGACACTAGTATGTCTGAGATCACTTAGATTTCTAAAACTGTGACATTTCAATGCTCTCTGGTCTCTGCGGAACTGACGGATAAATTAATCTTACATCGCTAACAGCAGCTGTTTGAGTAGCGGTGGTGCAAGGTAGTGGAGCAGAAGGTCTACCCGATTCGTTAACAACTATGGGATATTGTACGTTCCCATGTATCAGAGAAACACTTGCTATGTATTCCTCATCCATCATTCTGGTCAGTCTACCTGCCTTAACCCATGATAGAGATACCTTCCTGGGTAGCTCTATACGTTCATTAGTGATGGTATTTACCAAACTCGGTTTGTTAGAGCCCCATGACAAAATCATGTCAAATTTCACCAATCGTCTTGTAATGGAGATCGATTGTGGAATCATGTTTGTTCCTAAGCTTCTAATATATAATGGACTAACTGGAATCGTGGCCAAGGTAACGTGAGTACATTTAGTTCTGGAAGCCAGTTCTATTTCCAAATAAGTCTTAGAATTTCTCATTCTTTTCATGATAATATACACTGCTATGGCAAAGATAACCAAAACTCCTGCATAGAATAGAATATTGATATCAAACATTGCTTTGATACTCGCCAGGTTATTATCGGTTGAAGCCTTTGTGGGGGATGGAGTTGGTTGAAGCCATCTAAAACGCCTATCTGAGTTTCGGTTCAGAACTGAAGCTGAAGCTTTCTCAAGATGACAAGCCAAAATTAGTACACTTAGCCTTCTTGACAGAATTCCCATGTAGACAGTTAAAAGTATGAGTCCAAAGAAGCATCCATAAAGCATATATGATGTTCCTGATAGCCATTGAGTCCCTCCTACTGGAGTCCAGTTATTCATAAAAATAGGATCGGTTGGGTCAGTGTAAATTATTTTATTTTGTTTTGCGAGTTTCACAGCTCTACGAAGACTAATTCTTATCTTTTTATCATCACCCATTATTTTTGAAAAGGTATGGTTAGCCACTTGAAATTCTGGAATATCATAGCTAGCAGGTTCATCCGTTAGGAAATTTTCCACTTCTGCTCTGAGATCATCTGCCGAAAAGTAGTGTCTCAGTAGCCCTACATTCAGAGGATATTTGAAATTAGTTTTTGTGGTTGCTTCATGACATCCTGTCAGTCTAGGTGGTATTGTCATTCCGTCTCCATCCACTCTACAGTTGCACAACAATGGTATAACGCACAAACTACAGCCTTTCATCGTCTTGGTCTTATCTTCACAAGAGTAGACAATTTTGGAAATTCCAGATAACAACAGGTCGCCAGAATTCAGTTCAAACATGAAATGACCTGCACCATTTGGAACAAGTCCAATTTCACAAACTTCATGAACCAAGTCAATATCATTAAGGAACAAAGCCAAATTGCATGAAGGATTTTGAAATGATCTTTGAGCTGGTAGATTGTGGCATTTTATAAGCATTTGATTTTGAGTGCAAAGTTCATATTGATCACTTGTGAATTCCAAAAACGTCTCATCAACTGTAGAGATGGCGATATATGGTATTGTCTCACCAACCACTGTGGCATCACCAGAAGTGTGATTTAGGGGAACTGGGAATAACTTAACTTGATAAAGTTGTGTTTCTCTATCTTTTGATGTTACTGGTAACATCATAGTGACATAAACAGTACTGTCATGTCTTACATAATGTACCTTGGTAGCTGTGTAATAATATGGCAAATCCTTATGAGCCAGATGGAAATTTGGATATTTATCCTTCAATGCTCTCCTTATTTTTGATAGAGCACGCCTTAAATGTCGGAAAGGTATCAGTTCGGGTGATAGTACATTTTCTAACAACTTATATAATCCTGTGCTCAACCGATTAATCTTCCTTTCAACCATAGTAGCAAAATGTAACTCCTTTGCAATAAGTTGTATCCAATGTGCATACATGGCCTGAAACCATCGTATCTTACCATCCTCTACATTTATCAGTTCAGTCAGTTCATTATGATTTGCAATTATACCTTGCTTCAAACCGTCCATTCTATCGTTGGCCTTAGACATGTAAGAACCCATGTAATCTTGTGACATGTTAAAAGCTGCTTCTTCCGCTCTCATTCTATGTGATAAGATATTGATATGTTGTCGTATTATGTTCACGTCGCTGTCACGGGCGGTTCCGAATAAATTATGTGAGAATTCACCAATAAAAGGTAGCAATGCTCTCTTGGAGCGAGTCTGAGAACCAGGAATTGGACCTTGAGGAATAATGTTTTTGATCAAAGTGACCCCTTCAACCAAGTCGTTTAAAGTGTCGTCATGTATGCGATAAGTAAAATTCAATACAGCCCTCATGTTCTCATCACAGGATGAGCGATTTCTTAGAAGACTAGCATTCTTACAAATATCTCGAGGCAGAGTCGGATAGTTAGAGATCTTGGGCAATTCAATAGCAAACGTATGATACCACGTCTGCTCATACGTTAAGAGTCTTCCCATGTGACTGAAGGTAGTACCCCAGTGAAGACGATAGATATCTGGAACGCATGACGCCAATGGTACCGAGTTCCACATCACCAGTAGTGTCATCATCACCTTAAGTGCGAAGCCGAAGGGTCCTGTAGAACACAAATATCCAAGTAAACTCTCAGATTTCTAGATCTGATCTCAGTCGTTGTTTTTATTCTATCCCTATGAAACCATAGCGTTCCTATTTGTAAAACAATATCCAACAATCCCAATTGATCGTCATCAATGTACCATACAACACATTAACTTCCCATAAATAATGTCTACCAACATTAAGGAAACCGCAGAACACAGCGCTATGCTCATACAGTCTCAATTCATGTGTCAACAATATGTTGTACTTGTGGGTCAGTTGAATATTTATAGAGCTAAAGGCCTTGTCATGGAACTACCTTAAATTCTAGCGTCAATTAAGTCCCGTTAATTAGCAGTCGTATTTTCCTACTAACTCACATGGTTGAATCCTTGTCAACCGTTTTTGCGCAATACTGTATCATTTGTCTGAATCATTCACAACACATCTCTTCCCCTCAACAGGAGGTACACAATAGCCTTCTGACTAGGCAAAACTTTCTGAACATATTACCGGTATGATTGGCCAATCATCTACACACCACGACCGATTTATAGGTCTTCACCCAGGCTACGAGACAAATCGACCCTCTGTCCTTCGTCCCGAAGTGAATTCGTCGTTAGTCTTTCGACTGTCCTCAATATACTCAGCAACTTGAGGTAGAAACATATCTACCTCACCACTAGAGACTTGTCAGGCATCTCTAGACTTGATCTTTCAAGCTTTGAAACAGCATAGGCATTTCCTCATCTATGTGTTTATATTCAAATAACGTAGGCATGTCTCCTCTACGTCCCTGTCGACATTATTACTACGTGGGCATGTCTCCTCCACGGCTTGACAGCGTAGGCATGTGACCTCTACGACTTACTATCATTTCATATCTGCGTAGGCATGTTACCTCTACGACCTTGTTCATCATCTCATATCTGTGTAGGCATGTTACCTCTACGACCTTGTTCATCATCTCATATCTGTGTAGGCATGTTACCTCTACGACCTTGTTCATCATCTCATATCTGTGTAGGCATGTTACCTCTACATCTTTTATTTTATTTGATGCATCTCTCAATACAGTGGGACTGCAAATTACTTATTGTATAAACTACTGTCCATTACTGTGTGTTAACAACCTAACACTCCATAATACGTGACTGAACACATGTCTGCTACTTCCATCATCTTCAAACCTATTGTTTACTTTTGTGTTTCCGCTTCGCCTTACCTTTCATTGTCCTCCTGATGTGGAAGTCCTCCACAACCTCTGATGGGAGAAATTCTCTTAGAACCCATTCTCTTTTTGAGACACCGGCATATCGGACCTTATACCATTTACCTCGGCGATCCGACATACATTTCTCTAAGGCTTCGATCTGCCTGTCCTCCATTTCAGGACTAGTCTCAACCTCAGCAGTGGCGTCTTCGTTTGCCGCGCCCGCCGTTTCATGTGCATCAGTATCCCCTTCATCTGATGTCAACTCATCAGCTGATGAAGGACATGCCTCCTGTTCTGACACCTTGTCAGGTATCATGTCAGGATCTAGTTCCTCATCGTCAGATAAGTCTAACGGTATTGCCAAAGGGCGAGCGTCTGGACTGATATACGGTTTCAGTCTATTTGCATGAATGGGTGATCTGATCAGTTTGTCATCACCACATCTGCGTAACTGAAATGTGTGAGATGGATATTTCCATACCACATAAAATGGTCCTTGCCACGACTTGTAGAGTTTCCTACTAAACCCTATTGGCACTTTAGAACAGTAAAGCCATACCCTGTCTCCCACACGGTACGGAGGTTCAGCTGACTTCTTGTCAAACTGTTGTTTGTATGCTTCCTGAGCAATCTGTACATTCTCACGTGCAATCTCTCTGGTAATCTCGATATCACCAAGCAACTGCCTTAAGTCAGTACGTGTTTTTACTGAAAGACCTTGCGTGCGAGGCTCTAGTACATTGTCGATTGGTAACCTAGGTTCCCTGCCAAACACCATGAAGTATGGTGAGAAACCCGTCGAACTGACTGCAGGACTCAACCTGTAACCCGCTAGAATACTTGGTAACAGCTTCGGCCAGTTTTCCTGTGCCTTGTCACCATAGATCCTGAGTGATTGACCAATAACACTGTTCATGCGCTCAGCATGACTATTTGTCTCCGGATGAAAGGGGCTGGTCTTCAGTCTACCTATGTCCAATAACCTGCATATTTCATTCAGCAGTTTGGAGGTAAACTCCATGCCTCTGTCAGTGAGTATACTCCGTGGGCAAGAATATCTGCTTATGATTTGATCATACAATACTCTCGCCACTTCAAAAGACTCCTTGCTTTTCAGTGGAAAGCATTCTGGCCATTTTGAAGCTGCATCAATGCAAAGCATGATGTATTTGAATCCGTCAGGGGATTCCTTCAATGGACCTACAAGGTCAACATGCCACCTCTGAAAAACATCTACCACTGGTAGAGGCTTCAAGGGTGCCGGTTTTGCGTGGATTTGTCTCTTTGCTGACTGACAATCCACACAAGAAGCAACCCAGGCACGTACTCTTTCATACATCCCATACCAGAAATATCTTTGTCTGATAAAGGCATAACATCTTTCTACACCCATGTGAGCTGCTAACAGGTCATCATGATAGGCATGTAGGATGGTGTCATACAATTGTTGAGGTACGGCCAGTTGTTTCACATAACGAAGTTCCTTAGGGCCTTTCCCCCTTGGAGCATAGAGATGATAGAGTATACCATCCTCCATCATAAAATCATCAGCCTCCAACAAGACGCGTCGTGCCTTCTCATCATCATCTGGCAACACATCTGATTCCAGATAATCAATGATGCGTTTGAACTTCTCATCAGCCAACTGTAGGCTGCGCAATTTGTCTACTGTCAGACCAGTTTTCTCCTGGACATGGGTTATCACAGACACCTGAGACACTCCATTGACATATGCATGTGAGTGTTTGTCATCATCAGACAGTGACAATATCCAATCCTCATCCTCTATATCATCATAATCATTAGCAGGTGAGGGTTCATATTCTCGCCGGCTCAAGGCATCTGCATTGCCATGCTTAGCACCTGGACGGTATATCACCTCATAGTCATACTGAGTAAGCATCAATGACCACCTTGCCAGTTTACCTGTAGGGTCTTTGATGCTCTTCAGGTATCTCAGAGCGGCATGATCCGTAATAACCTGAAACTTATTCGGAGCCAGATAGAGGTGGAAGTGCTTGACACCTGTGACCAATGCCAAACATTCCTTCAATGTGATGTGGTATTGTCTTTGTGTTTTGTTCAGGCTCTTGCCACCATAGGCTACCACTCTTTCTCTACCTTCAGAGTCTTTCTGGCCTAGGACAAATCCTATGGCAAAAGAGCTACTGTCTGTGTACAGAATGAAGGGTTTGTTGAAGTCAGGAAAAACCAGAATTGGAGATGATATCAGTGTCTGTTTCAAGGTCTGAAATGCCTTGTCAGCATCCTCTGACCAAACAAATGGTACGTCCTTACCAAGTAATTTATTCAATGGAGCCACAATGTGGGCATAGTCCTTGACAAACTTTCTGTAGTACCCACACAACCCTAAGTAGCTTCTCAAGTCACCTACATTCTTAGGTCTGGGAAAAGACTTAACAGCCTCTATTTTACCTGGATCAGTCTTTATACCTTCTTTGGTAATGACATGTCCAAGGAATCCCACTTGTTTGACAGCAAATTTGCATTTAGAGGGCTTCAATTTCAAGTTAGCCTCCCTTAGCTTGTCAAACACTGCCTTCAGGTGTACCAAATGTTCGTCGAACGTCTTGCTATACACCAAAATGTCATCCAAGTACACTAACGTGAATTTGAACGACATAGACGAAAACAGGTTCGACATGAGAAATGCAAATGAGCTAGGTGCTGAAACCAAGCCCATGGGCATAACGAGCCACTTATAACTTTTACCTGACGGCACCGTGAAACTGGTGACGTCTTGACTGTCCTCGTCAACAGGTAACTGCCAAAAACCTTTGAACAAATCCAGGGAACTATATACCTGTGCGTGTTGACTACCTAACGAAGCTAAACTCTCGTCAATCACAGGTAGAGGCCAAATTTGAGGAACCGTCAATGCATTCACGCGGCGATAATCAATTACAAAGCGGTAGGTGCTATCAGCCTTCTTAACGAGCAAGCAAGGTGAGCTCCATTGAGAAAAGGTAGGTGTTATCATGTCATACTCAAGTAATTGATTTACCTGTCTATCAATCTCCTCCTTGGCCGCAGGTGAGCATGGGTATGCTCTTTGATATACTGGGCTGTGATCACCTGTATTGATTTTGTGTGAGAACAGGTGTGTTCTACCTATCTCTGACATATCTACTGCAAAGACGTCCCTATGGAGACCCAAGAATAATTCAAATTCCTTTTTCTGTTCATCAGTCATGTCAGCATCAGCTAAAGAGACCTTTAACTCCCTTGCCTTAGCCCTCAGATTCTCAGGTAAAGCACCTCTAAGCTCAGGTGTCACTACACCTATGATACCACCTATACTCATCCCGTTTGCCTCACCTTCTGTTACACCTGAGGTACCTGACAACTCACCTGTATTCCCACCTGTGGCACCTAATGACTCACTTACATACTTACCTGTGGTACCTGATGACTCACCTATAGTCACACCTGTGGCACCTAATGACTCACCTTCAGCGACATCCGTACGTAAGTAAACAACCTCATCAATTCGACCTGGCAAAACATCATTGCCAACTTCCAATCCACCTGATGAATTAATTCTCAACTCACCTGTGTGTACACCTGCCTGGTAACATCTACTATCATCCATGGACTCACCTGACACATCACCTGTCAAGTCTGTCCCATGTACACCTACCACACCTAACTCACTACCTATGGGATCATATCCAGGTAAGGTGTGAGTGAGCATGTCACTAGACAATCTCAAGTTGACACCTTCACCAGCATCAATATGCACTGAAGGGCTTTCAACAGGTGAGCATCCCTGTGACAACAAGGCACCCTGTGTACTGACATCTAAACAAGACTCAATGGTATCACCTGGTATACCTGTGTGTATATCAGAACCTATACATGTCATATCATCCTTGTATCATATCATCTACATGTGTATAGATATCCTTGACACCTAACTCCTGAGTCCTGTCAATGTCAACATGGTTGAATGGTTTGTCACCTGTGGTATTATCAAAGGTATGAGTGGCATCCCCATTACCTAACTCCCCATACACGTTGGCAACATCAACTTCTTCAATGACACCTATCGCCACTTGCGCAGGTAACTTAATCTCTGAGCTGGTAGGGTTCATCATTCTAAACAAAGCTATCTGATTGACAGGTGAGGTGAGACATCTAGCACCTAACACATGCAATGTTTCTGCAACAGACTCAATTGGCTCCACAATGCCCAACTTTATATCTGGGTCATGAACATATACAGGTAACAAGGTCTCGGTGTGAGGTGGTAGCACCACATCACGTATACATGTAACAATGTTGGAATTTTCTGAATAGGCAATGAACTTGGCCTCTGTAAGTCCATCCCACAAAGTCAACCTATTGCGGCTAACATCAATGTTAGCCTTCTGGCTTTTCAGAAAATCTAAGCCTAACAACACATCAACTGATAAAGTTGAAACTACATGAAATTCCTGTACAACACACAGCTGACCCACTGTAAGAGGAATTGTAGATACACCTAACACATCTAATGGTTTCCCATCTGCACCAACCAATGTCCTTGCACCCTGCTTTGTTATAGGAAATCTACTCTCTCCTCCAATAGATGAGAAAACATTTGAATTTACACAGCTCAAACTGGCACCTGAGTCACATAGGGCACTGTATGACTTCCCAGATATTTTAACCCTAATACTGCTGTGGGATAAACCCACACTGCATGTCAAAACAACAACACTGTTCAAATCACTGTCATTACTGTGATTTGGTTCCGAACCACCCCTCATGGTAAAAGCGTGCCCACCGCTATAATCGACATTATCAAAATCAATATTTGCCACATCGGCGGCAGGCCCAAATCCTCATGTAGCAATGCCCCTGTTACCCTGGTACGTATTTGGCTGGGAAAAGCAGAATCTGCTTAGATGGCCTACCCTTCCGCATCTAAAACATTGCAGAGATCTAGCAAAACACTCAGACATACTAAAATGTGTCCTACCACAACTTCTGCATGGCTTCCTCTGCTGTGACATCTGCTGTCCATTCCTAGGGTGGAACCTCTCCTCCTGTCCATAGCGCCCTGTCCTGTCCATGGAATTAGACCTCCGGTACGACACCAGCTGTCTCTGTCCCTGAGGACGGTGAAAAGTTTGTGTTCCACCATGCCCTTGGCGTTGAAACCCCTCATGTCCCCCAATGTCATTCTTGAATGTCACCCTATTTGGGGAAACACCCCGTTGTCCATATGAAACTAGCCTATTGTCTCGCGCATTCTCTGCTGCCGTTAAGGTCGAAATCTGACCCTTCAAGTCCTCCATGACTGACACAAGCTTATCAGTCGAGGGAGCAGCACTACCAAAAGCAGCATCTGCCATCCTCGCGCTCTCAAGGACCTGATCCATTGTATCATGTGGCCTAGTCAAGATGAATTGTTTCACCTGAGGCCTAGAGTTCCTGATCACAGCGTCCTTAACAAAATTGTCATCTAAACGTTCAAGGCTCCTTGCCTCATGCTCAAGGTCTTGCAGGAAATCCTCAAAGTTCTCACAATCCTTCTGCTTTCTAAGATATAGCTTATCCAATCTATCATAAATCTTAACAGAGTTTTGCTTGTACCTAGCTAGGAAAGCAGATCTCACCTCGTCCCAAGAATCTGTCTCAAAATCCTTTGCCTCAAACCATTTAAATGCCTTCCCCTCTAACCAAAGGCTAAAGGCCTCTTTCTTCCCTTCCTCTGAGTAATTATTCAGAGATGTGAATTTTTCATACTTCTTCAACCAAGCATAGGCACTAACAGAGTCGCTACCATTGAACTTCTCAACATTGATGTGGCTCAGTGCAAAGGAATTAGCCAATGCACAAACACTCCTGTCTAACCCCTCTGAACGGTCATCCCGATAAGTAGAAAAGAAACTAGTCCTCCCCTCTTTCTTTATGTTAGATGCCCCGCCTTCTTCATTCTCAAACGGCATTTTGAAGTTAACAGTAGTATCAGCAATAGACTCGTTAAAAGAATCAAACCCCCTCTCGTAGGTAGGTGAAATAAATGACGACCCTCTCTCTCTAATTGGAGATCTAACCACTGGATCTACCAAGGTTGCAAAATTTGGAGGCAATTCATTCAAATCAATAGAGGCGCGATTAACAGGGGTAGAATACTTCACTACTGTACCCTCATCATCAGATGACATGCTGCAGACCACATAATTGATACAAGCAATAAATAAGAGTTATACAACAAAATTCTCACAATACACACAAAGTAACACCAGTCAAACAGTCTTATAACACCGCAGAAAGTTCCTAAGCACTCAAGCGTACAGCGAGGGTCCTCCTTCAGTGTAGCTGTCCCACACCAGAAAATCAATATCACTGTTGTGGTAGTAGCCGCACCACCAAAAAAAAATCAATAACACCGTCTCTTCACTGGAACTGACCACCCCACGGCTCTCAATCAGTCAACAATAGTCTCGCCGGTGAGCGCAGTTCACAAATACAAGCACATCCCTCACAATTAATTCACGCTTTACAGGACATCACCTACCGTGAATGGCAAATAGCATCGGCTCGTTTCAGGCTAACAACCAACAAGTGTCCATCAACTCCGCTGCAGATGCAAACCGTTCAAACTTGTGATGAGCATGGTACGGCGATCTTAAAGCATTTCCGCCATATGTAACCTTAGGTTCCGGGTACTCTACCCTTCTACCTATGGTCACTTCTACTTATCAACTACTCCTTGGTTCTAGGGATGATGTAGCTCTCTTGAAAATCACAAGTCCGATGGTTTGCTCCAGCCTCTTTTTATTTATGATAGAATTAATCATAAATATGTACACATGGTCCTCAGATTAGTTCTTGTTGTTGCCTGATATAAATACAACGCATACCTAGATGATGGTTGAAGAGCCTGATGGTTTTTCTGATGAACGTTACCTCTACTTCTTTTCTGACTCGGGATCCCAAAACCACAGTGAACCTTTCTGTTCAGCTGTCTCCTCCCGACTCCCCGCACCACTCTCGGACAACTCCCTAAATACTATCCATGATAATTTTTGCTCCTCACCCCGAAATAGTATTTGACGTCATATGAAAATGAGTCCTAACGCTCACCTCCATATGAACCCCAATTTCCGTTCCAATCAGTTCTTCTATCAAGCCCTTCTAAACCAAACCTTCAGCTAATTTCCTAACTCATTGGTCAACCGATAAACTCTTAATAACATACTCATAATTCAACCTCTTTATGACAAAAATCCAACACTCTGTCAGACTGGAAAGCGTCTTAAAGATGCTTAATCATGTTAATCAGACATTCCAATCAAGCAGTAGTAGTGAGAAATATTCGATCATTTCAAGACTGACAGTTTGTTCCATCCATTCATTTCCCCACTGATACTTATATTGCAAGACCAGATTCTGCTAATTTCATTGTACTAATGAAAATGTTATCTCTATCACTCAATTTAGTAAAACTACATTTAAGTAAATATAAAAACCCTTTTCCAAAATACCCTGGTTATAATACGCCTAAGGCCTTGAAGTTTTCTAGTTTATTTTGTGGGTTTAGTATTGCTTCTAGAGTTAGAGCCTTGTTTAGATTGAGGGTGGTTTGTAATGCGGTTCGATGTGTTAGGTAGTGTGTGCAGTGGATGAGTGCGTGTTCTGGGGTTTCTAGTTGTTTGCAGTGTGGGCAGTTACCTGTAGTGTGTTTTTTAAATTTTTTAGGTGGTTATTTAGGTTGGTGTGTCCTGTTTGGAGTTTAGTGATTACTCTGTTGATTTTTTTTGATGGATGGAGAATTTTTGGTTTGGTTAGTGGTTTGCTGAGCACTTTTTTGATTTGGCTATTTGAGTTTAGATATAGGTTATGCCATTTTTTGTGTGATTTTTTGCTTGTTTACACTTTTAATTTCTGATTTTGAGATGGGTAAGTTTAAGCTTATTTCTGGGATTTTGATGGATAGTTTAGCTGCTTTATCGGCATTTTCATTACCGTATATTCCTACGTGGGTGGGTATCCACAAGAAGGTTATTTGTTTGCCTGCCTTAGTTAGGTCGTTGGAGCTTTTAAGTATTTGATTTATTAATTTAGGTCAGTTTTTGGTATTTTTGTTTTGGAGGGCTTGCAATCCACTTAGGGAGTCGGTGAGTATTAGGATTTTTTTGTGGTTTTTGGATTCTTGATTATGGAGGGCTGAGGCCATGCCCATTAGTTCTGCCGTGAATATTGATTGGTTGTTTGGGAGTCGGAAGGATTGTGGTTTTAGTTGGTTGTGTGGTATGGACTCCGAAACCTGTGTGTTTTGAGGTCGGATCTGAAGATCCGTCCGTGTAAATGTGACACCAATTTGGCCAATTTTCGTGTATGTATGCTAGTGTGGTAGTTTTAGCTATGTTTGGGTCGGTTTGTTTATTTATTTGGCTAGCTAGTGTTGTGTCTATTTTGGGTATTTTAAGTTTAGGGGTGAAGATATTTGATTGTTTGCAGTTTTGTTTAAGATTTTTAATTTGGTGTTCATTTAGGTAGTTTGTTATTCTTTGGGATATTGGGGTAAGTAAGGGGTGTTTACGAGCTAGAGCTTGGTTTTGGGGCTGATGTTTTGGTTTATTAAGTTTTGGATGAGAGGGTTTGATTGGGACGCGGCCCAGAAATTTAAGCTTAGCTGTTCCCTGCGTAGACTTAGTGGCATTTCTCTTGTTAAGGCCTGAAGTGAGGTGTAGGAGGTGCCATGTTGGGTGCGTGTAATTAGTTTGAGAGCCTGATATTGTATTGAGTCAAGTTTTTTAGATAGAGAGTTGTTTAGGTTGTATATGGCACAGCCGTAGTCTAGTTTTGATCTAATTAGTGATTATAGATTACCTTGAACTATTTTATTTAAGTATATCTGTCATCACCTACCGGGGTATATTAGAATAACATTCAGCAATTACTTCAATTAAGACTCATTAAGGATTAGCCCCCGTACAAGCTCGTCTATAGTGCATTGAGGATTAGCCCCCATACAAGTTCGTCTACAGTGCATTAAGGATTAGCCCCAATACAAGCTCGTCTACAGTGCATTAAGGATTAGCCCCAACACAAGCTCATCTATAGTGACACCATAATCTCTTTCAAAGCATCCAGTAAATATGTCAACAAGATTAGTGCCAGTCCAACAGGATTAACAGGATTAAGTATTCCCCTCTGTCTAGCCATTCATTTAGCATAGGACACAACCAATCGTGTATCAACCAATCATATTCCTTTTTTATTGTTCAAATTTTTGTTAAATACATACTGTAGCAACATGATAGGGCAGAGAAGGGGTTTGACTCTCTTACCAAGCAGACCTCTCTCCCACAGCCCAGAGTGTTGTACCGAATCTCTGTGGCCCCCTCAGTTATTTTCTAAGATATTGTAACTTGCTCATTGTTAATTGTTCTTGTAAATAAAATTGTGATTAGTCTCCTGTGACTCCGGCTCTTTGCTGACTAATTCCCCAAGAAATCCAGCACGCCATTTGGAAGGTATTGTTCACCCAGAACAGTTCCATGATATGTAAATCAGCGTTAGAAACTAACAGTTTTAGACCACTGGTCCTTATAATGATAACATATACTATATATATATGAACAGTAGACACCTTACACTTAGGCAGAAAACTCACATTGTTTCATGCCTTTGTCATCAAGGAACAGAAGGCTATGGCTTATGAACATTGTCAAATCGGCAATATGGACGAAACACCGTTGAATTTCGATATGCCAGGCTCCAGAACAGTTGACCACAAGTGCTAAGACCATATCAGTGAAGACAACGGGGAACGGGAAATAACATTTTACTGTTTTTTTAACCTGTTTGGCTGATGGGACGAAACTAAAACCCATGGTTGTGTTCAAGAGAAAGACAATGCCAAAAGACAAGTTCCCGGCTGGAGTTGTTGTCGCGGTACACCCCAAAGGATGGATGGATGAAGCCTCAGTTAACCAACGGGTGACAGATGTGTGGATGCCGAGGCCAGGTGGCATGAGGGGATGCAAGTCGTTACTTGTATGGGACATGTTTCGAGCTCACCTGTGCCAGAGTGTAAAGAAGAAATTGTCAGAAAGCAAGACACACCAAGCAGTCATCCCAGGCTGTTGTACATCACTTCTCCAGCCCCTTGACATATGCCTTAATAAACCATTCAAGACCCACGTCCGGGAGAAGTGGTCAGAGTGGATGCTAAACGGCGACCACACCTTCACCAAGTCGAACGCTATGAGAAGAGCTCCACTCGCAGAAGTAGCAAAGTGGGTGGTGGAGTCTTGGGATGAGATCCCCACAGACTTGGTGCAAAAGTCGTTTTTGAAATGTGGAATTTCAAACGCAATGGACGGATCTGAAGATGACATTTTGTTCGAGGAGTTCGTCTCCCCTGCCCTGGTTTCTACGGATGTGGAAGATGTCATGGCATGTGATGACCTTGATGATTACTACGATGATGCGACAGATATAGCTGCGTGGGCAATTCTGGCCGGTGAGGACAGCGACACCGAATTTGATGGATTTACCAGGGATGATGTGATGTGATGTAAATGATAATGTATATATGTTTTTATTTAGTTATTTGTACACAAAACAAATAACCAAAAATACAATGATTTGAAACTAAATATTTGACTTGTGTTTTCATTTGTTGGTACATCTTCTCACGGGTTCATAATTCTATATACACCGATTCACAAAATGGCGCTTCGTTGTTGATGGCAACAAAAAACGATCATAATGAGATTAAAAAAAGACAAGAGAAACAGCTTCCCACATTATGAAAGTGGATGACTGGTTTGTTAAATCTTTATTAGAAATAATAATGACTTTTTCTATATAATTACAACGTTTTTCATCTTATATTATTGAATATCTGCGAGTAGGGGGCACATGTCTTGCAGTCCGACTTCACAGTGTTTTTTGCCTTGCACTTCCTGGTTAGGCTTATCTGCGGGTCATATCATTTTCTTTCGTATTTCAATGGTCAAGTTAACACCTCGGCTTATCTACGGGGTCGGCTTATCCTCGGTCATATGGTAGCAAAACCCTTACAAAGGGCAAATTTCTACTAGTTCTTATGATACCTTAACTATTGGGCAGTTTGGCAAGGACTATAATGCTTTCTAACGCTGTAAATGCACAACAGGCAGATGCTCCTCATCCAGGTGTAGCTGCGCCAAGAACATCATGGGATTTTCCCTTGGATGCAGTTGTCCTATGTCATGCCTAAACAGAAACAACTTACATAATTTTCCAGAAGAGATGGACTCTGACGGTGACTAGAGGTGACATTGTTTCACAGCCTTGACTCTGTGATGTAATTTTTAATACTTCATAATGCTACAAGTATTCACATGTTTGTTTCTTCAATCAAATGATAAACTAGTGAAATGCTTAGACAAAAGTGCAGAATATCAACAATTGTGAGTAGTATCATTTGTTCTATTGTTGGGGATCATGCAGTTTACCACAGAAGACAGTGAATAAGGTACATCATTGAAAAGACAATGTAAAAAGCTTTCATATGATATATTACATGACCATGTTGAAGAACTATATTAGATCCTGATTTTGAAAACAGGTCAAAATGGTGGCCATCTTGAAATTCAAGATGGCCACCGTAAATGTTCACAGGAAAACTTGAAACATCATTTTTCTTTATGAGTTTACTATTTGGTGTTTTTAAGAATTGTTGCAATTATCCCACTTATCCACTACAACAACATAATCTACCACCATATCTCAATAAGCAATTTTCGTCAAAATTGTTTTTTGGGGGGTGGGGTAACATTGTATACAATATCTCAGCCCCTATGTAACATATTTTCATTTTGTTTTCTGTATAGGAAAGTTCAATGGTTCAGGCAGATTAATACCCAGTTATAGTGGTTTTATTGTCACAATTCAATGGAATTAGTGTTTTACCTACTCACACGAAAATGAAGTAAAAAAACATTATTTTTATCAATGTTTCCATTGAGAATTAGAATAACAGTTAAATGAAACAAAATGTTTGCCAAATTCAGATAACCGAACATATTAACTGTAATCAAAGACATAATTTGGATAGTTTAATGACTAAATAAAAATGTTACAGCCAATTTTGTCAAATTATGCATTTTTCTTTCAATTTATGCAATTTGGCCCCCTTGAAAATTTATGCTCACATTTGCAAGCCTACTAGCCAATGAAAATTGTGTACACATACCTCCTTTATGCAATAGAAAAGGTTGAAGGTATATAGGAAAATGTGGGAACGAAAATATTGTTTTTCACCCCTGGCCAACTGACTATAACACTCCATCTGCACCCTCACCTTTGGTGGCTAATTGCATTGCACGTTTGCGGCGGGGTCTCTTTGGGGCCATTTATCTCATCCCTCCATCTGTTTGTTGCTGCTTCAACCAGAGTTTGGGGAGCGCACTTTCAAGATCTTCAAGTGGCAGAGCGGTGACAACTGTTACCTCCACATCAACAATCTGGAATATATGGCAGTCATTCCAGCAGCCTTGCATTGGTTAGAACTCCTATGCTCCTCTTCCCTCATGACAATGACAACACTGTAGTTGTGTGGTACATCAACAGAATGGGATCCACAAAATTGATGTCCTACCTCTCGCTATTTCTCGAGTTCTTTCAACTCATGGACTCCCTCAACATCCATATCTGTTCTCGGCATATTCCAGGGATCTCCAACGACAAAGCAGACTCCCTGTCCCAACCTGATAGACCATCACTGATTGACTCTCCACCCAACACTGTTCCAATGGATTTGCCAACTTTATCGGGCCCCAGAAGAAGACCTCTTCGCCACCCGCTTCAACACTCATATCCCCGATCCACTGGCTTGGGATCACGATGTGTTTTCATGGGAAGGTCTCAACGCGTACACCTTTCCGCCAACATGGATTGTCCTCCGGGTCCTGCAGAAAGTAGCAGCCACCAGTCACCTGTCGGTGACTTTGGATGTGTGCTATTGACCAACATGCAATTGGTTTCCCACCTTGCTAAGGCGAGCTGACGAACGATGGAATAGTTCGTTCACTCCGCGACAACCTAATCCTTCAGCCTCACACTTGAGAGATCCACCATAGCCACCTACCTCGCGGCTATTATCTCTGTCATTGCTACGACTTCAGAGGCAAAGGTTTCCATGATTGCAGACCTACAATCCCCCATCCACTCCTACAAACAAGCAGGCCAAGTCGCCCGTTTGGGTCACCTTTGTAGGACCTGAATGTTATTCTTCAACATCTGGTTTCCTGTGATTATGAGCCACTGGCTGAGGACTTTGATCTGTCACACTGAAAACCATAATCCTGTTAGCTCTGGTTACTGCAGCCCGCATTGGCAAAATTCATACTTTGGATGTCAACAGCGTCCAGTTTGAGAGATCCGGAAGTATTGAGGTGTTTCTTGGCCTTTGTTCCCGGCCATTCTGATCGGTTATTTATGATTACCCTGCTTTCGTCTATCTTGGGATCGAATGACCAAGAAGACTTCTCAGTTCGAGCACTTCGACTGAGTGAGTGAGTGAGTGAGTGAGTGAGTGACGTTTTACGCCGCTTTTAGCAATATTCTAGCAATATCACGGCGGGGAACACCACAAATGGGCTTCACACATTGTACCCATTTCGGGAATCGAACCCGGGTCTTCGGCGTGACGAGCGAACGCTTTAACCACGAGGCTACCCGACCGCCCCCACTTCGACTGAATCTGGATATGTTTCGCCAGCACAGACGCTCTTGGAAGAGACTTTTCGACCCGCTGCCAATTTCACCTACCTCGGAAATTTCTCGTACTATGCTTTCCTTCTGGCTTTAGACCTGTGGAGATCCGGGGTATTATAGGTCTTCAGCAACCCATGCTTGCTGTAACAGGCAACTAACGGGATCGGGTGGTGAGGCTCGCTGACGTGGTTGATGCATGTCATCGATCCAAATTGCGTGAATCGATGTTCATGATGGAAATCACTGGATTGTCTGGTTCAGACTCAATTATTTACAGACTGCCGTCATATAGCTGGTATTTTGCTGAGTGCGGCGTAAAACAACAAACAAAACCAAAAACCTTCTGGCTTCACTTCATCATCTTTTGGGTATATACCTTCTCTGGGCTGCCTCCAATAACTACGTCCAACCCTCACAAGACTCAAGCGGATGCTTCTACCTTGGCTCTACACAGTAACTGCAACCTCTCTGCGATCATGAAAGGGTGCTTCTGGAAGTCTGATACAACCTTCAAGACATCTCATTCTCGGACATCCAAGTGCTCCACAAGTTCGGTACGTTGGTGTAGGCACAACAGTTGTCTTTCCACAGTTCATGCAGTTAAACTGTATACACACGTAATCCTTGTGTGTTTATGATTGTATTTTCAGAATAAATCATTGAACATTTACTTTGGACTCATGTGTCTTTTGATTGTTCAGGTTTTCCCAGATTAGCTCACCTGAAGAGACTCACACATGTAATGCCCACCCAACCATCCCCACATCTCAATTCCTCTTGCCTGATAGCTCTGCAAAAGAGAATGAGTTGGCAGAGGTATCCATGTGGTCACCTCAAGCAGGCTTGCTGTGTACGGGAGCATGTGATTGGCCTGCCTGCTGGATGTAACCATGGTAATGCTGGGGTGTGTTTGGGTAAATGTTTATATTTTAGAAGCTGGAAACATGGTTCAAGCACGTTTCCACATAGGATCATAGAGTAAAAGGACATGCAAAGTGTGAGAGATAAGTACAGTGATCCCTCGCCACAACGCTACCTTCGGGGTCCAAATGATTAATGAGCGTTATAGATGATCAGTGGTTTAACGAAGGTCAAATCCTAGTTGGTAGATGACCGACAAAACAGTAAACATGCTCTGCCTACCTAACACGATCTACGTTGCACGTTTCAGAGTTTCAAAAAAGATTAGAAAAAAAAGTTATTTATGATTCATAGTGTAAAAAATATTTATCGAGTATTAATATGCGCTTTAAAAAACCCACATCGTATCCATTCAGCGAATTCAGGGGAATAAACAGATATAACGAACTTGGACAATAAAAGTATGAAATTTGATATAAAACATCATTAGACAAGATGAGTTATCATTTAAAATGAATTTCCGGCTTTCCAAAGCATTGTTATATATGCAGAGATTAAGATTACTGTGTGTATTTTTATCCCCCCCGGCATATAATGCGGGGGATATAGCGATCAGCCAGTCTGTTTGTCCGTCCATCTGTCCGTCCGTCTGTCCGTCCGTCTGTCCGTCCGTAATCATTTCCTTTTCCGGGGCAGAATTCGAAAACCATTCAGTGTATTTGATCGAAACTTGGCAAATCTATCAGGCACATAATGAAGTGGTGCCTTTTGATATTTTGGGATTTTTCTAATTTTTATTTTTTTTCAAATTTTATGGAATGAAGTTTGACATAGACTCAATTGGGGATGGGGTTCGTTTTCGGGGCAGAATTCGAAAACCATTCAGTGTATTTGATCGAAACCTGGCAAAGCTATCAGGCATACACTGAAGTGGTGCCTTTTGATATTTTGGGATTTTTATAACCAGGGTATTTTGGAAAAAGGGTTTTTTAGTATTTACTTAAAATGTAGTTTACCAAATTAAGCTTTTGGGTAAAAATATGGATGCATATGAGAGAAGTGACCGTACAGGGTGAGGGCATAACCCCCAGGGCAAATGATTATGGATATTGCTTTTCTTGAGTGATAGAGATAACTTTTCGTTGGTATGAGGAAATTGGTAGAATACAGTCCTGCAATAAAGATGTCAGAACAGAGACAGATGGATAGAACGGGATTGTTAGATTAGTGGTGATCAAGTATTTCTGAATACTACTGCTTCATTGGAATGTCTAAATAACAGGATTGGGTATCTTTTTGGTGCCTTCCAGTCTGGCAGAGGTAGTTGAGGGTATTTGATTTGGTTATATGAGTATGTCCAAGTTGACCAATGACTTAAAGAGGTAATCAAATTGGTTAGACCGAAGGGCTTTATGGTAAAACTAATTACTATGGAAATTGGGGAATGACCATTATGACTCATTTCTCATGATGTCAAATGTGATTTTGGAGGGAGGAGCTAAAATTATCATTGATAGTATTTTGTTAGTTGTCCGAGAGTGGTGCGGGGAGTCGGGAGCATACAGCTGAACAGAAAGGTTCACTGTGGTTTTGGGATCCCGAGTCAGAAAAGAAGTAGAGTTAACGTTCATCAGAAAAACCATCAGGCTCTTCAACCATCATCTAGGTATGTGTTGTATTTATATCAGGCAACAACAAGAACTAATCTGAGGACCATGTGTACATGTTTATGATTAATTCTATCATAAATAAAAAGGTCTGGAGCAAACCATCTGACTTGTGATTTTCAAGAGAGCTACATCATCCCTAGAACCAAGGAGTAGTTGATAAGTAGAAGTGACCATAGGTAGAAGGGTAAAGTACCCGGAACCTAAGGTTACATTTTTCTAATTTTTATTATTTTAAATTTTTATGGAATGAAGTTGGACATAGACTCAATTGGGGATGGGGTTCATTTCCGGGGCAGTATTCGAAAACCATTCAGTAGGTTAAACAATGTATGCTTCTAAAAGAACATTCAACTGTTTGACTCATTACATACAGAATTGCACATTTACTAGTGGTTACTTTACAGACAGCTGCCGGGGGGATATGTCATCTTTCTGATGACTCTTTGTCTCATAAACTAAGCCGGAAATAGCAATCAGCTTAGCAAATGTGTCCCCCCAATCTGGTTGCTGTAAATAATGGTGAGTTGTGCAATCTAGCCTACCTATCACTTCGCATACGATTTTGCCAAAATTATTGTAAACATTATTATAATTATTGAATGAAATTTTGAATAAAAATTAATAAAATATATTGCAAACATTAGTCCAGATAAACAATGAACAATTTTTTATTACCAGATATTATAATAATAGGATTAAATTGCATACTTCAGTTTGGATTTGTTGACTGGTATTTCCGGTGTCACGTGATTGCGGTGATCAGCTGATAATGTTTTCTGAGATGGGGGAAAACAACGTGTCATTGGAAAACTTGAGTTTATTAAAAATGTTAGTAAATTTTGGGAGCCATACTTTACCGCGCGCTATAACCGAGTTAGTGATATATCGATGGCGCAATAACGAGGGACCACTATTTATGAATATACAATTCATACTAAAATTTCCAATTCTCTGCAAACAAAGAAATCCAAAAGTGATTTCATATTTAGATTTTATGTATCATATAAATAATCAACAGATAGTAATTAATTGTTCAAAATTGGATAACATCATTGTCATTGACCCAGGTTCCATATGGCACACATGGAACAGTAGAATTTCAAAGTGAAGGTCATCTGTTCTCCATATCTTTGCATGGCCACCATTAGAGCCCAAAACTGACTGGTATTGTCATCCTTTGGAAGCAATCAGATCTCGAATTGTGGCCTGGGGAATGTTCACCCACTCTGCCTGCAGTGCTTGTGGTTGTAGTTGACATGCTTGTAGTCCAGTACATCTCTTAAATGTTCGATTAGGTTTAAATCTGGAGACCTGGAGGGCCATGGCAGTATCTACATGATGTGATTCCTGAGAAAGGCTGTTGTCAGTCTTGCCGTGTGAGGTCGGGTTTTGTCTTTTTGGAAAATGACATTTGCTTGTTGCATAATGGGAAGGGAGTGTGGCCAAATAATCTCATCCGTGTAACGTTGTGCTGTTAAATTCCCCCAGACTTGCACCAAGTTTGTTCTACCAGTGTAGGGGATTGCTGCCCACATCATCAAACTACCACCACCAAAACTGTCCACTTCGTGTATGCAGTGTCATGCATACGGGTCCCCACAATGCCAACAAACACGTCTACCATCCGAAGCAAAACATAAAACATGACTCATCACTAAACCAAACTCAACTCCATCGAAGTTGTGGCCATAATCTGTGACCTTGACATCATGGATGTCGCAGCCGACAATGCAGGTCTGTCAAAACATGTCTGATAATGTAATCTTGTAATGTCTTGTAGCCTGGTGCTTCATGGAAATTCCTTGCAACAGCTGAAGATGATTCTCCTGTTTGCAGTAGGCCTATGGTGTTGTTACGTTGGGCTTCAGTTAGTCGTGGCATGTTTTCGCAGTTCAGTCCCTGTAAGATTAAAATGGCATGCAAATGAAAATCCAATGTTTTTATTGTCCAACAAGTGATGCTGTACTTGCATGTCATTTGGGTGTGTTTCGGTGCCAGACTCTCACATGGTTGTGCTTTTGCAATCTTTCACCAAATTTTTGCAATACCTCATTGTTTCTTCACAAATCAATCATGGTTCATGCATGAATCCCCAATTCATTTTAGGCATTAATTTTGTATGGATGTTGGCAACCCCCTGTCAGATATGATTTTACTATTTTTGCGTTTCTTTTTTTGCAGAGTATTTATATAACAGTCCATTCTGAAGAGATTACATTTTCTGATCCCAAGTAATATAGTCAAATATTGGGATGCATATTTCTGCAACAATGATAACAAGATATTTGTGAGTCTGGTGATTCATAAATGTTTGAAGATTGAGAAATCCTGAGTTGTAACACAATGTCTGCTAAACATTTACAATGGTTTGATCAAAATTCTTATATTATAGGAAATTCATGTTGTTGATAGGGGTATTATAATGAGAACTGTATGCTCTACTATGCACTGCTACTTATTAGATGCCTTTAAATAAGTAGACTGTTCCTCAATTTTAGTAACTTTATTCAAAGGTTAGATACAATGCAGACAAGCAACAGATCAATGGCATGTTACTTTGTAAATTGTAATATATTTAAAAGGGGGGTTTACCAACATTAAGCTATGAAAAGAATTCTACAAGTGTCATAAATTTGAGCTTTGTATCCAGAAGGGATCATTTCATGTTTTAAGAACAATTAGATAACTGGGGGTTGGGGGAGACTATGATCTTTTTTTGAAAGAAAATAAAATGTTCCAGAAAATGCTTGAGAAACAGTTTGTTCCTGAAAACAAATATTGTTCATTGGATGGCATGAAAAGAAATGTGTTGTGGTTCTGAAAAATATTGTTCATCTACTTCTGAGTAAAATATGTATGGTTGAAAGCACTGACTGCAAAAAATCTAGATTTGACAAAAGATACAGCCCCAGTAGGTGTCACTGCTGCCACTCTGCTTGTACAGGTGGGGAGAAAAGTTAAACAAGGAGAGAGAAACTATCAGGGGTAATCTGGTTAGAGTGCTTAATTTGGATTTAATAATACTTGACTGTTTTTTTCCATGTTATGTGTATTTTGCCAAAATACCTTCACAAGGACCATACCGTACCATATTGAACATCCTAAGAGTGTCACAAGATCAATTGTTACGCCAACAAGCCATTGGAGGAGTCACTTTTTTAGGGCTTCATTGGTAAACAGTACTAGATGCCATAGATGTTGCTCATGCAATCAGAATTGTATGTTTTCATTTCTGTTATCCTAGGATGTCCAGACAATGGCAGAACAAGTTAAGGGCTATGCTAAGAAGCAGAAGTTGACATGACCGAACTATAGCTGACATTTTTTGCCACCTCAGTTGATGTTGATAGTGCAAGACTCAATGCAAAGGGAGTTTCTCTCAAACCCCCCTTCCGTTCATCACACCTGCAACCCCAAGGGGTCTCAGGTGATGAATGCTGTTACAATCATAGCCTCCACAATTACTGCTACACTCAAATGTGCTTAACAGGCCGTAGGGCGGTTTAACAGTTGGGCAAGTCCCTCTGTGCTACTTCTCACTTATTATAGCCTGACCGGACCTAGTTTTCTCTCACCCAACTCGAACCACCACATGTATTCCCAGTCCTTGGGAGGCAGAGAACTCTTATCAGCTTTGAAAACTTGGACCCCACTGAACTACAAGCCTTACCTCTGTTGACTACAAAATGTTGATGGCCTTATCCAATTTCATTGAAGATTGATGAAAGTTTGTTTGGAAAACTTAATTCACCCCTCTTTAGGGATATGCACTTTTTCAAAGTGGTAAGGAGTTCGAAGGAGATTGTGTTTTTCTCCCTCTGCAAGGTGTATTTCTTTTTAAGTTGAGACTGTTCACTGGTGTTATCCTAAATATGTCAAACAAAAGGGAATTTCAAGTATACAAGGAACATGAACTGACTTGTGTAATACAATTAGAAAATCCAAAATATTTTTTACTCGTATTTCTTTCAGGCAAAAGCTGAATTTGATTCTGTTCCTGAGCGTGTGCAAAATGAAACCACCTCTACAGTTGCAAGTAAGTTATAAACACAATTACATATATTTATAAGCTGAAACTTAACATGCTTGTTCCCACAAAGAATTATTTGAGACTGACTTTCAATATCACATTGGAGAATCAGTCCTCCCTTTCTCTGTGTATCTCAGTGTATCTGGTTCCTACATTTGGAACTACCACTGGACAAAATATCATCCATTCCAAAAAATCTAAAACTTGGAAATACCACCATTCCAATTGGAAATATGACCATTCCAATATGTGGCAAGGTCATATTTCCAAGCTTGGATTTGTTTGGATTTGTTTGGAAATGTTTGGATACAACATGTCATCATCATATCTGTTAAACGTTGTACAACTTTTGACCTTATGTGAGATTAGTAATGACATGAAAGTAAATAATTAAGAGTATTTTGGCACTATGTACCACGAAAAGACCAAATCATGAGCAAATTTAACTAAAAGAATTTCTGTCATTTAAAGTGGCTACTCTTTATATTCTATTCTTATCTTCCTTGTCTATAATCATATGACATTGACTTTGAACTTTGAACAATTAAACAAATATTTTGTTTTCCCATACCGACTTACGGTTGTCGTAGAACAAAGACCGTTTCGAGAATATAGAGGGCCTCATTATTATAATTTGAACTAATATACATATGTACATAATAGTACTAGGTATAAATGAATTTTGATAAGTGTTCGTACAAGAATATGAACTTCGAATTATCTCGGAATTATGCGCAACACATAGGGCTGGAAATTTTATAATTGTTCTGGAACTATCTGACGGTAATTCAAAACAGGGAACAAGATTTCGTCAAATGAATCATTGAGCCAGGAATGCAACGATTTAAATGCTGACAAAATGAATGAACATATCTGGAACAGAGTAGACTGTTCATGTGGACAATTATATGCTACGTCTATTGCCAATGAAGTTTATCGCCCCATGTTATAGCATTTGCTTCATATAAAAGATAGAAGCCAAATAAATGGGACAATTAGTTGTTATGAATTAGCTTTACCTCTGTAACATATCACGCAACTAAATGTGAATATGTTTATCAAATAATCAATTACAGTAATAACCTAGTGTCCTTATTTATACACAATTTAATTACGTATTGGGGTACAATATATAATACACATATACACAGAATGATTTCTTATTTTGTCAATTTAATCATAACCCAAATCATACAAATCAAAATGTGAAAGTAGTGACTAACTTTATGATCAAGGGTATAAATACTCAATTGTATCTATTAATCCTAATAGTATAACAATAAACCCTGTGTATATACTGAGCATATTTAGATACATCCGGATCTACGACCGCAGCCATATAATCAATCAAGGAAAGTATATTAGATTGAATTACAAATGTGCTATCACTTAAACAAAATATTCCGTTATCCACGTAAGCCTAAACCTGGGAGAAATAAAGTTCTGTTCTGTTCTGAAGACGCCGTCATGATTAGTTGGCGCCAGTCTAGACTGTCCAATCAACGTGAATATACAAACCGTGATGTTACTTGACCAGTTGATGACACCTGACAAACTCAAAGTGCCCCTGGTGCTCCACCCACCATGTGTAATACTTTAGCGTACTTGATTGTTTTATTTGCAGTTACATGTATATCACTGTTAGGCTGAGTGATGAGAGAAAACATTTTGTTGTTTTGGTTAACGATCATTTCCATTTTCAACGTGGTAACCTTATAAGTGACCTTATAAGTAACATTTTTATCATGATGAAATGAAACATATTAAAATAATCAGAGGGACTGACGATTGCATTTTTCGCATAAATGTCATGCTCGCATTAATTTCATGATTTACTGAAGATAGATTTGAACATTTCTGAGCAACGATCATGTTTGGGTAAGGGTAGTAATCTTGTCTCCGCTTGCAATTGGATTCAGTTCCGAGATCGCAGCTTGACTGTTCCGTACGGCCAAAAGGCGGCATCCATCTTGTTCACGCTCCGCTGATCACAGGGCCTCATTTGTCTGTATTCTGCTTATGAGCCGGGATACGCATGAAACACGGGTCTCAAAACGAATATATTTACCAATTATACGTATGGTCAATTAGCCAGTCCAAGAGACAATACCCTGGTTCTACCACCTTTAGGTGTAATTACGTCGCATGCCCCTGGTTCACGGTTCGTCTGATCTCCCGTCATAAAACCACGATGTTTATTTACCTGGAGCCTCCGACAGCGCCGACTTCCTGTGTACATGTACGTACATGGCAATAAATGGTTTGACAGTTGTTTGACGGAATAAATCAATAATTATTGACACGGTGATGTAATTAAAATTTGTTACTATTCACAACTCCTATTTTTATTTTTCTATTGTTCAGCTGTATTTTCGACCAGTTTTATATGTATAAAAAATCTTCTCTTGTATTTATAAACCAAACCTAAAAACATTATATAAGAACAATTGTGTTTTTAAACCGTAAGTTTTCTATTAAAACAACCATACAAGTAAGATTTCAGCTGTAATTTACTTTAGTACACATCTTATATGCTGCAAATGCAGCGAATGTAATGCTACTACGTCACAGCTGCCTCGGTAATTAAGGGCTGGAATGTTTTTGTGAAGGCAGTTAGAGCAGACGAATTTCCCCCCTCGCTGTATAATGAAGGTTGCTAACCAGATATGTGTATTTTTCGTGTTTTTGGATTGATTTGATTGTCCTTTGGTGAAAACAAATGTTCAATTGTGAAAGCAAACCCTTTTCCCCTGAACGTTAAAAGACAGCTGACTTTGTTTTTGTCTGAAATATCAACGTTGGAGTCGTTTATATATTCGGAAATCCATGTTATGGTTAATATTTATAATATAATATTGACAATGGTAAAATTCATTATCACAGTTTAAGTGCTATTCACAAATATATGTAAATCTACTTCGTGATGAATGAAGCATGGCAATAAATGTATGCATCTGATTCTTCATTTGTTCTGTATTCTTTGACGAGAATGAGTTTCGTTAATGATGATCACTCTCACAGATTTTTTGATAAGAGAATAGGACTTTAACTGGAGAATAGTTATGAAAAATATATACATATAAGTATAGGCGGTCTGTGCACATGTGGTGAAACTGATACCTCATTGATTTGCTAATCGGGACTTGGAAATCATAGTCTGTCATTAAATTGATTTTAAAATATATTGTTTTGACTGTAGTACGTCCTGACATCATAAAATTATGTTGTAAACAACTTATCTTATCTTATGTTAAGTAAAACAATTATTGATAACTTCCTGAATTCCAATTGTTCAATGAACAGAATTATTCACAGCTCTGGCGTGAGACAACAATAAATTAGATGTTACCTAAGATTGTCCATTTTATGATCTTAGGCACATGTCGGCGCACTTACATGTGAGCCGTCTAGACGACTGTCTGTTTTGTAATTAAATGGCAGCTGCCATCCAGCCGAATACCTAATCTTGAGACCTATTAGTTGTCTCAGCACTACACAATCAGCAATCTAAAAAACAACAAAAAATCCTCACCTTAACCGACTCCCTCAGTTGACTACAAGCCCTCAAAAATAAAAATAAAAACACTAAAAACCACTAAAAACCACCCATAACTAATAAATCAAAAACTTTTGTAAGGTATTTATTATTCCCCACCACGAAGTGGAAGGGGGATATAGAAATGGGTGCCGTCCGTCCGTCCGTCAGTCCGTCCGTCCTTCTGTCCGTCCGTCACATTTCGTTTCCGGAGCAGATCTTGAAAACGGTACCATTTTTCTTCACCAACCTTGGCACATAGTTAGATCTAGTGGTGAACTGGTGCCTTTTGACAGTTTGGGATTTTATTTGTTTTTGTTTTTTGAGTTTCCATGGCAACGACTTTGATTTAGCCTGAAAATGGCAGTATTCCTCGTTTCCGGAGCAGATCTTGAAAACCGTACCATATTTCTTCACCAACCTTGGCACATAGATAGATCTTGTGGTGAACTGGTGCCTTTTGATAGTTTGGGATTTAATTTTTTTTTATTTTTCAAGTTTCCATGGCAACGACTTTGATTTAGACTGAAAATGGCGGTAGTCCTCGTTTCCGGAGCAGATCTTGAAAACCGTACCATATTTCTTCACCAAACTTGGCACATAGATAGATCTAGTGGTGAACTGGTGCCTTTTGACAGTTTTGGATTTTATTTGTTTTTGTTTTTTGAGTTTCCATGGCAACGACTTTGATTTAGACTGAAAATGGCGGTATTCCTCGTTTCCGGAGCAGATCTTGAAAACCGTACCATATTTCTTCACCAACCTTGGCACATAGATAGATCTTGTGGTGAACTGGTGCCTTTTGATAGTTTGGGATTTTAAAGAAAATTGTTTTTCGAGTTTCCATGGCAACGACTTTGATTTAGACTGAAAATGGCGGTAGTCCTCGTTTCCGGAGCAGATCTTGAAAACCGTATCATATTTCTTCACCAACCTTGGCACATAGATAGATCTTGTGGTGAACTGGTGCCTTTTGATAGTTTGGGATTTTAAAGAAAATTGTTTTTCGAGTTTCCATGGCAACGACTTTGATTTAGACTGAAAATGGCGGTAGTCCTCGTTTCCGGAGCAGATCTTGAAAACCGTGCCATATTTCTTCACCAAACTTGGCACATAGATAGATCTAGTGGTGAAGTGGTGCCTTTTGACAGTTTGGGGTTTAATTTTGTTTTGTTTTTTGAGTTTCCATGGCAACGACTTTGATTTAGACTGAAAATGGTGGTAGTCCTCGTTTCCGGAGCAGATCTTGAAAACCGTACCATATTTCTTCACCAAACGTGGCACATAGATAGATCTAGTGGGGAACTGGTGCCTTTTGATAGTTTGGGATTTAAAAAAAAATTATTTTTTGAGTTTCCATGGCAACGACTTTGATTTAGACTGAAAATGGTGGTAGTCCTCGTTTCCGGAGCAGATCTTGAAAACCGTACCATATTTCTTCACCAAACTTGGCACATAGATAGATCTAGTGGTGAACTGGTGCCTTTTGATAGTTTGGGATTTAAAAAAAAATTATTTTTCGAGTTTCCATGGCAACAACTTTGATTTAGACTGAAAATGGCGGTAGTCCTCGTTTCCGGAGCAGTTCTTGAAAAACGTACCATATTTCTTCACCAAACTTGGCACATAGATAGATCTAGTGGTAAACTGGTGCCTTTTGATAGTTTGGGATTTAATTTGTTTTTGTTTTTTGAGTTTCCATGGCAACGACTTTGATTTAGACTGAAAATGGCGGTATTCCTCGTTTCCGGAGCAGATCTTGAAAACCGTACCATATTTCTTCACCAACCTTGGCACATAGATAGATCTTGTGGTGAACTGGTGCCTTTTGATAGTTTGGGATTTTAAAGAAAATTGTTTTTCGAGTTTCCATGGCAACGACTTTGATTTAGACTGAAAAAACATTGTTTTTTGAGTTTCCATGGCAACGACTTTGATTTAGACTGAAAAGTCCTCGTTTCTGGAGCAGATCTTGAAAACCGTACCATATTTCTTCACCAAACTTGGCACATAGATAGATCTAGTGGTGAACTGGTGCCTTTTGATAGTTTGGGATTTTAAAACAAATTATTTTTTGAGTTTCCATGGCAACGACTTTGATTTAAACTGAAAATGGCGGTAGTCCTCGTTTCCGGAGCAGATCTTGAACACTGTACCATATTTCTTCACCAAACTTGGCACATAGATAGATCTAGTGGTGAACTGGTGCCTTTTGATAGTTTGGGATTTAAAAAAAATTTATTTTTCGAGTTTCCATGGCAACGACTTTGATTTAGACTGAAAATGGCGGTAGTCCTCGTTTCTGGAGCAGATCTTGAAAACCGTACCATATTTCTTCACCAAACTTGGCACATAGATAGATCTAGTGGTGAACTGGTGCCTTTTGATAGTTTGGGATTTAAAAAAATAAAATTTTTTGAGTTTCCATGGCAACGACTTTGATTTAAACTGAAAATGGCGGTAGTCCTCGTTTCCGGAGCAGATCTTGAACACTGTACCATATTTCTTCACCAAACTTGGCACATAGATAGATCTAGTGGTGAACTGGTGCCTTTTGATAGTTTGGGATTTAAAAAAAAATTATTTTTCGAGTTTCCATGGCAACGACTTTGATTTAGACTGAAAATGGCGGTAGTCCTTGTTTCCGGAGCAGTTCTTGAAAAACGTACCATATTTCTTCACCAAACTTGGCACATAGATAGATCTAGTGGTGAACTGGTGCCTTTTGATAGTTTGGGATTTAAAAAAAATTATTTTTCGAGTTTCCATGGCAACGACTTTGATTTAGACTGAAAATGGCGGTAGTCCTCGTTTCCGGAGCAGATCTTGAAAACCGTACCATATTTCTTAACCAAACGTGGCACATAGATAGATCTAGTGGGGAACTGGTGCCTTTTGATAGTTTGGGATTTTAAAGAAAATTGTTTTTCGAGTTTCCATGGCAACGACTTTGATTTAAACTGAAAATGGCGGTAGTCCTCGTTTCCGGAGCAGATCTTGAAAACCGTACCATATTTCTTCACCAAACATGGCACATAGATAGATCTAGTGGTGAACTGGTGCCTTTTGATAGTTTGGGATTTAAAAGAAAATTGTTTTTCGAGTTTCCATGGCAACGACTTTGATTTAGACTGAAAATGGCGGTAGTCCTCGTTTCCGGAGTAGATCTTGAAAACCGTACCATATTTCTTAACCAAACGTGGCACATAGATAGATCTAGTGGGGAACTGGTGCCTTTTGATAGTTTGGGATTTTAAAGAAAATTGTTTTTCGAGTTTCCATGGCAACGACTTTGATTTAAACTGAAAATGGCGGTATTCCTCGTTTCCGGAGCAGATCTTGAAAACCGTACCATATTTCTTCACCAAACATGGCACATAGATAGATCTAGTGGTGAACTGGTGCCTTTTGATAGTTTGGGATTTTAAAGAAAATTGTTTTTCGAGTTTCCATGGCAACGACTTTGATTTAGACTGAAAATGGCGGTAGTCCTCGTTTCCGGAGCAGATCTTGAAAAAAGTACTATATTTCTTCACTAAAAGGCCCAGTGAACATAGTTCACAGGAGCTAATGCATTGCAAACACCCGACATGTCATATTGGCGGGGGATGTGAGTATTTCATGCTTGTTTAGTATAGTTATTGGATTAGTGGTGTGGGGGAGAAGTAGGTATAGGAGAAAATAGGATAAATTAGGCAGTTAAGGATAAGGAAATTTAGGCCAACAGTAAAGGTTTAATTGTGTGTGAGTGCTTTCTTTTTGTATTTTTCTGATTTATTGTTAATTTGTACATTTTGTTAAGTTTAATAAATCATCTTATTATGATTTTGTCTAAGTTTTTTTGGTGCAAAGTTGACAACCTGACAAACCATAGAACCTCAAGAGAGTACACTGTTCATGACTGATCACAGTAGAACACAACGCAAAGTCTGAAATTATATGAACAGGGTTTCGAACTTAGTACTCTCCGATTGCAATCCTGTCACTGGGCAGCCCGCTAGAGGGCGCCTATTACAGAATGTATGGAATGCATATGCGTGTGATCCATGAGATACAGATGCAAAACCTTTGTCACATACTTTACATGTGCTTGTGAAGATCAGAATGTGTTGGCATGTGTCAAATCCAAGTTTGGTTCTAAAACCTTAATCACAATGAGTGCAGTTCCATGTCAGACGTTGATGAGCTGATTGTGGGTGTTGTTATTGTTACAGTTACTATTATGCAACTGTAATAAATTTAGTGGATCCATCAGAGAATGGATGGCAACACACATCTTGAAATGAGGACAAAACAGAGCTATTGGTCATCTGCTCAAAAGCCTTGCAACTTTGCTTTCTTCTCCCCGACTTGTCATCATGGATCCTATCTACAGTTTGGATAAGCATATCATGGCTGTATGCAAATGTACATATTGTAATATTCACAACATTGGACAAATCAGGAGATATGTCAACACGAGTACTCTTCACTGTCAACTATACAACAATGAGCCGAAATCGCTTTCATGTGTAAAGGCGGGAAAATCCTCACTTCTTTCCAAACATCCATCAACTAGTGACAGATAATTAGGGACGTGGTACGGAGTACTGCTGATGTAATTGAGATAGTATTCTTAGAATTATTAACATTGGTAACTATTGTTTGATAATCTCACGAATCTTCTACCTCTATTACATCATTGCCAGAATATACAAGAGGGAAGGCAGGTTCTGCATCTAGTACACTTCCTGTATTGATGACAGAAATTCCCACAAACCTCCTGTAATTCCATCATATAAATATGCTTCAAATCCCCAAGACTTGACATCCATTGAATCACTTGAAAATCGTGCAGTGGAATAATTAGTCAATATGCAATACCTTCTCTAGAACTATCGTTATATTGCTGATATTCCTTTAAGTGAGTATCCTTGTACTCTCTTGGATATCATTATGTTGAATTTTTGTGCCATTTCCAGTCTTTTACTACCAGTTTTGATGTCTGGTTTAAATGACGTCATTTCAGCCTCATGACATCATTTCCGGTTCCTTTTATGTAAGTCCTAACAGACACCACGCACCCTTTTTTTTCCCATAGAAGGGAGGAAAACTATTGCCTGGTAATTGCCTGCCCAGCAACAACAGTTCCTAGAGAGTAGATCCCCTAAAGATCAGGCTGTATGTCACGTAAATAAAAGGTAGTAAAGGTGTTCTACGATCCCCATTGACAGCCATCTTCTCGAGGCAAGAGAGTTAACTGACTATAAAAGTCCAGTTTCCACCCTTACCGAACTATGCTGGTATTATGGAGTTACATTTTGGCTGGACTAATGAGTCTATGCATAGTCCAATCAAAATCATGCACCGAAATCAAAATCCGGTGTGTAAACTCTCGTGCAGATTTCGGTCGATTGCAGGATTTCCAAAGCATGAGAACCGCCAACTCATTGTCAGCAGATATTTTCCAAATCTCTTCATGTATTTAATCAAGGTGCTCATGTGATTTGATCTGCATTTCGCGATGTAAGACCCGTTTTATCACAATATATACTCACATGCAAAAGAAACGCAAGTCGAATATGCAGTATACATGTTATTTATTTTCAACAGTAAAGACAAGAAATACTTATAGGGCAAGATTGACAAAAATTTGACTGAAGACAGTTTAATGGATTAAAAGGCAGAATACATAATTGTTTTTTTCAAATGTTAAGGGCTTACACAGTTTCGGGTCAATACCAAAATTTGTCAGTCAATACCTGGTGTGACCGCCATTAGCATTGATCACTGCCACACATTTCCTGTACATTGAGTGGATCAGACGATTTGTGAAGTCCCTAGGGATCCTCCTGCACACATCCGGAGCAGCTGTGCGTAGTTCATCGACAGTTGTAGGGACTGGGCGCTCATTGTGCAGACACCTTTGAACCTCATCCCACAAGTGTTTGATGGGGTTCAGATCAGGGCTGAGGGCTGGCCACGGTAGAACACGGATGTTGTGTTGTTGCAGAAAGGCCATGGTAGCTCTGGCAACATGGGGACGAGCGTTGTCCTGCTGGAAAATGTGTTGTTGATGTTGTGCAAAAAATGGAAGAACGTAGGGTCTGATCACTTGGTCGATATACCGCTGAGCAGTGACGCTGTGTCCCCGACCTTGACCAACATTCAGAAAGCACATGGGTTAAAGTCTCGCATTAAGTCCAATCCCTGCCTATACCATGACGCTAGGTCCACCCCATGGATCCCTTTCCACAATGTTTCTGTCAGCGAAACGATCACCTGGACGCCGCCAAATTCTGACTCTTCTGTCTGCATGGGAGACACAAAAGCGACTTTCATCAGAGAAGATGACACGCCTCCACTTACGATGACGCCAATTGTGATGACCCTGTGCCCACTGAAGTCGTGCTTGTCTATGCCGTGGTTAGAGAACAGGACGACGTGCTGGTCGGCGACATCTGAGGTTGTTGGAACGGAGACGTCGGATGACAGTATCCTGGCTAATGTGTCGATTATGTGTTTCTATGGTCTGTTGAGCACTTTCACTTGCAGTTAGGAACGGATGTCGCTGGTGTTGACAGGTAATCTGCCGATCTTGTCGAGGTGTGGTGACCCTAGGACGACCGCTCCGAGGAAGGTCATCTGTGGTCTGTGTAGCATTGTATCGATGTAGGAGACGGTAAATTGTGGTTATGTTAACGTTGAAATGACGGGCAACATCTTGGACAGACTCTTCAGCTTCCAAACGTCCAATAGCCTGGTTTCTCTGAATTTGAGCGTGGCATTGTTGACCAAGGAGTGGTAGGTCCAAGAATCGGCCACAGTTTTATACCCAATACAGTTCGTGACAGTTCGTGTATTTTTGATTTCGCGAGAAATTGGTGCATGATACCCACATATTCATTGAAATGGTGCGTTTTGGCGATTCGTTTTTTATGTTGCGTTTTTACTCGGGGCTTCCAAAATGCAACGAAAAATATTGATAACACCATCAGGCTTCACTACATGCTAAAACTCGTATCAATTTATGGTTCCGTGTTTGTTACCTATTTGCTTAAAACCACTTGCGTTTCTTTTGCGTGTGAGTATAGATCTAGATTATCAATCAGATCTTCCTGACCGGGCGCCAACGCAAGTGATACAAGAGGTGGAATCTGATTGGTCCATAGGAGAGGCTGAGAAGGGACATAATAGCCACTGATGGCACTACGATCGTGCCAAGTAATTCCCGCCTACTTCGGCAAGGGTGGCAACTTGACTTTTAAAGTCAGTTAACTCTCTTGCCTTGGGAAGATGCCCTGAACAAACTACTGTAGATTCTTGGATCGATGAGCTTGATGAATATTCAGAGACTAAGATGAGTGGATCTTTATACAAAGAGATGAGCATTGCACAGGCTTTGTACAGATTGGAGTGAGTGAGTGAGTGAGTATGGTTTTACACCTCTTTTAGCAATATTCCAGCAATATCACGGCGGGGGACACCAGAAATGGGCTTCACACATTGTACCCATCTCGGGATTTGAACCCGGGTCTTCGGCGTGACGAGCGAACGCTTTAACCACTAGGCTACCCGACCGCCCCTGTACAGATTGGAAGCAAGCAGGTACACACCATCCTTACAGTCAAAGCGGTTAGATGGAAATGTCTTACACTATGTAGAGTTTATTAAAAACTTCAAAATTCATATACATATGAAACCCAATCTTACGGATGATCTCAGAATGGCACAGTTGAAAATGCATTTGAGCAGTGAAGGTGAAAGATCAATCTCATGGTTTAGGATCAAGAGGGCTAATGTACGCAACAGCTTTAAAAACTCTGAAAGAGCAGTTTGGACATTTAAGCAGGATCCCTAGAACATTTATTGAGCACCTTACCTAAGGGGAGAAGATACGAACAAATGATTGTAACAGTTTGCGTGACTTTTCTGTTGATGTCATAAACTGTTTTGCAACTCTGAAAAGGATCAACTACCTTTGTGATGTCAACACTGTAGAGACATTGCGACAAATCATTTTATGCCTTCCTGACTACTTAATCTTGAGGTTGAAATCTTCGGTAACTGAGATTACAGAAAAGGGATGCATTCCGGACAGAAATCAGCAGTTTTCCTTACAACATTGAAAAATCTGAGTTTGATCCAGATTTTGGAGACCTTGAAAGAAGCCTAAGATTTGATACAAGAAATAACAGATCAGAATCCATAAACAAGTGAGGCATTTATGCTGCAATGTTCTTATTGATGGTGGAGCTGGAACAACAATTGTTTGCACAGTTTTCCAAGGCCCTTGGGTTACAAGGCAAGAGAGAGTGCATTGAGCTGTTGGTTGTCGGTGGCAAGCAAATAACTCAGAACAGTCGGCGTGTCAACTTTTGGATATCACTAATTAAGGACGATCAAGAATTTCATATCAAAGCTCAAGAAATTGATGAAACTGTTTGTAGCGTTGGTCCACTGAATAGAGAATGAATTTCATCATTCAAACATCTTGAAGGTCTGGAATGTTCATACAAGGAAGGTCCTATTGATGTGGTGTTTGGTGTATATAGTCAAGTTCGTGCTGAACAGGAAGTTAGAGAAGGGAAGCTTACAAGACTTGGTTGGTGTGTGATTGGAAGCAAAAGAGTCAAGAAATCTCCTATTTCATCAATCAACTTTGTTCAGAAGATTGACATGGAAAAAATGTATGATCTTGAATCTATTGGAATTCAAGCTCCAAATTGGTCTTGTCCCAAAACCGTGATGTCATTGGATGACAGAATAGCAATGGAACTTCTAAAATCAACATGCCAGAAAGAAGATGATCGTTTTATCATCAGTTTACCATGGAAAAGAGATGAGAGAGAACTGCCTGGCAGTGACCAGATGGTAGAGAAGAGACTGATGATTTTGGAGAGAAATCTACTGAAAAATCCAAAGAAAGCTGAATTGTATTGCAAGGCTATGAGAGAGTATGTAACTAATGGGTGGTCAGAAGAAATACAAGAGGAGAAACTGATGTGACCTATTATCTACCGCACCATGGAGTTTACAAACCAGAAAAGGTGAGCACTCAGCTCAGAGTGGTCTCTGATCCAGCATCATCTTGTCAAGGGTTGTCGCTGAATTCCTTCTATACAAGGTCCCATCCCTACTAGGAAATCTCTTTTCAACACTATTGAGATTCTGAAAGGAACTGGTGGCTTTCGTTGGAGACATCTCAAAGATGTATCCACAAATATGTCTGCTTGACAGTGACACTCAGGTACACAGATATTTATGGAAGAATTTGGACATTTCAAAGGAGCCTACCATTTATCGGATGATGAGAGTTACTTTTGGGGATAAATCGTCACCAGACATGGTGAAATGTGTTATGTTGAAGATGGCCAATGAACATCAAGAGAAATACCCCAATGCTGACTAATACATGGACGACATTCGACGCTTCTGATGAAAAGGCTACCAACTTGATGTCAAACTTGGATAAAATTTTATCTTCTGGGAGTTTCAAGATAAAAGAATGGATCTCATCAACAGATAAATTACGACATCAGGTGAAAAGTGATACATAACTTCAGTCTTTATATCTACCAGATTCCAGTAAGGAGGTGCACGAAAGTGTAAAAACTCCAGGAATGTTGTGGAACTTTTACAGTGACACCTTTCACTTTAGGTTGAAAAAAAATAATTCTGGAAGAGTTTACAAGAAGGACAGTTCTTTCCCAGTTAGCCCAGTTATACGATCCCCTTGGACTGGCAGCAGTTGTTTCAGTCCTCTCAAGAATTGACATACAGAACCCGTGGAAACTGAAAGGTTATGGTTGGGATGACAGATTACCTCTAGACTTATGTCAACTATGGAAAGAGATTTTCAGAGACTTGGCAAATCTGAATGATGTTCATTGCAACCGTTGTCTGAAGCCAGAGAATGCATGTGGTTCATCTGAGCTGCATGTCTTTGCTGATGCCAGTAATAAGGCTTATGGATCTTGTGCATACCTTCTATGGCATACAGAAGATGCTCCCAGCGTGAGATTAGTGGCAGCCAAAGCAAGAGTTGCACCACTTCGTCAATCAACAATTCCTCGCCTTGAACTCATGGCAGCTTTGATCGCTTCAAGACTAGCAAGAACAATTACCAGCAGTCTTAGGTATGACCCTGAAGTATTTCTTTGGTCTGATTCTGGAATTGTTCTTCACTGGTTGCAGTCTGAGTCCACAACATTGAAACTCTTTGTGGGAGTAAGAGTTGCAGAAATACATCCAGAATGGCCTGTGAAATTGTGGAAATATGTTCCAACCAAGCTAAACCCAGCTGATGATTTGAGCAGGGATGTCAAGGTGGGAAAAATTAAGGAAAGTGGGTTCAATGGTCCGGAATTCCTAAAGAGCCCAAGTCGGATTGGCCTGGACAAGATTTCATAAGAGACTGCAGATGTTGAGGTGAAGAGATCAACGAAGACATGTAATAGTGTACAGAGAGAGATGGTCTGAAACATATTGGATTGTCAGAGATTCTCCAGCTGGAGAAAACTTTAATATGTGACAGCTTATTGTTTTCACTTCAACGCAGTGCTTAGAGAAAAGGCCAGGGGAAAGAATGAAGCAAGAGAAAACCTTCAGTCTGAAGAGATTCAGCAAGCAGAAGACTATTGGATTAACCAAGCCCAGAAGTCACTTGACCATTGGGAAAAGTCCTATTCTGAATTATCTCCCTTTGAAGATAATGGATTGATCAGAGTTGGAGGTCGACAATGCCACTCACCTCTTACCTTTGAACAGTGTCACCCTGTTCTGTTGCCAGCATCAAACCCCGTATCTGTTCTGATTTTCAGAGACACTCATAAAAACCTTTATCATGCTGGAGCAGAGAGAACTTTGTCAGTAACACTGCATAGATATTGGATCCTTCGAGGCAGAAATGCAGTCAAGACTCTAGTGAGAAACTGTGTTGTTTGCCGGAAACTCAGAGAACCACCACATGAAACTTTTATGAACAACTTGCCTGCCGAATGTCTCAATCTGATGTCACCCCAAATTTTCTACTACTGGTGTTGACTTTTTTGGTCCTTTCCATCTGCGTTATGGACGAAACAAGACAAAAAAGGCTTGGGGAGCACTCTTCACCTGTGCTGTGATAAGGGCAATACATTTGGAACTAGTGGAGAGTTTATCAACAAACTCCTTTCTCCATGCAATGGACAACTACAGTGATATCTGATAACGGCACTTCTTTTGTGGGAGCAAAGAGAGATAAAAAGGAAGACCGCCATGAGATATAAGAGTTCAGTAAGAAACACAGAATGAAATGGATCTTCACAACTCCACTGAGCCCGCATCAGGGTGGAATTTATGAGAGTATGATCAAACAAGCCAAAAGAGCAATTCAAATCACTGTGGGAAACCAGACTTTGACATGAAATAACAACAGTGTCTGCTGAAGTCAAGTGTTTGATCAATTCTAGACTGCATGGGTTTTGTTCAAATGACCCTAATGACTTACAACCATTAAAGCCTAATCACTTTTTCATTGGTTGTGCTTCATGTGATGTACCGCAAGGTTCCTTTCTGAAAACTACAAGTTTGAGGCAAAGATTTGAATTTGTGCAGTCCCTGGTGTCACAATTTTGGAGAAGATTTATAAGAGAGTATGTCCCTACACTGATGCACAGAGTGAAATGGCATACAAATTTAAAGACCAGACAGCTGAGAGTGGGTGATATTGTTCTACTCATTGACTACAACTTGCCACGAGGACAGTGGCAACTTGCCCGAGGTGTTGACATTTACCCTGGAGGTGATGGTGTTGTGCGAAACATTGCAGTTAAAACTCAACATGGACAGTACAAGATATCCGTGCATTGTTGTGCTTGAAAAAAAATAATTGTGCCTGTCATTTGGTATATTTGGGGTGCATTTTCACAGTTTAGCATAAGAAATGTGTTATTATTATTTCAAATTGAAGTGTTTGGTGGCCAGCCATACAATAATGAAAGGAAATGTTTTAAGAGTATTTAATCTTCCATTTGGTAGAGTCGAATTTTTGAAGGGGCATTTTGTAAGTCAATGTGAGAGAATGCCTTTAATTTCCTTAGATAATGTGGAATGCAGATAACCACAAATGTATGTTTGAAGCATCATTTATTAGTTCTGAGTTTTGTTTATTAACAGAATATTCCCTTTGTAAAGCTAGCACCGCCAGGTGCACTTGCCAACTTAAATCAAATTACATCAATAAAGGGATATGAGAAGACATCCTCTGCTGTCATTGTTCATTCAAAACAATTGTCATAACTGCGTTTGGGGTTAATTGAACCCTACTACAGTTACCTATAATATTGTCATTCCGTCCTGTTGTGGGCAAGGGGAGACATGCCGCCACCACTGGCCTGGTCAGCGAATGGTCAAGGAAGTCATGGAGTAATTGATCTATCAACTCTTGCTCCAAACTATTGCTCTCAGCATTCATGTACCGGCCCTTGCACTCACCAGGAATACACACAACTTATAGGTTATACTCATATACTTTTAATAACGCTCCAGCCCATCTTCAAATACAACTTCTACATAAGACAGGCTAGACTCGTCATGGACATCGAGTCCCCAGACGCCGTAGGCCGGTAGACCGGCCAAGCCGTAGTCACGTCAAAATAGCAGGCCACAAAGTTAAAAAAAATTCAAAGGAGCCACTTGGCTCCTAATTTTTTTTTTCAAGGAGCCAAATAGAATTTCAAGGAGCCAAGGCAAAATGTGAGGAGCCAAAAGTAATGACTTGTAATTTAACTGAGCTTCTGCATAACAAAACACAAAAAAATCCATTTGTTTGAATAATCAGTTTTATATCATGAACAACAACTGTTGTTGAAGCTTTTGTGTTTGTCAGACAAACAAGCTTTAGAACATTGTGTCAGTAACATCATCAGACAAGCTTTAGGACATCGTGTCAGTAAATCCATCAGACAAGCTTAAGAACATTGTGTCAGTAACATCATCTGACAGTTTACCGGTGCCAGTTGCAGGTTTTGGTTCATCGAACGTGTCGACAGACGATGAAACTTCCGTGTCAGCTTCGCCATTCAAAGCATTCCGTATTTTCTTGAGTATACTGCGCATTTTTTTCCAAAAAAACCCACAGCTGTGTAGAAGGGGGTGCGCATTATACACGAAATAATGAGTTTTGATGTTTTTCCCCCATGGAAAGACATTACCGTGAGCACGTAACACCGGAAATACCATGTCAACAAATCCATACTGAAGTACGCAAATTAATCATGTAATTACACTGTCTGACTATAAAAAGTGTTCTTTGTATATCTGGACTTAAGTTTGTAACTTATTTCATTAATTTTATTCAAAATTCCTTTTAATATTGTTTTAATTAATTTCGGCGAAATCGTGTGTGAAGCGATCGGAAGATCGCACAACTCACCGTTATTAACAGAAACCACAGTCAGATTACCGCTATTGACGCCTTGAAACAAACTTTAGTTGACAGAGAATGGATACATATATCATAAATGCCATACTTTGACTCGTTAAAAGGCATATTTGTTTTTGTTGGACGATTCTATGTCAACACGTAATTCTCGCGATCACGCGATCACGTGCGCGAGAGCCTTGACGGTGACTGGTCAGACTGGTTCCATGTAAAACCATGTAATACCCGGTAATAGCAATCAGCTGCTTCGCTTAGGGTTATTATTATTTCAAATATGTTTAGTAAAAGCTGCATCTAAATTAACAAGATATTGGAATATATTATTCCTGATAAAAAAATAGTTTCAGATACATCTTTTGCCGATCCTTGCATTAAAACCCTGTAAAGTTATATCATCGGGTGTGTCTTGACTGAATCACCGGTAAATTCCAAGAAAATGAGTGTACAGCTGATTGCTGTGTCCGGCTTAGTTTACGAGAAGATACACATGGTAATCTTAATCCCTGGATATAAAACCATGCCTAGCAGAACAAAAAAATACAATTTAAACGGTAAATCAACATGTTTGGTGATTTTTTATCTCAAATTTCGAATTTGTACTGACCAAGTTTCTCATCACCCGTTCGTTTGCCGGACTCCGCTAAAGGGGTAGTTATATCTACGGTGTAATTTTTTTTCTGCGCTTGGTAGATCTATTCGATATTTTTCCCAAAAAAAATACTGAATCCCGTAGAGAGGGGTGCGCACTATACTAAAGAAAATACGGTATTCATCATTTGCCGATTGACAACGATTTGTTGTTGTTTTGACTTGCGCAAATATGGAAAAATACTTCGTGTTTTTGAACGGCGAAACGACCGCCACAGCTGTCACCTGGGCGGATGTCGTACAGCGCATGCGTGGGTACTCAACTCTTAACATCGTTAGTGCATTACTTAATAACGGAAAGTGCTTCCTTCATTCCAGGTATGGAGCTTCATATCGAAAGCAAAAACAGTACACATGGCCTAGCAGTGATCTAGTCGATGTTATTATGTTCTGATATTGATTTTTTTCACTGAAGTTACCGCACTTACATTAAAAACGATCTTTTGAAATATCTTATGACAAGAGATATTTAGTCGCCAAACTTAATTAAAGACAAGGAGCCAGTTGGCGACTGACATGAAAATACCAGTCGCAAAATACAAAACTAGATCGCCATGGGGACCAATTTAGTCGCAACTTTGTGGCATGAATAGTATATAATTTTATAAACCTTCATGTCCTATCATTCATTTATTAAATCTATCACATTTCACAATGTCTAAAATACGTATTCAATTTCAATTAATCATTTTTTTATCGATAGATTAAAAAATGATTCACAATTTCCCATAATGTTATTGAAAATATAATTATCGGACATTTCCATCTTTTCGTGTGATCGCGTGTAATGTAAATCAAATGACATCTCGGCTTTCGTCGCCCTGATTTCTCGGCTCAGACATGATGATTTAATCCCAAGATTATATGCATGACAAATCTTTTTCACAGCTCGTAACCTAACACGATACATCCATGAAGTTCCATATTTTAACATATATTGCGATTTCCTGCTTAAAATGCTAGAAATAACACGATTTAACAAAACTCTTGCGACAAAATCTAAAATTCATCAAACACAAGGACGGTATCCTAACTGTCATTTCAGAAGGTGTAGATCTATAACACCTAGCTAGCAGCTTGTTCACAAGCAGATATTTTCTTTGATAAATGTTGGCTTCATCTATCACACAAGCGTATCTGGTGACTGTTGACTGGTGTTGAAAAGTAAATAGTGAGGAATAGTCCAAGCTACAGCATCGAAAACAATGCCATCAAAAGTCGTAATTGAAATTCTGAGCAACCAGTGTCTTGGCATCGTACTTTCTGTATCATAGGGAAACGCTGTAAGGAGGTGTAGTTTTTTCGTCCAGTGCCTTTCTTATCGCGACGTTCATTGGCCAGATCGGCTATTTCATCCAATCAGGAAGGACATTGCATTGATTCGCCATTTTTGTTGATTGAGCACATGGCATATGCAATCATTCATGATGCCACCAAAGAAAAAAAACGCAAAAAATACCCAGGGCACACTGAAGACTTTTATGTCACGGACAGATGTTGATGCAGGTGCAGACAGCGCTAAAGTCGTCAAAAGAAAATTTCAGCAACGATGGCTGAACTTACACTCAAGGTACGATTCAGAAACCGTCAAAATGACTTTCACTTTTTTGTGGACGCAAAACGAAGCAATACATTTACACAAGAGTGTCACAACTATCGACTTTCAAACATCGAGAGTCATCTCAAAACGAACGACTACCAAACGGCGATCCTTGCCCCAGATCTGAGAAGCAATTTGCGAGAAATGCAAAAATCGTCCACATTCGTCTCAGGAGAAGGGTGATTGGCATCAAGGTTGCCTACTGGATATGCAAGGAAGGCATTGCCCTTTTGAAATACAATTCTCTAATGTCCCTATTGAGTGAAGTTGAAGGCAAAAAACTGGAAGGTGTAAATTTTTCTGGAGCACTCAGCTGCTGGGGAAAAAAGAAAAGACTTTTGTTCAATTTGAAATGAAGGTTTTTTCTGTTGGCCAATCACGAAGCTGCAGTGCACACTCCTGAGCTCCTGACCTGGAGCAAGAGAATGACACTAGTCTAACACCCAGGTTCAAAAGTAAAAAAACAGTTGGCATTTCAAGGCAGGATGGACTGCCTCAGTATATATGTGACATAGATGTTATGAATATTGTCCACTTTCCTCATAATAATACTGACAGAAGGCTGTCCAAACATTGTTTGTGTTTTGACTTATTGACTTTTGCCATTGCCTTCTTACATTTCTTGGGTCCAAGTCAGTGACCTATTGACAGCTTTTTGTGTCAAAAACACTGTGATAACTATGAAATATTCAGATGATAAATGTGAAATGTCCTTTCTCTATTAATTCTTTCCAAGGTAATAGTTCTGTCTCGGAACTTAATGTAAAATGCAATCATTGCAGCTATCAACGGTTTGATTTGTTACAATTTTGTTACCATTTTCTAATATTTTTGAGACCCATTTTAACCTTATAACATCTTCTGCCTGTTGACAATAGCAGCGCCCACAGCTCGGATGACATAAGTAAGAGTTCAGGTCTGAGGTATAAAATGCAACCACAATAGACACAATAGAAGCAAAACACGATCACTGATTCCGTATAGGAAATTGTGAGCAATTTCAAAATTTTAATAATCGGGAAAACTGTGGATATATTCATGTTCGAAATATAAGGTCATGCCAAAGAACAAAAATGATCCTCTTATTTTGCATAACCAAAAAGCATATACCTCACAAAACATTATTAAATTACAATACAGAATGAAGTAATTATCATCATTAAAATATCAAATGTCATTGTCTATGGCCAAATTATGACATAACCATTCATAAAAGTCGCTGGTCCGAATTGAAATCAGCACGTTATCAACGGTCAGTTCTGGAGTGGTACGGTGTTTGTACTGAGTGCTGTCCAGTGTGTGCAGGGCCAATGCAGAAAAGTCAATGTCATACCACACGACCTTGTCGCATCACACTGCTTGGTCCTGGGCTGGGGCATCGAAGTGAAGAAGGAAATGTTCTGTACACAGCAAGAGTGTTCTCTGGTTTGTAGCTGATGATGTACACAATGTACATCTGATGTTCTCACAGCTTGTAGGCTGAGTTAACATTGTTTGGAGCTGTCGAGGTTGGCCATGCTGACAGAGAATGGTAACCCTTCGTAGTTGAAGTGATGTTCAGCGCCCGAGCTCGTAGGACAGCACACATCAACGACTGCAAGCATGTAGCCAGTCGATCGATTGGGTGTGGTCCAGACGACAGCAGGGAAAGTGCTTGACTCTCCTCCAAACAGACTGGTGTACGGCCAGAAGTCTATAACACTTAGAAAAGAGTATCAGACCACGAACAACATGGTACAATTTAAATTTGAGAAAACTGTAATGTATACAGACATATTAACAATGTCAGCATTGACATATTTCTAGAACAACATTTTTAAACAGTAACATAATTTTAGATTATGGTTATCTAAATATGTATAACTTATAACAGGTGCCCTTGTCTCTTGAAGAAACTTGTCATATATCTATATCCATGAGCAGGTATAATACAACAAAACCACTTTGTACTGTCCATGCAGTACAAATGTATAAGAAGTACTGACTAACAATATTCAGTATATGCTTTGTAGGTGACAACAGAAGAACGAACAATACATATATAACTATGTGATGGACTGAGAGCATACATTGAAACACGGAGAGTAATAGAATGTTGAAAGTACTATTGAAGATGTAGAAGTTCAATGGGAGAGTAAAGTAATGTAACATAATTTACTGTATCAAGTAACCATAATATGAATGAATACTATATTGTCGCTGCAATGAATTGTCCATAATAACTAAGTAGGAAAAAATGTTCTCCTTGTGATTCAATATTTGTAAAGGAGGAGAAGATGTTGCTTTCTTTAAACATAGAATAGGAGACAACATTAACTTTAAACATGGAGCATTTTTTGGATAATAATATTTTTCAAAATCAAAATAATTTTGTAATCTACTATATTTGCCGTAACCTACAAACAAGCGCTTATAACGCAAACAAGTGACTGGTCCGTAAACAGTGTTGAAATAAATACCCAAATAGAGGTACCCCGGTAATTTGGCTATATTGCGCTAAGCGACTTCTACTCTGGAACTAAGAGATAGATATCAACCATATTTGGTTGGAAGCATCCCAAGATGGTGGGAATTCAAAATTGCACAATTGGTGGGGCTGAGGAGCGGGACCAGATAGGGGTATATTGCTTTAAGCGACTCTTCTCTGGAACTAAGAGATAGATATCAACCATATTTGGTTGGAAGCATCCCTAGAAGGTGGGGATTCAAAATTGTACAAATGGTGGGGCTGACCCCACAAGAAGCTGATGGGCGGGGCCAAATAGGGGTAATTTGGCTATTTTACTTTAAACGTCCACTTCTCTGGAACTAAGAGATAGATATCAACCATGTTGGGTTGGAAGCATTCTCTGGTGGTGAGGATTCAAACTTGTACAAATGGAGGGGATGACAACCCCCAGGGGGCTGAGGGGCAGGGCCAAATAGGGGTAATTTGGCGGTATTGCTTTAAGCAACTTCTTCTCTGGAACTAAGAGATCAATATCAACCATATTTGGTTGGAAGCATTCTCCGTTGGTGAGAATTCAAAATTGTACAAATGGAGGGGCTGACCCCACAAGGGGCTGAGCTGAGGGGCAAAATAGGAGTAATTTGGGGTTATTGTTTTAAACTACTTCTTCTCTGGAACTAAGAGATAGTTATCAACCATATTTGGTTGGAAGAATTGTCCAATGGTGGGGATTCAAATCGGAGAAATGGAGGGTCTGAGCCCTACCCCTACATCCCCGGACTAAGGGGCTGGGCTAAAGAGAGTTTATAACTTAGACACAGTTAAGATCCCCACTGTATAACCATATGTACAATTGAAAGTATAATGAGAGGAAGGCACATATGCTACCAGGACTGGCCCTTCTGTTCATCTGTTCGGCAATCCCAAAGAAGTTAGAACCTTGACCATAACATGTAAACTGATATCATCCACACCCTAAAATGAAGAGATACATTGTATACATTTGTTTGTTTTGAAGAGAATAATTAATACCTTTAATATGATTTATCCTGGATCATAACATGGAAACGGTTCAGATCTTTATGCTACATTTGTATCTAGAGAAATACATGTTCATGCTGAATGCAAATGTATATTTTGTCATGATTGCATTAATATCCAGGTGAGCGATACAGGCCCTATGAGCCTCTTGTTTAGTTTCCACCTTTGTTATTTACTTACTTTTGTTGGTTTTTACAGATATATATATGTGATCTCTGCTTCATAACATTTATTCACTTGATAAAGGAGTAAGTATATACTCCGAAACGTTGTGTTCCTCATAATAAAGACACCAGTGAAGATCCGGGTTAGAATAGGGCTTCAGCAGCCCATGCCCGCCGTGAAAGGCAACTTTGCTTGTCGTAAGTGGTGACTAATGGGATCAGGATCTGACTTGGTTGATGCATGTCATTGTATCCCAAATGCTCATGATGTTAGTCACTGGATTGTCTGATCCAAACTTGATTATTTACAGACAGCCATCATTTAGCTGGAATATTGCTGAGTGTGGTGTTAACTCTTTCAACACCAGTCAACCAGAAGCGTTTACTGCTGTGACGCTGAGTTCCAAGTGACTCTTGTGTGATAGATGAAGCAACCATTTATCAAAGAAAATATCTGCTTGTAAAACATCTTTGCAACAACTTGTTATACACCATTTGAAAGGTCTGATCCTATTGTTTATAGATATGAAAGTTATATTTATCACATTATTTAAATAAGGCATTTACATCTTAATTAAGTTCGTTGTAAATATAAAAAATGTAAGCTGACAGATTGACTAAACATTATTAAGACGGTAAAAAAAATCACAATGGATTAATTATGCTAGGATTAGGAGCCAAACAATATACAAATGTTCTTTTAATCCTAACATTTTCAGCTACTTGGTGATGATATTAAACCTAAAAATGTTTGGAACTCATTATGATAATAATACAGATGGACATATTTTTCAGTCAATTTGTAAAATAACTGAATATTTTGGCGTTTAATAAATTTCCTAAGTGAAAATTTTGCACATTTTAACTGTAAAAATATAAACATGATATATTAAGCAATTCTCAGGTGAAATATTTACTTTGTGTTGCAAGCCAAAATAGTGTAAACGAAAATCGCTCATTACCAAGCATGTGACTGATCAAAACTTTGTCACCATTACCAATGCTACCCACAAAGATACCTACATTTCCTTATTATTTCCAAACCTGTATTTCATTTTGTTGATCAATGTGACCATACGCCCTTATGCTGTCAATAAAAGTGACAAATGCGCTTACAACTGGTGCAGCACAGATCGCGAACTAGTCTAGATTTCTGCCTTATCATCCGGGTACTCAGGGGGGAAAAAACAATAGCAAAGGCAACAACCAGTCCCAGGGAATTACTTTCGATCAGTGACCCTTTAAACATCGTGTGCGAGACAAAAATTTGAGGCGACGAAAGCTGAGATGTCATTTGACTAACATTACACACGATCGAACGAAAAGATGGAATTAATAACTTAGATGTTATTGTACGTTTGACAACTTTTAGATATATTTTTGTTGATTTTATTTACCACTTTGTATATTATATTTAAAGATTTGCTTGAAACGTCTTTAATTTGCTCTTTGACATGTTCGATGTGGACCCGTTGTCGTGTGTCAAAGAATTTTATTTTCAGTAACATTGCGGGAAATAGTAAATAATTTTTAACCGATTGATAAAAAATGATAAATTGAAATGGAATACGTATCTCAGACATTGTGAAATGTGATAGATTTAATAAATGAATGGTATGACAGGTAGGTTCTTTTTTAATATATGCTATTTTGACGTGACTACGGCATGAACGGTTAACCGGCCTACAGTGTCTGGGGACTCGATGCTTCTTGGTCGGTATACCGGCCTATGGTGTTGAAAGAGTTAAAAAAGCAAACAAATCATTATAAAGAAGTTGACATCCATTAATTCTCTGAGATAATATGTTATATCTTTTTGTACATACTTAACAAGTCACACACTTGCCATTTTGTTTGTATAGACATATACCACTGCCTCCAAATTAGCTGGAACTGAATATTAATTTTTCATTGAGATTGATTTTGGAAAATTAGAATGATGGAGGCATTGCAGCATTTATTTTTGAATTGTAAACCTTTTCCTGCATTTTTATGCAATTTAACCAAATTCAGTACTAACGTTTATGGGATATGTTGCATGGTGTACTGTTGTATGAAATGTGCACCACACAGCTTGATACTGAGCAGGGCACACTCTAAAACTTACATGATATCTCTGTTATCCATATTTCACAGTGACGTTATATCAGTATTAACTTCTGTTGTTCACTTGTTTAGTAGTTATTAAATCAAGGACATAACTGCAGGGCAGCAACTGCATGAAAATGTACGCAGGGTTTCACCTTGACTTACAAAACTGGGGGTGGAGGGGACCCCCAGTAATTTCTTTTAATGGTCTTTGCGATATATGTGGCAATATGAGGGTCCTGTAAATTAATGAAATGGTGTAGTGTACTGTATGTTTAGATAATTACTTTTGAGCCTGTAATGAATCAATGATCATGTGGACAGTGGTCATGATTGATGGTTGAAATAACAGACAAACACAACTGCTCTTGATGTGCTGTTCTCTACATTTGTGCGTACATGATGCACATTTGTGTGTTGCGTAAAACCCTGATCTATGTATTCCTGAAGCAATTCATTTTCTGTAAAATATTAACATTGGCCAGCAGCTTTGTGAAATATCATTCCTATTAAATGTAATCACTATACATATATATGTACTATTAGACTCCAATATCTTTATCATTTTCAGCTCTCAAGACACAGGTGGACAAATATTCAGAATCAGTTGATCCCATGATAAAAATGACCACAAACTTGAAGTCACAGGTAGGCATTGTTCTTAACAAATCCATACACAGTTAACAGTGCTGTATTTACTAAGCTGCTGCCATTGCCATACTTGTTTTGAAACCACATGAAATTTTACACACTGATGTGCCTGGTCATGATTTAAAATGAGTTCATTTTTTACAGAGTTATTGTCTTTGTACCATGCTTTTCAACTTAAATTGGTCTCGTCAGTTTTTTTAGGTTTGTTTTACAGTTTACGGCCCTTGATCCATTTTATTTTACTTGGTGTAAAGTGTGTGCAATGAGGACATGTTTTCTCAGAAACTACCTAAGTAAGCTTATCTCGGAGATATCAAGGTCCAAGTGCCTGCCTCTTCTTAAAGCTATGAAGCCTATAAAGGACTATAAAGGACTTTTTTATCGTTAATATTCGCTCCTTTTTGAAGAAATAAAATTCCAATGTGCCTCATGGCGGGGGATAGTGATAACACTGTTTTCTTGTTAGTTCTGGGAAATTGTTTTTGACACATTGAACAGTCAAGTGAAGGTCAGGCTTATGTTTGAAGTATTTTATGCATTATTAGTGGTTATATTGTTTGACTACTTATATGTATGACAAGTGATGACAAGATTATATCAGTGGTACTGTGACCAACTTTCAATGAAGAGCATATGCTATGTTTTTGTTGTTACTTTTATTCTATCAAGGCCCATCATATTTGGTTTATATGTTTGGCACCCCTTGTTATTTAAATGCTTTTCACAGATATTTAAGGTGAAATACTCAAGGTCATGAACTGAAAAATGTATTATGTCAGTGAAAACTCAACATGTTCCCTCTAGTAGCATGAAATGGGTTGGACATGAAATTTCTAGGATTTGAGTGACCTCCATTGAAGGTAGAGTAACAAGGTCATTTTTGGTCATTATAAAAATTGGTCCTTTTTATGGTCAGTTGAGTAATTCTCAGAAAATGACAATTTTGGATGGAATTTGATCACTAAATAGATTCATTTATCTATGTAAACAAGATTAATCACCTCTAATGTAATTTAATCATATTATAACTTGTTGAAATAATTCCAAATACAGTAAACTCTCTTGTCAGTGGACTGTGACATCACTTTGAGCTTGCACTTTTTCCTGTAAAATAATAATTGTTGTGACCAATTTCAAAACTTTGAACTTATCTTGCATTACTCCTTACTGCATTTACTGCTTGTTCTTGACACAGAAAGAGCTGTGTAAGGTCTTGCTGAAGAAGCAGTTGTTCCAACTGGTTGAGTGGCTAACCATATCACATAGCTCGTCACTGATCAGCACAATACTGACGTCACCTGTTTTGAGGTGTCAGCAATAATACATTGAATCCTTTGCATGTTGTTGTTATTGTTTCTTGTGATTTATATTCTGCTTACGGTTTGTGTCTTCATATATATCTTTTGATTTCAAACATAGCATTAATATTTAAAGCTTGGTGGTGGCATTTGCCACAGTAATTATCAGGCTATTTTTGTTCCGATTAGCTGATATTACCGTTATTAAAGTGATGTTTTTTTTGCGTTCTTTGCATAAGCTTATTCAGAAACCCACGTGGCTGGGATTGAGATTATAGCATACATAATTGGGTGGGAAGGTATTTTGATTACACTCAGCTATCATTGCAAAAACATACAAAATTGTAACAAGTGCACGGATCTCAGTGTGAGTTGGACCCTCATCGCTTGTGTCTCAGTTGAACTACCCTGTGCTCCTAGGCTACTAAGTGTAGAGATTGTCTGCCACTTTCCCCTACAGCTTTCTCGAAATACCCAGCAGTCCCGGAAACACAGATTAAAGAAGATGTCAGCTTCATCCGAGCCTACTAGACCCCCACCAGCCATGACCATCTCTCGCTCAGGCGGGAACCCTCCAGCGACCACTACACTACATATGTCTTTGTCGGGGATAACATCCTCCATCTCATCGCCTGTACAGATCATGCCCTCCATCGTTGATATGATGCTGATGCTGATATCTTTCTTCCCTTCAGCGTTGATTTACTCTGCCTCATCCTCTTAGGTGACGCCTGGCATGGTGCCGACGACCCTGAATCTTCCCTCTCACAGGCTATCTGAGGCTCTAGTGGTGCCGGCACTTCAGTCACCTACAGGACATGCAGCACCTGCCCAGACGCTTAGGGTGCAGACGATGATCTAGCAGGTGATGGCTCCGTTTCAAGCTCCTCTGGCGCCTTTGGCTTCTACGACGCTCTTGGAGCCTCCAGTGCCAGTGGCGCCTATTGCGGCACCTCCTGTGGATCTCAGTGGCGCCTCTACAGTTCACTCTTCCCAATCACGTGCCTCTGTCTCTCCTGGTTCTTCATCAAGGCATAGCGGAAGCAGGTTGTCCCATTCCAGATGCTGCTCCAGGAGCCGCGCTCTGGTTCCGTGCTCTAGAGACTACCACTCTGACTCGTCTGAGGACTCTTTCGTCCCTGCATATGATGGCTTTTTCTTGGATATGGATTTCAGTATCGTCCTTAACCAGGTTCCTGATTGTTTAATGGATTGCTCTGTCTCAAGGACCTGACGTGGATAAAAAGGACACTGCAGGGTCAATCCCAAGTCCATCCCTCTGGATCCGTTGATCAAAGATATGATCACAGCATTAGATGAGGATTTCTCTAAGTTTACTTACTCCCTCTTTCAAGGCGCCCAAGTACAGGGAATTGGCACCAGATGACAGGGTCCAACCGCTCTAGGACTATCCGTGTACCGGATGCCAGAAAACGTCCGTTATGTTTAGAGAAAACGTCCTCTGGTCACGCTAACTTTATTTGTTGTATATTTTTGCTGGAATATGATTAAGTAACATTAAGTGAATATGGTATGACATGATGTTGTTTAAAGATGAGATGTTTGAGATTAAATAAAATAGGACTATCAAAAAGACTCACTACAAAATGGTTTCCAATCAATGTGTAAATACTTGTTGTTTTCTGAAAGGAGATAAGCAAGATGAGATCTCAATTAATAAAGGATTAAAATATTTCTGAATAAAGATCAAGGTAATTTAATTGAAGCCATATAAAATGCGAAGTATATATAAACTCAGAAATTCAATATAGAATCATTCTTCACTATGAGACCTCTAAGTGTTCAGAGTATGTGTCAGGAGATACCTTCATCAGCAGTACATCTCTTGTGATGTCTGTGATGAATGGGCACACAGATATTCGTTGTACTGACATATCAGACGGCTTCGTCTGTTCTAAATGTAGCAATCAGCCCATTTACGAGAGCACTATCATAGAAACATCTCAAGTTGCTGAAGCCATCACTTTTGATATGACTTTAGATAGCACAATAGTAGAGGTCTCTGCAACTGAAACTGTGCCAGACATATCCTAGTTCCCTTTGAAGATGTTGAAGATGCAGAAGAAAGGTATAAAATAATAGTATTTTGAATTTAAACATCGATTTAAACATCAATTAACAAATGTATAACCATATATAGAATACAATAAATAGTAATATTTCTGAACGATTAATGAAATTTCTCTCTTATTGACCAGTTGCTGTTTTCGCGGGCTGACGTTTTCTCTATAACCCGATACAAGTGGTGGAATCTGATTGGTCAATAGGAGAGGCATAGAAGGGACACAATTCATAATAACCACTGGTGGCGCTATGATCAAGCCCAGAAATTCCAGCCTAGTTCAGCAAGGTGGAAACAGACGTCTACCCCCTACATAACAGCAGCTCCTTCTCTCAAACATCCACATGTTGCTGGCAAAAGAAGCCATAGAGATTGTCCACTCCCCGTCCCTAACACCAGGCTTCTATTCGTCAATATTCCTTGTCCCCGAGAATGACTCACAATGATCTAAAACCTGGCCACCTTCAACAAGCGCCACCTGGAGCATCCACCATATTTCCGGATGTTCACACTTAGGCTGTTCAGGTCAAAGATCCAGGACAACTACTCAATGATCAGCCTAGATATCCAGGATGCCTACCTGCATGTGCCGATCCATCCAAGCGACAAGGAAATTCCTCTGTTTCATCTCAAATGGAATTCATTATCAATGGGTGGTCTTCCCATTTGGAATTTTCTTGGCCCCTTGGCTATTGACAAACATCACCAAGCTGATAGCCACTTCCCTCCATCTGAGGAATGTCAAATTCAGTGCTAACATTGACAACTGCCTTCTGAACTATCAGGACATGGCCACACAAGGCCTCCTCCATCACCTGGGATGGATCATCAATGAGTGCAAATCAGAGCTCACACCTTCGTTCAACCTCCAATTCATAGGCAGCCTCTTCCAGATCGACCGAGACCTCCTCTCTGTACCAAGGACTACCACCTACTCCCAGCAACCTTGTACCCTTCGCAAGTGGCAGGCGCTTCTGGTTCAACTCACATCAGCGCAATACTTGACCTCCAGAGGAAGGCTTGAACGTCATAGATGGTGTTTCCTTGACAGAGCCCACGACCTCATTACCCCTCTGTTCAAGGCTGGGGAGCACATCTGGAGGGCCAGGTCACCTCGGAGCTGTCTTCTGCTGCTCAGCACCAACTCATTCCAGGTCACCCCAACATCCTTGCTGGCACCCTCTCCAGACCAGACAAGGTGGCTCCCACAAAGTGGAAACTCCACCCAGATGCTTTCAATCTTGTCTGTCGACACCTCGGCTAACCCAACATGGATAACTTTGCCACCAGCCAAAACTTCCAGGTTTGAACCTTCATATCTCTGGTACCGGATCCGCAAGCCTGGGCGGTTGACGCCCTCAGCATCCCCTGGGAAGGATTAAAAGTGTACGCTTTTCCGCCTCCAGTACTACTTCTCAGGGTCCTTCAAAAGATCAGGTTGGCCTGGAGCCTCACTCTGACTTTGATAGTGCCTTGGTGGCATGTGAGGGGCTGGTTCAAGGATCTCAAGATGTCCGCCATCAACCCGGTAGAACTGCCAGATTGACCAAACCAGGTGATCCACCCTTACAGCAACCAGGCCCAACCTGTCTCCAGACAGGTTACATTTTCATGCCTGGGTCATCTACAAAGAGCCCTAAGCGCCAAGGGTCACTCGGCAAGGGAGTCGAAGGCAATCATCTTGGTGCACCGGCTTTCTACCAGGGACCTCTATGACGACAAGTGGCTCCTTTGAGAGTTTCTGAAAAGGAGAAACCCCAGGATCCCACCTCTGCGTCACCCCAATTCAAGGCTGAATTCCTTCTTTTTTTTCTGTGCCACTAGTGTCATCTAAAGGGCAGCCCAATCACGACCTACCTTGTGGCCCTTAACTCAGTCTTGGCTGTTCCGGAAGATCGAAAGATGACCAAGATTCCGGAACTCCGGATTCCGGATGTTATGCTCTTTTCGTCTAGGAGACCAGGAGGCCAAGTTCAGTTCCCCGGCGTTTGATCTAAACGTGGTGCTTACCCTGCTGAGAGGTGAGCTCTTTGCGCCACTCCACTTGGCATCTTACTACAACCTTACCAAGAAGACGGTCTTCCCCTTGGATCTGGCTACAGCGGAAAGTTTGAGCGAACTACATGCTTTGGGTCATCACCCATGTTAGATTAGAGCGCAGAGCACATGGAGCCTTTCATCTCTGGCTGTGCTGTGACTTCATTGCCAAGAACTCCCAGAAGAGCTGGACAGATCCTTCACCATCTCTACCCTCTCTTTGATAGTGGGAGTTGATAGTGGGGGTTGAACAGGAACTTCTACAATGTCCGGTGAGTTTGTTGTGATGTTTCATTCGAGGCTCCAAGGATCCTCGAGTACAATGAGGCCACCTTTTCATCCGGTATCTTTGACATCGCGGGTGGAAGTCAACCGCAACACAATCGCCCTATGGTCTCGCGCCATCATTCTTCCGGCTAATGAGGTCACTGAACTGGACCCTCCTAGAGCCAACAACCTGCATGAGATCCGGGTGGTCACCTCTACCACGGCCCTTCACAGCAACTGCTCCATCTTGGAAGACGAGGAAGGTGTCCACAGCTTTGTCCCTTTGGTGGTTGCCCAACAATGCAATGATACCTGGACATCACGCATACATTATTGCTGTTAGTGATTGGTTGCAGTCTATGAGTCTATGGAGTCATGCAGGATAATTTTTAAAAATCCAGTAAAATCTAGATATTTTTTATATTCATATACTTATCCTGCATTACTTTGTGGCCCACATGTCACAGAGCTGCCTCTCCCGTGATGTCTTCAGATGCCCTGTTTTGGGCAGTTATGTGATGATACGTGATGTCATTGCTTCTGTGGTCACATGAGAGCTGTGTGATAGGGTTAGCCACACAACCAGTCGGAACAACTTCCTCATCAGCAAGACCTCACACAGCTCTCTCTTAAAAGAACAAGCAGTAAATGCATTAAGGAGTAATGCAGGATAAGCATACAAATATAAAAAATATCTAGATTTTTCTAGATTCAAATTGCTCATTTATAATCTTTTCATTATACCTTGTGAATCACCTAGTGTTACAGTCTATTAAAGGCACAAATATATGCATGTCCAAAAATACCACTGTCAGTGGTGTTACAAATCATTAATACCTGACATAAAAGTAATCACCCTTTGAAAATTGAGAGGAAACTGATTTGTCCCTTCTCCTGGTCACCTCCTGTGCATGAGCCAAGGTAGCAGACAACATGAAAAGCAGGCAGCAGGTCAGTTGAAAAGAATTTGTAAGCTTGACATGCACCATATTTTTTTCTGTTGTCTTTAATGTAACATTGTTATCTATCATATGTGCACTGATTCAACAGATTTTTTTTGTTAGTTGCATAGAGATAGTTAATTTGTTTTCTACACGCTTCTTTGCAGAGGGAGTAGTTGTTATTAAAAAATGCAACAGTATTCACTTTTTTCATTGATTTCCTTTTTGAATAATCTGTGCACTGGATTCACAAGGATTTTAAGTCATGAGTAAAGTTGGTAAACAGGATCAATGTTGATAATGACCCTCATGACTTTGTGTCCCCGCATTTCACTGAAAGACATTTCAAACAAAAAATGGTATCCCCTGTTTCTTCTACAGAAGGTATTGTACATTTAATCTTTGGGTCCACCGATAATAAGCTTTTAATGCACTGGAATTCACGTTTTGCTGTCAGGACCCCGGAAATGAATCAAAAGGTGCATTTCGACAGACATAATTCCGAAAATGTTTTATCAAAACCTTGTTGGCATATGTATACAATGTGACAGTGCACGTTTTGCCATGACTCCAGTTGACATAAGACACTTTTTCTGCTTTGATTTTCATCCAAATATATTACGATGAAAATAACTTTCAAAATAACTAGTATGTCAAAATAAATATATAAAATATATAAAAGGAAGCTACTTATACAATTATCCTGAATAGTATGGAAATAACTTGATCAGATATGGGTACAGATAAAATAAAATAACAAATGATAAAAAGGAATATACTTCAATTGGTAAACAAACCAACATAAAATAAAAGTAATGATACTAATTATGTTGTTGGAATGAGACAAAATATAAAAAACCCTGATCAGTTAATATCAATCCCTGTAAAAAAATTAAAATTTGTGTCATTGTAATATGATTTCAGTTTTGAAATGTTTGAGATATCTCACAAAAAGTTCAGCATGCTTAGAACATATCCATCATGTTCATGTTGTTTACATTGTTCATATATTATCAAAATCTATTAATATTATCTGCCAGCAAACATGTAAATGGTGTTTTATATTACCTGGGTCTATAAACATACCAACCTCAAATTTTACCTCAAAAATGGAATATAATATAATCTTGGAGAATTATTACCCTGGGTAATGTTCCCACAATCTGTCCTGTCAGTAATAAAATATAAAGTGAGTCGGGGAAATAACTATCTGACATACCATCCCCAAACATTGCTATTTTTCCTATGTTTCCAAAACATAACAATACACTAAGAAAACATTATTATTCTAATTTGAACAACCTGTAAACAAAATAATTAAAATTGATTCTCATATCTAGAACAGGCAAATATAATGTGTGTTGGTTCAAATATGATCCTGATTCATCTTATGGTTGAATATTAGTGAGTGCCTGATATGCAGCTATCTAAAATCATCCGGATTCCTCCTATTTAACAATCCATAAACATTTAAACAATGCATATTCATCTCCTCTCAAAATATTTCTTATTCAGAAAACAATCTTGAACAATCTTGAAGGTATCAATTCATCTGATATGTCTAAAAGTCAAACAGTATATATTCACAACACAACATATGCATAAATTTACTGACATTGTGTACTACAGTTCTTTATATCAATGTCACACAGAAATTCACTCTTGTTTACATAAAACAGGTTTTGATATTGGTATAATGTATTTAATCATGAAATACTTTGTTTAGTCTGAAGATGCTGAAAACATGCTTTCGCTGAAGTGAAATAAGTAACATTATTAAAATTAGGAACTTAAATATTATGCTTTGTCACACTGAGAGTCAGTCTGCTTCATTGGCACTATGGTTTTCTGTGTAAGGTATGAAGATCTAAAAGAAAATATGAATAAGACTTGTACCGGTATTTGTTTTGTCAAATAAAATGTTTATCTTATCTTGTGGTTTACAAAAGTTGATACTTTGATATTAACTTTGTGAGATCACAAGATGACATAAATACATGCTATCATGGTTATTTGACAAGGAAGACAAGTTTCCTCCATGTATTTTTATTTTTTCATTTCTCAAAATATTATGAAAATGATCACACCACTTAACTTGATTTAAAAAAAAACTACAGTTCTAATGATTGTTAACAATAGCCAAATATTACATCATAACAATACATTATTGCCCACTCACATAGTAATCTCTACTACCATCCAATGAGTGAGTGAGTATGGTTTTATGCCGCTTTTGGCAATATTCCAGCAATATCAGGGCGGGTACTACCATCCAATATATGAATTAATATGATTAATAATCAAGAAAACATTACATGGTATTTGCTTGCACAAAAGAAATTATTTTGTTTTAAAAGTTTCAAAACATGTTAGTGTACATAAAACCTGATGGATTTCACAATTAAACAAACAAACAAACGGAATAAATGAGTTATGATTGTAATACCCATGGGAATTACACAACATTCATAATTTTTGTTTTGTTTTCAATAATCTCAATCTCTGTTTATGAATTTGAAATATCTTTATAGACTGTTAAAGATTTATCTGTTTCTGTATGTTACATAAAGACCACACGTAGAGTGAACATATACTGGCCATTAATAAGTTGGGTTTTTGTTCATTTCAAGACATTATTATTTTGGTACAGAAAAGTAAGTATTATTTTGGTAAAAATATTGTTTACAAAATTGTAGATAAAAGAGTATTTCACTTTAAATATTTCGACACTCTTAATGTAATGATTCAGTTGAAATAGTAAGCCTCATGATATCTAATCTGTCAACATTGACAACTAAAATAACTACTGTTCACAATCACAGCAGCACTGGTAGATCTAGAGATCTAATATTTTATTGGAATGTATTTGAGTCATTACAGTTTACATCAAATACACAACTAATGCAAAATTCTGATTTTGAAATTATGATTGGAAATTCTTAATAGGTTACAATAAGATCAATAAATATTTCAAGTGGTTTCTGACATCTATCTACACATGGTCAAAGGTCAATATTTTCAACTTGACAAAAACCCAGCTGCCTTCAAATACAACTCGCAAAGTTATTCAGACTCACTCCTTGACTAAAACATATAAATAAATAGTTTGGGTTAATGGTGTGTAAACAATGAATTATTAGATCCCCGGGTCCGAAGGACCAAGGTGAGCTTATGCCATACCATGGCGTCCGTCTTCCGTCGGTCCATCTGTCGTCTGTTCGTCAACAATTTATTCAAACAACTTCTTCTTTTGAACCACTAATTGGAAATTAAAGAAATTTGACTGGAAGCATCCCTAGGTGGTGGGAATTCAAAATTTTACAAATGGAGGGGCTGACCTCCCCAGGGGCGGGGCCAAATACGAGTAATTTGGCTATATTGCTTTAAACGACTTCTTCTCTGGAACTAAGAGATAGATATCAACCATATTTGGTTGGAAGCATTCTCCAGTGGTAAGGATACAAAATTGTACAAATGGTGGGTCTGACCGAGCTGAGGGGCGGGGCCAAATAGGAGTAATTTGGCGATATTGCTTTAAGCGACTTCTTCTCTGGAACTAAGAGATCGATATCAACCATATTTGGTTGGAAGCATTCTCTGGTGGTGAGAATTCAAAATTGTGCAAATTGAGGGGCTGAGGGGCGGGGCCAAATAGGAGCAATTTGGGGTTATTGTTTTAAATGGTCCAATGGTGGGGATTCAAATTGGAGAAATGGAGGGTCTGAGCCCTACCCCTACATCCGCGGACTAAGGGGCTGGGCTAAAGAAGGGTTTATAACTTAGACACAGTTAAGATCCCCACCGTATAACCATATGTACAATTGAGAGTATAATGAGAGGAATGCACATATGCTACCAGGACTGGCCCTTCTTTTCATCTGTCCGACACTCCTAAAGGAGTTAGAACCTTCACCATAACATGCACACCGATATTATCCACACCCAATAATGAACAGATACATTGTTTACATTTGTTTGTTATGAAGAGAATAATACCTTTAATCTTCAGATCTTTATGCTGCATTTGTATCTAGAGAAGTACACGTTCATGCTGTCAGATTTGCCATCCACCCATTTTAAATGCTGACAGAGTCAAAATTACGAAATATTTGCAGTATTATATACATGTACAGTGCAAATGTATATTTTGTCATGATTGCATAAATATCCAGGTGAGCGATACAGGCCCTATTGTTCTTTACACGAATCCTGTTGGATTTGTATTAAGTCTGTGTTCAGCTATTATAAACTGCACTGGGAGTTACCAGGATGTTTGAAATTGATATCACATCAAAACAGCCAGACTCACTTGATAAATTTGTATCAGTAAGGAGGCCAGATAATAGTAGAATATTTTGTCAATGATAAGAACAAGAATAATGTTCAATACGATAAATGTTGGAATGGTCAAATTGTCACAGGTTATCCCAATCGCGTGCCTGTTGACATCACCATACGTATCATGTGCTATCCAGCCTCGCTTTGAAACCGGAAGAAGAGAATTGTGAAAAAGGTCAATTGGCATAGGATTTTTTGTTTCAAACTGTACTACGTTGGACTTTTGTTTTCTCCAATGGAAGTTATGTCATTGACCTGGATGTTATCGGTTTGTTTTTAACGTAGCTAGAGGCATGTGACTTTGTTTTTAACGTAGCTGGAGGCATGTGACTTTGTTTTTAACGTAGCTGGAGGCATGTGACTTTGTTTTACTTCACTGGGCATGTGTTTTACTGAACCAGAAGTGGTGCCATAAAATAAGAGCTAAACTGGAAACTATAAGCTAGAGGCATACGACTAATTTCTTCTGCATTTAACAACATTAGGGATCAAAGATGAAAAAAGGTAGATATTGTTGAGGTCAGCTGTCACGTGATTTGGTAAAGCCAAAATGGTATTAATGCATGTGCCACGGGTCTAATCCTATTATTCTCCCCTGCCATTTGCCCCCGGGTCAATTCCCCCCTCCACCAAAAAGAACATTGGAAAAGTAAGGTAAACATTTTCACATGTTCATATTTCATATGTTAATAATGTAACAATTGATACTTTATCGATGATACCTGATTTCATAATTTAATATTTCACACTTTTTTCTAGACTTCATATTTTAAAACAACAGATTATGAACAATTGCCCTCAAGAAATCTAAAATGTGCACGTACTCAAAATCTTCTTCAACACGGGCAAACCATTTGGAGGAGTCTCACAAGATTTTCCTGTTGGGAGGGGCAGTTTGACCAGAAATCATCTGCACCATCGGCACTTCGTTGAGGGCCTTCTGAATGACACCAATGAAGGTCCAGATATTTGAGTGACAAGCCTGGACATTTGACTGCATTGTTTATTCTTGGTAGGACTAACTGGACCATTTTTTTGTATGGGATTATTATTAGTACGGAGTGAGAAGCCTGCATGTGCATTGCTATATACTGGTCCTAATCCAATTTGTTAGTTGTTTGTAGTAAACCATGTTAATTTATACTAATGAAAAGCCAATGCCTTATCTACTGGTCCATATCCAATCCAAGACTATTCACAAGTAAATTAATTTCAAGGTAGACACAATTTGTGACGCTTGCTTGACAAAGGGGTATAAGGATCTATAGCTAAACATTGCCTTTACAGTATATAAAGAAGTTAATCCATAAATTATGTCTACTTTATCTTCCATCAACTTCTAAGTATGCCTATCAAACAAATTAATTTCAGCCTATTATTGGTTTGTTGTTTTTAGTAAACCTTTCCTTTGTGGTTCTTTTTGGTGGAGGGGGGAAATGACCAAGGGCCGAATTGACCCGTTGGGCAATTGGCTGGGGGGTGGGGAGGGTGGTGGGGAGGGGGATGCCATGTTCAGGGTTTACTCTAGGAATTTTCTGACATGGGTCCTTTATGTGAAAATAAAGGTACACCCACACTTGCCCATACAGCACAATGTTAAAATGCCTCATTTTATTTGTGCCCCCCCCCCCCCCCCCCCCCCCCCCCCACACACACACACCTATCCCTGCATGTTTCACATGTTTTGGGGAATTCATGAAAAGGTACAGATGCCTGTGCTTTTTTACTTGTAATGCAAACACCTGTCTGGTTTGATATGGCAGACTGGCGTTTAATTGCAAAATATATAGAGGTTTTGACGCAAGTATATTTGGGGATGGTAAATATCCTGCATTAGGAATAAACATTGTATTTAGCGAGCCAATATAGTTCCAACTTGAATCTGTTTCTTATACAGTGGCGAAGCAACATATACGCAAAACAACAATTGTTTTTACTTGCATTTTGTGGCAACGTTGTTGACAGTCGGCCTGTCCTGTCATAATGTTAAGAAGTGCAATCAGATGTACACACAGCGACAAAACGAAACAAGGTAACAATTCAAACATATTTTGGACAAATCCAACTATTTTAATTTGTGGAAAAGGTTTCAAGCCGCAGAGGTCGACGAGCACAGATATGGCTACTGATCCCGCTTGGCTAGGCCTAGTGCCCTCGCAAAATCGTTTCGAAATTCATATCTCCAAAGTTGCCAAAGCCTATAAAATGCCTTATCCTCATCACAGTTAGACACTGATTTTCAGTATATTAGACTGTCCTTTTGATAATGATAGCAATTATCCCTGTAGTTTATCCAGATTCCCGATGGATAATTCTGACTCTATTGCCGAATGACAAGGGCGACGCCATGTTTGTTTATAAACACGGAAAGTAGTCCCTACTTGACCTTTGATATTTGCACCCCCTTCCGCCTATGACCCCAACGGATATTGTTTTTATCTGTTGGCTTTATCCTGCCGAGAAGCCTACCCATTATATGATAAAATTTTACATCAGATATACCTTCATTTTCTCTCAATTTTTTTAAGGCCCTTGGTTCTTTTGATTTGAATTCCATGCGGTCACAGGTTGAGAGCTACACTGAAGATGTTGCAGTGTATGACAGATACAGGTAAATATTGTGGTTATTTATCTATCTCTTTCATGTTCTGAATGCACGATTTAAAGATTAAGCTTTAATTTTGTTATTCTTAATAGCAGAATGTTGATAAATATGAATAAGGTTGATAAATACTGCCAATGTGGCAAGGAGTCAGCAGCTTTGAAGTTTGTAATAAGGTTTCTTATTAGTTAATTTACAGATTTTTTTGTTGGTGGATGAAAAAACCCAATCCAAAACACTTTCCAAATTCTTTTGTCTTTTGTGAAAACAATTAGTTGGTTGGTATCGAACTCTGACAACTGAAACTGGAATTACCACTCTTGGGAAGAAGAGCATATCCAATAACCTCCCGTGTCTCGGTATAAAAAATGTTAATGTTGGGGTTCACTTCCCTGTGGGACAGATAAAAAATAGACACAGTATACTGACTCCGAGCTGACAGTCATTATTTTAGCCCCTAGATGCCCAGCGCCAGACGGGAACAACAAGTACCATTTTTTAACGTCTTTTGGTATGTCACAGCCAGGGTTCAAACCCAGTACCGGTACCTTCCGCTCTCTGGTTTTGTGATGAAATGATGGGTGAGAGCTGTGGCGGGGGGTTCAAAAGAATTGATTTTCTCCAACCAAAATGATATTATTCAACCAAAAGTGCATATTACTTTCTCATTAAGGCATAGGACTGTCTGTTTAAGTGACCATTGTTTATCTTCAGTTGCATTTATAATATTCTTCAAACAATAACATCAAGAGAGCAAAATAGATTATAACTTAAGTATTGAATTGATTTTATAATGGCAATAGCAATGGTTATGTCATACCATTGAATGTTATTCATTAACATGCACCATACCATACAATAATTTTCTATTAAGACTTTTGTTAATTATCCTCCGCCCCAACGAAGTTGGCGGGGGATATTGAAATGGGTTCCGTCCCCGTGCGTCGGTGCATCCGTGTGTGCATGTCCCAAAATCGGTTCCGGAGCATAACTCAGAAACCGTTAAATATTTCTCTATGAAACTTTGCATGTCTATCAGACTCATGAACTGGTGCCTTTTGCTATTTAGGAATGTTAGAAATTTTTATTTTTTACGTTTCCATGGCAACAAATTGGACTTAGGTTCTATAAGGGTGGTGTTCATTTCCAGAGCATAACTCAAAAACTGTTAAATACTTTCTTACAAAACTTTGCATGTCTACCAGGCACATACTGAACTGGTGCCTTTTGCTATTTAGGAATTTTATAAATTTTCATTCTTTATGTTTCCATGATAACAAGTTGGACTTAGGTTCTATAAGGGTGGTGTTTGTTTCCGGAGCGTAACTCAAAAAACGTTAAATACTTTCTTACAAAACATTTTTTACTTAGTGATAAGTGTCTTCAATGGGGACAAGATTTTTTTAAAATCTACTGATGTTATATGAATGAAACTTTGCAAGCTTATCTAAGAGAATCTTAACATATCAAGAGTTCGAAAATTGGTGCCATGATTTATTTATTCCAGCCAAGGGACCCTTCGTTCGTATTGATTTCTAATCTGAACAGATTTTCTAAAATTTTCAGATAACATATGAAGCCATCCTTGTGCTTATGACTTCTTAAGGCTGTCCCTTCAGCACATCTGAAATCTATGATCGTCGGGTTCAAACCCAGATCACTCTGATTTTCTTTCTAGGTTTCTCAGCACCATACCCGTGCTCATGGATTGCAACACATTAAGGTTACAACAAGGTGGTATAACGGGAATATTGTTCAAAGAGGTGTTAAACCAAACTCACTCATTCCGGGAGGATAGTGATGATGCTGTTTTCTTGTTTAAAGATTGGGTTTAACTTGCTAACATGGCAATGCATAAATATTCTGTTAATAATCAGGTGTATTTTCTCCAAATTTGAGTTTATTTGAAATTAATTCAGCTTTGAATACTTGGGTAATTCACAATCATATTCCATTTCTCTTACATGCCCCAACATAATTATGTGACAGTCATCCAATAGGATTAGCACAAAATTTGATTCTGCAATATTTCATCGTGTTAACCTATTTTATCTCTTCTTGGTCCTAATTGTTTTTTGGGATTTTCATAATTCTTATCATAAATAATAATTAATAATAATCTTTCTGCTCTATCAGCTGGTAATTCAGGTGGATACTATTCCCCCTGCAAGAAATTTCATCTTCAGTCATTCTTGAGAGCTGTGGTGGGGGTCTAATAGAACCCCAAATTGCATTTATTTTCTTTATTTTCTCCAACCGAAAGTGATATTATTCAACCAAGAGTCTGAGTGCATATTACTTTCTTATCAAAGCCCCACCCTGACTATAAATAGCCTGCAAGGTGGCAGTGTTTCAGTTTCTTTCTGTTCAATCCGAAATTGACATATATTTGAGTAGTTTATATCCAAGCTCTACACTTTATATTGAAGTCTTGTTTGGGGATGAACCAGTAGATGCCCTTGGCATCTTACCAGGTTTACGTCTTAATTGGCTTGAAAACATGAACGTCAACATTATAGTATTTTTATACAGTCAGGAAGAGTGCACTTTTATTTTAAAAGCCTTGAAGGGTCCGAGTTATAGCCAGGATCATTTTGCTTACTAAGGTATTTATGCCATATAATATACATCTGATGAGCTGGATGTATAGTCTCAAGACATTGTCAATCAATCATTTAAAGACTTGTATAATATAATATTTTTTATTGTCGGTTTATATCTGATGAAGCATCTGAAAAGATGACTGTTGATGGATTTCGATTACATAAAATAAGTGAAATAAAACATCAAATAGAGAAAGAACGTGATTCTAGAATTGGATCATATAAAAAGTACCGCAGAGCTGTGAATGCTCTTGACAGAGTTGACACTACACTTATAGCGGCCTGTCCTCATTTCGCCTACACCTCATTTCGCCTACACCCTTATCAAAACAAATTTACAGCTGACTGCACATAAGTCAAGTGCTGTGTTACCTCTAAAATAATGAAGTGCCCCAAAAGAAGTTTAACAGACAAGACAATCTTGAAGGTTCATACATTGTTTAATAGCTGATATTTACATTATGCAGTAATAATAATAATGACTCATGATTACTGGAGAAAGTTCAGTACCAGTTCTGGTTCCTACTGTGTCCTTCAACAACCTAAATAGTCTAACATATGTCTGTTTGGTCTTGTGAGGAAGCAACGAAAAAGCAACAGGATACATTTTACCATTTACAAGACAATGAATAATATACACTTGGAGCCACAAGCTAGGACAAAAAAAAAAGTACCATCCATAAACAAACTGTCAGAGTCACTCATGATTTCTAACATCTCAGTGGTAGCAAACACCAGTAGTCTGTCGTCTTCCCCGTCATTGATGCACAGAAAGTCTCTTCCATCTTCTGTCTGTGTCCACGTTCCTTCCAAGTTGACTGCTTCTCTGGTTTCTGGAACTTGTGGAATAGTCTTGGCTCTGTTTCTGTACAGGGAAGCTTGAACACTTGCAAAAGAAGGGTCAGTCGCAGCTACTTCTTCATCATAGGTTGTAAAAACTTCACTTTGAACTTCTATGCCGCTTGGATTAGATTAGAGCTTGGATTAGTTAACAGCCTGGGATGGACAATGCCCATTCATATAATAGGGGTGAGGCAATTAAGCATTTGAATTATTGTAGGCGAAATGAGGTGTAGGCGAAATGAGGGCAAGCCCTTATAGGAGCTAGCATGGGGCTTGGTGCGGCTGTTGTTGGTTTATTATCAACTATAAACGCTTCACGTATCGTACTTCGTATGGAAATAGCAGATGGAACTCTGGACTGGGAGGAATAGCTCCTAAATTTATTCTCATAAGTTGCAAAAGAAAGCACTAAAACATGATAGTATTTGTGTGTAGGCTGAAGCAAAGTTAAATAGCCTTAGAGGATCATACCTCAACAGCACTTGCTGATTACAAGATATCTGATGAGTTTTGTTTCGTGTTGTCAGAACTCACCATTGGCACCATACATGACAAACTACCGGCTAATGATCCTCATCACATAATTCGCATAAACTTAAGACCCCCATAGAAGCACTGTCAGGGTCTTAGCATGGTCCAGTGGGAGTTGCAGCGGTACCCCCATCATCTATACTACTGCAATAGCATAGAACTGGCCTAGGTTACATAGGTCCTGCCCCATAGATCCTGCCCCTGTCGCAAAGTATGTGCACATTTTGTGTCATGAACAGTTTATTGTTGGGACAGGCATGAAAACAATTTTTGATAATTTCATTGCTAAATGGTGTTTTCAGACTGCGGTAATCAAGAAAACTGAGAATTTTAAGTTTTTTTCTATTTTCTTCATTTCTATAAACCAATTTAAAAAATGAATAATAAAACACCTTATGATGTTTAGCTTGATTATGATTGATAACCTGACTGGAAATGTGTGTTACCCACATTTTTCAAGTTGATGGATATCACGACCCACTGAATGTCTTTGCCAACTCATCAGCAGAAGGGGAAAAGTCTAAAAACTGAGTGGACACACAATTATTGGTGTGGGGTCAGCAGTCTCTGTCTCTGTGTCTCAAAAGGTGGTATGTTTGCCACAACATACTTCCAGTTGAGCCTTTGTTCGTCTTGTGGATGGTTGTAGGTATATGTGATGACTGTTTTTCAGGTGGTATGCAGGGATTGGTCTGACTTCAGTCATACTGCTCATAGTGTTACTCTTATTCCTTGGCCTAACTTGTGGTGTATGTGGCAGCAGTGCATCCAACCTTCCCACAGAACGAGGTTGTCTCTCTAATTGTGGAGGAAATCTGCTAATGGGGTAAGCAAGAAAACCTTTTTATTAATATTTTGGTGTTATAATATACATTATATTTTGCCTGATTCAAGGTGGGCACCTGTTGTAGAGAATAAGTACTGCCTTAAAAAAACCTATTACCAACAACTATTTTGTGAATTTCAAATATGTTTCCTGATTCTAAATTAGATGTTAAAAGGACACTAATCTCTGGCTTCTTCTGGGCTGTCTAACACCACCCGTTAGGGCTCACTTGCTGCCATTCTCACTGAGCGTGACAAGAGACTGGGCTACAGTCTGCAAGGACAGCTAAATAAACTTGGAGGCAATATTTGTTTGACCCATTTTTGAACACTGATTGATTACCCGTGATCTATGAAGATTTCGACAAAGGGTGCATGTTAATTAATTTTTTCAGCCTAAACAAACAGAAAAAAAGAACGTTGGAAGCTCATCAGATGTTGTTATTTGGAAATACCCCTGATGGTTATAGTTTAATAATTAAAAAAATAGAATCCATGCAGTGAAAACATTTTCAGATTTTGGATTGCGAGGATAATACAATTGCTATCTCTTGTTGTCATCCATGTTTCCTGGTATAACAGCGTTAGAAATTGGCACTAGTCCTGTAGTCCTTGCCAAACTGCCCAATACTGGGTAGTTGAGGTATCATAAGGACTAGTAAAAATTTGTCATTTCTTAGGGCTTTGCTACATGTTATCATTGTAAGGACTAGTGGACTGAACATGTTAGTTTCTACTGCTGTATAATCATACATCTGTGTATTTTTTGTCATTCACTTGATGCTCAGTTAATGAATTCATTACAGGTATAATTAGTGGTAGTACCACTCAGATTACCTGACAAAGTTTCCATTTGGCATTTCTTGTGTCTTCGATGTGAGACAGATGTTGTTTTCACAAGTCTTTACCTTTGTAAGCGTGTATATGTTACAGTCAATGTGTAAAATGTGATTCACTCAGGCAATTTATGAAATGTCTAAATATTTCAGTCCTTTTACAAATTGACTGAAATATATGTCCTTTTATTTAACAGATTGTATAAAAATGATTAAGATGTTCAAAAGGGCTTAAAACATCACAATAGACTAATTATGCTAGGATTAGAAGCCAAAACTATAGAAATGAACTTTGAATTTCATTTTCTTTTAATCCTATCATTTTCAGTCACTGGGTGATGAAATTAAAACATAAAAATGTTTGGAATTCGTCATCATAATAACATAAATGGACAGATTTTTCAGTCAATTTGTAAAATAACTGAATATTTAGGCGTTTAATAAATTGCCGAAGTGAAAATTTTACACATTTTAAATATAAAGATATACACAAGATAAAATAAGCAATCCTAAGGTGAAATAGTTACTTTGTGTTGCAAGTCAAAATAGTGTAAACAAAAATTTCACATTACCAAGCATGTGACTGATCAAAACTTCGTCACCATTACCAATGCTACCCACAAAGATACCTACATTTCCTTATTATTTACAAGACAAAACTGTATTTCATTTGTTGATCAGTGTGACCATATGCCCTTAAACTGTCAATAAAAGCGACAAAAGCGCTTTTGAATGGTGCAGCACAGGTTGCCAACTAGTCTAGATTTCTGCTATCAACCATGGTGTACCATTGTCAGACCATGGAATATTCTGAAAAATGACATAGTTATTGCTGGGGATCAATTGCTTTAATGGCATAACATACCTTAGAGTATCAAGTACCAGTGGTGTAATTACTATCTAAAACCATGTTGATGATAACCTGTCAAAAAAGTACACATTGTGCAAATAACATATTCCCCTTTAGTGTGAAATTATAACACAAACTCATGCACTGAAAACAGACTGTTAAGAACATGAAGACTCAATTTTATCCCCCCTGCATATAATGCGGGGGGATATAGTGATCAGCCAGTCCGTCCGTCCGTCCGTAATCATTTCCTTTTCCGGGGCAGAACTCGAAAACAATTCAGTGTATTTGATCGAAACTTGGCATATCTATCAGTCACATACTGAAGTTGTGCCTTTTGCTAGTTAGGAATTTTAGAAATTTTTATTATCCCCCGCCGCGCAGAGCAGGGGATATAGTATTCACGACCGTCCGTACGTCCGTCCGTACGTCCCACCTGTTTGTTGCCGCGATATCTCAAGAACTAAACACTGGATTGTCTTCATATTTGGAACTATGGTGTATATACAGACTCCGCGGACACCAGTCGGTTTTGGTGACCTTGATCCCATTTTCAAGGTCACAGCAGACAAATCTGCTTTTAGAGTTGGAAAACGGTGTTGCCGCGATATCTCAAGAACTAAACACTGGATTGTCTTCATATTTGGAACTATGGTGTATATACAGACTCCGCAGACACCAGTCGGTTTTGGTGACCTTGACCCCATTTTTAAGATCACAGCAGACAAATCTGCTTTTAGAGTTGGAAAACGGTGTTGCCGCGATATCTCAAGAACTAAACACTGGATTGTCTTCATATTTGGAACTATAGTGTATATACAGACACCGCAGACACCAGTCGGTTTTGGTGACCTTGACCCCATTTTCAAGGTCACAGCAGGCAAATCTGCTTTTGGAGTTGGAAAACGGTGTTGCCGCGATATCTCAAGAACTAAACACTGGATTGTCTTCATATTTGGAACTATAGTGTATATACAGACTCCGCAGACACCAGTCGGTTTTGGTGACCTTGATCCCATTTTCAAGGTCACAGCAGGCAAATCTGCTTTTAGAGTTGGAAAACGGTGTTGCCGCGATATCTCAAGAACTAAACCTCTCGATTGTCTTCATATTTGGAACTATGGTGTATATACAGACACCGCAGACACCAGTCGGTTTTGGTGACCTTGACCCCATTTTCAAGGTCACAGCAGGCAAATCTGTTTTTGGAGTTGGAAAACGGTGTTGCCACAATATCTCAAGAACTAATCGCTGGATTGTCTTCATATTTGGAACTATGGTGTATATGGCGGGGGATATTTCGTCACTCTGTGACAAATACTTGTTTTTTACGTTTCCATGGTAGCAAGTTGGTCTTAGGTTCTATAAGGGTGGTGTTCGTTTCCAGAGCATACCTAAAAAAACGTCAAATACTTTCTTACAAAACTTTGCATGTCTACCAGGCACATACTGAACTGGTGTCTTTTGCTATTAAGGAATATTATAAATTTTTATTTTTATGTTTCCATGGTAACAAGTTGGATTTCAGTTCTATAAGGGTGGTGTTCGATTCAGGAGCGTAACTCAAAAGCTGTTAAATACTTTCTTACAAAACTTTGCATGTCTACCAGGCACATTCTGAACTGGTGCCTTTTGCTATTCAGTCCAGGGAACAATGGTCCCAGAACCGCTCGCCATTGTATTAAGGAATTTTAGAATTTTAGAATTTTTTTACGTTTCCATGGCAACAAGTTGGATTTAAGTTTTCATATAGGGTGGGTTCACTTATGGAGTATAACAAATAAACTGTTAAATATTTCCTTGCCAAACATTTCATGTCTATATATAAAGTACACACTGAACTGGTGCCATTTGATATTTAGGAGTTTTAGAAATGTTTATTTTAGAATTTCCATTGCAGCTATTTTGACGTGGGCTAAGAGAAATGTTGGGTCAGTTACCTGGTTTGGGACCATAACGTGTTAAAATGGGCAGGGGATATAGATGACTTCGTTGACTTTACGCTTGTTTAGTTATTGTTTCTTGTAATTTGTCATTTGTTTGCATAAAAAAAACCCCACAGAAACACACTTGTTTTTCTTTCCATTTCATATGGATGCGACCATGGTGGATCTTTTGTTGGTAAACAATGTATGCTTCTTAAAGAACATTCAACTCTTGACTCATTACATACAGAATTGCACATTTACTTGTGGTTACTTTACAGACAGCTGCCGGGGATATGTCATCTTTCTGATGACTCTTGTATTACTAACATTACGGTAGATTTAATTGAAAAACAATTTGATCATTTGAAGATAGATATTTGTCACTTAATATTGAATCCCTCCAAGGATAAACTATCAAAATTATATGAGAATTAACAAGTATAAATAAAACTAGAGCTATATAGTAATTTTGCTGTAAATGGCATTAGGACATTTCCATAATTTTTATCCCTTGCCAATAAGTGTGTGTGTGTGTGGCAGGATGTATAGGAACGAAGTTTATCTGTCTGTGTCTGTCAGCTTCTCAAAGGGGACACATTTTCTAAAAGATAATTCAGAGAAATTAAATTTTTACACTGTTACTGGTCATGATCTAAAATGAGTTATGGCCCTTGATCAGTGCTTTTCAACTTAGTGCGAAATGCATGAAATGGGGACAGTTTTTCTCAGAAACTAATGAAGTTAAGCCCTGGATCCATGTTATTTTACTGGTGCATAGTTTCTGCAAAGAGGACAAGTTTTCTCAGTCACTTGTACTGAAGTTAGTTTATCTAAGAAATACTTATCACTGGTTATTTTTTCCTGAGGGGCCTTTTGTGTATATTAATTTCACATTTAATCATTTTTTCTGGTGACATAAACAGCTACAGATCAGCTACATATTTGTGCAAAATATTTGTGCAAAATATTCAAAACCCAAATACTTTCAATTAACTTGTGTACAGAAACACACGATTAAATGAAAAACTAAAATGTATAGAAATAGCATGCATAAATAAATACCCAGTGAAGCTTTTTCAGCATGCTTACAACAGCTTATTTCTAAAACACAATTACGAGCTAAATTACTTTCCTAGTCAGGCCTGTATTTAGAACCGTTATATACATCTAAAACATTATTTTTATTTTCTTTGAAATCTCAAAATGTGTACTCATTTGGGGAAAAACCCAATAGAGTGATGAATAGATGAAGGAAAAAATATATGTTACACAATGAAAAATTGAATAACCTAATTAAAATAGAAACCTTTGAGGAAAAACTCAATTGCTCAAATACTTATCTGGAGCTCTGCATAAAGTGGCCCAAGTTCCTGTCACTTATTAAGGCTTTATAGGACTCTTTTTTTATCGTATATATTCACTATATAAACAAAGAAAATTCCCATGGCGGGGATAGTGATAATGCTGTGTTCTTGTTTTATCCATATCACTAAATTTTATAAATATGTTTAGGCCATTGTGGATGACAATCAGTCAATAGCCTAGAATGCGTACCAATCTGAAACCATATTTCATGCTTTAAATTACATTTAGAGAAAGTGTAATCTGTTTTGCCAATATAATAACAGAGAAATTATGACAGGACCTAAAATCGTCTACCTGCAAATTGTTCAAGAGGCATCACACTTATCACAAAAGAAAGAGAAGAGAGCCTTGTAATCCACCAGTAGTAAAGCTGATGCATTGAATGGATGATATTCACTGAGCGCGCCCACATGTGTTCCGATGCCAAAAGTGGTTATCAAGTCTGAAGAGCAGCTGAAGACACCAATGGGGATGGGATGCCAGAGGATGCCCAAATTGACCAAGGAACAAAATCATTTTGCTGTTCTCTTGCCCTTTAGCAGGCTGGGCTTCATCTTCAGTGCCCCAATATCAGGACAATTTCCTCAAATTCAACCAGAGGACGAAATCTGAAAAACAAAGACTTAAACTTTTCATTTCAAAGAGTAAAAAGCAAATATTTAAACTGGACTCATTTTGTTTCAAATATAATACTAATATAAATCTAAGATTAAAATAACGATAAGAATTAAAAAGACGTTCCAGCCCTCCAGGTCAAACATTCAAACTATTTCAAACTATTTTCAATTACCCGCATTACCATTTTGTGATCATATGTATATAGAGGATATATGATGTGGCGAGTGAAATATCATGTTTCTCTCATCCTCTCATTGAGTGAAGGGGGCGAGAGGAGATATTTTCATTTATTTTTCATACCCTCGACCTTGGTAACAGTGATTGCAAGGCAAACCATTCGGTTTTCATCATTGAAATACCTAAAATCGCCAATGAACCTGAGGTAAGTTTGAATAACTTTGGTTAGTAATGTTCATAAAGCTCAAATACAAGGTTATATGCCATTAATTTGCTTGATTATCTTGTAGTTATATGTCAAAGCTGATTTTAACTAAGGACGTGATGAAAACCTCAAAGCATCATCTTCTGCATCGCATTGTCTCAGGGAAAATCATCAAGAAGTATCGAAGCTTTAATCAACAGTTCACAGACTGGTTTATGTTGCCACAAGTTATCAAGTGTTAGGAATAAATGCATTATGTTGACAAAGGGAAAGACGACAAGGACTCTGCAGATATACAAATCTAGTGTTCTGGCGTTCCTTGAACATGATAACAGCAGGGTACAACCTGGAAAGGCTGATGCTAAGAAATTAGATGGCAGATTACATTTCTAATCAAAATGCAAAATTCACGTCCAAGAACCCTGATGTCAAGCTATCTCTAGAAACCTTCAGACGTATCAGGCCAAAGTACATACTGCTGACATCATTCATAACCAGACACGGCTGTCTATGTACAAAGCATCAGAACTTCAACTGAAAACCCTCGCAAGGAAGGAATTTCAGTGTCACCAAAGCCAGAGATATTCTTGAAGGAATATATTGACATGAATATCCAAGCAGAAAAGATTCCAGAACATCTGATAAGTATTGTTTGTTGTTTAACGCCACACACAGCAATATTCCAGCTATATTAAGGTGGTCTCTAAGTAATCAAGTCTGGACCAGACAATCCAGTGATTGACTTCATGAGTCTTCATATTCTGTGTCATATGAAGGGGTGCAGTCCAAAGCAAAAAAATTGTTTTTATTAATTTTCCATTTTTTTATGAATTTTTCAAACCCTATTTAATTTGTTACTACTGACACACCAGGCGGGTCGGGGGTATTAGTGAGCCACGCTCACTTTTGCACTTGTTTCATCAAACTTTGCAGGTCTGTCAGGTACATGCTGAACTGGTGCCTTTTGCTATTGAGAAATTTTAGAAATTTTTATTTTTTACGTTTCAATGGCAACAAGATTGACTTAGGCTCAGTGAGGGTAGGGTTAGTTTCCAGAGCATAACTCATAATCCGTTCAATTATTTTTTCATCAAACTTTGCAGGTCTGTCAGGTACATGTTGAACTGGTGCCTTTTGCTATTGAGAAATTTTAGAAATATTTTTTTTTACGTTTCCATGGAAACAAGATGGACTCATCTTTTTTTTACAATTTCCATGACAAGTTCCACCTCGGTTAAAAAAGGTTAGGGTTTGTTTAGAGTTAATTATGTCATAAATTCTGTAACAGGGGCGGGGGATATAGCCACGTTAGTGGCAAACTCTTGTTATTATTGCGTTTGTTTCCTAATATCAAGTTAAAACGTCCGTTTATTATCCCCCGCCCAACATCTGTCTGTACGTCCGTCACGTTTCATTTCCGGAGCATAACTCATAAACCGTTCAATATTTTTTCATCAAACTTTGCAGGTCTGTCAGGTACATGCTGAACTGGTGCCTTTTGCTATTGAGAAATTTTAGAAAGTTTTATTTTTTACGTTTCCATGGCAACAAGATGGACTTAGGTTCTGTGAGGTTAGGGTTCGTTTCCGGAGCATAACTCATAAACTGTTCAATATTTTTTCATGAAACTTTGCACGTCTGTCAGGTACATGCTGAACTGGTGCCTTTTGCTATTGAGAAATTTTAGAAATATTTATTTTTTACGTTTCAATGGCAACAAGATGGACTTAGCCCTACTTTACCATTCACAATGTACGAGGTGTTTATGTCCATAGAATAAGAATAGGAATACTTGACTTTAAATCTTTTTGTTTTTTTAACACACACATACTATACTATTTAATAAATTATAAGCCATCCAGTTTTGCAAACATATTTTTCAAATATTTTTACATATTATTTGGACCTCCTTACAGGGTTTCAGTTAGACTAACATTTAGTCTCTGAAATCTTATATTACACAATATCCTTCTTGACTCTAAAAATAAAAAGAATTCCCTATGCTGATTTCAGAATAGAGCTAGCTTGAGCTGGCTAGACTTGCTTTTGTATGCATTTCTAGATTATTATTTTTTCATAAAATATATATATTCCACGGTCATGGTGCAGGACTAGGTTTCAGTGTGTAGTTTCAGATGTGATGTTTAGTTTATTGGCCGATTCATTAATCTTCAATATTTCTTTGTGAATCTCTACAGTGGTTTCAGACCAAATGGTCTAAAAAAAGTACTGGAACACTTTAATTTTCACATGTCACTGCGTAAGTGAGGTGTTCAACTATAGATTTGCTCAATGCACGCAACCTTCAAGTACGTGGATGTGTAAGATATATGTGTAATGAATATTCATTAAAGCCAACATTAATTCCGGGTGACAAATATTTTTCATCTGCCATTTGCATGTTTTAATGCCTTGTTCGAATGCTATTGATACAATAGTATTACTATATACTTAATAGTCCAATTATTTCTGATTCACACATGAAATGCAAAATTATAAAACAGTGAGGAGTTCTATTTTCAATTTTATAACACAGCGTGAAATAACCATGGTCTACCATGGCTGTCTGAGAAGACCATGGTCTACCATGGCTGTCTGAGATGACCATGGCTGTCTGAGATGACCATGGTCTACCATGGCTTTGTCTGAAATGACCATGGTCTACCATGGCTTTGTCTGAGATGACCATGGTCTACCATGGCATTGTCTGAGATGACCATGGTCCACCATGGCTGTCTGAGATCCCCATGGCTGTCTGAGATGACCATGGTCTACCATGGCTTTGTCTGAGATGACCATGGTCTACCATGGCTGTCTGAGATGACCATGGTCTACCATGGCTGTCTGAGATCCCCATGGCTGTCTGAGATGACTATGGTCTACCATGGCTTTGTCTAAGAGGACCATGGTCTACCATGGCTGTCTGAGATGACCATGGTCTAACCATGACAGTGTCTTATATGAGCATGATCTACCATGGTAAAATCTTTAATGACCATGGTCCACCACTCGAACTTAACTCCCATAATTAAATGACCCCAAACAAACTTAATTAATGCCTACTCCTTTTCTCCCCCATCCATAACTATCCATTGAACATTGCATTTATCCCAAAAAAACTAGAAAAAATGATAACAAATTGTCTTAATACAAGATGCAGGAGTCGACTAAACTTTACCAGATGATGGAAAGGGACGACTGACGATTACCAACCCAGGGTAGGCTTAGCCGACATTAGGACCATTACATGCCAACACACACCTTAAACATGCAACGAGTGGACATCGTCACATCTTCCCAGTCACTAGGCTTGCATGGGCACAAGCTTATACAACAAGTGACCACAAAGAAAAGTTCTACGTCAGCCGCCCATACAAATCCCTTAAATTAACCCACCGACTTTGTTTCTGATATACAGTGATCCCTCGCTATTGTGCTCTTTGATAAAGCGCTACCTCGGTTACTAGGCGCGGTAACGCATGGCTCCCAAAATTTATGTACACTTTTATTACTGAGAGTTTTACACAGAAATAATTGTATTGTTGTTCATTTGCACATGACGCTTCTCATTGCATAATCAACCGTTTATCGCTGAATGGAGTTCTAATAATCTGTTCGAAAACATCCGCGGCAAGTCCCGGAAATACGATTGTTCAACTAGTTAACTTTTCACACTATACATCCTTTGATCTTAGAAGCGCATGCATGCAATAAAAGAGAACCACAAGCGAAGTTTATATTCTTAATTAGTGGGCAATCCAATTTGAGGCGACGTCACACACATGTAGTTGCTGTCACAACACGGCGGTCATTCATTTCGTAATCGCGCTTTCGTAACATCGCCTGTTTTTTTTCCGTAGTTATAACAAGCGATTTCATTGGATTAAAATTTGTTTCTAATGACGCTTTCTTGCCGAAATCTGCTACAAGTTTCGTGATTGGTCAATTTTGAGCACGTGACCTCAGGCAGCCAATCAAATTATAGCTGTGATACCAAGCTCGTGTTTGATAAATTTCAGAAGTTGGCGAAAGATTTTTTGTTAAATCGTGTTATTCTGAACGTTTTAAGCAGGAAATCACGATATATATTAAAAATATGGAACTTCGCGAATGTATCGTGCTAGGTTTGAGCTGTGACAAAGATTTTTCATACATATATTTTTGCATTAAACGTTGTGTCCGAGAGCCGAGATGTCATTTGACTTACATTACACGCGATCGCACGAAACGATGGAAATAATAATGTAGAAGTATTGAAATTTCCTCTGATTATGTAGGATAGATGGTAGCATTTACGTGATTAATAGCTCCTTACCGATATGTAGTTCGCTTGGGACAGCACGTTTCAGATCTTGCCCCACGTGCGGGCACGTGCATTTGTCGGCTGCATGCCGATTTAGTGTTTACAGTCGTGGGTCGTATGGTAAGAGCGCTCCGATTGGTTGGTGACAGACTGGATTAGCCAGTGGCTGCACCGTTTAGACGTGTTGACCCAGGGGTTACGTGTCCTTGCGAGTATATAAGAGATAGGCGCGAATGCTCTCATTGTCTTGCATGATCGGGAAGATCATTACAGGTGAGGGAGACCACACCAAATTACCGTGTTCGGAGGACGAACAATTCCCCAATCCCTAGTGATTTTAGGCAATAAACATCTAAATTCTGTGGCAACTTTAGAATTATTGGGTAAATTGTTAGAAAGCTGGGTTGGACGGGTGGATTTAAGCAGGAAATAATGTCAGCTATGTGATGTAGCTACATTGACCGATCGTGTTCGGAGGTCGAACATTTCCCCAATCCCTAGTGATTTTAGGCAATAAAGATCTAAATTATGTGGCAACTTTAGAATTACTGGGTTAATTGTTAGAAAGCTGGGTTGGACGGGTGGATTTAAACAGGAAATAATGTCAGCTATGTGATGTAGCTACATAGACCAATTGTGTTTGGAGGTTTGAGAGGGTGGTTTGTTTTCATAGACTGTGTTAAGGATGTTGTAGGGATTAAAGTGGGTTAGTGAGGGGTTTGTTTTAGGCTGCTTTTGAGTTTTATTTTGAGGGTATAAGTAGGATTTTTGATTAGGATTGATTGATTGATTTGTAATTGTTGTTGAGTTCGTATTTATATTTTGATACAGTGGTATTTTTCGTTTTGTTTATTTTTCTGTAATAAACTGTTGAAACTTGATTATATTTTGTTGTGAATCACCTCCCTACATCCAACGAACCGGGGGTTGTAAAGGACAGACAGAGGGACCATAGACACTTTATTTTAGTATTTTCGGCATTAATATCTTCAGAATAAAAGAACCACAACGCAAAGTCATGGTGTCTTAAAGTGCCCAAAGCCTGTCCTGTTACATTTTTTGGTGCCGAGACCAGGATGTAGTGGTATTGGTGATTTATACTGAAATTAATTAATTGAAATTAAATTAGGGATATTAGTTTAAAAAGGATAGTTTGTTAAAATGAATGCAAGTGAACAGGGTTTTGACTTGTTCAACTTCAGTTTCTTGTCACCTCCCTCTGAAGATAGTTTTCATGGTCTTCCATCTAGACCAGGAGTATTTACTTCTACCCCTAGACCGAGTGGATTTACACCAGGGTCGCAAACATTGATAGATGTAGGGATGAATGCATCCAGTGCAAACATGTTCCCACAATCAAACTCAGGTTATCCCTCATTTTGGGACCGGAATGTGATTATACCTAGGGATGTGAGTACTCAAGCAGTAGACCACAGCAGAAGGTCTGTTAGATTTGATATACCAGTAGATGTTAGTGAGGGTGATAGGTTACCATATAGAGTTAACCCCATTGTAGGAGGAAGCATTTATCCTTCTTCACAGAGCAGTCGACAAGTAGATAGGTTGGATAGCACACTCTGTTCTGATTTCGGAGGAAGACATGGTAGGCCCAGAGAAGGAACCTCCTCACGTTTTCTTTCTGATGGCAATGAAAGAATACCCAGCAGAAATTTTAAAATGACTAGAAGGGAAAAACAACCTGACACTTTCGATGGTAAAACTAGTGACTGGCAGGATTACATGGTGCATTTTGAGCAGGTCGCCAACTGGAATGGTTGGAATGAGCAGGAGAAGGCTCAACAGCTCTCAATGAGTTTACGGGGGGCAGCTCAAAAGATGCTAAGCAGTTTAACCTTTGGGCAGTTGGGTGATTATAATGCCATCAGAAATGTCCTTCAACAAAGGTTTAATCCCAGGGAAAGGAGTGTTGCCTATCGATGTGAGTTTCGAAACAGGAGGCAAGAAAAAGATGAATCAGTCACTGATTATGGTTATCAGTTGCGTAGGCTAGCCCTTTTGGCTTATCCGGAAGTGCCATACATGGCTCTAGAGATGCAGATCATAGACCAATTTGTCAATGGGCTAACCTCATTTGAAATGAAAAAGAAAGTGACTTTTAGCCATCCACACACTCTGGATGAGGCCATTTCTTCCGCACTAGAATACGAAGCAATGGAAGGCAATAGGGCTAGAAAACCTGTAGAAGGGAAAGTTAGTGTTGTTCAAAGCTCACCTGATCAAGAACATAGGGAAAAAAGGAACAGTGAGGTAGGACTAGGTGACATTTTGAAACTGATAGAAGAGAAGTTTAAAACTCTGGAGGGTTCGAATGGTCAGTCTAGGCTCAAACAAAAAGGTTGTTTTTATTGTCAGGAGAAAGGCCACTTTAGGGACTATTGTCCAAAACTGCTGGCGAAATTAACTAAGAACTTAGCACTAACAGAGCAGACCGAAGGTAGATCGGAAAACATATAGAGGCTGAAGTAGAGGCCGTTGCTTCAGCCACTTGTCAGTCGATAGAGAGGCCATGTGCTGAGTTAGAGGTTGTGAGCCAAGTGGAGCAAGTTCCACTCCTACCAAATATTAGTATTACAACAGAAGTTTCTTCAGTTGATCAGAAAAAAGTACCTATTGGTCTTCGGAATGTGCAGGGCGATCCTAATTGCCTGTATATGGATATCCTTTTGAACAAAGGCTATTGTAGTACTTTGATTGATACAGGTTCACCTATTTCTCTACTTTCTCATGCTGACTTTAGAAGGTTGGGGTTCGGGGACTCGTTACTCGTCCAAACTAACATCAACCTTACTACAGCTAATGGAAAGGATATAGATGTCAAGGGGCAGTTTATGGTTCAGTTTAGCTCGGGAAGTTCAAGTTTTGAACAGAATTTTGTGGTTGCTGACCTTGACAAGTTATCTGGAATCCTGGGCATGGACTTTTTGGAGAAATATAGGGGAGAAATCAAAATTGTTAAGCAGGAATTGAAAACCTGCAAAGGCAAGATTAAACTGCACAAACTGAAGACTTACAACTGTTCGCGAGTTAGAGTGACAGAAAGAACCAAAATCCCAGCCCATTCCGAGAAAATGATAGTTTGTAAAGCTGATACAAATCAGTTAGAACATGTCGGTGTAATTGAACCTAATAAGTACTGGCGGAATAAGGGTCTTTTTGTCGCAAGGAGTTTGGTTCGGTCAGACAGAGAGCAGTTGGTGATATCGGTACTGAATTTTAGTGGAAAAGGGGTGAACTTGGAACCATTATCAGTTATGGGCACAGTGAATGCTGTAGATCAGATAGTGGAAGACTTACCTGTTAGTAAGGGAACCTATACTGAAAACAATCTTCCTGAGCACTTGCAAACCTTAGTTGAGGCTAGTTCAGCTGATCTCTCAACGGAACAAAAACAGTCTGTGGCAAAGTTAGTTGGTGAGTTCCATGAGGTCTTTGCTGACATAGATGGGTGCATTGGTCAGACTGACTTGGTGACCCATAAGATAGACACTGGGGAGGCCCATCCAATAAAGTTACCAGCTCGTAGGTTACCAAGTGCTAGCAAAGTTGTAGTGGAGGAAGAGGTTGACAAAATGTTAAAACAGGGTATTGTAGAACCAAGTGACAGTCCCTGGTCAGCTACTGTGTGTCTGGTTACTTAAAAGGATGGCAGTATTCGTTTCTGTATTGATTTTAGAAAGCTGAATTCCGTAAATTTACGAGATGCTTATCCGCTGCCTCGGATTGATGATACACTTGAGAATCTTAGTGGGGCTCAATGGTTCAGTACTTTGGACCTTGCTAGTGGATACTGGCAGGTAGAAATGGATAAAAAGGACAAATCAAAAACAGCTTTCACCACTCATTTTGGGCTTTTTCACTTTAACGTGATGCCATTTGGACTTACAAATGCCCCGGCTACGTTCGAAAGACTAATGGACAGAGTACTCGGTACACTCAAGTGGAAAAGATGTTTGTGCTATTTAGATGACATTATTGTCTTTGGGTCAGATTTTGCCGGAGCATTAGAAAATCTTAGACTGGTGTTTACACAATTGAAATTAGCCAAATTGAAATTAAAACCACAAAAATGTGTGCTTTTTCAAAAAGAAGTAGCTTTCTTGGGGCATGTCGTATCCAAGGATGGTATCCAATGTAACACTGAGAAAACAAAAGCCATTGAATCATGGCCAAGACCTGTAAATAGGTCTGAGGTTCGTAGTTTCTTAGGGTTAGTTGGTTACTATCGTCATTTCGTCCAGGACTTTGCAAACATTGCTGCGCCACTCACAAGGTTGATCCGGAAACATGATCGATTTAAGTGGGATGAGGATTGTGAACATGCTTTTCAAAAGCTGAAACAAAACTTGGTTACTGCTCCCATACTGGCTTTCCCCCAAGATGAAGGTCAGTTCGTGTTAGATACCGATGCCAGTGCTTATGGCATTGGAGCTGTGTTGTCACAGGTTCAAATTGATGGACAAGAAAGGGTACTTGCATATGCTAGTAAAACTCTGAATCAAGCTCAACAAAACTATTGTACCACTAAGCGTGAACTTCTGGCCGTTGTCACTTTCTTAAAGCAATTTAGACATTTCCTATACGGACGTAGGTTCTTGCTTAGAACTGATCATGCGCCACTCATCTGGCTTAAAAATTTCAAAGATCCAGAGGGAATGCTAGCACGTTGGTTAAGTGTCATTGAGACTTACAATATGGATATTCAGTATAGGTCTGGTACAAAGCATAAAAATGCAGATGCGTTGTCAAGGAAACCAACTCGAAAATGTAAAAACACAACTTGTATTGACTGCAGGGAAGAATCCTCTGCTGTGTTCTCTGATTCAGCCGGATCTGATCAGTCTGTTTTGAATTGGGAGGTACAAGTTGGGAGGCATGATCGGGAAACCCAGACGATCAATCCTATTGCAATACCTACAAGTAGGAATATAGGCAATTCTGAAAACACATCTAATTGGCTACCCGTTTGGACTAAAGACGAGTTACTCAAAATGCAGCAAGACGATCCTAGTATCGGTCCTATTCTGAATAGATTAAAGGCATCAGCTGACAAACCATTAAAAACTGACATAGTTGATCTGAACTCTGACGCCAAGTGTCTTTGGGGTCAGTGGGATTCACTCACACTTCAAAATCAATTACTGCATAGGAAAAGTTCTTTGCATGTAGGTGGAGAGCTTTTGCAACTTATTGCACCAGAAGCTATCAGGGAAGAAGTTTTCAGTCATTTACATACTAAACGTACAGCAGGACATTTTGGCAGAGATAAAACTCAGCAGTCAATCAAACGTAGATTCTATTGGCCAGGCATGTCCGATTCAATTCGTCGCTGGTGTAAATTATGCCAGTATTGTGCACGTTGCAAACCAGGTCAAGGAAAGGGAAAGTCCTCACTGAAACAATTTAAAATTCGTGCTCCCATGGAGTGTATGGCAGTGGATATTTTGGGTCCTTTTCCGATAACTAGGAATGGAAATGAATACATCATAGTCTTGGGTGATTACTACACTAAATGGAAAGAGGCTTTTGCTGTTCCAAATCACAAAGCTATTACCGTTGCTGACAAGTTAGTGACTGAGGTATTTTGTAGATTTGGTTGTCCTCGACAACTCCACACGGATCAAGGCCGTGAGTTTGAATCTACCTTATTTACAGAGGTTTGTAGATTGTTGAGTATAACTAAAACCCGTACTACACCATATCATCCTCAGTCGGATGGTCTTGTCGAACGCTTTAATAGGACTCTTCGGCAAATGCTTTCTATTTATACGCACCAAGAACCATTAGATTGGGATGACCACTTACCATACCTTCTAATGGCCTACCGAGCTAGTGTTCATTCAAGTACTCACTGCTCTCCAAATCTACTTATGTTAGGGCGGGAAATTCAACTTCCTTTGGATGTCATGGTGGGAAGTCCGCCAAATGTCACTCCAGATTTATGTCCAGTAGCATATGTAGAATGGTTGCGCAGAGTCATGCAGGAAAATTTTGAATTTGCAAATGATCATTTAGGAAACGCAGCTAAAACCCAGAAACGAAACTATGACATTAATCTCAAACATAGGGAATTTGAAGTAGGCTCGCAAGTCTGGCGGTGGTATCCCCCAACAGCTGGGCGGAAGCTTGGCTTGGGTTGGACTGGACCTTATTTTGTTCGGGAGAAAGTATCTCCTCTCGCCTACAAAATACAGAGAGATAATAAAACAACCTGCATCATTGTTCATGTTGATCACTTAAAACCCCTGGAAGTTGATGAGTCAGCCAGTGTTGCAAAGGAATCTGAAACAGAATCTGTTAGTGAATTAAATAATGAATATGGGGTGGATTCTTTAGGTGATTCAATAGATAATATGGGATCTAGTCCACCTGCTTCGGCAACACCTGTTAGGACTAGAAGGGGAAGAATTGTGAAACCTCGAGACCGTTATTCTCCCTAGGAAGCCTGATTATGTTTTTAACTGCACAGACCCTGAGGGTAGAACCATAGGCATTTTTATTTTTGTTTGTTAAAGAAATGGAGATAGAAATAGAAGTAGACGTGAAGGAGAGAAGGGAATTCGAAATGAAGACGTTGAGACAGGACTGGGAAAAAGGGGGGATGAAGTGCCCTGTCACGGGATGTGATAACGCACACTATCCCCGCTTTGGCCGCTTACTGGACCACTGGGCCCGTTTCCATAATAAGTATGTAACTTTATCCCGATGTGATCAATGTGGGAAACTGTACAAAAAGAGAACTCATGCCAAGGCCCATGTAAAGATACATCGGCCGGTGGCCAGCATCACCTCAGAGGAGAGGCCAAACCACGAATATAGGGACCCTGAGGATGTTTTGCCCCCTAGGCCCCCGAGACACGACACCCAGATCCACGAAGAGGAGCGGCTTCAAGCTCAAGAAGAAAGACGCCAGTGGCCTTCCCGACGGTGCAGTCGGGAGGAACAAGACCTCAGCGACATGAAATATTTGTTCATTGATGCCGATTCTGAGTAAACCCTCAGTGTTTTGATTTCTATGCATTAAATTGTTGTAATTACACAAATGATTTTGTTTATTCAGTTAGTCAGTCAACCTATTAAAAAGGGGAATATTTTGGAGTAATTGTTTTCATGATCGGAAATTTTAGACAAAGTAAGAGTTACTTTGTTCTTAGGGGGGAGGAATGTAGAAGTATTGAAATTTCCTCTGATTATGTAGGATAGATGGTAGCATTTACGTGGTTAATAGCTCCTTACCGATATGTAGTTCGCTTGGGACAGCACGTTTCAGATCTTGCCCCACGTGCGGGCACGTGCGTTTGTCGGCTGCATGCCGATTTAGTGTTTACAGTCGTGGGTCGTATGGTAAGAGCGCTCCGATTGGTTGGTGACAGACTGGATTAGCCAGTGGCTGCACCGTTTAGACGTGTTGACCCAGGGGTTACGTGTCCTTGCGAGTATATAAGAGATAGGCGCGAATGCTCTCATTGTCTTGCATGATCGGGAAGATCATTACAGGTGAGGGAGACCACACCAAATTACCGTGTTCGGAGGACGAACAATTCCCCAATCCCTAGTGATTTTAGGCAATAAACATCTAAATTCTGTGGCAACTTTAGAATTATTGGGTAAATTGTTAGAAAGCTGGGTTGGACGGGTGGATTTAAGCAGGAAATAATGTCAGCTATGTGATGTAGCTACATTGACCGATCGTGTTTGGAGGTTGAACATTTCCCCAATCCCTAGTGATTTTAGGCAATAAAGATCTAAATTCTGTGGCAACTTTAGAATTACTGGGTTAATTGTTAGAAAGCTGGGTTGGACGGGTGGATTTAAACAGGAAATAATGTCAGCTATGTGATGTAGCTACATAGACCAATTGTGTTTGGAGGTTTGAGAGGGTGGTTTGTTTTCATAGACTGTGTTAAGGATGTTGTAGGGATTAAAGTGGGTTAGTGAGGGGTTTGTTTTAGGCTGCTTTTGAGTTTTATTTTGAGGGTATAAGTAGGATTTTTGATTAGGATTGATTGATTGATTTGTAATTGTTGTTGAGTTCGTATTTATATTTTGATACAGTGGTATTTTTCGTTTTGTTTATTTTTCTGTAATAAACTGTTGAAACTTGATTATATTTTGTTGTGAATCACCTCCCTACATCCAACGAACCGGGGGTTGTAAAGGACAGACAGAGGGACCATAGACACTTTATTTTAGTATTTTCGGCATTAATATCTTCAGAATAAAAGAAACACAACGCAAAGTCATGGTGTCTTAAAGTGCCCAAAGCCTGTCCTGTTACAATAACTTAGATGTAAGTTTGATTACAATTAGATATATTTTTGTTGATTTTATTTATCACTTTGTATATTATATTGAAAGATTTGCTTAAAACGTCTTTATTTTGCTCTTTGACATGTTCGATGCGGACCCGTTGTCGAAATGTGTGTCCGAGAATTTTATTTTCAATAACATCGCGGGAAATAGGCCTAGTGAATAATTTTTTAATTTATCGATAAAAAATGATAAATTGAAATGGAATACGTATTTCAGACATTGTGAAATGTGACAGATTTAATAAATGAATGATATTACAGGTAGATGTAGGTCCATAAAAATATATACTATTTTGACGTGACGTGAGATAAACACATATTGATGATTTGAGATTTGCCGAGCGCGCTCCCCCGCCTCGGCCTCGGTTAAACGGCTCATCGTCTATAACGCCCACCAATTATTTGGACCCCATTGGTAGCGTTGTAGCGTTGTAGCGTTGTATAAATTTGCTCCCATCTCCTGTTTCAACCACACCAAAATCTGGAGCAATTGAAAAAAAAGTTTGTATCTAATTGTACATCTATTCAAGACATTATTTCTGTGGTAAACAGTCATGTTGTGTTGAAAAAGCATGAAATTATGCGTTGTGAATCAAGATTTTTCATACTATGAATGAAAATTAGGCATAAATATATCAATATACCAATGTTTTGTTTCTCTGACATCGCTAAAAACATGCCATGACGTCAAGTGAATAGGTTTCAAAATTTTAGTAATTTATTACATTTGATAAGGCTAGTACTCCATTAATAATGGTGAACATGGGTCAAATTACACATACACAGTCAGGTAAGACTAATTTACATGTAAGATAGGACCATCCCTTTTTGCTATAATTTCAAATTTTGGGGTCATACGATTTCATCATTTATGATTTGTGATAAACGTTTATGGTTTCAATATCAGTTTTATGTTGGAATAGTTTGGTTCCTTGTTGACCAAAACATGTTAAAATATCTTGTTATCCACAGCAAACTCCCACCAAGTTAGGTCTTCTAAGTGTAGAGGAGTTATGGCCCCATTTGTTTATGTGTGCGTATACATCAGTGCCATCTTTTGCCGTCATAAAGAAGAAGCTCTCTGATTGGTCAATCTCAGTTTGATATATACATAAATATATATTTACAGTTTAAAATGTAAATGACAGCTAAATAAAAGTCTGATGTTCAGGCTTTGCAATGTGACGTTATGTCCTTGCATTTGCACTAAGAAGAGAACATGATATTGAATGATTTTGTCAAGGTAGCGAACACCATTCAAATTGCCATTAACGAAGAGGATTTGTTTCCTCCCAAGAGTTGTGATGCCACCCCATACCATTACACTTCCACCCCCAAAATAAAACTGAAGTAGATCTATATCTTAAATAGGACCTGGCTTCCATTGAACAAAGCGATCTTAGCGCTAAGGTGATTGTTACTCTTGTACCTTAACATAGATTTACGTCAGTCATAGCGCTAAGGTTGTTTTATACAATGGCACCCTGGAACTGAAAACCAACTTACATGGTGATGTCAAAACACTTTGATTGACATCAGAATGAATGGATGCAGCATGAAATCTTTTTGTTCAAGGACACCATATTTCATCTTTCTACTTCCAATAGTTTTAGTAAAATCTAAATATGTTTTACATTTGTATACTTATCCTGCATTACTCCTTAATGCATCTACTGCTTACCTTATGACAAAGAAGACAGCGCCTTGCGATGGGAAAAATGTGCTGTTTCCATTTCTAGTCTACTTCTAACCAATCGCTTAAGCTTAAGCTAAAATCTTTACATACTGTGTTACCAAGCCAAATCTCAAATTTGCAGGACGGGTAGGACTGGCTCCAGTGGGGAAGAGTTTATTATTTGCGTCGGGGGGGGTTTGTTACCTGCTGGACTACTACCAGAGGGCCAAAGCTATGAATGCCTTCAATGTCTTGCAAGTACCACATCGTGAAGATAATGGCTGGCAAAAACCGTTTCGGACCTCCTAAAACATTCTTCCATAGTTGCTCTAATAAACAATTGCTATGTAGAGCCATGGTTCAGCTTTCAGCTCTGATCTCATGAGGATTGTTGCGCTCTTGGTGGAACAAGGTTAGCAATGTGGTAAGCCTGCAGGATGACTGCACGTAACCATAGAGATATGGTGTTGCGACTAACTTCAGTCATGGATGTATGGGACCGCAGGAATAAATCACCCTTTCCTAGTTTTGGACCTGTGGAAGAAAGCTCATAGTACGTATACAGGGCATAAAAGAAGTTCACCTTCATCTTCGACCCCCACAATTGCAGAGATTGGTTGAATAGTGAAGGACTGGTCGGGTTGGCTTTGTAGTTGATTTTTTTGCTATGAAATCCCAGCATGACCTGAGGTGTACCGCTCCCTGCATACTATGCTCGAAACGGACACAGATGATGTCAAGTGCATGTAACCTGTTCACACGTGCCACAGTGGCTAAAGCAAAGAAAAATACGGTTTTCTTGGTGAGGTCATAAAATGAGGATGAGTTGAAGGGCTCGAAGGGGGCCTGCACAACCCTTGAAGTACCACTTTTTAAATCCCAAACAGGGGGATGAGTTTTGGCCCTCTAATCATCAGTGCCTGAAAGAGCACAGTAGGGCCTGTAGTTCTGGGACCTTAGTCATTTTCTGATTCTCTAGAATGGCGAACACTGAATTAAGTGCTAACAAATACGGTGTACTGGTGCTTCCTTTCAAGTGTCTTTTGTATGCAAGAATAGGAGGTATTCAACTAAGAATTGAGGTGACGCTGTCGTGGGATCTTGATTCTTTGCCTTACAAAAGGTTTCAAATGATCACCACTTGTCATCGTATAACCCCTGATAGAGGGATGATGTGCAGATGCAATGACCTTAGCACTCTGCGCCGAATAGCCCTTTGCGCTTAATGCCTTTTAGAGACGAACCAAGCTTGCAGATTAAATCTGCCTGGTGCTGGGTGAGGTAGTTTGCTGTGAGGATGGAGGAGTAGATTCGACCACTCTGGCAGGGGTAAGTGGATTGTCTTCTGCAAGGTTTTTGAGGTCGACAAACCACCCCTTCGATGGCCGGCAGGGCGCACCCAAAGTCAGAGCAAGACTCTTGCTAGCTTTTGTATCATTCTGGGAAGTAGTAAAGGAGGCGGAAAAATGTACGCTCTTAGCCCTTCCCAGGGGATGCTGAATGCGTCTACCACCCAAGCCTGCAGATCCGGGAGCAGGGAGACATACATAAGTAGTTGGTTCTGGTGAGTCAGAAACAGGTTGATGTTTGGTTGACCAAAGCTGTGAAGCACAAGTTGGAACACTTCTGAGTTAAGTTTTCACTCCGTTGACATCCTGTTCACATCCTGTCTGGCCAGGATAGGGTGTCGGCCACGATGTTCCAACATCCTCGGATGTGCTGGACTATGAAATTTAGGCACATACCATCCACTAGATGAAAGAACGATGAAAGACGTTCAACTCTATCATCCACCAGTTGAGATGAGTCCCTGGGATGGTAGAGTGATGGCTGCGTACAGATCCTGGTATACTTTCAACTATGGGCCATAACAAAGTAAACTAGTCAATATAGTACATTGTTTGAGTATTTCATTGCAAGTGCATTTGGACTGTTGAGGCTGTTTGTATATTAGTGGCAGCCAGATGAATGTGATAGGAGCCCAAATGGACAAAGAAATGGAAAAGAACTAGTACCAAGCAGTCATCTAGTTTTTTACCTTAGAGAAGAGTACTCTCCAAGAAATTCATGACCGCATGTAACAAGTGTATTGGGATAAGTGCCCTAGCTATTCCACTGTTAAACATTTGGCAGCTATGTTTAAGGCTGGGAGAACAAGCCATGATGGAGAACCTAGGTCTTGACGTCCCTAACCTTCCATCAATGAATAGGTGAGTGGGTTGGGGAATTCCAGGATTAGATCTTATCGTTCATGCCTTTGCGGGTGGATGGTTTTGAGATCGAATATCCATTTAAGTTCAGTGGACCGGCGCCTGGCCGTGCTCTGAGCTGACTCAGGGTGATTGCCGCTCTCATGAGGATGTCTCTGAGAGTGCGTTTTTTCCTGTATGCCATGATGTGTGGGACTCGGAAGGTGTCTTTGCACGTATCTGATCCTAGGAGTAGGTGCCAGGATTTTGGAGATAACCTTGAGTGCAGTGGGGTTGTAATCTGTGATAAAGATCACTGGTTTAGTGTCTTTGGAGGGTGTCTGTTTTTGTGTTAAGAGGGATGTTCTCTCTTTGGCGTTGGCTTTTGTTTCATTGTCCTAGAGAATTTTCTTTGGATAGCCTCTATTGAGGTAATACTTTACTAGATTGTTGCTGTGGAACTCATATTGTGATTGCGAGCTGCAGATCTTTTTGAGTCGGAGGAATTGACTGTATGGTCCCTTGACTTTGATGTGTCGCGGGTGGCAGGAGGTGTATAGCAGATAAGAGTGTGTATCTGTGGGTTTGCAATATAGGTCAAAATCCAGTTGATTGGTTTCTTGGTTGAATATGACCCATGTGTCTAGGAAAGCTACTTTTTCTCTAGAGAATTCGGCAGTGAATTTAATTGTGGGATGTGATTGGTTCATTTCTTTGATGAAAGATTCTAACCTAGTGTAGCCCAGAGTCCAAATGAGGAAGATATCGTCTATGAACCTGACGTAGAGGTTGGGGCTATCAGTGGGTTTTTTTAGAAGTTTTTCTTCTAATTCTCCCATGAGAGGGGCGGTCGGGTATCCTAGTGGTTAAAGCGTTTGCTCGTCACGCCGAAGACCCGGGTTCGATTCCTGACATGGCTACAATGTGTGAAGCCCATTTCTGGTGTCCCCCGCCGTGATATTGCTGGAATATTGCTAAAAGCGGCGTAAAACCATACTCACTCACACTCTCCCATGAGACATCCTCATGAGAGCGGCAATCACCTATCCGCCACTCAAACCACAAATCAGTGGCCGAACGATGCCCAATTTAGATGATAGCTGTCACAAACAGGCTTGCAAAATCTGCACAAATATGAAATCGGTCAACACCTTCAATAGCCACACAACAGGAAAAAAATATAAATGCCATCCGCATTTCACTTGCAAAAGCAGAAACATAATTTACCTGCTTAACTGCACCAAATGTGGCAAACAATATGTAGGTGAGACCAAACGACACTTCTGTATCAGACTCAAAGAACACTTTGCAGATATAAACCACCAAAGGGACAAACCCGCCGCCAAACACTCCGTAGGACACTCAACCAGAGACCTACACTATCAAATCATACAACAGCTCAAAACAGACCCTGAGTCAGCTCAGAGCACGGCCAGGCGCCGGTCCATTGAACTTAAATGGATATTCGATCTCAAAACCATCCACCCGCAAGGCATGAACGATAAGATCTAATCCTGGAATTCCCCAACCCACTCACCTATTCTGTTTTCTCTTCTGGAATGACAGCATTAGATCACACAGCCTCCCTCTTCACAAACCCGCTTCTGATAAACCAATCGGAACATGACGTCACAACTACCACACTAGTTGTGACGTCACAGGTCTAATAACAGTGACATTCATCACTATGACGTCACAATCGGTACTCACAAACTATGGAGCCCCTCCAATGCCCACACTGCCCGAAGTATTACTCACGCCGGGATGGGCTCAAAAGACACATAAGGAGCACCCACAGCTCAGATAGGTTCATTTGTGTGTCATGCCATAAATCCTACAAACGACAGGATGATTTCAAGAATCACCACAGCCATCATGGAACATACACTGCCCACCAAGCAGCTACCGTTGACATCACCGCCACTATGAACGTGAATGACGGCCTAACAAGGCCAGAAATCCCAACCCCACCGGGAGAAGGACGGCTGAGCGCACTAACATATAGCGCGCATAATACCACCGGCAAGCCATCATACGGCCTGACCACAAGCGCGACACAATCCCCAGATTCTTACAGGGACACACCACTGGAATCATCGCCATACAGCCCGGCGCTGATACTCCCCCCACCATTCACAAAATGGAGGGAGTACCTAAATGACCCTAGTGTCATCTTAGACACCGAATTCTGGTCTGTCTACAGGCCACAGAACAGGGAAGACATGGCCAAGCCATCTCTCTCTAATAATAGACCTAATATGCCAAAGATCCGGCCTAACAGTCCCATTAATAAGTTATAATTGGGTTCACAATACAAAAGGTTTGTTCTGTTTTATGGTCCATTCACCATTGGTAACTCCGGAATCTACATTGGGACCACATCCAGTCCCAGTAAATATACATTCAACAAACCCTATGCATTTTTGGCTGACTACGACCACTGTGATATTAACACATATAAAACACAATAATAAATTTCGAAACTAGAATTTATTGAAGCGATCGTAAAATCATGACAATCGATAACCCATCTGTACTCATGCCGCCACCACCGGTCCACCGGTCCACGGGTCCACCGGCACACCGACCCATCGGTCCACCGGTCTTGACTATACCACTCACGATCCACCGGTGGCAATTAGCTCCACCGGTCCACCCCTGCCGGTAGACTACCCCGGTACTGCATCTGGAACACAAAATGTATATAAGGAGTCCCCCCACCCCATATACAACAGTCTGATGAGAGCATACCCGCTCGAAACTAGTCACTTAGATTGCTCTTGGGTTTTAGCCCAAAACCCTTTATTACTTCCATGAATGAAGATTCAATCAACTTTTACTGTCTATTTAGACGTATTACCATTGCTGAACTTCAGGAAGACACATGTCTAAACCATGGATCAATTGAATTTATTATTCATGAACATTTACAGATGAAGAAGATATCTGCTCGTTGAGTGCCAAAGTTTATAAATTCTGATCTTAAGGGAAAAAGAACTGACATTTCCAGAGAAAAAATAGAGCTAATTGAGGAGGATTTTGTTAAATTCCAAAAGAGATTAGTAACAGGTGATGAAACATGGCTCTACGACTATGATCCTGAGTCAATCCATGGAATGGCACCATTCCACTTATCCGGCACAAATAAATTTAAGTCTAATATCAGTGAAGCCAAGGGTGTGATCCTTGTTGATTACTTAGAAAGTCAAAAGACGATTACCGGTGCCTATAATGCTGATTTGCTTCATCGCCTGAGAGATTCTATCAAGAAAAGCAGCGAAAAATGCTGACTGCTGGAGTTTTTTTCACTTTTTCAGGTCAATGCCTGTTCTCATGACTCAAGACAGTCGGCTATGTATGACTTGAACCAGATGTTCCTTGGGTGTAGAAAGGAAGTTATTGGCTTGGATTGTTCGTTTAAATAGCCATGGGGCTACTGAAATGCCAAACGGCAGGACTGTTGTGGATCCTATTGAACTGGAACCTGACGAACATGACCGATCTAGTCATGCGTATGCACTGAAGTTGACTGAAGTTTTATCTTTATTCAAACATATATAAGTCAGAAGGAATATGTTCATAGTCATGAAGAAATGCGAACATTAGTGACTTGTGTAACCATGTAGTTATAGTGTAGTTATCATCTGCATCTTGTCTTTCTGGGTACTAGAAAGATGGGAGAGTAAGAGCCTGGTGTTAACGCTTGGGTGTGTACAATCTCTACAGCTCTTTTCTTTAACAAGAGACCGCCTCCGCGGTCTAAAGGTAGAGCGTCCGCCCAGAGAGCGGAAGGTCCGGGGTTCGATCCCCAGCCGCGTCATACCAAAAGACGTTAAAAGATGGTACTTGTTGTTACCCTGTCTGGCACTCTGCATTAAGGGGCTAAAACAAGGACTGGTCGGCTCGGAGTCAGTATACTGTGTCTGAGTGGGGTATTCATGTTAAACTGCGGCATGGTATCTCAGTGTGCTAGCACTATAAATCGGCATCAGTCCGGACTAGTACAAGCAGACACACACACATACACGTGCATGCACGTTGCTATATAAGTGCAATAATCTTGGATGCGACGTTAAACCCCATTTCACCTCACCTCACCTTTAACAAGATTTCTATTTTGGATTTTAGTAGCAGATGTTGTTTCCTTTGATAATCCCAAGGCGGAGGAGCTGTGGTCAGTGGTGGATCTACCGCAATGTTTATCTAGCACTACAAATCGGCAACTGTCTGAATTAGTACAAGCAGCCACTCATGTGTATGCACCTCACTATATAAGTGCAATAATCTTGGATGCTACATTTAAACCCCATTTCAACTCACCTCGCCTCTGCCACAAAAGGAATCCTGGTTTTGGTGCTTGCGGGAAGAGTGTCTAGGCCTATTTTAAGTTGCCTGACCTGCCTGCTCGTTGGGATAGACTATGAGAAACATGCTCCAACTCTTCAAGAGCAATCTCATCCTGAGCATTATTGGAGACATTTGCGTGTGTATCCATGACTTGGTCATTGAACAAAGCACTGGCTGTCCATTGCTTACAGAGAAGATGACATTTGAACACAGAATCCCAGTTGGAGTGCGCTAGGTATCCAAGCCTGCACTTCACCATGATCTCCGCTGGGGCTACTCTGACATGTTTTCTCATGTGGTCGATTTACGCTGTTGAAAATCAACCACTGTCTGAAAATGGTCCAGGCGGTGTGGGTTAATTTCCAATAAATCCTGCTCCATTGGACGGTTGAGGACGCTAGTGCGGATAATGGTTTGAGTACATGCCTGACTTCTGTCTCAGAGCCAGTCATCCTCTGCAAATAATCATCCAAAGAGTGAGCCTGGTCTGCTACAGTGAAAACCTGACAGTGAAATCATCTTTCCTGAATTTTGGCACTTTGAACTACGGCACAAGTGTTAGCCTTGAAAAGTCTTCATCTAGCGCCCTAACCATGTCCTTAAGCACAGGATCCGCTGGTATAGACGTGGGTTGTGATCAGATGGTACCTCTTATCATCAACTCAGGCATATGTGCTAGGCTGAGGTGAGTATTCCATTCTGTTGATGAATCCCACTCCTTGCTGCCTGATACCTCCGATGAATCAGAATGGTGGTCATGCGCTCTCCTCGAAGGTTAACGACTTCTACTTTGATGTGTAGCTCTTACTCTAGAAGCTAGACGCTGCCCTCGGTGCAAGCCCTTGTGATGAAATGCCCGTAGGATGTGACGGGATTGTGGCTTGAGCTGGCACCAACCCGTGCGTGTGCAGGCATTGCTGGGACCGTCACTGTGGAGGCCATTGAAACTTGAAAAATAGAGACAGGTGCAATAAGCACAATCGAGTCAAAAGCCGTAGTAAGCGAATGTAAATGAACGTCAGCAGTCATGAGAACCATCGCAAACGCTCCACAAGACGACAAAGGTTGAGTGGTGATAACTGGGGAATGATGGCTGGAAGCGTCATGTGACTCGCAACATGATGGGACTGCTGTAGAATATTTTTGTGCGTGACCTGTCTATAAATGGAGAAACTCGGCTGAGAGAGAGGCGAGCAAAAATTGCATATAAGATTTGGAGTGCATACTTGAATTCAGTCCAAGTAACATAGTTGAGGATCTTTAGTAGATTTTTGCCATGACAATAAGTGCATCGCGCAAGCATACTTAAAAGTCTATTTAAAGTATACTAGTACAAACCGATGATAAACACAAAGTTTTTAATCAGCTACATTTTAAAATGTGAAAATTCAAATGTGAAACTCTAATAAAACTAAAGGTATTTAAATACACATAAGAAAATATTTATAAGCCAAGAATTGTAAACAATAATGACTACCACACAAGGAGGTAAATAAAATAATGCAAATTCAAATGGAGGAAACAAGCAGGAATGTGAATTGGTTGTGATGTCACGATCTGTCGCATGACAGTGGGTCCTGCAAAAGTGAACTAGAGATGGAAACGGCTCTTTTTTTTCTCGCCCAGGAACATTGTGAGGCGCTGTCTTCTTTGTCGTAAGGAGTAATGCATGATAAGTAGAACTTTAATTTGTATCTTACATGTGTAAATAAAGCACAGATCGTACATAACCAGTCAGGAAAAAGATAGTCCAAGGTAGCTTTCATGACTTCACTTGCTGCAGCACATACAAACAGATGCCACAGTTATGAACACATTCCAAAGTATTTCTTGTCTATTGTCCTCAGGTCTGTTGGCTTAATCTTCATGTTTTCCTGGCTGTTGATGCTGCTAACAACCCTAACCTTCACAATAGGAGCACCATTAGAGCGATTTGTGTGTCAGCCTCTTTCGGATCCTGAGCTTACCATCTTCACCAAGGTTTGTGTACAGTTACAAAACTTTATGTTGCTGAAGGGCAGTAATAATGGGCTTAATATTTCATGATATTGATAATAATTATTATCTCTGGCCATGAAGTTACGAGTGTTATTGTAAATATATTTCTATTGTATGTTCTGCTGCCACCAGCAGTATGTACAAAACTGTTTCTCGCTTAATTCACACAAAGATCACATACTAGTTTAAATCCATAAACCTATACCACATGTCCACCTGACAACAGTCTTCATGGCTCTAGCATCAACAGAAAAGATACAAATAGGGGTTAATCGTATATTTATGAGACACTTCTTTTAGTATTTTTACTGCATGAGAGTAATAACAAACAACTGAAACTCAAAGAACAAAAACAATGTGCAACAAACAATGTTGATACATATAGCCAACTTAGTGTGTTCTATGCATATGACTGCTGTCTGAGTGACGTGATGTTTTTCAGATTTCCTGTAGGTTTGTGATGGAAAAGTTAATATCTTTATATTGCCTAACATACTGACTATCCAAAAACGTACCGGTTATGATTAATGACCACAACTGTAGATTCAAACAGCCCTTGCACTCATTCAATTTTAATGGTAGCCGACTCCATATCTTGTAATGATGCGCACACACTCTAGATTTCTATAGTCCATTCCTACAGACATAATCCACTAGGATTATGCAGTACTGTCTCTCAGCCCCAACTGAAAGCAGTAATCTCTAGCATGGCGGGAAAATCGAACACGTAGTTCTCCAGAGAACAAGAGACAGACGTCATGGGGTATGCTACTAAATCTAGAAGTATCTATTGAAAAAAGCTTTCCAGACAACAAGCTCCATAACTCCAGCTTTGACAAAAAGACAGCAAACGGGACTTATTAGGGCTCCAAGCCGAAAGGCTGTAGAGCCCTGTTGTAATCGTTCGATTTATTATTATTATTTATTATTATTATTATTTATTATTCCGCCGATTTTTGTACCTGCCCTAGCAAAATAACCACCGGCTCGATTTTGTTCAAATTTTGTGGGTGTTTGTAGACCGTTGGGTACTAGTGCCCGCCAAAAACCCTAGGGCGTAGGCCTAAAGGCCAAGGGCAGATAACTGAAAAACAAGTATTTTTTGAAGATGTATTTCGCCCTATTGCTCCGCAACCGCTTATCCGATTACTTTGAAACCTTGCATGTATCTGCTGCTTGAGCTGCTTGACATTTTTTGTTCTTTGACTTTGGTCATTGGTCACATGGTTTGGCAGCCATATTGGATTCAAGGTTTTCATAGTGTTTTGGGGGTACCTGTCTTCAAATGCAAACAACTTTGAATCCACTGCATGAAATGCTTTCAAACTTTCTGATAATTGTCTCCATACATACATGTAACACATCAAACTTTAATAGCCGATTTCGGAATTCTTTTTTAGTTAGGGCCATATTGGATTTTGATTTTGATAATTTTGTTCAACGAAATTTTGCTTTAAAGATCATATCTTGTAAGGTTCTCCACAGAAACTATTGCAAGTTTACATGAAGTTAGTGTGCCATATGCATCTCATTTATTGTTATTGGTTGTATGCTAAAAGTAACACCGCTTGGTGGTAATATTTGATTTATATTTGGGACACCCCTGGAACACGCCAATTTCGTAGCGGCGATTTACGGTGACTATCTTTTGACAGAGTTGGCACAAGCAAACCTTTTATGGATTCGAACATGATTGAGGTCGGAAATGGTTTAAGAACAGACCTGGACCCCCTGGCACACGCCAATTTCCTAGCGACGATACCCTGCAAGTGGTGCCTACATTTGACGGATTTGGTTCAAGGAAACCCTTTGAGGATTCGAACATGGACGTTTGGGCACAGTGTTACTTGGAGCCCGCCATTGCTGCTTGCAGCTTTAATTTGTACCTGAGACGCTTCTTTCAGTATCTTTACAGCATGAATGTTAAGGTGTAACTGAAAGGCAAGCGGCTTTAGTTTTCACTGGCACCCAAGAACAAAACATGTGCACCAAACACTATTGATATGTAATACCAAGTGTGAATGTTTTCTATAAAGAACAGTTGAAAGTAAGAGTAGAAAAGTAAGTTTCTGAAGACATTGAAGCGGTGTAAAATCTCTTTGTCTTACCACAAAGTGACATTTTCAAACCATGTCAGATCACAGTTTGGTGTGTGTAGGACGTTTGGAAATCAAACATAGGAGTTGTGGATGTGACATTTTCAAACCATGTCAGATCACAGTTTGGTGTGTGTAGGACGTTTGGAAATCAAACATAGGAGTTGTGGATGTGACATTTTCAAACCATGTCAGATCACAGTTTGGTGTGTGTAGGACGTTTGGAAATCAAACATAGGAGTTGTGGATGTGACATTTTCAAACCAAGTCAGATCACAATTTGGTGTGTGTAGGACGTTTGGAAATCAAACATAGGAGTTGTGGATGTGACATTTTCAAACCATGTCAGATCACTGTTTGGTGTGTGTAGGACGTTTGGAAATCAAACATAGGAGTTGTGGATGCGACATTTTCAAACCATGTCAGATCACTGTTTGGTGTGTGTAGGACGTTTGGAAATCAAACATAGGAGTTGTGGATGCGACATTTTCAAACCATGTCAGATCACTGTTTGGTGTGTGTAGGACGTTTGGAAATCAAACATAGGAGTTGTGGATGCGACATTTTCAAACCATGTCAGATCACTGTTTGGTGTGTGTAGGACGTTTGGAAATCAAACATAGGAGTTGTGGATGTGACATTTTCAAACCATGTCAGATCACAATTTGGTGTGTGTAGGACATATGGAAATCAAACATAGGAGTTGTCGATGCGACATTTTCAAACCATGTCAGATCACAGTTTGGTGTGTGTAGGATGTTTGGGAATCAAATACGTAGGTGTTGCAAATGCATTTCAATATCTATTTGGATATGAAAATACTAAAAAGTGCCAAGTCTGACAGTTATTGGATGATCTGCTGAGGAACAATAGGTTGTTAAAAGATGTTATACATGAGTTATGTTTTATTTTGTCTCTCCGTAGTCTTCAAAGCTATGTGGCTACAATTAGACATGACAATCAACAATCAAAGTCGAGTTACAGGTGTTTAAAATACAGTGTATTTGAGATCAAGAAACACTGAACAGATCGCAGAAACAGAGCAAGCAAGAACATATTTTTGACACTAGGGCGGATCGGTAATACACAGCAGAGGTCGCATTGTCATTGTCTCAATAGTTGAAAGGATAAGTGTTCTGGGTTTGCCAGGACCCGGGCTATTAGTTGCATTGCTATGATATTTTCACATATGACCAAGAACAGAGATTCTTCAGCAACCAAAGCAACATATGACAGAGGTTCTTCAAGTCCTTTACCTGAAAAACACTGGAATAATAAAAAGTAATGAATATAGCTGCGAGCAATGATGTCGGGCACCATCATTTCTTATACTACAATTCAAAGTCATTTAGTTCAAGCCTACTTTACTCCACTTTATAAATACACTGCACATGAGTATGATATAGTGTAATTAATCATTTGATATTTAACTGGTCCATTTTGACGAAATTGGTGTGTTCTTAACCCATTTCAGTCCATTGCTGTCAAAAGTAAGGCACTGCTTGCGGTATATCGTAATTGATGTGTGCAGGTTTGTCCCAGTGTGCTAAACCCATTTCGGGGGTAGAATAGGTCTTTAGCAACCCATGCTTGCTGTAATAGGCGACTAATGGGATCTGGTGGTCAGGCTCCCTGACTTGGTTGAGGCATGTCATCGTATCCCAATTGTGTGGAACGATGCTCATGATGTCAATCACTTGATTGTCTGGACGAGACTCGATTATTTACAGACTGCGGTCATATAGCTGGAATATTGCTGGAAAATTTCTGCAAAAATGATCAAAATCAAATCCAAATATGGCTGCAACTAAGCAAGATATCCAAAAACACATGTCAATGTTTCATGAGTTATGTATGGAGACAATTCTCAGAAAGTTTGGAAGCAGTTCATTTTGTGGATTCAAGAGAAGTATGTACTTGAAGACATTTGAAAAACACTCTGTGAAAACCTTTAATTCAATATGGCTGCCAAACAACGTGACAAACTGTCAAACACATAAAGCAGCAGACACATGCACAGTTTGAAAGTAATCAGACAAGCAGTTGCAGAGCAATAAGGCAAAATTACTCTTAAAAAATTACTTGTCTTTTACTTATCTGCCCTTTGTCATTGGGCATACGGCCTTGGGATTTTGTCATAAACTAGAGCTCAACGGTCTATACATACTGTAAATCTGGAAATTATTGCATCTCCAAATTAATACGACTGCTGACCCCGAGGCAAAAGTGCAACTCAATATCAATGCGACTCCCGCCACCCCATCCCCAGTGGAATGATACATATCCTTATCTTAATCCAACCTTACCTTAATCCAATCAAACAGCAAATAGCACCGCTTATTAGCACTGAATAGAGCACTTCCGTAAGAACAATAAACAGTATTTTCCAAAAAGCAACACACTGTTTATATGTTCAGGGTTAGAAACTAACAGTTTTTGTCCACAAGTCCTTATAATGATAACATATAGCAAAACCCTTAAAATGGGCCAATTTCTTCAGTCCTTAGGATACCTTTACTATTTGGTAAGGCTTAGAGGACTAGCACCAGTGTCTAACGCTGATGTTTACTCTGTTGACTGGCATTGAACCAACAACAATTCACTGATGGGTTTGCGGAGAATGTGTCAACAAGTTTGACACAGGTGGGTAGAACACTTGACCCCAGCAGTGATAACTCACAGGATGCCCATTGTGTAGTTCTTATTCTTAGAATGACATTGTTATATACTTGTTACAACTGCCACTCAATAGGCTGTGTTTGTGTTTATATTCAAGCTGGTATTTCTGCTATCCAATGTGTGCAGTGAAGCCGTCTTATAGTCATTTTGGAGACAAAAATGCGAAGTTAATTAATGTGAGCAAAGACCATTCGCATTTTCGCATTTAATTCACGCTTGCGTTAATTTCAAGATTTACAGGGTACAAAATTTGGACAAAATCGAGCCAGTGCATGAAACTAAGCTTTTCCATAGTTTGGTACTGAACATTACAATTTCGCCATTCAATAGCTCGGTCCAACTATATAAAATATTTTCAAAACTTCGGCCCAGAACGATTTAGTGCTGGGTGCTTATAAAGATTACTTTCAGTTTGAGCTAAATGTTGGCCAGGTGTTTAGTATTTTAAAATCTAAAAGCTTTGAGGGAATGGCATGGATGGAACTGCTTCTGTTTAAATCAGAACTGTGTATTCTGTACCAACCAGGACAGATGAGCAACTTGGCCCTGTAGTGATTATAATTGATGGAGACATTATGATTTTGACTTTTATATTTTTCAGCTGTTTGATGAGATGCACCTTCTTGGAGGAAGTGACAATGGCTCTTTCCTTGGACAAATGCTATTTCAAGATCCGTCCATTGATCTTACAGTTGCAAATATTTTGAAGTAAGTTGAAGAGACAGCTTGAAATAAATATAAGATAAGATATATAAAACTAGTATTGTGTTGAAAATGCCATTTTTAGTTCCAAAGTTTAATACTTTGTAACGCTTTTATGACATATGACATAGAATACTGAAATACATAAAAAATACACAGGATCATTCTTACAAGTGTTTAATGAACCCGCACCTGCTTCTTTGTCTGTAAAAATCGACTAAGTAATTCTTTACCCAAATCACTTGATTTTATTTTGATGGAATTTTGTGTTTGAGTTTGTTCAAGGCATCAAAATTGCAGTTTCAATATATTAGTCAGGTAGCCATCTTTAATCTGAAAATAGAACTTGCATAAGCTTCTTCCCCAAAACCTAATGGGTTAGAAGTCTGAAAGTTTATTTGAGGAGATGGTCATTATATGTAGTTTTATTTGAGGGATCATGATCAGAAAGCAAATGTGACTGCCAGCATATGTTGATGTAAGCCATCATAAACATTTCTTCAGAAACAGCTGGAACAGTTAAGCTAAATCTTCACCTTTTGAAACCTCTGTGGTACAATATGAAATATGGTGCACTACTAAAACTATATAGCAATATGTAAAAAATATTTAGTACAACTAAAAGATTGCTGATGCGATGTAAAACTTGGATTTATAATGACAATAACGACACTACAACAGGTAAAGAACAACATTTATTAGTTTTGGGCATATGGGGATTTTCAGTATGTACATATATAAATGAACATGAAAATAGTATATGGATACCATGAAAAGTCCCTAAATAGGAGACACACACTCAAAACTTGTTTGAGGGGAAAGAGACTTGGCGGAGTATATGAATGTGGACAGTAAAGATTATACCTGATCGCCAGGCCGTACCTCTGCCAAGTAATCCAAGTAGGAGTTGCGCACCTCATTCCTCACTCCCGAGCGCCAGGAGTACTTGGCAGAGTAGACAAGTGATGAAGAATCAGATAGTTTGGCGTTGGTCTATCAAAAAGAAATCTGTATGAATTTTTTTTTTAAATAATTGACACTGAAAATTTCAAGCACTTAACCAAAGAGTATTCAAAGAATGACAAATCCTAGATATTTTTTTTTATTTGTATACTTATCCTGCATAACTCCTTAATGCATATACTGCTTGTTCTTGACAAAGAAACGAGCAGTGTGAAGATCTTTGCTTGAAGAAGTTGTTCCAACTAGCTGAGACACCAACCCTTTCACACAGCTCCCACATGACCAGGGGAAGTGACGTCATGGATTCTCACATTACTCTGGAATCCGGAACATCAGAAGGCATCATGGTTAGGCAGCTCTGCGACGGGCGGGTCTCTTTAGTCCGAGTAATGCAGGATAAGTATACAAATATAAAAAATATCAAGGATTTTACTAGATTTTTTACTTATCCTGCAATACTCCTTAATGCATCTTTATCTGATGGAATTGGTAGAGGGTATACCTTCAGATGTGGCTTTGTAGGCCGGGAGAATGATTGCTCGCAGCCAGATGGCGATCATGCTGTGGCTGACTTCCGCCCGCGAGGTTGCAGATTCTTGTACAAAGAGGCGGTGTCATTGTCTACGGCGTTCCTTTGAACTATGGATGTAACAACGGAGCACTCTTACTGGGCACAGAAGCAGCTCTTGTTCATCTTCCGCGCCCACAATCGAAGATAGGGTAGGGATGAGAAACGATTTATCGGGCTGTCATGGGAGCTGGTTCTTTGCAATGAAGTCCCAACACTGTGCAAGCACATCATACGCAAAGCGGATGGGTGACGTCCAGGGGCTGTAGCTCACTGATACTGACTGCTGTAGCGAGCGCAAGGAGGAAGACCGTCTCTTTCATCAGATGGTAGAACGCCGCTGCATCAAGGGACTCGGAAGGGCGGATCTCTCAGCAAGGTGAGAATGACGTTCAAATTCCAAGCTGGTTTCGCCTTCTGGTCTTCCAACCTGAATGAGCGAGCAGATCCTGTAGTTCCATGATTCTCGTCATGTGCTGATCTTCCAGAACCGCCAGGATGGAGTTGAGTGCCACAAGGTAGGTTGTATTGGCACTACCTTTGAGTCTACGCTTGTGGTGATGATAGAGCAGGAATTCAGCCAGGAATTGAGGTGATGCAGGAAATGGAAAGCCAGGTGTGTCTGAGGTCCTGTTTCCAATGAGCTGGGGCCAAGATAAGCGCCTCCAATTCTATGTTGTTGATGCGCCATAGGCACTGATCGGTGGACCACAGCCCCAAGGCGACCTGTCCCTCTAGGTGTGTGCACCATCCCTGCAGGGAGGCGTTTACAAATAGGCGTAAGGTCATAAGCCCTGTCAAGGAGACGCCGCCTTACACAAAGGGGTCCTGACGCCTGATGTAGGAAGCCAGGAACATCTGGACTGGGCGCAGTTGAAGCCTTCCTCTGTATGTCCTATGCTGAGGTTAGGAGGCCCAGGAGGACTTGCCACAGACGCAGAGTGCGTGGCTGGTGGAGGGCTGGAACCAGGTGTCATTGTATGCGCTCCCACTGGTCCCTGGGTACAGAGAGGAGGTCGAGGTTTGTCTATTAAAGACCCCAGACGAACTGAAGGCAGAATGAAGGCATCAACTCTGACTTCTTGAGGTTGATCTTCCAATCTAACTGGTATAGGAGACGGAGGGCGAAGTCGCTGTGGCGAAGTAGAGTGACCGTGTCCCAATGATTCTAGTGTCAGTCGTCGATGTAGGCCTCAAACTGAATGTCCCTGAGATGTAGATATGAGGCTATCGGCTTGGAAAGCTGTGTGAACAGCCACGGGGCCGAGGAAATTGGTGGACTGCCCATTGGTAATGGACTCTCAGGAAGATGAAGCGAAGGAATTTCCGGTCGTCGGGTTGGATTGGGACATGTAGATATGCGTCCCCGATATGCGGGCTGATGAGCACATCGTGTGCCTGGATCCGGCCTGAGTGTGGTCCTTTTGTGGGGGACAAGTAGGTTGGGTGAGTAGAAGCCCTGTGTTATGGCTGGGGCATGTACAACATCCTTGGCCTCCTTGGCCAGCAGCAACGAGATCTTCTGCCATAGCAGCTCCTGTTGAGTAAGGAGGTAGGCGTCCGCTATGTGGGAGGCAGGTCATCTAAAAGCGTCAGCTTGTGCCCCTGCCTGATGTTGTTGGTGACGTATGGATCCCCCAGGATCTCCCAATTTTTCCAGAATCAACCCAGTCTCCCACATACTGGAGAGTCGACATCTGGGACGGCTGGGAAGGTCCTTGCAGTCACCACTTTCTCCCTTGGAGTGGCCGCCGTGGGACTGGTACGAGCACGAGGACTTGCCTTTGCCTCTGCCTCTACCACAAAAGGTTGAGGTGGAGCCCCGCCCCCGGGGCTGGAGAGTGTTGCGTCACGGCTGGTAGGAGCAAGACTGGGATGACTTAAAGAGGCTGACTGTGCTACCCTAGCCAGGGCCTTGATAGCAATCTCGTCTCAAGCGAAGCCTGAAACTCAAGAGTGGGTTTTAAATGGGTCAGAGGAAGACCAGGGTTGACAAAACAGGTCCCTCTTGAATTCTGGGTCCCTATCTGACAGAGCAAGGTAGCCAACGCGCCGTGTGGTTGTGAGTTCAATCAGAGCGACTTGCATATGGGAGCGCATATGCTCGACCAGTCTTTGGAGACAGGATAAGATGGTGGGAAGGTGGTCTATCCGGTGGGGATTATCCTCCGACAGGTCCTGGAGAGTGGCTCTGCAGCTCGACGCCATAAGTGGCTTGAGAAAATGATGAATCTCAGTTTCCATATAAGTGAGAATGTTGTCTGAAACTCATACCCAGGTGGGACAGTTGGACACGGTCATGCCGTGAAGATCCTCGTCTAACTCATGGGTGCGGTCCGCAATCTGGAGATAGTTTATCAGATAATGGCTCCATCTGTAGCATGGGGCTCTAAAGGATGGAGTCAGTGAGAGCTTGCTTAAGTCCTCGTCATGGGCCAAGATCATGTCCTTGATCAAAGGATCCGGTGGGAGGGAGGCAGGGTCCGATCTAATGGCGGTCTTACTATTGATCTCTAGGTCAGGGGAAGGAGCGACTGCCTCAAGTGTGTCCACCAACCAGTCTGCTACCTGGTCTAGCCCAAGGTGGGACTCGCCGTCAGTGGGAGTGTCATCATAACATGGGATGAAGTCACCCTCTGAGGAGTGCAAGCGGTAACCACTAGAGTGTCTGTGGACAGGAGAGCGGCTCCTAGAAGCTTACAATGGAAAAACAGGTTTGCAGCAGTACATGTATGTGCATACAGGTGACATAAAGTCTTTTGGTGTTGGTGACAGGATAAAATACATCTGACAACAGTAATCATGTATACAGGGACTTTTCTTTTCCCTCCACCCAGAAGACTGAGACATATGGAACATGATATGGACCTATACTGACTGGATGTTCAGATACCCATGAAATAATCAAGGATGTTAGATGCAAGGCTGGTGATGATCAGCATTTATTTTGAATTTTTGTACATCACATTGACTGATGGACAAAAACATGTTGACTACAGTTCACAATGGTTTGTGTACCTTTAGGGACATGCATGAGCATCACTCACACACCTGAGAATACTGCAACAAACCCGGAAAGTCCTGCCAGAATAATTATACATTATTTCATTGGTGAGAACCCATAAAATAAATGCATAAGGTAGGATCTTTTCCATGTACTTTTCTCTAACAGAACAGAACTGCAAGAATTGTCATTGTGCCCTATTCCTTATTCAAAAGATAACATTCTCTTATAAATATATGTCAAACTCACCAGTTTAAGTGCCACCCTGGTTCTTGTGATTAAACAAACACAAATTTCATGTACTGTTGCAAGAAATTAATGGTTCATATTCATATTACAATTATATTTTAGAATTGTTTTGTTTGGAAACAAACCACTTAATGCACAAGAATAATGTCCATATGAGTTTAATATGTACATGTTAATGATCTTATCTATTTATTCCTTATTCATGGAGTACTAAAATTAAATAATGACACCAGGTAGTTACTAATTCATATAATTGATGTTCAGAAGGAAAGATTATACTTGTTAAAATTATAAAAGTTACAGTAAATCCTATCTCGTCCCCAAACAAAGTTTCCAGCTTCTAAGCTCCTTTCGCCCACACACCCCTTGCATCACCATGACGACCAACTCTTACAATCAGGTGACACCAGAATCTCGTACAGCCTGCTGTACATGATTTGGTCACCTGACACCCTTTGCCTCATCATTCTCTTTCTTGGAGCTGCCAGGCTAGAGTAACTGGGATGCGGGGTCGGATGGGCGGGCATAGATTGTGTGAGATAGGACAAGTATACTATTATAAATATTTAATTTACTGTAAAATTTAGAAAGTTTTAAATTTATTGTACCTCACTCTATGAATATATCCCATGGTTGGATGGTGGGTCGCAGATTACCCTAGCCTGTATTCATCTTATAACAGTTAGATGTACATGAGGAAGCTGTTGCTGAACGTGCTTCAACCATAAGATTGTCACACATTTGCGTCTGTACACAATGACTCGTGATTTTATGGGTGGATCACCGCACTTGAGTGAGAATACCCCTTTATGATACAATTACTCAACGTCATGCCATTGGGTATAACATATGCTGTGTGTCTTCGCATAGGACATCAATCAATCAATCTTTATTTCAAGTACTGAAAAGGGCTTAGGCCTATGGTACATATACAAATGTGACGGATTTGGTACGAGGAAACCCTTTGAGGATTTGAACATGGACGTTTGTGCACAGTGTAACTTGGAGCCCGCCATTGCTGCTTTGCAGCTATATTTAAAGTTTATTTCTATTCTTTATTTTTTTCTATGTGTTGAATTTCAGATTGTAAAACTTCCTTTTCATTGTCAGTCTTCCTGTACTCACTGCCGAACTCGATCTGATGTCTCGTTTAATATTGCAGTTAAAGTGAATCTTGTTACCTTTTCTAGACCAGGCATAATCTTTCTCATCCTTCAATGTTTAAAGTTGTTGCAAGGTGATTTCCACATTGAAACCCAGAGCGTATCCCAGAAATCAATATGTACACAACTAAAATCTGAAGTCAGTAAATGACCACAAATCAACAAATGATATGCAACACACAAGTTTAGGTTTACAATAAAAAGGCAATAGAGAATGTTCTGAATCAAACAACTATACTTGTGCAATGACCATATACTCAACTGTTGCCTACACATATTTTTATGATTGGTTTGTTGTTTAACGCCGCACTCAGCAATATTACAGCTATATGACGGCAGTCTGTAGATAATGCAGCCTGGTCCAGACAATTCAGTGTGGTGTTAAACAACAAAGAAACAAACAAATCATATTTTAAAATTTTTAAATTAAAATTTTTTAAATTTGTTTTCTTTCCATGGACACAATTTGGACTTAGTCTCGAACAAGTAGCATTTGTTTCCAACCACAACTCTGCCTGAAACCATTATCTTTCAAGGCTATAATTTGCTGGTATTTTTCTACGCACATTTACAGAATCAACTTGAACTAATGTATCAAAGAAAAAGAGAGGGGAGGTATATGTTTTTGAGTAAAAACACAGTCTAGTCTGAAATTTGAGTAATTTTTAATGTGACTTACGTGCTGCTGAATCGTGTTGATTCCATGTTCAACAAATATTAGTTTCATATCAAATGCACACCATTACATTACATATGAAGGGCACCCAAACTTTAATGTGATTGAGACAACTCCCTAAAGATTTGATACAACTGTGACATATGTATGAGTTTGTAACTTAGAGTCTATGGTAATTGATCTTTGATGAAAGTTGAACAAAGGTTATTGCGATTGAGACTCCCCTGGCAATCATGTATACCATTTTTCATCAACTACAGATCAGAACAATCACTCCAAACATTAAAACTTGCTGTTTATTGTTTCAGAGACTGCAAGTCAGGTAAAGCTGCTTACTCAGCCTTCAGACTGGACAATTTCAAAGACTTCAATATCACAGCTCTGGTTGATTACAAGAGTGTAAGTGTACTGATGGTCCATGTTTATATATAAAGAAGCATATATTATGCATGTTATAAAATGTAAGACTTAATTCAACATTTATAATTCTTACGAATCCTCTACCACGTAATTGCCATAAATTCCATATTTCTAGTTTCGATAGAACTCCTCTTCACTGTCAACTACACATGATTAGTTGTTCTCCTAACAGCACATACCGCTCTCCTGTGTGCAAGGCAGGAAAACATCTCTTCTTTCCAGTGTGTGCCGGAGTACATATCTCCTTCACATGACCGTCTCTACCACCGGTTGTAGTTACACTTACAGTAGTATAGATGATAGGGATCCTCGCCCACTTCCACTGGAGCCAGATTTATATACCTATACTGCTACTACAGAGGGAATTTTTTATGCAAAAATAATTATGTGCACAAACAATCGTCATGATCCGTATTAAAAGAATCATCAATATTAATTAATAATGGATCAAATTTAATATAGCCCACAAGGATATTTGAAAGGTATAGGAGCAATACAAAAATTAGCCACTGCGGCTAAGGTATCTAAAGATGTGGCCAAGGATTGGCTAAAGAAACAAGCAATGTGGCGAATATACTTACCAGCCCCGAGTTATATCCCGAGGAAGAAGTTTGATATTTTTACAAGGAATGAAGTTCATCAGGGTGACCTCTTGTTTCTTCCCCATGATAAGGTAAGATGCAAAACATATAAATCTGCTTTAACCGTAGTGGATGTGGCTAGTCGCTACAAGGAGGCTGAACCATTAACCTTGAAAGATTCAACAGAAGTAGTTAATGCACTGAGTCGCATATATAAATGCGGCACAGTATGGGATTGAAATGAAATGGGAACAATTGAGATCAACCGAATGGGTGACACGATTATCAGCTGTTGTATCAGCGCTGAATAATGAAGTAACGAGATTAATCAGGAAGAAACCATCCGATGCGATTAAAATGTGACTTCGGAATCTTCAGCACCGAGGAGAGGCAAAGAACAAAAACCTCCGGATAGAGTAAGCGTAAGATATTTATACCAGCCCAGTGAACTCAAGGAGGCCTATGTCGCGCAACCGATCCAATTTGGTCTCTTAAGATATATAACATTAGTCGGTTGGTTATGAAAGTAGGAGAGCCCATTCTTTATTATCTTCAAGATGGACCGGGCAGGGCATTTGTATGAGAAGAGTTGCTCATAGTTCCCAATGATACCGTATTACCACCATAACCATAAGCATAGGTAGTTACACCATCCTTATCAATCCATCTCTTTGTATCTAAGGGGGATAATGATGTCTTGTGCATTCTAATCCATATTTCCTGTGATTGACACTTCTTAAAGAGTTCATCTCGTGTTTGAATGTTCTACCATTGAATAATGCTTCTTTATACTGTTCGTGTTTGATATGCTTTTTTACCACATACTTCTTAACACCCTTAGCTTTTCTTATCTCTCCATTATCAGACTTCTTTATAGAATACTAAGATTTAGGTCTTAATCCGACATGCTCCGCTATAGGAGTCCCAGCACATTCATCCTTCATTTTCCTAACACCTTTTTATTTACTACGCTGTGCAGTGGATTATCTTTTGGGTAATTGCTCGTGTCGTACATATCTATTTTTTTCTGCCATATCTTTATACACATACTAGGTTTGTATTTCCATCAACAAAGAATCTGTGTCGGTATGTAACACCTCGCATCTATCGCAGAATTGCTTCTTAAGTTCGTTGTAATAAAAGTCATACATTAAGTGTTTTGACAAGTCGAGAATACTCATACCAACATACACCGGTCTGTTGAATTTTATATTACTCTTCTGCATATGTAGTGCGGCTAAGTCGTTATCGAATATCTTGCTTCTGTTAAAAGCCGGACTGGCTATAAGTTTCCTGAGTCTTTCTTCCTCATTAGATCTGACTAATTTAACATCAACACGCTTCCTTAGATTCTCCATAGTTTAACCAAATACTGACTTATTCATGTGCTTATATAGATTCTTTTCGAAATCGCTGGTAGCTATCTTTCGTAAATCTGTGTTCAACCTTATATAGGGCTCCATCCAAGGGGTTTGATCAAACTTTAGAACTCTGTGTATTTTCTTAAGTATCATACCTAACGATAGATATAACTGAAGATTTCTGTAGTGAACTATATATTTTGTCTTATCCATCAAATTTGGTACGAGTTTTTCTACGTTAGCTAACCTAGTATTACCCATCAAGGAGTGTTGATATTCCGACATCCAATCTTTATTAACCATTAATATTTCGGGAGCTAGCAGATAACTGTTAACTTTGTGTAACTCTGTTGGATATTCCAAGTCAACTACTAGTATGTACCCTTTATTCACATCGACCTCATGGATATCTGTAGCGTTTTAGTATCATATAACCAGTCACTCGCTTTATCCATACGATGTCTCTATATAAATGAGTGCGCACGTGTAACAGCGCCGGAAGTGTGTGTTGTGCGCTAGCAGACCACATGGCTGCCGACTACACTTGACTGAGTGTATTGACATGTAATGAGAGAATACAACCTTTCCCCGGAAAGCCAAGTGTTTGTTTTAGCTGCCAAAGTCATCACATAAATTGGCGACGAGGTAAAACTGGATGTCTTAGCGTTTTTGTGGACATTTTGTGTGATTAACGTCCGTCGTGTTTCACTCGCTCCATAAACATGGCGTCGTCTACCTCCGGGAAGATCGACGAATTTAATACAGAGACTGACAGCTGGGACATTTATTGTGAGAGGTTAGACTTGTACTTTACGGCTAGAGGTGTTGATTACGAGGATGATGTGATGAAACGGGCTATTCTGCTTAGTGAAATGGGTAAGACAGCCTACACACTTCTCCGGAATTTGCGCGCTCCTACGAAACCTAAGGAAATGAGGTTTGCTGAGATAGTGAAAGTCATGCGCGATCATCAACACCCAACACCGTCAGTGATAGTTGAAAGACTTAAATTTCACAAGAGGGATAGAAAGTCTCAAGAGAGTGTTGCAGCGTATGCTTCCGAGTTGCGCAAACTGGCAAGTACATGTGACTTTGGTACTACTCTTGATGATTCACTTAGAGACAGACTAGTTTGTGGCATTAATAATGATGCAATACAGAGGATATTATTAGCAGAGAAAGCTCTGGATTACAATAAGGCTTATACACTAGCACAGTCAATGGAATTGGCAGCAAAGAATGTAGAAGATATTAAAGTTGGTGCTTCAAGTGTTTCAGCAGCTACAGGGGGTAACATGCACAAGATGTCATCATCTCAACATGCTCCTGTCTACCCGCCATGTGACAGATGTGGTTTACGAAATCACAAATCTCCGGACTGTCATTTTCGTACCTCAAAGTGTTACAATTGTGGTAAGATTGGCCACATTGGGAAGGTATGTCGTCAGTCACAGAATAGTAAAGGTTTTCGTTATGGACGTGGCTCGTATCGATCTAGAGGTCAAGGTCGAAGTCGGGGTCAGCACAAGCGTTCAGCGACAAATCAGGTCACTCCTGATAACTATGATGATGTTGAAAGTGAAATATATGGCATTTACAAGATGGAGACTAGCTCTACACCTTTTGTTGGGAGGGGAGAGAAGGAACTACCAATGTTTATTGATTTAGCACTTAATGGTCAGCCATTAAGCATGGAGCTGGATACAGGTGCAACATTTTCAGTGATTAATGAGGACACTTACAGATCGTTAGGGAAAGATCCACCCAAACTAGGACCTCCTCATACCTTGTTACGTACTTACCTAGGTGAGAGGATACCTCTGCTTGGTTCATGCTCAGTGAAAGTGAACTAGGGCAAACAGTCAGCTCTACACCTTTTGTTGGGAGGGGAGAGAAGGAACCACCAATGTTTATTGATTTAGCACTTAATGGTCAGCCATTAAACATGGAGCTGGATACAGGTGCAACATTTTCAGTGATTTTTAATGAGGACACTTACAGATCGTTAGGGAAAGATCCACCCAAACTAGGACCTCCTCATACCTTGTTACGTACTTACCTAGGTGAGAAGATACCTCTGCTTGGTTCATGCTCAGTGAAAGTGAACTAGGGCAAACAGTCAGCAGAACTGCCAGTGATTGTAGTGAAAGGGAAAAGAGCTAATCTCTTTGGTCGCGACTGGCTGCGACATGTTCGTCTAGACTGGGGAACAATCCTCAGAGTAGATTGTGATGATGTGCAAAGTATCCTTAACTCACATTCCGATGTCTTCAAGGAGGAACTTGGTGAGTTGAAAGATACAAAAGTGAAGATTAACATATCTATTCCTTCACAACCACGCTTCTACAAGTCCAGGAACATGGCCTATGCCTTGAGGGACAAGGTTGAGAATGAACTTGAACGATTAGAGCAGCAGGGTGTCATAAAACCAGTGCAGTACTCAGAGTGGGCAGCACCCATCGTACCAGTGTTGAAGTCGGATCAGTCTTCAGTGCGCATATGTGGAGATTAGAAACTAACAGTCAACCAGGTTGCTAAACCAGATTGTTACCCAATACCCAGGATTGAGGACTTATTTGCATCACTCTCAGGTGGTCGCAAGTTTACGAAATTGGACATGAGTAATGCCTACCAGCAGATAGTGTTGGACGATGATTCCAAGAAACTCACCACAATTAACACCCATAAAGGTCTATACGAGTACAAACGATTACCTTTTGGGGTGTCGGCAGCTCCTGCTATCTTCCAGCGGACAATTGAATGTCTTCTCAGCGACTTGCCACATGTGTGCGTCTACCTCGATGATATTCTCGTCACAGGTGTTGATGATGCAGAACACAACAAGAATCTGAATGAAGTCCTTGACAGATTGCAGAAAGCAGGTTTGCGTCTAAACGCTTCAAAGTGTCACGTCAAGAAAGACTCAGTCACTTACCTGGGACACCGGATTGACGCACAGGGATTGCATCCATTAGAGGAGAAGGTAAACGCTATTGTGTCCGCACCAGCTCCTCAGAATGTGACAGAGTTAAAGTCATTCCTTGGGATGGTACAGTTCTACCAGAGATTCCTGCCAAATCTCTCCACGACGTTAGTGCCACTACATGGGTTACTACAAAAGGACGCTCCATGGTCATGGACCAAGAAGCATGATACAGTATTTCTAAAGGTGAAATCTCACTTGTCTTCGTGTAAGGTCTTGACTCACTACAATCCAGACCTTCCTCTCAACTTAGCAGCTGATGCTTCTCCATATGGAGTAGGTGCCGTCCTGTCACACATCATGCCAGATGGTACTGAGAAGCCTGTGGCGTTTGCGTCACGTTCCTTGTCACCTGCAGAAAAGAACTATTCACAGCTTGATAAAGAAGCACTGGCAATAGTGTTTGGCATAAAGAAATTCCACCAGTATTTGTTCGGACGGAAATTTCAGCTGTTATCAGATCACAAACCCCACATGGGTCTACTTGATGCAGAGAAAGGCATTCCAGTGATGGCGTCAGCCAGACTCCAGAGATGGGCCTTGATGCTGGCAGCGTATGATTACAGTATTGTGTATAAACCAGGCGCAAAGTTAGCAAACGCAGATTATTTGAGCAGATTGCCACTGCAAACCTCTGTGTCTGTGCCGCCTGTTCCAGGAGACACAATAATGCTCCTCGAGAACATGGCAGAATTCCCAGTGAATGTGCGACAAATTCAGTTTTGGACAAGGAAGGATCCCTTGTTAGCTAGAGTGAAGAAGTTAGTGGAATGTGGGTTTCCAGAAAACCTGAAGCCAGATACAGAGCTAAAGCTATATATTCAGAAGAAAACTGAGCTAAGTGTTCAGGATGGTGTGATTCTGTGGGGTAACAGAGTAGTGGTTCCACCTCAGGGTAGGAAACAGTGTGTAGATGTGTTGCATGAAGCTCACCCTGGAATAGCGAGGATGAAAGCTATTGCCAGAGGTCTTGTATGGTGGCCGTGCATTGATTCAGAGCTGGAGAACAAGGTCAGGACTTGTTCCATATGTCAGGAGAGTAGTTCTTCACCCTGTGAAGCAAAGTTACATCCGTGGGACTGGCCGTCCAAACCATGGTCACGTGTGCACATTGATTATGCAGGTCCCTTACAAGGTCAAAAGTTCCTCATCATCGTAGACTCTCACTCTAAGTGGATGGATGTTTTCCCTGTCAACAGTGCAACTACAAGTGCCACTCTTGAGTGTCTTCGGAGAACATTTTCCATTCATGGTCTACCTGAGACAATAGTGTCTGATAATGGGACATGTTTCACAAGTGATGAATTTGCTATATTCATCAAGAGAAATGGTATTCAACACATCTGTACATCCCCTTACCATCCAGCGTCCAATGGACTGGCAGAGAGGAGTGTCCAGACGTTCAAACAGGGATTTAAGAAGCTCAGCGGCGGTTCCATCAACACCAGGGTGTCAAGATTCCTGTTCAGGTATCGAAACACTCCGAAGACTACGACAGGGTCATCTCCAGCGCAGTTACTATTGGGAAGACATCCACGTTCCCATCTTGACTTGCTTCACCCTGACATCGGTGTTAAAGTTCAACATAAACAAGAGAAGCAGGCAAACTACCACAATAGACATACAAAGTCACGGGAGTTCGCTGTCGGTGATCTTGTTTACGTCAGGAACTTTCTTGGTAAGCCTAAATGGTTACCAGGGGAGATAATCCAGTGTACAGGTCCCATTTCCTTCAAAGTCAGCTTGGAAAATAACAAAATTGCGAGGCGACATGTAGATCACCTCATCAAGCGTTATGTGGACCCCGATGCTGTGAAACCAGAATCCCCAGAATTGTTGGAAGAAAGTGAAGTGTCGAAGTCTGTCATCACTTTCTCACCAGAGCTCCCAGAGCCTAGTTCTGTACCAGTATCACCCGCAGACACGCCATTTCCGCGTACCAGGTTACCTTCATGTGACACTAGTCCAGAACTGTCCTCATCTGTTGAGTTGAGAAGATCGACTCGTGAGCGTCGAGCTCCAGATAGACTAAATCTGTAAACTACTGTATTTCATTGTTAAGTGTTTTGGTTTTTTTCAGATTGAACTTTAAGGTGCATGCTCAATTCATTTATTTCAGAAACCAAGTGAATGAACATTAAGTTTGTGAATTTCAGTGTTCAAGAATACTTCAGTGAACTTTATGGGAAAATTTCCATTGAACTCTTTGAGTTGATCACAAATTCTTTCTCAGTGACTGATGAGTTAGTAACATTGTTCACTAATTGCTTAAACAACAAGTTGTTAACTAAAGGGGGAGGAATGTAGCGTTTTAGTATCATATAACCAGTCACCCGCTTTATCCATACGATGTCTCTATATAAATGAGTGCGCACGTGTAACAGCGCCGGAAGTGTGTGTTGTGCGCTAGCAGACCACATGGCTGCCGACTACACTTGACTGAGTGTATTGACATGTAATGAGAGAATACAACCTTTCCCCGGAAAGCCAAGTGTTTGTTCACAATATCATTCACATGGATATCATTCACATCAACCCACTCAAAACCACCTGTGGGTAAAGGTTGACTCATAGCCCATCCGTACAAATTATTGGCGTCGAGATATGATATATGCATGTCGGGTTTACTCGGATCATATCCTTCCACTAATTTATTATAAGCCTTAGAATACCTTTTCGCTACCATCGATATACCACCTCTTAATCCTTTCTCAATAAACAAGTGCATATCGTAATCTGTGAGTAATTTTAGTTCTACACCGGTCTTCTTCAACAATGCATCCCACGATAGTCCGGGACTGGAATAGTACAATGCCGGGTCCAAGCCGTATTGTTTTTAAACATGTCTTTCTAAATATCCCGAATATATCGGCGAGAAACAGTACATCGGTTTTTAAGTACAGATCGTGATAATCACCTAAATTCTTACAACCTAATTTATCCCACACCATCAGAGCGTGTTCATAATCGGCATCAGTTTTTTTAGATTCTGTTAAGTTACTATAGAATGATTCAAGGGGTGGTAATTTAGTTTTGTCGAATCTAGACCAATCATCCATATATTCGTAAGGATATACACCTTTTCTCAGCAACAAATGCCGTGTTAACTGATCAGTATATTGATTTGTTATTGCAAAGTCATCGGAATTGTCCAGGGAAGATAACAGAAACTGTATGGAGTCTATGAATCTAAGCCCATTACTTTGCTTTATTCTGGCTTTCCCATCCTTGTCTGTATAATGTATAGTTTTAGTCAACGAGAATGATATATTGTTAGGATTACACGTTAAGCCGCCGTCGGTCTTTGAGATAGCTTGCATAATGAGATGAGAATCATATCCTCTAAGGTTATGAAACACAACGGGGATGGGTATTGTTTGAGAATTCATTTTTAGTTTCAAGTTACACTCATTATGCACGGCTCACTGATAATTACCCGTGACATGGCAATGATCTCTTACGGAATCCCCATTCAGGGGTTTATTACAAACATGACAACTCGTTGACTTCTTATAGGCCCTCCAATCATGCCTCGTCATACACATGGGTTTCTTACACGATAAAATTTCCCTGATTGTTCTCTCTTTGTTTTGTAGGTATTTTAGGAACTTTCCCGCTGCATCGGGACCTCTTTAAATCACGGGCGGATTTGTTTTCCCATCATACCTTACAACTATATATATCCAAACCCACAAGGAATATTTTCTTGAGTTTTGTTGTTGAGACATGTGGCGTATAGATCTAGGTTTGGAGTATCCCATAGGTGGGTTATCCACTTGAATACTTCGGGATGTAGTGACCATTCCGTGGGTACTATCTTGTTTTTCGGTATATGTCTTGCTTCGATCCTGCATTCTCACTGAGTCTACCAAGGCATATAAACGTGTAACCTCCTTCAATAAAGGCTGAGACTTTGTGCCCACTTGGTGCTGTATGTAAGCGACCACGGTTGTCTGTAGCGATCTTCACTGACGAGTGGTGTAGACGATCTTGCCCTGCTTCTAAGGCTAGATATATCGCTCTCATTTCTAGACAATTGATGTGTAATTATGTCTCCCCCAGAATGGAGGGAGACATATTGTTTTTGGCACGGTTCCCGTCGGCATCGGCGTCGGCGTCGGCGTTGGCGTCGGCGTTCCCACCGTTTCCGGACCATAACTCAGAAACCGTTTAATATTTTTTCGCGAAACTTTGTATACACATTAACCCAGCACTGAAGTGGGGCCTTTTGCTATTTAGAGATTTTTGACATTTTTATTTTTTCTCGTTTCCATGGAGATAACTTGAACATAGACTCTGAATGGGGGTAAGCTTGGTTTCCGGACCATAACTCAGAAACCGTTTAATATTTGTTCGCGAAACTTTGTATACACATTAACCCAGCACTGAAGTGGTGCCTTTAGCTATTTAGAGATTTTTGACATTTTTATTTTTTCTCGTTTCCATGGAGATAACTTGAACATAGACTCTGAATGGGGGTAAGCTTGGTTTCCGGACAATAACTCGGAAACCGTTTAATATTTTTTCGCTAAACTTTGTATACACATTAACCCAGCACTGAAGTGGTGCCTTTTGCTATTTAGAGATTTTTGACATTTTTATTTTTTCTCGTTTCCATGGAGATAACTTGAACATAGACTCTGAATGGGGGTAAGCTTGGTTTCCGGACCATAACTCGGAAACCGTTTAATATTTTTTCGCGAAACTTTGTATACACATTAACCCAGCACTGAAGTGGTGCCTTTTGCTATTTAGAGATTTTTGACATTTTTATTTTTTCTCGTTTCCATGGAGATAAGTTGAACATAGGCTCTGAATGGGGGTAAGCTTTGTTTCCTGACCATAACTCAGAAACCGTTTAATATTTGTTCGCGAAACTTTGTATACACATTAACCCAGCACTGAAGTGGTGCCTTTTGCTATTTAGAGATTTTTGACATTTTTATTTTTTCTCGTTTCCATGGAGATAAGTTGAATATAGGCTCTGAATGGGGGTAAGCTTTGTTTCCGGACCATAACTCAGAAACCGTTTAATATTTTTTTGCGAAACTTTGTATACACATTAACCCAGCACTGAAGTGGTGCCTTTTGCTATTTAGAGATTTTTGACATTTTTATTTTTTCTCGTTTCCATGGAGATAACTTGAACATAGACTCTGAATGGGGGTAAGCTTGGTTTCCTGACCATAACTCGGAAACCGTTTAATATTTTTTCGCGAAACTTTGTATACACATTAACCCAGCACTGAAGTGGTGCCTTTTGCTATTTAGAGATTTTTGACATTTTTATTTTTTCTTGTTTCCATGGAGATAAGTTGAACATAGACTCTGAATGGGGGTAAGCTTGGTTTCCTGACCATAACTCGGAAACCGTTTAATATTTTTTTGCGAAACTTTGTATACACATTAACCCAGCACTGAAGTGGTGCCTTTTGCTATTTAGAGATTTTTGACATTTTTATTTTTTCTCGTTTCCATGGAGATAACTTGAACATAGGCTCTGAATGGGGGTAAGCTTGGTTTCCTGACCATAACTCGGAAACTGTTTAATTTTTTTTCGCGAAACTTTGTATACACATTAACCCAGCACTGAAGTGGTGCCTTTTGTTATTTAGAGATTTTTGACATTTTTATTTTTTCTCGTTTCCATGGAGATAACTTGAACATAGACTCTGAATGGGGGTAAGCTTGGTTTCCGGACCATAACTCGGAAACCGTTTAATATTTTTTCGCGAAACTTTGTATACACATTAACCCAGCACTGAAGTGGTGCCTTTTGCTATTTAGAGATTTTTGACATTTTTATTTTTTCTCGTTTCCATGGAGATAACTTGAACATAGGCTATGAATGGGGGTAAGCTTGGTTTCCGGACCATAACTCGGAAACCGTTTAATATTTTTTCGCGAAACTTTGTATACACATTAACCCAGCACTGAAGTGGTGCCTTTTGCTATTTAGAGATTTTTGACATTTTTATTTTTTCTCGTTTCCATGGAGATAACTTGAACATAGGCTCTGAATGGGGGTAAGCTTTGTTTCCTGACCATAACTCAGAAACCGTTTAATATTTGTTCGCGAAACTTTGTATACACATTAACCCAGCACTGAAGTGGTGCCTTTTGCTATTTAGAGATTTTTGACATTTTTATTTTTTCTCGTTTCCATGGAGATAAGTTGAACATAGGCTCTGAATGGGGGTAAGCTTTGTTTCCGGACCATAACTCAGAAACCGTTTAATATTTTTTTGCGAAACTTTGTATACACATTAACCCAGCACTGAAGTGGTGCCTTTTGCTATTTAGAGATTTTTGACATTTTTATTTTTTCTCGTTTCCATGGAGATAACTTGAACATAGGCTCTGAATGGGGGTAAGCTTTGTTTCCTGACCATAACTCAGAAACCGTTTAATATTTGTTCGCGAAACTTTGTATACACATTAACCCAGCACTGAAGTGGTGCCTTTTGCTATTTAGAGATTTTTGACATTTTTATTTTTTCTCGTTTCCATGGAGATAAGTTGAATATAGACTCTGAATGGGGGTAAGCTTGGTTTCCGGACCATAACTCAGAAACCGTTTAATATTTTTTCACTAAACTTTGTATACACATTAACCCAGCACTGAAGTGGTGCCTTTTGCTATTTAGAGATTTTTGACATTTTTATTTTTTCTCGTTTCCATGAAGATAAGTTGAACATAGGCTCTGAATGGGGGTAAGCTTTGTTTCCTGACCATAACTCAGAAACCGTTTAATATTTTTTCGCGAAACTTTGTATACACATTAACCCAGCACTGAAGTGGTGCCTTTTGCTATTTAGAGATTTTTGACATTTTTATTTTTTCTCGTTTCCATGGAGATAAGTTGAACATAGGCTCTGAATGGGGGTAAGCTTTGTTTCCTGACCATAACTCGGAAACCGTTTAATATTTTTTCGCGAAACTTTGTATACACATTAACCCAGCACTGAAGTGGTGCCTTTTGCTATTTAGAGATTTTTGACATTTTTATTTTTTCTCGTTTCCATGGAGATAAGTTGAACATAGGCTCTGAATGGGGGTAAGCTTTGTTTCCGGACCATAACTCAGAAACCGTTTAATATTTTTTTGCGAAACTTTGTATACACATTAACCCAGCACTGAAGTGGTGCCTTTTGCTATTTAAAGATTTTTGACATTTTTATTTTTTCTCGTTTCCATGGAGATAACTTGAACATAGACTCTGAATGGGGGTAAGCTTTGTTTCCTGACCATAACTCGGAAACTGTTTAATTTTTTTTCGCGAAACTTTGTATACACATTAACCCAGCACTGAAATGGTGCCTTTTGCTATTTAGAGATTTTTGACATTTTTATTTTTTCTCGTTTCCATGGAGATAACTTGAACATAGACTCTGAATGGGGGTAAGCTTGGTTTCCTGACCATAACTCGGAAACCGTTTAATATTTTTTCGCGAAACTTTGTATACACATTAACCCAGCACTGAAGTGGTGCCTTTTGCTATTTAGAGATTTTTGACATTTTTATTTTTTCTCGTTTCCATGGAGATAACTTGAACATAGGCTATGAATGGGGGTAAGCTTGGTTTCCAGACCATAATTCAGAAACCGTGTAATATTTGTTCGCGAAACTTTGTATACACATTAACCCAGCACTGAAGTGGTGCCTTTTGCTATTTAGAGATTTTTGACATTTTTATTTTTTCTCGTTTCCATGGAGATAACTTGAACATAGACTCTGAATGGGGGTAAGCTTTGTTTCCTGACCTTAACTCGGAAACCGTTTAATATTTTTTTGCGAAACTTTGTATACACATTAACCCAGCACTGAAGTGGTGCCTTTTGCTATTTAGAGATTTTTGACATTTTTATTTTTTCTCGTTTCCATGGAGATAACTTGAACATAGACTCTGAATGGGGGTAAGCTTTGTTTCCTGACCATAATTCGGAAACCGTTTAATATTTTTTCGCGAAACTTTGTATACACATTAACCCAGCACTGAAGTGGTGCCTTTTGCTATTTAGAGATTTTTGACATTTTTATTTTTTCTCGTTTCCATGGAGATAACTTGAACATAGACTCTGAATGGGGGTAAGCTTTGTTTCCGGACCATAACTCGGAAACGGTTTAATATTTTTTTGCGAAACTTTGTATACACATTTACCCAGCACTGAAGTGGTGCCTTTTGCTATTTAGAGATTTTTGACATTTTCATTTTTTCTCGTTTCCATGGAGATAAGTTGAACATAGACTCTGAATGGGGGTAAGCTTTGTTTCCGGACCATAACTCAGAAACCGTTTAATATTTTTTTGCGAAACTTTGTATACACATTAACCCAGCACTGAAGTGGTGCCTTTTGCTATTTAGAGATTTTTGACATTTTTATTTTTTCTCGTTTCCATGGAGATAACTTGAACATAGACTCTGAATGGGGGTAAGCTTGGTTTCCGGACCATAACTCGGAAACCGTTTAATATTTTTTCGCGAAACTTTGTATACACATTAACCCAGCACTGAAGTGGTGCCTTTTGCTATTTAGAGATTTTTGACATTTTTATTTTTTCTCGTTTCCATGGAGATAAGTTGAACATAGGCTCTGAATGGGGGTAAGCTTTGTTTCCTGACCATAACTCAGAAACCGTTTAATATTTTTTTGCGAAACTTTGTATACACATTAACCCAGCACTGAAGTGGTGCCTTTTGCTATTTAGAGATTTTTGACATTTTTATTTTTTCTCGTTTCCATGGAGATAACTTGAACATAGACTCTGAATGGGGGTAAGCTTTGTTTCCTGACCATAACTCGGAAACTGTTTAATTTTTTTTCGCGAAACTTTGTATACACATTAACCCAGCACTGAAGTGGTGCCTTTTGCTATTTAGAGATTTTTGACATTTTTATTTTTTCTCGTTTCCATGGAGATAACTTGAACATAGACTCTGAATGGGGGTAAGCTTGGTTTCCGGACCATAACTCGGAAACCGTTTAATATTTTTTCGCGAAACTTTGTATACACATTAACCCAGCACTGAAGTGGTGCCTTTTGCTATTTAGAGATTTTTGACATTTTTATTTTTTCTCGTTTCCATGGAGATAACTTGAACATAGGCTATGAATGGGGGTAAGCTTGGTTTCCGGACCATAACTCGGAAACCGTTTAATATTTTTTCGCGAAACTTTGTATACACATTAACCCAGCACTGAAGTGGTGCCTTTTGCTATTTAGAGATTTTTGACATTTTTATTTTTTCTCGTTTCCATGGAGATAACTTGAACATAGGCTCTGAATGGGGGTAAGCTTTGTTTCCTGACCATAACTCAGAAACCGTTTAATATTTGTTCGCGAAACTTTGTATACACATTAACCCAGCACTGAAGTGGTGCCTTTTGCTATTTAGAGATTTTTGACATTTTTATTTTTTCTCGTTTCCATGGAGATAACTTGAACATAGACTCTGAATGGGGGTAAGCTTGGTTTCCGGACCATAACTCGGAAACCGTTTAATATTTTTTCACTAAACTTTGTATACACATTAACCCAGCACTGAAGTGGTGCCTTTTGCTATTTAGAGATTTTTGACATTTTTATTTTTTCTCGTTTCCATGAAGATAAGTTGAACATAGGCTCTGAATGGGGGTAAGCTTTGTTTCCTGACCATAACTCAGAAACCGTTAAATATTTTTTCGCGAAACTTTGTATACACATTAACCCAGCACTGAAGTGGTGCCTTTTGCTATTTAGAGATTTTTGACATTTTTATTTTTTCTCGTTTCCATGGAGATAAGTTGAACATAGGCTCTGAGTGGGGGTAAGCTTTGTTTCCGGACCATAACTCGGAAACCGTTTAATATTTTTTCGCGAAACTTTGTATACACATTAACCCAGCACTGAAGTGGTGCCTTTTGCTATTTAGAGATTTTTGACATTTTTATTTTTTCTCGTTTCCATGGAGATAAGTTGAACATAGGCTCTGAATGGGGGTAAGCTTTGTTTCCGGACCATAACTCAGAAACCGTTTAATATTTTTTTGCGAAACTTTGTATACACATTAACCCAGCACTGAAGTGGTGCCTTTTGCTATTTAAAGATTTTTGACATTTTTATTTTTTCTCGTTTCCATGGAGATAACTTGAACATAGACTCTGAATGGGGGTAAGCTTGGTTTCCTGACCATAACTCGGAAACCGTTTAATTTTTTTTCGCGAAACTTTGTATACACATTAACCCAGCACTGAAGTGGTGCCTTTTGCTATTTAGAGATTTTTGACATTTTTATTTTTTCTCGTTTCCATGGAGATAACTTGAACATAGACTCTGAATGGGGGTAAGCTTGGTTTCCGGACCATAACTCGGAAACCGTTTAATATTTTTTCGCGAAACTTTGTATACACATTAACCCAGCACTGAAGTGGTGCCTTTTGCTATTTAGAGATTTTTGACATTTTTATTTTTTCTCGTTTCCATGGAGATAACTTGAACATAGGCTATGAATGGGGGTAAGCTTGGTTTCCGGACCATAACTCGGAAACCGTTTAATATTTGTTCGCGAAACTTTGTATACACATTAACCCAGCACTGAAGTGGTGCCTTTTGCTATTTAGAGATTTTTGACATTTTTATTTTTTCTCGTTTCCATGGAGATAACTTGAACATAGGCTCTGAATGGGGGTAAGCTTTGTTTCCTGACCATAACTCAGAAACCGTTTAATATTTGTTCGCGAAACTTTGTATACACATTAACCCAGCACTGAAGTGGTGCCTTTTGCTATTTAGAGATTTTTGACATTTTTATTTTTTCTCGTTTCCATGGAGATAACTTGAACATAGACTCTGAATGGGGGTAAGCTTGGTTTCCGGACCATAACTCGGAAACCGTTTAATATTTTTTCACTAAACTTTGTATACACATTAACCCAGCACTGAAGTGGTGCCTTTTGCTATTTAGAGATTTTTGACATTTTTATTTTTTCTCGTTTCCATGAAGATAAGTTGAACATAGGCTCTGAATGGGGGTAAGCTTGGTTTCCGGACCATAACTCAGAAACCGTTAAATATTTTTTCGCGAAACTTTGTATACACATTAACCCAGCACTGAAGTGGTGCCTTTTGCTATTTAGAGATTTTTGACATTTTTATTTTTTCTCGTTTCCATGGAGATAAGTTGAACATAGGCTCTGAATGGGGGTAAGCTTTGTTTCCGGACCATAACTCGGAAACCGTTTAATATTTTTTCGCGAAACTTTGTATACACATTAACCCAGCACTGAAGTGGTGCCTTTTGCTATTTAGAGATTTTTGACATTTTTATTTTTTCTCGTTTCCATGGAGATAACTTGAACATAGACTCTGAATGGGGGTAAGCTTGGTTTCCGGACCATAACTCGGAAACCGTTTAATATTTTTTCACTAAACTTTGTATACACATTAACCCAGCACTGAAGTGGTGCCTTTTGCTATTTAGAGATTTTTGACATTTTTATTTTTTCTCGTTTCCATGAAGATAAGTTGAACATAGGCTCTGAATGGGGGTAAGCTTTGTTTCCTGACCATAACTCAGAAACCGTTAAATATTTTTTCGCGAAACTTTGTATACACATTAACCCAGCACTGAAGTGGTGCCTTTTGCTATTTAGAGATTTTTGACATTTTTATTTTTTCTCGTTTCCATGGAGATAAGTTGAACATAGGCTCTGAGTGGGGGTAAGCTTTGTTTCCGGACCATAACTCGGAAACCGTTTAATATTTTTTCGCGAAACTTTGTATACACATTAACCCAGCACTGAAGTGGTGCCTTTTGCTATTTAGAGATTTTTGACATTTTTATTTTTTCTCGTTTCCATGGAGATAAGTTGAACATAGGCTCTGAATGGGGGTAAGCTTTGTTTCCGGACCATAACTCAGAAACCGTTTAATATTTTTTTGCGAAACTTTGTATACACATTAACCCAGCACTGAAGTGGTGCCTTTTGCTATTTAAAGATTTTTGACATTTTTATTTTTTCTCGTTTCCATGGAGATAACTTGAACATAGACTCTGAATGGGGGTAAGCTTGGTTTCCTGACCATAACTCGGAAACCGTTTAATTTTTTTTCGCGAAACTTTGTATACACATTAACCCAGCACTGAAGTGGTGCCTTTTGCTATTTAGAGATTTTTGACATTTTTATTTTTTCTCGTTTCCATGGAGATAACTTGAACATAGACTCTGAATGGGGGTAAGCTTGGTTTCCGGACCATAACTCGGAAACCGTTTAATATTTTTTCGCGAAACTTTGTATACACATTAACCCAGCACTGAAGTGGTGCCTTTTGCTATTTAGAGATTTTTGACATTTTTATTTTTTCTCGTTTCCATGGAGATAACTTGAACATAGGCTATGAATGGGGGTAAGCTTGGTTTCCGGACCATAACTCGGAAACCGTTTAATATTTGTTCGCGAAACTTTGTATACACATTAACCCAGCACTGAAGTGGTGCCTTTTGCTATTTAGAGATTTTTGACATTTTTATTTTTTCTCGTTTCCATGGAGATAACTTGAACATAGGCTCTGAATGGGGGTAAGCTTTGTTTCCTGACCATAACTCAGAAACCGTTTAATATTTGTTCGCGAAACTTTGTATACACATTAACCCAGCACTGAAGTGGTGCCTTTTGCTATTTAGAGATTTTTGACATTTTTATTTTTTCTCGTTTCCATGGAGATAACTTGAACATAGACTCTGAATGGGGGTAAGCTTGGTTTCCGGACCATAACTCGGAAACCGTTTAATATTTTTTCACTAAACTTTGTATACACATTAACCCAGCACTGAAGTGGTGCCTTTTGCTATTTAGAGATTTTTGACATTTTTATTTTTTCTCGTTTCCATGAAGATAAGTTGAACATAGGCTCTGAATGGGGGTAAGCTTGGTTTCCTGACCATAACTCAGAAACCGTTAAATATTTTTTCGCGAAACTTTGTATACACATTAACCCAGCACTGAAGTGGTGCCTTTTGCTATTTAGAGATTTTTGACATTTTTATTTTTTCTCGTTTCCATGGAGATAAGTTGAACATAGGCTCTGAATGGGGGTAAGCTTTGTTTCCGGACCATAACTCGGAAACCGTTTAATATTTTTTCGCGAAACTTTGTATACACATTAACCCAGCACTGAAGTGGTGCCTTTTGCTATTTAGAGATTTTTGACATTTTTATTTTTTCTCGTTTCCATGGAGATAAGTTGAACATAGGCTCTGAATGGGGGTAAGCTTTGTTTCCGGACCATAACTCAGAAACCGTTTAATATTTTTTTGCGAAACTTTGTATACACATTAACCCAGCACTGAAGTGGTGCCTTTTGCTATTTAAAGATTTTTGACATTTTTATTTTTTCTCGTTTCCATGGAGATAACTTGAACATAGACTCTGAATTGGGGTAAGCTTGGTTTCCTGACCATAACTCGGAAACCGTTTAATTTTTTTTCGCGAAACTTTGTATACACATTAACCCAGCACTGAAGTGGTGCCTTTTGCTATTTAGAGATTTTTGACATTTTTATTTTTTCTCGTTTCCATGGAGATAACTTGAACATAGACTCTGAATGGGGGTAAGCTTGGTTTCCGGACCATAACTCGGAAACCGTTTAATATTTTTTCGCGAAACTTTGTATACACATTAACCCAGCACTGAAGTGGTGCCTTTTGCTATTTAGAGATTTTTGACATTTTTATTTTTTCTCGTTTCCATGGAGATAACTTGAACATAGGCTATGAATGGGGGTAAGCTTGGTTTCCGGACCATAACTCGGAAACCGTTTAATATTTTTTCGCGAAACTTTGTATACACATTAACCCAGCACTGAAGTGGTGCCTTTTGCTATTTAGAGATTTTTGACATTTTTATTTTTTCTCGTTTCCATGGAGATAAGTTGAACATAGGCTCTGAATGGGGGTAAGCTTTGTTTCCTGACCATAACTCAGAAACCGTTTAATATTTGTTCGCGAAACTTTGTATACACATTAACCCAGCACTGAAGTGGTGCCTTTTGCTATTTAGAGATTTTTGACATTTTTATTTTTTCTCGTTTCCATGGAGATAACTTGAACATAGACTCTGAATGGGGGTAAGCTTGGTTTCCGGACCATAACTCGGAAACCGTTTAATATTTTTTCACTAAACTTTGTATACACATTAACCCAGCACTGAAGTGGTGCCTTTTGCTATTTAGAGATTTTTGACATTTTTATTTTTTCTCGTTTCCATGAAGATAAGTTGAACATAGGCTCTGAATGGGGGTAAGCTTTGTTTCCTGACCATAACTCAGAAACCGTTTAATATTTTTTCGCGAAACTTTGTATACACATTAACCCAGCACTGAAGTGGTGCCTTTTGCTATTTAGAGATTTTTGACATTTTTATTTTTTCTCGTTTCCATGGAGATAAGTTGAACATAGGCTCTGAATGGGGGTAAGCTTTGTTTCCTGACCATAACTCGGAAACCGTTTAATATTTTTTCGCGAAACTTTGTATACACATTAACCCAGCACTGAAGTGGTGCCTTTTGCTATTTAGAGATTTTTGACATTTTTATTTTTTCTTGTTTCCATGGAGATAAGTTGAACATAGGCTCTGAATGGGGGTAAGCTTTGTTTCCGGACCATAACTCAGAAACCGTTTAATATTTTTTTGCGAAACTTTGTATACACATTAACCCAGCACTGAAGTGGTGCCTTTTGCTATTTAAAGATTTTTGACATTTTTATTTTTTCTCGTTTCCATGGAGATAACTTGAACATAGACTCTGAATGGGGGTAAGCTTTGTTTCCTGACCATTACTCGGAAACTGTTTAATTTTTTTTCGCTAAACTTTGTATACACATTAACCCAGCACTGAAATGGTGCCTTTTGCTATTTAGAGATTTTTGACATTTTTATTTTTTCTCGTTTCCATGGAGATAACTTGAACATAGACTCTGAATGGGGGTAAGCTTGGTTTCCTGACCATAACTCGGAAACCGTTTAATATTTTTTCGCGAAACTTTGTATACACATTAACCCAGCACTGAAGTGGTGCCTTTTGCTATTTAGAGATTTTTGACATTTTTATTTTTTCTCGTTTCCATGGAGATAACTTGAACATAGGCTATGAATGGGGGTAAGCTTGGTTTCCAGACCATAATTCAGAAACCGTGTAATATTTGTTCGCGAAACTTTGTATACACATTAACCCAGCACTGAAGTGGTGCCTTTTGCTATTTAGAGATTTTTGACATTTTTATTTTTTCTCGTTTCCATGGAGATAACTTGAACATAGACTCTGAATGGGGGTAAGCTTTGTTTCCTGACCTTAACTCGGAAACCGTTTAATATTTTTTTGCGAAACTTTGTATACACATTAACCCAGCACTGAAGTGGTGCCTTTTGCTATTTAGAGATTTTTGACATTTTTATTTTTTCTCGTTTCCATGGAGATAACTTGAACATAGACTCTGAATGGGGGTAAGCTTGGTTTCCTGACCATAATTCGGAAACCGTTTAATATTTTTTCGCGAAACTTTGTATACACATTAACCCAGCACTGAAGTGGTGCCTTTTGCTATTTAGAGATTTTTGACATTTTTATTTTTTCTCGTTTCCATGGAGATAACTTGAACATAGACTCTGAATGGGGGTAAGCTTTGTTTCCGGACCATAACTCGGAAACGGTTTAATATTTTTTTGCGAAACTTTGTATACACATTTACCCAGCACTGAAGTGGTGCCTTTTGCTATTTAGAGATTTTTGACATTTTCATTTTTTCTCGTTTCCATGGAGATAAGTTGAACATAGACTCTGAATGGGGGTAAGCTTTGTTTCCGGACCATAACTCAGAAACCGTTTAATATTTTTTTGCGAAACTTTGTATACACATTAACCCAGCACTGAAGTGGTGCCTTTTGCTATTTAGAGATTTTTGACATTTTTATTTTTTCTCGTTTCCATGGAGATAACTTGAACATAGACTCTGAATGGGGGTAAGCTTGGTTTCCTGACCATAACTTGGAAACCGTTTAATATTTTTTCGCGAAACTTTGTATACACATTAACCCAGCACTGAAGTGGTGCCTTTTGCTATTTAGAGATTTTTGACATTTTTATTTTTTCTCGTTTCCATGGAGATAAGTTGAACATAGGCTCTGAATGGGGGTAAGCTTTGTTTCCTGACCATAACTCAGAAACCGTTTAATATTTTTTTGCGAAACTTTGTATACACATTAACCCAGCACTGAAGTGGTGCCTTTTGCTATTTAGAGATTTTTGACATTTTTATTTTTTCTCGTTTCCATGGAGATAACTTGAACATAGACTCTGAATGGGGGTAAGCTTGGTTTCCTGACCATAACTCGGAAACTGTTTAATTTTTTTTCGCGAAACTTTGTATACACATTAACCCAGCACTGAAGTGGTGCCTTTTGCTATTTAGAGATTTTTGACATTTTTATTTTTTCTCGTTTCCATGGAGATAACTTGAACATAGACTCTGAATGGGGGTAAGCTTGGTTTCCGGACCATAACTCGGAAACCGTTTAATATTTTTTCGCGAAACTTTGTATACACATTAACCCAGCACTGAAGTGGTGCCTTTTGCTATTTAGAGATTTTTGACATTTTTATTTTTTCTCGTTTCCATGGAGATAACTTGAACATAGGCTATGAATGGGGGTAAGCTTGGTTTCCGGACCATAACACGGAAACCGTTTAATATTTTTTCGCGAAACTTTGTATACACATTAACCCAGCACTGAAGTGGTGCCTTTTGCTATTTAGAGATTTTTGACATTTTTATTTTTTCTCGTTTCCATGGAGATAACTTGAACATAGGCTCTGAATGGGGGTAAGCTTTGTTTCCTGACCATAACTCAGAAACCGTTTAATATTTGTTCGCGAAACTTTGTATACACATTAACCCAGCACTGAAGTGGTGCCTTTTGCTATTTAGAGATTTTTGACATTTTTATTTTTTCTCGTTTCCATGGAGATAACTTGAACATAGACTCTGAATGGGGGTAAGCTTGGTTTCCGGACCATAACTCGGAAACCGTTTAATATTTTTTCACTAAACTTTGTATACACATTAACCCAGCACTGAAGTGGTGCCTTTTGCTATTTAGAGATTTTTGACATTTTTATTTTTTCTCGTTTCCATGAAGATAAGTTGAACATAGGCTCTGAATGGGGGTAAGCTTTGTTTCCTGACCATAACTCAGAAACCGTTAAATATTTTTTCGCGAAACTTTGTATACACATTAACCCAGCACTGAAGTGGTGCCTTTTGCTATTTAGAGATTTTTGACATTTTTATTTTTTCTCGTTTCCATGGAGATAAGTTGAACATAGGCTCTGAATGGGGGTAAGCTTTGTTTCCGGACCATAACTCGGAAACCGTTTAATATTTTTTCGCGAAACTTTGTATACACATTAACCCAGCACTGAAGTGGTGCCTTTTGCTATTTAGAGATTTTTGACATTTTTATTTTTTCTCGTTTCCATGGAGATAAGTTGAACATAGGCTCTGAATGGGGGTAAGCTTTGTTTCCGGACCATAACTCAGAAACCGTTTAATATTTTTTTGCGAAACTTTGTATACACATTAACCCAGCACTGAAGTGGTGCCTTTTGCTATTTAAAGATTTTTGACATTTTTATTTTTTCTCGTTTCCATGGAGATAACTTGAACATAGACTCTGAATGGGGGTAAGCTTGGTTTCCTGACCATAACTCGGAAACCGTTTAATTTTTTTTCGCGAAACTTTGTATACACATTAACCCAGCACTGAAGTGGTGCCTTTTGCTATTTAGAGATTTTTGACATTTTTATTTTTTCTCGTTTCCATGGAGATAACTTGAACATAGACTCTGAATGGGGGTAAGCTTGGTTTCCGGACCATAACTCGGAAACCGTTTAATATTTTTTCGCGAAACTTTGTATACACATTAACCCAGCACTGAAGTGGTGCCTTTTGCTATTTAGAGATTTTTGACATTTTTATTTTTTCTCGTTTCCATGGAGATAACTTGAACATAGGCTATGAATGGGGGTAAGCTTGGTTTCCGGACCATAACTCGGAAACCGTTTAATATTTGTTCGCGAAACTTTGTATACACATTAACCCAGCACTGAAGTGGTGCCTTTTGCTATTTAGAGATTTTTGACATTTTTATTTTTTCTCGTTTCCATGGAGATAACTTGAACATAGGCTCTGAATGGGGGTAAGCTTTGTTTCCTGACCATAACTCAGAAACCGTTTAATATTTGTTCGCGAAACTTTGTATACACATTAACCCAGCACTGAAGTGGTGCCTTTTGCTATTTAGAGATTTTTGACATTTTTATTTTTTCTCGTTTCCATGGAGATAACTTGAACATAGACTCTGAATGGGGGTAAGCTTGGTTTCCGGACCATAACTCGGAAACCGTTTAATATTTTTTCACTAAACTTTGTATACACATTAACCCAGCACTGAAGTGGTGCCTTTTGCTATTTAGAGATTTTTGACATTTTTATTTTTTCTCGTTTCCATGAAGATAAGTTGAACATAGGCTCTGAATGGGGGTAAGCTTTGTTTCCTGACCATAACTCAGAAACCGTTAAATATTTTTTCGCGAAACTTTGTATACACATTAACCCAGCACTGAAGTGGTGCCTTTTGCTATTTAGAGATTTTTGACATTTTTATTTTTTCTCGTTTCCATGGAGATAAGTTGAACATAGGCTCTGAATGGGGGTAAGCTTTGTTTCCGGACCATAACTCGGAAACCGTTTAATATTTTTTCGCGAAACTTTGTATACACATTAACCCAGCACTGAAGTGGTGCCTTTTGCTATTTAGAGATTTTTGACATTTTTATTTTTTCTCGTTTCCATGGAGATAAGTTGAACATAGGCTCTGAATGGGGGTAAGCTTTGTTTCCGGACCATAACTCAGAAACCGTTTAATATTTTTTTGCGAAACTTTGTATACACATTAACCCAGCACTGAAGTGGTGCCTTTTGCTATTTAAAGATTTTTGACATTTTTATTTTTTCTCGTTTCCATGGAGATAACTTGAACATAGACTCTGAATGGGGGTAAGCTTGGTTTCCGGACCATAACTCGGAAACCGTTTAATTTTTTTTCGCGAAACTTTGTATACACATTAACCCAGCACTGAAGTGGTGCCTTTTGCTATTTAGAGATTTTTGACATTTTTATTTTTTCTCGTTTCCATGGAGATAACTTGAACATAGGCTATGAATGGGGGTAAGCTTGGTTTCCGGACCATAACTCGGAAACCGTTTAATATTTTTTCGCGAAACTTTGTATACACATTAACCCAGCACTGAAGTGGTGCCTTTTGCTATTTAGAGATTTTTGACATTTTTATTTTTTCTCGTTTCCATGGAGATAACTTGAACATAGGCTCTGAATGGGGGTAAGCTTTGTTTCCTGACCATAACTCAGAAACCGTTTAATATTTGTTCGCGAAACTTTGTATACACATTAACCCAGCACTGAAGTGGTGCCTTTTGCTATTTAGAGATTTTTGACATTTTTATTTTTTCTCGTTTCCATGGAGATAACTTGAACATAGACTCTGAATGGGGGTAAGCTTGGTTTCCGGACCATAACTCGGAAACCGTTTAATATTTTTTCACTAAACTTTGTATACACATTAACCCAGCACTGAAGTGGTGCCTTTTGCTATTTAGAGATTTTTGACATTTTTATTTTTTCTCGTTTCCATGAAGATAAGTTGAACATAGGATCTGAATGGGGGTAAGCTTTGTTTCCTGACCATAACTCAGAAACCGTTTAATATTTTTTCGCGAAACTTTGTATACACATTAACCCAGCACTGAAGTGGTGCCTTTTGCTATTTAGAGATTTTTGACATTTTTATTTTTTCTCGTTTCCATGGAGATAAGTTGAACATAGGCTCTGAATGGGGGTAAGCTTTGTTTCCTGACCATAACTCGGAAACCGTTTAATATTTTTTCGCGAAACTTTGTATACACATTAACCCAGCACTGAAGTGGTGCCTTTTGCTATTTAAAGATTTTTGACATTTTTATTTTTTCTCGTTTCCATGGAGATAACTTGAACATAGACTCTGAATGGGGGTAAGCTTGGTTTCCTGACCATAACTCGGAAACCGTTTAATTTTTTTTCGCGAAACTTTGTATACACATTAACCCAGCACTGAAGTGGTGCCTTTTGCTATTTAGAGATTTTTGACATTTTTATTTTTTCTCGTTTCCATGGAGATAACTTGAACATAGGCTATGAATGGGGGTAAGCTTGGTTTCCAGACCATAATTCAGAAACCGTGTAATATTTGTTCGCGAAACTTTGTATACACATTAACCCAGCACTGAAGTGGTGCCTTTTGCTATTTAGAGATTTTTGACATTTTTATTTTTTCTCGTTTCCATGGAGATAAGTTGAACATAGGCTCTGAATGGGGGTAAGCTTTGTTTCCGGACCATAACTCGGAAACCGTTTAATATTTTTTCGCGAAACTTTGTATACACATTAACCCAGCACTGAAGTGGTGCCTTTTGCTATTTAGAGATTTTTGACATTTTTATTTTTTCTCGTTTCCATGGAGATAAGTTGAACATAGGCTCTGAATGGGGGTAAGCTTTGTTTCCGGACCATAACTCAGAAACCGTTTAATATTTTTTTGCGAAACTTTGTATACACATTAACCCAGCACTGAAGTGGTGCCTTTTGCTATTTAAAGATTTTTGACATTTTTATTTTTTCTCGTTTCCATGGAGATAACTTGAACATAGACTCTGAATGGGGGTAAGCTTGGTTTCCTGACCATAACTCGGAAACCGTTTAATTTTTTTTCGCGAAACTTTGTATACACATTAACCCAGCACTGAAGTGGTGCCTTTTGCTATTTAGAGATTTTTGACATTTTTATTTTTTCTCGTTTCCATGGAGATAACTTGAACATAGACTCTGAATGGGGGTAAGCTTGGTTTCCGGACCATAACTCGGAAACCGTTTAATATTTTTTCGCGAAACTTTGTATACACATTAACCCAGCACTGAAGTGGTGCCTTTTGCTATTTAGAGATTTTTGACATTTTTATTTTTTCTCGTTTCCATGGAGATAACTTGAACATAGGCTATGAATGGGGGTAAGCTTGGTTTCCGGACCATAACTCGGAAACCGTTTAATATTTGTTCGCGAAACTTTGTATACACATTAACCCAGCACTGAAGTGGTGCCTTTTGCTATTTAGAGATTTTTGACATTTTTATTTTTTCTCGTTTCCATGGAGATAACTTGAACATAGGCTCTGAATGGGGGTAAGCTTTGTTTCCTGACCATAACTCAGAAACCGTTTAATATTTGTTCGCGAAACTTTGTATACACATTAACCCAGCACTGAAGTGGTGCCTTTTGCTATTTAGAGATTTTTGACATTTTTATTTTTTCTCGTTTCCATGGAGATAACTTGAACATAGACTCTGAATGGGGGTAAGCTTGGTTTCCGGACCATAACTCGGAAACCGTTTAATATTTTTTCACTAAACTTTGTATACACATTAACCCAGCACTGAAGTGGTGCCTTTTGCTATTTAGAGATTTTTGACATTTTTATTTTTTCTCGTTTCCATGAAGATAAGTTGAACATAGGCTCTGAATGGGGGTAAGCTTTGTTTCCTGACCATAACTCAGAAACCGTTAAATATTTTTTCGCGAAACTTTGTATACACATTAACCCAGCACTGAAGTGGTGCCTTTTGCTATTTAGAGATTTTTGACATTTTTATTTTTTCTCGTTTCCATGGAGATAAGTTGAACATAGGCTCTGAATGGGGGTAAGCTTTGTTTCCGGACCATAACTCGGAAACCGTTTAATATTTTTTCGCGAAACTTTGTATACACATTAACCCAGCACTGAAGTGGTGCCTTTTGCTATTTAGAGATTTTTGACATTTTTATTTTTTCTCGTTTCCATGGAGATAAGTTGAACATAGGCTCTGAATGGGGGTAAGCTTTGTTTCCGGACCATAACTCAGAAACCGTTTAATATTTTTTTGCGAAACTTTGTATACACATTAACCCAGCACTGAAGTGGTGCCTTTTGCTATTTAAAGATTTTTGACATTTTTATTTTTTCTCGTTTCCATGGAGATAACTTGAACATAGACTCTGAATGGGGGTAAGCTTGGTTTCCGGACCATAACTCGGAAACCGTTTAATTTTTTTTCGCGAAACTTTGTATACACATTAACCCAGCACTGAAGTGGTGCCTTTTGCTATTTAGAGATTTTTGACATTTTTATTTTTTCTCGTTTCCATGGAGATAACTTGAACATAGGCTATGAATGGGGGTAAGCTTGGTTTCCGGACCATAACTCGGAAACCGTTTAATATTTTTTCGCGAAACTTTGTATACACATTAACCCAGCACTGAAGTGGTGCCTTTTGCTATTTAGAGATTTTTGACATTTTTATTTTTTCTCGTTTCCATGGAGATAACTTGAACATAGGCTCTGAATGGGGGTAAGCTTTGTTTCCTGACCATAACTCAGAAACCGTTTAATATTTGTTCGCGAAACTTTGTATACACATTAACCCAGCACTGAAGTGGTGCCTTTTGCTATTTAGAGATTTTTGACATTTTTATTTTTTCTCGTTTCCATGGAGATAACTTGAACATAGACTCTGAATGGGGGTAAGCTTGGTTTCCGGACCATAACTCGGAAACCGTTTAATATTTTTTCACTAAACTTTGTATACACATTAACCCAGCACTGAAGTGGTGCCTTTTGCTATTTAGAGATTTTTGACATTTTTATTTTTTCTCGTTTCCATGAAGATAAGTTGAACATAGGCTCTGAATGGGGGTAAGCTTTGTTTCCTGACCATAACTCAGAAACCGTTTAATATTTTTTCGCGAAACTTTGTATACACATTAACCCAGCACTGAAGTGGTGCCTTTTGCTATTTAGAGATTTTTGACATTTTCATTTTTTCTCGTTTCCATGGAGATAAGTTGAACATAGGCTCTGAATGGGGGTAAGCTTTGTTTCCTGACCATAACTCGGAAACCGTTTAATATTTTTTCGCGAAACTTTGTATACACATTAACCCAGCACTGAAGTGGTGCCTTTTGCTATTTAAAGATTTTTGACATTTTTATTTTTTCTCGTTTCCATGGAGATAACTTGAACATAGACTCTGAATGGGGGTAAGCTTGGTTTCCTGACCATAACTCGGAAACCGTTTAATTTTTTTTCGCGAAACTTTGTATACACATTAACCCAGCACTGAAGTGGTGCCTTTTGCTATTTAGAGATTTTTGACATTTTTATTTTTTCTCGTTTCCATGGAGATAACTTGAACATAGGCTATGAATGGGGGTAAGCTTGGTTTCCAGACCATAATTCAGAAACCGTGTAATATTTGTTCGCGAAACTTTGTATACACATTAACCCAGCACTGAAGTGGTGCCTTTTGCTATTTAGAGATTTTTGACATTTTTATTTTTTCTCGTTTCCATGGAGATAAGTTGAACATAGGCTCTGAATGGGGGTAAGCTTTGTTTCCTGACCATAACTCAGAAACCGTTTAATATTTTTTCGCGAAACTTTGTATACACATTAACCCAGCACTGAAGTGGTGCCTTTTGCTATTTAGAGATTTTTGACATTTTTATTTTTTCTCGTTTCCATGGAGATAACTTGAACATAGGCTATGGATGGGGCTATGAATAACTCAGAAACCGTTTAATATTTGTTCGCGAAACTTTGTATACACATTAACCCAGCACTGAAGTGGTGCCTTTTGCTATTTAGAGATTTTTGACATTTTTATTTTTTCTCGTTTCCATGGAGATAAGTTGAACATAGACTCTGAATGGGGGTAAGCTTTGTTTCCTGACCATAACTCAGAAACCGTTTAATATTTGTTCGCGAAACTTTGTATACACATTAACCCAGCACTGAAGTGGTGCCTTTTGCTATTTAGAGATTTTTGACATTTTTATTTTTTCTCGTTTCCATGGAGATAAGTTGAACATAGGCTCTGAATGGGGGTAAGCTTTGTTTCCGGACCATAACTCAGAAACCGTTTAATATTTTTTTGCGAAACTTTGTATACACATTAACCCAGCACTGAAGTGGTGCCTTTTGCTATTTAGAGATTTTTGACATTTTTATTTTTTCTCGTTTCCATGGAGATAACTTGAACATAGACTCTGAATGGGGGTAAGCTTGGTTTCCGGACCATAACTCGGAAACCGTTTAATTTTTTTTCGCGAAACTTTGTATACACATTAACCCAGCACTGAAGTGGTGCCTTTTGCTATTTAGAGATTTTTGACATTTTTATTTTTTCTCGTTTCCATAGAAGCACTGAAGTGGTGCCTTTTGCTATTTAGAGATTTTTGACATTTTTATTTTTTCTCGTTTCCATGGAGATAACTTGAACATAGGCTATGAATGGGGGTAAGCTTGGTTTCCAGACCATAATTCAGAAACCGTGTAATATTTGTTCGCGAAACTTTGTATACACATTAACCCAGCACTGAAGTGGTGCCTTTTGCTATTTAGAGATTTTTGACATTTTTATTTTTTCTCGTTTCCATGGAGATAACTTGAACATAGACTCTGAATGGGGGTAAGCTTTGTTTCCTGACCTTAACTCGGAAACGGTTTAATATTTTTTTGCGAAACTTTGTATACACATTAACCCAGCACTGAAGTGGTGCCTTTTGCTATTTAGAGATTTTTGACATTTTTATTTTTTCTCGTTTCCATGGAGATAACTTGAACATAGACTCTGAATGGGGGTAAGCTTTGTTTCCGGACCATAATTCGGAAACCGTTTAATATTTTTTCGCGAAACTTTGTATACACATTAACCCAGCACTGAAGTGGTGCCTTTTGCTATTTAGAGATTTTTGACATTTTTATTTTTTCTCGTTTCCATGGAGATAACTTGAACATAGACTCTGAATGGGGGTAAGCTTTGTTTCCTGACCATAACTCGGAAACGGTTTAATATTTTTTTGCGAAACTTTGTATACACATTTACCCAGCACTGAAGTGGTGCCTTTTGCTATTTAGAGATTTTTGACATTTTTATTTTTTCTCGTTTCCATGGAGATAAGTTGAACATAGACTCTGAATGGGGGTAAGCTTTGTTTCCTGACCATAACTCAGAAACCGTTTAATATTTTTTCGCGAAACTTTGTATACACATTAACCCAGCACTGAAGTGGTGCCTTTTGCTATTTAGAGATTTTTGACATTTTTATTTTTTCTCGTTTCCATGGAGATAACTTGAACATAGACTCTGAATGGGGGTAAGCTTGGTTTCCGGACCATAACTCGGAAACCGTTTAATATTTTTTCGCGAAACTTTGTATACACATTAACCCAGCACTGAAGTGGTGCCTTTTGCTATTTAGAGATTTTTGACATTTTTATTTTTTCTCGTTTCCATGGAGATAACTTGAACATAGGCTATGAATGGGGGTAAGCTTGGTTTCCTGACCATAACTCGGAAACCGTTTAATATTTTTTCGCGAAACTTTGTATACACATTAACCCAGCACTGAAGTGGTGCCTTTTGCTATTTAGAGATTTTTGACATTTTTATTTTTTCTCGTTTCCATGGAGATAACTTGAACATAGGCTCTGAATGGGGGTAAGCTTTGTTTCCTGACCATAACTCAGAAACCGTTTAATATTTTTTCGCGAAACTTTGTATACACATTAACCCAGCACTGAAGTGGTGCCTTTTGCTATTTAGAGATTTTTGACATTTTTATTTTTTCTCGTTTCCATGGAGATAACTTGAACATAGACTCTGAATGGGGGTAAGCTTGGTTTCCGGACCATAACTCGGAAACCGTTTAATATTTTTTCACTAAACTTTGTATACACATTAACCCAGCACTGAAGTGGTGCCTTTTGCTATTTAGAGATTTTTGACATTTTTATTTTTTCTCGTTTCCATGAAGATAAGTTGAACATAGGCTCTGAATGGGGGTAAGCTTTGTTTCCTGACCATAACTCAGAAACCGTTTAATATTTTTTCGCGAAACTTTGTATACACATTAACCCAGCACTGAAGTGGTGCCTTTTGCTATTTAGAGATTTTTGACATTTTTATTTTTTCTCGTTTCCATGGAGATAAGTTGAACATAGGCTCTGAATGGGGGTAAGCTTTGTTTCCTGACCATAACTCGGAAACCGTTTAATATTTTTTCGCGAAACTTTGTATACACATTAACCCAGCACTGAAGTGGTGCCTTTTGCTATTTAGAGATTTTTGACATTTTTATTTTTTCTCGTTTCCATGGAGATAACTTGAACATAGACTCTGAATGGGGGTAAGCTTGGTTTCCTGACCATAACTCGGAAACCGTTTAATTTTTTTTCGCGAAACTTTGTATACACATTAACCCAGCACTGAAGTGGTGCCTTTTGCTATTTAGAGATTTTTGACGTTTTTATTTTTTCTCGTTTCCATGGAGATAACTTGAACATAGACTCTGAATGGGGGTAAGCTTGGTTTCCTGACCATAACTCGGAAACCGTTTAATATTTTTTCGCGAAACTTTGTATACACATTAACCCAGCACTGAAGTGGTGCCTTTTGCTATTTAGAGATTTTTGACATTTTTATTTTTTCTCGTTTCCATGGAGATAAGTTGAACATAGGCTATGAATGGGGGTAAGCTTGGTTTCCAGACCATAATTCAGAAACCGTGTAATATTTGTTCGCGAAACTTTGTATACACATTAACCCAGCACTGAAGTGGTGCCTTTTGCTATTTAGAGATTTTTGACATTTTTATTTTTTCTCGTTTCCATGGAGATAACTTGAACATAGACTCTGAATGGGGGTAAGCTTTGTTTCCTGACCTTAACTCGGAAACCGTTTAATATTTTTTTGCGAAACTTTGTATACACATTAACCCAGCACTGAAGTGGTGCCTTTTGCTATTTAGAGATTTTTGACATTTTTATTTTTTCTCGTTTCCATGGAGATAACTTGAACATAGACTCTGAATGGGGGTAAGCTTGGTTTCCTGACCATAATTCGGAAACCGTTTAATATTTTTTCGCGAAACTTTGTATACACATTAACCCAGCACTGAAGTGGTGCCTTTTGCTATTTAGAGATTTTTGACATTTTTATTTTTTCTCGTTTCCATGGAGATAACTTGAACATAGACTCTGAATGGGGGTAAGCTTTGTTTCCGGACCATAACTCGGAAACGGTTTAATATTTTTTTGCGAAACTTTGTATACACATTTACCCAGCACTGAAGTGGTGCCTTTTGCTATTTAGAGATTTTTGACATTTTCATTTTTTCTCGTTTCCATGGAGATAAGTTGAACATAGGCTCTGAATGGGGGTAAGCTTTGTTTCCGGACCATAACTCAGAAACCGTTTAATATTTTTTTGCGAAACTTTGTATACACATTAACCCAGCACTGAAGTGGTGCCTTTTGCTATTTAGAGATTTTTGACATTTTTATTTTTTCTCGTTTCCATGGAGATAACTTGAACATAGACTCTGAATGGGGGTAAGCTTGGTTTCCTGACCATAACTCGGAAACCGTTTAATTTTTTTTCGCGAAACTTTGTATACACATTAACCCAGCACTGAAGTGGTGCCTTTTGCTATTTAGAGATTTTTGACATTTTTATTTTTTCTCGTTTCCATAGAAGCACTGAAGTGGTGCCTTTTGCTATTTAGAGATTTTTGACATTTTTATTTTTTCTCATTTCCATAGAAGCACTGAAGTGGTGCCTTTTGCTATTTAGAGATTTTTGACATTTTTATTTTTTCTCGTTTCCATGGAGATAACTTGAACATAGGCTATGAATGGGGGTAAGCTTGGTTTCCAGACCATAATTCAGAAAACGTGTAATATTTGTTCGCGAAACTTTGTATACACATTAACCCAGCACTGAAGTGGTGCCTTTTGCTATTTAGAGATTTTTGACATTTTTATTTTTTCTCGTTTCCATGGAGATAACTTGAACATAGACTCTGAATGGGGGTAAGCTTTGTTTCCTGACCTTAACTCGGAAACCGTTTAATATTTTTTTGCGAAACTTTGTATACACATTAACCCAGCACTGAAGTGGTGCCTTTTGCTATTTAGAGATTTTTGACATTTTTATTTTTTCTCGTTTCCATGGAGATAACTTGAACATAGACTCTGAATGGGGGTAAGCTTGGTTTCCGGACCATAACTCGGAAACCGTTTAATATTTTTTCGCGAAACTTTGTATACACATTAACCCAGCACTGAAGTGGTGCCTTTTGCTATTTAGAGATTTTTGACATTTTTATTTTTTCTCGTTTCCATGGAGATAACTTGAACATAGACTCTGAATGGGGGTAAGCTTTGTTTCCGGACCATAACTCGGAAACGGTTTAATATTTTTTTGCGAAACTTTGTATACACATTTACCCAGCACTGAAGTGGTGCCTTTTGCTATTTAGAGATTTTTGACATTTTTATTTTTTCTCGTTTCCATGGAGATAACTTGAACATAGACTCTGAATGGGGGTAAGCTTTGTTTCCTGACCATAACTCAGAAACCGTTTAATATTTTTTCGCGAAACTTTGTATACACATTAACCCAGCACTGAAGTGGTGCCTTTTGCTATTTAGAGATTTTTGACATTTTTATTTTTTCTCGTTTCCATGGAGATAACTTGAACATAGACTCTGAATGGGGGTAAGCTTGGTTTCCGGACCATAACTCGGAAACCGTTTAATATTTTTTCGCGAAACTTTGTATACACATTAACCCAGCACTGAAGTGGTGCCTTTTGCTATTTAGAGATTTTTGACATTTTTATTTTTTCTCGTTTCCATAGAAGCACTGAAGTGGTGCCTTTTGCTATTTAGAGATTTTTGACATTTTTATTTTTTCTCGTTTCCATGGAGATAACTTGAACATAGGCTATGGATGGGGCTATGAATAACTCAGAAACCGTTTAATATTTGTTCGCGAAACTTTGTATACACATTAACCCAGCACTGAAGTGGTGCCTTTTGCTATTTAGAGATTTTTGACATTTTTATTTTTTCTCGTTTCCATGAAGATAAGTTGAACATAGGCTCTGAATGGGGGTAAGCTTTGTTTCCTGACCATAACTCAGAAACCGTTTAATATTTTTTCGCGAAACTTTGTATACACATTAACCCAGCACTGAAGTGGTGCCTTTTGCTATTTAGAGATTTTTGACATTTTTATTTTTTCTCGTTTCCATGGAGATAAGTTGAACATAGGCTCTGAATGGGGGTAAGCTTTGTTTCCTGACCATAACTCGGAAACCGTTTAATATTTTTTCGCGAAACTTTGTATACACATTAACCCAGCACTGAAGTGGTGCCTTTTGCTATTTAGAGATTTTTGACATTTTTATTTTTTCTCGTTTCCATGGAGATAACTTGAACATAGACTCTGAATGGGGGTAAGCTTGGTTTCCTGACCATAACTCGGAAACCGTTTAATTTTTTTTCGCGAAACTTTGTATACACATTAACCCAGCACTGAAGTGGTGCCTTTTGCTATTTAGAGATTTTTGACGTTTTTATTTTTTCTCGTTTCCATGGAGATAACTTGAACATAGACTCTGAATGGGGGTAAGCTTGGTTTCCTGACCATAACTCGGAAACCGTTTAATATTTTTTCGCGAAACTTTGTATACACATTAACCCAGCACTGAAGTGGTGCCTTTTGCTATTTAGAGATTTTTGACATTTTTATTTTTTCTCGTTTCCATGGAGATAACTTGAACATAGGCTATGAATGGGGGTAAGCTTGGTTTCCAGACCATAATTCAGAAACCGTGTAATATTTGTTCGCGAAACTTTGTATACACATTAACCCAGCACTGAAGTGGTGCCTTTTGCTATTTAGAGATTTTTGACATTTTTATTTTTTCTCGTTTCCATGGAGATAACTTGAACATAGACTCTGAATGGGGGTAAGCTTTGTTTCCTGACCTTAACTCGGAAACCGTTTAATATTTTTTTGCGAAACTTTGTATACACATTAACCCAGCACTGAAGTGGTGCCTTTTGCTATTTAGAGATTTTTGACATTTTTATTTTTTCTCGTTTCCATGGAGATAACTTGAACATAGACTCTGAATGGGGGTAAGCTTGGTTTCCTGACCATAATTCGGAAACCGTTTAATATTTTTTCGCGAAACTTTGTATACACATTAACCCAGCACTGAAGTGGTGCCTTTTGCTATTTAGAGATTTTTGACATTTTTATTTTTTCTCGTTTCCATGGAGATAACTTGAACATAGACTCTGAATGGGGGTAAGCTTTGTTTCCGGACCATAATTCGGAAACGGTTTAATATTTTTTTGCGAAACTTTGTATACACATTTACCCAGCACTGAAGTGGTGCCTTTTGCTATTTAGAGATTTTTGACATTTTCATTTTTTCTCGTTTCCATGGAGATAAGTTGAACATAGGCTCTGAATGGGGGTAAGCTTTGTTTCCGGACCATAACTCAGAAACCGTTTAATATTTTTTTGCGAAACTTTGTATACACATTAACCCAGCACTGAAGTGGTGCCTTTTGCTATTTAGAGATTTTTGACATTTTTATTTTTTCTCGTTTCCATGGAGATAACTTGAACATAGACTCTGAATGGGGGTAAGCTTGGTTTCCTGACCATAACTCGGAAACCGTTTAATTTTTTTTCGCGAAACTTTGTATACACATTAACCCAGCACTGAAGTGGTGCCTTTTGCTATTTAGAGATTTTTGACATTTTTATTTTTTCTCGTTTCCATAGAAGCACTGAAGTGGTGCCTTTTGCTATTTAGAGATTTTTGACATTTTTATTTTTTCTCATTTCCATAGAAGCACTGAAGTGGTGCCTTTTGCTATTTAGAGATTTTTGACATTTTTATTTTTTCTCGTTTCCATGGAGATAACTTGAACATAGGCTATGAATGGGGGTAAGCTTGGTTTCCAGACCATAATTCAGAAAACGTGTAATATTTGTTCGCGAAACTTTGTATACACATTAACCCAGCACTGAAGTGGTGCCTTTTGCTATTTAGAGATTTTTGACATTTTTATTTTTTCTCGTTTCCATGGAGATAACTTGAACATAGACTCTGAATGGGGGTAAGCTTTGTTTCCTGACCTTAACTCGGAAACCGTTTAATATTTTTTTGCGAAACTTTGTATACACATTAACCCAGCACTGAAGTGGTGCCTTTTGCTATTTAGAGATTTTTGACATTTTTATTTTTTCTCGTTTCCATGGAGATAACTTGAACATAGACTCTGAATGGGGGTAAGCTTGGTTTCCGGACCATAACTCGGAAACCGTTTAATATTTTTTCGCGAAACTTTGTATACACATTAACCCAGCACTGAAGTGGTGCCTTTTGCTATTTAGAGATTTTTGACATTTTTATTTTTTCTCGTTTCCATGGAGATAACTTGAACATAGACTCTGAATGGGGGTAAGCTTTGTTTCCGGACCATAACTCGGAAACGGTTTAATATTTTTTTGCGAAACTTTGTATACACATTTACCCAGCACTGAAGTGGTGCCTTTTGCTATTTAGAGATTTTTGACATTTTTATTTTTTCTCGTTTCCATGGAGATAACTTGAACATAGACTCTGAATGGGGGTAAGCTTTGTTTCCTGACCATAACTCAGAAACCGTTTAATATTTTTTCGCGAAACTTTGTATACACATTAACCCAGCACTGAAGTGGTGCCTTTTGCTATTTAGAGATTTTTGACATTTTTATTTTTTCTCGTTTCCATGGAGATAACTTGAACATAGACTCTGAATGGGGGTAAGCTTGGTTTCCGGACCATAACTCGGAAACCGTTTAATATTTTTTCGCGAAACTTTGTATACACATTAACCCAGCACTGAAGTGGTGCCTTTTGCTATTTAGAGATTTTTGACATTTTTATTTTTTCTCGTTTCCATAGAAGCACTGAAGTGGTGCCTTTTGCTATTTAGAGATTTTTGACATTTTTATTTTTTCTCGTTTCCATGGAGATAACTTGAACATAGGCTATGGATGGGGCTATGAATAACTCAGAAACCGTTTAATATTTCTTCGCGAAACTTTGTATACACATTAACCCAGCACTGAAGTGGTGCCTTTTGCTATTTAGAGATTTTTGACATTTTTATTTTTTCTCGTTTCCATGGAGATAAGTTGAACATAGGCTCTGAATGGGGGTAAGCTTTGTTTCCTGACCATAACTCAGAAACCGTTTAATATTTTTTCGCGAAACTTTGTATACACATTAACCCAGCACTGAAGTGGTGCCTTTTGCTATTTAGAGATTTTTGACATTTTTATTTTTTCTCGTTTCCATGGAGATAACTTGAACATAGACTCTGAATGGGGGTAAGCTTGGTTTCCGGACCATAACTCGGAAACCGTTTAATATTTTTTCGCGAAACTTTGTATACACATTAACCCAGCACTGAAGTGGTGCCTTTTGCTATTTAGAGATTTTTGACATTTTTATTTTTTCTCGTTTCCATAGAAGCACTGAAGTGGTGCCTTTTGCTATTTAGAGATTTTTGACATTTTTATTTTTTCTCGTTTCCATGGAGATAAGTTGAACATAGGCTATGGATGGGGCTATGAATAACTCAGAAACCGTTTAATATTTGTTCGCGAAACTTTGTATACACATTAACCCAGCACTGAAGTGGTGCCTTTTGCTATTTAGAGATTTTTGACATTTTTATTTTTTCTCGTTTCCATGGAGATAAGTTGAACATAGGCTCTGAATGGGGGTAAGCTTTGTTTCCTGACCATAACTCAGAAACCGTTTAATATTTGTTCGCGAAACTTTGTATACACATTAACCCAGCACTGAAGTGGTGCCTTTTGCTATTTAGAGATTTTTGACATTTTTATTTTTTCTCGTTTCCATGGAGATAAGTTGAACATAGGCTCTGAATGGGGGTAAGCTTTGTTTCCGGACCATAACTCAGAAACCGTTTAATATTTTTTTGCGAAACTTTGTATACACATTAACCCAGCACTGAAGTGGTGCCTTTTGCTATTTAGAGATTTTTGACATTTTTATTTTTTCTCGTTTCCATGGAGATAACTTGAACATAGACTCTGAATGGGGGTAAGCTTGGTTTCCTGACCATAACTCGGAAACCGTTTAATTTTTTTTCGCGAAACTTTGTATACACATTAACCCAGCACTGAAGTGGTGCCTTTTGCTATTTAGAGATTTTTGACATTTTTATTTTTTCTCGTTTCCATAGAAGCACTGAAGTGGTGCCTTTTGCTATTTAGAGATTTTTGACATTTTTATTTTTTCTCGTTTCCATGGAGATAACTTGAACATAGGCTATGAATGGGGGTAAGCTTGGTTTCCAGACCATAATTCAGAAACCGTGTAATATTTGTTCGCGAAACTTTGTATACACATTAACCCAGCACTGAAGTGGTGCCTTTTGCTATTTAGAGATTTTTGACATTTTTATTTTTTCTCGTTTCCATGGAGATAACTTGAACATAGACTCTGAATGGGGGTAAGCTTTGTTTCCTGACCTTAACTCGGAAACCGTTTAATATTTGTTCGCGAAACTTTGTATACACATTAACCCAGCACTGAAGTGGTGCCTTTTGCTATTTAGAGATTTTTGACATTTTTATTTTTTCTCGTTTCCATGGAGATAACTTGAACATAGACTCTGAATGGGGGTAAGCTTTGTTTCCGGACCATAATTCGGAAACCGTTTAATATTTGTTCGCGAAACTTTGTATACACATTAACCCAGCACTGAAGTGGTGCCTTTTGCTATTTAGAGATTTTTGACATTTTTATTTTTTCTCGTTTCCATGGAGATAACTTGAACATAGACTCTGAATGGGGGTAAGCTTTGTTTCCCGACCATAACTCGGAAACGGTTTAATATTTTTTTGCGAAACTTTGTATACACATTTACCCAGCACTGAAGTGGTGCCTTTTGCTATTTAGAGATTTTTGACATTTTTATTTTTTCTCGTTTCCATGGAGATAAGTTGAACATAGACTCTGAATGGGGGTAAGCTTTGTTTCCTGACCATAACTCAGAAACCGTTTAATATTTTTTCGCGAAACTTTGTATACACATTAACCCAGCACTGAAGTGGTGCCTTTTGCTATTTAGAGATTTTTGACATTTTTATTTTTTCTCGTTTCCATGGAGATAACTTGAACATAGACTCTGAATGGGGGTAAGCTTGGTTTCCGGACCATAACTCGGAAACCGTTTAATATTTTTTCGCGAAACTTTGTATACACATTAACCCAGCACTGAAGTGGTGCCTTTTGCTATTTAGAGATTTTTGACATTTTTATTTTTTCTCGTTTCCATGGAGATAACTTGAACATAGACTCTGAATGGGGGTAAGCTTTGTTTCCTGACCATAACTCAGAAACCGTTTAATATTTTTTCGCGAAACTTTGTATACACATTAACCCAGCACTGAAGTGGTGCCTTTTGCTATTTAGAGATTTTTGACATTTTTATTTTTTCTCGTTTCCATGGAGATAACTTGAACATAGACTCTGAATGGGGGTAAGCTTGGTTTCCTGACCTTAACTCGGAAACCGTTTAATATTTGTTCGCGAAACTTTGTATACACATTAACCCAGCACTGAAGTGGTGCCTTTTGCTATTTAGAGATTTTTGACATTTTTATTTTTTCTCGTTTCCATGGAGATAACTTGAACATAGACTCTGAATGGGGGTAAGCTTTGTTTCCGGACCATAATTCGGAAACCGTTTAATATTTGTTCGCGAAACTTTGTATACACATTAACCCAGCACTGAAGTGGTGCCTTTTGCTATTTAGAGATTTTTGACATTTTTATTTTTTCTCGTTTCCATGGAGATAACTTGAACATAGACTCTGAATGGGGGTAAGCTTTGTTTCCTGACCATAACTCAGAAACCGTTTAATATTTTTTCGCGAAACTTTGTATACACATTAACCCAGCACTGAAGTGGTGCCTTTTGCTATTTAGAGATTTTTGACATTTTTATTTTTTCTCGTTTCCATGGAGATAACTTGAACATAGACTCTGAATGGGGGTAAGCTTTGTTTCCTGACCTTAACTCGGAAACCGTTTAATATTTGTTCGCGAAACTTTGTATACACATTAACCCAGCACTGAAGTGGTGCCTTTTGCTATTTAGAGATTTTTGACATTTTTATTTTTTCTCGTTTCCATGGAGATAACTTGAACATAGACTCTGAATGGGGGTAAGCTTTGTTTCCGGACCATAATTCGGAAACCGTTTAATATTTGTTCGCGAAACTTTGTATACACATTAACCCAGCACTGAAGTGGTGCCTTTTGCTATTTAGAGATTTTTGACATTTTTATTTTTTCTCGTTTCCATGGAGATAACTTGAACATAGACTCTGAATGGGGGTAAGCTTTGTTTCCCGACCATAACTCGGAAACGGTTTAATATTTTTTTGCGAAACTTTGTATACACATTTACCCAGCACTGAAGTGGTGCCTTTTGCTATTTAGAGATTTTTGACATTTTTATTTTTTCTCGTTTCCATGGAGATAAGTTGAACATAGACTCTGAATGGGGGTAAGCTTTGTTTCCTGACCATAACTCAGAAACCGTTTAATATTTTTTCGCGAAACTTTGTATACACATTAACCCAGCACTGAAGTGGTGCCTTTTGCTATTTAGAGATTTTTGACATTTTTATTTTTTCTCGTTTCCATGGAGATAACTTGAACATAGACTCTGAATGGGGGTAAGCTTGGTTTCCGGACCATAACTCGGAAACCGTTTAATATTTTTTCGCGAAACTTTGTATACACATTAACCCAGCACTGAAGTGGTGCCTTTTGCTATTTAGAGATTTTTGACATTTTTATTTTTTCTCGTTTCCATAGAAGCACTGAAGTGGTGCCTTTTGCTATTTAGAGATTTTTGACATTTTTATTTTTTCTCGTTTCCATGGAGATAACTTGAACATAGGCTATGGATGGGGCTATGAATAACTCAGAAACCGTTTAATATTTGTTCGCGAAACTTTGTATACACATTAACCCAGCACTGAAGTGGTGCCTTTTGCTATTTAGAGATTTTTGACATTTTTATTTTTTCTCGTTTCCATGGAGATAAGTTGAACATAGGCTCTGAATGGGGGTAAGCTTTGTTTCCTGACCATAACTCAGAAACCGTTTAATATTTGTTCGCGAAACTTTGTATACACATTAACCCAGCACTGAAGTGGTGCCTTTTGCTATTTAGAGATTTTTGACATTTTCATTTTTTCTCGTTTCCATGGAGATAAGTTGAACATAGGCTCTGAATGGGGGTAAGCTTTGTTTCCGGACCATAACTAAGAAACCGTTTAATATTTTTTTGCGAAACTTTGTATACACACTAACCCAGCACTGAAGTGGTGCCTTTTGCTATTTAGAGATTTTTGACATTTTTATTTTTTCTCGTTTCCATGGAGATAACTTGAACATAGACTCTGAATGGGGGTAAGCTTGGTTTCCGGACCATAACTCGGAAACCGTTTAATATTTGTTCGCGAAACTTTGTATACACATTAACCCAGCACTGAAGTGGTGCCTTTTGCTATTTAGAGATTTTTGACATTTTTATTTTTTCTCGTTTCCATAGAAGCACTGAAGTGGTGCCTTTTGCTATTTAGAGATTTTTGACATTTTTATTTTTTCTCGTTTCCATGGAGATAACTTGAACATAGGCTATGGATGGGGCTATGAATAACTCAGAAACCGTTTAATATTTGTTCGCGAAACTTTGTATACACATTAACCCAGCACTGAAGTGGTGCCTTTTGCTATTTAGAGATTTTTGACATTTTTATTTTTTCTCGTTTCCATGGAGATAAGTTGAACATAGGCTCTGAATGGGGGTAAGCTTTGTTTCCTGACCATAACTCAGAAACCGTTTAATATTTGTTCGCGAAACTTTGTATACACATTAACCCAGCACTGAAGTGGTGCCTTTTGCTATTTAGAGATTTTTGACATTTTCATTTTTTCTCGTTTCCATGGAGATAAGTTGAACATAGGCTCTGAATGGGGGTAAGCTTTGTTTCCGGACCATAACTAAGAAACCGTTTAATATTTTTTTGCGAAACTTTGTATACACATTAACCCAGCACTGAAGTGGTGCCTTTTGCTATTTAGAGATTTTTGACATTTTTATTTTTTCTCGTTTCCATGAAGATAAGTTGAACATAGGCTCTGAATGGGGGTAAGCTTTGTTTCCTGACCATAACTCAGAAACCGTTTAATATTTGTTCGCGAAACTTTGTATACACATTAACCCAGCACTGAAGTGGTGCCTTTTGCTATTTAGAGATTTTTGACATTTTCATTTTTTCTCGTTTCCATGGAGATAAGTTGAACATAGGCTCTGAATGGGGGTAAGCTTTGTTTCCGGACCATAACTAAGAAACCGTTTAATATTTTTTTGCGAAACTTTGTATACACATTAACCCAGCACTGAAGTGGTGCCTTTTGCTATTTAGAGATTTTTGACATTTTTATTTTTTCTCGTTTCCATGAAGATAAGTTGAAGATAGGCTCTGAATGGGGGTAAGCTTTGTTTCCTGACCATAACTCAGAAACCGTTTAATATTTGTTCGCGAAACTTTGTATACACATTAACCCAGCACTGAAGTGGTGCCCATTAGTTGTTTGAAATTTCTAGGAGTTCTATTTTTGTCTCTGTTATTTAGTAATGGAGGGTGGGAATGAAGAGATGGGGTTTAACGTGAAGTAAACGAATGAATGGGGGTTAGGGGAGTGGGGGGAGACATATGTTTTTAGGAGTAAAAACACTTTCTAGTTCCTTTTCTTGGGAGGACAATTTTCCCTGTATGGTAACATCGTCCATATTGGCACCCCAACCCTCTCCTGATGCATCTGTGTAGAGTTGATGTAGGGGGGTCGGGGTATGCGAGTGGTATACCTGGCATGACGTTTTGACGAGTCAGCCACCAATGAAGTTCTGAGATTCGAACTTGTGGAGGTTGGATTAAGGCTTCCAGCTCTAGGTCTTTGGTGGTATTTATCCAATTCTGCATGGGCCGTAATTGTAGTCTGCCTCTGTAGGTTAGATCTTGGATAGATGTGAGCGTGCCGAGGCAAGACATCCACCAGCGTCTCGATTTGATGGGCTGATCGAGTGTGCTTGTTATCATGTGCTCTACTCTTGCATATCTGTCCTCTGGAGGTGCTACTATGCCATTGTTGAGTAGAAATCTTGCGCCTATGTAGGTGATGTCCTGTGTGGGTACTAGCTTTTTTTTTTTTTTAATGTGAACCAGGAATCCTAAGTGTGTTAGTAGTTGAATGAGGCACACTGTATTTGATCTGATTTGCGATTTGTCCTGATAGGCCGATAGGAAATCATCTTTATATCCATGTAGCCTTATGAGCTTTATATGGGCCAATCCGATGATGGGATTGGTAATCCTGGTGAATAACCATGGGGCGATGGATATGCCGAATGGGAGTACCCTGAACTGGTATCTCTGACCGTTGACTGCAAAGGAGAGGTAACGACGATGACTTGGATGGATAGGGACATGAAGATAGGCATCTTGGAGGTCTATGCTTATCATCCAATCTGCTTGTCTTAAGGCATTCTTCAACTTCTTGATAGATTCCATCTGAAAACTGGGTGTTTTTTCCAGATAATCTTTGTTCAGGACTTTTAGGTCTATGATTAATCGCATCTCTGAAGAATTCTTCTTCGGTACCAGGAATACTTGGGAGTAGAATACGTGAGTGGTGTCTGACTCGATCCTTAAGATGCTGATAGCTCCTTTTGCAAGTAGTTTTTGTATGGCCACTTCTGCTGCAATTAACTTCGGTCCTGATAGCTGGAATCGGGTCCGGTAGGGTGGATGACTAGTCTTGGTTGTTTTGAGAAGTGAAGTTTGTATCCTCTTCTTACTACTTCAAGCAGCCATGAGTCGTCTGTGATGGTCTTCCAGTTGTCTGCCTACTGCATAAGACGACCTCCGACTGGTCCTGTGATCGGATGAATGCTGAACTGTGAGACCGGCTAGTTCGACTGGATTCGATGTGGTTTTATCTTTGATCTTCTGTGGTTCTAAATCGTTGTCCATTGGGCAGGCTATGTCGGTAGGATCTGAAGGGGTCTGCAGGTTTCTGGTTGAGTCATTTCCGGCGGCATCCCCTTCGGAGACTGCCTCTGCCTCTGCTTCGTCCTCTCTGCAAAGTGGTATGATCATCTTTGGAGTTCCTATACTTGGGTTGAAACGATCTGTCCTTCCATGTAGAGGCTCGAAAAGAATCCCGGCCAGGATTCACATAACGGGATCTAGGATTCTGTTGTTGATGCTGAATATCTGCAGGCCGTCTCTGTATCCTGGATGCCAACAAGATCGTGGATTCTTGAAACTTCTGGCTACTTGACGATGCAATGGCTTCCTTCACTGACTTCAGTCTTCCGTTGAATATCTGTGACGCTGTAATAGGCTGTGACAGCATGGATCTTCTTAATGGCTCTGGGATCATATGATGAACTTGCTGTAGTAGATGTTTTCTTTGCATGAGCAGGAACTGTGCTGACATCCAAACTTATGCTGATTGAAGATCTTCCTGCATCTTTAGTATGTGGTCCAGTGAGCTGTGAATAAATCCGGTCTGCTGTAGTGTCATCTCAGTGGGGGTGTCTAAGGGTAGACCTTCGCTCTGGTTGTTCAGGGGTATGACGTGGCGAACTCCAGCTGCAATCCAGTTAATGTATGAACTGATATTAATCATCTGTTTGTTGATGTAGTCTAAGTCCCTGATTTTGGCTATGTCAACGTGCATTTTGGTGTTAGGTTTCTTAACCAGATCATAGAAATCTTTATCAATGCACGGCTGTTGTGCGAAGGGGGCATTGTGTGTCCTGTAAGCACTCTTATTAATGGCAGGCATACCCAGTCTAACATTATGTGCTGATGAAGCGTTCAATGAATATGGAGAGTATGGAATTCTTCAGTCTTACTGACAGGTTCTTCATACCCAGCATGTTCTAACAAGGGTTTAACGGGCGTTTTGTCCTTGTTATCTGGTTTTAAGGCGGGCATTAGATTATAAAGTTGTGCAATGATATCTTTAATGGAATAATTATTTGGTCTATAATTATCCTCCGTAGTAGAGTCCCCATTACATGAAGAACCAGTGTTAGCTATAGATCTGCACCCCCTACTCAGGCTGCGCTGGGAGTGGGTCATAAGGCTGAGGGTCACATAATCCCGGTCGTCTGAACCACGGCTAGCAGTGCGGGAATCACATGTTCTATAACTGTATGATTGTGACGTAACATCTCCCTCGCTTTCTCCGCCCATATAACTGGACTGTGTGGCAGTATGAGATGGCGCACGCTTAGGAAATCTATCCTGATTTGCACGAGCTTTGTCATTTTGTCTATCATAGTGGCTAGAGGGTGACTGGTGTGTATTTCTGTTCATACTGTGATGCGATGCCCGTGATTCACAATCTACCCCATGGTGTGTGTGGTAGGCAGGTAATCTATGAGATTCTCGATCTCTTTTTATGACTCTCTTACTGTCCTCATAATAATCTGATTCAGCGTGACCTTGCGCATGTCTGCTGTATGAGGGTGTTCTGCCATATTCAGCCTTAGATCTCTTTTGAATCTCGCGATCAATCCCTGTTTGGCCATGCCGGGGTTGTGCGACGGATTCTTTTAGATATGAGATTTCCTGAGACATTGATTGCATACATTTGTGAATCATAGCAGACATTGAATTTGTTATTTTCTCCGTGAACTCGACAAGATCTCTTCTCCTCATGGGGGGAGACGGCGTCCCCACGCGACACTCGCTTGTTACCCACCTGATTATCTTTTGTAGTCACAGCGGACTTAATCACTTTTTTACATGAAGCAGAAGAATATTTAGCTGATGCTGTAGTATTCTTTTTGTAATCAGGATGGTTGAGCCATGCCTTGGAAAGTTTTTCAAACTTCTCCTTCGACAAAGGTTCGCAATAACTGCATCTTGATTTTTGCGTGCAATTGCTTTTCTTGCATGATAGTCATCTATGGTGAGGGTCACCAGGGATTTGATGTTGCCCACAGCCTGAACAGACGGTGTCTGTTTTTTAGATGAAGATCCCATCCCACAACACGTTCTCTAACTAGTTACTTACTAGATCTTTCAGCCTTCTTATACCCCTGTTCTCTGCTTGTAGAACTGTTCAATGCTTGTCTTTAGTAAAGCTTGAGAAGATCTAGTGTGCTTGTAAGTGTGGAACAGCAGTCACGTGTATAGATGTATGCAAGAAAATATTTCCTTGTTGTCATCTAGACACAGGAAAGAAGTGTAAAGATTCCCTACTTGCGCATGCGCAGTGGCGCCCCTGGCGAGGGATAGGGTTTCCCTCACAACTATTAGATATGTTGGCAGTGAAGAGGACGTCTGTTGAAAATTTATAAAAAATTTATAGTGTGGTTCTCAGCATAAACAGGAATTTATGGCAATGATGTAATAGAGGTAGGGTATTCACAAGAATTATATAAAATTCAAAAAATCTCTAAATAGCAAAAGGCACTTCTACTGAGCCTGATTGTTAAGTGTACCAAGTTTTGGGAAGCTAGGTTGTACGGTTTAGGAAATATGCTCCGGACAAGAGCACTACCCTCAAATTTCCTAAGTTCATCATATTTCCATGGAAACAACAAAAATTAAACATTCAAAAGATCTCTAAATAGCAAAAGGCACTACTACTGAGCCTGATTGGTAAGTGTACCAAGATTTGTGAAGCTAGGTTGTACGGTTTAAGAAATATGCTCCGGACAAACAATGATTACAGATGGACAGACGGATAGACGGACATACTGATGGCTATATCCCCCCGTCATTATACGTCGGGGGGGGATAAAAAGGGGGCGCTTATAGAGCCCTGGTGTAAAAGTAATGACAAATCATCATTGACCATTTGACATTGAATAGTAACTGCAAAATTTAAATATGAACCTGACATTTTTGGTTACAATGCGTCCCCAAAGACAAACTAATGTAATACTTTGGGTATGTTAGATATGTTGGTATTTTATGATGTATATATATACGTTCTGTCACAATAATATGTTATACCAGTGTAAAACTTGCTGATTTGTTGTTTCTGATGATGTTATCCATGGTTAACTTTTTAAAAAACGTCTTGGGGTTCTGCAGCATGTCAGCTGTGTACATGCTGATGTCATCTTGATAGGCTCTAGATATACTTGATCAAACTTGAGCCAGCAAATGGCATCTTAGTTGGAGCTGGCTAGACATCCAAACTTGTGCAGAGAGAGATCTGCCTGCATCCATTGGATGCTCTCCAAGGCGGAGTGAGCAAAGCAAACATGATCAAGTGTCAGTGTCAGTGGCGTTTTGCTGGGAGACCCTGCATGATCTTGGAGAGGGGTAAGAACATGACAGACCCCTGCAGCACTTAGAAAGGGGAAACACCACTATCAACAAATCACATCAACTTGGCTTTGTCTACCAGATTTCAACTTGACACAAACCTTGGGACTTGTAAGGGACGTCTATGAGCCCACGCCAACAATTTGCAGCACATCATATCTGACCATTGGATACTCAAGGTTGTTAACGTGGGATACAAGTTGCACTTTCACCAGCATAAGGCACATGCATCCAGACCCATGGGTTGTCGTTTCCGTCTGGAAGGGACCAAGTTGGTGGCTGAGAACTTAGCCATTCAGACATTACTTGAGAAAAAAGCAATTCATGCACGGCCAACTCGGCAACTGGCAGAGGTTTTTGTTCTCAGGTATTCCAAGTGCCAAAAAAAGAACACTTTGGAGATGTATGATCATCACCTCATAAACTGAATGCACTTCTTGCAAACAGAAGCCAATGTCGGAGACGCCATCTTAATCCAACAACATGTCTAGCTTCTTACCACTTTTGTAAATAAGTTTAATTTATGAGAACTTCTACAAACAAATTACTCATTAATAAGGTATGTAATAATATATATATAACAGTGACGCATAACCACATTTCTCACATAATGTTCACTTTTCAGAACTTATAAAAATGTGAATCAGGAAACTCTGTATCCATGGGGTAAGACAATTAAAAAAAATGGAATCAAAAAGAACAGTTTCGGCATACAAGAAAACTTGACTTTTGATTACTGTTCGAGGCAACTAACTGGATTGGGTGGTCAGGCTTGCTGACTAAGTTGATGATTGTCATCTTATCCCAGTTGTGTAGATTGATGCTCATAATGCCAATCAGTTATTATAATCAGATTATTTACAGTTCAGATACAGATTCTTCACTCGTCTTGATGTATCAAGAACAGATCTGAAGGAAAATATATGTTGATACCAGTTATTATCACAGCATTCCAGCTAAATTAAACAATGTGTTTGCTATTTGCAGAGTTTGGACATAGATGGACAACTTAATGGAATCAATGTGGACCTGTCCAGTCTCACCATACTCACACCAGATGTGCAGACACAACTTAAGGATTTCTCCTCGGTGGTCTCTGGAATTGATTTTACAAAGTTTGATATGGTATGTCACTATGATAATGAGCATACTTACTTTAAAAGTGCGCTTTCCGACATATGCGTATTTTGTGCACATGCCCGCCAGGCCATTTAGTGATGTGGTCAAGCAGGGTATGTCCGAAAGGTAAGGCACCCTGGAGGGGCTTTATGGTCGCTTAACTAATTTTGGCGGAAATTTGGAAACATGCCATGCTAATAAGGTGGTGGAGCTAAAGGAGTTTGTGAGGTTGTGTGTTTTTATAGATATATGATTTATGCTTTATTGGTAGCTTGTTTGTTGTGTTTTTTGTAGTTTTTTGTTTGTTTGTTGGCCGAGTTGGCCTGTTTTGATTAGATAAATGCTTAGTATTTATAGGTTTGTAAGTCATTTAAGGGGTTTAGTAGAGTTGCTAGTGTCATTTTGCTGTTTAGGAGATAAACCTTCTGTGTTTTGAAATTTAATGTAGTCCCACTGTAGAATAGATACGTCTTTATTTTAATTTTGAACCGAGCGCTTTAGTTCTAGAACTCCTAGTTAACTCCTAACCAACCGTTAAATATTTAACCACACGTTAGTTAACCAGCCGTTAAATTACTTTTGCAGGATCAATAGATAACCATTAGGTTAAATTTTAACATCTTGGTTTAAGCACCGATTAGGTTAAATATTATCCCAGAATTCCTAGCGTTAGTACTTCTGTCACTGTGTCATATCGTATAATGGCCGAAACAGCGTCGATGACTGAGGAAACTCCAAGGAAAATAAGAAAGAAAAGAAAAAGGAATTTTTCTGTGGATGAAGAAAATATCATCCAGTCATTGGTGGAGAGTAATTCACAAATACTTCATGAAAAACTGAGCAGTGAAGTTACCAATAAGAAGAAGTCTGCTAGTTTGATGGCTATCACCAAGGCAGTGAACATGAAGGGCATAGCGCTTCGATCTGTTGATGAGGTGAAGGAGAAATGGAGCGAAATGGAGAGAAACCTTCACGGACTACAGGCTGCAACAGAGGAAGACCGGAGGGGACCCCCACAATCCAAACCGAGTCAGGCTACTTCTCGAATTATTGAGATAATGCAAAATTCAGCAAGTTTCAGCGGGATATCAAGGGGCTTAGATGCGGAAATTCTTCCAAGTAAGTGCTTTCATAGTAACATATTTTATAAAAGCTGACAATATGTGCTGAAATAAGTGTATTTCTATGGAATTTTACTAAGCCGCCTACTCACTTTCAAACGTTTGAAAGTCAACTGTTTATGTTGACACGGAATATCCCTTTTCTATATTTAGAAATGACCTCGAACTTTTTCGAAAGAATGTGTTTGTCTTCCATCTCTACAATATCTGAAGAATGCAGCCAACATTGTATGAACTTTTACTATTCACGTGATATTCACGAGTATTAATAACATATAAACACAGCCCACGATGCTGTAAACCGGAGAAATAAATATAAGATTGTTGAACACAATTTCGTGAACCTCCATCAGGCGACGGAATCTGGCACAATTTCTCTTCTGTAGTGTCAACATCGAACCCAAAGCCTGTTGATTTAGCAAGAGCCGATATCTGCTGTAACAGTGAATACGTAAAGTAATGCTATTCCAAAACTGACATGTTCACGTTTATATTTCACAAATTCATCTGTAAACAAAGATAATTTATGAGCACGCTTCCGCTCCTCCATATGTAGAGGTCAAGGTCAGTAAGGTAAATTATTGTGAAGCCGTAGTAAAATGATTTTAATGAAAATAGAATGAAATGAATAATTCAGTTACACACATTAAGACGAAACGAATAGTCAGAGACATAAAGACACAGTCAAGATAATTTCAGTCTCCTGAATTTGCAATGAAGTGAATATTCTGTTGATGTTAGTCAACACATTAATAGCCAATAACATTCATAGTATATTGTCTTTCTCTGATCATAAATGATTAAAACAAGAGTAGATCCGTATATAAGTTTTCTTAAGCCGTAATCCCTAATAGAAACACGTACAAAACCATAAATATTTATATTGATAATTATTTTCTCCTCCAGGTTGTGCTGAACTTTCATCAGTGGCTGATCCTGGGCTGCCAACTAGTGCCACAGATCCTACTTCAGCAGCTACTACCTCAACCCCAACATCACAAAATCCTGAAGTCAGGTTGGTTGGTTGGTTTGTTGTTTAACACCGCACTCAGCAAAATTACAGCTATATGACGGCGGTCTGTAAATAATCGAGTCTGGACCAGACAATCCAGTGACTGATATCATGAGCATCGATCCACACAATTGAGATCGATGACATGCAACAACCAAGTCAGCGAGCCTGACCACCCAATCCCGTTAGTCGCCTTTTACGACAAGCATAGTCACCTTTTACGGCAAGCATGGGTTGCTGAAAACCTATTCTACCCTGTTTTTGAAGTCAGGGACTCCCAAGAAACAGAGCACAGTGAAGCAGCACCAAGACTTGGTGACGGATGTCCAGCCAGGCAACTCAATTACAGAAAAGAAAGTACAAAACTCATTTCTTCAGTTACAGGAAAGAGTTCTATCAGGAGAGCTAGAAAAACAGGAAATGGAAAAAAAGAAACTTAAGCTACAAATTCAACTCCTTGAGCAAATACTGCAACGTGATGATATTGACAATTTCAGTCCATCTCAACTGTTACTTTCTATGATGCAATAAACCTGCAGTTTCATTATCACTATATTTAATTCTTGTGTCCTCTGTGTGTAGTTTTTTAGCTGGAGAAGAACGTATTGGCAATATGATCTCTAATGCCTCGTCCATCATGCAATCCGCCATGTGTCCACTGTTGGCTGTTCATCTGGGTTGTCGTTGTCATCTTGTAATGGCTCATTCAGTAATATGGATACATTGTGGAGGACAGCACAGGCAAGGACAATCTGACACCCACGGCGTGGACTCATCCTTATCTGTTGAATAAACAAGAAATGTTTGTGTCAAATACATAAATACAGAAGGTCACATTAAAATCTACATTTTAGAAGCAACTTGTTTGCTTCTTTGAATTATTAATATTACTAGTAATTGGTTACATTAGTTAGGATTCTTGTAATATTATTTGTTTGTGCTATGTGATCAATGTAAAACGTGAAGCATTGGAACACACAACACCATGACTCCAAACCTTAAAGTGATGAAAAAAATCAAGATTAGATGTAGAAAAGTAAAACATTGATCAAATTAAGTACACAAATATACTATGCATATATACCTCAGAATGAAGTACATGAAACCGTCTTTTCCATCGACCAAATGTTCTTTTTATTTTAACTCTTGTAGCACACAAGCTGTCATTGCATCTCTGCTGAACATTGCCTTGTGGAGTCATGTATGGGGTTTGGAGGAAAGGCCTGCAAGGATATCCACTGTCTCTCAATAGAAAGCCATCTGATATTGAAGTGTGCGATCTCTCTAAGTATTCACACAAAGTGGAAGTTCTAAATATGTGGCTATCATGAGTTGATCCCGGCCATTCAGCACACACATTCGTAAATTTACCTACAAATTAGACAATTAATTTTTATAAAAAGCAATCTTCGTAATGGATTAATTGAACTTCTATTATAGGCATATATATTATATATTACAAACTTCTTTCAGCTATATTTTCAGCTTAGAGCTGAAAAGAACTTTAAAAACATTCCTTGTTCGCTGACTAGAATATCCCATTTGTATTAAGAGTAATGAGAGCATTTACGCAAACCTTTCATTATTTATTTAATTCCAAATCTTTTTAATGCAGAATTTTATAGACCTTGGAAGGGAAGCTACTCTAATTGCAAAAAGGGACAGTAGTCTAATCTTACAAGATGTATACACACTGCCTGTACGTTGATATTGTGGTATCCTTTCCGAATTTTGTAAGCTGGTTCATCTCTGGTCGGTGCCTGAATACGTATGTGAGTACCATCAATGCAACCTAGGACACTGGGAAAACAACCAAGGGCGAAAAATCCATCTTTAACCTGACGTTTGTAGCATTCATGTGTTGGCCATTTTATGAATTTGTTCTTTCTTTTAACCAAGGCTTCAGTCACATCTTCTATGACACGTGAAACTGTACTTTGTCCACCCCCATCGTATCACCAATCACTTGAAGGAAACTACCATGTGTAAAAACGGAAAGCTATCATCAGTTGTTGATCAACGTTAAGAGCATGGCTACGTTGTGTAGGGCGCTCCAAATCTTCCCTCAGTATATTGGCGGAAGTTGATGTAGTTGATAGATTCCCATCCAAATCTGTACCTATCACGAAGTTCACTGTCTGTGTAGTTCATTAATGCAAAAGTTACAGCTCAGAATCACTTCTGTTGCCTCGCATTAACCTCTGGAACCATGAAAGCTGCGCTAGGCCTAACCATGTACGCCATTTTGTTTCAAAGATTACCAAGGTGTTAAGTATTTAACGGAGGTCGGGAGGTGTGTTTACTTTAACAGGTGTTTAACCAGTCGTTAAAGATAACCATGCTTTGGGAAACAACATAACCATTTGGTAAAATTCAACGGAGAGTTAACACTGACTTAACGGCTGGTTAATAGTTAACCAGATTTTGAACAACCGGGCCCTGACTGGAATGTTAATCCCAAATGTTTATGATTTTGTACTTCTTTTATAACAATTCATTTCTTTTAAGACTAGGTATTGCACTTTGGCAGAGTTTACTCGAGAATTAAATAGTTTCAGTTTTCTCTGTATTAAATTTTATTTGCCATTCATCTGCCCAATTGGTAATTTTCTCTAAATCGGCATTAATATTATACGCAGTAGTGTCTGGATCTTCTTCATTTTCATATACAGACGTACCATCCACAAACAGTCGAATATTAATATCAATGCCATCAACGATATCATTAATGTATACAAGGAAAAGCAGTGGCCCCAAAACTGACCTCTGTGGGACTCCAGCCATTACAGGTTTCAAGTCAGATTTGCTATCTTGAATAACAACTCTCTATAGTCTGTCTTCATGGTAACTATTAAAGCATTTTATTCCACAAGCTTTAAGTTTACACAAAATACCCTTATGCCATAACTTATCGAAAGCTTTGCTAATATCGAAAAATACAGCTCTAACTTCTTTACCATTATCAAGTGCTTTTGCTATATGATCCTAAAGATACGTTAACTGAAAAGTAATTCCATCACCAGGCATAAATCCTGATTGCAAATTAATGACAATATTGTTATCTCTGAAGAAATTAAATACAGTCATGCCTCATTATTCCGACACTCGTTAATCCGACAGTCGGCTTTATCTGACACAAATGATGGGAACCAATTAAATCAGTGCTATTTAGACTCGTTAATCCAACATTCTCGTACTCTGACTCTGACACACCTAATTTGCAACGAATTACAGAAATCACTCATTAATCAGTCTCATTAATCCGACACAGTGTACAGCGTACTCCGTGGTCATCTGCCCACGAGTACACAGCCCGTGTTTTGATGCGAGACGAGTCGGCTGGTAGCTGCATATTACAACGGCTGCAGAGATAAACTTGCTTAACTATAAACAATTAATGCTTTAAATAAGGAAACAGGATTAATCACATGCTTAGATTACCTCAATCTTATTAAAATAAGATACAAGTTCTAGCTATCGCCGAGGACATATCCCATTAGAGGTCACATCAGAACAACCTTTCACGAACTGTGACCGACCAATGAAATGACTACCAGGAAGTCAACGTTAGCCACTAAGAAAACAGCTTTCTAAGCTTTGCGGTACCAGTTTCAAACTGGTGGCTTCCATTCCAGACTATGCTTTAGTCTTTTGAATAAGTCATACAGTCAGTAACAGTTGTTTTGAGTTAAGCTTTAAGGTTGCATGATTAGAAAACATATTCTGCAAACAATGTAACATAACAATGTGAATATTTCATTTTTCATTTTTTTTGTTACGTGTCTGTATAATTATCTATCGAGTAGTTGTCCGATTTTTTATCACGAACGTTGATACTACTTAATTTCGTTTACTCGTTAATCAGACATAAACATATGCAACCAACCATGTCGGTTTAACGGGACTTGACTGTTCACATTAAAATACATATTTTTCAAATACTTTTGCTGAGCAACTTATAAGAGCAACTAGTCTGTAATTTGAACATTCGTTCACACTGCCCTTTTTATGAATAGGTATGACTGAAGCCTCTTTCCATATGAATGGAAAAACAGAGGTACTTAAAGTCAAATTGTAAAATTTGGTAAGAGGATCAAATATGGAAAGTGCCATGAATTTTGAAAGTTTATTACTAATCCCATCAGGCCCTGTAGCTTTTGTTGTGTCAACTGATGATAGGACATCCTGGACCTCATTTCTAGTCAAATTTATGTCAGTTAAAAAATTATTAATAAGTCCAAGGACTGGTAGCTTTTTATCTGGGATATCTACATTTTATTGTTCAACAAAGAAATCATTAAGTACGTCAACAATTGATTCAACATCATCATATATTATACGAGGGCTGGCTGAAAAGTTCTAAGCCTAACTGTGAAAGACCGGTACCAAGTCAATGGTTTTCATTTATTTCTCCACATAGTCCCCTTCCATGTTTACACACTTTTGCCAGCGATGCTGCAAGGCCTGGATGCCGGTCAAGAAGAAATTTTCTTCAGCCCCCCTAAAAAAGTCATTCACAGCGGAAATGACGCCATCATTACTAGGAAAATGGCGACTGGCTAGTTCCTTTTTCATTTTGGGAAACAGGTGGAAGTCTGACGGGGCCAAATCGGGTGAATAAGGGGGCCAGTCAATGAGTTCGAAGCCACAATCATGGATCGCTGACATGGCACCTACCAATTTGTGAACAAGAGCATTGTCTTGGTGGAACAGGACTCCTTTAGTGAGCATTCCCCGTCGCTTAGCTTTGATAGCTTCACGCAACTGTCTCAGTAGGTCAGCATAATATCTTCCATTGATAGTCTGGCCTTTTTCAAGATAAGAAGGAACCGACTTGGCTTTTGGGGGGGCTGGTGATTCCGGAGGCTTCCATTGTTTAGACTGAATTTTGGTTTCTGGTTGAAAGTGATGAATCCAGGTCTCATCCATGGTTACACATCGGGTCAAAAAATCATCGGGATCTGCTTCAAAACAGCATAAATTGTCACGGGACGTCAGGAATCTGACTTGTTTCTGATCCGCTGTCAAGAGCTTTGGCACCCATCTTGCAGAAACTTTTGCCATTCCCAACTCGTTGGTGATAATGTGCTCAAGCCTCTCATGAGAGATGCCCACAACACTGGCAATATGTCGAGTGGTCAATCGTTGATCGACCATCACCATGTCATACATGTAATGTTTTAAGGAATGGTTGCTGTTGAAGGCCTTCCTGGACGTGGGTCATCGTCAAGGCTCTCTCTGCCACGCTTAAATTCCGCAGCCCACTTCTTTACAGTGGAAAGGGAGAGGCATCATCCCCTAAAGTGGAGACCATATCAGCATGTATCTGTGTTGAAGTTAGCCCTTTCAGTTGCAGGTACTTGATGACTGCCCTATAGCCAGTTTTGTCCATTTCTGGTGATTTCAATGGGTAGGTTCACAAGATGGTCTGGTACAAAGACAATAATAACACTACAGTTGCAGTCCTTATGTCTATGATTCATTAAATGATTTTACTTGTTGGTGGCAAAAGTTTGTTTCAATCTGATTGAGATATCCCACTTAGGCTTAGAACTTTTCAGCCAGCCCTCGTATCTCTATAATAAATTGGAGGAAAAGTACTGCTTTTGTTTTGATTTGTTTTTGAATAGGATTTAACTAAGCGCCGCCAGGTTTTAGAATTGCAACTATCATTGATTTGTTTATCAATCTTTGAGGAATAATCCTTCTTTGCCTTTCGTACCTCCAAAGTGACTTTATTCCTTAATAATCTATAATTAATCCAGTCTTTATCTAAGTTTCTCTTCTTAGCCCTCTTAGCGATTCTCTTACGAATGACCTTACAGTGTATGGTAGCTATTTATCCAAGGGGGATCTTATAAGTGCCTGCTGCTCCAGGTGTGCTTGCTGAAAGGAGTTCTTCCTGCATCCTTTTGCCCTTGAATACAAAATATGTAGGTATAGAACTACCAGAGGCATTGCCGCATCCTATAACAGTTGTAGTACTTGATCTTGATGTTGTCACTGCAGCTGGAGTACTCTTACTCGATGTGACTACTGATGGTGGGTTATGATTCTCCACAAGTCCCTTTTCATCAAAATTATAAATTCGATGAGGGCATGTCTTCAGGTTGTACTTATCCATGATGTGTCCAAACTCATAAAGATAATGAGTGACGGTCATTGGGGTTGTTCATCCTTTGACTTCTTTCCAAGGTGAATGGCTAGGTCTGTGGCAATAGTAGTAACCTCAGGCCTAGTATAGCCATACTCAAAATTTGCCATGGCATCAATATGTTTGTGCAGCAAACAACTACAAACAATGGAATATAATATCATAATTTATTTACATTGGAGGCAATGGGGGGCTACCTAGGTTGCTGGTGCTAGTGGGGGCGTAAACCCGAGTGATAGGAATAGAGAAAGAGTACCCCGAGGATCGTGGATCCTGGGTTGATAACTTGTTAGTGGGTCGTCAAACCGAGTATTGTTGTGGATTAATCTGGGATCTAGGATCCCAGTATTAGTAAAGATGTACCCTTGGAGGTCGTGAAGCCCCGGGTGTTAGGTTAGGGAGAGGTATATGGTATGAGTTGGGGGATACAGATGCCCAAAGAGAGGTTGTGAAGCAACCGAGTGCCCCCAATAATACATTTGACATTGAAACAAGTCCCTGTTCTTCTATGGACAATAGTGGTTCTCTACCAGTGGTGGTGCATTCAATAGAATCCCACTAATCCTGTCATAAAGTGTAGCAAATGGAACAGCAAAGGTAGTGGCAGCTTTCTCAATTGCTATTCCATCCAATACATCATTATGTGCCTTGTCTTGGGCTGCAGACAAATATTGCTATTGTGGCCTCTTCTAGATGTTTCACCATTGGTCAAAACCTGTTTAAATGAAGCTTTATTTTTAATATCATCCAAACTACAGAGAAAGAAATTCTTAAAAAGCATTAAGTTTTCAATAAGAAATGACCCTTACTTGTTTGCATAGTTTTAAATTTTGACGAGGAAATCATGTGTCTGGTCATGTGACATTTACACCAAGTTCGAAAGGTGTGCCATCAATTTACGAGTAAATTTATTACCATTGACATTTTATTGGAGCTGATAAAGTTACATTAGTGATCTAGGGTTAAAAAGTAGTTGTTTGCTGAATATGAGCTATAACTTACATTTGGTAACTTGACATGTCCAAGCAAATGAAAGCGGTGTTGTAAGAAGATCAGAGCTGCTGGTACCGTAATTTCTCGTTACATATCACAAGAATTATCATTCAAAATGGCCAATCAAAGTTACCTGTCGATCAAACTTGTGTGACTTGACGATATAGCTGGAATATTTCTGAGCGCGACGTTAAACAACAAAACAAACAAAACCACTTCTCAAACTTTGCTTCCTTATTATTTTGTCCGAATTTGTATTTCCATCCTCAGAATCCTAGAGAACACAGTCCTCGGGTAATTCGAAGTTCAGATTATACAGAAGAGCTTAGTCTCTGAGAGTCAAAAACACTACCCGATCATAGTGGAGTGCTGTATTAGTAAAAGCAACTGAATAACAGTCAAAAATACATAGCAGATACCCGGTAGTTTCTCTGCGCATGATGCTTCAATCCAATGTATATCACAGCATCATAAAACATTTAGGACAAGCAAAAATATATAATCTGATGAGGGCACTTTCAAATGTTTGTCGCCACTGAGGCGCTCCATCTACATAAACTAATTTTCTTTGGAGATGTTGATAAAGACAGTACAAACATTTGTTAATATTTCACCTTGGGTCACAGATTTACTCATAGTTAGATTTTTATTTGGAACTTAATAAATTGTGCCTTTTTTACACATTTTAACCATACTTAAGTACTTAGTCATGTCAGAAGTTAAGAACTTGCAAAGAAACAAAGCTGATGTATCGTGGCATATGTATCGTTGAGAAATAAGTACACACTGAAATGGCATATTTAATCAAATATTTGTAAATTTAATAAATTTAAAGTTACAGTCTACTAGCAACTCAATAAAATTTTATAACTGAGCTAATTTTCATTTAAGTCGTTCAAGTATACAAGTTCTTATTGTGTTGCTTTTGTGCTTTTCATTGTACCTGGTCTCCTTCTTTTACCGCCTTAGGTCATTTTAGTCTTGTTGTTGTTCTTAATTATTGACTTATAATGATATCAATCCTTAACAAATGTGCTAAGTTCTTTAAAAAAAGCTCTGAAATGTACATCTGCACTTGATAGTTAGTAGCTTGTGTCATCTACCGCTTAATTGCCATATATATATGATATTTATAAAACAACTTTGTACATGGGCCGATGGCTTACAAAACAGAAATAAACTTACTACAAAGCTGGTCATTCATAAGAACATATCCAAAAATGTTCACAACTGTATTTCTAAATTATCCATAACTTAAAACTTTGTGATTTCCAGGATTATCATACCACATGCTTTGAATGCAAAGACAATATAAATACTTTCCTGCTCCAAAAGTTATTTGTGCAGCAAAGTATCATGTTCTGACTAAAGGGGGGTAGCTTATATTTTGCCAGGTAGAACAAGAGATGACTAGTACAATACAGATTTATTTACATGAACATCATATGTATAAGTAGCTAACAAATATATACAACAATGGTGAGCATACATAGACTTCCCAGGGACCGAGCATGTTCCTAGGAAGGCGAGAGCAAGTCTATAGACACTTCTTCCGGAACCTTACTTACTTACTTACTTATGTTGGAGATTTTACGTGTGCTTTCCGACTGCAAGTGTATGTCGCACACAGGCCCGCCAGGCCATTTAGTGTAGTTTGCAAAAAGAGGAGGTGCAACCCAGGTGCGGGGTTTGGGGGTTGCTTATATAATAAGTTTGAGTTTTTGAGATTTGGAATGGATGCCAAGGGGAGGAGTGAACTAAGGGAACTGTGTGTGATGGATGGTTGTTGGTTTATGTAGTATTTATTTTATACGTATATTCCTAATTTTAGATGCAGTTAATTAGGTCTGTTTTAATTAGAAATACGCCCAGGGCTTTGAAGTTTTGTGAGTTATTTAGTGGGTTTAGGATTGACTCTAGAGTCAGTCCCGTATTTGGGTTTAGAGTGGTTTGTAGTGTTGTTCTATGTATTTGTAGTGTGTGCAGTGGATGAGTGCTTGTTCTGGGGTTTCTTGTTGGGTGCAGTGTGGGTATGTTCCTGTTGCGTGTAGTTTGGCTATTTTTCGGTGATTGTCTAATTTGGTATGTCCTGTCTGTAGCTTAGTTATGATTCTGTCAATTTTTGGGATGGGTGTAGTATTTTTGGTTTGGTGAGGGGCTTTTTGATGATTTTCCTAATTAGACAGTTTGAATTTTGATAGTTTGTTTGCCAATTTTTGGAGATCTTTTGTTTAGCGATGCTTTTGATTTCTGATTTGGAGATTGGAAGGTTTAGGCTTTTGTCTGGGAGTTTTAGGGACAATTTGGCTGCTTTATCTGCACATTCGTTGCCGAAGATTCCTACATATGCGGGTAACTAGGTAAATTCTATTTGTTTGCCTGCCTTTGTTAGTTCGTTTCAGCTTTTTAGTATTTGATTTATTAGTTTGGGGCAGTGCTTAGTGTTTTTATTTTTGAGTGACTGGAGTCCACTGAGGGAGTCAGTGAGGATAAGGATTTTTTGGTGTTTATTTTTTATTGTTGGTTGTGCAGGGCTGAGGCCATGCCCATAAATTCGGCTGTAAATATGGATTGGTTGTTTGGGAGTTGGTAGGATTAGGTTTGTTTAGTTGGTTGTGCGATGTGGACCCCGAAACCTGTGTGTTTGGAGATCGGATCTGAAGATCCTTCTGTGTATATGAGGCACCAATTTGGCCATTTCTTGTGTATGTATGCTAGTGTGGTGGTTTTAGCGATGTTGGGGTCGGTTTGTTTCTATTTTCGGTGTTTGAAGTTTTGGGGTGAAGATATTGGAAGGTTTTGTGTTTTGTCTAAGAGTATTTAGTTTGTGTTCATTTAGATAGTTTGTTATACTTTGTGATATTGGGATGAGTAGTGGTTTTTTTCGGGCTAACGCTTGGTTTTTTTGGCTTATGTTTTTTTTAACATGTTTTGGATTAGGGGGTTTGATTAGGAGTTTAGGGTTAGTTGTTCCCTACGTAGTTCTAGTGGGATTTCTCCTGTTAAGGCCTGGAGTGAGGTTCTAGAGGTGCCATGTTGAGTTCGGGTGATTAGTTTTAAGGCCTGATACTGGATTGAGTCTCGTTTCTTATTTAGAGAGTTGTTTAAGGTGTTGTATATGGTGCTGCCGTAGTCTAATTTGGATCGAATTAGTGATATGTATAGTGATAGTAGGGTATTTTTAGAGGCTCCCCAGTTAGAGCCTGTGAGGAAGGTGAGAGCAAGTCTATAGACTTACTTACTTACTTACTTACTTACTTACTTACTTTGGGAATTTAAGGTGCGCTTTCCGACATATGTGTATTTCGTGCACGGGCGCATTGGCAGCTTGTTTGTTGTAAATCTTTAAATGCGGCCAAGTAGGCCTGTTTTGATTAGATATATGCCTAGTGCTTTAAAGGTTTGTAAGTCATTTGGGGGGTTTAGTACCATTGCTAGTGTCATTTGATTGTTGCAATTAAGTGTGGATTGGAGTGTTGTTTTGTGTTGCTGGTAATGTGTGCAATATGGTATGTTCAGGCGTTTCCTTTAAGTTGCAGTGGGGGCATTTACCGGTTTGGTGTTTTTTAATTTGGTGTATGTAGGAGTTTAACTTAGTGTGGCCTGTTTGTAGTTTAGTTATTACTCTGTCAATTTTTGGGGTTTTATGATGGATTTTTGTTTTTTTGAGTGGCTTTTGTAGCAGGTATTTTAGTTTGCAATCAGATTTCTGATAGTTATTTTGCCACTTTTGGAAGATGCTAACTTCTCCTAATTTTAGTGCTGATTTGGCTGCTTTGTCTGCGTGTTCGTTGCTAAACACTCCAACGTGGGTAGGGATCCAAACTATTTCTATGTCTTTACCTAGTTTACGTAGATTGTTGGCGCTTTTAATTATCTGTTGTATTAGTTTTGGGCGCTTTTTGTGTTTTAGTTTTTTATGGCCTGGAGCCCACTTAACTCTTTCAACACCAGTCAACCAGAAGTGTTTACTGCTGGGACACCGAGGTTCCCAGAGACTCTTGTGTGATAGATGAAGCCAACATTTATCAAAGAAAATATCTGCTTGTAAAATATATTTGCTACTACATGTTATACACCATTTGAAAGGTCTGATCCTATGGTTTATAAATATGAAAGTTATGTTTTTCACATTATTTAAAATAATGCATTTACAACTTAATTAAGTTCATTGTAAATAAAAAATGTAAGCTCACACGTTGTTAACATCCAGATTAAGGACCAAGGAAGCGAAAACTTGATGATTTTCGGCAAATATAAGATTTCATAAATTCCACTTACCTATTTCTCTTTTATTTTCATTGTTTACGTAATTGGAATATCATTTTAAAAAAGAATTATAAATAGTTTCTGTCATCACCCATTTCCCGATAACAGCGGCTGTCCGCTCAGCAACATGAAGAAATACCCCCGTTTTCGAGGCTTCGTATGAATAACACGTTCGTCGAGGAATGGCATATGACACATCGCTGGAAAGCTTATTCCTTCATCTACACGCTCGTAACATCGCCTGTTTTTTTTTCCGTAGTTATAACAAGCGATTTCATTGGATTAAAATTGGTTTTTAATGACGCTTTCTTGCTAAAATTTGCTACAAGTTCAAAGTCAAAGGACACCAATTTGGCCATTTTTCGTGAATGTATGCTAATGTGATGGTTTTAGCGGTATTTGGATCAGTTTCTTTATTTAGTCTGGTGGAGAGAGATATGTCGATTTTTGGGGTTTGGAGTTTGGGTGTGAAGGTGTTATTTGGGGCTGTGTTTAACTGTAAATTATTTAGGTTGTGTATATTTAGGTAATTTATTATGTGTTGAGAGATTGGTGTTAATTGAGGGGTTTTGCGAGCTAGAAGCTGGAGTCTGGGGCTTATGTTAGTTTTAAGGATCTGTTGGATTTGTTGGTTTTGTTGGGTTGAGGCCCAGTAATTTATTGTTAGATGTTCTCGGCTTAGATCCAGGGGTATTTCGCCTGTTAGTGCCTGTAGTGATATGCGCGGCTAACATGCTGAGTGCGTGTGATTATCTTGAGAGTTGATATTGAATTGAGTTTAGTTTATCGCTTAATGAGGAGTTTAAGGTGTTGTATATTTGGCATCCATAGTCTATTTTTGATCTAATTAGTGATTTGTAAAGTGACAGTAGGTTCTCCTTGGAGGCCCCTCAGTTGGAACCTATGAGACAGTGTAGTGATTAACCTATATTTATACTAACTTATATGTGGTATACCATGGGTTTGGGTAAGTTGACTAATCACAACAAGGTTAGGTTGTGTGGACCAACCATATAAGGGATTAACATTAATGTGAATGTTATTATAAGGTTTTGGAACTATTTGGAACCTTAAGATGTGTTAAAGGGGCACTGATCTAACGCAATTCCCCGGACTGGTTGCTGCCTTTGTTATTGTTTTTTCCCCCGTGAGTACCCGGATGATACGCAACGCAACTGAGCGTGACCAGAGACTGGGCTACCGTCTGCAAGGACAGCTAAATAAACTTGGAGGCTGGAGGCAATATTTGTTTTACGCATTTTTGCATAAACACTTATTTGTTAACCGTGATCTAAAAAGATTTCGACAAAGGGCGCATGTTAATTAATTTCTTCAGCCTAAACTAACAGACAAAAAGAACGGTGGAGCTCATCGGATGTCGTCATTTGGAAATACCCCAGATGGTTATAAAAAAAGTATCCATGCAGTGAAAGCATTTTCGGTTTTCGGATTGCGTCGATAATACGATTACTACTCCCTTGTTGTCATCCACGTTTTCTCGCATAACCCTACACTTGTGTATTTGTCGTCATTCACTTGATGCTCAGTTAATGAATTTATTACAGGTACAATTAGTGGTAGCACCACATAGATTACCTGACAAAGGTTCCCATTTGGCATTTATTGTGTCTGGGGTAATTATGCAATCTAAATCCAGGTTTGAAGTGAGGTGAAATGTGTGTTATGTAATATGCACGTGGCAGACCAGCAAGAGGTGAATGATCAGTTGATTTACTTTTTTTTGTAAATCAGCAGATCGTTCCTAGTCATCAAAGTATTAACAGAAAATACGTTGATTGATTAATCACTGTTATCTTGCACAGTTGATATGTCAAAAGTGAGTGTTTACATGTCTAGGTTTACTAAAACAAAGGGAATACACACATATCCTTGCGTGAAGTGCCGATGTAAAAACAACATACTTTGTTCAAAGGGTGAACTGATAATACGTTGATTGATCATTGTTATCTATCACTCAATGGATTTTTTAGGAACCGTGGACGTTATGAAAATAGTTGTCACGTGGGCTTTCTCAGCTGACCCTTGAGACTTGACACCTATGTGAAACACCTGAAGCAATCCAAGTGATCAGTTGAGAAACGAACACGGGTTATAATATCCCGAAACGATATATATCTTTTAAAATATGTGATTGTTACAGAGACACGTGACATCGAATAGGTTTCTTTGTACAGCTGCAGACGAATGGGATATTGTTCCTTTGTGTGGATATTCCCGGATACATTCCTCGAACAAGGAAGCTGCCTAAAATTTATACACATAAATTTGGTAGGTTGTAATTATGGTATTTGCATTTTGTTTTCCTTCATTTGCTGTAGCATTGAACGGATTCGTCCTTGTTTCTCTACGTCTCGGTTGGGAAATTCTTCAATGCGCGATAGACGTTGTTTTCACAGGCCTTTTCCCTTGTAAGCGTTATATATTACCGTCAATTTGTAAAATGTAATTCTCTCAGGCAATTTCTAAAATGTGTAAATATTTCAGTCATTTTGACTAAAAAATCTGTCCAGATTGATTAAGGCGATCAAAAGGGCCTACAAACATCACAACAGATTATTATGTAGGATTAGAAGCCAAACAACATAGAAATGTACTTTTCAACGTAACATTTTCAGTCTCTTGGTGATGACATTAAACATCAAAATGTTTGGAATTCGTTATCATAATACTACATATGGAAATGTTTTTCAGTCACTTTGTTAAATAACTGAATATTTAGGCGTTGAATAAATTTGAAAATGTTACACATTTTGACAGTAAAAAATATACACACTATCAAAAAGCAATGCTCAGGTGAAATATTTACTTTGTGTTGCAAGTCAAAATGGTGTAAACGAAAATCGCGAAAATTACCAAGCAAGTGACTTATCAAAACTTTGTCACCATTACCGATGCTAACCACAAAGATACCTACATTTCCTTATTACCTCCAAAACTGTATTTCATTTTGTTGATCAATGTGACCATACGCCCTCTATATTACTACCCATACAAGTGACTAATGCGCTTACGAATGGCGCAGCAGAGGTCGCGAACTAGTCTAGATTTCTGCTATACATCCGGGTACTCACTGGGAAAAAACAATAACAAAGGCAACAACCAGTCCCGGGGAATTGCGTGAGATCAGTGCCCCTTTAAGAATTGAACGTCAGTTTGGATGGGTTCATTGAAGTGTGAACGATTTAAAAGCGCTAGTTCAACTGTGTGAACCTCCGAGCTTGTGACCCATCCAAACTGACGTTCAATTCTTATAATTTCATACTTTGTAGTTTACTGGTCTCGCTGAATAATATCGTAACATTTTTTTCTTAAATTTGAAGTCCTCTGGTTTCGCCGAAGAACATTGCAACAATGTTATATTGTCGGTATTTGCCAGCTCTCGGTCTTATACGTTTCCCCACTCGTACTCAGTTACGCAAAAACAAATAGTTCTTTGAATATATAAATCATAATCTAGAAATATGTCAACACAATTTCATTCTCTGAACAAATTTACAAACAATATTTGGGATAAATCAAATCTTAAAAATAGGTTACAGGAAATTGAACAAAAATATAAACATGACCTCGATGCACCGAGGCAAGGTCAACCTTCAAGCGCGGATTTATATATGACGTCACATAAGTTTGTAAAGAGGTGTATTTCAAGTCGAACGGGAGCATGAGGATGAAATTTATACTTACTGCTGTTGTAAATGACGTTTATGGAGCAGTTATGGAAAACACCCCAATGCATGAACCCTCTCATGGCACTAGCAAATTGGGAATATCACCGATTTATGAATGTGTTGCTTGTTTTTGGATAATAGCAAACCAATTTGGACGATGCGGAATGGACTGGTGGGGATTGAACCAAGTGCTCTGTAACTTGTGTGTTGTGTTAATTGCCAACGTCAGGGTGTATTATATTTGGAGTTTGGGATTTGTCGTGTGTGCTGTAATACTTTGCTTAGCTGGTGTTTCCTGTCACCTGAGATGGACCTACTGTATGACCTGATGCCAGCTTCATTACTGTGCCCCGTCACTCCTCATATGCCGCCGCTTCTCGGCCTAGAATGCACGTAGAAGGCCGGCCAACTCAGAAACCGGAATAGTAGATTTCTAATTCCGTCTACGGATATTTTCTCGTCTCCGATGACCAATCGATAAAACAGGTAGGCAAGTTTTTGGGTTTTTTAAATTAAGTTTCTTTCCTTACCTTTTTATGTTTTCTCAAAATCTTAGATTTTTTCCCCGATGCGATAGTAAATCCGCGGCCACATCTGAGCAGGGTATGAAATTGTTTTCATTGGTGCTAGATTCCTGTCATTTCCGAAAACAAGGCATCAAAGTCAGTATCGCACAATAAATCAATTTCGTTCACCTCAGTAATTTTACAGAATTAATTTTCTTCACTTACGTTATTAGTATTGCAAGATAGCCATTCCATATCCAAATCACTGCAAGGACAATCCATTTTGTTTCATGTAGCAGTTAGACGACATCAATCACCAGAACCAAAGCATATATTTATTTATAAGTCAAATGAAATGTTACAAGACCAGGCAAAAATACTTAATTAATTTTATTGCTGATAAATGCAGGTATTAAAAAGAAAATAGAAAAACGAGTTGATCGTAAACACCGATCGACAATTCGGGAAACCCCGGAAAGTAGTTCCGGCAAAAGTTCACACTATCAATTTCACAAACAATTGTTCACATCGTGTGAACTTTTTTTTGTCCGTTCACAGGTGTGTGAACTCTAAATATCAGATCACATAACTACCCATTCAGCCAAACAGCATGAAAGAAACAGTGTAAACTTCAAAGTATCAAATTATTGTCCTTTGACTCTAACTAGCTGGCAATTGACATCTATTGTTTTAGATGATTAGCACTAGGTACTTAAGGGTGCTGTCTAGACTTATTGAATACAGATTTAATTAAGTGGAGGAGACAATGTTATTTAAGGGTTATGTTTATATAGTTGGCTTATGGGGATTAAGGTTTGTTTACATTGATACTTAGACACCCAATTTAAGTCTTAGTTTACATGGCATTTAGATTAACATTATTTCAATAGAGATAATTATTGAATGTTTTGGTTTGAATATATATGGTTTAATATTTAGGTGATATGGAACGTTGCCATGATATTATATTTTTATGTTTTATTTATAAAAAATATATCTTATGAATAACTACCATTAAAGGTTTTCTGACAGTTAATTTTTTTTTATATAGCATCATTACAAAACATATGTTCATATCTAATGCCCATAATAAAAGCATCATAACTGGATGCCTGAGTTTAGTTTAAGCGTCAGTTTAGGCATGACAACAAATTATTATCATTTCTGTAAGAACATCCAATTCGGGTGTCTATCAACATATGGTAACATAATATCTACTGTGGCTCAGTTCGACTGCAAGTTCTCCCATGCCTGTCTGATCTCCACAGGGTATTGGCAGTACTCACTGGGTCCACATCAGAGTTCTTTTTCTTGCTTTGAGTTTTACAAATTTTCTGTATCTTGTATCCTGGTTTTCCAAGCCGGGCATCTATAATGAAAGACTACAAGACTATTTACAACCAATAAATGGAACAGAAAGATAAAGATCACAAATATTTATTCATTGATTTCTATTATAAACCAAACAGTTATACATTGGGAATGGAAGTGACTGAGAGAAGCAGAATCTGAAAGCATATATATGTTTAGAAGGCTTTGGAAGCTTGAGTTTGGCATGTTTGAATGCAGGCAACTTGAGAGACAGTCATACCAGTTATATCCCATTAGTTAGACGTCCCATTAGTTAGACGTCCCAATTGTTAGACATGTTTATTTCGGCAAAGAGGGAATATACCTACAGGTGTAATGGATCAGTCCTAATTAGATTAAAGTACTGAGTAGGGATAGGGGACTCACAGTTTAGGGAGTATATATGTTATAATTTCGTTTAATTAACCTAAATTACCTTACTCTCAGCACACGTTCAATAGGCATGAGATTAACTATGTGAACTATGGAGTAGCTTAATTGTCTTACTGTATGATCAGTTGAAGGAGTTGAGTTTAGATTATCTACTCATCAAACAAACAAAAATGATTATCAGTATCAATATGGCTGGTTTAAGGAAAGTAGAGTACCTCACCTCTCGGCGTGGAAGTGAGCAGTTGATATTAGATGGATATATTTACAACAGAAACCACGAGAGGCAAACCCGCACACATTGGAGATGTGTCGTCAAGACGTGCAATGGGAAATGTACGACTGTCGGTGACTTTCTTTGCAATCAGTCGGAACATAACATCCGCCTGAAGATGAAACCAGAGTGAACTCTGTCAGCAATCTTCGTAAAAGAGCGCGAGAAGAAACCACACAGATTCAGCAAGTCACTCAAGTAGATGAACCCAACATGCCAGGGATGCCATCATTTCAGAGTGTAAAAAATGCACTTTACAGGTAAATATCATCCCGTATTTTTGACTTGGTTAGAATTTACTTCTTTTTTTTACGTCCCACATAACTTGTTTCGCTCTTAAACATTTCAAGTTAATGAAATCATTATCAATATTTCATGTAACATATGTGTAACTGTTCCTTTGCTCTTGTTCAGGCGTTACATTCCAGCGTTACCCAGGTCGCGGTCAGCAGTAGACATTGAAGACAAATGGTCAGAGACAACAGATGAACGTCCCTTTCTACTGTTCAGAATGACAAGATCCTGGCTTTCTCCACTGTAGAACAGATACAAGACCTCCAGGAAGCTGACACCCTTTACATGGATGGTACCTTCACAGCATGTCCAGGTTTATGGGATCAAGTATACATCATTCATGCCAGAGTTGGTCCCAACACCTTCCCTCTAGTGTTCGCCCTTTTGCCAGATCGCCAAGCAACAACCTATGGCCGGCTTTTTCGACAACTGAGGACAGAAGTTCAAGAGCGACTCAACAGACCTCTGTCACCTAGCACACTTGCTTCGTCTGGGATAAATAAATTGTAAAAGTTACTAAATGTAAAGTATACATGACCAAAAACTGTCACAAAGTGTTGTTACAAACTGTATAAAATTTATCAAATGTAAAGTGTCATTAAATGTTAAGTATAATATTAAAGTATCTATTCAAAGCTGCTTTGCTTTGTTTGTCAGATCTTATCAGGACTATTCCATTTTAAAGTCTGAGGTAACAAGCATAAGGATTAGTGTGCACTCAACCGTTTAAAGTGTTGTTATAAGCTGTCTAACTATTGGGACGTCTAACTAATGGGAGGACACCGTCATACCTGTACTTTAATGAGGTGTGTTATGTCATTGAAATTAGGTAATGTGATTGGCTTTATAGTTCGTAAAGAGGTGTATTTAAGTCTGTGTCTGTGTTTCAGCTCAGCAATGATACTGTTGGAACAAACTTGAGTCTTTTGGCTGAAGACTTAAGGAATGTCAATCAGGTAATGTATGATTCTATTTGTAATAGTTTTCTGAAAAGTCTATAGGACTAAACAGTACATAAAATATACACAGGACATACAGTGCCTCCAGCCATTAATTGGCTTTTCATACACTAGAAATTGTATGCATATAGGATACATAACAATAGTATTTGTCAATTTATGGTTGAGATTCAATAAATTCTGCCCTGCTTTTCCTGACTAACCTTCTCCCATCATCCTTCTGGTAAATCTTGCATACAAAGAGCATCAGTAATATTGTGGACTTGTTGGTGCCAAAAAGATATTAAAAAGTATCATTAGTTGGCTACCAATTAATGGCAGACCATTCCCTCTCTACCCTTGGTGAGTATTTTCACTAAACCCCAAACAGATTGGAATAGAATTATTCATTAGCATTACTCAGAGGTCCTTGCTTCACCAGTATACTGGTGTACTTTGATTACACATCCAATAATGAAATCCTATCTGAATTTCTGAGTTACAGCAGTTCATACAATGTTTGTATTCCAAATGTATGTATGAAAATGTATATATCAAAATGCCCTTCTTGTAATTTACTATTCATAATTCATTTGAATGAAATACAGATCTATGATTGTATCCAAATTATTTGTACCCTTACAGTTAATGAACTCGCCATTTTGTTTCCCCAAGATTTAGTTATGTATGAATGTCCCAATCGCACATGTTTGGTTATTACAAATAATAGGTACCTGGCTGATTTATTCTAAAACAACACTATGCCATTTCAAACTTCTTCAGATAAGTGTAACAAGTAAGTATGCACTGTTGTCAAATATTTTTTGGGTGGGGGCAGGATTTACATATATCTATGATATCCCGACCCATGTCCCTTGTGTGTACTCATAATTATAAACCAGCAAATTTGCTATTGAACCAGATTATTATGCTCATACGCAAAACAAACACGATCAATTTTACACAACAGATGAAAATTGTTCAGTGTATTATAAATTCACGTACTGTTGTCAAGCCATGCAGCTATATCCAAATTAAAAATTTCCATGTGGCTTTAGTTGATTCATTTAAACAAATTTCACGCGCAGATACAACCTCATTGTTCAAATCTGCCATCTGCCATCAATTACCGGCAATATCCACCTGAAAGCATAGAAAAAGCTAATGAAGCCTTCATTATTGGCAAAGGGCTCAAAAGTGCAGTGAGACAGTTTTCCATGCCCTATTCGTCTCTTCGTGATCGATTTTGTTAAATGTGTGAGATCGGGCACTAAATGCGTTATTATCCCAAGAGGAGGAACAAAGCTTTGTATCTCATGTAGAGATGATGTCTACTCTTGGGTATGGGTATTCTCGTGCAGAAGTCACAGCCTTAGCTACTGATCTTGCTGTCGGCTTTGGGAAGAAACCAAAAGATGACAAGCCTCTTTCACTTCAGTGGTTTTACTGTTTTCTTTAGAGATGGACAGAGCTTAGAGTGCGGAAGCCCTGCTATTTTGAGATCATGAGAAAAAAAGCCACATCAGAAAAGACGATAATTCATTATGTAATGATAATTGATGAATTGGAAAAGATCCTGGACAAGTACAACCTAAAAGGCAGACCTCAGTTTGTTTATAACATTGACGAGAAAGGGATAGTTCAGAGCCACATTCCTCCCCGTGTAGTTTCCACACGTTCTGAAGTCCAGGTTGCTGTCACAATGTCCAGGTCCAACACAACGACTGTATGGAAGCACAACTGGGTTAGCAGTACCTCCCTACTTCGTGTTTAAGGGTCAGCGAATGAGGGATGAACTTTTGACAGGATGTACTCCCAGTACTTCAGGCACTGTCAGTGAAACATGTGGGTCTAACATAGAGATCTTTCAGAAATGTCTTGAGAATCACTTCAGCAAGTACTATGTTGAGACTACAGCAGTTCTGGTTCTTTATGATGGCAATAAATCACATGTATCTCTGTCCTCATCAAGTGGGCATGGGAAAAGCTCATCATTGTCTCCTTGCCAGCGCATACATTGCATCTACTCCAGCCTATGGATGTTGGATGTCTTGGTCCTATCAAGAAAATTTACACAGGGAATATGTAAGGTCTGTGATTGACGGAGATTCATTATGAGAAGTCGCATGCAAAGTCTATTGTGCTGCCCCCACACCAATGAATCTGCAGTCTGTGTTCAAGAAATGCATCATATGACAAGTGCTGAGATGTCTACTACACCTTCCACAACGACAATTTCCTCAGCTGACAATGATGACGTCAGTACCACCAGGTGTACTAGTTTCTTTGAAATGCTGAACACGTTCTGACAACAGATCCTAAACCCACAAAGAAAAGAAAGGTCCATAGTTCGGTTGTTGGAGGAAAAGCAATAATGGAGGGCAATATCTTGGCCAAAATAGTGGCACATAAAGAAAGCCAAAAGATTAAATCCACAATAGTGACCTGGTATAAGTCGTGAAATTCTACGACTATGGGAACTTCTGGTTTCTTGGTGCAGACCCGACAGATACAGAAGAATCACAGCGTGATGAGAGTGAACTTTGCTGCAAGTGCAAAAAGTGGCAGCTATAACTATATGAAGTTCGGCAATGTACATCGCTCATACTTATGAAAAGGGCACAATGCAAACACCTGGCATGTTCATATTGGACTCATTTGATCTATACACGTACGCCTGTCAAGTGTTTGAGAGGAAATGCAAAGTTTTGGTATCCCTGCGACGATGAGCCAGAAGAGTGATGTGCATTATAATTGTGTAAATCTTTTTTGAATTTGTGTAATACATCCAGTTGTTCAAGTTTTGACACTTTTTTCACCTTGAGTTAACTTTATCAATGTCATTTTGTGAGTGGGATTCCCCTCAGTGTGCATGTGACAAGCTTGTGCGAGGCTTATTGGACGTAAATAGCAAGCCAATGAGGCAAGAGAAAACATATGACTTCATTCTAAAGTGTCATGGCCAAACTCAGAACTTCAGAAGCAATCGATACAGACTCTCTCATCATAGACTTTCATAAATAACATTTGAATAAAAGGACATTGACTGTATCAACAGGTAGGTACCATATTATTACTGCTCTATTTATATTCGTTTGTATCTAATGCGCTCGTGTGTCTCATCTGAACGAAAACTGATGACGCCAGGATACTATTTCATCTTTAGACACTTTGAAATGTGTTTCCGATTTAACAGCACCGGGCCTGGCACAATAATATTTATTCAACTAAACTACACAAACTACTTCCTTGTTTAATAACAGTTTGATGCTGATGCAAGGCAAACAATATCTTGGCAAACTTTGCAGCATGAAATGTCTACATTGATAAGTATGAGAAACTCTCAACCCAAAATTCTGTAGTGGTAAGGAAAACAATTTAACATGTTTTAGATTATGGATGGCATAGGAAACGTAGCTAAAGGTCATATTGTTCTTCAGCTAGTCTTTTGAGATGTGGAGGGCACTGAGCGCCGTGTTTGGACACAGAGGATGCTCTGGATACAGGAGTCGTGTCAAATAATGGCATCTATTGTTGAACTAAATGTTTTTCGAAGATCGCACGCACAAAACCGCCCCTTTTTAGTGAACCTCGCATCTGATCAGCACACTGATTTGGCAAACTTCGTAGATACAGATCCTGCAGTAACAGTGCTGATTCCAAATAGTCCAAAGAAGCACAAAAACTGCAAGAAAACGCACAGCATCTGTATTTGTTGAGGAAACTGTACGTTGAACTTGCAGTAGCATGTTTGGAGTGAAAGGCAATTTGTAGTTAGAGGCTCATCCTTTGGTTCTTTTGATGCCCTTCAACATTGATGTTAAGAGAAAATTGGCCTTCAAGGGGTTAGTGAACCCAAACATCTGATGCAATATGCGAGTTATGTTCAAATACTGGGGAATCGAACTGTAAGCATGGGTGTGTCCAAAATATGCAGCATAGCGGCATATTGCTGAGATAGCTGCTACCCGCCGGACAGGCTACTTGGCTTTGTCTAATTGGGATTGTGAATTCAAACACCAGTTCCTTCTTCAACTGTGGTCGGCCTCCTCATTATTTAATGATCAGGTCACTGAGTCCCATGCCAAGGTCTCACAAAGTCAGTGGCTGTCTTCATATACCTGAGGGACATTCGGTTCAAGTTGTACATAGACGACTGTCTCCTGAACCATCCGGACCTGCTTCTCCGACTCTACCAGGTGCCTACAACTGGGATGGGTGGTCAATGAGGCGAAGTCGGAAATGATTCCATCCTACCGACTCCAGTTTATAGGTCAGACAGATCAGGACCTAACAGTGCCACAGTACAGATGGCTCAAGATACCGCACCATCTCTCACCTGCCCTTCGACAATCCAGCACACTTCACCAGTGGCAAATGTTGCTGGGGTGCTCACATCAACCCAGGATTTGACAAGCAGAGGTTGTCTGCACCTACGCCCAATACAGTGTCAGGACCCCTGCATAATCATCACTCCACCGTCTCGCCTACGGATGCATCTCAGTTGGTGGACAAGAGAGTTGAATGTCTTAGGAGGTGTCTCCTTTACAAAGTTGGCTCCAACGTTACAACTGTTCGTAGAAGCCTCTCTACAGGGTTGGGGTGCTCATTTACAGGACCAGACAGCTTCAGGGCTGTGGTCCAACGTACAGCACACATCACACATCAACAACCTTGAGTTGGAGGCGCTCATCCAAGCAATGTCATGTTGGCAGGAGTGTCTCTGAAATACCTAACTCGCCATCTCCACTGACATACATTAAATCTTCAGTGCTAACTCTTTTACCCTTGTGTACCAGACCATGTAATCTTATAGTTGCTGCTGTGCTGTGATGCCAAACAATCCTTAAATGGTATTATTCGCCCAATCTGCAAAGGTGAAGGAAGTACAGATTACCCTGGAAATTTTCGGCCAATATGTTTTATAAGCTGCCCAGCAAAATTGTTAACCACAGTTTTTATTAGGAACTGAAGTAAACAGTTTAAATGATTATGTTGAAAGTAATAATTTTCTGTCCAAATCACAAGTGGGTTTTAGGCATGGCTATTCCACAAGTGATTATGATTTTTGCAATTATTGATTTACTAAAAAATAGAAAGCAAAAACAGTATTATGGTTTCATAAAATAACAACACAACATTCAGGCAATCAATGTGTTTAGAGAATGTTGGAGTGAAGGTTTTATGCTAACATCATGAATCTTTATTAAACAAACAATGTAAAAATGCTGTTTCCCCAATTTATGTTGCACACAAATTTCCAGCCACATTGTGATAACATTGTGTGTTTGCTGAGTTGTGATTCCCTTCGATCCCAGCAACTTATTCATTCCTCACCTTGGTTCTGGGGATATTGGCGGTTGTGATTCCCTTCTATCCCAGCAGCTTATTCTTACCGACACTTGGTTCTGAGGATATTAGGACCTTGATTCTGGGGATATCGGCGGTTGTGATTCCATTCTATCCCTGCAGCTTATTCTTACCACACCTTGGTTCTAGGGATATTGGGTTGTGATTCCCTTCTATCCCTGCAGCTTACCTACCACACCTTGGTTCTGGGGATATCGGCGGCTGTGATTCTCTTCTATCCCTGCAGCTTATTCTTACCACACCTTGGTTCTAGGGATATCAGGGGTTGTGATTCCCTTCTATCCCAGCAGCTTACCTACCACACCTTGGTTCCGTGGATATCGGCAGTTGTGATTCCCTTCTATCCAAGCAACTTATTCTCACCACTCCTTTGTTCTGGGGATATCAGGGATTAACCTCTAGCCTGCAGAATTGTTTTCACACTTATTACCCCTGCCTCCAGGATTAATTTTAGCATAAGGCACTCTAAAGAGAATCTGTCATTTCAATGGTCGGTGCTTCATTAAACAATGGACACAGGAACCAATGTTTTGCACATTAATTCCTGATAGAAAATTGTACATTATCCTATAAAAATATCCTGACATTTTCAAACATACAGAGGTTATAGTCCAGTGGATTATGGCATATTATAAAAAAATCGTGCACTTTGTGGTAAAAGCATGAAATTTGGCGTTAATATACATCATACCAATACGTTTAAATTTAGATATAGTGCCATCCTTAACTTGACCTTTGGTGACCTTGGTGGCCATCTTGAAAAATGGCCGACAATCTGACAAATATCTGTTGATATCTTGGTAACTAAGATAGCTGGAGCCATTATATTGGAGTGTAAATAAATGTGTTTTATCTCCAAGAAAGTGGAAAACCTCGTTGAGTGTATGAACCCTTGATAATTGGAAATATTCCTGATAATATGGCATCAACGTGTATGGCGGACGACTCTCCTATCGGTCACTGTAGAAGTATAACCCATCCAAGATAAGCATATTGGAAGTGTTCGTTAAATTGTCTCTGCTGTTGTCTGGGCACGCACAGTAAGGGTTAAAAATACCGAATACTCGTATCTCAAGACGAATAAGTTTTCCATTGCAATTTATTGGTTACATGTACATGTACTAGCAACATCCATCACATTTGCACAGTGCAGTACAGCTTAATGCTGCTTTCACGCACTTGCAGTTTGCCCGACAACCTTTTGTGCAGCCACATCGCAGTAGTTCTCTGCACACTTTGCTGGCCTGTGGGAGGCTGCTCCACATGACTTCCCATGTTCCTCCATCAGTTCTTGTCCAACCCCATCCTGCTGGTCGTGGTATGTCAACCACTGGTCTAAGAGCCTGGCTCCAACAATGCCCAGCCTGGTAAGCTGCTCTTCTCACATGCTGTAGAAGGGTAGATTGTGTTGGTTAAATGTTGTTCACATCTCTTCCTTTGTGTGCAAAGAGATCCACTCTTGCCTCGTTCACATGACTCTTCAAGCTGGCTTTGTCATATAGTAGAACAAAAAATCTCTCTACAGTGTCCATAGACTTAAAAAAAAGTTATCGACATCAGTCAATTGTGGTTGGTTCATTAGTGCAGCAAACTCTGCAGTGACCTCAGGGTACATGTTCCAGGTATCCCACGCTGTTTTCTTTCCCCTTCCAGCAATGCAGGAGACAGTGTCGCATCTAGTCAAGGTATGGAACATGGGAAGTGCGAGACTCTTGCTTGGTCCAATTTCTAAAACGATGTCATGTGCAGGAATCAGCCGGAAGTGTTTGCCTGTGCCAAAGGCCACCCACAAAGCCGTTAGTAGCATTCGTAGCTGTGCAAACACATATACAGCAATCACAACAACATTACTGTCCACTGTACGGATGAGAATCTTGTACTGTTTAGCTGCATCAGCGACATGGACCATAATTCGGCTGTCTGCTTCCTCATGTGTGCAAGGTGCTAGTCCTTTTGTTGTTCAGACAACATCCTCATGCAGTGTGCTAATGACTTGCTTGTCGGTGTGGATAGTGATGGCTTCTGTGCTGAGAAACACAAATAGTTCTTTCTTATTGTCAGAAAGTTTCAAGAAGTCTCCCCAGTTTTTTGGGATTGGATTGTTAGACTGTACTCGACGGCGCACGTACTCCTTTACCTCTCTTGTCTCTTGTTTGTACCTTCAAAGAGTCTGACCTGTATTCATCCCACACAATATCTGTTCGTTGGCACTTGTGAAGCTGTGACATCAAGTATGGTAGAAAGACATCCTGAGAATACTCTTTGAAAGTCTTTGTTGAACCTGGCTTCAACATGTGAACTATTGCTGGCCCATCTATCACTACAACCTCTGTAGCTGTATTTTTCTCATCTTGCTCCAGCAAAACATCCTCCAGGCATTGAACTATGTCAGATTTAGTACCAAGCCTGAGTTTGCCCCTGTCTGAAAGTGATGGTGGGCATACCTGATTCTCATGAGAAAAGAAATCATGAAGATTCCCATCATGCACTTGACAAGCGACATAAAGTCTTGAAAAGAGATTTCTGTCACATTTCAGCGCTGAAACAAATTCCTGAGCTTTAGTTTTCTGTCGTTTCACTGGTGTACTAAAGAGACGAAGTTTGTTCTTTTTTATTGGGTCGTCTTTAGGTTTTGACCGGTTTATAGGTTCTACAAGCCGCTCTTTCACAAATGTGTTGTATTGTTCACATCCAAGCTTTTCAAGCCTATACAAGTAGTCATTAACAGATTTATCAGCAATGTCCTGTGTATCAAGTACAAGAAGGTCGCAACTAGTTTCAAGGAATGGATTACCATACTCTTCAATAACATATTTCAGTGAAGTGACATCTCCAATGAAAGCCTTTTGCACACCTGGACGTTGTTCATGATGGGGCATGTCAGGTTTCTTCTGTGCATCATCCAATGACACTTCAAAGTTATTGATGAGATGTGCCATCTCGGGTCCACTGACCATCCATCTCTGGAGAGCAGCTGATTCTCAGTCAGCCCAACAGCTCCACCATCATCTTTTACCACAGCATTATGTTGCTCATGTGCTTGATCAATAGCAATTCTTGAGTAAGCATGAGGTGTCTTGTTCACTGTGAACTGTCCATTCAAGAACTTAGCATGGACATTGGGGTGCAGCTTTGACAAGGTCACCATGTCTCGGGGGTGGACTGATATCCATCGTGCATAGTGGTAGTGGTCAAGAGAGAAAAACCAAGGAACCAGCTTTGTCAGGGAATCGACATACAGATGGAAGTTGCCAGTACGAATAGATCGCACAAACACAAGCATGGTGAGTTGTAGTTCAAGGACCATGAACCAAAACTTGAAGGTCGGATGACACTCCTGTTGAGCAATACACCATTCTTCAAGACACTTCGTCTCAATGTTGGGTTCAACAGATTCCATATACGCCTGATATGCCTGTTGCAGGGATAAATACATGGCACAAGCTGTCACCTGGTGCACCCTTCTTGTGCGTGTGATGTGAGCTGCCTTCAAGAATGAATCTACTGTGCCAGCTGTGGCAATCTCTGCCCGAACCAGTATTCCTACCCATCCACTGCGTAGATCCACTGAGAAGATTTCCTAAAGCCCTTAGTGCAGTCAACCAACGAATGCCTCATCATTGCTACTGTCACGGCGTCTTCCTGGAACAGTGGCAGTAAGAAGGACTTTGTAGCTGGTGTATCAGTTTGATTCTCTTGACTTGCATGGAAAGCTGCCCATGATAAGTTAGTGGAATCCATTCCTTTTTGTACTGTATTACTAACGTGTTCAAGCCACGTGTACTCTAACTGTATAGCTGGAGACATTAGATCACAAGCAGACTGCACTGGTCCAACAGTCTCGGGAACAGAGCAAGAGAACTTCACATCGGACAAAGGTTGAACTTGGGTGTAAGAAGCTGGCAATCTGGGTAGCCTCTTCCTTGACTGACTGGTGGTTACATAATCGTTGCCACTGGTTTTTTCAAGGCTGCTTACAGGGTCAAGCACCATCTGGTCAGCGTTGTCAAAGTGCTGGAATACTGAGATCCATGTCCCATTGAATGAACTCTTCGCAGTGATAGCACTTGTTTGATGATTGATGTTATCCACAGCAGATGTTGTAAACACACCAATTTTCAAGTCTGGTGGACAAACTGTGTTCAATTGTTCATAACATTTACAAGTCTTGGTGCCAATATCAGTTGAAATCTCAAGAACTCGGTCATAGGACACTGACGGTCCTAGGTCAAAGAGTTTTTCAACCAGTTCACGCTTGCGTGACTTGTTGTGAAGGAGGATCCCAAGATACACGGGCAAAGGAGGCTCCCGAGACTTGTGGCGTATTGGTTGCATTTCCTTTGGATTGTGTCTTGGATCGTTAAACAGTAGTAACTGACACATGCTGAGTAGTGCTTGATTCTGTGGTACAACCGACTGTTCCGTAATACTCGCTCCATACAGAACCATGGCCACAAGAGTGAGTAAAGCAGAAGGAACCGCTTCAACTTAACAGTCTTCAGGAAAATTTGCCATCAAACGATGTTGATGCATTGAACAGTTCTTTCCGCACGATTCCTGCTGCCTGAGAAAGTACAAATGCATTGTCATCGACATCAATGTCAATGGCCTTCCGCAAAGCTGTACCAACATCATCGTTGGATACAAGGAGAATGTCTCTTCCCTCTTTGAAGGCCTGCAACTCAGGAAAATTAGCAAGAATGCGATGTTTCAGCCTTGTAGAGTGTATTGATGGAATTTCCTCACCAAGTTGTGAAAGTCTGTCACTGTATAGCTGAACTAACTTGGAGAGTTTAAATACAGGAGATGTGTTCAGTGATTCTCTGTCAGTAAGTGCATCTTCAACAAATGCCACAATTTCTGCAAATACTCTGGCATAAATGGCCTCTGTCTTTTTACCCTCACAGTTCTCCTTTTGTTCTGATGTTTTAAGTTTGGCTGCTTTATTATACAGGCCGATCAAACACTTAGAGTGGTACTTTGCCTCACTAGCAACAAGGTCTCCAGACGATACCTTTGCTAAGATACGATCATCAAGCAGCCTTGTTGCACATCTTCAAACTCTCTCACTGATCATTTTGGTCATTGCTTCATGCAGTGAATCAGATGTATTAGACGGTTCCTCACAGAATAAACACACATTATCCATGGTTATGTTCTGTTGCCGTTGGTACCGCTCACCACGTGCTTTCTTAATTACCACTAACATCAGTGCATGGGGGTGATGTACTGCACCTCTTCTGAGCTCGTTTTAATTTGGACTTGCTGTATGAAAGCTTGCAGTTATTGTGAAATTTAGCTGAATGTCGCATCAATGTATTTTTTACACCATCCCCTTCATTTAGCCTTGAGATTTCAAGAGTTTGGGGGAGAGATCCAGCATTATCAAATGCTATCAGATCATCTGCAAGATTGATGTAACCTGCACCAACGTCACTGCATTTAGAATTACATGGGCAAGAAAGCTTCTCAGTTTTGTCTTCTTGACAAATAACACACTTTAACCCGTCGGTTCCTATAACAACAGGAACAGGCTTTGTCATAGGCCTCATCAACTTTACTTGAGAGGACATATTTGGATACGTCATCCAAACATTTAGCATTTATACCATCTCTAAATCATTATGTGTCAATATGTGCAGTCTAAATGACTGTAGCTTGCATGTATGTTTTCTGTGGACTCTTGGGGACCTAATAGGTGTGTTCAGACATCATAGCTGAACGATTTAGCTGTTATCAGTCCACAAATATGTTGTGTTTGTCTCTGCAACATGTGAAATGGACGCCATTTTGTAAAATGGCCACCAAGGTCACCAGAGGTCACATATGAGATGGCACGTACTATATCTAAATTTTATTATACTGAGGTGGTTAACATGTGTGCTAAATTTCATGCTTTTACCACAATGTGCAAGATTTTGTCACTATCTGCTGTACCATTAAGACAAAAGCGAACATAAAATTTCTAAATTTTCTTGATATTACCTGAACTATGTTATTGGAGATGGTTTGCGTTTCATGCTAGGAACCTTTTGATATCGTTAAATATGTGCAAACTGATTTCAGTAATCATATCTCCAATCTCTTAATTTTAATGAGTAAATTCGATTTTTTAACAGTGCGATTGTAAATTATCTCTTTCAACACCTCAGGCCGGTTTTCCGGCCAAGAAGCATCGAGTCCCCAGACACTGTAGGCCGGTTAACCGGCCAAGCTGTAGTCACGTCAAAATAGTATATATTTTTATGGACCTACCTGTAATATCTTTCATTTATTAAATCTATCACATTTCCCAATGTCTAAAATACGTCTTCCATTTCAATTTATCATTTTTTATCGATAAATTGAAAAATTATTCACTATTTCCCATGATGTTATTGAAAATAAAATTCTCGGACACACATTTCGACAACGGGTCCACATCGAACATGTCAAAGAGCATAATAAAGACGTTTTAAACAAATCTTTAAATATATTATACAAAGTAATAAATAAAATCAACAAAAATATATCTAAAAATAATCAAACTTACATCTAAGTTATTATTTCCATCTTTTCGTGCGATCGCGTGTAATGTAAGTCAAATGACATCTCGGCTTTCGTCGCCTTGAATTCTCGGCTCGGACACGATGTTTAATGCAAAAATATATGCATGAAAAATCTTTGTCACAGCTCGTAACCTAGCACGATACATTCACGGAGTTCAATATTTTTAATATATATCGTGATTTCCTGCTTAAAACGTTCAGAATAACACGATTAAACAAAAATCTGTTGCCAACTTCTGAAATTTATCAAACACGAGCTTGGTATCACAGCTGTAATTTGATTGGCTGCCTTAGGTCACGTGCTCAAAATTGACCAATCACAAAACTTGTAGCAGATTTCAGCAAGAAAGCGTCATTAGAAACCAATTTTAATCCAATGAAATCGCTTGTTATAACTACGGAAAAAAAACAGGCGATGTTACGAGCGTGTAGATGAAGGAATAAGCTTTCCAGCGATGTGTCATATGCCATTCTTCGACGAACGTGTTATTCATACGAAGCCTCGAAAACGGGGGTATTTCTTCATGTTACTGAGCGGACAGCCGCTGTTATCGGGAAATTGGGGATGACAGAAACTATTTATAATTCTTTTTAAAATGATTTTCCAATTACGTAAACAATGAAAATAAAAGAGAAATAGGTAAGTGGAATTTATGAAATCTAATATTTGCCGAAAATCATCAAGTTTTCGCTTCCTTGGTCCTTAATCTGGATGTTAACAACGTGTTAGCTTACATTTTTTATTTACAACGAACTTAATTAAGTTGTAAATGCATTATTTTAAAAAATGTGAAAAACATAACTTTCATATTTATAAACCATAGGATCAGACCTTTCAAATGGTGTATAACATGTAGTAGCAAATATATTTTACAAGCCGATATTTTCTTTGATAAATGTTGGCTTTACTATCACACAAGAGTCTCTGGGAACTCGGTGTCCCAGCAGTAAACACTTCTGGTTGACTGGTGTTGAAAGATTATTAAACATTTCAGTAAATTTATTATCCAAATGTTAAACAGGAAAAAAACCTAAATTTTCGAGGTCATCATGTCAGTTGCTGAAATACGAACATTCTGGTTAATCTTACGTGTCATGTTATAAAACTGGCAGGAAACAATTAATGACTCATAAATATTCACCAATCCTTATTTCAAGTGTTTTGGTTGAATATTTATGATATATAAAAGAACAATTCCTGTGCTAGCAGACGTACAATAACTAAACATGGCACGCTTCGCTCGACCTCAGCATAACTTATTGCTATTTTAATATCAACAAAGTTTACCTTGCCTCCATAAACATGCCTTGGCGAAAATTGACAGTCTTTTCAATCGATGAATGTTTCCTCTGTCATTTTCCGTTTAATATGACGAGAGAGAAACAAATATAAAGATCATGAATTCTGACAGCAATATTTTGGTAAGTGCAAAGGTCACTGGATGTGATATCACAGACAGGGGTAGTCTGATGATAATCTTTCGTAAGAAACAATTACAGTAAATTTTGAAATATATCACCTGTCACATACAGAAAAAATACAATGAAATAAGTTGTAATTAGTCTGGCAGGACTTTCAAGGTTTGTTGCAGTATGCTCAGGTGTGTGACAGTGTCGCTCATGCATGTCTCTAAAAACATGAACCAACGGCTTGCCCTCATATCGCCTACACCCCATATGGCCTACAATAATTATAATGGTCAGTTGTACCACCCCTATCATATCAATGGGTATTACACAACTGGCTATACATGCTTTGATTGATGACTTACTCATCTTCTTCTTTGATCACCTTAGCTGTTTATTTTGTGTTAGCAAGACCTGCTCATCTCATCTTATTCTTTTTCGGAATGTTGTATATAAACCTCTGCAAGTTTCACACTAAGCAGATGAAAAATGAAAAAGCAGACTCACTGGCGAAGCTAGCTCTAGACAAAGTGGATACACAGCCTATTCCCTTTAGTAAACTAGAGATAAAAAGCAAAATCAAAGCCTCCATAGCAGAAAGATGGCAAGCCCAATGGGACGCAAGTAAGATCGGCAGATGGCTATACAAAATTCAACCCAAGGTCCAACAAAAGCCAAACTCATACTCAAATGAAAGGAAAATTGAAATTGCTATCTCACGCCTCAGACTCGGTCACAAAAAGCACTATGACAAGGTTCGTTCATCTTGCAATCAGGCTGGAACCATTGCTCACATGTTACTGGAATGTCAAGACCATGCCCCAGCCCGGGCTAGGTTAAAACAAGAATTGCAGTTAGATCCGCTATCTGTCATAGATCTCCTAAAGCCTAGAGATGCAATAGCGAAGGCCAGACTAACTCTATTTCTGAGAGATGGACAGCTACTCGAAACGTATATAAACAGAGCAGCCAAGGATAAAAATGGAAATCATATCAATACAAAGACAGAAATTCTAAGAAAATCAAAACTGGCAATATATATGTGTACCCTACTCACACACAGGAGTCCCAAAGAGGGACAGGTCACCCGAAATTGCTTAGGAGAAGGCGACCTCTTAAACACTTAACAACAACACACTCAGCGTCAAAATGGCAAATCTTCAGAGAGCTGAGTTTGTTACTATACAGAGAGGCGCTCAACAAGTGCTTCATGCTGGATACCGATACAGACTGAATGTCAAGCGTCAACTTGCAGTTCACTGGAAGTGTGTCATTCCTGGCTGCAATGGAAGATGTAGCAATATTGGCAACCACATCGCATCCACTACTCTGCACACTCATCCTCCTGTTGAGAATGCAGATCACATCAGAATGATAGCCAGAATGAAGGAACTTGTCAAGACTGACATCACTCCTGTGCAGCAGATCTACAATGCTGAACTCGACCAAGCTGACGAAGACACAGCAGTCACCATGCCATCCTTTGCCAGTGTACAAGCCGCCTTGTACAGACATAGAGCCAAGTCGGTTCCGCCAGTACCTGAATCCAGAGCCAATATCAGCCTGGAAGATCCATGGAGCAAGACAGAAGATGGCAGAGACTTCCTGTGCGTAGATGACTGACTACTGATGTTTGCAATCACTGTGATGTTGGAAATACTGAGTGAAGCTGACATCATGTTTATGGATGGTACTTTCTTTCTTTGCCCTAGCTTGTGGTTGCAGGTGTACATTATTTATTGTCTGGTGGATGGCAAAATGTATCCTGTGGCATTTTCACTGCTCCCAAACAAGACCAAGCAGACTTATGTTAGATTATTTAGATTGTTGAAAGACATTGTTGGTGCAAGGACTGGTGTAGAACTCTCCCCAGATGTGATCCAGATAGACTTTGAATCGTCTGTCATCAGTGCTGTCAGTGAGATCCTCCCTGGCAGCTCAGTTCGGGGGTGTATTTTCCAATATGCCCAAGCTTTGTGGGGTCAAGTTGCTGACAGAGGTCTTTTGCGAGAGTACATGAACAATCCTGCAGTACAGAGCCACGTCCGACGAGCTACAACTTTGCCACTGGATCAAGTCCAAGATGCTTGGATTGAAGTTAATGGAGCAGAGTCCAGATGGTGAACAGATTTCCACCTTCAATGACTACGTAACAAGTACCTGGGTAGAAGACGACGCCAGATTTCCCTGTAATACCTGGAACCAGCACGAGAACACTGGACCTCGCTCCAACAACCACCTGGAGGGGTTTCACAATGGACTAAAGAAGAGAATGCCCCAGTCACATCCCCACATATACCAGTTCATAAAAGAAATCAAGAAGATTGAGACAGCTGATAAACGTTCTAGATGGCAGACAGGTCTTGTTGGTGCTGTTAATTGCCTTGCATGTATTGACAGAGACAGAGATGCCCGACTTGAGAGACTGAAGCTACACCTCGCAACTGGCGAAAAACTGTGATGCAGTTTCTAGATGTAGTTGGACACTTGGTGAAATTACAGTAATTGTTATGTGACTGATGAATTACCGGTAGTATGAATTAAGGGCATATGCAAAATGGGTTGTAGGCGATATGAGGTCAGGCCTTGTGAACTGTGGTCAACAGGTTTTTCGTCTACCAGTCAATGTGATGTAAAAAAAATTCAAAATAAATGCAGATCATCACCAGCCTTGGATCGAACATGATCCGTGATAAGTTTCTGAACATCCAGTCCGTATAGGTCCATATCATGTTCCATATGTCACAGTCTTCTGGGTGGAGGGAAAAGAAAAGTCTGTGTATACATGATTACTGTTGTCAGATGTATTTTATCCTGTCAGCCACACCCCAAGACTTTATGTCACCTCATGTGGTTTATTTTGCGCATACATGTACTGGTTACAGGCCGGCAAAGCCACATTTCGAAAATAGATAGCCCAAATTGATGTGGCTCTCGCGGCAATGGTTATGGTTGCGTGATTGTATAATGTGGCTCTCGCGGCTATGCTGTCAAAACATGCTTTGTGATTCTAACAGGTTACCGTATATAACAAAACAAGTCTTGTTTTCTCATTTTTTATTCAACAAGGATAACAGTAACATATTCATCAAAACTTTACATTGATGAAAATTGGCCAAATTGGTGTCACATATACACAGAGGGATCCTCAGATCCGATCTCAAAACACACAGGTTTCGGAGTCCACATCGCACAACCAACCAAAAACACACAATCTTACCGACTCCCAAACAACCAATCCATATTCACGGCCGAACTAATGGGCATGGCCTCAGCACTACACAATCAGCAATCTAAAAAACACCAAAAAATCCTCATCCTAACCGACTCCCTCAGTGGACTACAAGCCCTCAAAAATAAAAACACTAAAAACCACCCCAAACTAATAAATCAAATACTCAATAGCTCAAACAACTTAACTAAGGCAGGTAAACAAATAGAGTTCATTTGGATCCCCGCCCACGTAGGAATCTTTGGAAATGAAAAGGCAGATAAAGCAGCAAAATTATCCCTTAAACTCCCAGAAATAAGCTTAAACTTACCCAGCTCAAAATCAGAAATCAAAAGTGTCACTAAACAAAATATCAACAAAAAATGGCAAAATATATACCAAAACTCAAATAGCCAAATCAGGAAAGTACTCAAAAAAAAACCTAAATAAACCAAAAATACTACACCTATCCATAAAAATCGACAGAATAATTACTAAACTACAAACAGGCCACACCAAACTAAATAATCACCGTAAAATAGCTAATCAACACACAACAGGAAACTGCCCGCATTGCAAACAACAAGAAACACTAGAACACGTACTCATTCACTGCACACACTACCAAACACACCGAACAACACTACAGACCACCCTAAATCTTAAAACGGGACTTACACTAGAATCAATCCTAAATCCACAAAATAAATTAGAAAAATTCAAAGTCTTAGGCATATACCTAATTAAAACAGGACTAATTAGTCGCATTTAAACCCCAAATAAAATATTAAAACCAAAACTACCTTATCTAACAACCACCCAACACACACAGCTCCCTTAGTTCGCCCCCCACCCACCCTTTGCATTCTTTCCAAATTTCAAAATTACTATATAAGCAAGCCCTAAAGCCCCCCTCCTGGGTTGCACAAACTCACTTTCCCCTTTTTGGAAACACATTAAATGGCCAGGCCGGGCCCGTGTGCGACATACGCTTGCAGTCGGAAAGCGCACGTTAAATCTCCAATATAAGTAAGTAAGTAAGTAACACCACGCTTAGTAATTTAAATGTGGGACACTCATTTAAAGGTATCTCTAAAGAACACCACGCTTAGTAATTTAAATGTGGGACACTCATTTAAAGGTATCGGTAATCGGATTAATTAATTACCCGCTAGAATAGGTGAAATGCACTCAGCTGAAAATGTGGCTCTACCGGCAATAGCCATTTCTGAAATGTGGCTCTCCCGGCTAGACACCCATGTACTGCTGCAAACCTGTTTTTCCCTTGTATGCAATCAAAGTATCACCCTCACACCAGTTGGTGTGTCACACATTTCTCAGTTGGTGTGTATAGGTGTGTATAAAAATGCCCAAGGCATCATGAAAGAAGAATTGCAAAATAAAAGTTGTATTTGCAATTAAAAATACCCTATTTGTCACTCCTTGAATACTCTCTTTGGTTAAGTGCTTGAAATGTACAGTGTCATAAATCATTTTTTTCAAATTTTTCTTTGACAGACCAACATAAAAAAATCTGACAAATTAGATAGAATAATAACTTTAAAAGCCCTCATTTCTGAGGTGTCCATATTTTTCAGATTTTTTTTTCTACTTATAGGACAAAACATAAGCCGTCTATGTTTGGCTATGTAAACAAATAACTCCTTTCAAAATGTGAAAAGGAATATATTCTACTGACTAGAATTATTTTTTTACACCGACATTTCACGAAGTCCAGTTGAAATGTGATTTTTGTACCTTAAATTTCTTGTGAGTTTGTACCCAAACCGGTATGTGATTTTGTACCCTGAACATTAAACATTACTTGTAGTGAGTTAATTTATTATCACTTTCCTATCAAAACAATGTAATTAACTTAGGCTTTACCAATTTAACTGTCCTCTTCTTCAGTGACAAGATGTCACTTTCCTATCAAAACCAAACAATCAATTTGAGTTTGACAATGTGGACTGACTTTATTCATGTACAGTTAGTCATGAATATTATGAACTTGATGAAATGTCTTATAACGTTCTGCTCATTGTCTGCAATAAACATGAAAAAATAAATATTATCATATAGAATTAGTTCCGTTTTCTTGGGAACAAAATCACCAAGTATTTTGGGGACAATTTTGTTTTGGGTACAAAAACACATAGACCCTACTACATTCATCCGGTTGCCCTGCACCTAGTTTCATCTGTTCTGAAGACTGGGGAGGGGGTGAATGTTTTTGAAAACATCCTTAATATTGTCATGGTGACTGATTTACGACACCCATTGTCTGAAGAACATTTGATTGCAAAGGCTCATTACCCTGGAGCCATGACATCTATATGCCTTGAAACATTTAATTGCTGTTATTTATAAGATGCTAATCCTAATTGTTAATCCCCAGTTTTGTGTACATCTGCCATCCTGAACAGGATGTGCAAGTATGTCACTGATGATTTACTGCCATCCTGAACAGGATGTGCAACAGGATGTGCAAGTATGTCACTGATGATTTACTGTTTACATTTATATTTATTACTTACTAAATGTCAGGTGACCTTGGCTATATAAGCCTTGGACCAGAAGGGGAGAGAAAGAGAAAAAGGAGAAAAGAAGGAGGAGAAAAGAAAGGTCTTACCCTTAGCCTAGCTAGGGTTAGGCTGGGTGCTCAGGGCCACCTAGACAACAACCACTACCACCATGTGCTGACCTGGCACATAGTGTCTTCTGTATGTATGTATATATCTACATGTATAGAGTAAAACTGTATATACTGCAAGCCATCGTCTCCAAGTTGTCACTACCTACAGGAACCATACGTCGGCCCCTTGCATATACGAGTATGCAAATTATTCATTAATCAACGCCGGACCGACACGCGTTGTTAATTTGGTGAAGCTATCGGGACTTCTTAGTCTGTCCTTTCCTGTACCTCTTTGCAGCATGGCATATGGTTCACAATACTGTAGGAAGTGACAGTCTCTTATTGAAAGGATATACTACCTTCCTGGAGGCCAATCACCAAGAACAAAGAAAAGGCCTTTAACAAGATTGAAGAAAGAAAAAGAACCTCTCCGATCAAGAACAAGTTCTCCGATCCCAAACCTTCCCTGCTCGAATATCTTAGCAACACTGCTAAGACTTCCCCTTCAAGATGTCGTTCCTGCACATGACCTAAGAAAAGAAGTATACACGCCTATCCCACAGAGACCCGTCCACAGCCATCTTCATGCAGACCCTGCACAATACAGAAACCGCCTCACGGGCACCTACAAGATGGACACTGTGTACAAGATATCTCATTGGGACTTACTAATTTGTGTTTACTTACATGGACTCAATCAAGGATATATATTGTGTGACTGTTGAATAGTGCAACCAGGTATGTTTAATCAAAGCCAGTATATTAATGCCAAAATGTGTCTTTCTAAAATTCAGTTTTGTATGTGTGCAATATACTCCAAATTACATCTAAAAGGAGAAAAGAAGGAGGAGAAAAGAAAGGTCTTACCCTTAGCCTAGCTAGGGTTAGGCTGGCCTGGCATTTTAATATAGGTAAGGACCAAGCCAAACATCCTGCCTGCATGAAGTGCTGCCGCATGTTTTCGCGGTGGATCCTCATAAATTATGCTGAGATTGTTGAGGAGTCAAACAGTGTTTACAGTGGTCGGAATGCTCTCATTTGTCACAAGAGACATTTACAGATTATCTTAAAAAATGCCAGAAGAGAGGGATTGATCGCTGATGTAAATCCAAGATACTGAACATGGACACTCTGCGTCCAAGAAACCTAAGCTTGCGACCAGGACTAGCCGTCATCCAACTGTGAAATTTGTAGTAAAGCAACCACTGTGAGCCACGATTACTTCCCTGTCAGTGGATACCGACAGTTTCCTGCATGACAAAGTTCCTGCTGGTTCTTCACAGTCTAACAGCTATCCACCCACTACAACGAACGCCAGTCAACAAATTTGTCAGACAAATGTATGGTGCTGGCAGTAAATTTTTACCAGTCTACCGAGATATGTATATCTTCTCAGACCTGATCTACAGGAAGTCATGTATCGACTTCGGAAAGTACTGCACGACCAGTCGATTCTACATCGACCAGCCATACCTCTACTCTTCTCTATTGACCAAGCCATTCCGGAATTATCTACTGCGACTACCATCAACTCTAGCAGAAACCAGGCATCGACATTGCCTACCCAACAGAGAAAGAGCAGTCTTGACCCAAGGATATTCAGAATATTTGCCATTCAGAATTGACTTCAAAGGGTTGACATTGTACCACGAATGACCCTCCGAGGGTTGACATTCCTAAGGTCGACATTCGGTGGGTCAACATTCAGAGTTGACTTCGAAGGGTCGACATTGTACTGAGAAGTCGACATTGAACCACGATCGACCCTCCAAGGGTTGACATTCCGAAGGTCGACATTTGGTGGATCGGCTTTCAGAGTCGACTTCGAAGGATCGATATTCTACAGAGAAGTCGACATTGAACCACAATCAACCCTCCAGTGATCGACATTCCTCAGGTCGGCATTCCGCAGGTTGACATTCCTCAGATCAACAATTCAAGGGTTGACGTTCTTCGGATCAACAATCCAAGGAACGCAGTCGTAGATTTCGAGATTGATCAGATAAGGAATGACTTTCGACAGGTCGAATCTTTAAGGGTTGACATTCAGATCACTCTCCTCCAGGTCGATCGTCACTGGAACAAACTTCGACATCGAAACAGGGAGATAACTCCGATTCAGGGAATCACCTCTCTACAGATGATAGTATGCACATGAACTGAGGCGTTCTCATTCTACAGATCAACATCGTCACCTCGACCGATCACATTCATCATCATTCAAAATCTCAGCATTATTCCTAGCCACAATCATCTCGACACTTTGGTTACGAAAGATGTCGACTGATATCGACATTGATCTCCATTTCATCGATACCAATCTATGAGATACTATCCTTATCCAACAACTGATCGATACGGAGACTATTAAATTCGGCCCTACCCTGACTATCCGTCAACGAGAGATCAACATTGATATTAGGATCGACAGATGGAATGAGATCGACCCTCTTCACACTCATTTTCTGAGTCACCGATAGAGACTCACACGGGCCAGCAATATCCAGACAAGTCACTTCCTTCTTTACATCCAGTTTCGAACCCTGTTATTAGTATGGCTCCTCCAATATCACATCCCCTATTGACATCACAGGAACAGAGTGATTTATCTGAACAAATGAGATCTCTTCTTCAATCCCTTCGACAGTCTTACAAGGCACTGAACAGTCGAGGACAGATACAGCACTCGCTACCACAACGTCACCAGGAATAGAGATAAGGGATAGAGATAATAATACTTCTACTCCGTCGGATGCTACTCCTGAAAGTCTGACTTCACCTCCGTCATCTATGGGCATCTGGATCGCAGACACCCTCCATCTACCTCGTAGTACTTCAAAGGGCAACATCAACTCAGGTTTCGCGATGACATCTAACACTGCTTCTCCCATTACCTTACCACCACTGGCGATCATGTTGGACTTATATCAGGCATTCAGGGCCTTCCACAGACAAAAGGACAAGTTTTAGATGCCGAGATTCAATTTAGCTGATACAGGAACTCATGGGGTGACTAATCAATCAGCGACTCCAGAACTAGATGGAAACATCACATCTATTGCCCCAAAGCGCACATCGGTTACATCTCTTTTAGATGATAAGGAGTTAGCTCATCTGGATTTTACTATTAGGTGGACCCTACCATTACTATCCATTATTCTGTCAGGCATAGAAGCTATAGGCATGTCAGTTCATCACGCAAAGTCTTTGGACGAAGCTTATGTCAGAGGGACTGTCAACTTGATCCAGAGCAAGTTCCAGGATTTGATGGAGCTAATTACTGACCAGATGGAAACATTTACTGCCATGAGACGTCGGGGACTACTTTACTACTGTCCATGGGAAGAACAACACAAAGTTACATTCCGTCAGATGCCTTGGTTATCTCCCAGCTTTTTGACAACAGGATCCAGGGGGTTGCCAAGGAAGTTACTAAAGAAATGCATCTCCAGGTGTCAGTTGATCTCTTACAGAGACTCTGGAGACTCGCCTAAGCACGGATTGCGTCATAATTCTGATAGCCCCAGCGTGTCCCAACAGAGCGTGGTTTCAAAGACTGATTTCACTTCTCATAGAAGAGCCTCTTAAACTGCCAGAACATCACGATCTCCTCGGCCAACCCAAATCGGACACATTTTACGACAACCTGACAAATCTCCATCTTCACGCCTGGAAACTATCACGACAAAGATACAAGTTTCCAGGTTTTCAAAATCAGCGTAAGAAGCGGTTGCTAGCTCATGGAGACCAGCTTCCTCAGCTATCTATAACGTCAGATGGAGAAAGTTCTGCCAGTGGCGAATAGAAAGAGGTTTGCATAACAATTATAACAATACCTATAGTGGCTGATTTTCTTCTTCACCTGAGAAATGAGAAAGGGTTCAGACATGGTACAATTGAAGGTTATAGATCAGCATTAGCCTCAGTTCTACAACGTGATGGTTTATCCATAGGATCTCACACAGTATTAAATCGACTCATGAAATCGTTTTCACTGGAAGACATAAAAATCCCACGCATTTTCCCTAAATGGAATTTATCCATTGTTCTGTTTGCACTGATGGAAGCTCCATATGAATCAATGACAGAGGCTACACTTTTAACAGTTTCTAAAATGACTGCCTTCCTCTTAGCGTTAGCTACAGCTGCTACAGTGTCTGAGCCTCACGCAATTGATATCGCATCTATTACGCATTCACAAGACTGGAGCACAATATCTTTCAGATCACTACCAGAATTTTTATCGCCAAAAACCAGGCATCAGCGTTTGGGCCTCTAGGACATAGACAACACTCTATCCCATCCCTGAGTAAAACAGTGGATCATCCAGATAGACTATTATGCCCCATCAGAGCTCTGCGCTACTATATTTCAGCTACTCAGAACCACAGGAAGAAAAGAAAACGGCTCTTTATCTCTTGCAAGCCTTCGTCAGAAAAGGACATTACTAAGGCAACTGGCCGGATGGCTTAAGAAACACTATATCTGATAGTTATCGTCAAGCCCAGCTTTCGACACAAAAATGGGGAAGTTGCAAGGCTCATGAAATCCGTGCACTAGAAACAAGTCTGGCCTCATGGAATTCAGTTTCCATCGAACAAGTGGTATCAAGCTGTCAATGGAGATCCCACATAACGTTTACTCATTTACTCATTTACTCATTTCTACCTACGAGACGTACAACACGAACTAGAGGGACTATACTCCCTGGGGCCCTTGGTGGCGGCCCAGGCTATAGTCACTCAGTAGCCTATCCACCCCCTGTTCTGTTGTAGTTAGGGGTAGTGGGGGTGGGGGTGGGGGTGGGGGGTGGTACCGGTGGGAGTGTGAAGATGCCCAAAAGTACCTCAAATTAAGGTAAGTTAGCCTTTACAATATGTCAACTAGGTTGGACAGATCAATGGCTAACATCTGGGATCATAGATCATAAGATGATAGGGTTATTACACTGTTAGTTGCTCGGCGTAACATGTATAACTACCGGAGGTGTCGTCGTGGAAGACTTCAGAACCAGAATTACATAAAGGGTATGTTTTATCACCAATATATGTGAAGTCATAATGACCCAAATGATGTCACAGGAGATTGAACCAAAAGTGTCTTCATAGATGTTCTCAGAACCGGAAGTGACGTCAGAAAGGTCATCAAAACCGGAGAGAAACATAAAAAATGTGGTCATATTTCACCAAAACAGGTAACAATTATGAGATCATAAAACGGGAAGGACGCCACAAGTGCCAAGTCTTCTGCAGGTTTGCCAAGGGTGAAATCAGGAAGTCTGGCATTGGTTCATACCCCGTTGCGCCTGTGTTTTGCATTACTTCAATGCTGCCAATTATCCGGGAGTACTAGATGACAGATCCCACCTGTCCCTCTGGTAAATACTGGCTATGATGTAAAAGAGGTAGGATATTCGTAGGAATTATCAAACAATAGTTATCATTGTGTATAATTCTAAGAATAGTACCTCTAAACATCAGGAAATAGTCCCTCCCACCTCCCCAATATATCTTACATCTAGTCGATGAAGGTTATTGGAAAGAAGTGATGTTTTTCCACCTTGCGCATGCGCAGATCGATGCAGTTTACCTCAAAACTGGGGGATAATTGGCAGTGAAGAGGACGTCTATCAAAAAATCTAAAGATTTTATAGTGTGATTATTGCCAAAATGGGAATTTGTGTCTATGATGTAATAGAGGTAGTATTCTTAGAATTATACACAATGATAACTATTGTTTGATATATGTTTATCATGTCAATAATAAATGGTACTTCTTAGGGGTGAAATGATACAGCAAGGTCACGATACGATACATGTCGTGATACGCATATTCACGTCAAATCGAGTGGAAACTTCTGGAATTAAATACTTCAGTGCAGGTTGATGAATCTTCATGCATCATTGTACTACAAGTTCTTCCTCACTGTAAAAAAAACAAACAAAATATTCAAATAAGAATAGCTTTACTCTTGTTTGTCAGTGAAAGTCACGAAGTCAGTGAAAACAGAATATGTGAGTGACTTATATCAGTAATCTGGACTCCGAGAACCACAACTATTCAACAACCATCGACTTGAAGTTATATTTTTTTCAGTTCATTTCAAACTCTTGAATCAACAAACAGCATAACTACAACTTTCAACATAAACAAACTTCACTAATTTGAATGACGGGTTGAAAATGTCCTTTACATGTTGCAAGCTAAATCATAGCTTCATGGTTTTATTTCAGAAAAATATGTATGTCAACATAGTCTGACTTGAAGCTGTCACTTTGTCCCCTGCTGTGGAGAAAACCCCTTCAGGGGCACAGATGTTACAGGGATACACAAATACAACTTTGCCATGGTAGACAGCAGTGAAAATCTAGATTCATTCCTTAAGGGAAAAACACTGCTCTGACACATAACAGTTAACTTGTTCTCAATCTCATTAAAATCAGATCTTAGTTCTAAACGGTAGCGAGAACTAAGATCTGATTTTAATGAGATTGACTTGTTCTTCAACCCTTGTGAAAAGCGACTTTTCAGATTTCACAACTGAGGTTGTGAACACATCATGAAACAAATCTACATGGCTGTGCTGGCTGTTGAAGTAGAAGCTGTGGGCTCTGGTTCTGTTGATGTTCCTCCTTTGGTGGCAAATCTGTCACATCATCTGCAGGCAGATCACTGACATCAGGTAGCAGAGGTAGGATGAGCTCCTGCTCATCGTTACCCTCATCACAGACAGGCTCAAATTTTACTGCAGGCTGAAAGGTAAATCAAGAAATGGAGAGACCATAGATCATGAAATGATTCAAATGATGCAATAAAATACAATAAAGAATATTATCAAATGCAAATTCATCATGTTCATTGGTCATGCAGTTGTGACAATTGGCAGCAGCATTTTGATTCATGTTTTATGCTTCCTTGTTCCCTCCCCTGCATCACTAGATTCACCGCTATCCAACCATGCTGCTAGATGATGTTGCATAACGTGCAACTTCATGTTCGTAGCTTTGCTGTTATGTCGCAAGATTGTGGGGCAAAACATGCAAGCAGTGTGCTCATAGTCTACTTTTCTCTATTCATTAATATAATAGACATGAAGTGAAGAAGAATTTCAACACTTCACTTCTGAATTTCGCTGAAGAACATTCAATTTCACCGGCGGGATATTGTTTAGCATCAGTCGCCATGCTGACAGACTTAACGGAAGTACATACAACCTTATTGGCAACAAGCACGTTTATGATTGGCTGAGAGTTACTTTGTGATGAATCAGCATGCTTGTTACAGTTTCAAAATGAAAAGCTAGCTGTATTTTGGTAGTGTCTGACTTTGTGTATTTAACTCAACACTAATTACAATTTTCATTATATTTAACTGACAAACACACTGGGAAGTCATTAAACACGTTGAGTGAGTAATTTATTTTAGCAGTGTATCGCCTTCTCTCAATACAGACAAAAGCGTAATGTGTGCATCTTATTTAGGCATTTGGCAATATGCACCGCTATATTGTTTCACCCCTAGTATTTCATATCTGAGGTTATTTTATACAGACAATAGTTGTTACATCAAGTTTAAAAGAAGCACATACTAATCACAACATATGGATAATCTGTTGACATATAAACCCCCCCAGCTATGTGTTTTGTCCCTGTGAATGAATGCATTTAACCATTTATAGGCCAATTCATTGTCATCCACTTTTGTTAAGAAATGTGACTTTGACATGATAACGCAAGAAGTGTTTACTAAAGTCAGATAAATATTAGTACATATTATCTTTATGACAGCAAATTAAGGTACGTGTAAAGGTTTTTAGTTGCCTTCAGTGGATTTGTCTTTATTAAGACATGTTGGTATGGCATGTTTGTAAGAACATGCAACTGTGTTTCCATCTAGAAATAATCAAACCTGTGATTGGCTAAAAATTGCATAAGGTTTATTAATCTTGAAGTGCATATAACATTCTTATTTAGATACTAGCTTTTGAGTTGGAAGACATGTAATTTTCTGTTATAAGTCCAGAAATACTATATATAATTCTTCAATTATGTAATAGACATGTGTTTACCCCAAACCAGAAGTGAAGTCATTAAATCAGAAGTGCCTTTATCTTTCTTTGGATGGTATCTTGAGGCTTTGGACTTTCATTTTTATGGTTGTTTTGCATTGGATTTGTGTTTTCCCCAACCTGAAGTGATGTTTTTGAAACTGGAAATGCATATAACTGTCTTACTAATTTTGCCAGAAGTGATATCATTTTAATGAAAGTGCTTTTAACTTTCTTATTAAGGATGCCTGAGGCATGTAGAACTTTCTGGTTTATAATCATATTGCAGTGAATTTGGCATGTGTTTTTGAAACCTGAATTAAACTGAAAGTGATATCATTTAAGCAAAGATTTGTTGCAATGTGTGTGAAGTGATAAGCATATCAATTCTGTGTTTTCAGACAAACTTGTCAAGTGCTGCAGATACTCTTGACAGTATTGCAAATGGCTCTTTCCATGACACCAATAATGCAAAGGTAAGACCATCTTTACATGTACGGCTGTTTTTTGTTTGAGGATCTACTCTTTGCTCTTGGTCTAGCTGCCCATGATTGTCTTGGGGGGCCCTTAATGGAATTATGTGATCAAGGCTTGCTGACTTGAGATTGTATCCCAATTGCATAGATCAGTGCTCATGATGTCATTCAATGGATTGTCTGGTCCAGACTCAATTATTTACAGTGCATTAAGCAATAAACAAATAAACCAACAAATAGAAATCTCTGCATGGATTTGGTTCAGATTTGGTTCCAATGTGTTTAAGGTTTGTTTGCAGACCCCAGATGATTTGTGGTGACTTCTGAATATATTTTTAAGGACATTGGAAATGTTTGACTCAGTTGCTGTTTGTTAAAGCTCTCAATGCTAATGTCGAACTCATTCGACACTAGCTGTGCATCTGATGTTGAATCTATTCGACAGGTGAATAGCATAAGGACACCCCCAAACAAAACTCGAAATATCTTTTTACCAAGAAGGCTTTGCGTAACATTTAAATTACCGGTACGTATGACATGCATAAATGCTCAGGTTGACCAATATCAATACTTTCAGTTGGTTATTTACCTCAAAAAGAAATTTAAAAAGTTACGGCCAAACAATGCTCTGTGACATCATCGAGTGAGCATAAGCTCCTCCGAGGGATCTATCATCTCTACATGCAATGTCATTAATATGCCGAGTGATGTTGAGAGTTTTGAATATTTGTTTATTAAATATAGCCTGCGGCAGCGCATTTTTTATTTCATGTTTTTCGTAATTCAAGTGGCTAAACTGATGATAAATGGGAACTTATATGCATATATTATTTTTTCGATTCATTAATTTTCATTAGTATGCACAGGAATGCAGTTTATTAGGTAATCAGAGCTCCAAAAAAGCTGCGTATCTGCGTGAAATACGCATCAGAAATGCAGAAATGCGCAGTAAAATATAATCCAAGCGTATCAAATACGCAACGAACATTACAGATATGCTACAAAAATAAAACTTGTGCGTATCATCAAAATATTGTGAAGTAACCACGATGACAGTTACATCATGATCATTTGCCATCACACTTTCTTGTGGAAGTATCGTGGTATTTTTTAGTCCTATAAAGATCTCGAACCCACACGACACCAGTTTGGAGGGACTAGATGAATAGTGTTTTTAAATATTTAACTTAAATACCCACATGTGTAAAAACTAGTGGGTAACAGAAATTTGAATACGCAGATAGAATTACTGATACCCAATGATTTTAAAATGCATTGTGCCAAGGATATAATAAAATGCTCTTGAAAAATTCAGTTGTTTTACGTTTGTTACTCCAGAATGTTTTTTTTATATACCTACCTAACTTTTTGGGAAAAATGTCCATTAAAAAAAATTATGAGACACATTTTTTTCTTTCTTTGATAAATTGGCCTACCTCACTTTTGAAATGAGTTTGAAGCCCGTAAACCAAGAAATAAAAAATGTGTCGCCTAATGAAATAAACAGAAAAAATGTAGGTCAATAAAGACAACAACATAATTTCAGAAGGCAATGAAGGTTCTTCAAAAATGAACCAATATGGAAATCTAACTGATACTCATTGTATCAGATAAAGAATCTTTATTGAAGTTTAGTGTCATCAATGTCAAAAAGTTCAAATTATTTTTTCAGAAATAATTTGAGCATTAGTGCTGATGGAAACATGCATTGGTGGCTGTCTGTGTTGACATTCAGAACTACATGTCTAAGTAAGCTTCAGAGCTGTGGCACTGTTGTTGTTGATTTTCTAAACATCCAAGGTGCTAATGTGGCTAATACAGTAGCTAGAAATGTTTCTGCAATTATCAATTATGTCTGTTGCCTGTCCATGGTCATTGTTTACTTAATATGGGTTTTTAATATTTCCAGAATAACCTGGTTGGATCCAGTAACAGCCTCCAGAGTTCTGTAAGCAATATCCCAGTAAGTTATAATATTTTTAACTCGCATCGACCAGTACTTCAACTTCAAGCAAACATCTCTCATTTTTGCTAAGTGTATTTATTGTATGATGCCTTATTGGAACTTCCAGGCAGGTAAATGCTTCTTTGCCACTTTGGCAAATGACCTGTTCAACAGAAGTACATGACAAAAGACTGGTGGCCAGAGTTCTGATCTCATGTACTAAATATGAGCCCAGAATGGGAGGAGCTTGAAGCTATAGAAGCTTGTTTACAGGCTGACGTTGCTTGGCAGGAGTGCTGCTGTGTTGTGTCAGGCAATAAATTCTTACTTTTTTATGCCAATTGTATAAATGGCGGGTGCTTAGTACTAGTAGGTCAGGACATGCTTACCCTTTTCGCAAACACCTGGTGTCATCACTGATTTCAGTGGTCCATTCATATAATTTTCACACTTGCTCACCCAAGTGGAATCTGTTTCCCCAGAAAATCTTAGCTGGTTTTTCTGTTGCATTGATAATTTATATTTTGTAATGTCCCGGTCGGAGTTGGATATAAAGAGTCTTTTCCGCCAACGTCGATAGGGGTTTGCAGCGACCAGGTAGTATTTAAGTGCATGGATAGGACATAATAAGTGGTCTGGAAGATCTACCGTAGGTCCAAGTGCAGGAATAGTGTAATCACAATGGCCTAAACGTCCCATAGCAGTGAACTGTTTTGGGGATACAAAGTCTGGCGGAGATTGATTTCCAGTCCTTATTGGGTAAGACTTTAGTAGTCCAAGGTGTATAATTTTGGAAACCCGACCCGCAGTTACTATGGCTACAGAACAGCAGCTTTCTATGCCTTCAGTCGGTTAGAAGAGCCAATAGAAGTACATATATATTCTATTTCGGAAGTATCCTGGGAGTGCGAATGCCTTCCAGAAGAAAAGATCTCATGAGCCCGTTCAAAATAGGGTGGTTGCTGATGATCAATCTGTCTTGTTGAAGAACAGTGTAAGGAGCAGATCTATCCCTCAATAATGCCAGGACGGAATTTATTATCCTGTCAGAGAGAAAATCGGGAACCATTGGGATAGTGAAGAAGAAGGTCTCTGCGCAGTTGCAGTGGGAGAGGATCTTCCATCAGAAGTGACAAGAGTCTGGGAAACCATGGTCAACTGGGCCAGATTGGTGCGATGAGAATGATGATACATTCTGTTATTTCTGTTACGGATCACTTTTTCCAGGAGTGCCATGATGGGAAAGGCATAGGTGAAGATGCCGGTCCAATACATTGACAGGGCATCTAGTATGAATGCCTTTGGTCCAGGATTAGGCTGGCGTAAGTGGAAAGCTGATGATTGAGGCAAGTCGTAAACAAATCCAAATGTGGTGTGTCCCACATCGCTGTGATCCATTGGAAGAGATCCATTCCTTGGACATGACCCTGCCTTTCTGGGAGAGACTCACAACTAGGGTGTTCAAATTGCCTGGAAAATGCCTGGAAGAGTATTGCAAGAGTCTGCCAAGGCAAATAGCCAAGAAGTTTCTGTCATCAGGGAATGGTACTTGGTTCCTCCCTGTTTCTGATAGTGTGGTGTGTTGGCTCGAACTGATGAGTTGTGGACTAGATCCTTCCAGGACAGAAGTGCATAAAAATTACTTTTATCTTACAGCAATTGATGTGAAGAGGCAGATGATGGGCTGGTGGTAAGTGAGGGGAGTGCCCTATATTACGACATTAATAGTTCACCAGTGAAGGCTCTGACGTCAGTTGGTTGGTAAGGACACTTTGGGTGTTGATAGAAAGATCTTGTATATGGCATTGATCCAGGATTGTAGAGGGCGTATCTACAGCCAGCCCTTGTAAGTCATATCCTGTGATGAGATCAACTTGCTGAGAAGGGACATCCACCATCTGATCGAAGGACCGGGATGAGATACTGGCTTTTTTATCATTAGTAGCATGGAGGTATCGATCATCCAGAGGGCAGAGATATCCCATGGTCGGAAGGAAGCGGGCGCCTATGTAAATGATGTCCTGAGTAAGAGTCAGAGAAACCCTGATGTGTCAGAAATTTTTTGGGCGTTTTGAATATGCTGAGATTTGTCCTGATTGGCCACTACAAAATTGTACTAGTATCTGTGGAAGTGCATGTTATCCTGGTTAAAGAACCAAGTGGCAATCAAGATCCTGAACGGAAGTACCCGGAACTTGTAGCAGTGGCCATTGACTGTAAACTGGAGATATCTCTGGAATGAAGGAAGAAACAGCATGTGGAGGAACGCAGCTTGGACTTCAATCCTGAAGAGCCAATAGGCTTGACATAGTGTTGACTAGTTATTTCGGCCCGATTACATCTGATATTTTGGTGGAGGATCAAGAAGGAATTGTTCAGGACCATTGGGTCTATTATCCTCATTTCGAGAATGTGTATCCATATCTTTTTCCCGTATGGCCTGCTTGACTAATAGGGTTTTGATAGCGAGTGTGGCAGCCACCAACTTAGCTCCTTTCAGAGGGAATCTGTTGCCCCTGGGTCTGGATACAAGTTGAGACCTGGGATTCGAAATGAAGCTTTTATCTGTGGTTGACAACGTGTAGGATCTAGTAGTCAGATGTATTAAGTCTCCAGTTGTCGGTGAAGAGGGACAGACGTCCCCCCCCACTGGACCGGGAGTAGGTATACTCTTCAAAAACAGAAACGCAATACGGATATTTTTGGCCATAAAATCAAAATAAAAAGTCAAGAGGTGCAAAATGAAAAGGTTTAATATGTTATAGTGTCTGTTTCAAATTTCTCGGATCAAAATGATCTCAACAAGGACATGGAAATAGTGAATCTGGAAACATGTACCATTTGGGGGAAAAAAGGCCATGGAGCTGCATGCACTGCACGTGCAGCAGCACTAAGAACAGTACAGTCAAGTCTCGTTAATCCAACACTCATTAATCCTACAATCAGCCTTATCTGACACAAATGATGGGAACTGATTTAATCAGTGCTGTTTAGACCTGTTAATCTGACAGTCTCGCACTTCGACTCCCACACACCTAATTTGCAACGAATTGCTGAAATCACTCATTAATCAGTCTCGTTAATCCAAAACAGTGATCAGCGTACTCCGTGGTCATCTGCCCGCGAGTACACAGCCCCGTGTTTTGATGCAAGACGAGTCGGTGAGTAGCTGCATATTTCAATGGCTGAGGACTACTGCTGAGGACATCCCATTACAGGTCATCTCAGAATGACCTTTCGCGAACTTTGACCAACCAATGAAATTACTAACAGGAAGTCGACATTAGCCACCAAGAAAGCAGCTTTCTCAAGCATTGCGGCACTAGTTTCAAATTAGCGACTTCCATTCAAGACTATGCTTTAGAAAGTAGTTTTGAATCAGTCATACAGTCCGTAACAGTAGTTTTGTGAATATTTTATTTTTCCTTTTCCTATGTGTTCGTATCGTTTTCTATTGTGTTGTTGTCCAAATTTCGATCAGGAACGTTGAAAGTACCTAATTTTGTTTATCCAACATACTCGTTAATCCGACATAATTATATGCAACCAACAATTAACGGGACTTGACTGTATTAAAGTGCACGGTTTTTGATTGCCTGGCATCTGCGTCAATCGAACAGTGACAGTTCAACAACATACCAAGATTAACAGAATTGCAAATAAACAATGTCATAGGCCGCTTGCAGGCAGGGGAATCCGGATCAGCTGTAGCTAGGGTTTTCAATGTAGCGCCCAGCACCATCACAAGGCTATGGGATCGGTTTCAACAGCATGGGTCAACACGTGATCGGCCAAGTCAGGACGACCAAGAGTAACCACCTAAGCCCAAGATCGTTACATCCAACTGTGTCACCTACGTGAAAGGAGGGCCACAGCCACCTCAACCGTATCCCAAATACCCGGACTGCACAGGATCTCCGACCGTACGAAACAATTTAAGAGCAGCAGGTATACGAGCAAGACGTCCTGTTCAACTTGTCATATTGAGTCGACAACATCATCAGCACCAACTGCATTGGTGTCGTCAACGGAAGTACCCGGAATTTGTAGCAGTGGCCATTGACTGCAAACTGGAGATATCTCTGGAATGAAGGAAGAAACAGCATGTGGAGGAAGGCATCTTTGACGTCGATCCTGAAGAGCCAATAGGCTTGACATAGTGTTGACTGTGGTTTTTGGCCAGATTACATCTGACATTTTGGTGGAGGATCAAGAAGGAATTGTTCAGGACCATTGGGTCTATTATCCTCATTTCGAGAATGTGTGTCCATATCTTGGAGTTTCAGATTGGCCTGTTTGACTAATAGGGTTTTGATAGCGAGTGTGGCAGCCACCAACTTAGCTCCTTTCAGAGGGAATCTGTTGCCCCTGGGTCTGGATACAAGTTGAGGCCTGGGATTCGAAATGAAGCTTTTATCTGTGGTTGACAACGTGTAGGATCTAGTAGTCAGATGTATTAAGTCTTCAGTTGTCGGTGAAGAGTCGTAACCCACTGGACCGGGAGTAGGTATACTCTTCAAAAACAGAAACGCAATACAGGTATTTTTGGCCATAATTTATGTCTGTTTGGTCCAATTTTTGATCAGCAACGTTGAAAGTACCTAATTTTGTTTATCCAACATACTCGTTAATCAGACATAATCATATGCAACCAACAATGTCGAATTAACAGGACTTGAATGTATTAAAGTGCACGGTTTTTGATTGCCTGGTATCTGCGTCAATCGAACAGTTACAGTTCAACAACATGCCAAGATTAACAGAAATGCAAAGAAACAATGTCATAGGCCGCTTGCAGGCAGGGGAATCCGGATCAGCTGTAGCTAGGGTTTTCAATGTAGCGCCCAGCACCATCACAAGGCTATGGGATCGGTTTCAACAGAATGGGTCAACACGTGATTGGCCAAGTCAGGACGACCAAGAGTAACCACCCACGCCCAAGATCGTTACATCCGACTGTGTCACCTACGTGAAAGGAGGGCCACAGCCACCTCAACCGTATCCCAAATACCCGGACTGCACAGAATCTCTGACCAGACTGTACGAAACCATTTAAAAGCAGCAGGTATACGAGCAAAACGTCCTGTTCAACGTGTCATATTGAGTCGACAACATCATCAACACCAACTGCATTGGTGTCGTCAACACAGAGATGTCTGGTTCAGCGACAAATCAAGATTTCTCCTCCTACGACGGGATGGAAGAGCACGGGTCTACAGACATTGGGTAGAACGTTACGCCGGAAACTGCGTACAAGAAGTGGGCAGGTTTGGTGGGGGTAGCGTTATGATGTGAGCAGCTATCTCACATCATGGCAGGACAGGTTGGTCCATATCCAGGCCAATCTTACGCCTCAACGATAAATCAACTAAATTTCCTCCCGATTGCAGCCAACAGCAACTGTGTATTCCAGCAGGACAAAGCTCAACCGCATACAGCACATATCACAAGAGCCTGTCTACACAACAATGTTCTCCTCTGGTCCTCCAGATCCCTGGATTTGAACCCGATAGAGCACCTGTGGGATGAATTGGATTGACGGCTACGCTGACGTCAACCACAACCCCAGATGTTGCAGCAGTTGGCTTTTGCATTGCAGGCCGAGTAGGCTACCATTCCCCAGGATGTGATTTGCATTAGCGTCTCTTCCATGGACAAGAGATGTCAGGCCGCTATTGATTCCAACGGGGGACATACGCGTTATTGATTGTAGCTGACCTTCACCTTGGACCAAGTGTTCTCTCCACAACATTTTGGCTCAATACCTTGTATGGTTTCTCATATAAATGTATTTTCCTACCTCACACATATCTGGCTGTGGCTTAATCACCATTGCTTGGATTCAGACAAACAAAAGGAGTCAGGCTGTTGTTGGGAGCGGTCAGGTCTCCAAAAAGCTTGAGAGAGTTCCTTGCCCGACAGGATTAATATATCTTTCTTGGATGTTCACAGAAGGAAACATCCCAGGAGTGCTTATGTAGTCGCTTAGCCAAGTACGATGAACTATGGGCCTTCACTACTAAGTTGATGTTAGACCTGAAAGCGCTTGGTCTATGATTGTCCTAAACTGGTCGTTGAAAAGTTTTGGGGCAATAATGGATTGTGTTATCATCATCTTTTGGGCCTGAGACAAGTCGGCCCTACAACGGACTTGTGATAGTAGTTGTTGCCGTTACATCCACAGAGATTGGGAAGGAAGTCCAAACTTGCATCAAAAGGAACTCCTCTTGCATGCACACAACATCAGTAGAAGCTAACAATTTCAGTCCACTATGATATAATGATAACATAAAAAATCTTAAAATGGCCTATATCTCCTGGTCCTGATGGTACCTTAACAATTGGGCAGTTTGGCAAGGACTATAGGACTAGTGCCAATTTCTATTGTTTTTCGTATTTGTTTGCTGAGTCGTCTGGTCCATAGAGGGTTGAAAGTCAGGAATAATATGGTAAATGGCATCTAACACATCTAGAAAGGAAAGTTAGACCTGTAGTCCCTAAGATGGTACCTGTCAGCCTGGAAATAATCCTACCCATAGTTCTGATCAGAATCTGATCTAAATGTATAGAGGGAAGGGGGTTTCCTGACAGGAACCAAGGGGTTGTTGTGATTCTAGATAATAACTGGGATCCACAAATTCCCCATATGGGTCGTCCTATTAACCGTGACTGGAAGACTGTCATGAAAACCAGTGGGCCATAGGGCCCTTACAATCATGTTGATCAACTTCGAACACGCACTGGTCATCACTACTAACTGTAAAGGGAGCCAGACGGTGCTGAAATGAGTCCCTGCGTTGGTCACATGGTTATGCTGAAGATCGAATTACACTTACAGTGTGGGTGCCCATGCTGTTATCACATGGTGGTCAAGATGACCCCATAACCACATACCCCATGCAGTCTGAGCGGGAGCCGGGTGGAGGCTAATAGGAACCCATGCAGAAATCTAAAACATGAATTTTGCTTCCACATCACTGTAGGGCAAGCCTAGCATCACAACTCAAGGGAGAACACAAATCATCATTGTTGATGGGATCCCAAGATGACGGTGTTCCAGATCAAGTTCCTCCCATTTGTGGAAATGCTGGGACATATCATTATGTTGCAGCAGGATAGTGCCCTCCCACTCATTGAACATGTTGTAACAAAAGTCTTGAAGCACGATAACATTGCTGTACTGCCATGGCAGGCTGTTTCTCCAGACCTCTCCCCCATAGAACATATCGAGGATGAGTTGGAAAGATTCCTAGAACAGGATCAGAACCAGCCGGTAGTGTTAACTTAGTTGAACCAATCTTTGATTGACATTTAGAACAAGGCTGTTTTCAATCATCTGGTCTCTCCTACATGCCACTGTTGCCTTGCCCTTATCAATCAATGACACCCGATAATGAAATTAATTGATTTGTTGTCTCTCCTGTTGCCAGGTATGGGTTTTTACAATGAAGAGTTATGATGAAACATTAACAAGTCGAATGACCAAATATGTGACATTTACACAACTTAATATTATGAAGCACAGTTACTGAGCTCCCTTTTATTTTCACTGTACTGGTGAATGTGGTAGACATGAGTTATTTATTGATAATCATAACAGATGTATTAAGTGTAAACAATGGCCAGATATAGGTTTCCGAAGCAGTGCTATATATATTTGTTAATGAAGTCTTTGGATCAGGTTAATTGCTAAACTTGGGCTACACAGGTTAAAACATTACTATTTTGTTATGGTTTCTGTTATGTTTTGATTGGCCAGGAAGTTTTTGATGACGTTCTATTTTGTCATTAGAATTTTGTTTCTTCCGAAATTAAAAGAGGATCGTATTCTGCAGGATTGGTACAGAATGGTATGTCAATCTAGTAAGTTGGTAATTTATAAGGAGAGTCCTTCCTTGATCTTAATAAGGAATGTGGAAATATGGAAACGTCATAGAACAAACCAGATGACGTCACTATTGAACGTGACTTCACCTATCCCTATCCTATGACGTCACCTAACAATGGGCGAGATAATGGCCCGTCGTCAAGCAAAATGAGGGCATTATCAAGTTACAGTGGCCCGCTCATTTTTTATAACATGCAGGCGGTTTAATGATAATTCTATCCATTTTAGCTATAATTAGGGGTAAGACATTAAGGCAATGAGTGGGCTTCTCTGTGGACTCCCAATTGTGCTCCCCTTCTTGCTGATTTGTTTTTTTCATGCATATGAATTGGAATTTATGTGAAGATTGGCAAATCAAAACAAGGCAATTTGGTCAAGAATTGTATAGATCACATCAAACTTGTTGTAGGAATTGAACTGATGGATTCAGCAGGACCATGTGATGAAGGGCATTCCACTTGTCTTCCCAGCACCCAAACATCATCTCTTCTTTATGCTTTTAACTGATGTGTAGCTCACAGCCTGACAACCCAAGGGCAATGGAATACTTACAAGATGGAACTTCTTATCATCTGTTGAGAGGTGAAGGCAACCGACTTTGCCTTTCAAGGCTTGGAAGCACCCCCTGTTCTTATTTTCAATCCTTGTAGCCATGGACAACACCATGGTTGCAACCTACATCAGACACCAGATCAGGAACCAGTTCAACATCATGTCAGACAGCCTTTTCAGATATATTCTCCTGGATAACTGGATTTGTTTGCAACATGTCTCAACATCAAGGGTCTCGTCTTTGTCAGTCACGTACCGGGCCCACAAGCTCTTCAAGTGGACAGAAGTGGACCATGGTTTCCTGCCACCTTTCAAAAAATATTTGTAATTCCGATCATTCCCTTCAGTACTCAGTAGATCTTGAAGTAAATGGAAATTACCGATATGGCCATAGTCTGCCAGCCATACAAGGGTGGCAGCTTATAACTTCTTTAGAGGTGAAGTTTGAGAAATTATTGTTTTATTATTTATCTTTGTTGTAAAAGGTCTTGAAAATGTAATTGTCAGGCCCTGAAGAGCATTTAATTTTGTTACTATATATCTGTATGAAAGAATTAGTGTGTTCTTAGCTATAATAAGGCATAAAACACTCATTTATAATTTTATATTTTATATAATTTTCTTGTTTTCCTTTACTAAAGTGAACTAGAGACATAGAGATATTTTACAGTGTCTTGATATCACTGACTTCCACTGTTTAATGGTAAACATGAGTGAGCTAAATTTTAATGTCGCATCAGCATATATTCAGCCAATTAGCGATGATTTGTTTGGGTAAAAAATCATAACTCTTGTCCTTTCTCTCTGTTACTGTATAGACGGTATTGTAAGTGTTGTTTTTTTTGTTGATTCTTTGTAAAATTGAATCTTAATATCTGTTACGTATTGATGGCTTGAGAGTTACCTCCCTTACTGTACGCATACAGGCATGACGTCACTGTTAGCGTCGTCTGATGGCGTTCTGGAAGCTGAGAAGTAAATCCAATGACCAACCACTTCTATCTGTTATAACTTGGTAGTTATGAAGTCTGGTAGCATCAAACACTTAACATGGTGTCAGAAGTAAAACTTAGATTGCTATCATAACGTTGAACTGTGTTGAAATTCCCTATTCTGACTGTTTCTGTTCCCTGTCTGACTGACCGCGTGCGTTTCTGATGCATGTCACCTATTTTCGTGATACCGATACGGCGTGGTAAATCTACTGAACTGTGTCATATTTCGTTGTGAAATTTGATATATACTCTGACTGTAAGGGATTTCAACCAGTAATCTGAACTGTTTCTGATATGATCTATGAGAACAACGGTGTTTTTTCTATCTGAACTGACTGAATACTATTCTGTGTGTAATTGAATCTACGGAAAGCCATTACGCCATATTGCTTGATTACTGTTGTTGACTGATCATGGCAGAAGGTAATCAGGCTGCACTCCAAGTTGTTCACATACCAGTTAACATTCCACTGCCTACTAGATTAGATCTGAAAGGTGATCTGTCTAGAAATTTCAAGAAATTCAAACGAATGTGGGAAAATTATGAGCTTGCTTCTCGCACTAGGACTGATAGTGAGGAATGTCGATCGGCTACCCTATTGACATGTATTGGTCCAGATGTCTTAGACGTTGTAGATGGATTAGAATTTGAAAATGAAGCAGATAGACAGAAGGTGGACAAAATACTGGAAAAACTTGAACATTATTGTATAGGGGAAACAAATGAAACTTGGGAAAGATACAATTTCAACAGAAGGGACCAGGAACAATCCGAGTCCATTGATTCTTATGTTGCAGTATTAAGAAATCTTGCAAAGATGTTCAGTTTGTAAGTCAAAGGAAACCCAACAAGTCACAGAAACCTAATGCTAAGCAACAGATCAAAACATCTGAACTGCTCAAATGTAAGTTCTGTGGAAAGAGGCATGAGTTTCAAAAGAAAGAATGTCCGGCATGGGGTAAGACTTGTGCAAAATGCAAAAAGAGAAATCACTTTGCTGCTTTGTGTCCTGGAAAGAGCAAAGACAGGGTTCACATGGTGGATAGTGATACGGAAGATAGTGAGTCTGAAGAGTTTGTAATGTCTGTAACTTCTGACTGTGTCAATTCTGTACAAGTTGATGAAATGAACTTGGTCAATCAGAATTACCCCAAAAGGATATTTGCAACATTGGTTGTGAATAGAGAGGAAGTTGAATTTCAACTTGACTGTGGGTCAACTGTTAACATTCTGCCTTCTTCTGTGTATTCTCAAGTGTTCAGGGATGACAACTTCAGTAAATTGGACGCTAATCTGATTTCCACACTGCGAATGTACAACGGTGCTGAGACAAAACCTCTTGGGAAGATACGTGTGTCACTACAAAACCCCAAGAATGGTCGCAGGTACAGTGTTGAGTTTCTAATTGTGTCTGAGAAGGGATGCAAACCAATATTAGGGGCACGAGCTGTTCAACAGATGCAACTGATCACTGTGAACTTTGACAATATTCTGTTGATGGAATCACCCGAGGTGAATCTAACTGCTGACTCTTCACTTGAGCCTGGGAAACTGGAAATGACTGATATCAAACAAAATTATCAGGATTTGTTTGATGGTGAGGGAACTCTGGAAGGCTTTCTACACTTGGAGGTTGACAATACTGTAACCCCAGTACAGTTACCATGTCGCAAGATTCCTGTTGCTGTACAATCTCAGCTGAAATCTGAACTGGAAAGACTGACGGAGCAGAAGATTATTACACCTGTTGACATACCAACAGACTGGGTGTCAGCCTTGGTGGTGGTGCAGAAACCGAGGACAAACAAAATCAGGATCTGTATCGACCCGAAACCGTTAAACAAGGCACTTAAGAGAAACCATTATCCGATAATGACTATAGATGATGTGTTGCCTAAGTTGGCCAAGGCCAAATGTTTCTCTTTGGTGGATGCCAAAAATGGGTTCTGGCATGTTCAGTTGGATGAACAGAGCAGTTACCTGACAACGTTTGAAACTCCCTGGGGAAAGTACCGTTGGCTCCGTATGCCATTTGGCCTCTCACCAGCTCCTGAAGAGTTCCAACGACGACTGAATGATGCCATATCTGGACTGGATGGTGTTCGTGCGATTCATGATGATATCTTAGTTTACGGCGTGGGAGAAACTGATCAGGATGCTGAGGTCGATCACGACAAGAAATTGATCGCCCTTTTTAATTGTTGTCGAGCGAAGGACATCAACCTGGGTCATGTACTCACTGCTGATGGACTCCAAATTGATGAGACCAAGGTTGAGGCTATAAAGAAAATGCCTTCACCTACTGACAAACAAGGTGTGCAACGCATCTTGGGGATGGTCAACTATGTGCAAAAGTTTGTACCCAATCTCTCTAAAATCACCGCTCCACTGAGGGATCTGCTGAAAGGTGAAGTGAACTTTCGATGGGACAACACTGTACATGGACAGTGCTTGGAGAAGATTAAGCACATTCTGTCAGAACCTCCTGTTCTGAAATATTTTGATAAAGAAGCTGTCACACATCTCCAATGTGATGCTTCACAAAGTGGCCTCGGAGCTTGTCTTATGCAAGATGGACAACCAGTGGCATATGCATCCAGATCAATGACAAGCACAGAGCAACATTACGCTCAGATAGAAAAGGAAATGCTTGCAATAGTCTTTGGACTGGAACGTTTTGACCAGTATGTGTATGGACGCAAGGTGACCATAGAGACAGATCACAAACCTTTAGAGTCCATCTTGAGAAAGAGCCTCCTGAGCGCACCTAAAAGGCTGCAACGCATGATGCTACGGTTGCAGAAGTACGACTTTACAGTGGTGTACAAGAAAGGAAGCCTGATGTTCATGGCTGACACATTAAGTCGTGCGTACTTACCACATGACAGACAATTGATCACTGACGAAGGCCAAGTGTTGATGATAGACATGAGGAGCCCAACAGCTATTGACATTGAGACAATTCAAATGGTCGAGCATTTATCCATATCTCAACAGAGACTAGCTGAACTGAAACAAGCCACAAGTAAAGATACTTGCATGAGCAAGCTGATGCAGCTCATACAGCAAGGCTGGCCACCGTCAAAGGAAGATGTACCACACTCAGTAAGTGAGTACTTTACCTTTCGGGACGAACTCTCTATGCAGAATGGCGTAGTATTCAAGGGCGAGCGTGTTGTTGTACCTGCAAGTATACGTGGCAACATCATGGAGAGAATTCACTCAAGCCACATCGGTGTGCAAGGGGGTATACGACGAGCAAAAGAACTTGTCTACTGGCCGAACATGGGACAGGAGATAATAGATCTTGTAAGCAAGTGTGAAACCTGCAACACCCTACAACAAGACCAAAGCAGGGAGCCTTTGATCAGTCATCATATTCCTACTCGTCCCTGGGAGAAACTGGGTTGCGATTTGTTTGAGTTTGATGAGAAAGACTTTTTGATTACTGTGGACTATTATTCCGACTTCTTTGAAGTTGACAGACTCCACAGCAAGAAAGCTCCTGAAATCAACAAGAAGCTCAAGTCACATCTAGCTAGACATGGGATTCCAAATCAGATTATCTCCGATAACGGTCCACCGTTCAACTCTGAAGCTTTTCGTAAGTTCTCAGACAACTATGAATTTGAGCATGTTACGTCGTCACCTCGTTACCCACAATCCAACGGGAAAGTTGAAAGCGCGGTGAAGATAGCTAAGAAGCTGATGACAAAGTCACTACATGCCCAAACTGATCCTTACTTAGCTCTCCTGGACTGGCGAAATGTTCCAACAGAGGGAATAGGATTTTCTCCGGTACAGCGACTCTTTAGCAGGAGAACAAAGACCAAACTCCCAACAGCAAGTACACTTTTACAACCAAAGACCGTTGATGGTGTGTCAGACAAGATAGCTTGTAAAAAATCTAAACAAGCTTACTACTTCAATCGAGGCACCACGAACTTCCTGCTCTGAAGGAGGGAGATGTGGTAAGAGTCAAGCCTACTAAGTTCGACAAACAGTGGAAGAAAGCTGTTATAGAACAACAGGTGGATGTGAGGTCGTATGAACTGCGTACAGAAGATGGCAGTAACTTGCGCAGAAACAGACGACATTTGAGAAAGTCTCATGAAGCTCCTCCATTGTTTGTGGATACAGATATGGCTGAAAGGAACCGGTTAGAACCAGATCTGTGTGTGGAAAGAACTTCCGCTGAAACTCCTATGAGGAACTGTACTGACAAGCCTGTAGACCAAACATCAAGCAAAACTACAGAGAGAGTTCAGATTCCTGCACAGACAACTAGACAGTCAAGTGAGACAACTGAGAAGAGAACTTCTCGTGGTCGTGTGATCAAACAACCGTCTAGATTCAGAGTTTATCTTACAAATTAAGAACTTTAAAGTAAAGCTGTTTTGCAGTAAAATTGTGTTATGGACTGTAAGCCTTTTTGAAAGGACGAAGAACTGTTTAGTTTTTATGTTATGAACTGTGTGCCTTACTAAGGACGAAATCAATTCATAATTGTTATTGTGTTGAAAGTTTGGGAAGTGTTTCAAATATGCTTTCGGTTTTCAGCAACTGAGCTGTTAAGAACAAAGACTTGTTTTACCATTAGTATTGCATTAATGTTTCCAGACTTTAAAGGTTACCCTTGAAAGGGGAGATGTTACGTATTGATGGCTTGAGAGTTACCTCCCTTACTGTACGCATACAGGCATGACGTCACTGTTAGCGTCGTCTGATTGCGTTCTGGAAGCTGAGAAGTAAATCCAATGACCAACCACTTCTATCTGTTATAACTTGGTAGTTATGAAGTCTGGTAGCATCAAACACTTAACAATATCCCATATTTATGCAATAAGTGATATGTGTTAAATACGTTAAAAATGTTTCTTTGATGCAGACAACCATCAGCAATGTTACACAGAGCTTGAACAACACCCAGGAGTATCTACAGAACAATGGTTCAGAGGCAGTCAAATCTGTAAGTAAAACATATCCATACAAGAAAACATTTGAGTCTTTGAAAGGCATTTAGAAGTGATACACATAAGGAAGATGATGTGTATCATCACCTCATGAATGAGTAAGCATATACTCCAAAACGTGTTCCTCATAATATAGAAGTTGACATCCATAAATTCTCTTCCTTAAGAAAAACATCTTGACAACTGTGCTATTACCACCCTTACAGATCCTTGTGTATGCAGTTTTCGATCACAAAAGGACCATTGCTGTGCCCTGACATTGGATAAATAAATATGGAACCTAACTTGACTTTTTATTGATGTTTTGCACAAATCTTGATTGATTTTTCCCTTGAAATAACAAAGCGATCAGCCAATCATCTTGAAAGTGAGTCATTGGATTTCGATCTGATCATTGGCTGACCATCAGTGATCTCCCTTGAGCAACTATGGTGCATTTGGAGGGCTACAAATTTTACACCTACATCTTATCGCTGTCGTGATACATAAAATGATTAATTTTACAAATATATATACAAGTTACATACTGGTCGCAAGGTTGCAAGACATAGGATGTATGTATTGGCAAGACAAACAGAATAATATGTTGACGCACCCAGTTTATCAATGGTAGAGATACATGGGACCTATGTCCATCATAAATAATGAGAATTGAAGTGTCAGTGTGTTTGGCAGCTTGACTTTTGAGAATATGCCAGGGATTTGGTCGGGCCTCACTCTGAAGCACGTGTTGCACATGTTGTCTCCTGAGGCAAGAGATTTAGTTTTAAATATTGAACAAAAGTTATCAATATAATTCCAAGAATACTACCCCTATTACATCATTGCCATAAATCCTGTATTTTGGCTGCAGTGACACCAAACTTAGACTTTCAAGGTTTCACCTGAGGTCCTCTTCACTGTCATCTATACAACATTAGTTGTCCCCAAAATAGCACCAGCAGCTCACAGCTCTTACGTGTGTCAAGAAAACCTTCACTTCTTTCCCGATAAACATCAGTCCACTAGAGGCAGACGTGTGGGGAGGTGGGAGGTAGTACTTCTGATGTAATAGAAGTAGTATTAAGGAGTATAAACAATGATAACTATTATTCCATAATTCTTACGAATCATCTATCTCTATTACATCATTGCCAGAATATACCAGGGGGAAAAGGCGGGTTCTGTCTCCCTGTATAGTTGACAGCTGTACCCAATAAACCTTGTGCTTCAATCGTATAACTGATCCAGATCCCCGAGAAATGTAATGTTGAATTATTCCAGAGGACTTGAAAATCATGTAGTGAAATCATCAGACCATATGTGATACTTTCTCTAAAACTACTGTTATATTGCTGATATTTCAGTTATGAGTATCCCTATACCTGGATATCATGACCTGGTATGATTCTTACATCAGTTTTAAGGTCTTAACTACATTTTATTTACATCACTTCCGGTCTTAATGACCTCATTCTCTTTTATGACGTCATTTTGGATTATGAAGACGTCATTAAAGACATCACTTCCGGTATTTATGACGCCTCTTCCTGTCTCATTTCTCTTCCGAATGTGACGTCACTTCCAATCAACCACTTAACTTCACTGCTATGTGTGCACTAGTCAAAATAGTACAAGAAGGCTTATTCACCCTATGAAGCTGAAGGTGAATTTCCTTGCCCCCCCCCCCCTTTTTTTTTTTGTGTGTAGGAGGGAGGACAGACTATTGGTTCATAATAGTCTGCGCAGTAGGTAACAATCGGGCCTAATAAGAAGATTCTCTTTAGATAGGGCTGAATGTCACGCAAGTAAAGGGAAGTGAAGGTGTTGTGTGATTCCCACAGCTCAAAACTAAAATAAAAAAGCTCTAATTTTGTGGGCCAAGCATAAGCCCAGGAGGGTTGTAGTGTCCTGGGCCTGACATTATATCCTGTGTATCCAATTAGTGACAGGCCATCGGGATTCCTTGGCGAGCATGGAGCTAACCACTCAACACCATGATCTTCGTACCGACGGCCATCCTGTAAACAACTTCTACCAGAATCATGGATGCCGTTAGAAGACGGGCCGCATGGGCACCACAGGGATCTACCTATCTGTCTGGAGCCCGACTTTTTTTTATGAGACTCCCCCAGCTGCCTCCCACTCTCATTCAGACACTGAATCTCAGTATGACTACATGGAGTAAGTAACTCAACCCCCATGGGAGTTTGGAACACCTTTATCCTTCGTGCACCTACAAGATGCATTATACCAGTTTATGTCTTATCTGACTCCCCGCATGGACCAGTTCAGTCCATCGTTGATGCCAGAATATGCCGGGTGCAGCACCCCTGTGTCATCCCACTTTCCTCAGACACTCCCATGGCCGAGCTATGCACAGGGAATTGTCAATCGCACTTCTCATAACCTCCACAGAGAGAAGAGGAAGTTTTATCAAACCCATGAGCCACTGATACCGGATGAAACGGGCACTGGATGAAGACTTCTTAAAGCTGGTCAAGAGCAAACAGCCAACTGTCCAACTCTTTCGTTCTTATTGCCTTGGACAACACAACAGTCATGGCCTACATACAGAAGCAAGTCGAAACACCGGTCCACCTCTCTGATGATGGAGACCTCACATTTATTCGACTTGGCCGACTCATTACCTTGCTGGATGGAAGCGATGCATAAACCAGGGAAATTGAACATCCTCACAGACAGCCTGTCCAGACACGGCAGGATCATATCGATCCTGGATCACGTTGACATTGGAAAAGCCACACGTAGTTCTTTTTGCGACTTGTCTGAACCAACGACTTCCAGTCTACATCATCCCGATTCTGAATCCAAACATCTTCCCGAGGCAAGAGAGTTAACTGACTTTAAATGTCCCTTCTATGTTTCTCCTAGCGACCAATCAGATTCCACCTCTCGTATCACTTGCATTTGCTTCAAACAAAACTGTGGCGCCCTGTCAAGTCGATCTTATCGATAATCAAGATCTATATACATTTATGTATTGTGATAAAACGAGTCTTACGTCGCGAAGTGCATCAAATCACGTGAGCATCCTTGATTAAAAACATGAAAAGATATAGAAAACATCTGTTGACGGCTAGTTAGCGGTGCACATGCTTTGCAAATCCTCCAATCGACCAAATCTGCATGAAAGTTTATGAACTGGATTTTGATTTCAGAGCGCAATTTTGATTGGACTATGCATCAACTCGTTAGTCCAGCCAAAATGTAACTCCATAATACCAGCCTAGTTCGGCAAGTTTGGAAACTGGACTTTTATAGTCAGTTAACTCACTTGCCTCGGGAAGATGGAATCCAAAAGACTTACACACCAATGCTCTGTCCGTGGATTGGACCAATCTCTTTGCGTACGCCTTCCCTCCATGGGTCGCTCCTCGACAGGGTGATACAGAAGATAGAATTGACAGACTATCCCAATAGACCCAGATCCTACCTCTTGTACGAGAACATTTCCAGCCTCCATCTCACCACCTGTAAGCTATCAGGCAAAGAATGCAGGCCCCCGATTCTCTAAATCTGCCTCTGCAGCGGTGGCTATGTCATGAAGACAGTCTTCCTCTCACCTTTACGACAACAGATAGACTAAGTTATTCCAGTGACAGCGATGATTGGGACTAGAAAAAGTCACCGTCACTATCACCATGGTTGCCGACTTCTTCCTACATCTCCATCAGGATAACCATATTCGTCACGGAACCATCGAGGGATATCTCTCTGCTATTCATTCCATTCTTCAACATGGCGGTTTATCTATCAGCAACCATCGGCTTATGTGCTCGTTTTTCCTGGAAGATGTTCATATTCCTCGTCTATGAATCCCGTGCAGTCGTGCTGGAGTCGGTTGGAGTGGAAAAGCTCTGATGCGTCTTCTATGCTGATGTGGCATTCTTAATGGTAGAACCGTGCAGCAATCCATGGGGGTAAGGCGGACCGCTGATGGGATATGGATGGCTAAGATGAATGGGTCTCATTTGGAGGTAGGGAGAGTGTTGTTCTGGAGGTAAAAGGTTGAATGGCTTCTGCCCCAAATGGTCCCCATGTACAGCCTCTTAGCTTGGGGTTTCTTCTGGTTGGAACCAAGTCTTTTCAGCCCTTCTGCCTCCAGTGATAGACCCGAAAGACGAGATTCAAAAAGTAAAAAGCTGCTCCAGCATAGTGATCGGAAACGTAGGCTGCTCTGGCATAACAGATGGTGGAGGGGTCAGCTTGTCGGACTGCAACATGATGTCGTCCACCTTCTTCTTGGCTGCATCTTTCTTCTTGGCTTTGGTGAGCTGGGAGAATGCCTTCTTGGAGAGTTGGAGACAAAGATTGCAACAGTCATCTTCTGTTCTGCATTTCCAACACTCGTGATGAGGGTCGCCGGAAATCATGAACTTGCACACTTGTGACAGGATGATTGATGGGGAAAGGACGCCATCATGAAGGGTTGTTAGGGAAATAAACAAACACAATCACAATCACATGGATCGAGCCCAGTAACCAACAAATACTAATTTACTTACCGGTATATAGTATAATAAAATACTGAAAGTATAGCTGTGTAAGTGACCACAGCTAAGTGTTAGAGAGATCGTCTACTAGCACACACAGGAAAGAAGTGAAGGTTTTCGTGCTGCTGGTGCTATTTTCAGGACAACAAATGTTGTATAGTTGACAGTGAAGAGGACCCCAGTTGAAAATCTGAAAATTTTAGTACAGTTTGACTGCAGCCAAAATACAGGATTTATGGCAATGATGTAATAGAGGTAGGGGATTTGTAATATTTATTCCTCTGTTCACTCAGCAGTGAATGGGTACAAGGTAGATGCGCCATAAAGACAGCATGTGTTTGTATATTCCCCAGAGAGCTATGAATGAAAGTCAAGTGCACATTGATCCATTGACTGGTGTAATAATGTGAGGCTTTGAGTTTGAGCATGCTTTCTGGTGTGTATTTGGCCGATTATAAATGTTCATGTTATTATTATTTTTTGTAGTAGTTAAGTCGCGACCTGAGAATGAAAATCCAATGAAATGCTTTGAGCATGCTTTAGGGTGTTTATTTGGCCAATTTGAAATGTGTGTAGTAGCAGTAGCAGCTGCAGCAGCGGAACTGAACATATATCTTCCTTTTCAGGGGTCCGGAAAATTTAAAATCCCAATCGGACATTTGCATTTAGGCCACGCCCCCTTCAAATAGCATATTTTAGTACGACTTTTCACACACATTACAAGTTTACGTATTCATAATATGATGAATTATGAATTGTTTCAATTTAAATTGTTTAATTTACCGGACAATTAATAACAAATAATATCATTTTAGATTTACATGGAAAAAATACGTTTGTTTCTGTTATAATAACGATCTGTTAACGTAGTGAACGGTCTAATTAATATTCATGAGTTATATTCATGAGTCTGCTCAAGTGTACGCGTTGTAACATTTGGATCGAGACTATTATCCCATATTTGGTTATCACATGACCTCACGGGAAAAGGTTTTTTTTAAAACTAAAGATTTTTTTAAAAACAAGACAGATATTTTAATCACAAATACTAAAATATCGTTGATAGCAATAGTTATTTGAATACTTTTTTCATCTGTACTTAATTATTGACCATAAAAAATTGGATATCGATCGTCCGAGAAAGCAAAATGGCGGTCAATCAAGATTCAATATACGACTAGCTACTGAAAACAATAAAATCGGCAAATCCTCATTGTTTGGCAGATCCGCCCGACTGATCTGCATCGGTCGACTGGCTGTCGTCACGCTTTCGCTTCTTGTCTGAGGTTACGTATCGTAGCATTGTGAGGATAATGAGGTACATCGATGATGCAAGGTATTAATGTACAGTTGTAAACACCTTTCACTCAAATTAACAAGATGTTCTCAGTAATTAATCCTCGATTAATCAGTGTCAACTCAGTTTATTGCCTATTACAGTGATTGACAGATTGGACTATCATGTAGGTACGATGTATTTACAGCAATCAAAACAAACAAAGCTTGTCAGTGTAGTTAATCTTCATTGTGTTGCAACTGCAGACAGAATCAGTCCTAACTGTTGATCATGTCCGGTCAAAATTTAAGAATGTCCGGACAATACTTTTTAAAATGTCCGGTAAGCAATATTTTAAAACGGACATTTGAGATTCCCAATCGGACATGTCCGGCGCATATGACGGTTTCCGGACGGTCGACGGTCGAACCCATTCGACAGAGGTGTCACTTCCCGTGCATCTATTGTCAAACCCATTCGACGGGCAAATAAAATAACGACACCCCAAAATAAAACTCGCCATATCGATTTACCAAGAAGGCTTTGCGTAACATTTAAATTACGTATGACATGCATAAATGCTCAGCTTGCACAACCAGAAACGGCCATTGTTTTATATAGTACTGTGTAGTTTTCTGTCAGGAATAAATGTTCCAAATATTTCTTCAATTGGCCCTTGTTTAATGAGGCACCGACTGTTTGAAATCACCCACCCTCTTTAGAGCGCCTTATGCTTAAATTAATCCAGCAGGCAGGGGTAAGAAGTGTGAAAATAATTCAGCAGGCTAAAGATTAATCAACCCGTGAAGATCCAAGGTAGAATGATTCTTCAGCAACCCATGCTTACCGTAAAAGGTGACTATGCTTGTCGGAAAAGGCAATTAAGGTATCGGGTGGTCAGACTCGCTGACTTGGTTGATGCATATCATCTTTTCCAGATTGCGTAGATTGCTGCTCATGATGTCAATCACTGGATTGTCTGATCCAGACTTGATTATTTACACACCGCTTTCATATCGCTGAAATATTTCTCAGTGCAGCTTTAAACAGCAAACAAACATGTCTTAATCAGTGGCTGAAGTGATACCTTTTGCTATTTAGGAATTTAAAAACAAAAATAATTTCCTGCTTCCAAAGTTTGACTTTGAATCTGTTCATATTGGGATTTTTTAAATTTACACTTTTGGCCGGGAATATTGAAACGGGTTCCATCTGTCCGTCCAGGCATCCGTGTGTGCGTGCGTCCTGAAATCGTTTCCGGAGCATAACTCAGAAACCGTTGAATATTTCTCTACGAAACTTTGCATGTCTATCAGACTCATGCTGAACTGGTGCCTTTTGCTATTTAGGAATTTTAGAATGTTTTATTTTTACGTTTACATGGCAACAAGTTGGACTTAGGTTCTGTAAAAGTGGTGTTTGTTTCCAGAGTGTAACTCAAAAACCGTTAAATACTTTCTTACAAAACTTTGCATGTCTACCAGGCACATACATGTGCATGTCTACCAGAAGTTGAACCTAAGATTTGTTATGATTTTAGACATTATGAGGTTTGACTTTGATAAGATCTTCACATTTTTACCAGGCCCTTGTTGGGTCACTGATCTCTGGCAGTTCACTGTGACTGGCATTTGCCTTTGTTGTTTGCCCTGGGTACCCAGATAATAACCCAGAAATCTCAAGTATTTCCGACCACTGCTGCGCCGACTGTAAGCGCATTTGTTTTTATTTTATTGATAGTACTTTGACGTACAGTGATCCCTCGCTACAACACTACCTTCAGGGTCCAAATAATTGAAGAGTATTATAGATGATCAGCGGTTTAACGAAGGTCTAGTCGTAGGTGGTAGATGACCTACAAAACAGTATACATGCTCTGCCTACCTAACACGATCTACGATGCACGTTTCAGAAGTTATTTATGATTCATAGTGTAAAAAAAGAATTGATCGAGTATTAATCTGCGCTTTAAAAAAACCCCAACACATTATATCCCTTCAGGTGAGGAGCAGGTAGATCAATAACAAACTTAGTCAATAAAAGTATGAAATTTGATATAAAACATCATTACACATGATGATTTACTATTTAAAATGTATTTCCTGCTCTCATTGTTTTATATGCAGAGATTGAGATTACCATGTGTATTTTCTCGTAAACTAAGCCGGAAATGCAATCAGCTGTGCACATGTTTCCTCCCAATCTACCGGTGGTTCAGTTGAAACTTACCCAGTGATACCACTTTAAAGAAATCTGATGCAATGGTCGGAAGAAATTGTATCTGAAATTATTATTTTATCAGGAATAATATATTCCAACATCGTGTTATTTTAGTTGCAGCTTCCACCATATATACTGAAATTTATGAGAACCACAAGCGTAGCACTTTGGTACAGATTGTATGCAGGATATTTTTTTACATATGGAACAACTTTGACCAGTCACCGTAGGGACTTCCTTGCTACATGTATACTGAACAACAAAAGTTCCTGTGACATTGAATAAGACTTAAAGGGGCACTGATCTAACGCAATTCCCCGGGACTGGTTGTTGCCTTTGTTATTGTTTTTTCCCAGTGAGTACCCGGATGTATAGCAGAAATCTAGACTAGTTCGCGACCTCTGCTGCGCCATTCGTAAGCGCATTTTTATGGGTAGTAATAAGGGCCTACGGTCACATTGATCAACAAAATGAAATACAGTTTTCGAGATAATAAGGAAATGTAGGTATCTTTGTGGGTAGCATCGGTAATGGTGACGAAGTTTTGATAAGTCACTTGCTTGGTAATTTTCGCGATTTTCGTTTACACTATTTTGACTTGCAACACAAAGTAAATATTTCACCTGAGCATTGCTTTTTTTATAGTGTTTATATTTTTTTACTGTCAAAATGTGTAACAAATTTATTAAATGTCTAAATATTCAGTTATTTTACAAAGTGACTGAAAAACATTTCCATCTGTATTATTATGATAACGAATTCCAAACATTTTGATGTTTAATGTCATCACCAAGAGACTGAAAATGTTACGTAGAAAAGTACATTTCTATGTTGTTTGGCTTCTAATCCTACATGATAATCTGTTGTGATGTTTGTAGGCCCTTTTGATCGTCTTAATCAATCTGAACCGATTTTTTAGTCAAAATGACTGAAATATTTACACATTTTATAAATTGCCTGAGTGAATCACACTTTACAAATTGACGGTATATATACACGCTTACAAAGGAAAAGACATGTGAAAACAACCTCTATAGCGCATTGAAGAATTTCCCAACCAAGACATAGAGAAACAAGAACGAATCGGTTCAAATGAAGGAAAACAAAATGCAAATATCATAATTACAACCTACCAAATTTATGTGTATAAATTTTAGGCAGCTTCCTTGTTCGAGGAATGTATCCGTGAATATCCACACAAAGGAACAATATCCCACTCGTCTGCAGCTGTACAAAGAAACTTATTCGATGTCACGTGTCTCAGTAACAATCAAATATTTTAAAAGATATATATCGTTTTGGGATATTATAACCCGTGTTCGTTTCTCAACTGATCACTTGGATTGTTTCAGGTGTTTAACATAGGTGCCAAGTCTCAATGGTCAGCAGAGAAAGCCCACGTGACAACTATTTTCATAACGTCCACGGTTCCTAAAAAATCCATTGAGTGATAGATAACAATGATCAATCAGTCAACGTATTATCAGTTAACCCTTTGAACAAAGTATGTTGTTTTTACATCGGCACTTCATGCCATGATATGAGTGTATTCCCTTTGTTTTAGTAAACCTAGACATGTAAACACTCACTCTTGACATATCCACTGTGCAAGATAACAGTGATTAATCAATCAACGTATTTTCTGTTAATACTTTGATGACTAGGAACGATCCGTTGATTTACAACAACAACAAAATCAACTGATCATTCATCTCTTGCTGGGCTGCCACATGCATATTACATAACACTCATTTCACCTCACTTCAAACCTGGATTAAGATTGAATAATTACCCCAGACACAATAAATGCCAAATGGGAACCTTTGTCAGGTAATCTAAGTGGTGCTACCACTAATTGTACCTGTAATAAATTCATTAACTGAGCATCAAGTGAATGACGACAAATACACAAGTGTAGGGTTATACGAGAAAACGTGGATGACAACAAGGGAGTAGTAATCGTATTATCGACGCAAGCCGAAATCCGAAAATGCTTTCACTGCATGGATACTTTTTTTTAGTATTAAACTATAACCATCTTGGGTATTTCCAAATGACGACATCCGATGAGCTCCGCTGTTCTTTTTGTCTGTTTGTTTAGGCTGAAGAAATTAATTAACATGCGCCCTTTGTCGAAATCTTTATAGATCATAGTTAACTAATCAGTGTTTATGCAAAAATGCGTAAAACAAATATTGCCTCCAGCCTCCAAGTTTATTTAGCTGCCCTTGCAGACGGTAGCCCAGTCTATGGTCACGCTCAGTTGCGTTGCGTATCATCCGGGTACTCACGGGAAAAAAACAATAACAAAGGCACCAACCAGTCCGGGGAATTGCGTTAGATCAGTGCCCCTTTAATGCAAAGTTATGTTTTTTTACCAAATCTGAAACAATTTCGGTTTGCAACAGATAAAAGACTCCTGTAAGTGTTCAAATGGTTTAATTTGCCATACTGACTTCAGAAAATGCATGATTTCATAAAAAACATAAACATGCGTGTGTGTCCACCTCTGGTTGCGATGCAAGCAACACGTCTTCGTCTCATGGAATGGACCAGGCGTTGCACAAAGTCCTGTGGGACATCTGTCCCTATCTGCTGGAGCATGTTTTGAAGCTCCTGGAGTGTCTGTGGAACACGTGGTTGACGTTGAAGGCCCCGATCCATCTCATCCCACATGTGCTCGATTGGTGAAAGATCAGGGGAGCAAGCCGGGCAGGGGATGACATTCTGGTGACAATCCCTGCACATCTGAGGTGACGATGTACGGTTTGTGAAGATATTCGTCGAAGGCCAGGGATGCTTCTTGCAGTCACTGTTGCTGGCTGGAATCGATTTCGTAGGTGTGTTGTTCAAATCCAGTTGTCTTGTCGATTATTGGTTACGCGTGGCCTGCCACTCCAAGGATGGTCTCTGACTGCCTTTGTCTGTTGCCAACGTTGCCATAAACACCAAATGGTGTTTTTGTGGACGTTAAATTGTCTTGCAACATCACATTGACTCGATCATGTTTCAAGCATACCAATGGCTCGCAGACGCTCATTTTCGGACAGGCGTGGCATTTCGTAATATTGAATAATTGTGTAATTTTTTTGTTTTTCAGAGTGGTTGTTGTCAGCACAATGCTAAACAATGCATATGGCATCCCGTTAACGCACATGTTTTTATACCCATTCTTGGGTAGTGAAATGCATGGGGCTTGCATAAAACTCAACTTTTGCATGGAATGCATGCTTTTCTGTAGCAGTTGCGTTTTTGTGACTTGATTCCATACATGTACTACAATATTGAAAACCAAACTTCACTTGTTTGAAAAATACACTAAAATATTGGTGTCACAGGAACTTTTGTTGTTGAGTATATTTTGATTGTGAAAACGTTATGTTGACATTTGATAGTCAAACTGCCTCAAATATGACTTTTAGCGAGTCATGGTACGGCATTTATGATATGTGTATCCATTCTCTTGCAACAAAAGTAATCTGACCGTGGTTGCTGTAAATAACGGTGAGTTGTGCAATCTACTGATCACTTCGCATACGATTTCGCCGAAATTATTGCAAACATTATTATAATTGTTGAATGAAATTTGGAATATAATTAAAAAAATAAATTGCAAACATTAGTCCACATAAACAATGAAAATTTTGTTTATTACCAGATATTATAATAATAGGATCAAATTGCGTAGTTCAGTTCGGATTTGTTGACTGGTATTTCCGGTGTTACGTGAGATGGGGGAAAACATTGCGTCATTTGAAAACTTGGGTTTATTGGAAATGCGAGTAAATTTTGGGAGCCTTGCTTTCACGCGTGCTATAACCAAGTTAGCGCTATATTGAAGGGCGCAATAACGAGGGAACACTGTATTGTCACATTGATAAAAGAAAATGAAATACAGTTTTGTCTTGGAATTAATAAGGAAATGTTGGAATCTTTTGGGGGTCACATCAGTACTGGTCACGAAATTTTGAAATTATCACGATGCATTTCTTCCTACTTTTGATCCTTGTGTGAAAACATCCGAAAACAAAGTTTCCAGCATCTTTAATTGATTTCACTCAAACACCATCACAACAGAAATCAGACACTACAATCCCATGCACTGTGACCCAGGTGGTTTGATCACCTGACACCCTTTCTCTTCACCACCTTATGGAGATGTGCTTTGATAGTTGAGAAGAAAAAATGTTTGATGGGAGGGCTCACTTTAACACTTCACCATAACGTCATGGGAAAAGACCAAATTAACCAGCCAAACTTTGCTGTGATTGTCATGGTGTTTGTAAACACAGTAACCAGTGAATGTTCTTCTTGTGCTCACTTATCAAATGAGACTTTTGCTAATTACATGCATATATGCCAGAAACATTGATCGGGATCCAAATCACAGGATGCTGAACCATAGCCATCTGTTAACAAGAAGCCCAAGCATGTAACTTCAGTAGGTGCTGTCCATTTAAGTGTCAAGTCTACCGTCAAGCAACCAACGACACCTTCCATCATGCCCCTGGTGGTTGAGGATGATGTTTCTTTAGGATGAAGTTCCTACCCAAAACTTTACCATCGACTTGTTCATATCTATATATCAGTGGCAAAGTCCCTGGCTCCTACATCAGAAAGGCGCACTGTTTTGTCAGTAAATGACATGTACCTGCCTACAATACTACGTAAGACTTCTACCTCATCTGGCCTTGTTTGACCTTCAGCTGATGATTGTCCATCATCACTGTCACAGTATAGCACAGTTTGACCTGAAGATGTCATCTCCTCGAGTTCTACCGTCCCTCTCCATGGTCCGCCAATTCTATCAACCTCAGCTGATCTTCATGTATGATCCCTACATCACAGTCAGGACACAAGAAGAGTAGAGAACATTCTCTACCCGCAAATGAGGATCAGCCTCGCCATCGACAGGGGAAGAATCGCCGGTCCAGTGTGCATCGTTCCAAGGATTGTTAGATGGAGAAGCGACACAAGGGTTGACACTCGTAGGATCAACAATCCAAGGGTTAACATACCGGAGACAGACACTCCAAGAATCAATATTCTACCATTGCAGGGGTTGACCCTCTGAGGATCAGCTATCTACAGTTCACCTTCTTACCAAGAAAAAGTCTCAAGGGGATTGACGACGCACCTTTGATTACTATTTCAACTCTATGGAACATGTCACTCTAAAGCTTCACCTGGTCAACACAGGGATCATCGATACCAGTCTTACACGGACTATAGATCAATTCTATCTGACTAACGCTATGTGTCCTCTCAGGATCAACATCAGGATCGCCTTCAACTTTGGAATGTTGACCCGACTACATCTCCAGTGGACACACGTTTGGATCATCGATCACCCAGTAAATCGCCCTCCCCGTCACCTGCTTCTCCGCCAGGTCACCCCCTCCCCACCCCCTGGAAGCTTCAGTGTACCAGAGTGACTCTGGACTTTGATTCCCTTCTACAGTCCTTGACTGCGACCATTTACCAGCATTCTTGATAGTTGACTTTACCCCCTTGGGACTCCTTGACTACGGTGGACCCAGCTATGGTACTTCCTTGGATCGCGGACACTTATCAACCAACCTCATAGTGCCTCCAGTACTCAGGGGCTTTGTGGTATCCACAGACCTCTCTATGAGTGAGTGAGTGAGTATGGTTTTACGCCGCTTTTAGCAATATTCCAGCCATATCACGGCGGGATCTCTCTATGAAGTTGGACCTGACCTGACCTACGATGTCTCCTCACAAACTTTAACATTACAGAGACTGGAATTCATGGGATGTCTGACATCACTGCCTCTCTGGAGACAGAGACAATGCGACTCTTGAACCCAATCGCTCTTCTAATACTCACTCTAACACGTGCTACTCAACTACTGCTCTTGAGATAATCACCATAAAGTACTCTTTTATCAGATGTCATGGTCTTTTTGCAAATAGCATACAGGAGGAAGTCACGAAGGATGTCACGAAGGAAACTCACCTTCAAGTTTCATTTGACATTTGCATATGAAGCAACATGAAGAGGAGCAGGGCAGGGATCGTAGAAGTCCACAGTTTAATCCCTCTCATTGGGATCTTTGCAGCATCATCAGTGCATGGTTGAGGTCTTTGCATGGCAGTCAACAGGGGTTCCAAGTCGTCAGGAACTCCAAGTGACTCACCTTAACTACTGGTCGACTGGGCACTTCCGCTTTTCCGTTATAACCAGTTCCAAGTACCTGCCAATTGGATTTTACTGGACAATCATCATTCAACTGCGGGACACCTCCAATCACATCCACATCGCTCCAAAGGGTGTATCTGGCCAGCCAGTTGATGATGTTGCAAGAAACAATAGGTATATTAATCTCCAAACAGGCATTCAAGTGTCTAGGTCCCAGTCCCCAAAACCCCCGGGGTTCTACTCGCTGATATTTCTGGTCCAAAAGAAAGACAGCATGATCTTTCTGCATGATCTTCTACATGAAATCATTCCACGCTCTGTATCTTGAAGTACTAGCCCATTTTCCCTTGTTTTTGTCGTGTTTCTCTGTTTTATCATTTGACGAAGGGATGACATGGTCTTCATTACCAATGGAAGCTTCTCACATTTGGAATTTCTTCAGCCCTGTGGCGTTTTTACCGTATTACCAAGCCCATCACAAAGTTCCTGCACATCTGAGAGATCTTCTTCGAGTTGTACATAGGAGATTATATTTAAGCTCACGCCCACCACAAAGTCCTTGAAGGGAAGCTTGACTTCATGCAGAGATTACTTCATCAAGTCAGATGGCTTGTCAACACTGAGAAATTGGAGACGACGTCCACTCTTCAAATGCAGTACATTTGAGCTCTCTTCGATAGTGACTTGGGGAAGATGTTTGTCCCCCCGGACAGATGCTTGAAGATATAACATTTACTCCTACGACAGTGGCAGAAACTACTTGGTCTTCTGATGTCGGCACAAGCCCTCACCCAGAGGGGCCAACTACAACTCCAGCCGCTTCAGTGTTTCCTGAAGCCCTATCTACTGCTGAATCACATTTTTCTCCCGATGTCACTGCTCCATCATCTGGAGTGGTGGCTGTCAAAGGTAAACATCAGCAACGGGGTCACTTTGAAGCCATTCATCCTGACTCAATATCTGCTCATTGACGCATGAACTGTGGTTTGGGGAGCTCACCTTCAGAATCTTGCAGAGTGCTGGTCAACAGTTGAAACGAACCTCCACATCAACAACCATGAGTTCAAGGTGGTTCTCATTGGGCAGAAGTTCTCTGGACATTGCATCTCATGATCCAATGATCCAGTCCAACAACATCTCAGTCGTTTGCTTTGTCAGCAGGATGGGCTCCACCAAGTCAGCATCCCTTCTGTCTTTTGCAATGGAATTCCACCAGTTAGTTGGGTCTCTGGGATTTCAAGTCCAATTCAAGTAAAATACCCCCCAAAAATATTCAAAACCCAATTACTTTCAATTAACTTGCATGCAGAAACGCATGCATAAAATGAAAAACTCAAATGTATACAAACAGCTCACGTAAATACCCAATGAAGCTTTTTCAGCATGCGTACAAAGGAGCTAATTTCTGAAACACAAATACAAGCTAATTTGCTTTCCGAGTCAAGCCTATATATTTAGAACAGTTATATACTTTTAAAACATTATTTCATTTTTAAACCTTAAAATGTTCACTAGTTTGGGGAAAAACCCAATAGATTGATGAATAGATGAGTGAAAAAATATTGGTTACCAATTAAAAATGTGATAACCCAATTAAAATAGAAACTTAATTGCTCAAAAAGTTATCTGGAGCTCTGACAAAGTGGTAGCGGGCTCTTTATCTCATCAAGGTCGACCATCCCTGATGGAAAGGTGTCCATATCCGATGATTTTCAAGTGAATTTGCCACCTTTACCCTTGCCCAAATGTTGACCTCTTTGCCACGTGGTTCAACACTCAGTGGCACAGATTCATCTCCTCCATCCCACATCTGGAGGTTTAGGAGCATGACGCTGTGGCCATATCGTGGCCTACACATTTTCCCCATAAGGCCTTCTACCTCAGAGCCACAACTATTGCAGTCACAAGACAGCTACCTTACCAGCACAAAAACACCATCTGCTTCCTTTGGGAAGGGACCTTCTGCTTCAGTCTCACTCAAGCCTGCTTGCACCTGTCGCCAGAAACCCCTATCTTTGAATCTGGGTCATCTCCAGAAGTCCCTAGTAGCCAAGGGGTATTTAAGAAGAGCAGCTAAGACCATCACTGAAGCTCATCGTACCTCCACTAAGGCTCTATATGATCATAAATGGAAGTCCTTTGAGGGAAATTGCCTCATCGTGGATATCGCCTTGTCTACCACTGCTTTACCACCTCAAGTAGCATCTCCAGTCTACCAGGAAGCTCAAGGCTCCACGTTAGCTATGTATCAAGCAGCTAATAATTCAGTTATCGCTACCATGACTGGCATGAAGCTATTTATCGTTGTGGAACTCCAGGCCCTCATCCATTCTTACAAACTCGCTAACCAATCACCCAGATTTCACCCACCTACCAGACCTGAATGTCATTCTTCACCACTTGATGTTGGCAGACAATGAGCAGCTGGATGAAAACAATTTAGAACATGTCACCCTGAACTTTTCCTTCTGGATCTCGCGACTGCTGCTAGGGGTCAGCACTTTACGTCAACAGAGTTTGTTTAAGGGTAGTCATAAAGGCAAGGTTCATAACAGTCTCATCTTCGTTGGTAAGAATCAGCTTCTAGCTCAACCAGACAAATTGTTCATGATCTCATCCCTGGCTTCCATCCTAAACCCATAGGATCGTGAAGATAACCCGTTACACTGGTTAGAGCACTCCACATCTACCTTCAGTCATCATCTACACTCCGCCGATCACAGAAGAGGCTCTTCATTCCTTTGTCTTCAGTGGCCAATTCAGAAGTCTCCTGTACCTCGGTCTCCTCCTTGTTACATGCAATGAACCTCTACAGCTTTGCCAGCTTGCCTCCTCCGTCCTCCTAAGAAAAGGGGTGTCGCCTCCACGATGGCACTGCACAGCAGCTGCACCCTCAACACCATCATGGAGGGATGTTACAGTCTTCGCTTATCTATGTGACATTTCCGTTACCAATGTCCAAGGCTTCCACCAATTTTGTCCGCTGGTCCTTTCACAACTAACGACAGCTCATCAACGCAGACAGTCGATATGCTTACTTGCTACCACAGAATCGTACTTTGTATCCTGTACATGCTGAATAAATTATTGACAGCCACTCCTTCATTTATTATTAATACACTTTGGGTTCATTCGATTAACGACAACCCATAACTGTCAACACAGTGACATCATACCGGAGGTATTCTTTCGGCTCGAGGATACGGTCGGTGTAACGTTAAGAATTACATTCCACCAGTGACAGAAGATATTTTTACGTTGTGTCACTGCTATATATTAATATACATTGCATTTAGGTATCCTTAATGCAATATTTGAAGCTATACAAGGCAGATATAAGCCATTATGCTACAGGAAGTACACTGGACAAAATATCATCCATTCCAAACAATCCAAAACTTGGAAATACCACCATTCCAAATGGAAATATGACCATTCCGAAATTTGTCAAGGTCATATTTCCAAGCTTGGATTTGTTTGGATTTTTAGGGATTTGTTTGGATATGTTTGGATACAACATGTCATAATCATATCTGTTAAACATTGTACAACGTTTGACCTTATGTGAGATAAGTAATGACATGAAAGTAAATAATTAAGAGTTTTTTGGCACTATTTAACACGAAAAGACCAAATCATGGCACCGGTAATCATCTTTTGACTTTCTAAGTAATCAACAAGGATCACACCCTTTGCATCCCAGAATACATTGGCCATAACTTTCTTCACTGATCTTGAAGACTTGCATTTCTTTGGTGCTGGAGAAGTGGAATGATGCAATTCCATGGATTGACGTGTTGACTCAGGATCATTGTGGTAGACCCATGTTTCATCACCTGTTACTATTCTCTTTTTGAATTTGACGAAAATCCTCTTGAATTAGCTCTTATCTGGCAATGTCAGTTCTTTTTTCCTTAAGATCAGAATTTAGAAACTTTAGCACCCAACGAGCAGATATCTTCATCTGTAAATGTTCATGAATAATAGTTTCAATGGATCCATGTCTTAGACCTGTGTCTTGAACTAGGGTCATCATCAATGCTTGTTCTCCCAGGCTTAACTTCCCAGAGTATAACAGTGGAATAGATAGGGCACTTATCCCCATGCACTTGTGACATGCAGTCATGAATTTCTTGGGGAGTACTTTTCTCTAAAGTCAAATCTTGATGACGGTACACATTCTTTTCCGTTTCTGTGTCCATTTGAACCCCTTTCACATTCAAATGACTCTCACTAATATACAAATGGCCTCAACAGACCAAATACATTGCAATGAACTACTCAAAGAAGGAGCAAGAAGAAGCTCTGAAACGTTGTGACAAAGAAGAAAGAAGTTTATATACATAAAAAGTGTCATGTATTCATGTTCTCCCAACTTCTAAATGCCTATCAAAGACTTCAGGCTACAGTTTGTCAGTACCTATGGCACCCCCTCATACCCTCAGTCCTCCACAGATACAGACTGATCTACAACGTGAAGACTTTCAACATGTATTATCTACAAAGCTGGATAGTAATTTTCAGGATGCTTCATCGACTTCAATTGCAACAGATGATAAGGCAAGCCGACTGTCTAGCCAGCATAGATATGCAAGACGCAAATCTGCACATCCTTATCCATCCATTTTCTCTTCAACGAATGTCACTACCAATGGGCAGTCCTGCCATTTGGCATTTCCATGGCCCCGTGGCTGTAGACATGGATAACCAAACCAATAGTGACAATGACCTTCACAACAGAGGACTTCATTGTGCCTTTTCAGGCATTCGGGCATTCGGGCATTTGGGCATTCAGGCACATCCACAGACTGATCTACTCAGATGGCATTTGTACTTCATACTGAAATTATTAACCCAACTAGGATGGCTCATCAATTATCAGAATCTGATCTTCAACCAACTCGGATCTCAAGTTTTGTCCTATCCAGAGGTTCCAAACCCCTATCCTGGACTGTAGAAATCTCGGACTTCAACTACCACCTCGTCTCTTGAAATACCTTCATTGGAGGACAATCAAGTTGAATGTCTGCAGAGAAAGTTTTCCTCCAAACTTGATACATGTCTTAAGGGCTGACAATCTCACCAGACAGGAATACTCAGCCAGAGCTGCTGCAGCTGTCTCCCTAGGTCGTCGTAAATCTTATAAGAAATCTATATGATGACAAATGGATCCGGTCGTAAAAATGCTCTATGTGTGAAAATTCCTATTTGACATTTCCGTTAACACTTTAAGTCAAGTCATCTATTCCGTATAAATGGCCATGAGGCCAACATTACAACATGTGTAAAATATGGGACAATATAATGATACGGCGCCACTAACATTTTCACAATACATTCATATTATATCTTATTTTAAAGACTTTATCGAGGAAAATACAGAGCTTAAGTAACTTATCACAATCAACCATGTTCAACATGTTGATAAATTTGTACATATTTGGTTGATAATAATAATAAGTTGGAAGATATTTAACACGTAAATGGTTATAAGCTGGACATACCAACACGACATGGAGTTCATCTTCAACTTGTGCGTTACAAGAATGACAAGATGTATCTGGTGTTTGGTACTTTCTATAAGAATTTACACTGAAACCATGAATGTTACAACGTAGCTTGAAATAATTCTAAGAAGTAGTTTCTGTTATCAATTGACTGGCCTATCCACACATAACCAAAACCATATTTGCAAAGCAGTCTCCGTACTTTCGAGACCCAGTTTTCATCACCCGATAGTCTAATCTTTTTAACATTTCATAACACTTCTTGGTGTATCTGTGTGTTGGTTGATGGAGAAGCCTGATCCAAAATGCTAGTAATCTGACATTTGCAAATAAACATAGCGGATAACGCCCGCACTCAGCTAAAACAGCTTTGTTTGGGCATCTGGAGCCAATTTGTAAAACCTTTTACAAAAGTTTGTGTGGACTTTTTCAATAGATTTTCGGAGCTCCCAACCCCCTAGTTCTGCGCCATATAACAAAATTGGCTTAATTTTACCGTCAAATAGTTTGAAGTTCGAAGGCAGCATTAACCGGTAGGTTTTTAAATCTGTACATAAAGCGTTTGATTGGGAATACTGCTTTTTCAGCCTGTTGGGATAATGTCTCATACGCTTTCATAAACATGTTCCTGCAAGAGAAGACAATACCTAGATATTAATAATATGACGTTACTTCTATTTTTTCCCCATTTATAAACCATTTCTCATATTTAGATAAGGTCCCACCTTTTTTTAAAACTACAATTAAATATTTTTAATCCCCATTTCTCACAGTAGGTGCTTAAAATATCTATTTTCTTTTGAAGATTTAAAAACAGTATCTGCAAATATTGCTACATCATCTGCGAAAAGCAGTATAGACAGATTCATCTATAAATATGCCACTGTTATCGGATGTTAATATATCATTGACAAGTTCATCAATGTACATTATAAAAAGTACCGGTGACAATATGCACCCCTGTCGCACTCCACATGCTGTATTAAATACATCAGTCATGGTTTGCTTATTGTACCTTACAGATGCTTTTACATTCTGATATGTGCCATTTAGCAAATTATACACTTTTCCATGGATACCTCTTTGTAATAACAAATATATCAATTTATTCCTGTCAACAGAGTCAAATGCTTTATGGAAGTCAACAAATATGCAGTAAAATTTACCCCTCTTCTATCTTATATACTTATGAATTACTGAATGTAAGATAAAGGCTTGATCATTGGTGGTAAAACCTTCCCTAAAGCCCGCCTGCGCTTCAGAAATAAGATCTTGTGTATCTATCCAGAACTTATTTCTATCGTTTATGATAGTTAAAAACCCTTTACTGATAATGTCAAGTATTGCTATTCCTCTATAGTTTCCTGGGTCAGTTTTAGCTCCTGTCTTATAAAGAGGTACTATTAACCCTAAATTCAAAGATGATGGAAATGATCTGGTTTCTTAAGGGCTGACAATCTCACCAGATGGGGTTACTCAGCCAGAGCTGCTGATCATTAATCAGATATCAAGATTTGTTTCATGCTTTCCTTTTTCATTATATTCTTTTGTGTATTTCAGATTTTGTTTATTTGTATTGCAATAGTATGTCTTAGTTTCGCTGTTTTTCTGGTTGCACATTAACAACACACAGTAACATCACAGATATACACACCCAAACATTTGTTCCTGCCAACTGGAACTTTTCACTACAGGGTCGGAACAATTTCACTGGAATTTTATGCGTTTAATCCTGATATTTTTTCCGAGGAGGATCTAAAACATGCCTACAATAGACAAGTTTATTCATATCTCCACCGTTGAAGATTTTGATCTTAGCTTAGATCATGATCTTAAACCAAAGATGTCTTACAATTGCACTTAAACTGGTTCGTTCAAGTGGAATAAGACTTAGATATGGTGAGTGTACAGTTGATCGTAAGTGCTTAAGGTTGATTGTAAGTAAGGTGGATTTGTGCAAGTTGGCCTAGGTTCTTTGTCAATCTGTGAAATGAAATAACAACTTGATCTACATCTTAACTTTAAAACATCTTTATTATCCCCCGCCGCGCGAAAGCGCGAAGCGGGGGATATAGTATTCACGACCGTCCGTACGTCCGTACGTCCGTCCGTACGTCCCACCTGTTTGTTGCCGCGATATCTCAAGAACTAAACACTGGATTGTCTTCATATTTGGAACTATGGTGTATATACAGACTCCGCAGACACCAGTCGGTTTTGGTGACCTTGATCCCATTTTCAAGGTCACAGCAGACAAATCTGCTTTTAGAGTTGGAAAACGGTGTTGCCGCGATATCTCAAGAACTAAACACTGGATTGTCTTCATATTTGGAACTATGGTGTATATACAGACACCGCAGACACCAGTCGGTTTTGGTGACCTTGACCCCATTTTCAAGGTCACAGCAGGCAAATCTGCTTTTGGAGTTAGAAAACGGTGTTGCCGCGATATCTCAAGAACTAATCGCTGGATTGTCTTCATATTTGGAACTATAGTGTATATACAGACACCGCATACACCTGTCAGATTTGGTGACCTTGACCCCATTTTCAAGGTCACAGCAGGCAAATCTGTTTTTGGAGTTGGAAAACGGTGTTGCCACAATATCTCAAGAACTAATCGCTGGATTGTCTTCATATTTGGTACTATGGTGTATATGGCGGGGGATATTTCGTCACTCTGTGACAAATACTTGTATATATTTAAGATATTATCGTAAGAGATGATACATACATTTCAAAGGTATGTTCGAGATTTCTTGTGAAATACAACAACACTTTGTTCAATGCTGTATTTGCTTTTCAAGTCTAGATATGACCCTATTTTCAAGTATCGCATATTACTTTTCATTTTCCAAACCAATGGTTATTTGGTACTCCACCTATACTTTCAGATGTATTCAGCAGTCAAATAATGTACCATATTCATATAAGTTGTTTTTTCATTCGGAGTATCATTTACAGGAAGCAAAGAATTTTGCTAATCGGTTAACAGCCATAGTGGATTCCTTTGTTGAAGATGCACGTTATGGGGTGAGTATTTTAAATAGAATCATGCATTTAGAGAAAATCGTATCAGGTTCTCGAAATTACATCCACCTGATTTGTTTTTTTTATATTGATGCCCTGTTCCTTTGGCCTTTGCAGTTGGAGAATGAGATTGGAAGATGCACACCTATCTACAACATCTATGCTTCAATGTTGGTTAATGGATTTTGTCGGTACACACTGGATGCATTGGTATGTACTTACGTAACTACAATCAGCTCTCATTAAGTTGCAATTAAAGGTGATGACTTTTTCATGCAACAATTAACAAGTCATATGATCACTTGGATACACAGTCTCTGGATAAATTAAAAAAAGAAAAACAGATTTTATGCTTTATAATTGTACACAATTAGCAATTCATTCAGTGATAACATTCATGGCCAAGTTAACAAAAAGAATTCATAATTACTAACCTATTCACTTTCAGTCCATGGTATGTTATGACAAGCTTCATTGAGCATGAATTTTCCCCTTCCTGGCACTTGAAATTATACACCCCATCAAAAGTATCGCACCACCAAATTTCACATTTAATTGCAAGTTCATTTTCAATGCAGAGATTTTCAAATGATTCACTGTGTTGACACATCATCTGCCACCTTAACTGCCCAACCTTGTGGGTTCGTTATGCACACCTTTACTGCTTTACTGATCTTTACTGCTTTTGATTTTAAATGAAAGCTCCACCAATTTGAAAGTCTGCCTTTTGAGCAATTGTAACATAAATGCCTAAGCATACTGTTTCCAGAAAATCAAAGATGGCAAAACATTGGCATGCACCAAACTGGCATATCATATTATGCAATAGCCATTGGTTGAACATTAATCATACTATATCAGTGGACTCAATAGAAAACACACATTGACTGGACCTGTTAGGGACTTGCTGAGTTCAGGATGTCTATGAAATGACCGATCGCCAAATGTCTTGGTAAGTGAAAGTACAGTCCTTGCCATGAGTTGATCTGATGACCTGAGGGGACATGATGACAGGTTATTTTGTACAAGATGAGAGAGATATGCTGGAGCGGAGTTGTTGAATGCTTTGAACATTAAAACTAGTTTCTTATAGTTCATTCTTTGACAGACTGAAAGCCAGTGTAATGTCTTGAGAACATACAATGTTACTGAGAAATGTATGTGCTGATCAGTCCAACTCATTCCTGGCAGTTACCATGCTTATACTGCCTCTATTTCTCTACTCTTAAAGTCCTTGTAGAATTATACTGTCCTCTGTTTATCCTCAATTACAGTCCTTGTAGATGGCGAAACCGCATTATCGGTGGTTCGAGAAGGGAGCTAACTCCGTTTGCCTAATCGAAAGTTTGAGGTGGGCCCACATTCAAAACTAAACGCACTTGTTGTTGAGAATATGTAGTACGTAAACAAACCCGCATTACGAACTGCTATATTGTCTATTTAAAATAAGTATTATGACTTATGATTGGATTAAAATGTACAAATGCGATGGCAATACAGCAGAACTCACTTCTCCAAACATCGCCAAACTAGGTCGTGGGGTCATTAATATTCATGAGTTATTCCTTTTATGGAACCAGATCTCGGAAACGTTTGAGGCTTGTATCATGTCAGAGATCAGTTCAAGTGTAGACATATTTTCAGGCTTATGTCGCCACCAACATTTATGATTAGATTGATGTGTTATACTGGAAAAAGTAGAATGAGTGGTATTGCCTCTGTAAATTCAATTTGAAGTAGATCTTGCTTTGTAACTATTTTTATAAAACTAGGATGGTCAGCTATGATGACGCTATTCAAACTTCAAAGACTTTTGTGCCTTTCGTTGAATTAACGTCACATGAATTGATTTATAAAGATATTTCCCATCAATATTACAAAATAAGAATAATATATAATGTCACATATATTATAATACCCATGCAAAGTAATGACAAATGTGAGCCCACTAGCCTAAATGACTTCGTCAACCCTATGAAACCCAGCGATTTACAATTGTGGGCCCACCTGTTTCGATCACTATAAGACGGGAACAATGTGGGCCCACATTTTAGAAAATGGTTATAAGTAAGCCAAGCTAATGAAGCTTAGCGATTTTTTTAATGTGGTCCCTCCTGTTGCAATCACTATGACGGAAGAACGTCTACCCACTAGGCGATATACAAATGTTGGCCCACTTGTTTCGATCACCATCTATGAAGGGAACAATTATTTAAGTAGAATTTCGCGATGAATAAATGTGGTCCCTCCTGTTGCAATCAATATGACGGAAGAACGTCTGCCCACATTTAGGAATTGATTGTCAGAACTAACGAAACAACCTAACGAAGCTAGGCGAAATACAAATGTGGGCCCAGTTGTTTCAATCACCATAGATGACGGGGAAAATGTTGGCCCACATTTTAGAAAATGGTTATCAGCACTAAACCAATCTTAGAAGATGTACGGATGGAAACATAAATATATAATGCATTCAAACATTTAATTAAGAATACGTTTTACCTTAGGGATAAGCTGGGCATTTAATAGCTGGACAAACAAAGTACAGCGTGCGTGACGCCATTTCTTGCAAATACGAAAACAACGGAGATAGCTCCCGTTTGAAATTAGAGTGACCTCCCTTTCCCAACATGAACCACCGATAATGTGGTTTCGCCTTGTAGACTTATACTGCCTCTATTTATCTACACTTAAAGTCCTTGTAGACTTATACTTTCCTCTGTTTATCTACACTTAAAGTCCTTGTAGAATTATACTGTCCTCTTTTTATCACCAATAACAGTCCTTGTAGACTTATACTGTCCTCTGTTTATCCCCAATTACAGTCCTTGTAGACTTATACTGTCCTCTGTTTATCCCCAATTACAGTCCTGGTAGACTTATCAGGGTTAGAAACTAACAGTTTTTGTCCACTAGTCCTTATAATGATAACATATAGCAAAACCCTTAAAAAGTGCAAATTTTTACTAGTCCTTACGATACCTTCACCATTGGGCAGTTTGGCAAGGACTATAGGACTAGTGCCAATTTCTGATGCTGCTTATACTGTCCTCTGTTTATCCACAATTACAGTCCTGGTAGACTTATACTGTCCTCTGTTTATCCCCAATTACAGTCCTGGTAGACTTATACTGTCCTCTGTTTATCCCCAATTACACTCCTTGTAGACTTATATTGTCCTCTTTTTATCCCCAATTAAAGCCCTTGAAGACATACTGTCTTCTGCTTTTTTTCTTTGCAAATGCTCATTTTCCCTATTATTCATAAAATCAATATCTTATTTGGAATTGAGTTACACTTATTGCTTTTGTTTCACTTTCCACCTTCTCCTCGCACATCTATTTTCTTATTATCAAAAAATCTTGGTGATGCGAAACTTTTGTCGAGGTATATTAATAAAAGGAAAACACCACCTCATTGTAAACAAGAAGTGAACACAGCTGTAGATCCAACATGAGTGAGTGAGTGAGTGAGGTTTTACGCCGCTTTTAGCAATATTCCAGCAATATCACGGCGGGGGACACCAGAAATGGACTTCACACATTGTACCCATGTCGGGAGATCCAACATGAAAAAAGCACACTTGTCCATTTTAGTTGCTTTAGCTTAATTCACCCCAGTCAGAGACTATGGAGAGTCACCTGTTCAACAACTGCATATACACAGATCCTTGCCATGGTCAAGATCATATAACAAATAATTGCAAAATTTTCTTGAACTGTGGAAAATGAAAAGCATTATTGATTTATATTTTTATTGTAAGTTTATTCAACTGTAGTAGATTATTGTTCATTTTCCCAGTTAAAGCAAATTAAAAACACATCATTGCAGAAAAATAATTTACTGCACCATAATCCAATGATGAAAAACATGCATACCGATATGTGTCCTTGGAATATCTGGCACGTAGCTGCCAACACTTACAATTTCTGAAAAAAAAAAAAAAATTCCTGCACACCTGTTTATAAACATACAGCTGTATTACACATTGTGTAATACCAAAACGCGTGCCTATGTACTCTCGGAACAAGTTTCATGAACAAATATTGAAAGCTCTCAACATCCCTCGGCTTCTTCAACAACATTGCGTGTGGAGATGATAGATCACTAAGAGGAGCCTAAGCACACTCGATGACCCCAGAAACCTTGTTGCTAGGCTGACGTCACACGGCATTGTTTCACCGATGGATCTTGCAACATAATTCCACAAATTACATCATCGGCCATTGTGACGTGATTGTAAACTTTCGGGTGCAAGGCCCCGTTCCACAAGGTGATCGTACCATAGAGCAACGCCAGTCGTAAGTCTAAGTAAAAGTATGTGAGTTGCGATAACCTTATCGCTACAATAAATTTGTGGAACGGACACCTGAATTCTAAAGGTTGACCGTTGTATGGTATTAAATTCATACGTTTCAACTTTTGACATGTTTTAAGTATCATTCTGTCAAACTCAATTGGATTATTCCGTGGATCGTGTAGGTGTCAGCCTATTCACACTCAAAAGTATAATTCTAAAAACGTTGTTTAAATAGCAACTGAGAAAATAAAATACTAAACTCGCTCCTGTGTAGGACCAATTTTATGAAACTCGTGAATAGTTGTGGTATCTGACTCGCTTTTGCCCACGTAACACCAATTTCATGAAACTCGTGAATAGTTGTGGTATCTGACTCACTTCCCTTGTCAGATACCAGAACTATTCACTCATTTAATAAAATTGGTCCTAGACAGGAGCGAGTTTAGTATTCTATATGTCTGTTATCAGTATTTTCTCTAACAACAAGAACATATATAGAGAATACCACACTCATTCTCGTTAGGTACCATTTTCATGAAACACCTGGAACTTAATTAAGCGCCACCCATATTTATATCAATGAATCAACCATGTTGCAACCTACCGAAAAATTCCTTTTACATACGTGTGTCTAGTGTTGTTCACTGCTTAAAAGGGACTCTAATCACAGAGAAAACATGAGTTTGAAGCATACTGATGAATTTTATTTTCAAATGGTGACATTTTAGAAAAATGCGTAACTTGCACCAAAAACAAAGTGAAAATTACTTTTGTCACACAGCGGTCACTGAAATGGTTGCATCAAATTTGAATCAGTGCAATCCTGGAACAATGTCTAAAGAAGCCCAAAACACAGTTTATGTCAATATTTGGTGTATCCTCCTTGTGCACGAGTGACGTCAGCCAAACGCTTCCTCATTCCCTGAATCAAACATTGAACTTGGCGTTGAGGTATTCTAGGCCACTCCTCATGCAAAGCAGCATCGTGTTCACGTAAATTTTGGACAGGTGGGTCTCTTTCTCGAACTTGACGGCCTAAAATGTCCCAGAGATGCTCTATGGGAATGAGATCAGGACTGTTTGGCCAAGGAAATGTCTCAATCGCATTCTGACGTAAACATTCGCGGACAGCACGTGATCTGTGAGGTCGGGCGTTGTAATCCATGAATATCGGTCTTGTGGCCAATGGATGGTTATCAAAATGGGGAATAACTGCCGTCTCCAAGTCCAAGATGTCATGCTGATATCGAGGTCCGTTAAGAGTGCCATGCACACTGATCAAGTCCAGAGAAAGATACACAACCCCACACCATTACGGAGCCACCACCAAAAGGAATGGTTTCAAGGATGTTGCGTTCGGCCATGGCTGTATTCGGCTGCCTCCAGACACGTGTACGCCCGTCCACCATGTGCAAAAGGAACCGGTTTCATCAGAAAAATGAACTCTCCTCCATGATCGAATGTTCCAGTTCTGACGTTGAGTTGACCACGCCAAACGAGCTCGTCTGTGTTCCTGTGTTAACAGTGGACACGTTTGATTGGTCTTCTGGCTCTATACCCCACTGCCTTCAAACAATTTCGGACAGTTCTGGTTGAAATTGCTCGGCCACCTAGCCACTGTGATCTTAAAACTGTAGCGTTGTCAAACGGAAGTCGCCTAACAAGCCTTAATAACGCTGCATCTTCCCGCCTGGAAGTCTTTCGAGGCTGATCTGGCCGTGGTCTAACCTTAACTTCATTTGTTGCACGGTATTTTTGCACTAATCTTGCAATTACAGAATGGTGACGTCCAAGTTGCCGTCCAATCTCCCTAAAAGACAATCCTGCATTATTCATTCCAATAACCTGCAATCTTAATGCTTCTGACAGTCTACGGTGTGGCATGATGGTGTTTTACAACCATCAGACAGTCTTTGTCAAGAAATGTGTACCTTTCAAGGTGTGCAAAGGTAAAAACCCATACTTGATTTCAGAAAATTCAAGGGTATTGTGCTTCACGTGCAGTGCATGCAACAGCAATCACGTTGATCGTGGCATTGTCAGTGGGATGGTGTGGGGAAAGGGCCATATTGTCTAATAAATAATCGTTGTTTGCTTATTTTCTGTGTCATATTTAGTTCGGTGGCGCTTAATTAAGTTCCAGGTGTATATATTTAAGTGTAAATTAGGAGATAAACCTGCTGTGTTTTGAAATTTGATGTAGTCCCACTGTAGAATAGATACCTCTTTTTCCAAATTATAATAAAGAGGTATCTATTCTACAGTGGGACTACATCAAATTTCAAAACACAGTAGGTTTATCTCCATTCTACCATGACGGCAACAACGCTTTGAAAACGGCGCTCTCTTGCAACGCGTAACAACACAGGCACACAGGTCCGCAATCTTAGAACATTCCGAAAAGTGGTCAAAGGTAGTTATATATGTAACAATTATTAATTAAGTTCAAGATTAAAAACACCATAGTTGTGAGTAGTTCAAAATAAGTGTTCAAAACACATAGTTTTTCAAAAGATGTTGACAAGTAACACTCCAAACTTAGTCCAAAGACAGGTGTTTTAATTTCTACCAACTTGTTGTACACTGTGGGCTGACTGACAATTCTTGGAAGTTGTGAGAGAGGTTATTTCTTGGAAATCGAACATGCCATCATTTCTATTGTGGGGGTGACAGGTTGTAGAAAAAGGTTTTAAAATGCTAAACGAATATATTTCTACAACAAACTTTTTGAATTAACAATCTATTATACATTTAACATTTGTAAGTGTTATAAGTTAGTTAGCAATTACCCCCAGTTAACAATAATAACATCAAAAATATAGCTGCAAAGCAGCAATGGCGGGCTCCAAGTTACACAAATGTCCATGTTCGAATCCTAAAGGGTTTCCTTGTACCAAATCCGTCACATGTAGGCACAACTTGCAGGGTATTGCCGCTACGAAATTGGCGTGTGCTGAGTCTGTTCTAAACCCATGTCCGACATCAAACATGTTCGAATCCTCAAAGGTTTTTTTTGTACCAACTCTGTCAAAAGATAGTCACCTTTTGCAGGACATTGGCGTGTTCAAGGGGTGTCCCAAATTTTAATCAAATATTACCACCAAGTGTTGTTACTTTTTCCATGCACCCAAGAACAGAAAATAAGATGCATATGATACACTAACTATATGTGAGTGAGTGAGTGAGTATGGTTTTACGCCGCCTTTAGCAATATTCCAGCAATTTCCGGCGGGGGACACCAGAAATGGGCTTCACACATTGTACCCATGTCGGGAATCGAACCCGGGTCTTCGGCGTGACGAGCGAACGCTCTAACCACTAGGCTACCCAACCGCCCCTCTAACTTCATGTAAACTTGCAATAGTTTCTGTCAACAAGCTAACAAGATATCATCGTTAAAGTAAAATTTCGGTAATTTTTTTTATCAAAATCAAAATCCAATACAACGGCAACTAAAACAGATATCCAAAAACGGCTATTAGAGTTTGCTGTGTTGTGTGTGGAGAGAATTCTCAGAAAATTTGGAAGCATTTCATGCAGTGGACTCGGAGTTGTTTGCGTTTGAACACAGGTACCCAAAAGACACTGTGAAAACCTTGAATCTAATATGGCTGCCAAACCATGTGACCAATGACCAAAGTCAAAGAACAAAAAATGTCAAGCAGCTCAAGCAGCAGATACATGCAAGTTTTCAAAGTCATCGGATAAGCTGTTGCGGAGCAATAGGGCGAAATACATCATTAAAAAAGTCTTGATTTTTAGTTATCTGCCCTTGGCCTTTGGGCCTACGGCCTTGGGTTTTTGGCGGGCACTAGTACCCAACGGTCTTCATACACATACAAAATTGAAACAAAATCGAGCCAGTGGTTATTTTGCTAGCTCTGGTATAAAAATCGGCAGAATAATAATAATATTTAATCAAACGATAACACTTGGGCTCTTCAGCCTTTCGGCTTGGTGACTCTTTAACAGGCTGTAACTTCTTTGTCAGTTGGGCTCCAGTCAAACGGATAAGCGTTCTGCGTTTGTCCGGGCCCCGGGTTCCTGTCGCATTGCTGAGATAAAGTGCTAAACTTGTTTCCGACCTCGTTCATATTCAAATCCTCAAAGGGTTTACCTGTACCAACGCCTTCAAATGTAAGGAACCTCTTGTGAGACATCACCACTACTAAATTGACATGTGCCTGGGTGTCCCAGGATGTTTTAACCAATTTCCAACTTCGACCATGTTCGAATCCTCAAATGGTTTGCTTGTACCAACGCCATTATATGTAAGGAACCGCTTGCGAGACATCACCACACGTGTCCTAGTGTGTTCTTAACCCATGTTTGACTTCGACCATGTTCGAATCCGCATATGGTTTGCTTGTACCAACGCCATCAAATGTAATGAACAGCTGGTGAGACATCACCACACATGTCCCAGTGTGTTCTTAACCCACGTTTAACTTCAACCATGTTCGAATCCCGAAATGGTTTGCTTGAACCAACGCCGTTAAATGTAATAAACCGCTTGTGAGACATCATGACATGTGTCCCAGTGTATTCTTAACCCATGTTTGACTTCGACCATGTTCGAATCCCGAAATGGTTTGCTTGTACCAACGCCGTTAAATGTAATAAACCGCTTGTGAGACATCATGACATGTGTCCCAGTGTATTCTTAACCAATGTTTGACTTCGACCATGTTCGAATCCGCACATGGTTTGCTTGTACCAACTCCATCAAAAGATAGTCCACGTTTGCAGGCCATTGCCGCTACCAAATTGGCGTGTGCCACAGTTTCCCAGAGTGGACTAAATGCCGACCTCCATATTCTAATCCGCAAATGGTTTGCAAATGGTTTGCTTTTAACAACGCTGTCAAAAATAAGGTACCGTAGCAATTGGCAATTAAGAAATGAAGAATCAAGTCAGCGAGTCTGATCACCCAATCCGATTAGTCGCCACCTGTGACAAGCATAGTTGCCTCTTGAGACAAGCATCGTTTGAAAAAGGCCAATTCTAACTCTGGTCGTCAAGGGTAGTACACATAATATTGAACAAGGCTGTGGAGAACGCTAGGGTATCTGCAAAGCCAGTGAATGGGGGTTTATAGTAGATTTATGAGGCGCTTCCATCAGTATTTGTACTTGGGTGAAATTTTTTATCAAAATCAAAATCCAATATGACCGCAACTAAAAAAGGTATAAAAAAACAGCTATGCTAATTTGTTGTGTTCTGTATGGAGACAATTCTCATAAAGTTTGAAATCATTTCATGCAGGGGATTCAGAGGAGATAGTATTTGAAGACAGGTGCCCCAAAAACCCTGTCAAAACCTTGAATCCAATATGGCTGCCAAACCACGTGACCAATGACCAAAGTCAAAGAACAAAAATTATCAAGCAACTGAAGCAGTAGATACATGCAAGGTTTGAAAGTAAACGGGCAAACGGTTGTAGAGCAAAAGGGCAAAATATATCGTAAAAAAATACTTGTTTTTCAGTTATCTGCCCTTGGCCTTTGGGCCTACGGCCTTGGCTTTCTGGCGGGCACTGGTACCCGACGGTCTACAAACACACACAAAATTTGAACAAAATCGAGCCAGTGGTTATTTTGCTAGGGCAGGTACAAAAATCGGCGGAATAATAAATAATAATAATAATAATAATAATAAATAATAATAATAATAAATCGAACGATTACAATAGGGCTCTACAGCCTTTCGGCTTGGAGCCCTAATAAATAATAATAATAATAAATCGAACGATTACAATAGGGCTCTACAGCCTTTCGGCTTGGAGCCCTAATAAATCGAACGATTACAATAGGGCTCTACAGCCTTTCGGCTTGGAGCCCTAATAAATCGAACGATTACAATAGGGCTTTACAGCCTTTCGGCTTGGAGCCCTAATAAATGCCTCTCCACCCCCAACTTGGATGTGGCAGAACTTGACCTACATCATGGTAATACCCCCATTCCACAGAGAATTTTGGTTCATCGGTCACTCATCGGAAGCAAAGTTTTTTACTTCCGGTAACCCACCGAAGAGTATCATATCACACTCCGATGAATCCGATTTGTGTTTGTCGACAATCAGGTCAGTGTCCGACGTGTCGGGCATGATCCGATGAGGCGAAATCGTCCGATGAAGGAATTAAGCTCAGAGCTTAGTTTGCCATCGGACGCCATTTCCGGTCGCAAATCGAGTCAGTGTCGGATGAATGTCGAGTCAGTCCGATTTGTGTCAGAATCGTGTTGTGCAACTATCGGACGTGTCTAGCCGACGTCAGACGGCAACCTGATGAGTGTCCGATAATTAACAGTCATCTGACACTCATCTGATTGCAATCTGCGGTCTGCCCTATGCGCCTGATAGCGCCCATCACCAATTCGATTCTCATCGGAGCCATCGTTGTGACATCGGAGGGTAATCGCTCATTAACTCAACTGCCATCTAACACATATCGGACTATGAAAGGAGGGTCAGCCGACACTCACTTCGCAGATTTTCATCGGACACTACAGCACCAAGATCCTGAAGATGGCTCCAAGAAAGAACAGAAATGTTGGAGGACAGAAGGCAAAGATGAGGCCTCCCAGAACTCCTCAACAATCTCGAGTGCCAGAAGACTCCTCTGTGCCTCCTCCTGAAGATGCAGAGACGGAGGATAGGCCTATTCAGGCCCCAATCACTGCTCAGCCACTATGGCTTGTTGCATAGTTTGTTGCTGGAGCATAAAAACACAGCCCAGGGCTGCAGCGTTGCAAAGAAGTTGATCCATGTCTAGTACTGTCAGGAGGTGCAGCCCGCTTTTATACTCGACTGCCGATTTTGGCGACAAATCCGACCAGTATTGGGTCACTGTCCAATTACCCTACGAATAGTAACCGATGTGTCGGATTGGTGTCGGGAGAGTGTTGGAAGTGTCAGATTAGTGTCAGCCCACCCTCGAATTACAATCTGAGCGCAATCGGATCAATCGGACGCCGCCGATGAAAATGGCGGACAGACATCGGGCCTCTACCAGTCTTTCATCCGATTACCCTGATCAGTGTTGGATCTCTATTGGATTTTACGGAAAACGGGGACCGAAAAAAGAGAATGTCGGGTGAATTTTCATCGGAACTCATCAGAACGCTGATTTTTTTGCAAAATTGGGATCAGATGGGCTCCAGATCAGGTACCGATGGTCAGTGGAATGGGGGTATTACTCACACCTTGCAGCTGTCAATGGCTGACAATCTTGTGTTTACATTCTCTGTTGCTCCGTTAGCAAGATGACAACCCAGATCTACGATGTGGTTCAACAGTAACCTGTAGATTTACAGGGAATGATCGAGCCTGCTGGTACACCATCTCAGAATCTGCATGATGTGACCTGTCAATTTCAAGATTTCATGGATTCCAAAGCCTGAGTGTGAATGGAATGAGACATTCATGGCCCAGACATAGTGGGTCGTGTATGAATTTCTTAACTGTGCGTGTTCTGAAATGAATTTCATCCAGTTTGACTTCAATGATGTAGGGACATCGTTTTTCGTGGATTTTCGAATGGATATGCATGGCTGGATTATATAATGCTTGCAGTAGCTCTATGCATAACTAATATAGAATGCAAAGTGAATTTAATGCGTGTGACGATCTTGTTAGGTTTAAAAAAGTGAGGTAAATGTCTCTCGCTTTCGTGAGATTCCTTTTGTTCTGCTTTGTGGCTGAGAAAGCGAATGACGTCTCGTTATTTTTTTATGAATGAGTAGTTCCTGTGAGATCATGGTTATCCAATCAAAACAAATAAAACGAGGTCAACCTTGTACGGCACATGTGTGACGACCGGATTTAGTATCTTACCACCTGTAACTTCACCACGTGGGTTATAATGTCACATAGTTGGTAATATTTGGAGTTATTCTGCTGTGTGCCTTACAAAACATATTGCACTTAGAGGGCACATTGTAGAAAGTGGTAACTTTTCAGCACAGCACTGTCTGTGCTCATCACCATGCCAGTATCGTCAGCCTTGACTGATCATTCAGCGCAATGCAAAATAAAGACCTATCTAAGATCCACAATGACAGACTCAAGGGAATGTCTTCTCTAGCACTGCTTCAGGTGCACAGAGACATTCCTGTGAGCATTGAGGGAGTCATCAAAGTGTTTTTTTGTATGAAAGAGGCCTTGACTTCATTTAACATGAAGATAGGCAATGGAGTATTGTCATGTCATGAAATGAAAACTTGTCAAGATGTGACTTCCCAAGTTATCGCCTCCATGGTCCATTGAATAGAGTGTCTGCCCAGAGATAAAAGGTCATGGGTTCAATCCCCTTAATAATAATAATAAAGCTATTTGTATAGCGCAAAATCCACATCACTAAGGGACATCACTAAGGGACATGCTTAATGCGAAAATTCAGCATATGTACATATATACAACAGAGAGAGGACAGTAAGATAGTAAAAATTTACACATTCAGTTGTAGCAATCAAAAAGGTATGTTTTGAGTCTAGACTTAAACGCAGTGATACTAGGTGCACCTTTGAGGCTGAAGGGAAGGGAGTTCCATAGAGAGGCACCAGCATGAAAGAAGGATCGAGCACCGAAGGACTTTAGTCTGTATTTTGGTACAAACTGGAGAACTTAGTCAAGAGGGAGAATTTTAAAATAAATTGTCGCAGCCAATGTAGTGGCATGAGGGACAGCACATGTGGGACTTTCGCTGTTCGACATGGTCTTGTTTATCTGAACTGAGTGTGTCCTGTCTGTCAGGTACAATGAACACCATGCCAGGACAGTGCTGTTCCAACCAGAGTCATTTTCCAAATGATATAACAACCTTGCATTATCTATGGTATCAAACACCGCTGACAGATGAAGGTCTAACATAGCAATGTCTACACAGGAAGTATTCAATATTCCTAAGAGGGATTTTGAAGATATTGGGTCTAAAGAGCACGACTCCGGCTTTGATGGAGTGATGAGTTTCTTTAAATCAAATTCTGTGACTGGTATGAATGAATTAAATTTGGTTCCTCTGAATTCTGTTAAAGAAATGTCATCACCTGCTGATCCCAGACCCTGATCTTTCAAATCTTTTCAGAGAAATACAAGCTGAAGTTGTTAGCACTTGGCATCAGTTTACTTGCCAAGAAGATTGTTGAGAGTGGGTTTTCGGAATAGCCACATTAGTGTTAATTTCCTTGTTTATGTAATCTGATCTAGCCTTTCTGATACATTTGTTTACTTCATTACAAGAAGAGCTGTACATCTGGGGGTGAACTTCAAAGCTTGCGCCAGCTGGATACAGCAGACAAGATCTATTAGAAGAGCATAAAGAAGACTGCAGAGGTGTTGGACAGAATGCTATCAGGATTGATAATGCCTAAAGAGGGGAAAAATATATTGAAATTTGAACATTATTGTAATCAAATGCCAGTACCGTATGTAATTTACACTGACTTCGAAGCACTTATCAAACCTATAGAAAATATGGTCCGAAGCAATCAAGATAGTTTTACGTACAAAACTCAAGAACATATTCCTTGTGGGTTTGGATATATAGTTGTAAGGTATGATGGGGAAAACAAACCTGCCCGTGATTTACAGAGGTCCCGATGCAGTGGGAAAGTTCCTAGAATATCTACAAAACGAAGAGAGAACAATCAGGGAAACTTTATTGCGTAAGAAACCCATGTGTATGACGAGGGATGATTGGAGGGCCTATAAGAAGTCAACTAGTTGTCATGTTTGTAATAAACACCTGAATGGGGATTCCGTAAGAGATCATTGCCACGTCACGGGTAATTATCGGAGAGCCACGCATAACGAGTGTAACTTGAAACTAAAAATGAATTCTCAAACAATACCTATCCTCGTTGTGTTTCACAACCTTAGAGGATATGATTCACATCTCATTATGCAAGCTATCTCAAGACCGACGGCGGATTAACGTGTATTCCTAATAATATGGAAAAATACATATCATTCTCGTTGACTAAAACTATACATTGTACCGACAAGGATGGGAAAGCTAGTATAAAGCAAAGTAATGGGCTTAGATTCATAGACTCCGTACAGTTTCTGTTATCTTCCCTGGACAATTTAGCTTTGCAATAACAAATCAATATACTGATCGGTGTCGTCATTTGTTGCTGAGAAAAGGTGTATATCCTTACGAATATATGGATGATTCGATGAAACTAAATTACCACCCCTTGAATCATTCTATAGTAACTTAACAGAATCTAAAATAACCGATGCCGATTATGAACATGCTTTGACGGTGTGGGATAAATTAGGTTGTAAGAATTTAGGTGATGATCACGATCTGTACTTAAAAACCGATGTACTGTTACTCGCCGATATATTCGAGATATTTAGAAAGACATGTTTAAAACAATACGGCTTGGACCCGGCATGGTACTATTCCAGTCCCGGACTATTGTGGGATGCATTGTTGAAGAAGACCGGTTTAGAACTAAAACTACTCACAGATTACGATATGCTCTTGTTTATTGAGAAAGGATTAAGAGGTGGTATATCGATGGTAGCGAAAAGGTATTCTAAGGCTAATAATAAATTAGTGGAAGGATATGATCCGAGTAAACCTGACACGCATATATTATATCTCGACGCTAACAATTTATATGGATGGGCTATGAGTCAACCTTTACTCACGGGTGGTTTTGAGTGGATCGATGATATCGAAGTGAATGATATCCCCTCAGATTCCGATAAAGGGTACATACTAGAAGTTGACTTGGAATATCCAAATTCATTGCACAAAGATCATAAAAGATCCTGAAAGATTAATGGTTAATAAAGATTGGATGTCGGAATATCAACACTCCTTGATGGGTAATACTAGGTTAGCTAACGTAAAAAAACTCGTACCAAATTTGATGGATAAGACAAAATATATAGTTCACTACAGAAATCTCCAGTTTATCTATCGTTAGGTATGAAACTAAAGAAAATACACAGAGTTCTAAAGTTTGATCAAAGCCCTTGGATGGAGCCCTATATAAGGCTGAACACAGATTTAAGAAAGATGGCTACCAGAGATTTTGAAAAGAACCTATATAAGCTCATGAATAACTCAGAATTTGGTAAAACTATGGAGAATCTAAGGAAGTGTGTTGATGTTAAATTAGCAAGATATTTGATAACGACTTAGCCGTACTACATATGCAGAAGAGTAATATAAAATTCAACAGGCCGGTGTACGTTGGTATGAGTATTCTTGACTTGTCAAAACACTTAATGTATGACTTTTATTACAACGAATTTAAGAAGCAATACGGTGATAGATGTGAGGTGTTATATACTGACACAGATTCTTTGTTGATGGAAATACAAATCGAGGATGTGTATAAAGATATGGCAGAAAAAATAGATATGTACGACACGAGCGATTGCCCAAAAGATAATCCACTGCACAGCGTAGTAAATAAAAAGGTGTTAGGTAAGATGAAGGATGAATGTGCTGGCACCCCTATTGCGGAGTATGTCGGATTAAGACCTAAGATGTATTCTATAAAGAATTCCGATAATGGGGAGATACGAAAAGCTAAGAGCATATCAAACACGAACAGTATAAAGAAGCATTATTCAATGGTAGAACATTCAAACATGAGATGAACTCTTTAAGAAGTGTCAATCACAGGATATATGGATTAAGAATGAACAAGACATCATTATCCCCCTTAGATACAAAGAGATGGATTGATAAGGATGGTGTAACTACCTACGCTTATGGTTATGGTGGTAATACTGTATTGTTGGGAACTTTTAGCAACTCTTCTTGTCCATCTTTAAGATAATAAAGAATAGGCGCTCCTTCTTTCATAACCAATCGACTAATGTTATATGTCTTAAGAGACCAAATCGGATTGGTTGCGTGACGTAGGCCTCCTTCGAGTTCACCGGGCTGATATAAATATCTTACGCTTACTCTATCCGGAAGTTTTTGTTCTTTGCCTCTCCTCGGTGCTGAAGATTCGGAAGTCACAGATTTCATTTTAATCACATCGGATGGTTTCTTCCCGATTAATCTCGTTACTTCATTATTCAGCGCTGATACAACAGCTGATAATCGTGTCACCCATTCGGTTGATCTTAATTGTTCTGATTTCATTTCGATCCCATACTGATATCCAAACAAACGTTCCGCTAATGTCCTGTTAAATCTTTCAACGATAGCTTGGCTACGGTGGGCCTCTTTTTCACCACGCCGGATTTCGACATCATGCTTTGTTAACAGTTTAGTTACTGATCCCATAAACTCACGACCAGGATCTCCTTGAAATAGCTTAGGCCATTTTAGTGGTCCGCATTTATATATGCGACTAAGTGCATTAGCTACTTCTGTTGAATCTTTCGAGGTTAATGGCTCAGCCTCTTTGTATCGACTAGCCACATCCACTACGGTTAAAGCGTATTTATACGTTTTGCATCTTACCTTTTCATGGGGAAGAAACAAGAGGTCAGCCTGATGAACTTCTTTGGTTGTAAAAATATCAAACTTCTTCCTCGGTATATAACGCGGTGCTGGTAAGTATATTTGCCACATCGCTTGTTTCTTTAGCCAATCCTTGGCCACATCTTTAGATACCTTAGCCGCAGTGGCTAATTTTTGTATTGCTCCTATACCTTTCCAATATCGTCGTGGGCTAAAGTAAATTTTATTCATTATTAATTAATATTGATGTTTCTTGTAATACGACTCATGACGATTGTTGAATCGCATCAGCGTTTTTGCATAAAAAATTCCATCTGTAGTAGCGGTATAGTTATATAAATCTGGCTCCAGTGGAAGTGGTCTAGAATCACCATTACCTATACTACTAATGCTCATGATATCAATCACTGGAAATGTTCTGGTCCAGACTCGATTATTTACAGACGGAATAAAGCCGGAATATTGCTGAGTGCAGCGTTAAACAAGCAAACATGATTACCCTTACCAGATGTATTTTTCCCTGTCAGCAAAACCCCATGACTTTGTCAGCTAATGTGGTTTATTTTGTGCATAAATGTACTGCTGCAAACCTTTTTCCCTTTTATGGAATCAATAAAAAAACGTTTCCCATTCCTTGAATACTCTTTGGTTAGTGCTTTGATCTTTCAGTGTGATAAAAAGAAATTTTAAGATTTCAAATAAAGGATTTTTCTTTGACAGACAAACCATCTGACTAGTTAGATAGAATTATAACTACAAAAGCCCTCAATCTGAGGTGTCAATATTTTTTAGAAACAAATTCTACTTTTACTACAAAACATGTATGTTGTCTACCTGTTTAGTTACGTAAACAAATATTCATTTTATATTGTGAAAAAGAAATCCTACTTACTTACTTACTTACTTTGGAGATTTAACGTGCGCTTTCCGACTGATGCGTATTTCGCACACGGGCCCGGCCAGGCCATTTAATGTGTTTCCGAAAGGGGCGAAAGTGGTCTGTGCAACCCAAGAGGGGGGTTTTAGGGGTTGCTTATATAAAATTGGGGAATTTTGAGATTTGGAATAGATGCCGATGGGATTGGGGAGGGGAACTAAGGGAGCTGGGTATGGTGGATGTTTGTTTGTTTATGTGATTTTGATTTGGTAGGTTATTGTGTTTTTAGATGCGTTTTATTAGTTCCGTTTTTATTAAGAATATGCCTAAGGCCTTGAAGTTTTCTAGTTTATTTTGTGGGTTTAGTATTGCTTCTAGAGTTAGAGCCTTGTTTAGATTGAGGGTGGTTTGTAATGCGGTTCGATGTGTTAGGTAGTGTGTGCAGTGGATGAGTGCGTGTTCTGGGGTTTCTGGTTGTTTGCAGTGTGGGCAGTTACCTGTAGTGTGTTTTTTAAAAAATTTTAGGTGGTTATTTAGGTTGGTGTGTCCTGTTTGGAGTTTAGTGATTACTCTGTCGATTTTTTTGGATGGATGGAGAATTTTTGGTTTGGTTAGTGGTTTGCTGAGCACTTTTTTGATTTGGCTATTTGAGTTTAGATATAGGTTATGCCATTTTTTTGTGATTTTTTGCTTGTTTACACTTTAACTTGAACCCGAGTAATGCTAATCAAGATGCTAAAATGAACAGCATAAACGCAACACTTTCAAAAGTCTGGAAGCTTTAATATGCATTCACAAAAATACAAAGCTTGATCAAACAGGAGTGATCAATTTGCCAAAGTTGAGTAATTGAGTAAATAAACTCCTCTCAGCATACAATGCACATTGTATAACACCGCTTACCAATAATACTACTGGGAGGGTGGGTGGGAAATAAACAAGCGTGCTGTGTCGTTCTGCCTTACGTGACGCCATGCATTGCCAGCTGCGCCCTCTAATAACTAGGGGGAGATAACTCTGAGCCACTTGGAACAAAGAATGCAAATTTGCGGTCTAAGGGGAATAACTCTTAGGTACACCGTCAAAATATATTTTAAATAAAATAACACTTTAACTTGAACCCGAGTAATGCTAATCAAGATGCTAAAATGAACAGCATAAACGCAACACTTTCAAAAGTCTGGAAGCTTTAATATGCATTCACAAAAATACAAAGCTTGATCAAACAGCAGTGATCAATTTGCCAAAGTTGAGTAATTGAGTAAATAAACTCCCAGACCCCCGAAATGATGTGGAAGGGAAAGATACTGTTGATGTTAAGTAGGTATCTGATTAAGATGGACAAAATGGTTAAACTGCAATATATAGTACATATCACTTGGATGGAAGAGATCTTCCAAATACCTTAAGGGCCTCCAGTCTAGAAGCCGTGCTGACATTTAGGTAGCGTAAATAAGCTTGACTTTTCCAGAATCCAATATCTTGGATTATCTCACCGGGTAGGCCTGTACTAAAGGCCCACGATGCACCACCACGTCGAAATGAGTTCCCTGTAACTACAACATTTGAACCACATAATGCTAAAATGTACTGAACTGTACTAATAAATCTGTCATGAGATAATGCACATAGATTATTGTCACACAACAGCGGTTGTAGACGCCCAGTATCTACATGCAGCAGCAGCAAAGACGACATAGCTTCAAACGGATTGAGGGAATGCCCCTCGATGTTAGGGAGAAGCACCTGCAGAATTCTCTCCCGAAACTGTACAGTTTTTGTCCATTTCAAGTCTATCACAAATGCTCCATCGCTCAGGGAGACATCTGCAACACACATGTGCTTGCTGGCATCAAACACACCTTTACACAAAAAGTTGCTAGATCTAAGCATACCAAAAAATCCTGTTAAACATGCAGTCCAGATGGACACACCCAATAAACTTGTTAAGTTCAGCTTAGAACGAATCATCAATAAGTGATGGGGAGTAATGGGTGCTGCACACTTTTGAGCATCACCTAGCTCTCTTCGTACACCCCTGAGCAGGTTCTGCACATGCCAGTTATCCTTCAATGGATCATCAAGATCATTCATTTTGTGAATATTAGACACAATGCACAAATATTGTCTCACAGTACTGTACTTAAAATGCTTTATATCAACCATGTATGCCACAAAACAAGAAAGACACTCATTTGTAGCTGGGACTGGGTTGAACTTTGTCTTCTCACAGAACTCCAAGTAACACTTAAGGTGGCTTCCATACGTCCCTTTTGTTGAGTCTGCCCAGCCCTTGCTTGCCTGACGATTTGCTGCTTCCTTCAGGTTGCTCTTTATGGGATCTGCTACCCCATCTGTAAGAAATGAATTTATCCGACATATGCCAATAAAGAGATTCTCTGCTAAAAACAGACAACTGCAAATGCGGTAAGATCTCATACACTTTAGATAATTGTCCAGACTCATGTATTCTAGAAATAGAATCTGCAAGAAAGTTACACTTGCCAGGCACATGGATAGCTTTCAACACAAAGTTGTACTGGGCTTGGAGCCAACACAAATAGCGCAAATACTGCATCACAAAAGGAGACCTAGATGTCCCTTTATTAATCACAGCTTTCGTCGTCATATTGTCTGTTTTAACAATGACAGTTTTATTCTGCCATGCAAAACACCATCTAACAGCTGCAATAACAACCGCTAGAACTTCCTTTGAATTAATGTGCTGATTTATGGCTGTAGGCATGTCAAATTCCCAGTTGACATACACAAAGTCTCCATTATATGCAGCACCTGCACCCACAAGACATGCATCTGTTTCAACTGTCCTGATTGGTGCAGAATCGAGGAAAGACCTTGAGCCGTTGAATGTATCAAGAAAAGTGTTCCACCACATTATATCTTTCTTGAACTCACTATCTAATACAGCTTTATCTCCAGATGACACAAGTTGGTTTTTCAAATCTATCACACGTCTTAAAAATGTCCTTCCTCCCTGAACAACCATAGAAGCCCAATTAAGTTTCCCTATGAGGCTCTCAAGTTGGTTTTTGCTGGCCCTTTTCCTGTTTTTGAATTCTTGCAGTAATTCATGGAAATGTTGAAGCTTATCATTTGGCAAGGAGAGTGTACAAACTTCTGTGTCAATGAGTATACCCAGAAACACCATCTTCTGGCTTGGGCCATCTACTTTTGACCAATTAACATTGAATCCAAGAAAACGCAAAACTTGCAAGAGCTGGCGCAAGGCCAAAGCACATGACTCGGCTGTATCACACGATCAAAAAATCATCTAAATATGCAAGCACTGTCACTCCATACCGCTTCAACATAATTCTGCATACAGCGCTGCTCAAACACTGAAATATTTTCGGACTTTTTGATGCCCCAAACGGCAACTTGGAATCATACATGTATGTGATGTCTGCCTTGCTTTCAAAAAGCCATGCTAAACCTGTAAGTTGGAAATTGCTTGGGTGTATCCTAACAGAGCGATAAGCATTTTTCAAATCCACTTTGGCTAAGTAACTACCTCTCAGTATGTGTTTCATTGCATGTCTAAGGTCCATATAGCTAGTTTCACAAGAACACATAAAACTGTTCATTCCACTAACAGACGGCAAACTTCCGTCGTGAATAAGTCGAACTTTTGTCGAAGATTTTGGGATAGCTCCTAAAGCACTAACAATAGTTGGTCTGCTATTAGTAACAATGTAGTTTCCAAGTTCAATTTCTTCGGTAATCTGAGCTTCTGTTTGCTCTCTGTGGTGAAAGGCGGACCTGTGATTTTTTGTATACTGATGCTCAATAGTCACATTGTCAATATCCGCCAATTTAAACCCATTATGAACCCCTTCTAGAATGAAGTCCCTATCCCGATCTTCCGCCGGTAATATAAGTTCCCAAGCCACAGGATTTAGCGAATTACATGAATGCGTTAGGCGTTTTTTGACTCAGTCCTAGTTGCCGTAGACTGAGTATGATCATCAGTTTGAACATGCTGTAGGTGGTTGTGTCCTCGCCTGAAACAGGTAAGGCAAACATGTGCCATTTTACAGTTTTCTAAGGAGCAGAAACCTTGGTTGTAGCGTCTGCAGATTTCCAAACCATCCGGTGTAAATGGTCCCCTAGTTCGTTGACCTTGCGGTACTTTCTTTTTGTATGGACTGTCTTCCATCTGTTTTATCACTCGTGCTGTCTGCGACATCTGTTTTGGGATAAGCTGAAATTCCCTGATGTCCTGGGAAGGTGTTCCCCATCGGAAACCTTCTTCATGCTTCTTGATTCGATATTCTCTATCGTACAACAGAACGCTGGCCCATATGTACTTTGATGAATAGCGGCAAACGTCTTGCATATATTTCAGGTAGTCAAGGATTTCTTGTGAATTCATATCTCCTGACTTGATCCCATCCATTAACAGTCCCATGTTTGCGTATGCCCACATTTCAGTGGTAACTTTGGATAGATTAGGCAGTTTACGTCCCAAATCGATGCTTAAACCTTCACAAATATCTACTGTTTGCCTAGGAGTATCAAGGGAGTCAACCCATAAATAGTCCATGAAATCTCTTTGTTTACCTCGCACCCCATTTTGTCACGTGACCTCGATCTGCCGTCCCTTGTAATTTCGATTGTAGATTCTCAATCTGCAATTTTAGATCCCTCCGTTTCTTCTCAAGACTCAAGCGAGCCAGTTCTGCCTCTAACTGACCACATTCCGACTGTAACTTCAGTGCACTTCAAACCCGTCATCCGCCGGTCTTCCGCCAGTAGCACCTTCCAACTCACTCGGTAGACTAGGCCTTGATCTAAATTCTTCACGTGGCGAGTCATACCTACGAAAACTCTCGGTCATAGGACTGTTCAAAGCCTCCATGATCTCAGGCATTCGTTTACCGGCCGTTTTTCGTTTGGGTTTCACATCGGGATTAGATTGCGCCATTATTGATAAAGAAAATATACAAGCGTGCTGTGTAGTTCTGCCTTACGTGACGCCATGCATTGCCAGCTGCGCCCTCTAATAACTAGGGGGAGATAACTCTGAGCCACTTGGAACAAAGAATGCAAATTTGCGGTCTAAGGGGAATAACTCTTAGGTACACCGTCAAAATATATTTTAAATAAAATAATACTTTTAATTTCTGATTTTGAGATGGGTAAGTTTAAGCTTATTTCTGGGATTTTGAGGGATAGTTTAGCTGCTTTATCGGCGTTTTCATTACCGTATATTCCTACGTGGGCGGGTATCCACAAGAAGGTTATTTGTTTGCCTGCCTTAGTTAGGTCGTTGGAGCTTTTAAGTATTTGATTTATTAATTTAGGTCGGTTTTTGGTATTTTTGTTTTGGAGGGCTTGCAGTCCACTTAGGGAGTCGGTAAGTATTAGGATTTTTTTGTGGTTTTTGGATTCTTGATTATGGAGGGCTGAGGCCATGCCCATTAGTTCTGCCGTGAATATTGATTGATTGTTTGGGAGTCGGAAGGATTGTGTGGTTTTAGTTGGTTGTGTGGTATGGACTCCGAAACCTGTGTGTTTGGAGGTCGGATCTGAGGATCCGTCCGTGTAAAATGTGACACCAATTTGGCCAATTTTCGTGTATGTATGCTAGTGTGGTAGTTTTAGCTATGTTTGGGTCGGTTTGTTTATTCATTTGGCTAGCTAGTGTTGTGTCTATTTTGGGTATTTTAAGTTTAGGGGTGAAGATATTTGATTGTTTGCAGTTTTGTTTAAGATTTTTAATTTGGTGTTCATTTAGGTAGTTTGTTATTCTTTGGGATATTGGGGTAAGTAAGGGGTGTTTACGAGCTAGAGCTTGGTTTTTGGGGCTGATGTTTTGGTTTATTAAGTTTTGGATGAGAGGGTTTGATTGGGACGCGGCCCAGAAGTTTAAGCTTAGCTGTTCCCTGCGTAGACTTAGTGGCATTTCTCCTGTTAAGGCCTGAAGTGAGGTGTAGGAGGTGCCATGTTGGGTGCGTGTAATTAGTTTGAGAGCCTGATATTGTATTGAGTGAAGTTTTTTAGATAGAGAGTTGTTTAGGGTGTTGTATATGGCGCAGCCGTAGTCTAGTTTTGATCTAATTAGTGATATGTAGAGAGAGAGGAGGGTATCTTTGGATGCTCCCCAGTTAGAGCCAGTTAGGCATCTTAGGGTGTTTAGGTCTTTACTGCATTTAGTTGTTAGGTTTTGGATGTGAGCATCCCAGGTGAGATGTTCATCGAAAATAAGTCCTAAGAATTTGGTTTGTTTTTGAAATTTGATTGTTTGATTGTTTAGCTGGAGGATTGGGGAGGCGGGTTTCATGTTTTTATGTTTGAATACTATTCCTGTTGTTTTTTCTGAGTTAAGGGAGAAGCCCCATTTGTCAGCCCATTGTTGTATTTTATTAAGAGATATTTGGAGTAAATTTTGGACCATGTTCATGCTTTTAGTGCGGATCCAGATGGCTCCATCATCCGCGAATTTTGATGTGTTTACTTTAGGGGATAGGCCCTCGAATAGATTGTTTATCATTATATTGAAGAGGGTGGGGCTGAGGATACTGCCCTGTGGAGTACCATTTTCTAGGGGACATTGGTCCGATAGAGTTTGGTCTATACCCACGGTTATTTTACGATTGTTTAGGAAGTCCTGGATGTAGTTTATTATCTGACCTTTGAGTCCTATTTTTTAAATTTTTTGTATTAGCCCATCGTGCCATACCATGTCGAAAGCTTTAGAGAAGTCTAAGAAGATGCCTGTGGTATATTGTTTATTTAGTTGTCCTGTCTTAATATCTTGTTCTAGTCGGGCGAGGTTATCTAGGGTTGAGCGGCCAGGAGTGAAACCGCTTTGATCTGGGTTTATGATGTTATTTTGGATTAAGTAATGTTGTAATCTATTTTTAGCCATTGATTCCATTACTTTACATAAGTTTGAAGTTAGGGATATTGGTCTATATGAGTTAGCTTGATTAGCTGGTTTATTAGGTTTAGGGATTGGTATGACTAGGGCCTGTTTCCAGGGAGTAGGAACCTGTCCGTTTAGGTAGATGAGATTGTATAGTTTGAGTAGTGCCTGGAGTAGTTTTAGGGGGAGTTTTTTAATTATTTGGTAAGAAGTTAGGTCTAATCCTGGGGCTGTGCCCTTTTTCCTGTTTTGGATTACGTAGAGGAGCTCCTCCAATGTGTAGGGTTGATTTATTTCTAGATTGTTATTGTTTGGTTCTTTTGTGGGTTTGTTTTCTGTTTTAAGTTTATCTTGGAATTTTTTACTGAAGTTGGTGTTACTGCTAACGGCCGAAAAGTGGTTGGCGAGATTATTTGCTTTTTGGGCGGGGTTGGTTGAGTTGTCAATGTTAGGGGTTTTTTTATGTCGTTTTAAGCCTCTGATGGCGTGGATTTTGCGCCAGACCATTCTGGCATCTGTACGGTTATTTATACCTTCGCAGAATTTTTTCCAGTCTTTACTTTTGGCTATTTGGACTAGTTTTTGAACCTGGTGGTTTAGTTCGTGGGCTATGTTTAAATATTTGTAGTCGCGTTTTGCTTTATTGAAGGCTGATTTACGTTTTCGTCTAGTCTGTTCTATTTCCTCATTCCACCATGGTACCGTCGGTTTGCCTGTCTTAGATGTTTTGAAGGGGATGGAGGTTTTGGCTGCGTTTATTATATAGTCTGTTAGGTTTTTACAATAGGTTTCTGGATCATTATTTTCTATTTCGTTTAAGTTAGCTTCGTTGCAGATATCTTGGAATTGGTCCCAGTTAGCTTTATTGTAATGGAATTTTGGTTCTTGGTTTTCTGTTTGGATTGGTACGTTTGTATTTCCTGTGGTTATGTTTATGGGGAAGTGGTCACTACCTAGCGGGACGTCGTGCACTTCCCATTGAGTACTTTGGGCTAGATCTGCGGTGCATATGGTTAGGTCGATAGCCGACATTTTTTGGTTTATCTTATCGTACCTCGTGGGTTGGTTGCTATTAAGGTGTACTAGGTCGTTTGTTTCTATCCATTCGGAGATTAATTTGCCATGATTGTCTATTTTATCATCTATGCTCCATGTAGGATGGTGAGCGTTAAAGTCTCCTAGGAATATAGTAGATTTATCGCTTATTTGGAGTAGTTTGTTTAGATCCTCAGGTTGGACTTTTTGTTCCGCCCAGTGGTAAATATTTATAATGTTTATGTTTCGGTTATTTAATGTGATTTTAATGCCGTTGGCTTCTAGGTTTGGCGTGTCTATTTTTATTTCTTCGTAATTTATATCTTCCCTGATAAATATGATTAGTCCTCCTGCGGCTCTTCTTGTTTTCGGTTTAGTTCTGTCAGTTCTAACTGAGTTGTAGTTAGGTAGTGTGAATTTGGATTTTTTTGAGAATTTGGTTTCCTGTATACAAGCAATGTGAGGGCCTTTATTTAGTTTAAATTTAGTTTTTAGTTCATGGCCGTGGGAGGTGAGTCCGTTGGCGTTCCACTGAAAAATATTTAGTCCTTCGAATATTGGGTTCGGGTGATTGGTGATTTATTTTTTATTTTTTATTTTATTCGGTGACTTCTTTTAGATGGAGGTTAAAGAGGAAGAAGGGAAGATCGGTTAATTTTAGATTGAAAGCTACTTTGTAGAAGGATTTCATGCTAGCTTTTGGTGAGTTTTGACTATGCATGTATGCTAGGAGTAAGGTGAGGTTATTTAGGTTTTGGGTGTTGGCTGGTTGGGGAGTTTGGTTTGTTTTAGTTGGAGTAGTGTCTATTGTTTCCTCAGTAGTGGAGAAATCTTCGTCATCGGTTAGATTAGGTTTAGCTGATTGAGTTTCCATGGGGGAGGCATGTGATGTGGAGGATTGTGAAGGTGTTTGTGGGATGGGTGTAGCTGATGATTTCTTAGTGTTTGTGTTTTGTTGTTGTGCTTGCTTGTGGGAGAGTGTTGTTACCATATGGGCTGTAGGGTGCTTGGATGAGGGTCGTGTTGTGGTGGTCATTTTGAGGTTTGTTTTGCATGCAGGGGTTGATGTTTTGGCTATGTCAAGGAATCTTTTTTATATCCAGTCATCCCACGAAATCCAGTTGAAATGTAGTGATTTTTGTACCTAAAATGTCTTGTGAGTTTGTACCCAAACTGGTAGATCTTTGTGGTTTGGTATCCAGAATAATTTTGTACAAGTTTTAAAAATACACACTACTTTAAGTATCTAAATGTTAATATCCTATCACTTTCCTATCAAAACAATACAATTAACAATGTAACTGGCCTCTTCTGTGACTAGATGGCACTTTCCTATCAAAACCAAACAATCAATCTGAGTTTTGCCAATGTGGACTGACTTCACTCAAGGATCATGTACAGTATTATGAACTTGATGGGCGAGAATTATTTTTCTCGCCCTTTTTCCCTGCTGCCATCATTGTCAGAAAATAATTAAAAACATCAATGAGCATGGAATCCATTGGATTATGCACTGGCGGTAATCACAAAAAAATATGAAACATAGGAGTGAAGACTGCTACTCAGGTCAATAAATAGTAAAAAGGTGACGATAAATGGTAAATTATGGTATTTCTTTTGAATTTGGATCTATTTCGGAATTTTCTAGATGGTAATTTACCAACTTATAAACAAAATATTATGATTGAATGTGAAAAATGATAAAAGTACGAGGACAATATCGGACTGCATGCCGCTGAACATGAAATGCCAAAAGTCAACAAGGGCTCTTTCTGGTAGTTTTGTGCTGAGACATTTGGCCATATTTTCTCAAATCATGATGGTTCCTTTTTAAGATAAAAAAACTACTGAGAATTTATGCATATCGCACGTAACCAAAATGATACACAAAGCCTACTCGATTAAACAGTTATTGTGAGTTTCATTTGGGGGTGTCCTTTTGAATATGCGCCACTGGTAGATCTTGGAGAAAAGGTGTGTGGAGCTTTTTATTTCCAGCTTAGTTTACAGGAAAAATACACTAGGTAATCTTAATCTTTGCATAGAAAACAAGCCTAGCGGAACAGGAAAGATAACTGAAATGGTAAATCATCATGTCTAGTGATGTTTTATAGCAATTTTCACATTTTCATTGACCAAGTTTGTTATTGATTTCTTTTCCCCTAAAGCGATCTGATATAGTTTTTGACTGCGCTTAGACGAATATTCGAAATATGAGTGTAATTACACTTGAGGGGAAGCAAAGGCAATTAACTCTCAGGTTTCAAGCATTGCTTAAGAGTGTAACTAGACCATGGAAGACCTCAGATAAGAGCATCTGCACATGTGTTGTGCATCTTGACTGCTGCCAAGAGAAAAGCAGCAGGGTATCCCAATGTAGCAATTACACTCATGGATGTGGCAGTAATCGTTCATGATAACCTACTGCTAATGCCTGACCCTCCTTATGTGGTCTCTGATTATGGCAATGATGTGTTAGAGGTAGTATTCTAAGAATTATTAACAATGAAAACTGTTGTTTTGATATTTAGTGGTTATGCCCATGAAAACTGTGATAGTGGTCTCCAATCGTATATATGATGAAGTCATGAAATTAGTGCTTTACCAAATTAATTCTAGTGTCGACTCGTGGCCAAAAGTCATCATGAAATGAATCACAGTTGACCTCCATTTGACGTGGAAACACTAATCAGCAAATGATAACATGTACACTGTAGGCTTAGAATTACATATGGTGATTGCAGTTTGATTGAATATAAACACAAAATCCAGCTGTCTGACATGTGATGTAAGCAGCGTTATGTATATACTCCACCGTCCACGACTGCTGAACTGAACATGTTGACTATGTGGGTGAGCAGTGTTTACCTTTGAATTATAAGATTAGTGGACAGTTATCAAGAAGAAAGACAGCATCATAAACAGTTGGCAACTGTCATAACTGTTTGATGAACCACACATGATACTCAACATGATGAGAAGCACCAAGTCTACCGATCAATTCCATTATTTATTGTTAGTTCTGTGTACATCATGTGTTTCAGCCTACTAAACTCGCTGCCATGTAATACCAATTTTATGAAAGTTGTGAATAGTTGTGGTATCTGATGAGCAAAAGCGAGTCAGATACCAGAACTATTCACGAGTTTCATAAAATTGGTATTACAACAGGAGCGAGTTAAGTTTCTTATTTATTTCTTGCCGTTTATAACTTGTTTAGAATTTCACTGTTATGTGTGATCAGGCCGACATCTACGGGATCCACAGCATAATTAAGTTTAGCAGAATAATACTTCAAACAGGTCAAAAGTTCATACATATTGATTTCATGCCATGCAAGTGTGGTGGCATGTGGTCCTGCACAGTGCTCAGGTCTCAAATCAGGTGAAGTTAAGCAACGTTGGTCAGGTGATGGGTGATTGCGTTTCAGCAGCTTGGCTCCAGAGAGTTTATAGTACTTTGGTCATGCCCTATACACTGAATCACACTTAAAACAAAGTTACATGAACATTAGTTATTTTAGGAGGTCTCCAATAGTGGACGACATCCTCCATTACTGAGATAATTTACAGATAACCTCCAATAGTTCAACCTCCATTAGTTGAATAATTTACAGTACATTAGTAACGCACAAGCTCTGCATTTTCAGTCAACAGGGTCAGCCCATGCAGGTGGTAGGTTCGTTTCAGGAGAGACAAACTGACAGTCTACGTATATTATAAGACAAAGACAACAAAACAAATGATTTCACAAATATCCATGCTGAACACAAATTCAAAATTTCGCAGAAAATGTTGTGCCGTCACCAAGTTTCATTGTGAAATCGCGTCTGTCACTTGTGTAGGGAGCCTTGTTCGCCTTTTGATGGGCCCAGCGTCGATCTTGTCGATGGTTGATTGCCTGGCGGATCAAAGGTTGCGGCGTCAATAACGGGGGACCAGTTACAGAAGCACTGGGACGTCTTGATTTTCTCTGCATGATTGAGTCTACTGTATCCGCCATTTCCTTAGATGTCCTCTGATAAAAGAAAAGCTTATTTTGCTTGATTATATCACATAAACATTTAATTTTGCATTATATCAAAATGCAACTTTTATTTCCTTGTCATATTAGTTTTAGTAGTACAACAGGGGCTTGTAACGCAAAAAATAGCAGCTCCAAGATATATATAGTATACTGACACTGGGTGTGACCACTGAATATATAGAAATATTATCTGGGATTCGAACTCCGGGGATGTTGATGCGAAGTCTGGCAATTGCCAAAATGCATTATCGCGTCCTCTAACATCCACAGCAATGTTGCAACTATACTAGCCACATTAAGAAACTGTGCATAGAGAAAATATAGATATAAGGGCACACCGTCCATATATGAAATATAGGTTTGAACACAGCAATTATTGGAGACATTCAAACGCTCATGCACGTGCCATGCGATATGACGTCATTAATGGGGGCCTATGGACGTGCAATGTGTTACTGCACGTGCATCCTGTGCAGCTGTACACAGCATGTGCAACTCAAAATTTGCTGTCACTTTGGAACGCATGATCTGTGGTCATTCAAAAATTCAAAACTTCTCAGGCGCAGACACAAGCATATCACAAGCAAATCATGCCAAGATTGACAGCTGCACAGCGTCATGAAGTCATTGGAATGATCCGAGCGGGAATTGGGCAACAACAGGTGGCAACACATTTCCAATGCCATCGTAACACGATATCGGCATTGGTGAGGCGTTATCAGAACGTTGCCGACCACCCACGTTCAGGACGTCCCCAAGTAACGGTGCCAAGACAGGACAGATGGATTCGAGTAACACATCTCCAACACAGGTTCCAAACGGCAGTAACGACGTCCCAGACAATTCCTGGACTGCGCCGTATCCATCCCAACACTGTCAGGAATCGTTTACGTCAGTACGGGATTCGACCACGACGCCCTGCCATACGTCCCATCCTGACACACCGTCATCGAGTCAACCGTCTAAGATGGTGTCGAAATCATGTTCGCCAACCTCGAATATGGTGGAGAAATGTTGTCTCTACAGATGAATCAAGGTTCAACATTTCCCACAGTGATGGGCGCCAACCTGTCTACCAACGTTTGGGAGAACGTTATGCACGCAACTGTATTGTGGAAAGGAATCGTTTTGGAGGTGGCTCTGTGATGATTCATGCAGCTGACCGTACAAAGTACATAGTGCATAAGAACATTAGAATGTAAGGTAAAGTCATCCAAAATATGTTAATCAGGTGCACATTACGTTAGACAGACAGGTAGAACTCGCTGACTGACAGACAGAAACGATGCATGGGTACTACTTCTTCCTTTTCACAAAATTAGTTGTGAACTTGTGAGAGAATTATATTTACCTTAATGACATATACTTTTCGTACAGTCTGACGAGGCATCTTCCAGGGTTTTCCTCATTACTAGAGATGGTCACATGTTTCCTTTCAACCTTCCTGTGCTTCAGCCCCCCTCTGTTTGTTTTGGAAATGTCCTCAGTATATTTCAATTGTTTGATGCCATTGCTTGACATCAACAACTGTAACTGTGAATTTGAACCACTGCGTAGGTATCTGTGTTCATCTCCTGCCCTAAGAGCAAAGTTCAACCCGTTTAAATAGACGAGGGTGTCCAAGAGCTTCTGTGGTGTATCTTCTCCGAGTATACCTCTTTCCCAAAGTACATCTTCCTGCTGTTCAGTGATGACATCCGCTTGTTGTTTTTCAACCCCTATCCCTTTTTGAGCTAGTAATTTCATCTTTGCATCAAGAACGGATCGCATACCGGTGTAACAAGATGACTCAAAGAAATTGACGACAACTCCATTCCTTCTTAAGTAATACTGAAGACACAATTTCGTACAGAGTGTTGCCGCGGTACTGTTCACGCTTTTGGTTTTGAACCTCCAACAGAAATAACATCAATGTTCTGTTCAGATCATTTTCGTTTTCAGCTAACGACACTATGTTTTGATTTGCTATTGGAATTTCATTATTACTGCCTTCTTGACTCTCAACAACCCAATTCTACAAAATATTCAAAGCCCATCTACTCTTATGTTCAGTGTTCACAGAGTATGCCGAATCGCACAAATGCACCATATCCGTTTCAGAAAGGGGAGCACCGAACCGAAGCTTTTCATTGTCAAGATTGGTTCCCAACTGCGTAACCTGTACGGCTTTCTCAAAACGTTCATTGTCACCTTTAAACGAATCTAGTATTTAGGAATTTAACTGTCTCTCAGACACACGTGTGCCAATAATTCCTGATTCTTCTATCATCTGACTTGCCAAGTATAGTTCGGTGTCGCAATTATCATCAAAGTTATCCTGACTTGTATTATACGGTTCAGTGTCAGTGTTCTCATCAGAAAATAACCGGCCTAATTCAAAATTCTGACAATAATCTTCTTGAAAGTTATCCATATAAAGTAATGTTTCAACATCTGAGTTAACAACCACATCAGACTGATTACAAAATGTGTTCTGAGTCACGAACAATTCATCACCACAATCCCACATGTTGTCTCCCATACGGACCAAATTTCCATAACTCGTATGCATGTGGTCCTCCAATAGTTTAGCACGTGCATTGTTCCGTTTCATCGAGTCGATCATAATCATTTGATCGGCCTCCAACCTGCTTCACGTGCAAAACTAATGGCGAGTTTTCAGACATTCTCCTTCACATAACACATGTGGTGTCTACTTGGGCAAGTGACTTTGTTCGAAATGTGCCTCTGTTCACCCAATAGTGAACGAGTACCCGGTAGGCTGAGATGGCAATGTGGGCGTTAACCTTCTTGCACCTAACAGACAGCTTGGGTTGTTTATTCCCCAGTTAGTATAACTCTCGTGTACATAGACATATGAGTGTCGTTGTGCTACCACAAAGTTTACAATCACGTCACAATATGCTATGACCTAATTTGTGGAATTTTGTTGCAAGATCTACCAGCGAAACAATGCTATGTGATGTCAGCCTGGCAACAGAGTTGCTGGGCTCATCAAGTGCGTATTAGCTCCTCTCAGTGATCTATCATCTCTACACGCAAAGTCGTTGAATAAGCCCAGGGATGTTGAGAATTTTCAATATTTGTTCGTGAAAACTGTTTCCGCATTACATAAGCACACATTTTGGGTATTGCACAATGTGTAATACAGCTGTATATGTTTATTAAACGAGATATCTCTCCACAGGCAAGTAATATAATGTAATATGTTGAGAGAAAAAATGTGCGCCATTATTAATGCAGACATTAATTTCTTTGCCGACATTGTGCAAGCAAGCAACATTCTTAAGTGCTGTTATTATAAGTCTGTAATTTCTTACAAACAATTGCTTCAAGTTTTGTCTCATTTTGTAATTTGTTCTTATTTTTGTTTAATATTTGCAGAATGGATTCTGGTTTTCCATTGGTTGGTGTGTGTTTTTCTTTTTGCCAAGCGTAATCTTTGCTGTGAAGCTGGCTAAGTACTACAGAAAGATGGAAATGTTGGACAGCTTTGATAACCCTTTACCGTGAGTATTTGTTCTATGCATGTTAATTGTCCAGTACATCCATGTAAGAAGAATTTGGTTATCAACTGTCAAAGGGTCGAGGTCACCAGAGGTTTCATAATGAAACATGACCCAGATGTTGATATTGACAAGAATACAAAGCATCTTCCAAAGACTTAAAATGAATTAATATATGTCTGTTCATATCAAATGCAAAGAAATGTTACTGTCAAATTCATTCATTCTTTAAAGGTTTTAAAGGTTTGTAAGTATATAAAAGGACTGCATGTGGATATACTTTCAAATTAGCTTGACTCATGGAAGTTTCTGGTTTGAAGTTATACAGCAGCAATTGTGGGTTTTCAAAGGCAGATCTAGGATTTAAAAAGAAGAGGGGTCTGCACACTACACCCAAGTCACAAGGAACAGAAACATATGATAGGGACACAAGTTAGGTATCTACAAAAGAGAGGAGGTATGCACCCCCACCCACACATGCTCTGATCATATTAAAATGGAAGTTTTCAAATGGCCAGGTATACACAGAGACAAGTCTTTGAAAGGCATTTAGAAGTGGTACACATAAGGAAGAGAATTCATAGATGTCAACTTCTTTATTATGAGGAACACAACGTTTCGGAGTATATGCTTACTCCTTTATCAGGTGAATGAATGCTATGAGCCAGAGAGCATATATATATGTACATGTAAGAACAACTAAAGTAATAAGATAACAAAAGGTGGAAATTAACAAGGGAAGCCAACAGATAATTGGCACTGATAGGTGATTAGCAATAGACAATGGAAGCAAACACTTTACAGGATGTGTTCTGAAATAGCGTATTTCAGGTCCACCCCTACCAAGGCCCTGTCGCACTCAACAGATTTTCTGCCTCATCAAGAACAAAGCCAACATGGATGTCACCTTTTCTAGCGATAAGTCCATCAAGACTCATCTACAAGCCAATGGCAGAGGCACAAGCAGTGTAAGTCCCAACACCCGAGGATGTATTTACCAGATCCCCTGCAACTGTGGCCACTAGTACATCAGAGAAACCCTCAGAACCCTCAACACCAGACTCAAAGAATATCAGGCCTCTGTCAACAAACAACACCTGAAATACGCTATTTCAGAACACATCCTCAAGAACCAAGACCATAACATCATGTGGGAAGCCACCAAAGAACAACAACTGTCAACAAAGAAAACAACAAGAAGCTATTGACATCAGAAGAAACCAGCCAGACATGAACCGTGACCAGGGAACCCATCTACCTTGTGCTTGGGACGTATTGCTTTGATCTTTGTCGGTGCCTATTATCTAGCTGGCTTCCATTTACCCTTTGCTATTTCTATTCGTTTATCTATCAGTGCTAATTACCCCCACCCTCCCGTTTGCCCTTTGTTCCACTGCCATTACCTATCAGTGATATTTAGTCCTGGCTTTCAGTTGTCCATAACTATCACTGTTAATTACTGTAAAGTGTTGGCTTCCACATTGTCTATTGCTAATCACCTATCAGCGCCAATTATCTGTTGCCTTCCCTTGTTAAGTTTCCATCTTTAGTTATCTTATTATTTTTGGTGTTCTTACGTGTACATATATATATGCTCTCTGGCTCATAGCATTCATTCACATGATGAAGGAGTAAGCATATACTCCGAAACATTGTGTTCCTCATAATAAAGAAGTTGACATCTATGACTTCTCTTCCTTATACACAGAGAGATTAATATATTAAACACAGAGGTCTATTCAATTTGTAAGTACAAGTCATTTTAAATTCCACCAATCAAATCACAGTTGATCCAATATCTTTATATATTTATTCAAATGCTACAGAATACACAATAATGCTGACATATTAAAAACAGAACAAAGGTAACATTTGGTCCAATTCACTTTTTATTCATAGGATTAAGAGCCAGATCATATTAAGCCAATCACATCAAATCATTTATTCAATTCTGAAGAGCAGATCTGAAAAATCAGTTTTCTGATTCTGCACCCAGGTGACATTTCAAGAAAATCCATTGTCGTACTTCTATTGGTTACTTTTTATTTTTAACTTTATAGTTTTATAACTTTTAACAAAACATGATCTATAATTAGGGATGAATGTACCCAGGGATTTAAGTCTAGTCCCAACAATTACAAATGCGCATACACAGGTCCATAAAGAAGTTAAATGGATGTAAGTCATCTGTAGTTTGGTGTATTAGTTAATATCATACAGACATCTCAAAAACATTATTGTGAAATATGTGTCTTATCTTAATTTACCCAGAGCTCTAAATGTCATTTCATCATGAGGAAGTGAATATTGTTTGAATATGCCACTGTGTACAATATTTCAGTAAATTATACATCTGACAGTTTGATGTGGGAGGAAAGACAGAAGTGATGTTAGGTTTAATCACTTCCGTGAAACGCACAAGCATTTGTATGGTACTGATAAACCTAAATACATAATCTGGAGGAATCATGGATTTGAACCCATGACCTAAGGTTTCTAGGCACACCTAAGGGACACAACTCGTCAAAGCATGTTGCTGTAGCTAAGACTGTTGCCGTGTTGGACCAAATGTGTTCTCATTGATTTGAAATAGAAATGCAGAGAGATTGATTCTTGCTGTAAATATCTCATATTAAAAAAATATAATTTTAGATGGAGTGACAGTGTGACATATTTTGACCTTTAAAATGTTGCATTGTTGCCCTTAGATTAAAAACAATATCATTATTCAAAGTGTAAAAATGCAACAAATGATCAGAATGTTGGCGTTGTCACACTTTGGTTATTATTGATACTTTTTTGATTGTTTATGTAAGGGTGACAGGGCAACAGCGTCACTTCTAGGATTTCATACACATGGGCTCTATTGGTAGAAATCTTCTGTGGCTTAATTCTATTCCAGGCCAAAATATAACTTTGCTGATGATGGAACCCCCAGGGACAGCAACAGATCAGCTGTGATTTGCAAATGCATCACGTATAAAACAAATAGCAAAATCCTGTCTGAAACTTGTCATTTAAGTGTGGCATCAGACAAAACATGCAAAATACATTCAAAACTGTAGTAGTATAGGTAATGGGGGTTCTGCCGCAACTCCACTGGAGCCAGATTTATATACCTATACTGCTACTACAGAGGGAATTTTTTATGCCAAAATGATGATGCGATTCAACGAAAGTCATGAGATTAAGTTAAATTGGCTCTAGCTCACCAATACCTGGGGCCAATCATTGCTTTAGATGAGTCTAAATGGTAATAAAAATATTCTTTATTATTTTTATCAATAAAGCGATATTCAACATTTTTATTAAGTTCTTCATTCATTTTACTAGGAGACCAGACTATATAACTACACTCTTCTTGTAAATTGATAAGAAACAATTGATAACCGTATTTGGTTGGTTTGACATCACTGATATAATAAAAACCTTGTGGTAATTCTCTCCATTTAATAGTTTTTTCGATCTCCATTATTATATATATTTATGTAAGCATTTGTCTAAATGTGATCAAATGATATTTTTAATCTCCAACCAGTTCTTTGGTTTTGGCATGAAATAACTGACGCGCTTGTTGCCTCCCCTGTTCTATGAATTTTTTTTTCTCGTCTTCGCTAATACCACTGGTCTTACGAGATTTTGATCGAATCTCCTGCTTCATTTCGTTGTATTTGGTGAGTTCTGACAACACTAAACGAAACTCATCCTTGGATATCTTACAATCGACCATTGCTGTTGAAATATGATCCTCAATGCTGTTCAACTTTGCTTCGGCGAGTATCCGAATACTATCGTGTTTTAATGCTTTCTTTTGTAACCTACGAGAAATGAATTTTATCGCTATTCCTGCCAGTCTCGAGACTCCGGCACCTATTTCCATGCCGAGCACGATAGGCGCGGCGATTATAGTTGATAGTAAACCAACACCAGCTACACCGAGTCCCATGCTAGCCGCTACAAGAGCGGTGTCAACTCCGCGAGAGCATTCACAGCTCTGCGATACTTTTTATACAATCCAAGTCTCAACTCCCTATCCTTCTCTATTCCATGTTTTATGTCGCTTATTTGATGTAATCGAAATCCATCAACAGTTTCCATCTTTTCCATTGCTTCATCGAGCGCCGGATATAAACTCATAGTGTATATTACGAATATAGAATAGTCTTTAATTGGTCTTGCTTAAATGTTTTGAGAGTATACATCAACCTTATCAAATGTATATTATACGGCAAGAATATCTTAGTAAGAGAAATGCTGTCACTTTTAATAATTTGGACCCCCTCGAGGGTTGCAACGGGTGATGCTCCGATATGAATAATACTGCAACGTTGACGCTCGTGTTTCTTGAGCCATTTAATCCATAGACCTGGTAATATTTCGAAAGGCATCTTCCGGTACATCTCCAAACAAGACTTCAATATTTAGCGTAGAAATATTAGGTATTGCACTCAAGTTATCTTTAATATCATTGAATTCTGTAACCAAATGTAAACTAACATTTTTTAAGGCCGGACGACTACATAACATATGACCTGGGTTTTCTGGCAGGGGAGAGACTAACACACTTTTTCGTTTTGACGGGATATAGGCCGCGAGTACGATACCACTATTTATTATCGTTAAATTATGTCCCTTACCCATCATAACATACGGTGGGGTAATGACGATATTCAATAGCCACTCGATGTTTGCTTCGACCATAGTCCATTTATTCTCACCGTTGCGAGTAATATTGTACGAAGTGTTTTTAATGAGTCTACTAACGTCGACATCGCTTAAATCTTCTAGATTACCCGTGAATATAACTTCTTTCCGCTTGTATACATTATCGTGTAAGTGTAAAGCGTATAACTTACCATTGCTACCGGGTTTATCGAATCCTTCCGTGTCTCCGAGATCGGAAAGCGCAATTGTATTACATTGTCTGAGCGTTCCAGGGCCTGATGCATCAACCATATGGAGTGTTACACTTAAGTATCCTATATGTACAGGTTGGTGTTTTACATCTAATACAGAAATTTTGAGGTCTGAAATAATACCCCGCTTTAATTTTTTATATTGTAATGACGAGGAAGATTCCGTTCTACCGCTATTATATTTTTCATTTTTCACTGTAATAGATCTGAGCAGAGTTGAAGGACTTTCTAGTTGAATATTATCCGTCGTGCTTATTTGATCAAGATGGATGCACAACTCTTTATAGGGAACTAAATCGGGCAATGTCTCTCCATCAAATGTTGACCTGTATATTGATATAATTCCGCGTGTAAATCCAAGTGTAGCTGATAAGTTCCCTACAATCCGTACACCTTTTTCTCCAGTGTTGATTTTCACTGTCCCATTCGACTCATCTTGTGTTAGACTAATTCCATTAGGCTTAAAAATTTCATCATTGAGTGAGCATACACTGTAATACCCATCAGGTATAATAATTAATTTTTCAATAATATTTTTTTCATCTAATATCCATATCTTATTATTACCTCTCGCAGCACTTATATTGGTCCACAGTGGGTAATACGTTGCGTCGCATAGAGCGACTTCGAGTTGTCCATCCGAGTTATCGATAGTACGAAGCAGTACAATAGACTGACCATTTGCTATTCCCGGGAGTGTAACATACATATTAAATATACAATGATACTATATCATAACTTAGATATGAAATCAACTTACATTACTAATCAATCGATTATAGTAACTGCCTCTGGTGCTGAGTTTACGGTTAAATTCCACGATATCTTTGAAAAATACAGTTTCACGGCAACTAACAATAAAATGATTGACGAATGGTTTAACCGTCCGATGCAATTTTGGCAGAATCAGTTAAACTTTGCCATATGGCGTGCCACAACGGGATGTGGCGTATCTGTTAATGCCCCAGGATTTAAACTATATAAGTCTGTTATATTATTTCACGTGTACTATCAGATTAGACGTATACTTAAAGAAATTAGTGCTCCATTACCGCTGGATCCAGCATGGAATCACGCAAATAATCATTATAATAAGAGGGCCTTCGAACGTATTTGTAATGAATTTAAAGTTTCTACGAGTAAAGATTGGCGCATTAAAGGACCTAGCCATGGTCTAGGTATTCCGTACAATGGACAAAGAACTATTAAAGATAAAAGCGATTATTTAATTAAAGCGGGTGTGATCCCTTCAGGCTTTGCTCTCTCGAGTAAACAGTTTAGAGCAGATCATATGAACTTTGAGAGTGGCATTCCTTATATTATAACAAAGTTTGTGCATCCAAACGATACAACAGACGCTTGGAATGAATTTCTTAATGATAAAACGGAAAATAATTTTGCTAACCCAGGATTTGAAAGAGTTAATGAATCGATAAGAACTTATGTATGGGCAATTCTCGGAGCACAATCGCAAACACGAACGTCCATTATCGGTACTGGGATGGCGTTCGATGCGCAAAAACAGTTTGTCGCAAACGTGGAGGACGCCATTAATTCACCAGTTGACATACCATCGTCTATAAAGCGTTTTCAAGATGCATTACAGTACGCTCAATCCAAAGTGGACTACGTTTATGCGCGGGACTATACATGTCTCCGAGTAACATGGGACTTAAGATCGGTCAAGTGATAGGTTATAATAATAAAATTGTTATTGCTACCGATAAACAAAAAACAGGTATAAATTCAGATATTAACGTCGAATTAATAACGCAAACAATCACGGGCGAAAAGGGAATAGTCAAGCCACAAACACCACAAACATCTACTAATGCACAAACACAAGTGCCACCACATATTGAGGCTAAAAATCAACAACATGTCGATGAAAAAACAGCGCTTGTATTAGGTGGAGTCGCGGTTGGTTTACTCATGATTTGGTTAGCGAACTGATTTGGTTAAATAGTTCTTAGTGGATACGTACAAGAGCCCTGCAATTGCTACGATCAACCCCTACAAGTTTTGACTAAGCCAAGTTGTGGTCTTAGCTAATAAATTCAATAGCCAGGAAACTACACTCCCTATGATACCGGGAAGAGCAGCCGCGGCTTTATCAGCGAGCTTTCCCAGTGCTGAACCTAATGCTTTTAAATGCTTTTTTATCCACTCTTTTATACCATCACTAGGCGGTGTGGGCGGTGTACCACCACCTGTGCCACCGGTTAACGCGAGAGTCAAAGTCGATATAATAAATCCCAACGCGGTTAAAATACTGGCAATGGTTATTCCCTGTTCTCTGAACAATGTTTTAATTTTATCGGCCAGTGTAGTGTCATCGTTGAGGACTTAATTGATAGTTTCTCGAATTCGACTTATTTGTGAACGAAGTGACTTTCTATTACTGGAAGCTGCTTCGATGCGGGCCGATCTTTCGTATTCTAAGTTACACAATCTTTCCGCTACGCGGCGTCTACTGAACTCATCGCCCGCCTGTTCAAGTTTTGTTTTCTCTTGAGCTAAATGCTTGTCGATTTCGGATAGCTTGGCTATATTATTTATCAGTTCTCCCCGCATTGTTTCGCATTGCCTTGTCAAGACCTCGTAATTCCCTAATACTAAACTCCGAGGATGGTACCTGTAACGTGGAATTATCGTAATAGGTATCTAAGATTTCTCCGAGTCCGTTCGAGGCCACCATCGAGGCTGCTTCCAAATCATCTGTGTTACCGAGTTCATCACGCACGGTTCGAAGAACCTTAGTAGTCTTCGCGGGAAGTTTTGCGCGTCCGTAGTCCACAAAACCTAATTCATCACGAACAAACACGGTGCCGTGTTTATTGGCTATCGTAGACAAGGCTAGGGGTTTACGAGTACGAGAATGCATTAAATCAATATCGGGTTCGCCGCATATTCGCAATATTCCTTTACCACGACCTATTGGGGTAACATAATTTTTATCTTCTTTTAAGGCATTGTAATAATCATTGACGTTTGATTGTAAAAGTTCATCGTTAAGACTACTAAACCTGGTTTCATCAGTACCCTCTTTGATTGGATACGGATCATCTAAGGTACTTAGATCAAAGTCATTTAGATCAAAATCACCCATTTTTATGTTAAACATATTGTTATATAATTTCAATATAACAATGTCTTCGCAATACGGACGCAAGTTAAACCCACAACGTAGACTTCGAGATCCATTAGGGATCAAAGCAATTCGTCAGTCTGTAACTATAACTAATAACCCTAGTACCATCGATCAGAATCAAACGCTTCTGGTTCGCTTTCCTAATCTCGGCGCCCACGATGTGTTAGTTCCGGGAACTGTCCGACTAGCATTTACGATTAGTTTGACTTCTACCGACGTTAACAGAGAGCCCGTTCAGAACATAGGTCATGCTATCGTTAAGAAAATCGCCATTAAAATTAGCGGTAATGAGGTTTTGAGTATCGACGATAGCGATGTATACTATTGTTACATGGATCTCTGGAGAATGGATAAAGAGCGGGAAAACTTACAGTACCAAGGTATTTGTAATAAGAACACATTGAGACTGCGCGTAGGTGCTGAAAATGGTGATTGTACCTTCGTAAAAGATCTCGCCGTTGCCGACGCATTAGGTAACCGATTCTATATTCCCCTAGACTTTGAATTACTAGATTCCCACATGCCTTTTTATCAAGCATCCCTAGGCGATAGGTTAGAATACGAACTCACTTTTAATGACTACGGCAGAGTAATCAGAGCTGCTGAAGAAGCTAGCTATTCCATTGACAATATCTCGCTGGAGTAGGATATGATAACAGATCCCGAATTAGCCAGACAAATTCGTAACCAGTATACGGGAAGTTTAGCCATTTTGTACGATTGCGTGCTTCGACACCGAAAGATCACGAGGGACAAAAAAGATACGATGTGGAATATTAATCTAAACGTCCCCACGAGGTCGTTGAAGGGTATTTTAATGTTGTTCGAGGACCCCTCCAATGCGTTTAAAAGAAATACCGAGAAGTTCTACAATCCCAAGATTACAAAAGTAGAATTGACTATCAAGGGCGTTCCTAATCAACTATATAGTCAAGGAATGCTAGCGTATCACCAGTGGGATGAGATTAAAAAACTTCCTTCTATAAAACGTTCCCCGGAAGTTATCGCGGTCGTGAAAGATCTGTCTCTCGGGAGTGTATCGATGGGTGAATACCTCACCACGAAGTATGCGCTATGGCTCGACATGCGAACAACGGACGATGACCAACTACACGGCAGTGGGCGGAGAATAGAAAATGCTAGCGAGGGTGTCACTATACAGATAACGAAGCTCCAGGAAACGGCTGGTAAATTAAACATATATTTGTACGTGATTATGGATGCGCAACTTAATATACAGAATGGAAGATTAGTGCAAGCAATCTATTAATAATCTTTTACCAACAGATCCGCACTGCACTATCATATGCGGGCAAACGGGCTGTGGAAAAACAGTTTTTATTCTAGATATTTTAGAAAGTCATTAACGGGACGTTTTCGATCATATTATTATTCTGTGTCTGACTATAAGCGTTAATAAAACATATCTATCGAGAGATTGGGTAATTAATGACGACGGGGTACACAGAGTCGATCCGAGCGATTGTTTACAAGACTGCCTCCGAGTATGTCATGAAACATACAAAGGAGAATCAACTCTTTTCGTAATAGACGACTGCAGCGCGAGTAAAGAACTCACAAAAAAGAAAGCTATGCTTTCGTATTTAGCATTCTCCGGACGGCATACTCAACATAGCGTTTGGGTACTTACTCAAAAATACAACTGTGTCCTGAAAGATCTCAGAGAGCAGAGAAAATGGGTAGCACTGTTTCATTGCAAAGACCGAGATTCATTCGAGGAATGTTTACGCGAAAATGATGTCATTTATACCAAGCCCGGTCGAGATAAAGTCAGAAAACTGTTAGCGGCAACGAAGCATTGTAAACTCGTATTAAAAACCGATCAACCAGCTGCTTATGCAATTGCTTAACAAATTATAGCAAAATTATAGCAAAATTATAGCAAAATTATAGCAAATGTAGCAAAATTATAGCAAAATTATAGCAAATATAGCAAAATTATAGCAAAAATACGATAAATTGAACATTAGCGGTTAATATGACATAAAATGTGGTTCGAAATGATCATTCTTTCGCCACAGTTCATTATTACGGGATTTATTGGATATGCCATATTATATTATGTTAGACTTAAATATCTCCTTAGGTATTACATTATGGAATGCGACGAACTCATCGAACAAATGCTCAAAGAATCTGATGCAGATCAACATGTTGATAAATATTTAGATAAACATAGAGAAAGACTTGCGGCTTTGGTAGCCGGTGGAAAATGTTCCCAATATTTTGGGGAAAATTATACCATCGAAAAAATTGATAACATGACCGATGAAGAAATTAAAAAACTGTACGCGCGTTACGAGTCTAGACTGGGAGCTACCATGACTAAACCGATAGGGTCATCTATATTACAACTATACACAGTAGTAGCTAGTACGTTTCTCCCCATCCCGGCAGAACATCGCATGTATTTATGCGAATCTCTAGAGAAAGACCCATTCATCGAACACGCTATAAGCTCAGTGAGCTGTGAGTTTTATCATAGATACGGAATGTTCTTGGCTCCGTTCACCACAGCTTTAATAACGGCTAGGTATTGTCAATTTAAACATACGTGCCCACTTAATAATATAAATGGAGAATCAACAAGTGACACCACAGATTGTTAACGAAACTGCACAACAGATTGCGGAAACGCAACAACATGTGAACGAAGAACAACTAGTGAATGAGGAACCACCACAACAAACACAAAAACAACCCAGAGTTACTAAGAACCCCCCAAAAATAGCTGCAGGAAGAAAGGGAGGACTGGCACGCAAAGCGAAATTAATAAATAATTCAAATATTAATCCGATTAAAACATGGGCACTAGTAGGAGTTGCTGGTATAGCGGTTGTATGGTTCTTTTATAAGACCGGAGAAGAGAAAAACAACAACAAGTTCAATTAGAGGTTAGCCCCCATATAATGCTATAAGAAGCATGACTACTCCAGTTACAGACGGTAAAATGATGGTAAACGCAACATATCATTCAGCGGTGGTCACCGGCTTGGCCATTGGCCATGCCCGTATGGCTAAAATGATTACTAAAGCCACACCTCCCAAGTTAGATTTTAATGGATTTGATATAGGTATGATGGTTCTGGATATTGGATTAGCAATGCCAACGAACGATATGCTCATCAAACAAGGGCTTATCCCCGAAGACATAATGAAGTAATTAATTAAACATTTGAATATATTATATTCATATAAACATTTGAATATTTTATTTTATTAAACATATGGCAACAATTGCGATGATGGTCGGTGGAGCTATTGTTAATGCTCTAGCTTTTTTGGGGAGTAATTTTTTATTTTCTTAGATGAGAGAATCAAACGCTAAAGAAGTTGAAGAGGAGCGTAAACGACATAACGAAGCAATGGAACAACTCCAAGCGTTTATGGATATCGAATCTGCCATGCACGAATACTTCCTCGTTTATGGGAAAAAACTCGACCCAATACCGAGACCAACAATGAGTCAGTTTTATACACCGTCAGAGGAACAAAAGAACCGCGAGGTAAAATTTGTGATTATGGGATTGACTGCTGTATTGATTTTCAGCTATACAATTACGCATAAATAACCACAGCTGTGGCTATGCATAAACCATGACCTAGTTAGCTAATCTATAAATAGCCTAATCAATATCTCACCAGTGTAGATGTGATTTGCATTTAGACAAATGATATGATAGATGTATAACCATGAATAATTGCAAATTTACACTCATGGGTAAGAAGACTCTATGTAACCGACGCTGTGTTGAAATTTACTGCGGTATACACAATTATTACATCAGGCGCGGAAACATAAACTATACGTGTTCTGTATGTGGGATAGGGGTCAAAGGTCGTTATTGTTTATGTAAGGAACACGGTGCTGATAGGGTCAGGAACCAGATTATTTATGCTAGGAAGAGAGATTACATCAATGAGAGGAATAGGTTGGGGAGAATACGTATTAGATATATGAAAAACATCCAATTAGACATTTGTCTCATTTTGCATATACCATTCAACCACAATGGTTTTTGTCAGAGAATTGAAGCCTATGGCAAAGCAAATGGTCTACGTGGATATTCTCGAATGAGAAAAGCTGAATTGATTACCTTACTCGGTTTGGAATACAACAAACCCTAGACTGTTAGAGAACTCAAAGCTCGAGCGAGAAACAGTGGGCTGAGAGGTTATTCTCGAATGAGAAGAGCTGAATTGATCGCTTTACTAGATAATAATGATGATGATGAGAATAAACAACAAGAATTAATATTTGTACCCATATCCGCCGGCGATGGTAAATATCTAAGAGGTTGGAAGATGGATATTAATTCCAACATGGATGTTAACGATATTAAGCCCATCATATGGAGTAAAATTAACGAGGAGTTAGATGATTTACATAGTATAAAATACCAGCTGACGATTAAAATGTTATTGAGTAAAAGTAACACAGACGATAGCACCGAATATACCGAACCATATTTCCGTAGCAATCAAGAAGTTATAACCGAATCCGATATTATAAACGCATCATTAGATACATCAATTCAGAGGATACAAGAAACTTTAGAACGGTGGACTAATAGAGGTTCGGGTTGGGGTGTGGATAAAATCGATAGTTTATATTTAGGCATAGCAAATTATATGCCCTTCAAAGGTGGTTCTTATATAGATTTACCCCCGTATTATAAGAAGAAAAAAGCCATAATTAATGTAAAAAATAAATCCGATGACTGTTTAAGAATGATGATAAGATCTGCATTGTTCCCCGTAGATTCTAAAATTGCAAATAGACCTTCTAGCTATCCCCAAAACGATGGACTCAACTTCGATGGTATAGACGAACCTACACCAATATCACAAATTGATAAGGTGGAAAAGCAAAATAATTTAGCTATAAATGTTTTCGGACATTCTAAAGGAATTGTCGTACACAGGATAAGCTCCGCTCCGGAACATATCCCTAGAAATCAATTCATTTCTGATAAAAAAAAAGATGGAAAATATCATTATACATGGATAAAGATTTTAAACAGGCTATTATACGATCAAACAAAAAATAAAGAAAAGAAATATTTCTGCGAGAAGATGCCTACATGGTACAGCAGACAAGATCTATTAGAAGGGCATAAAGAAGACTGCAGAGGTGTTGGACAGACCGCTATTAGGATTGATATGCCTAAAGAGGAAAAAAATATATTAAAATTTGAACATTATTGTTATCAAATGCCAGTACCGTACGTAATTTACGCCGACTTCGAAGCGCTTATCAAACCCATAGAAAATACCAACCATAATCATCAAGATAGTAGTTTTACGTACAAAACTCAAGAACATACTCCTTGTGGGTTTGGATATATAGTTGTAAGGTATGATGGGAAAACAAACACTCCTGTGATTTAAAGAGGTCCCGATGCAGCGGGAAAGTTCCTAGAATATCTACAAAATGAAGAGAGAATAATCAGGGAAAAATTATCGTGTAAGAAACCCATGTGTATGAGGAGGGATGATTGGAGGGCCTATAAGAAGTCAACGAGTTGTCATGTTTGTAATAAACCCCTGGATGGGGATTCCGTAAGAGATCATTGCCACGTTACGGGTAATTATCGGGGGGCCGCTCATAACAAGTGTAACTTGAAACTAAAAATGAATTCTCAAACAATACCCATCCCTGTTGTGTTTCATAACCTTAGGGGATACGATTCACATCTCATTATGCAAGCTATCTCAAAGACCGACGGCGGTTTAACGTGCATTCCTAACAATATGGAAAAATACATATCGTTCTCGTTGACTAAGCCTATACATTATAGGGACAAGGATGGGAAATCTAGAATAAAGCAAAGTAATGGGCTTAGATTCATAGACTCCGTACAGTTTCTGTTATCTTCCCTGGACAATTTAGCTAATGCGAACAATCCCGATGACTTTGCGATAACAAATAAATATACCGATAAGATAACTCGTCATTTGTTGCTGAGAAAAGGTGTATATCCTTACGAATATATGGATGATTGGTCTAGATTTGAAGAAACTGAATTACCACCCCTCGAATCATTCTATAGTAACTTAACAGAATCTAAAATAACAGATGCCGATTATGAACACGCTCTGACGGTCTGGGATAAATTAGGTTGTAAGAATTTAGGCGATTATCACGATCTGTACTTAAAAACCGATGTACTGTTACTCGCCGATATATTCGAGATATTTAGAAAGACATGTTTAAAACAATACGGCTTGGACCCGGCATGGTACTATTCCAGTCCCCGACTATCGTGGGATGCATTGTTGAAGAAGACCGGCGTAGAACTAAAACTACTCACAGATTACGATATGCACTTGTTGCACTTGGATTAAGAGGTGGTATGTCGATGGTAGCAAAAAGGTATTCTAAGGCTAATAATAAATTAGTGGAAGGATACGATCCGAGTAAACCCGACACGCACATATTATATCTCGACGCTAACAATTTGTACGGATGGGCTATGAGTCAACCTTTACCCACGGGTGGTTTTGAGTGGGTCGATGATATCGAAGTGAATGACATCAATGTGAATGATGCGAAAAAAGGGTACATACTAGAAGTTGACTTGGAATATCCAAGTTCGTTACATAAAGACCATAACAGTTATCCGCTAGCTCCCGAAAGATTAATGGTTAATAAAGATTGGATGTCAGAATATCAACGCTCCTTGATGGGTAATAGTAGGTTAGCTAACGTAGAAAAACTCGTACCAAATCTGATGGATAAGACAAAATATATAGTTCACTACAGAAATCTCCAGTTATATCTATCGTTAGGTATGAAACTTAAGAAAATACAAAGAGTTCTAAAATTTGATCAAACCCCTTGGATTGAGCCCTATATAAGGTTGAACACAGATTTAAGAAAGATAGCTACCAGCGATTTCGAAAAGAATCTTTATAAGCTCATGAATAACTCAGTATTTGGTAAAACTATGGAGAATCTAAGGAAGCGTGTTGATGTTAAATTAGTCAGATCTAATGAGGAAGAAAGACTCAGGAAACTTATAGCCAGTCAGGCTTTTAACAGAAGCAAGATATTCGATAACGACTTAGCCGCTTTGCATATGCAGAAGAGTAATATAAAATTCAACAGACCGGTGTACGTCGGTATGAGTATTCTCGACTTGTCAAAACACTTAATGTATGACTTTTATTACAACGAACTTAAGAAGCAATACGGGGATAGATGCGAGGTGTTATATACCGACACAGATTCTTTGTTGATGGAAATACAAACCGAGGATGTGTATAAAGATATGGCAGAAAAAATAGATATGTACGACATGAGCGATTACCCTAAAGATAATCCACTGCACAGCGTGGTAAATAAAAAGGTGTTAGGTAAGATGAAGGAAGAATGTGCTGGGACCCCTATAGCGGAGTATGTCGGATTAAGACCTAAGATGTACTCTATAAAGAAGTCTGATAATGGGGAGATAAGAAAAGCTAAGGGTGTTAAGAAGTATGTTGTAAAAAAGCATATCAAACACGAACAGTATAAAGAAGCATTATTCAACGGTAGAACGTTCAAACACGAGATGAACTCTTTAAGAAGTTACAAGCATAGGATATATGGATTAAGAATGAACAAGACATCATTTTCCCCCTTAGATACAAAGAGATGGATTGATAAGGATGGTGTAACTACCTATGCTTATGGTTATGGTGGTAATATCGTACCGTCGGGAACTATGAACAACTCTTCTTGTACAATTGCCCAACCCGGTCCATCTTGAAGATAATAAAGAATAGGCTCTCCTTCTTTCGTAACCAATCGACTAATGTTATACGTCTTAAGGGACCATATGGGATCGGTTGCGCGACGTAGGCCTCCTTCGAGTTCACTGGCCTGGTATAAATATCTTACCCTTACTCTATCCGGAAGTTTTTGTTCTTTGCCTCTCCTCGGTGCTGAAGATTCAGAAGTCACGGATTTCATTTTAATAGCATCGGATGGTTTCTTCCCGATTAATCTCGTTACTTCATTATTCAGCGCTGATACAACAGCTGATAATCGTGTCACCCATTCGGTTGATCTCAATCCCTCGGATTTCATTTCGATCCCATACTGATAGCCAAACAAACGTTCCGCTAATGTCCTGTTAAATCTTTCGACGATAGCTTGACTGTGGTGGGCCTCTCTTTCACCACGCCTGCTTTGTTAACAGTTTTTTTATCGATCCCATAAACTCGCGACCGGGATCTACTTGAAATAGCTTAGGCCATTTTAATGGTCCGCGTTTATGTATGCGGCTCAGCGCATTAGCTACCTCTGTTGATTCTTTCGAGGTTAATGGCTCAGCCTCTTTGTATCGACTAGCCACATCCACTACTGTTAAAGCGTATTTATACGTTTTGCGTCTTACCTTATCGTGGGGAAGAAACAAGAGGTCTGCCTGATGAACTTCATTCGTAGAAATATGTAGTTTCATGTTAATGTTATGAATTTTGAAGGATGAGGTATGATAAGGATTATTTCTGGCCTAACAGAAATAGATAATTTTAAAATTAAGAATCTGGTGTGTTCATATGACCAACAACTCGCCTTTTTGTTCTTTCTGTCACTTGCACATTTTGCACTTATATATGTTACAGTTAATGCCTGTTGTTACGTGTCGATGCCCAAATTCTAACACTATGTTAACGCAGAAATCTGTATGTAAAAGAACTTAGTGTGAAACCAACCAACACATGGCATACAATTAATAAATGTATTACAAAAGTTCACTAGGTTTACAAATCAATACAAATTATTACACAGCAGCTGCAGTACACAATAGAGTGAATTGTTTGATAGGCATTATTTAGAAGTTGACGGATGACAAAGTCAGCACAGTTTATGGATAACAACTTCTTAGTAATCTATACCGAAACATTGCTTTTTTACAGTAAGAAGTTCTTACTGTAAAAAAGCAATGTTTCGGTATAGATCCTTATACCGTTGTCAAGCAAGACTGAATGAAAAACATGGAACAGAATATACCGTATTGAACGTAATAAGTGCCGATCTCAAAATTAGAAACAGGGGGCTCTTATTAGAATATTATTTTGGTTAAAAAAAAAACAGAGTTGAAAGATCGTGGTTTATGCTGACAGCCTGAAATGTTTATTTTCAACAGATATATATTTCCATAATTTAACTGTCCTTAATTAAGGCTGCATAAAACACATGAGTGCGTATTATACACAAATGAATAAGTCATGTGTACATTAATCAATCAGAAGGGGTGCTAATTGGGATTGTTCACAAGCCAATATACATGTATTAGCAAATATTGCCACTTATTAGTGCGGGGCGCTTATTGCATCGAATACTGTATATAGTAGGTGAAGGATTAACAGTAGAGGTTTAACAGTAGCAACAATTGCATACATGAGTGGGATAAGATGAGTAGGTAAAGTAATGACAATAGTAGGATAATACTGTAACAACATGATGGACAGAGAACACATAAATTGTGTGAATAGAGTGGTTAAACGATATTCAATGATAGTATACTGAACTGCAAAAGAAACATCACCATGGATAGATATATGAGAAACCTTATTTGTCCAAACATACTTTGAGACATATTAAAAAGATGAAACTTGGCAAAACTGATCATCAAGGATGAAATTTAAGTGTCAAATGTTCTTAAAGTGAAACACAACACTAGTCTCTGAGAAAATGGCATCACAAGTCAGTATCTCGTGTATCCGCCATGTGCATTGATGACTGTCGTGCAACGTCGATACATGGAATGGATGAGGCGGTTGATGAAGACCATAGGCACTTGAGCCCACACTCTGAGGAATGCCTGACGCAGTTCAGCTGCAGTTGTCGGCCTTGGTCAGACGTCATTCAGCCTTCTTTGAATCTCATCCCACAGGTGCTTAATGGGATTTTAATCGGGACTGAGGGCAGGCCGCTGCACGGTTCTGATGCCATTCTGCTGTAGGAAGTCTCTCGCAGTGTGGACACGGGCATTATCATTCAAATGAGGTATGGTGTGTGGTCTCAAGACTTGATCAATGTACCGAGCTGCTGTGACACCATTGCCTCTCCCTGGACCAATGCTCTGGAAGACCACAGGGCCGACCCTCTGTGCAAGACCAATTCCACCCCACACCATTATGCTCGGACCACCCTATGAGTCTCTCTCCAAATAACGCTCCCCACAACGTCGCCAGACACTCTCTCTGCCAACTGCTGTTGAGATAACAGCCCTCGTCTGAGAAGAGGACTCTTCTCCACTGCAGGTGACACCAATGCTGGTGCTATGTTGTCTACTGAAGACAGCCCCGGCGATGACGTGGTGTCAGAATGGGTCCTCAGTGTGGCCTGTGACATTGGAGGTGTCTGCTCGTCAATCGTTAACGCACGGTGTCTGCACTAATGTGTCGCTGGTGTGTCCCCATTGTCTGTTGAGCAGTGTCCGCAGCAGTAACAAAGCGATCTTGAAGATGCTGTCGCACAATCTGATGATCCCGACATCGGGTGGTGACCCTTGGTCTTCCACAAGGTGGTCGGTCATCTGTTGTGTTGGTGGTATGGTACTGTTGCTTGAGCCTGTATATGGTCCGTACATGGACTTGAAATGCACTGGCTACTTGCCGGGCTGTTTGTCCACCTTGCAATCGTCCAAGGGCTTTTTGTCACTGATTTCTTGTCAATCTTGGCATGTGGTAGCAATTCAATAAAGAATGAATGTTATCCGATCTGGGTGGATTTTTATAGGGCAAGAAATGTGCATGTGCACATGTGCATTTCAATTTGCACGGAACTCACGGGTTACCAATCGACAGCTCCCCTTCCATGATGTACTCGTACAGAAAGATAATAATGACAAACTCCAGACCACTGCCTCCAACCATCCACCTCAAGTCAAGAAAGGAATTGTCTCAACCCTAGCAAGACGAGCTCACAACATCTACTGAACTAAGCCACCTCAACATGTCTGGTGTTCCCAGCCGAGATATTGCTGGAATATTGCTAAAAGCGGCGTAAAACCATACTCACTCACTCACTAAGCCACCTCAAACAAGTATTTACACAGTATAACCTCTATCCTGAGCAACTAGTACAACAGACCATAAAGAACATCACCAAGAAATCTCAGAAATCCCCACGTCAACAGTCTGCACCCTTTGTAATCAGCTTCCCCTACTTTGGAACAGTTAGCCACAAAATCCAGAGACTCTTAAGGAAACAGGCCAAATTGATGTAGTTTTCAAGAGAAGTCATACCATTCAGAACACAATTAAAGCCACAGGGAAACCACCATCTAGCCACAAGCTAGAACCATCAGGAGCAGTGTACCACATTCCATGCAATTTGGACAAGCTTACACAAGAGACACATCTAGGCCCCTCAAAACCCGAATAAAAGAACATCAAAGCTCAGTCTCCAAAGTCACAACCCTTGCCACCAACCTCAAAGACTTCAAGATCAGGAAACTACAAGAAGCCATGAACATCAAAAGACTCCAGTCGTCAATCAACCGTGACCAAGGCTATTACATACCACTTTCACAACTTTCACAACTTTTCATGCAATGTTACTTGGGGTGATGTTTCTTTTGCGGTTCAGTATATATATAATAAAATGATAGTAATAAGAGGGCAGTGATCACTATCAAACACAAAAATACATCACTTGCTTGATACAGTGTTAGAACCTACACCGAAACATCGCTCTTAATTGTAATAAAGAAGTTGTTCATCCATAAATTCTTATCTTCACAAAAATATTGTGGTATATAATGTAATTATTTATTCAAATAATGTATAGCTACATGTGAAGTTCAATTACAAAACTATCAGGTGTCTTCTCTTTGTCATTCCGAAAAGACTTCCATTACCCTTGTCGGCCTATTCCTTTTCGAAACGTAAAAACTCCATGTTGGATAGTGTTGCAAAATCACGATTCTTTTCACATCAGTCATGATGCCTGTCACATCACATGACTGATTCACTCAGGCAATGTACACATTGAATGAAATTTTCAGTCTTTGTACATGTTGTCTGATTATAGACATTGACTGTAATATATAAACCATGACCAAATACATAAGTGTAGATAAAATTATTGAAATTTGTTTTGTTGGTATTCAGCATGCAATTGGTCATAAACTTCCTCATGTTGGAATATCTGTATTTAAAGCCCTTATTTGTACCTTACCTCAACATCGAGGTTGTGGAGTAGCCTAGTGGTTACAGCATTCATTCGTCACATCCAAGACTAGAGTTAAATTTTCCATAAAGGCATTATGTTAGAGCCTATTCTCACTGTCCTCACCATGATCCTGCTAGGATGCACTAAAAGTGTCAAGAAGTGTTGAAAATATGCAACGATTGAAGGTTTTAAAGAAGTACTTCTTTAACATCCACCTCACTTCCAGATGTAATCTAGAGCATCTCTCTCATAACTGAAGGATATCCTTATCTTCATGTACTGCTTCATCCCTCGTTGTACAATTATCCCAATTTTTTTTAGTTTCCTCTAAAAGTTTCCAGTCATTCTTTCCTGAATATTCTTCCCAAATATCCTTTCCCGAATGGTTATTCACAAGGATTATGGCTCAACTTCTCTCAGTCCAGAATCATGTGCACTTTGACATTCCCATCATCAAACTCTGCTGACAGATCGAGCTAATACTGAATCAGTTTACATTTTCTGCCCAATTAGCCTTTGCAAGAATAATCTATTTAAATGTCTCTAAAAGTTGAGCACAGAATTTCTGTCCAATTTTGAACATTTTTGCCATGGTACATGCTTGTTCCCAATGATCACACTTAAATTTATTCATGAGGTTCACTCCAGCAGTCCTATTGAAAATACTGAAATATTGAAATTATTTAAATTTTACCTATTTTTGGCATTTAACATTCTATTACATTTGGATTTGTATATTTAGAAAGTATTGTTACTCGACACATAAGTCCATTTTTAATCAATATCCTTTTGTCTTGTTTTGATCATTTTGAGATAATTTCTCATTGAAAGTTAACATGACATATGTTTATCTTGATGTGTGGACTCATCAAAACTAAAACAGAAGAAAATATGATCATTGCATTGGTGGTATCATGGTATGTGGTAAAGCGGGCTCTAAAGAAGGGGGTAAATGGAAGTTGTAAGTATCAGTGGGACACATGATTTCGCCGAAATTAATGTATGCATTAAATTTTGAATAAAATTGGTAAAAGAGACTACAAACATACATCAGATATACAATGAACACTTAAATAGTGTTTAACAAAAGGAATAACTTCCGTAATTCAATACAGATTTGTGATATTCTGTTTCCAATGATGGATCATGACAGTCATATATATACTAACAGCCTGAAATGAATATAAAGAAAAGTCTCTGTGTATTATACAGGAGAGATATATATTTCAAGAATTTAATTCTCCATAATTAAGGGTGCGTATAACACACGAGTAGGTATTATACACGAATAAATAAGTTTTGTGTACATTGATCAATCAGAAGGTCGCTTACTGGGATTGTTCTCTTGCCAGAATATTAGCAAGTATTTCGCCATGGGCACCTTATTAGAGCGGGGCATTTATTATGTCAAGTACGGTATTAAAAAAAAGCGGCTTTTCATGACTCAACTCATGACTTGTCTGGGATTTCTCATTTATCCATTCAAATCAGTGCTTACACCTGCCTAGGACACTGTTTACATAGGGACCTACTTCCTGCTTCCCCTCGGTGCTCCTGATGACAGACAAGGCATTGACTCACCATAAAAATTTCACCGTCATAAAGCTGCAACCTTTGTGTAGATACTTAAGATGAATATTTCTTGAAACAGAATTACACAGACAATTAAGCCAGTTTTTCCTTGTGTATAACTACATATAACTTTCTATCTGATGAGCACAGTACCTTTGATGACTTTCAAGAATATTTCTGAAAATTCCTTAACAGTCCTTAACATACCTTACCCTTTTCATTAGGTATGTTTACAGTGTTTCCAATTTGTTTGGTTTTGGTGCCCATTAACAAAAGATTTTTTCAACAGTTTTTAAAAATGTATATCATATAAAGCTTCTTTTTAAGGACAGGAAATATAACTTTTCAATGTTTAACTTGTTCAATAAATCTTGAGCATAGTGATGGTGAAAATTTATATCAGACAATTCAAAACAAATGTATGATGCGAATGTTAGACAACATAAATCAGATAATATTATATGTTGTGGCATGTACCACTCCCCTTAGCCAGAGTATGCGCAGCCAATGAACTATCACAAAGGTCGTGTCAAGCTTGATTATTTTTAGACCACTGGATTGTAGCTAACCTAATGCTGATCATGTGGCTTAAAAAGTAATAACACAAACCAACATGTAAAAGGTTGTTCACTCATGAAATGAATAATGTCTTGAAAGTATGATATGGAGACTTCATATCAATAACACCACACAAGTTTGCATAAGTAACACTTTCATGCATATGGTGGAGATTTTGACAAATTGAAATTAGCCAATGTTTATATAAAATTGATGTCCACAGTAACATGTGCAACAACATTTGTCAAAGCAGGTGAAATACATTGTGCGAAAATTATTTATGTTTCCTTCACAACCATTCCAACATGAAAAGTAGCCTATCAAAGTATAGGAAGCTTATATAATGGGTTCTGCTGCTGAACTAACCCACAAGGTACTGTTCATCTACTAGGAGTTTCATATCATTTGTTGATATGAACCAACAAGAAACTAAGAAACCCCCAAGCCTTGGATGTTTTGGTTTATCCATGCCCCCCCCAAAACAAAATATTCTGCCAAACATCACCAGTCAAAAGAGGAAGTATTTTTGGAAACTTACTGTTTGAACACTGAATTAATCTGGACAGTGTCAACAACACATGTCCTCTGTGTAAACAGCATCTCAGGCTGAAAGTGCCGTGGAGAATCATGTCAGTATCCATGACCACCTTTAGCAGTTGCTAAACCTTCTAATGCGCCTCTTTGGCGACACAGGATGGTTGGGCTGATGGGACGTCATTCCAGATTTAGACCAAGGCCTGTTACAGCTGGAACAAGATCACCAAATGGTTTAGAAGTTGGCGTAAACAAAGTGTGACATCCACATGGGCTTGAAGGAAGATGTGAGGAGGATAACTTTGTCAGAGTACCATACACCTGTATGATTGATGAGTACCAGATGGGTCCTGTGATGTGCAGTGATGCCTCCCTACACCATTATGTTCCCACCACCGAATACAGAATGTTAAGCATTTACACAACATGTCATCTTTCGTCAATATAAATTGTCCCTTACTGCTGTCAAGATGAAACTTGGACTCATCTGTGAAGAGGACTAATCTCCTGTAACTGAACCATAGCTGTTGTCTTGCCCATGTCATGCATACACTTGGAAAATTGGACGTGCAGCCGGACCTCCTGGTCATATGTTATGCTCTCAAAATCGATTCCTCAGTCATTGCACTAATCACAGGTGAGAGTAGCTGTTGGCTGTCATAGTTTTTACAGGTGAACCAGATTGATGTGATTGTCTTGGCAATGTGACTTTATTTATGAATGTCAAAAATGTTCTCAGTCCATGGGATTGCCAGTCAGTACAACCCAGGGTGGCTGTATGGTATCTTGTTTGTGTAATTTCGGTTTCAAGCATAGCATTTGCATGTGTTTGAATGTACAGTAAATGTGTTATTTTGACAACCCGTCATCGTCTCCTCGATCAATCACTTTCTTTGGACTTGGACTCTCAACGTCATCCCTATCGACACTTATCTTGACATTCTGGATACGACAGGGACATCGAGTGGGATCAACATCCATCTCCATCAAAGCGATACCAGCCTTTGCAATACTATCCTTACCCAACACCTGATCGATATGGGGATCATCTATATTGGCCCTTCCCCGAATACCCCTCGTCGCTGGATTACTATCGCTATGCTGCTACTCCCCATCGACATTGACGTGAGGACCGACGTTGACCTTCCTCTTATTCACGTTCAGTGTCCACTACTGATGAGCATTCAGACCAGCAATTGCCTGACAAGTCGCACTCCCCGGTTGTGATGCCTCCCTCTCAACTTCCTGTGATGGAAGTACGGCTCCTCCAACGACTAACCCCTTACCGACTTGATGGGATCACAGAGATCAGACCGTGTTCTCGACTTCGTGGATCTCACTTGCAGTCCTTATCAGCGGCCTTACAGCAACGCACCGAACACTCAACTCACCACCTAGGGATGCTACAATCACGACTACATCGCAGACATCTACAGATAGGATCGACACCACACCTACACTATACCCACTATAGTAATCTGTATTAAAATTAAGTTGGATTGGACATCCAGTGATTGACATCATGAGCATCAATCTACATCTTTGGATACGATGACCTGCTCCAACCATGTGAGCAAGCTGGACTGCCTGATTCTGTTCATCTCGTCCTTCAAACATAGTCAACTCTTGTGACAAGCTGGACATACTGCGGACCTATTCACCCCGGGATCTTCATGGATCCGGTCCACACACCCGCCAGCCATGGATCATCTAATGGTGCTCACGAAGAGATGTCACCATTACAGGTTACGTGGATCGAGACAAAAAAGCCACTCCGTGTGTTTCCCTTCACTTCTCCAGAAGGCAGAGTCAGGAACACATGCACACCTTCGTCAGGTTTGAATTGTCAGACAGACAACATTATCCTGAGGGTCAATATCAAAAAGCTTCCAAGAGGTTATACACTCTCTCAGCCTGAGATTCAAGTTTGGTACATATTATATCTACTGCTCCTGGTGTACATGGATTATGATTGTAACAGTTTCGTCAACCTTTCATCAGTTTCATCTTCGACATGCGAGGATGTGTTCTAGCAACTTGCTACTGCACCGGTTTTGTCCCATTTTCTACAAGGAACCAACTGCCTATACTCTGTTATTCTTCGGAACTGACAATGTGTGTGGAACTCTTGAACACGTATTCGACAAGACAGCAGTGTTTCCTGTTCCTGCATAAGGGTGATTTACATATCACATGTCAAGATTCCCTGTTGGAAAACCGAGATGCTGGGACAGACTGACCTCAAGCAAGCCGTGCAGTGCATTTACTGTAGTATGTCGATGACTACACATCATCTAGATACAGGGGATGGAATCCGATCAACCGCGTAGGACAAATCATCCCTCACTTATTCACGATGGAGTTGGTGAATATAGACAATGATTCGACATATGCTCCCAATGTTCTCTAAGTCCCTTCAAGGCACAATCTCTGGTACTGCCGCACTTCCACATGGTCCCGATTACCTGACTTCATGTGATCATTCAACCAGAGAATTATATAGTCAACCTCGATATACAAGATACAGCTTTGACTTCAAATTCCCAGTCAACTACTTCGGACAAGCCCATGCCATGGTTTTAGCAGTAAGTGCTACGGACTCATTTAAATTATTACATCCAAATACTGATACAGTTAGTACTCTACGACCATCAGTTGGATGTTATCTATAATCGACTTCTCGGGCATAGTTTGACCTGACGACGTTGTTTTGCCACGTCCTGTCTCCTTTCTTCAGGTTTCACCGGTTTTATCCACCACTGCTATTATCGACTCTTCCCATACTATTTCGACATCATCATCAGATCGACAATTGTTGGGTGCAATAGAATGGACCCTCCAAATAAACAATCTCAAATTTAAGGCGGTCATTCTAGTGATCTCCCATAAGGCGGAAGTTCTTCGGTCGTCACGACTCATAATCCAGCCTGACAACGCCTCAGTCGTAGGGTACATCAACAGGATGGGATTCACCAAGTCAGCCTCCCTGCTGGCCCTGATGATGGACTTCTTTCAGCTGATCGATGCTTTTGCCATCAACGACCGAGCTCGACACAACATCATAGCAGACTCACTGTCCTGTCTGGATCGACCATCCTCAAAAGAATGGCGTATACATCTGACGATCTTCAAGGGGATTTGCCGCCTCTACCATCGCCCAAAGATGGACTTATTGGCCACCAGGTTTAACTCACAACTCCCCCGATTCATCCCTCCGATTCCGGATCAAGAGTCGTGGGAGTACAATGCTTTGGCCATATCGTGGGAGAATATGCCTTTCCATGAAAAGCTCTTCTACCATGGGTGATTCAGAACGTGGTTGCGACAACTCACCTACGCCCGATTTTGATCGCACCTTACTGGCCAGCCTGCAGCTGGTTCAACGTGTTGGTAGAGCTTGCAAAGGGAAGTCATCATCCACTTCCCTTTGGAAAAGATCTTCTCCTACAACCTCACCCCAGCCTACTGCATCCATCGCTGGACAACCTACATCTATGTGTCTGGCTCATCTCCAGAAGTCCTTAGTCGCAAAAGGGTACTCAAGGCGAGTAGCGAAGCCCATTACTGAGGCTGATCGTACTTCAACAAAGCTTTGAACGACCATAAATGGAAAGCCCTCTAAGGATACTGGTACGTCAGGTCTATCACCTCTCTTACTACTGCTACCCTTCAGCAAGTCTTCAGCATCTTCGCTCCACCAGTAAGCTTAAGGGTTCAACATTATCTCCATATCTAGCAGCTCTAAATCAATGGTCATCGCTATTACAACGGGTGTGAAGATTGCTTTAGCCCCAGAACTTCAAGCTCTTCTCCGCTCCTATAAATTTGCCAACCAGTCGTCCACCCAAATGGGATTTAAACATTACCCTTCAAAACTTGACGTCAGCAGATTACAAGCTGCTGGAAGAGAAAGACTTTAAGCAAAAACAGTCTTCCTTCTAGCTTTGGCTACTGCTGCGAGGGTCAGCAAGATACACGCCTTGGATGTCAGCAGGAGTCAAGTCAAGAAACACAGCCATTGGAAGGTCCAGATTGGTCTGTAATGGGACTTCATCGCCAAGAACCATCTCCTGGGGCAACCCGACATGCTATTCACCATCCCATCATTGGCCTCTATTCTACAATCCAGGGATCGCGAGGACATCTCGCCATGTCCAGTCAGACCCTTACACATCTCCCTGCAGGCGTCATCAACATTTCGATGATCCTGGAAGAGATTGTCCATCCCCATCTCCCAGGTGGTTACCTCAGAGGTTTCCCGTACAACAGTCTCCTCTTCGCTATGATTTACAATCCTCCGTGCCTACAACTTTGCCGGATTGCCTCCACCTCAGACATCGAATCCTCACGAGATGGGAGATGAGAGCTGTCGCCGTCACAATGGCTCTGCATAGTAATTGCTCCCTCAGCACTATCATGGCAGGATGTTTCTGGAAGTCTGACACAGTCTTCACCTCACACTACTTACGAGATATCTCCGTAACTCATGTCCAAGGGCTTCACTACCTCGGTCAGCTCGTTCTGACTCAACAATTAACGACAGCCCGTCTACGCAGATAAGATGCGAGTACCACTAATGCAGTCGAGTATATCGTATTGTGTACCACATGAATAAATAATTGAGAGCCACTCCTTTGTTTATTATTGTACTTATTCAGGGTTCCCAGATGGAGAGGCAAAATACTCATCTGTAGAGACATCATTCCTTCCACTATGAAGTCGCCGTAAGGCACGGCCATTTTGGCGGTGTCCTGCTCCCATCTGCCTTGAGCATGTGAAGTACCAGTATTGGATTGAAGATGGATATGGATATTATTGATCATTTCCTCATCTTGTCTTAGCAAGTTCTATCCAGCAGTGGGATTGATAACTTCGACTAAGTGTAAAATGAGATGCCAAGTTACAAGTCGTGGTTAAATAGATTACCCTACTTCAAAACCATGCTGTCATAGTACCATGTCCTATGTGAAAACACATAACGCCTGTTATACCCGATGGCATGATGTTGTGTCCTAGTAGCATAAAGGGGTATTCTCACTCATAGCACAGTGATCCACCCATAAAATCATATGTTAACGACTGGGACGCGAATGTGTGACAATCTTGGGATTGAAGCATGTTTAGCACCAGCTTCCTTGTGTATATCTTATGGTTATAAGACAAATACAGGCTGGGGTAATCTGCGACCCACCGTCCAAACGTGGTATAAATACGTCGAGTTAGTTAGGATAACGTTTAAAAAATTGTAAATTTTACAGTAAATTGTATATTTATAATGCTTATCCTATCTCACACAAACTATCCCCGGCCAATTACCCCCGCATCACAATTACACAGCCTGTTAGCTCCAAGAAAGAGAATTATGAGGCAGAGAGTGTCAGGTGATCAGTGTATGTACTGCAAGCTGCACGAGATCTGGTTGCATGACCTGATTGACAGGGTGGTCTCCATGGTGATGCAAGGGGTGTTTGGGTGAATAAAGCTGTGTGTTTCCACACAAAGATTGTAATATCAGAAGAAGAATGCAAAGAGTGAGATAGGATAAGTATTATAAATATACAAGTTACTGTAAAATTTACAATTTACTTGTGATTTTTTATGGTGCACAGGAACTATTTTCCGCAAGTATAATTTTTTGACTGCAGTGGATCATACTCTGCCAACTGTTCGGAAAATATATTTCACACTTCAGGGGTAGAAACTAATATGTTTAGTCCACTAGTCCTTATGATGATAACACACAGCAAAACCCTTAAAAATGTCGCATTTCTACAAGTACTTATGGTACCTTAACTATTGGGCAGTTTGGCAAGTACCTCAGGACTAGTGCCAATTTCTATTGCTGCACTTTCATATGTAGATTTCTTTTCAATCTTAATTGCTTTTGGTAACAACAATTTCCCAAAAATGAGGAAGGAGGCAGTGAAATAAAAAGATTCTGAGTTGCCACATGTAAATTTACTATAGACCATTAGGATCCATGCCACTTTGAACTACAGGCCCCAACACTGAGATCTATATGCCACAGGCCTGTGGTCAGACACTTGTTTCGAACACAGGAATGTGGTAAGTTATTGTATCATGCTAGGACCAGCCAATTTGTAACAAGTGGCCATCATGGATAAAAATATTTACTTTTGCAGATGTTCATTATAGTTTTTGTCCAGTTCTAAAATGGATTGTTCCCCAAAGTTGAAATGGTCACACAACTCCAAGAATGTATACAGAATGTGTGTAATTCTTAAACATTCAAACCTTGTTGGGTAGAACTCGTGGGGACCTGGGGAAAAGTTAAAATTATCCAAATTTATCAGGGGTTCAAGACAAGCAATAATGTCATATTTTTTTTAAATCAAACATATCATGAGCGAGTGCCACCTCCAGCCTGTAAGAATTGTGGGCACTTCCAGAGCGCTTCTAGTCAATCTCTACTCCTGCAGAAAGTGCTAATTAACTAAATGTACAGAGGAGTCTCAATGCACTCAGTATGTTTCTCTCCCACAGGTTGATTATTTATCAGATTTGCTGAATTCTTGAAGATTTCCCACACTTAATTCAGTCAGTGAGAAGTAACTGAAGGAGGACAACCCAATACCCAATGTCTGACATTCCATTCTAGATTGATGCCACAAATCTATTATCTTGGAGTCTTTTGAGAGACTTATTGAAGCAGCCTCAGGAGAGCATGCAGGCAGCTATCAGAGAGCAGTAGGGATCATCACAGCAGACTGAAAAACTTCCCGGCCCAAGAGGCCAAAAGGGAAGGGGAGTAAGTACCATGGCTGGGTGACTTGAACCTTGAACCTGAGAGACAACATGGAAGATTATGTCGCCACTGGCTTGTGACATTGAAGGCCATCAACCATCTGTCCCACAGAGGAAAGTCTTCACACTCTTGAGATAGATGATGATTCAGGATTCTCATGGGTACCATGCTGGAATGCATGGACACCACAGCCATGGACACCACAGCCACACGGAGAAGACAGAAACATCCTGTTCATGATCATCATCCGCTCAGCCAGGAAACCAGATGGGTATGGGACGTTTGGCTGTATAATGTTTGCAAACCAGCGGCAAGTCAGTCTCAGATCCAACTGGTGCATGGCTCAGAAGCCAGGCCTACTTGTGAAGATCAGGGTTAGAATAGGTCTTCAGCAACCAGTGTCTGCCGTAAAAGGCGACTCATAACAGTCAAACAAGTTTGTGTTGTCTATGCAATATCCTATCCTTGGGAACCCCTTGTGCACAGGCAAGCTGCTTAGTACAAAATATTTTTTATTAAAATCTATTTCAATTTGTTTCCACCATTTCCTCTATACCATTTTATGCATGTTTATGCTGTTGTCAATAGCAAATGTCTCTTTCTGACTTAAACTAGCACTTTCAAGCAGTTTGAATGCAAGCATCGGAGAATATAATCTGTTTAATTCAGACGTTATTTTTCCCTTCACTCATACTCTTATGATGAATTTATATATCATTGTTCTTTTGTAAGCATTAAATTATGTGTATGCTGATTAATGAAGACTGTCAAGATTTTTTTATTAATTTCTTCAAACCAATTTGTTTGTGAAGGATCACAATTCTTAGGCATTTTGTCATATATGTTAAGGTGAAATAATGCCTTGAATCACTGGAAATATAACTAGTTTTGCTGTAAAAGGGGTTCAACAGCAGCAATCAACCTCAGACTATGAATACAGTCTTTAACCTTTAGCCTGCTGAATTATTTTCACACTTCTTACCCCTGCCTGCTAGATTAATTTTAGCATAAGGCGCTCTAAAGAGGGTCGGCGATTTCAAACAGTCGGTGCCTCATTAAACAAGGGCCAATTGAAGAAATATTTTGCACATTTATTCCTGATAGAAAACTACACAATACTATATAAAAATATCCCGATGTTTTCAATCATACCAAGGTTAAGACCAAAGCGAACACAAAATTTGTAAATTTTCTTGAACTTACCTGAATTGCGTTACTGAAGGTGGTTTGCATTTCATGTTAGGAACCTTTTAATATTGTAACATCCCAGCTAACACACGATTTTGTCACAACGTTGTGGAAAGGTTGTGGATTGGTAACGTCGTGATAGAACGTTGTCACAACGTTATTATAACGTCAACGTGCAACGTTATTTCACAACCTTATAACAACGTTGCACATTCACGTTGTGAAAACGTTGTCCAGCGGACAACGTTTTGTAACTACGTTTCTGAAAAGTCGGTGAAATGTCATAGAGTTTGCTTCTTGATAGTCATAAAGGAATAGAACTGCTTTATCAAAATCAACATGAATTTGTCAGAATACCAAGGCAGTAATGCATTACCTTTCTATATATTCGGCATTTGAATTTTCATCTCCTAATACTTAAAGTTCCAGAATATAATTGCGTATCTCTATGGCAACGTCAGTATAGCATTACATTGTAGCATCATTCCACAAATTAATGTTGTGATAACGTTGTGCTTTGGACATTACAACACGTTTTGTAAATGATGTTTAGGAAACCACTTGTAGATCTACAATCTCTTAGTTTTATTTTTTTAAACATATATATCTATTCACGAAGTAATCTGTCTACTAAATGTTGTCACAAGCAATATTACAGTTAAAAACAATTGGCGCGTGTTTTTTGACGGCGTGAGAGCGACTGCTGAAAAGTTAAGCCTGTTGCCTCGTGAAGTGACGTCAGAATGACGTCACATTATCGCGGAAGATTTGTTGTCACCAGCCATCTTAGTTCAAGCTCACTCTGGACATATTACAACCAAGTGATGGTACAGCAACTAGAACTGGACAGATGATCTGTGAATTCAGATGAGGTAAGTTAATTTTTCAAATGTTTCTGTACATGCAGATAGTCAAATGATGATTTAAATGTATCGTATTATTCAGAAGTGGCGGAGTTTAGAATGCAGTTTTCCGGTCACTTTCACTGAGCGTCAGTGACTCAGTGTTGATATTTATATTTGATACACAGAACATGATGTATATAGAGGTGAAGGAGGCCCAAGACTTTTTTCCATATTATTATTTTATGGATACCAAGGGTAATTACCAAGGGCAAGCAGTATATGTTTGACCAGAATTCAATCTGGTGGCGTTTTGTGCCCGTTATATTATGTTCGGGTTTCGATCATAAGCGTATAGATTTGTACATAGGCCTAACGTATGCATCGCCTACTGACCACTGACAGTTATCGCCCTTTCTTCCATGTTATTTCTGAAATCATTACTATTTAAAGTTTTCTGTACATGTACTAATCTACTGGCTTTGATTTTTGTGAAACAATGTGGCTCATTTAGGCCATGGGAAAGGTTGAGTAGATTTCTCTTATACAGCAAAGAGAGGGTATCAAAACAATCGACTAACTGTAGGCTGCTAGTTATATATAGCCCTAGTCTAAAGCGCTCAATGATGTTATGAAAAATTGTATTTTCGGGAAGAGACAGAAACATACTTGTAGTTGTTGTTTCCGAATCGGCCTAGTTAGCACTGACTGAAGTAGCCTACATGTGGATCATCTGGTTGTTGGTGCTGTCTATAAAGTTTTATTGTGGTAAGGCGCTTATCATGTGTATTTTTAATATTTCCAAAAAAGAATCAATTCATCATTTTCCTATAACTAGATCTATGTCCGACTCCCTTCTAATGAAAATGAGCAAAGGTGAAACGAGTCTCTCGTCGCGCACTATAGCGGGGTGTTTTCGGTATTGTCCTCGCTGGTGATGATAAGCTAGTCGATAGTCAAAAGTTTAATATCACCATATATTGTCAGTGAGTTGGTCATCGTTTGTTGATTATTAAGGTGAGATAGGTGTAGCCAATGTGCACCAATGAAAAATACAATGAAATTGATAGCAACCATATTCGTTCGGTTTTAGATCTCCATATGTTGCCATATAGGCTACCATACTACAGAATTATATTAACGATATTGAACTGTGTTATGTTCAATAAACGTAGACAAATAAATTTCATATGATCTATATAAACAGCGCTGCGATAAAGATGTGAGTCATAATTAGCTACAATGCCTGTTTAATATATCTGTTCCCATTTGGATTCCGGTTTAGAAAAGGTCCCCAATATAACATGATTGTGTGTCATTGTACTCTGACAGAGGTTGTGACATGTGGATCACTATAACAATCACTAGTTTGCCTGACCGGTTTGTCAGACCAGTGTATATGGAAACGAAATTAAATTAGGTGTTTTTTTAAGATGATACTCATTATTTTGTTACTTATATCTGTTGCCTGAGATATTTCCGATCGGACGTTATACATGGGGACTTTAGATTTACAGTTTTTCCTAAATTTTAGACAATTATACAATATATGTTATCTTTTTGAATAGACTATAGATCTAAATGTATGCTTATTGAATATAGTTCTAGTTTTGACTCCTTTTTTTATGTTTTCGTTGCAGCAAGGGGGAAAATGTTACACGACCATTCCATAAGATATCATTAAGAATGTTGAATCATTGAGGAATACACCAAATAAACCCTGGGCTGTGAATTATGTTAACGTAAGTACAATTGTTTACAGTTGCATTCCATTGTCTATATCCATGTTAATTGGTGTTTTTTATGCTTTAAATGAATGCTAAGAATGTAGATCTATTTATATAAATCTATGCTCGTACCACGTTTTGTATTCAACCTGATTATTGATGTCTCCGAATGAATGTTAAAATTTGTTTCCATCAGACACTTGCATTATACATTATTGTTTGAATATTGATAAAGCCTTATTTCCAAATGAATGTTTCTCGTCATATCTTTCAAATACCTGCTCGAGATTTATTAAGCTGTTTGTATTTCATGGAAGTGGAAGTGAACACCAAAGAAAGAAGATTCTGACATTCAATAATTTCGAAAAGTGTATAAATTTTCAATTATCTAAAAATATTAAAATGTCAACACAAATGTGTCTTGGAGTTATTTGTTGAATGGTGACGTCGCATGACTGAAAAGTGAAATATACTATATAGATTTGTTTAGAGACCGACCATTTAGTAAGTGAGGGGGGGAGGACCTGGAACTTTTCTATGGAGATTACATATGTTTTCGGCCACAGCTACAAAGGCAGATATATGTTTTTATTTAACTCTATCTGCCTGAAGATAAGCGCCTTGCAACTAGATCTATGTCATTTTTGTGGCAGGCATTTGTTTTCACCAGTCTGAACCATAATTATTTTTGTCAAGAATTTTCAGTGACAATATATGTTTTCGATAAAATTCCAGGCCCCGACCCTCCCCAGAATATCAAATGGTCAACCCCTTACCATGTCTGCCATTCTTATTTTGTTTCCTGCAGTACAAGCCTAAAGGGTAATGGTGTCTGACTTAGTCATATGTATCTTGTTAACAGTTCAGTGGTGTTTTTACATTTTGAACATTGTCAGCAAAACACAATCTAACTGTAAACTGGGCTATTCGACGCCCTGGTTTTAAAACATTGGTAAAGGGTATCTCAAATCATACACATTCACGTGACTAAAGCATATTCTAAAACATTTCCGGAACATGTTTTGGGGTTGTTTTTACAACATTTCAGTGGGGAATGGTCATGAGATAACGTTGTCACAACGTATTTCATCCTTGTAACACAAAGTTATTTCACATCATTGTGACAACGTCCATGGTAGTACACAGAATAATATTGTAGGGGGACGCATTATTATAACATTGCCACAACGTAAAATACAACATTACCACAACGTCAAATACAACGTCCCCTCAACGTAAAAATACAACGTTCCAAAAACGTAAAATACAACGTTATCACAACGTTGTGACGACGTGAATATGACGTAACACAACGTTAGGCCATGACGTTGTGACAACATAAATGGAGTCCACAGAATAACGTTATCTGGACGGAACATCCCCAACATTATCACAACGTAAACACAACGTTATTACTACGTTGTCACAACGTGAAATTGTTAGCTGGGATTTGTGCAAAATCATATCTCTGATATCTTAATTTTAATTGAGTAAAATTTCGGGGGGTTTTATCGGCAAATATCAGCGAGATGGTAAATTATGAACCATTTCAGTAAATTTATTATCTAAACGTTAAACAGAAAAATAACTTAATTTTCGAGGTCATCATGTCAGTTGCAGAAATACGAATATTCGGGTTAATCTGACGTGTCATGTTATAAAATTTGCAGGAAACAATTAATGACTTAAATATTCACTAATCCTAATTTCAAGCGTTTTGGCTGAATATTTACGATATACAAAAATAAACAACCCGTGTCATGATGCTAGCAGACGTCCTAAAATCAAACATGGCACGCTTCGCCCGACCTCCGCATAACTTATTGCTATTTTAATATCAACAAAGTTTACATTGCCTTTATAAATATAACTTGACTTCTCAATCGAAGAATGTTTTATTCGTCATATTCCGATTAATATGACGAGAGAAAAACGAAAATAAAGATCGTGAATTCTGACAGCACTATTTCAATAAGTGCAAAGGTCACCGGATGTGATGTCACAGACAGGGGTAGTCTGCTGATAATCTTTCGTAACAAAACAATTCTGTAAATTTTGAAATAGTTCGCCATCACAGCAAAAACATAAGTCGATACACAGTATCAGTAATCGCCACTAACATGAAATAAAAATGTGACTTTGACAATATAATTTGCGTATATTAGTTAATCCGTTTGACCTTGCATGCTCCCGTGACCCGTAAACAGTAGACAATAAATCAACATGCCACATGCAAGTTTCTCGGTATCTTTTATTTGAACTTCTGTTGATATTCAAGAATCACCATTCAATGTTACGGTGAATATAAATGGGACATGATTCATATTTCTGCGATGTACACGCTGATAAGTTTCACTACAACAAGTGTATCCCACGTAATACGTCTATGGATATCGTCGATCAGCAAGATCACCCTCTACAACTGGTGCGCGAAAATGGGCTTGACAAAACGTGTTTCAAAATAACATTCCCGCGTTGCTGAATATGATAGGGTATAAATAAGCAATAAAATGCTACATACATATTTTCGGTGTTAGTTCCACCACGGACTTGTATATAGGTCCGTGGTTCCACATGACATTTGCAGGGTTCCCCCTAGACTCCAATATCTGAGAGTCACCTTGACTCAGTCTATGAAGTTTTGGGAGTCAAAAATATTTTTGGAGAGTCAAATGTTTTATTGTATGATTAATGAAATTTAAAGTGTTCACTGTTAATGTTACAATTAAAGTTAAGTATCTTTTAAATATAATATGTCTTTAGTTTAAGTTAACAAGTGCTAATTAATGTTCTAAGCTGATTGTACTACAGAGAAATAAGGGTTATATGAATGAAAGACAAAGTTTGTTGGTTTTATTTTTTCACAATCTTTAATTACTTCACAGCTCATGAAACAATTTACAGTGACACTAATACAGGATGAATAAATAACATCAGTCACATGAGACACAATTTTTAATCATGGATGGATATTAAAATACATTTCATGTCAGATTATAATTTAATACCACTAACTCATTTACATGTTTTATCTAGTTATCTTGTATTACCTATCAACAGTGAAGTTGAACTGAAGAATTGTGAACACTCGTAATATTTTCTGGTTGAATACAGATTTTTAGCAACAACAAACACGCCCAAAGCTTTACATTTCGTATATACCATATTTATTTGTGTATAATACGCACCCCTAATTATGGGCAATTAAATCCTGAAAAAAATATCTCTCGTGTATAATACGCACAGACTTTTCTTCAGTCTCATTTCAGGCTGTCATGATCCGTCATCGGAAATAGCATAACAAATCCGAATTGAATTACGCAAGTTAATCCTGTTGTTACACTATCTGGTAATAAAAATGTGTTCTTTGTATATCTGACCTTATGTTTGTCATATATTTTATTAATTTTATTTAAAATTTCGTTCAATAATGTTTACCTAAATTTCGGCAAAAACATGTGTCCCTCCGATACTTACAACTTCCGTTTACCCCGTTCCATAGGTTCTGCTTAACCACATACTGTGACCGCGCCAAATCACATTATTCACCGCAACAATGATAATATTTTCTTCTGTTTCATTTTTTTCGAGTCTACACATCTAGATAAACATATGTCATGGTTAACTTTTAGTGAGAAAATAAGCCGAAACGCGAAAAACCTTGTCCATTTGCGGAGTTTTCCTTTGTTTACATCACATGCTGTCATCGAAGCCACACGGAGTGTGAGAGTTACGTTCACTTATATATATTTTGTCGTGTACCTCACGGTCGCACAGTTTTAGTAGCATATCTATATAATTATGCAAAACAATATGTAAGGCCCCCTGCTGTTCTTATTTTAGCGTTTGTTTTAAAATGAGAGAAAAGTCTGGTCATGTGACAGGCTATGCAAATTAGCCCATGGCAGTGGTGTTATGCGAAGTAATGTTACTTCTAAAAACGACGATTAATTAAAAACTCCGTGTGCGAAATACGCTTCAGTCGGAAAGCGCACGTAAAATCTCCTAATATAAGTAAGTAAGTAATTAAAAACTATACGTAAATTTTAAGATGTTTGCATATATTGCCTTCAGAAAATGTTTATAAATTAAGTTCAGCTGAGTAGTTGTAATATTTTCATTCCAAAGCCGGTAAATAACAACATAGATATTTTGAAATTGCGTCAGTCATGACGCAGTCATTTATTTCTGGACATATTTTTCCTTAATTGAGAGTCATATACGCAAGAATTCTGCGTCAGGGGAAACCCTGCATTTGGGATAGTTTTGCTTTCGGGAATACATTCATAGATTCTAGCATGATTTTAGAACAGTTTCACGAAGGATTTCTAAATTTATTCCAAATATATGAAGACCACCATGATTGCGTATTGATTATAGATTGTAATTGTTAAATTATTTAAACCTGTTTACAGGTTTTAAAATTTTAAGTTATATCTAGTAGTTATTTTTTTCCACAATGATTGTGTGTGTGGACAGTAAATATTGGTCTTTGCATCAACACAGTGTAACTGATCAAACTTTAATTATTCTCTTTAGTTTAAACATATTTTTTCAACAATTATTATCTTTCACTCTGAAAATTAACTATGTGAGTAAGTAACTCTCTGATATCATCATTTTAATTTTTGTATTCCATGAATAATGAATAAATCAGATCCTTAACATATACATACTAAACTCATGTGGACATTAATCTTGTGCATTATGTGGTTTGTTTCCAAATAAAACAATTCTGAAATATGATTTAATAGGAATATGATACATTAATTACAGTAATAGTCCTTGTAACAGTACATGACATTTTTGTTTGTTTAATCACAAGAACCATGGTGGCACATAAGCTGGTAAGTTAGCCATATGTTTCTTAGAAAATGCTATCTCAGTCCTCTGGTTGGAATGAAAAGAAACATGCCTGTGTATATGTTTACCCTTGCCAGATGTATTTTTTTCCAGTCAGCCAATCCATTACTTTTGTTCACCTAGTAGTATAGGTAATGGTGATTCTGGCTCACTTCCACTGGAGCCGGATTTATATACCTATACCACCACTACAGGTGGCATTTTTTATGCAAAAATGATGATGCGATTCAACGATAGTCATGAGATTAAGTTAAATTGGCTCTAGCTCACTACCACCTGGAGTCAATCAATGCTTCTATGATATTCAACGATAATCATAAGTCATATTAAAAGAAATATCAATATTAATTAAATGACGATATTTGAAAGGTATAGGAGCAATACAAAAATTAGCCACCGGGGCTAAGGTATCTAAAGATGTGGCCAAGGATTGGTTAAAGAAACAAGCGATGTGGCAGATATACTTACCAGCACCGCGTTATATACCGAGTCGATAGAAAGAGGCTGAACCATTAACCTCGAAAGATTTAACAGAAGTAGCTAATGCACTGAGTCGCATATATAAATGCGGACCACTAAAATGGCCTAAGCTATTTTAAGTAGATCCCGGTCGCGAGTTTATGGGATCGGTAACTAAACTGTTAACAAAGCACGATGTCAAAATCAGGCGTGGCGAAAAAGAGGCCCACCGTAGTCAAGCTATCGTCGAAAGATTTAACCGGACATTAACGGAACGTTTGTTTGGCTATCAGTATGGGATCGAAATGAAATCGGAACGATTGAGATCAACAGAATGGGTAACACGATTATCAGCCGTTGTATCAGCACTGAATAATGAAGTAACAAGATTAATCGGGAAGAAACCATCCGATGCGATAAAATGAAATCTGTGACTTCCGAATCTTCAGCACCGAGGAGAGGCAAAGAACAAAAACTTCCGGATAGAGTAAGCGTAAGAAATTTATATCAGCCCGGTGAACTCGAAGGAGGCCTACGTCACGCAACCAATCCGATTTGGTCTCTTAAGACATAACATTAGTCGATTTGGTTACGAAAGAAGGAGAGCCTATTCTTTATTATCTTCAAGATGGACCGGGCAGGGCATTTGTACGAGAAGAGTTGTTCATAGTTCCCAAAGATACAGTATTACCACCATAACCATAAGCGTAGGTAGTTACACCATCCTTATCAATCCATTTCTTTGTATCTAAGGGGGATAATGATGTCTTGTTCATTCTTAATCCATATATCCTATGATTGTAACTTCTTAAAGAGTTCATCTCGTGTTTGAACGTTCTACCGTTGAATAATGCTTCTTTATACTGTTCGTGTTTGATATGCTTTTTTACCACATACTTCTTAACATCCTTAGCTTTTCTTATCTCTCCATTATCGGACTTCTTTATAGAATACATCTTAGGTCTTAATCTGACATACTCCGCTATAGGAGTCCCAGCACATTCATCCTTCATCTTACCTAACACCTTTTTATTTACTACGCTGTGCAGTGGATTATCTTTTGGGTAATCGCTCATGTCGTACATATCTATTTTTTCTGCCATATCTTTTTAAAACATCCTCGGTTTGTATTTCCATCAACAAAGAATCTGTGTCGGTATATAACACCTCGCATCTATCGCCGTATTGCTTCTTCAGTTCGTTGTAATAAAAGTCATACATTAAGTGTTTTGACAAGTCGAGAACACTCATACCGACGTACACCGGTCTGTTGAATTTTATATTACTCTTCTGCATATGCAACGCGGCTAAGTCGTTATCGAATATCTTGCTCCTTTTAAAAGCCGGACTGGCTCTAAGTTTCCTAAGTCTTTCTTCCTCATTAGACCTGACTAATTTAACATTAACACGCTTCCTTAGATTCTCCATAGTTTTACCAAATACTGAGTTATTCATGAGCTTATATAGATTCTTTTTGAAATCACTGGTAGCTATCTTTCTTAAATCTGTGTTCAACCTTACATAGGGCTCCATCCAAGAGCTTTGATCGAACTTTAGAACTCTGTGTATTTTCTTTAGTTTCATACCTAACGATAGATATAACTGGAGATTTCTGTAGTGAACTATATATTTTGTCTTATCCATCAGATTTGGTACGAGTTTTTCTACGTTAGCTAACCTTGTAATACCCATTAAGGAGTGTTGATATTCCGACATCCAACCTTTATTCACCATTAATCTTTCTGGAGCTAGCGGATAACTGTTATTGTCTTAATGTAACGAATTTGGATATTCCAAGTCAACTTCTAGTATGTACCCTTTATTCACATCATTCACATTGATATCATCCACATCGATATCATCGACCCACTCAAAACCTCCCGTGGGTAAAGGTTGACTCATAGCCCATCCGTACAAATTGTTGGCTTTCTCTGGCTTGTTTTTGTGGTATTTCCTCATTCACTCGTTGTGATTGTATTTCCGCAATCTGTTGTGATTGTGCAATCAGGGTTATTATTTCCTTGTTCGCAATCTGTTGTGGTGTCACCTGTTGAGTCTCCATTATTATTAAGTGGGCATGTATGTTTAAATTGACAATACCTAGCCGATATTACAGCTATGGTGAGTGGAGCTAAGAACATTCCGTATCTATGATAAAACTCACAGCTCACTGAGCTTATAGCATGTTCGATGAATGGGTCTTTCTCGAGAGATTCGCATAAATACATGCGATGTTCTGCCGGGATAGGGAGAAACGTACTAGCTACGACTGTGTATAGTTGTAATATAGCCGACCCTATCGTTTTAGTCACGGTAGCTCCCAGTCTAGTCTCGTAACGCTCGTACAGTTTTTTAATTTCTTCGTCGGTCATGTTATCAATTTTTTCGATGGTATAATTTTCCCCCCAATATTGGGAACATTTTCCACCGGCTACCAAAGCGGCGAGTCTTTCTCTATGTTTATCTAAAGATTTATCTGTAACTACTTCTGCATGTTGATCAGATTCTTTGAGCATTTGTTCGATGAGTTCGTCGCATTCCATAATGTTATACCTAAGGAGATATGTAAGTCTAACATAATATAATATGACATATCCAATACATCCCGTAATAATAAACTGTTGCGGAAGAATGAGGATTTCAAACCACATTATGCCATATTAACCGCTAATGTTCAATTTATTGTGTTGCTCTAATTTTGCCACCTTTTTGCTACATTTGCTATAATTTTGCCACATTTTGCTATAATTTTGCTTAGCAGTTGCTATATTTGCTATAATTTTGTAAAGCAGTTGCTATAATTTGCCAAGCAATTACATAAACAGCTGGTTGATCTGTTTTTAATACGAGTTTACAATGCTTCGTTGCTGCTGACAGTTTTCTGACTTTATCTCGTTCGAGCTTGGTATAAATAACATCATTTTCGCGTAGACATTCCTCGAATGAATCCCAGTCTTTGCAATGAAACAGGGCTACCCTTTTGTTCTGCTCTCTGAGATCTTTCAGAACAGAGTTGTATTTTTGAGTAAGTACCCAAACGCTATGCTGAGTATGCCGTCCGGAGAATGCTAAATATGAAAGCATATCTTTCTTTTTGGTTAGTTCTTCACTCACGCTGCAGTCGTCTATTATGAAAAGGGTTGATTCTCCTTTGTATTTTTCGTGACATATTCATAAACAGTCTTGTAAACGATCGCCCGGATCAACTCTTGTGTACCCATCATCATTCATTACCCAATCTCTTGATAGGTGTGTTTTATTAACATTTATAGTCAGACACAGAATAATAATATGATCGAAAACGTCCCGATAATGACTTTCTAAAATATCTAGAATAAAAGCTGTTTTTCCACAACCCGTTCGCCTGCATATGATAGCGCAGTGCGGTTCTTTAGGTAAAAGATTATTAATAGATTGCTTGCACGAATCGTCCATTCTGTATATTAAGTTGCGCGTCCATAATCACGTACAAATATATGTTTAATTTACCAGCTGATTCCTGGAGCTTCGTTATCTGTATAGTGACACCCTCGCTGGCATTTTCTATTCTCCGCCCACTGCCGTGTAGTTGGTCATCGTCCGTTGTTCACATGTCGAGCCATAGCGCATACTTCGTGGTGAGGTATTCACCCATCGATACACCCCCGAGAGACAGATCTTTCACAACTGCGTTAATTTCTGGGCTTTATAGACGGAAGTTTTTTAATCTCATCCCACTGTTGATACGCTAGCATTCCTTGACTATATAGTTGATAAAGAACGCCCTCGATAGTCAATTCTACTTTTGTAATCTTGGGATTGTAGAACTTCTCGGTATTTCTTTTAAATGTGTAGCAGGGCGTGGAGTCATCACACAGATGACATCCTTACCTTGTCAGCTTGCTGACGGGGTTAACCTCTTTGGTCATGTGGACAAGGCGTCCGACCTCGGATCAGAAGGTCCGTGGTTCGAATCCCATCACGGGACTCGGAAATTTTATGGCCGCTACATTGGCGCCCCACGTTGGGCGCCATTTTGTAGCCGGGCGTGGTGTCATGTGTCCAGCCACTGGGCTGCTAGTCAAAACATGAGGCAGTTCTTGAAGATGATGATGATATTTATTCTTTTGTAGTAGATGGTGGGAGGGAAGCTGTAAACAAGAGTCCTCCCTCCATAAAGAGTTCATGCAGAATATGTTATAATTTAATTTAAGCCAAAAGGAAACAGATTAATTTATAGGGATATGTTGGGGAGCACATGGTTGAAGACCATGTGCTCAATTATTGTAACACAAAATGTGTGAGCTGGCAAACATTTAGATATAACAAATTAAATAATTATGCAATTAAATATATTTTACTTTAATGATAAGCTGTGATACCCTTTCTATGAATATATTTGTTTCCAAAGCAGGATGGAAAGAGATAAGAATATTGAAATGTTTCTCACCTGTAAACAAGAGTCCTCTCTCCATAAAGAGTTCATGCAGAATGCATGAGGAGGGCAGGTGAGAAAGGAAGTTAAAGAAGTGGACCAAAGGGCCAATCAAAAGAAAGGTAGCATCTGACAGGTATTAAAGGAAGTCAAGATGCTTCAGTCACATAAAGTGGTGGACATATCTAAAAATAGATAGGGGGAAGTCCAGGTGAAGCTGGAGAAATTACAGAGGCTGCAAAAGGGTATCAGGTTGGTGTTAGTTGGCTGACATTCAACTGCAGACAAGGACAACAAATAATGAACATATAATGAACACAGAATGAAGTGATGGTGATAATAGATGAACATGTATGTATATATGTATAGAATGAATCTAAGGGCGTTATAAGTGGGTGGTACTTATGTGGCTATAACTCATTCAGAGTTAGCACCACCACCCGGCTACAAATGCATCAGAGGGGTCCTCGAACAACATCAAAATACCCTTCAACGACCTTGTGGGGTCGTTTAGATTGATATTCCACATCATATCTTTTTTGTCCCTCGTGATCTTTCGGTGTCGCAGCACGGGATCGTACAAAATGGCTAAACTTCCGGTATACTGGTTACGAATTTGTCTGGCTAATTCAGGATCTGTTATCATATCATACTCCAGCGAGATATTGTCAGTGGAATAGCTAGCATCTTCAGCAGCTCTGATCATCTGCCGTAGTCATTAAAAGTGAGTTCGTATTCTAACCTATCGCCTAGGGATGCTTGATAAAAGGGCATGTGGGAATCTAGCAATTCAAAGTCTAGCGGAATAAAGAATTGGTTACCTAATGCGTCGGCAACGGCCTGATCTTTTACGACGGTACTATCACCACTAGAAGCATCTACACGCAGTCTCAATGTGTTCCGATTACAAATACCTTGGTACTGTACGTTTTCCAGCTCTTTATCCGTTCTCCAGAGATCCATGTAACAATAGTATACATCGCTATCATCGATACTCAAAACCTCATTACCACTTATTTTAATCGCGATTTTCTTAACGATAGCACGACCTATGTTCTGAACGGCCTCCCTGTTAATGTCGGCAGAAGTCAAAATAATCGTAAATGCTAGTCGGACAGTTCCCGGAACTAACACATCTTGTGCGCCGAGATTAGGAAAGCGATTCTGATCGATAGTACTCGGGTTGTTAGTTATAGTTAGAGACTGACGAATTGCTTTGACCCCTAATGGATCTCGAAGTCTACGTTGTGGGTTTAACTTGCATCCGTATTGCGAAGACATTGTTATATTGAAATTATGTAACCTTATGTTTAATATAAAAATGGATGATTTTAATCTAGATAACATAACTGATACTAGTACAATCGAAGAGGGTACTGATGAAACCAGCTTTGGTGGCATGAATCTAAACGATGAACTTTTACAATCAACCGTTAATGATAATTACGATACCTTTAAAGAAACCCCAATTGGTCGTGACAATTCAAAGTTTGAATTAGATAGTAAAGGAATATTGCAACTGCGTAGCAAACCCGATATTGATCTTATGAATTCTCATACTCGTAAGCCCCTAGCCTTGCCCACTATAGCAGCTAAACACGGCATCAGCACTGTTCGTGATGAATTAGGTTTTGTAGACTTTTCAAGAGGAGAAAAACTTTCCGCGAAGACTACTAAGGTTCTTAGGACTGTGCGTACTGAACTCGGTAACATTGATAATTTGGAAGAAAGCTCGAAGGTGGCCTCGGACGGACTCGGAGAAATCTTTGATACCTACTACGATAATTCCACGACCTCGGAGTTCAGTAGTAGGGAATTACGAGGTCTTGACAAGGCAATGCAAACAATGCGGGGAGAACTCATCAATATTATAACCAAGATATCCGAAATCGACAAGCATATAGCTTATGAGAAAACAAAACTTGAACAGGCGGGCGATGAATTCAGGAGACGTCGCGTTGCAGAAAGATTGCGTAACTTAGAAGACGAAAGATCGGCCCGCCTCGAAGCTGCTTTCAGTAATAGAAAGGCACTTCGTTCACAAATCAGTCAAATTCGAGAAACTATCGATCAAGTCCTCAACGATGACACTACACTGGCCGATAAAATTAAAACATTGTTCAGAGAACAGGGGATAACCATTGCCAGTATTTTAACCGCGTTGGGATTTATTATATCGACTTTGACTCTCTCGTTAACCGGTGGTACAGGAGGTAGCGGATCACCGCCTAGGTCGGATGGTATAAAAGAGTGGATAAAAAAGCATTTAAAAGCATTAGGTTCAGCACTGGGAAAGCTCTGTTACAACCCGTTTTGTAATAAAGTTGCAAAGTGTAATAATTATTACAAAACGGGTTGAGAGTCTTATTACAAAGTGAAATGCACATAGCAACCCGTTTTGTAATAAAGTTGCAAAGTGTAATAAACTTGGTGAATGATGCTGAAAGTGTTCAATTGGCACCCATAACTTGCTTATAAGTTCAATTAGGAACACAAACGGTATTTACGTTAAGATTAGTCGGCATCATATCTACTTTGGATGAAAAGTTGACCTAACATTGGAATCGTTGCAAAGTGTAATAATTATTACAAAACGGGTTGAGAGTCTTATTACAAAATGAAATGCACATAGCAACCCGTTTTGTAATAAAGTATAAAAGTGTAATAAACTTGGTGAATGATGCTGAAAGTGTTCAATTGGCACCCATAACTTGCTTATAAGTTCAATTAGGAACACAAACGGTATTTACGTTAAGATTGGTCGTCATCATATCTACTTTGGATGAAAAGTTGACCTAACATTGGAATCGTTTCAAAGTGTAATGATTATTACAAAACGGGTTGAGAGTCTTGTTGCGACGTAAATTGTAATAAAAAGGTAAATTGTAATACTTGCAGCAAATTGTAATAATTTTGACGTAAATTGTAATAACGTAAATTGTAATAAAATTTGACGTAAATTGTAATACCCAAATTGTAATAAAAATCTCAACTTGCGGTAAAATGTAATTACTTTTTACGTAAATTGTAACGGCGTTAAATGACTGGAACCTATCCTTGTCAGGGTTCGTACAGGGCTTATCGTACAATCGTCATTAAAGTATGTGGGGGGGGGGGGGGATTGTTGTATAATTATATGTATATATAAACGCATTGGAATTTCATTTCTATGGTTGTCCAGAAGAGCATTACTTACTAGAATGAACATAGTTTTCCTATTTATTTGAGAAATACTCTGTGTGTTTTGTACTTAATTGTAATATATCCTATTGACGATTTTCATCATAATTGTTCATATTTAACCTGATGGAATCATATTTCAATTGGTCAAGTAGGTAGTCATATACAAATTGGAATAATTATAACGTAACAAACTTGCACAAATATGTTGATGTGTAAATGTGGAAAGTCTGACTTTTTCTGACTGAAGCAAATTTATTATTTTGCAACTGTATATTTGTACATATTTTATGCGGAGAGGGGTTTACTAAGTTGCAAGAACTTGTCCCCAATACAATTCTCATTTTGTTCTGTGAATAAAATATGTTTAAACTAAACTAAACTATCAAATGGATGACATGTCATTCTGCAGTAGTCTGTGTGCAAGCTGATTTATACATGTTCATATACATAATATCAATTTATTATTATTCAAGTTTCAATTTTTTTAACATTGCTCGGAGGATGTAAAGCAAATAATGACAATGTCCTGGGCGATGTACATGTAGGTATGTGAACCCGCAAGGACTACCTTTATCAATTATTTTACGTGCAGCTTGTGTCATGTCAGTATTGTTAGAATGATACTCTAGCAACTGTACACATCGAAATTTATGACTGAAAGATCCATCCTCGGGTTAAAAATGATGGATTACATTAGGTACGTTCATCGACAAATAGCTTAATTGATTTATCATCCAATAGTAGCTTAGCTAGGAATCCATTGCAATAACATTGAGTTACGAGTTACCGAAGAGAGCTCTGTGCAACCGGACCCTGAAATTATGTCGATTTGCATTGGAGGTTTACTTAATTTGATAAGGAGCACATGACCGTTTCCTTGAAACAAACGAGACAATTCAATCGTATTTATACATTATATTTTGACGAAGAATTCAAATACAACAAATGAGTGACAGATCTCCTGTGCAATGTCAAAGGGATAAAAACAGTCGTCAGCAAATGCAGCATAGATTTCACATGCATGGGAAAGTAGAATACTTAATACATAACATGGGTACAATGTGTGAAGCCCATTTCTGATGTCCCCCGCCGTGATATTGCTGGAATATTGCTAAAAGCGGCGTAAAACCATACTCACTCACTCACTCACTCACTCACTCACTAATACATAACATTATATACAATGTTTTTATTAATATCAAAAGTGGGGCGTGGATATTCCTTACCTACATTGCATATACTATTAAATATTGTGCATTCTCAATCTCTTCTCACAGATAAAGAAATAATAATAAATAAATGCAAACCATGTTAACTTATGCAATATTTGTAGCAATGTATGATTAACATTTGGATCATTAATATAACATAAAATATTTCCTTTCATAGGAAGGAGTATATTTAATGAAATAAATGAATAAATGTAACTGTCTGGATTCCTTCCATATGTCATGAAGAACTAACAACAACTTACTGACCACTTTGCTGGGATAAACACTCCTTGCCCCAACAACAAAAACAGAATCCATCATGATAACGGCACGAAATCATAAGTCAAAGCATACACAAATAATATCCGGTATCTTCGGGCATGTCTTGTTGAGTTTCAAAGAGCATCAGAATGTATAATAAATTTGTTGCAATCAATTATTGCTGAAATATATCTGTTTTGATCAAGTTGAAAGGATGGAAAATCTATAATGAAAAGGGTTTTGTCACTAACGTAAATATTCTCTTTGACCTTATACGAAGAGTATTCTAAGATCATTAAACTTGGCAATCGTTGGTGGATTGCGCCAAGCAACCTTGATACCAAATTTGGTACCTCACGTATAATGCGGTACATAATTTTCGAAACAGATAATTACGTTTTTCATAAGTTATCACTAATTTGTGACATATATACGGACAAAAATTACCTCAGAGGATAATCTTCTCTGGGGGTTTAAGAGGATTAAAATAATTCGAGCTAACATCAAGCACTGTAATAAAATATTGAAATTATAGCATACCTTCTTAACATTCCAATGAAAAGAATAGTGACTAACTAAGAAACCAAATTATATTTATCTCCGATACTATGCCCTCATCAGCGCACACACACACACACACACACACACACACACGTGTTTGTGTGTGTGTTTATGCATGTGTGTGGGTGTGTGTGTGTGTGTGTGTGTGTGTGCGCGCATGTAGGTGTGTATGTAATGACAGTAAATGTGAGCTCTATGTCGTTGGTATCACACATATGACTGCACTTCTACATACTCTAGATGACAGTATCATGTACGTAGATGAAAGTTTGTAAGTGGACGATAGTATCTAGATGGCATACTATCATCTACGTAGAAGATACTATCATATACGTAGTTGAAAGTATCTTCTACGTAGATGATGGTATCTTCTACGTAGATGATAGTATTTTCTACGCAGATGGTAGTATCTTCTACGTAGATGATAGTATGCCACAAACATTGCATTTAAAGTGTGTTAGCAGTAGTTGAAAAGAGCGATTCAGCATGAAATCAAATTTGAAATGGGGTAAAACAGTTGTTACATAGTGTATGAAATACCCTCTGAAGACATATATTGCAGTCTCAAATTTAGAAGTTTTAACTCAATTTCAGAAAAAAGTGATAAGGGAAGGCAATTAGAACTAGGTAAAAAAATCGGAGCAAAATATAATTTGACTTTTTGGTAAGTCACCAGTCATTTCATTGGAATTTTAAGAGAGTATGTTATTACAGTGCTTGATGTTAGCCCAAATTAGTTTAATCCTCTTAATCTTTCAGAGGAGGTTATGTTTTCAGGGGATTATTGTACGTATATATTTCATATCAAGGTTTCTGGGCGCAATCCACCAACGATTGTCGAGTTTAATGATCTTCAAGTACGTTTCAAGGTCAAAGAGAAAATTTACTTTAGTGACAAACATATTTCCATTATAAATTTTCAATTCCTGTCTATTTGGATACAAGCAGATATATTTCAGCAATTGATTGCAAGAAATTTAAGATAATTCGTATACTCTTTGAAACTGTACAAGAGTTATCCGAAGATACCGGATGTTATTTGTGTATGCACGGGATCTGTCAACTCATTTGTTGTATTTGAATTCCTCGTCAAAATAAAGTGGATTGTATAAATATGATTACATTCCCTCATTTGTTTCAAGAAAAGGATCATGTACTCCTTATCAACTCGTATAGCGTTTCCACTGCAAATCGACACACTGGTTGACCAGCCAGTGTTTGTACCCTTCGTCATCACTCGTTCAGTCGTGTCGAACTGGTCAACGTACTGTTGAAGCAAGTCATGCAAAAAAAATCTTGAATAGCCTTATAAGAGTATTGAACAATATGTCACAATTAAGTTATTTGTCGAATATACGGTTGTGTAACCCATCATTTTGAACCCAAGGATGGATCTTTCAGTCATTTAAATTTATCGATGTTGACACAACCCTTTAATGACGATTGTACGATAAAGCCTATACCAACCATCCCTAACTTAACAGTTTTGTACGTTTGTCATCATACACAGTATTTCTCGAATTGTATGTGTGAAACGCAAGCTCAACTGACAAAGATCATTTCTAGTCAATTGGCGTCTTGGACACTACGGTAGTAAGGTTATTCCAATTTACGTAAGAATTTATTACATTTTACCGCAAGTAGAGATTATTACAATTCACGTCAATTTTTATTACAATTTGCGTATTACAATTTACGTCAAAATTATTACAATTTGCTGCAAGTATTACAATTTACCTTTTTATTACAATTTACCTCGTAACAGCCACTTTGCAATGGAACTAAACTTCCTTCAGAACATGTGCCAATTGAACACTTTCAGCATCATTCACCAAGTTTATTACACTTTGCAACTTTATTACAAAACGGGTTGCTATGTGCATTTCACTTTGTAATAAGACTCTCAACCCGTTTTGTAATAATTATTACACTTTGAAATGATTCCAATGTTAGGTCAACTTTTCATCCAAAGTAGATATGATGCCCACCAATTTTAACGTAAAGACCGTTTGTGTTCCTGATTGAACTTATAAGCAAGTTATGGGTGCCAATTGAACACTTTCAGCATCATTCACCAAGTTTATTACACTTTGCAACTTTATTACAAAACGGGTTGCTATGTGCATTTCACTTTGTAATAAGACTCTCAACCCGTTTTGTAATAATTATTACACTTTGCAACTTTATTACAAAACGGGTTGTAACAAAGCTCGCTGGGAAAGCCGCGTCTGCACTTCCCGGTATAATAGGGAGTATAGTTTCCTGGCTCTTGAATTTATTAGCTAAGACCACAACTTGGCTTAGTCAAAACTTGTGGGCACTGATCATAGCAATTGCGGGGCTGTTGTACGTATCCGCTAAAGACTATTTAACCAAATCATGAGTAAACCAGCCATGACTCCACCGACTACAAGCGCTGTTTTTTCATCGATATGTTGTTGATTTTTAGCCGCAGTATGCGGTGGCACTTGTGGTTGTGCGTTTGTAGATGGTTGAGCAGATATCTGTGGCTTGACTTTTCCCGTTTCGCCTGTGTTTGTTTGCGTTATTAATTCAGTGTTAATATCTGAATTTATACCTGGTTTTTGTTGTTCGGTAGCAATAACAATTTTATTATTATAGCCTATCACTTGACCGATCTTAAGTTCCATATTACTCGGAGACATGTATAGTCCCAGCGCATAAACGTAGTCTACTTTGGATTGAGCGTACTGTAATACATCTTGATAATGTTTTATAGAAAATGGTATGTCAACTGGTGAATTAATAGCATCCTCCACGTTTGCGACAAACTGTTTTTGTGCATCGAGCGCCGTCCCAGAACCAATAATGGACGTTCGTGTTTGCGATTGTGCACAGAGAATTGCCCATACATAAGTTCTTATTGATTCCTTTTTATATCTTACAACTCCTGGGTTAGTAAAATTATTTTCTGTTTTATCATTAAGAAATTCATTCCAAGCGTTTGCGGTATCGTTAAGTTGCACAAATTTTGTAACAATATAAGCCAAACCACCCTTAAAACTCATAAGAGAACCTCTCCAATCGTTACTCGAAAGTTCCCAGCCATGATTAAGATTATGCAATCTTACAAAAAGATTGTTTTTCTGTAACAACTTAAATGGATCGAATGGTTGATGAGTTTTTTTAACTAAATCATCGCTTTCTTCTTTAAAAGTTTTTTGTCCGCTGTACGGAACACCTAGACCATGGTTAATTCCTTTAATATGCCAATCTTTACTCGTAGAAATATTAAATTCCTGACAAATACGTTCATACGCGAACCTATTGTACGGATTATTTGATGCATTCCATGCTCGATCCCGCAGTAATGGAGCACTAATTTCTTTAAGTATACGTCTAATCTGATAGTATACGTGAAATAATAAAACAGTTCAAATCCTGGAGCATAAAGAGATACGCCACATCCCGTTGTGACACACCATATGGCAAAGTTTAACTGATTCTGCCAAAATTGCATAGGATTGTGAAACCAATCGTGCACCATTTTATCACTAGTTGCCGTGACCCTGTACTTTTCAAAGATATCAGGGAATTTAACGAAAAACTCAGCACCAGAGGCACTTACTAAAATCGACTGATTAATAATGTAAATTGATTTCATATTTAAGTTATGATATAGTATCATTGTATATTTAATATGTATGTTACACTCCCTGGAATAACAAATGGTCAGTCTATTCAACTGCTTCATACTATCGATAACTCGGCTGAACAACTTGAAGTCGCTATCTGTGATGTAACGTATTCCCTGCGGTGGACCAATATAAATGCTGTGAGAAATAATAATAAGATAACTATATTAAATAGCAATGGTATTGACAAATACATTATTATACCTGATGGGTATTACAGCGTATGCTCACTCAATGATGAAATTTTTAAGCCTAATGGAATTAGTCTCACACAAAATGAGTCGAATGGGATACTGATTTTAAGCGTTGGAGAAAAGGGTGTAATTCTTTACGAGAACTTAGCAATTACACTTGGATTTGAAAGCGGAATGATAGCAATGGCACCCAACGAAACATGGTATGGAGATACATTACCCCATTTAGTTCCCTATAAAGAGTTGTGCATCCATCTTGATCAAATAAGCACGACGGATAATATTCAACTAGAAAGTCCTTCAACTCTGCTCAGATCTGTTCCAGTGAAAGATGGAAAATATAATAGCGGTAGAACGGACTCTTTCTCATCATTACAATATAAAAAATTGAAGCGTGGTATTATTTCAGACCTCAAAATTTCTGTATTAGATGTAAAACACCAACCTGTACATATAGGATACTTAAGTGTAACACTCCATATTATAAATAATGGTTGATTCATCAGACCCTGGAACACTCAGACAATGTAATACAATTGCGCTTTCCGATCTCGGAGACACAGAAGGATTCGGTAGACCCGGTACCGATGGAAAGTTATACGCTTTACACTTACAAGATAATGTATACAAGCGGAAAGAAGTTACGTTCTCAGGTAATCTAGAAGATTTAAGCGATGTCGACATTGTTACTAGACTCCTTAAAAAAAACACTTTGTACAATCTTACTCACAACGATGATAATAAATGGACTATGGTCGTAGCAAACATCAAGTGGCTACTGAATATCGTCATTACCCCACCGTATGTGATGATGGGTAAAGCACATAATTTAACTAAGATAATAAATAGTGGGATCGTACTCGCGGCTTATATCCCATCAAAACGAAAAAGTGTGTTAGTCTCTCCCCTGCCAGAAAACCCAGGTCATATGTTATATAGTCATCAAGCAGTAAAAAATGTTAGTTTAAATTTGGTTACTGAATTCAATGATATTAAACAGAACTTGAGTGCAATACCTAATCTTTCTACGCTTATTATTGAAGTCTTGTTCGGAGATGTACCGGAAGATGCCTTCGAAATATTACCAGGACTATCGATTAAATGGCAAAAGAAACACGAGCGTCAACGTTGCAGTATTATTCATATTGGAGCTTCACCCGTTGCAACCCTTGAGGGGGTACAAATTATTAAAAGTGACAGCATTTCTCTTACTAAGATATTCTTGCCGTATAATATTCATTTAATAAGGTTGATGTATACTCTCAAAACATTTAAGCAAGATCAATTAAAGACTATTATATGACCGTAATATACACTATGAGTTTATATCCGGCGCTCGATGAAAAGATGGATACTGTTGATGGATTTCCATTACATCAAATAAGCGACATAAAACATCGAATAGAAAAGGAGAGGGAGTTTAGACTTGGATTGTATAAAAAGTATCGCAGAGCTGTGAATGCTCTGGACGGAGTTGACACCGCGCTTGCGACAGCTGGCATGGGACTCGGTGTAGCCGGTGTTGGTTTATTATCAACTATAATCGCCGCGCCTATCGTACTTGGTATGGAAATAGCTGCCAGAGTCTCAGGACTGGCAGGAATAACGATAAAATTCATTTCTCGTAGGTTGCAAAAGAAAGCATTAAAACACGATAATATTCGGATACTCGCCGAAGCAAAGTTGAACAGCATTGAGGATCATATTTCAACAGCAATGGCTGATTGTAAGATCTCCGAGGAGGAGTTTTGTTTAGTGCTGTCGGAACTCACCAAATACAACGTAATGAAGCAGGAGATTCGATCAAAATCTCGTAAGACCAGTGGTATTAGCGAAGATGAGAAAAAAAAGTTTATAGAACAGGGGAGGCAACAAGAGCATCAATTATTCCGTGCCAAAACCAAAGAACTGGTTGGAGATTAAAAATAGATTGCTTACTATCATTAGATCACATTTAGACAAATGCTTACATAAATATATAATAATGGAGAATTACAAAGCAAAAAAAAAAGAACTCGAAAAAGCTATCAAAACATTTATGTTCAGGGACAAAATTATTAAAAGGAAAGAATTACCACAAGGTATATATTATATCAGTGATGTCAAACCAACCAAATACGGTCATCAATTACCAAGAAGAGTATATAGTCTGGTCTACTTGTAAAATGAACGAAGAACTTAGTAAAAATGTTGGGTATCTCATCATCGTTTTTGTACTAATGGAAGCATCGATTGACTCCAGGTGGTAGTGAGCTAGAGCCAATTTAACTTAATCTCATGATTATCATTGAATCGCATCATCATTTTTGCATAAAAAATGCCACCTGTAGTGGTGGTATAGGTATATAAATCCGGCTCCAGTGGAAGTGAGCCAGAATCACCATTACTTATACTACTCACCTTATGTGGTCTATTTTATACATACAGGTACTGCTTCCAACCTGTTTTTCCTTTGTATGCAATCACAGTATCACAACTTCCTCAGCTGGTGTGTATAAAAGTCCCCCTGTCATCATGAAGAAAGAAATATAAAGATATCTGTCTTTCCTTGAATACTCTTTGTCTAAGTGCCAGAAATGTCAGTGTCATAAAAAAGATTTAAAAAATGATTTTCATAAGGACTTTTCTTAGATAGACCTAAGTCAAACCATGTGACAAGTTAGGTAGAATTACAACTTTATAAGCCCTCATTTCTGAGGTGTCCTATTTTTCACATTTTTACATATTTTTAGGATAAAGCGTGATCCGCATAGATCTGCCTGTTTTGTTATGTAAAACAAATTTTTGTCTTAAAGTGAAAAAAGGAATCATTCAGACGAATTTTTTTTATCCCATTCATTCACGAAAACCAGTTGAAATGTACAGTGGTGACTTTTGTGCCCAAAATTTCTAGTGATTTGGTACCCTAATGGGTATGTGATTTTGTATATCTACCTAGAATTATTTCAAAGATATACATTAATTTTGGTGTCTTAAACTTAACATAATATCACTTTCCTATCAAAACAATACATTCTAACTTAGGTTTAACCAACTTAACTGGCCTTTTCTTCAGTGACAAGACGTCAATTTCTCTCAAAACTAAACAATCAATTTCAAGGATCACAGTCATCATCATATTATGAACTTGATGAAATATTGTATTATGTGTTCTGTTAATCTACATGAAATATATACATAAATATAATTATAGATCTATTGTCTTATTTTCTTAGGTACAAATTCACAAAGTATTTTGGGTACAATTTAATTTGTTTTGGGTACAAAATCACATATCTATATATATTTACACTACCTCGTCATGTACCAAAATTTTAATCGGTTCAGAGGACGGGAGGTTCTCATAAAGTTTTCAACAACATCTTTAATATTTTAAATTGTTCTTTTTTTGTAATGTGAGACCAATAACAATATTATGTTGTTATTATTATGGCATATCAATACGTTATATCGCTCACCGTTGCGTTCGTTTTAAAAAAATATTTTAAAATTATAATCATCGAGCGTGAAATCCATTACGGTTTCGGATTTAGACTTACACATTTGATGGCGACAATCACGAAGAAATATGAAACAAATAGGAGTGAAGACTGCTCTCCCGATCAATAAATAGTACATAGTTGACGAAAAATAGTAAATCATGTATTTTCTTTTGAATTTGAATCTATTTTCGGAATTTCTTTATGATAGCTTACCAACTTTTGCATATTTTGCTTCCATGTGTCACATGCGGTACGTGCTTCCGGTTTCAGAAATGATAGCTAAAATTGCAAGCATTTTGATTATTTCTCGTAAACTGCATTATTTCGCTATTGAATGGTTTACCTAGAATGTGTATCAGTTCAGATTTTGCGTATCATCCAATATTTGTCATTTTTCGCAGTGTATGTTGACTTTGTTCAACTCAACAAATCGCGAGTTAGGCCACGCCCAAACGTATCACTGACGTTTGTTGGCTTGTCAATGTGTCCGAAAGTTTATCAAACGAAATCATTTGCAAACTCTTTAAAAAAAATAGTTTTTTTACAAAGATTTATACATACGTGTCAATAATTCTAGAAAATAAAGTAAGATGTAACAAAATGATTGTAATAGTCTAACGGGATAACTATGCATGTTGAGTTGTTTGTTTACCGCCGTTGCCATGATCGTACAAGTTCCATCCAATCGATGATATTACGATTCAGATTGTTTTTGTTTACAATTAGTTACACCGAAAGTTGCTAATTTTTAGAAATTAAGGAATATGAGTGTTTTCCTTTCGACAGCAAACAAAAAAATTTATGATCGAATAGGAAAAATGATGAAATTATGAAGAAAATATCAGACTGCATGCTGCTCAACGTGAAGTGCCAAAAGTCAACAATGGCCGTTTCTGGTAGTTGTGTGCCGAGAAGTTTGGCCGAAACTTTTTTAACTCGCGATATTTTCTTTTTGAGGTATATAAATGACTGAAAGTTTTGCTATTGAGCAAGCTAAGCATTTATGCATGTCATACGTAATTTAAATGTTACGCAAAGCCTTCTTGGTAAATATATATGGCGAGTTTTATTTTGGGGTGTCGTTATGCTATTCGCCTGTCGATTGGTTCGACATTAGATGCACGGGAAGTGACACCTCTGTCGAATGGGTTCGACGTTAGCGTGCAGAGCTTTAATCAAGCTTATATAATTTCAACAACTATTAAAACATTGCCAATAGACTGAAATGTTAGCACAATTTTTTATGTTAAAAGTTAATTATTTACATTTAAATATATATATTGTTTTGAAACTAGTGTCTATTTCATTTACTCAATTATATTACCACCTCTTAACACCTGACACATAAAAATTGGAAAGCCAAATGTATAGACAAAGATAAAACTCTATGGAAAAATGTGTCGCTGTAATGAGACAGACGTTAGCTGAATGTGAACATTAGCTGATGCAAGTCAGTGATTTAAATCACTCACTGTGCATGACACCATCTGTATTACCAACTGTAATTCATACTGCACAATTCTGTTATCCATGTACTTTGTAATGTTGGTTTGTCATGTTTTCACACATAACATTGTCTGATGGGGAACAAGTCATCTTTGCAGGTTATGGAAAGGGGGTAAGTGTTGATGAATGAGTATATGTGTCATATATTGAAAATGAGTAGTACAAACACCTACAACTGTTTTGTTTCAGGTCCAAAACTATACACAGGTATGTTATACACTTACAAATCTTTACTATCTATAAGTATACTGAACAACAAAAGTTCCTGTGACATTGAACGTGATTTAATGCAAAGTTATGTTTTTTACTAAATCTGAAACAATTTCAGTTTGCAACAGGTAAAAGAATCCTGTAAGTGTTCAAATGGTTTAATTTGCCACACTGACTTCAGAAAATGCGTGATTTCATTAAAAAACATGAACATGTCAAAATGTCAATTTACAAATCAATAGCGTGTGTGTCCACCTCTGGTTGCGTGGCAAGCAACACATCTTCATCTCATGGAATGGACCACGCGTCGCACAAAGTCCTTTGGGATATCTGTCCATATCTGCTGGTGCATGTTTCTAAGTTCCTGGAGTGTCTGTGGAACACGTGGTTGACGTCGAAGGCGTTGATCCATCTCATCCCACATTAGCTCGATTGGTGAGAGATCAGGGGAGCGAGCCGGGCAGGGGATGACATTCACGTTGTTTTGCTAAAGAGAATCCTGAACAAGTCGGGCAATATGAGGCCTGGCGTTGTCATGTTGAAAGGTAATACCTGGGCCATGACGACGCAAAAACGGTAGAACAACAGGGCCGATGATCCGTTGCGGTAGCGCTGTCCATTGAGATTTCCCTCTACCACTATCAAACGGGTCCCCTGTCTTGCTGACCCCATACCATAATGCTGCTGCCCCCGAACCATGACACAATGATTGACGTAACGTTCACCTCGACGTCAGTACACTCGAATCCGTCCATCGCTGTGGCTGAGGTGAAAACGAGACTCGTCAGTGAATAGAACTTGTCCCCACTGCATGGCCATCCAGCTTAGACGCTGTCTGTACCACTGTAGACGTGCTTGACCGTGGTTTCCTATCAAAATGGGACGTCTGGCGGGACGTCTGGCGGGTCTTCTGGCGACAATCTCTGCACATCTGAGGTGACGACGTATGGTTCGTGAAGATATTCATCGAAGGCCACGGATGCTTCTTGCAGTCACTGTTGCTGGTTGGAATCGATTTTGTAGGTGTGTTGTTCGAATCCAGTTGTCTTGTCGATTATTGGTTACGCGTGGCCTGCCACTCCGAGGATGGTCTCTGACTGCATTCGTCTATTGCCAACGTTGCCATCAACACCAAATGGTGTTTCTGTGGACGTTAAATTGTCTTGCAACATCACGTTGACTTGATCCTGCTTCAAGCATACCAATTGCTTGCAGACACTCATTTCGTAATGTTGAATAATTGCGTAATTTTGTTGTTTTTCAGAGTGGTTGTCAGCACAATGCTAAACAATGCATATGGAATCCCATTAATGCACATGTTTTTATACCCATTCTTGGGTAGTGAAATGCATGGGGCTTGCATAAAAGTCAACTTTTGGAAGGAATGCATGCTTTTCTGTAGCAGTTGCGTTTTTGTGACTTGATTCCATACATGTACTACAATATTGAAAACCAAGCTTTACTTGTTTGAAAAATACACTAAAATATTGGTGTCACAGGAACTTTTGTTGTTGAGTATGTAAAGTACACTGTAAAGATATTTTGTTCCCTTTTAGCTCATATGACTGAAAGTCAAGTGAGCCTCAGTCAGGATGTTTTTGTCTGGTCCCGGGACACCTAGCTATATCAAGACCTGGTCCTTGAACATGCTCTGATTTCTGTCAAATGTTTTTCCTCTGATTGTAAACATCATCTGAGAAACCACTTATCCAATAAAGAAGAAACTTCACATGCTTGCTCCTACCAATAATTTCACCTAAATTTGTACAATAGTTTTTTTGTTAGTATTATTTGTATGGCCTGCACAATCGCCTCATAGCCAAAATATTGAATATACCATAATTCTTACATAACAAATCTTCTGTTATATCATAGCCAGAAATCCTGTATTTTGGTCATTATCTTACTATAAAATGTTCAAATTTTCAATAGTATCTTGCTACCCACATTTCATGTGCTTGTGTCAACTACAAAATTTGTAATAGCATGTTAGCTTGTTGTCGTACTGTAATTCTATCTTCAATTTAACATGTTCTCATAAAACTAGATAGTTTTTATCGTGGATACTTAGCTGCTAGATGGCATCTCCTTCGTCAGCTTGTAAGAAGAGTGGACACTGAGATCGCTGTAGACCATCACTCGTCCTGGGAGAAGTGCTGATCTAAGTAGTGTACAGACAATGCCAGGTGCTCCCAGTGTACATCCCTTTCATAATAGTTTTTTTCGCCTGGACGAAAGGAAGGAAGCGGCTAAGAAGACGGTGGAGGCATGCTCATGGCTATTAAGTAAAGAACTCCATCCTGAGACTCAGTAAGACAATCCTAGAACTAGATTATGACGGACACCAGCATGGGCACCGCACAGTAATGCCGGGTTGCTGAAGTTGGAAGACTGGACTCAGAACTTTTATCCACTGCAGGCTGAGGAGGGGGGGAAACTTGTATTGTCACCAGGTGACATGCAGTGAGTGAATGCATTGGGTTTTCTGCTGCTTTTAAGAGTATTCCAGTCACATCAAGGCATGTCAGTTTCATGTTGGAGGAAGCCAGAAGTGATGCAGGTCTCAAATATTTACCCCTTTGATGAAACCCATTAGCAGGTGTATTGTGGACACAAACCTAGAAACATAATCAGGGTGGGCTGGGATTAAAAACCACAATCATAGGTTTTGGGTGTGCTCAAGGGATGCAACTATAGACAGCAAATGACCCCTGGTGACATGGAACAGAGACCACTTGAGGACTCTGCTTCACAGTCGTCAGTCACTGCATGGCTAAGCAAGGAATAGTGTGCTCCCAGAACAGTTACCCACAATGGACAACAGGCCACCATAGTCATTGCAGTTACACAACCTGGGTGTGTCGACTTGATTGAGGTCACAATCAGACCCTTGACTATTATGTGCCTAATGGGATCAAGTCAGCGCAATACTCCTAACCTGGACATAGTTTCCAGCTTGGACACAGCTCACAGGTCACACCTACTAACCAAGACTGGACTCAGACCAAAGGGATGAAGAGAACTTAGATTCCAATTCATCTTCAATGGCTAACTACAAACCGTGCCACTTCTTTTTTCTTTTTTGAGCAACCAACATGCAGCATATATTGGAACTTACATGACCGGTTTATGACAGGAGTATGTGAAGTTATCTGACCTCAAGAGGAATCTTACAGGTTACAGAGACAATATTTCCTGACAAAGGTTTGACTGTAAAGGCAGTTACGAAACTAACCTGCCTCTATCTGAACACGATCGGCTATTTCTGAGGTAAGAAGCCAGGACTATATTTGACCCGTCAACTTCTGCTGAATATTAACATAAGATCTGAAAAGTGCTTGTGTGCCACTAGATGTTCCTCCGACTTTAAAAGGATATAGGGATGTAGAACATTAAATTTTCTAGCCGATGCTGTAACTTTAATTGTAAATATTAAACTTTTTGAAATGGATTTGTATTCATATAAATAACATTATACATTTGATAAAAAAAATAGCTTGCTGTACATGAAGGAAATTGATTTTCCTCTGTGATGTCAAAAGACGACAGTGGGTATATGCATGCATAAAGAAAAGTGAGTGAGTGAGTATGGTTTTACACCGCTTTTAGCAATATTCCAGCAATATCACGGCACCACAAATGGGCTTCACCCATTGTACCCATGTCGGGAATCGAACCTGGGTCTTCGGCGTGACGAGGGAACGCAGTGACCACTCGGCTACCCGACCGCCCCTCATAAAAAAAAGAGGCGTAACTGCTATGGTTGGAACTAATCCATTATAACTCACCTCACTTGGTGGGAATTTACTGTGGATAATGACAGTATATTTCATACTATTTTGATCACAAGGAACCAAACTATTCCTTCACAAATATTGATATTGAAACCATATATGTTTTTGTGTTATACGAGATCTGGTCAAAAGATCTCAGCCTGACTAACTTTCAACTATGGGCCAACAAAGTGAACTAGTCAATGTAGTACATTGTTTGAATAGTTCATTGCAAGTGTATTTGGTCTGTTGAAGCGCTTTGTATAGTAGTGACAGTCAGTTGAATGTGATAGGGCTACAAATGGACACAGAAATGGTTAAGAATGAGAATCAAGTTTTTGACTTTAGAGAACAGTACTCCCAACGAAATTCATTACAGCGTGTCACAAGTGCCCTAGCTTTCCACTGTTATATGTTGGGCAGCTATGTTTAAGGCTGGGAGAACAAAACTTGATGACCCCAGTTCTGGACGTCCCTCAACTTCAATCAATGAAGATTCAATAAATGAGATAGAAAAACTTATACTGTCAGATAGACTTATTACCATTGGTAACTTGAGGAAGACACAGGTGATGAAACATGGGTCTACCACTATCCATGGAATGGCACAATTCCACTTCTCTGGTACCAAAGAAATTCAAGTCGTCAAGATCAGTGACGAAAGTTATGGGCACTGTATTCTGTGATGCAAAGGGTGTGATCCTTGTTGATTACGTAGAAAGTCAAAAGACTATTACCAGTGCCTACTTTGCAGATTTGCTTCATCCCCAGAGAGATTCTATCAAAGAAAAGCGGTGAGGAATGCTGACTGTTTCGAGTACTTTTTCATAAGAATGCCTCTTCTCACACCTGTCGACTTGTAAAGGGTGATGTGCGACATTGTGGGTTCGAAGAGCTTCTTCAGTCTCCATACTTGCCAGACATGGCACCAAATCATTTCCACCTGTTTCCTAAACTGGAAGAACAACTTCATGGAAAGCGCTATGATGATAACGATGACCTCAAAGCTACTGTGAATGGGTAATTGAGGGTGGCTTCAGAAATATTCCAGACTGGAATTGTAAAGCTTCACCATCAATATGAGAATTGTATTGAAAAGCAGGGAGATTACATGGACAAATAAAATTAATTGTTGGTTTTGTTTGTTAGGCTTAGAACTTTTTGACCAGCCCTCGTATCATGGGCATTCAATATGAACATAGGTTTTGTAATAATGCTTAATGCTTAAAAATATAAAAACTGTAAAAAACGCTTAGATGGCAGTTATTCATTCAATACACATTAATACTTAAAGTATTAAAATAAAATATCCTTGCAATGTTCTTGTGAGTGAGTTCAAATTAAAAATCATGTAGGCCATATTTCAGCCATATTGTGACTTAAGCAAGTTATTCAATGGCACTCACTTCTTAAAAAAAATGTCTTTGAAAGAACAGTATAATATCTAGCAATATATCACAAATTAACTTAAAACTTGTTATAGAACAAAAAAATGTCTTACTATGAGACAACGATACAATATATATAAATGGGCTAAAGATCGCTCAGGTTCCCTGACCGTCACTGGATTATCTGGTTATCCATGTGACCATCGCACTAACTCATCACTGTACGGTTTTCACTACGGTGATACTCCGTGCATGTTCACAGTTGATCATCCAAGTCGTCTGGATTCTGTTATGCACAAGATTACATTACAGCCTCCCTGTGACACTCTATTACCTAAGTCATGATAGATTGGTTGGTTGGTTGGTTGGTTGGTTTGTTGTTTAACGCCGCACTCAGCTATATGACGGCGGTCTGTAAATAATCGATCATGAGCATCGATCCAAGCAATTGGAATCGATGACATGCATCAACCAAGTCAGCGAGTCTGACCACCCAATCCCGTTAATCGCCTTTTACGACAAGCATTGGTTGCTGAAGACCTATTCTACCCCGGAATCTTCACGGGTCAAGTCATGATAGAAGACGACCCTCACAGGGAACACGTGGATCTTCTTGAATACGTGGACTCTCAGTATCCACATGGCTCCTGCCCAGGGGTCTCCTTCCCCCTACAGACTCCAATCAGGATTATGTGGAATGACATTTTTCCATTCCATATGCTTCAGACAATTTTCCAAAACTTCAGCATGACGACTGACTTCCTCTACTCAGAAAGTTAAAATTTGTATCAAACACACGACCTACTATTCCGGGTTGCAACAATATAAGGACATTGGAAGAATTGTCCAAACAGAAGTGGGCTATGGAGTCCCTGTTTGAAACACGCTCAGACCACACACCCTGTCAAGAAGATGTAAAGGGGACAGTCAAAGGACGAGTCTGGTCTATTGTTAACCACTAACAAAACTGCACAGAACATGCGACGGTGCACACAGCATGGCCTCAACAAGACAGTAACCATGCCTTACCCAGCCAAGGTTCTTGACCGCCAATCTCTATGCGCTACTCAAAACCATCACTCTATGCATCCTGGCTACCTTATGGACCCCTCAGTGACTAACAAGTTGTCTTTCTTTACTGGACCATCCCAGCCACTGTACAGACGCTGCACAGACTCTGCTGCTCACACGTCACGGGACCCTGTTCCAGATTCTACGAGTAGCATGTCATTTTCATTATCGACAAGGGAACTGCACAGAATTCACAAAAGCCCCTGGGTTCTGCCACCATAACCATTAAGCATGCAGAGCTCATCGTCGGTGGTTTATTGAAGTCAACCTACCTGTCTAAGTACCGTTAGCAACACCATGACATCGCCATATCCACATCCTAACCTCATACCAGTGTTTTGGTTCCATTAGACATTAAATCGCATAAGAACCACATGGATCCCATAGACCTTAACAGCATCACTTGTCACCATACCTTTTTTACCTGTGACCCTGTGTTTCGGAGTCGGATATGTGCGTATAGTATTATTCAAATGCATATATTTCCCATGATGGGATTGTCAAGCTGGCCATTTCTTTGCTGAATTATTTTAATTATTGAAGGACAGGATGCCCCTCCTATTCTGAACTCGTGTTCAGCGCATGAGATCCCAGCTTTGGCTTCAAGTCTAGTGCCATGGGCTTGTTTCCGTTGTAGGATGCCAGTGAGCTTTTCACAACACCTTCACTCACCTCTACTTTAGTCAGATGTTCATTGTATATATCCAATACTGTTCAGGCATCATAGATGACCCCATATAGACCGGTAGTGACGTCATATTGGCATAAAGAGAACTGGAAATGTCAGATGGGGTCACATACTTTAAAATGGTAGGGAAATGGTCACTTCCTCAAAGGTCATCTTGGACCAACCATTCAAAGACATACCTGAGTCTGTAATTGACAAATCTATAGAAAAGTAAATACTTGGAAATCAAAGATGAATATATTTTTGGGGATGAAGTTTGAACTACACATTTTTGGAACTAACATTTTTGCTTCTTGGATTGAGGTGTTATTTGTATGTGTAGTTTTTAAGTTTTTCGATTCCTGAAGAAAATGTGGACATGATGTGGACGATGTGCTCACCACTGCAGATGGCACACTTGATGGTGCATGTGCACTCTGAGCTCTCATGAACACCACAGCGGAAGCATGCTGCATTGTTATGGCAAACCTTGGTACCATGTCCAAACTTTTGGCATTAGTAATACTGGAATGGATAAGGTATGTAGACCTCCACTCTGATGTTGAAGTACAGTAACCGTCTTAATATATTTTATTGTATTGGTTTTCCTGGTTGTTTCATATTGTTTCTTTATAAACAAACCGCTTGACATCAGTGACTTTCAACTCAGCTGTGATTTCCTCTTCACTCATGTCAGGTAGACAACGAGCATAGTCTCTGATAATTCCCTGAGCAGAGTTCAGTGTCCTATGCACCGAGACAACAAGCTTGGTGTTAACAAACTGCAAAAACAGAATGTTAACTGATTGTTGAAGCCATGCACACTCCACAAGGATTGAGTCGCCTTGAAGGCATGTGACATTCTTTACGCCTCCGCAGACACCTTGGATGGCCTTAGAGATTGCTAAAGGTTTAAATTGTAGTGTGTGTTTTTTTCAGCAAGAGCAATGACAACAAATCCTGGCCATACATCTTCATCAGATGACGAAGCATCAACACGTCGATGTTTGTAGTGTTTTGCTGAACCAGAAGAATTGTTTTGAGACATGGTTGGAATAACACCATTCAGCACGCTGCTCCCCACCCACCTTCAAGTATCAACAGGGACAGTGACACAGGGGAAGCCAGCCTGCAACACCAGGGCTACATGGGTGTTATATTCAAGAAATAGAGACATGAATAGCTGCTGTTACTAAATGAAGAAATATCTATATTTGAAAGAAATTGCTGTAATATTTTTCAAACTATGTTGTCTATGAACAGGGCATGGTTCTAACACCTATCTAGGTGAAATAAGGATAGAAGTGGTGTGTTATGCAAAAGGAACATCAGTTCCAGTCTCCACTGTGTCCACAACCACCAAATTACCATCCCCCACTGACATTGGCGCAACCCACCACAAATTGGTTGCCCAATTTTGTCACCTCTTATGACAAGCAATGGGGTGCTGTCGACACATTCTACCCCGGTGTAAGGTGCCAAAATCTACCTCCCTTCAGAGTATACCCGGGAAGATTCTGGGACTGCCCCAGGGTAGATTTTGGGGACTTCCCAGAATCAACCCCCCTTTCCCAGAATCTATCCCCAGGGGGTATAATCTGGGAGTTCCCAGAATCTACCCTGGGGTGTAGTCTGGGAGCTCCTCCCTGCAGCCCTGTTCGATTTAAACATTTTTATTTCATGAATGTACATGAAGTTTTCTTTTGGGGGATGCATCTAACTCAGTCTTGATCTCTCCTGGTCAATTGCTGTAAAAACATTGCCATCTGATTAAATGCCTATTCAGTACACATCTAATTAGTTTTAAAACATGCATATCCTGTTATTTAAATTGAGAAGACAAAGGTAGGAGCACCAGTTTTTCCAAACACTAATCATAATTAAAGAAATCTCACATGTGAGATGAGAATGTGACTCATTTGAATAGGTTATACACATGTATACTCACACGCAAAAGAAACGCAAGTGGCTTTTAAGCAAATAGGTAACAAACACGGAACCATAAATTGATACGAGTTTTAGCATGTAGTGAAGCCTGATGGTATTATCAATATTTTTGGTTGCAGCATAAAAAACGAATCGCCAAAACGCACCATTTCAATGAATATGTGGGTATCATGCACCCATTTCTCGTGAAATCGAAAATGCACGAACTGTAGTGGGTATAAAACTGTGGCCGATTCTTGGACCTACCACTCCTTGGTCAACAATGCCACGGTTAACTCAAATTCAGAGAAACCAGGCTATCGGACTTTTGGAAGCTGGAGAGTCATTTCAACGTTAACATAACCACAATTTACCGTCTCCTGCATCGATACAATGCTACACAGACCACAGATGACCTTCCTCGGAGCAGTCGTCCTAGGGTCACCACACCTTGACAAGATCGTCAGATTACCCGTCAACACCAGCGACATCCGTTCCTAACTGCAAGTGAAAGTGCTCGACAGACCATAGGAACACATAATCGACACATTAGCCGGGACACCGACGTTTCCATTCCAACAACCTCAGATGTCGCCGACCAGCACGTCGTCCTGTTCTCCAACCACGGCATCAAGCACGACTTCAGTGGGCATAGGGTCATCGCAATTGGCATCATCGTGAGTGGAGGCGTGTCATCTTCTATGATGAAAGTCGCTTTTGTGTCTCCCATGCAGACGGAAGAGTCAGAATTTGGCGGCGTCGAGGTGATCGTTTCGCTGCCAGAAACGTTGTGGAAAGGGATCCATGGGGTGGACCTTGCGTCATGATATGGGCAGGGATTGGACTTACTGAGAGACTTAGACCTTGGTGCTTTCTGAATGTTGGTCAAGGTGGGGGATACGGCGTCAATGCTCAGCGGTATATTGACCAAGTGATCAGACCCCACGTTGTTCCATTTCTTGCGCAACATCAACAACACATTTTCCAGCAGGACAACGCTCGTCTCCATGTTGCCAGAGCTACCATGGCCTTTCTGCAACAACACAACATCCATGTTCTACCGTGGCCAGCCCTGAGTCCTGATCTGAACCCCATTGAACACTTGAGGGATGAGGTTCAAAGGCGTCTGCACAATGTGCGCCCAGTCCCTACAACTGCCAATGAACCACGCACAGCTGCTCTGGATGTGTGCAGGAGGATCCCTAGGGACTTCACAAATCGTCTGATCCACTCAATGTACAGGAGATGTGTGGCAGTGATCAATGCTAATGGTTATCACACCAGGTATTGACTGACATTTTGGGTATTGACCCGAAACTGTGTAAGCCCTTAACATTTGAAAAAAACAATTATGTCATCTGCCTTTTAATCCATTAAACTGTCTTCAGTCAAATTTTTGTCAATCTTGCCCAATTAGTATTTCTTGTCTTTACTGTTGAAAATAAATAACATGTATACTGCATACTCGACTTGCGTTTCTTTTGCATGTGAGACTATATATATAAAGGCAAAGGTACAAATTTTATCCACTTTGAATTATGGATGATCAAGTTTATGACGACGTCTTGAGGTACCTGACCAAATCTGACCACAGCTATCCAGAGGAGATCTACAAGCTCAAGGGTGATTTTTGTACCAATGCCAAGTCCAAGTTCAGACAAGTTGCCAAGCCTTACACAGCACAGAATGGAACCTTGTTCCACTACGCCAAGGAAGTGTTGCCACAACGAAGATTTAAGGGAGTACTGGAGGCCTGTCATGTCAACCCCACCACTGGTGGTCACTTCGCTACAGAGAGGAGCTATCAGAAAATTGCAGCAAAGTTTTACTGGAAAGGTAATTTCTTACAGAAATGTGTCGCTACATTGTTGCTGTCACCAATCACTTCTCCAAGTGGATAAGTCTGATAAGTCTGCAGATTCTGTGGCTGACTTCCTACACAAGACCGTGTGCAGACTAGGCTGCTTTGACATTTTGATCAAGGTAGAGAATTCATCAACACTATAATTGACAATCTTATGACCAAGCTGGAAACAGCACAGATTCAGTTCACCATACCATCCTCAGACCAATGGACAACGAGAGCAAGACAACAGGACCCTTTAGAATGTCCTCTCAAAGCTTGTCAACGACCGTGGAGACAACTGGGATGTTTTTATACCTGGAGTTCTGTTTGCCCACCATACATCTGTACATGCATCAACCAAGATGACTCCATTTGAATGCATGTACATCAGAAAGGCAAAACTACCAATGGACATTTAGGACTCTCCAACACCAAAAGAAGATGTGATCAGTGACGATTTTCTCCAAGCCATGCAGAACCTGCGACAAAACATCACATCAAAAGTCAGCAACAACATTACAAAGGCCAAGAAGATTCAGAAGGAACAACATGACAAGCTACTCAACAGTCATCATGAGTTGGAGCTAGGGACAAGAGTCTACCTGAAGAATTCACGTTGACTCAACAGAATTGGAGCTAAGCTTGATCCAAGGTTCTTTGGATCATATGAAGTTCATCAAGTGCTTGGCAAGGGACGTGTTAAAGGGGCACTGATCTAACGCAATTCCCCGGGACTGGTTGTTGCCTTTGTTATTGTTTTTTCCCAGTGAGTACCCGGATGTATAGCAGAAATCTAGACTAGTTCGCGACCTCTGCTGACCTCACTTTTATGGGTAGTAATAAGGGCGTATGGTCACATTGATCAACAAAATGAAACACAATTTTCGAGATAATAAGGAAATGTAGGTATATTTGTGGGTAGCATCGGTAATGGTGACGAAGTTTTGATAAGTCACTTTCTTAGTAATTTTGCGATTTTCGTTTACACTATTTTGACTTGCAACACAAAGTAAATATTTCACCTGAGCATTGCTTTTTAATAGTGTGTATATTTTTTTACTGTCAAAATGTGTAACATTTTCAAATTTATTAAACGTCTAAATATTCAGTTATTTTACAAAGTGACTGAAAAACATTTCCATCTGTATCATTATGATAACGAATTCCAAACATTTTGATGTTTAATGTCATCACCAAGAGACTGAAAATGTTACGTTGAAAAGTACATTTCTATTTTGTTTGGCTTCTAATCCTACATAATAATCTGTTGTGATGTTTGTAGGCCCTTTTGATCATCTTAATCAATCTGGACAGATTTTTTAGTCAAAATGACTGAAATATTTACACATTTTATAAATTGCCTGAGAGAATCACATTTTACAAATTGACGGTAATATATACACGCTTACAAAGGAAAAGACCTGTGAAAAGAACGTCTATCGCGCATTGAAGAATTTCCCAACCAAGATGTAGAGAAACAAGAACGAAACGGTTCAAATGAAGGAAAACCAAATTTCAAATACCATTATTGCAACCTACCAAATTTATGTGTATAAATTTTAGGCAGCTTCCTTGGTCGAGGAATGTATCCGTGAATATCCACACAAAGGAACAATATCCTACTCGTCTGCAGCTGTACAAAGAAACTTATTCGATGTCACGTGTCTCTGTAACAACCAAATATTTTAAAAGATATATATCGGTTCAGGATATTATAACCCGTGTTCGTTTCTCAACTGATCACTTGGATTGTTTCAGGTGTTTCACATATGTGTCAAGTCTCAATGGTCGGCTGAGAAAGCCCACGTGACAACTATTTTCATAACGTTCACTGTTCCTAAAAAATCCATTGAGTGATAGATACATAACAATGATTAGTCAATCAACGTATTATCGGTTAACCCTTTGAACCAACTTTGTTGTTTTTACATCGGCACTTCACGCCATGATATGAGTGTATTCCCTTCGTTTTAGTAAACCTAGACATGTAAACACTCACTTTTGACATATCCACTGTGCAAGATAACAGTGATTAATCAATCAACGTATTTTCCGTTAATCCTTTGATGACTAGGAACGATCCGTTGATTTACAAAAAAATGTAAATCAACTGATCATTCACCTCTTGCTGGGCTGCCACGTGCATATTACATAACACACATTTCACCTCACTTCAAACCTGGATTTAGATTGAATAATTACCCCAGACACAATAAATGCCAAATGGGAACCTTTGTCAGGTAATCTAAGTAGTGCTACCACTAATTGTACCTGTAATAAATTCATTAACTGAGCATCAAGTGAATGACGACAAATACACAAGTGTATGGTTAAAAAGAGAAAACGTGGATGACAACAAGGGAGTAGTAATCGTATTATCGACGCAATCCGAAATTCGAAAGTGCTTTCAATGCGTGGATACTTATTTTAGTATTAAACTATAATCATCTGGGGTATTTCCAAATGACAACATCAGATAAGCTCCGCCGTTCTTTTTGTCTGTTTGTTTAGGCTGAAGAAATTAATTAACATGCGCCCTTTGTCGAAATCTTTATAGATCACAGTTAACCAATCAGTGTTTATGCAAAAATGCGTAAAACAAATATTGCCTCCAGCCTCCAAGTTTATTTAGCTGTCCTTGCAGACGGTAGCCCAGTCTCTGGTCACGCTCAGTTGCGTTGCGTATCATCCGGGTACTCACGGGGAAAAAAACAATAACAAAGGCAACAACCAGTCCAGGGAATTGCGTTAGATCAGTGCCCCTTTAAGTTGAAGAGTTTGAAGAATGGCCAAGTGCTTCGCAACGCATACCATGGATCAAATTTGAAAAGACACACTCCACATGACATCTTCCTCACCAACCACACCAGTCCTACTACTCGCTCCAGCTACACCAGGCCTACCACCAGATCTACCAAGACTACCAGTTAAACAAGTCCTAGCTGTCGCACCAGCCACACCAGATCAAAAAGCTCTGTCAGCCCTAATAGATAGTGTTAAAGGTTACACATTTTAAAATTTCATATACAGTAGTTGAAAACCTTAGAATAGCATTCACTGTTGATCCCAAATATGGTTGGTCATCACAACCTAACTTTTTTTATACCCCCGACAAAATGACAAAAATTGTTTTTATTAATTTTCAATTTTTTTATGAAATTTTCAAACCCTAACGTCCGTCTGAAAACTTTGTCCTCGCGATTTCTCTCAAACTATTCAGTGGATTCATCTCAAACTTAGTACATATAATCTGTCATATGAAGGGGTGCAGTCCAAAGAAAGAAAATTGTTTTTATTAATTTTCCATTTTTTTATGAATTTTTCAAACCCTAAGTTGGCTAACCCTATCCTAGCTATTTAATTTGTAACTACTGACACACGGTTCTGGGCTGGAAGAGCGAAACCTAGCCATAATCAACTCTAAAATCTCTTCGCTTTCGTGAAGCTACAGTAAGACTGGTCAAGCTACAGTAAACACGGGATATTGCTACACCGGGACTCTAAAATTACAAGAAAAATACAGAAATGCGTATACCGTAATTACAGTAGTAGTTTATTAGATGCTGAAGTATAGTATAGTTGCACAATAGTACTTTACATTTAACAAATTTAATAACTCTAATACTTTAATACTCATAGATGTACATTATAATTTCTGCAAAAACAACAATAACTTACATCTTAAAATATAATGGTAAATACATAAATACATTCTATATTCTATACATTCTACAGCCATTTTGGACATAGATAAATAAGTTGCACTCACTTACTTACTTACTTACTTTGGAGATTTAACGTGCGCTTTCCGACTGATGCGTATTTCGCACACGGGCCCGGCCAGGCCATTTAATGTGTTTCCGAAAGGGGCGAAGGTGGTCTGTGCAACCCAAGAGGGGGGTTTTAGGGGTTGCTTATATAGAATTGGGGAATTTTGAGATTTGGAATAGATGCCGATGGGATTGGGGAGGAGAACTAAGGGAGCTGGGTATGGTGGATGTTTGTTTGTTTATGTGATTTTGATTTGGTAGGTTATTGTGTTTTTAGATGCGTTTTATTAGTTCCGTTTTTATTAAGAATACGCCTAAGGCCTTGAAGTTTTCTAGTTTATTTTGTGGGTTTAGTATTGCTTCTAGAGTTAGAGCCTTGTTTAGATTGAGGGTGGTTTGTAATGCGGTTCGATGTGTTAGGTAGTGTGTGCAGTGGATGAGTGCGTGTTCTGGGGTTTCTGGTTGTTTGCAGTGTGGGCAGTTACCTGTAGTGTGTTTTTTAATTTTTTTTAGGTGGTTATTTAGGTTGGTGTGTCCTGTTTGGAGTTTAGTGATTACTCTGTCGATTTTTTTCGATGGATGGAGAATTTTGGGTTTGGTTAGTGGTTTGCTGAGCACTTGGCTATTTGAGTTGCACTCTTTATATATACCATCAAATACATACTGTATGTATTCTTAAGAAACGACTCTCCTCTAAACCCATCGGTATCATAACCCATATCAACTAAGAAACTAATTGTTTGTTCAATTAATAAACTGATCATCTCTTCTCCTGTGTTTAAACATCCAACTGTATTATTTTTTTATGAAACGACTCTCTAGTATATCTCCTCTCCTCTCCTCTCCTCTCCTCTCCTCTGTTTGAACAGCACGGGCGCTAATCTAAACTACGGTAATCCGGTGTTTTTATAGCAATTACTCATTTCTCGCCTTTGTAGGACAAATACCCCAACTTGGGTTTTCGCTTTACTGATACTAGGGAAAATTGGATTTTCGCTAACCCGGCACGACACCCTGACACACTAGGCGGGTCGGGGGTATTAGTGAGCCACGCTCACTTTTGCACTTGTTTATTGTCAACTTAGCCTAACAAATGGTATAACACATATACATGTAGCTTAGTATAAATATCAGTCCAGAATATGTGTGCGGTGAGCGAAATATGCTTTATGTCGGAAAGCGCACGTAACATCCCAAAACTCTCTCTCTCTCAAGTGTCTACACTTCACAAGAAGCACTACAAGTAGAATCAGGAGACACTCCCACTGAAACTAAGAAGAGAGCAGGGGATGAACATCAAACCCTTTGGTGAATAAATATGGCAAGAAAAAAACACCCAAGATGAAGCCCCACCTCACTTAAGCTTTATATTAGTATTTGATCTCATCTGAAGTCCCAATTGTGATGACATTCAGCCACCAGAAAATCACTACAAAGGGTTATGCACTCCCTGAACTTTAAAAACTCCCAAAGCTGTCACTTCTTTAACATCAGAAGTCTCAAAGAGAGAAAGAAATCCCAACCCTACTGTGATCAGTAGGTATCACTAAAATTCAAACTACCTGGGACAGCTGGGCCCATATATACGCTGATGTATCTAAGAATTCTATCAACAACACTGCTGGTTACGGGGTCCAAATCCATAGCTCCAAACCCCAAGCGCATTTGTTCGGCCTGCATGACCGCCAGTCAGTATTGACTGCTGAATTGGAGGCAATTCATCATGCACTCAAACTCATAACAGAACTACTGGAAGCGAAGATGGTCATTCAATCAGATTCCCTGAGAGCACTACAAGCGATCAGCAAAACAGTCACAACAGTCAATAATATTCTTTACGAATATATACTGAACCGCAAAAGAAACATCACCCAAGTAACATTGCATAAAAAGTTGTCATTTAAATATCTGAGTAATTTTTTTCAAAGTTTTTAAAATGTAACATTACCTTGTCCAGACAAAATGAAATTTGATGATTAAAAAACAGAGCAGATGACAATAAAAAGGAATGCTCAAATACATCACGGCAACGGCCGTGGTAACCCCATTCACATGAGTTCCGTGCAAATTGAAATGCACATGTGTTCCCCCATTTCTTGCCCCATAAAACTCCACCCAGATTGGAAAACATTCATATGTTATTGAATTGCTACCACATGCCAAGATTGACAAGAAATCAGCGACACCTAAGCCCTTGGATGATTGCAAGGGGGACAAACCACCCGGCAAGTAGCCAATGCATTTCAAGTCCATGTAAGGACCATATACAGGTTCCAGCAACAATACCAGACCACCAAAACTACATATGACCGACCACATAGTGGAATACCAAATATCACCACCTGATGTCAGGATCGTCAGTATATATAACTATCTGGCCAAGGGATACAGATGGAACTGTGTTGTATCCCTGCATAGCCCAAAAGTAGCAAGCCCTATGAGAAGAGAGTAAGATTGGCAAATGGCTATACCAATCAATACTTTATTCAGTATGAAAGCCATAGGTCCAATTACAAATAACAGTTTACAAGTACATGTATGGTAGTGGCAAAATACATAATTGTAAACATTGTTTAACAAATACTTTATTCTTTCAAACGCATGATAAATATACAGGCATAGTGATTTTATTTGTTCTGTATCATTTGTAGCAATTATCTTTTTAAAATTATGCATATTTACATTATTAAACATGTCTTCGTAGATATCTAATTCTGATAGCATCAAAAGTAGCACATACAAGTTTCTTATGCATATATCAAGTTTTTGCCACCTACCTTCATTATTTCTCAACCATAATAGTCCCCCTCTAAACTTCACTAAGATATTTGAAGATTTAATTTGTAGTTGCATAAAGATACTTTTCTGGTTCTAACAAACTTTTATATTCTCTGTACAGGTTATATCTTGAACAGTTATTAATAGTAGATATCCAATTTTGATGAAACATATTAAGAGCACAATCTTATATTAACATACTTATTAAACATTTTTTTATCTCCTAACTGTTTGTGACAGCCAAACAAAACCAAAAACCATGAGAAAATAGCAGATATGTAATGTTTGAAACCCAATTTTCCCTATACTTTCAAATCTATTGATCCCCCAAATTTCAGATGCGTACGAAAGAATCAGGCTAGTCTGACAATCAAATAACTTAAAAAACACTTTGGGGGCTGAATAATAGATATTTGTTGTAATAGGTAACTCAAATAAAGCTATTGTGTCATGTAGAGCTAGATCAGCAACATGTTTACTTAGGCTAAATTTACAGGTGAAGACTAATACTATATATGTCTTTAATATTAACAACCTCTAAAACTTGTCCTCTATAATTCCACACCTCTTGACCAGATACGTTTCCTCCTCTTCTAAAAACAACATTTGATTTGTGCAAGTTAACAGTAATTCCCCACTTATCTGCATATGAATCTAGAATAATTCCTGCGAATCCTTAACCTCTATTAAATCATAACCATAAATCCCAAACTATTACTTTATCTTCAGATTTTCAACAGAAGTCCTCTTCACTGTCAACTACACACAACTAGTTCTTCCCCTAACAGCACATGTAGCTCTTCAGCTGTTCTGTGCAAAAATGCAAGAAAAACGTCACTTCTTTCCTGTGTGTGCTAGATTCAACACAGTTTTATTAATTTCTTCAGAAATAGTGTACTCGCATAATTCAGCCAGATCGTAATAATAAGGTTTGTTTTTTGTGTATTTCTCACGATGGTATCCTCATCTCCCCGCTGACATGCCAGAAGTGTGGCCAGATGATGATAACTGCAGATCTACATAACTTCTGTTGGAAGTGTAGAGAGACTTCATGTTTGGCAGAGGCGAGATGTGACTGTGATCTACATAACTTCTGTTGGAAGTGTAGAGAGACTTCATGTTTGGCAGAGGCGAGATGTGACTGTGTTCTGTGTGCTCAGAAGTCTTCCCCAGCCAAGAGGCCAGAGGGGGTTAAGCAATCACCAAGCCGACAAGCAGAGTCGTTGAAGAAACCGTATGGCTCCCGCACGGGCAGCACAGACTGATCTGAATCGTCTGCTACAGTCACTAGAGCAACTCCCGCACAGGCAATCATCAAGCCTAGGTCATCAACAAAGTCCACCAAACGAAGACCTCAAGACGACCAAGGTAGTAGCAACAACAACTTAACCCCGAGCCGACCAGGGCCATCAGTTACTGTAGAAGCGCCAGGCTTTAAAGTTTTCACTGGCCAAGAGGCCAGAAGGGGTTAAGCAATCACCAAGCCGACCAGACAAGCCGTCGAAGAAACCGTATGGCTCCCACACGGGCAGCACAGGCCGATGCTAATCGTCTGCTACAGTCACTAGAGCAAGCTGGTCATCATGACTCCTGCACAGGCTTCTTCCCCGGCCGAGGACGATCCTGCTAATGAGCCCATGGCTCCAGAGTCGGACGAAGCAGAGGCCCCCGAATCAACCGGCCCCATCACCCCTCGAGAGTATGGACCGGCGTTGATAGACACTATATATCACCGACCACACAGCCACGGAATGAACAGTCGCCTCCTCCGGAGATGCTCAAATATGCCGGAAGCCACGCTCCGTCTTTGTCATCCCACATCCACCGTATTTTATCGTGGCCAAGTTACACCTCCAGGATACTGGACCAAATGCACCATGCATAAGCTCTGTCATGATGATCAGCTTCCACTCCCAACTATGAGGAAAAAGCTGTATCAGACACATGCATAACCATTCATTATGAGTTCAGCAAGCTGGTAAAGACCCTAACACCAAACTCACGCTCCCGACCAGCTGAGTTTGGGACTTATCTACAGTTAACAAGTACTCCATGGATATTGGCACATATCTCAACTGGTTCATCGCCAGAATGCACACGCGATGTGACCTCTACCCTCTGCCAGAAACTCTGATGTCCACAAACGGATTAAGTGGGACTCATCTACAGTCTGCTAGTCTGCATGCATGAGGTTATACCATCTACGCAATTCTGGACTGCCTCCCAGCTCCTATAGCTTCAACATCAACAACTCCTGTCCCAAGTCAGATCAAGGGCTGTCTCCAAACAAGCCAAGCAGACGGTCATGCCACAGCCAGTGACATCACCGACGGTCTTTAATTGGGCACGATCCTAGATGAGGTCAGACAGGACACAACAGAAAGGTTTCAAGTGTCTACCATCAACCTGGCAGTCAATGCACAGGGACGGCAGTACCCACCTAAACGAGCACAAGAATCCTACCAGGCATCCTGGCGTCATGACATGCCATCGTAAGACTTTTCTGAACTCAGACTCTGATCGCTGCAGATCTGAACGAAGAGGTTTCAAGTCCGGAGGTCACAGGTATAGAAGATGACTTGTTTCTCCCCCCTCCAAGCGTCACAGATCCTACCGAACTGGGTTAATCTACGGATTACGATACACAACTTCCACCATTCAACATAAAGCCATCGCAGGGTCTGGGGGGAGGGCGTCTTTGTCATATGCTGAAAATTGGATGCACATTACAACCGACCACTGGATTTTATACGTTATCCATCATGGGTACAAGCTACATTTCCTCAAGCACCCTTGACTTGTATCCCATCCAGAGAGACACAGGTTTCACTTGAAAGGTGCCAAACTGGACGCAGGCGACCTTGCCATCAAGACCCTCCTCACCAAACGGGCCATTCGGAGATTGCGAGATACCAACAAAACTCAGGGGTTCAACTCCCCGGTAATTTTAGTACCGAAAGGATTCCACAGAGATGAGAATGATAATAGGCCTCGAAACTCTTATCATGGAACTGTTCTGGGTGAACAATACCTTCCAAATGACGTGCTGGTTTTCTTGGGGAATTAGTCAGCAAAGAGCCAGAGTCACAGGAGACTAATCACAATTTTATTTACAAGAACAATTAACAATTTACAATACACTTAGAAAATAACTGAGGGTGCCACAGAGAGTCGGTACACACTCTGGGCTGTGGGATAGAGGTCTGCTTGGTAAGTGAGTCAAACACTCTCAACAAGAAGTACTTGGTCCTGCCTCCAAGATTTCAGATGGAATCAGTCCGAAAACTACGTTCATCACTCGGAAAAGGAGATTGGGTCATCAGCCTCGACCTTCAGGATGCATATCTCAATGTGCCAATCCACCACATGTCTTCGTTGTCAACAACCGTCGGTACAAGTTCCAGGTCCAAACATTCGCCACATCAGTAGCCCCTTGGTTATTCACCAGAATAACGGCGCCAGTCATCAAATTCGCCCATTTACAGATGGTACGACGATGGATACCTCGACGATTTCCTGGCCGCTAATCAGGAACACAACCAGCTGTGTCAGGATGCTGGTTGGTTGGTTTGTTGGTTGTTTGAGGCCGCACTCAGCATTATTTCAGCTATTTGACGCCGGTAAATAATCCAGTCTGGATCCCGTTAGTCGCCTTTTACGGCAAGCATGGGTTGCTGAAGACCTATTCTACCCTGGAATCTTCACGGGTCGTGTCAGGATGTGACTTTCCTAACCCAACTCATGTGTTATCTTGGGTTCTTTATCCATCCGACCAAGTCAGAGATTTATCTGGTACAAAACATAGCCTACTTTGGGGCCAGATTCCTTCTACGTACAGGACATCTTTGTCCCCCAGGGTACCGGTTCAACAAGTCCAAAGCCATGATCAACTCAGTCCGAGACCAACCTACCAGACCAATCAGATGGTGGATGTCTCTCATAGGAACGCTGTCCTCTCTACAAGATATGACTCACAGAGGACGATTACAATTACGCATGCTACAGAATTGGATCAACTCCCTATGATCTTAGACCCTGGATACACGGGTGCTCATACCTCTCCACCTGAGCCTAGACCTAATCTGTTGGACTCGACAAGATCATGTAATGACAGGGATTCCTCTCACACTATCAGCTCCCGACCACCATCTATTCACAGACGCATCGGGTTCAGGTTGGGGAGCTATACACCTCGTCATAAATATCACACCACCCACTTTTTTTCACTAAGTAAAACTGGATCTTCAACCTCATAAAAATGGTGCTTAGAAAAGCACATTAAACTGTTTATATGGCCTCATGTGAGCGTTCAGTCAGAAAATTGACAACACAAGACCGAATTTGAAGACTAATTGAGAGTTTAATTGTAGCAAACTAAACTTCACTAAAATCACCGTGAAATAAGTATGGCTGCCGGTGTCGTTACAACAGACACACAACACAGTTCACATTTCATTAATGTCGAACACACTAGTGAGGTCCACAATGACTGGCTAACTCAGTATCTGGTGTAACCGCCTCGCACTTGGATAACATGTTCTACACGCCGTCTCATGCTGGTCACCAGACGTCTGAATCTCTGTTGGGGGATCTGGTGCCACTCATCAGGCGTTGTGTTGGAGATGCTGAACAACAGCTCGAGCACAATGTGGTCTGGCATTATCGTCCATGAAGACTGGACATGTGGCGAGAGCATGGTTATCGAAATGAGGCACAACAGCACTGTCCAGGATCAAGTTCTGGTACCTCTGTCCATTCAGTGTTCCGGGAACTGTGATGAGGTCAAGTTTACAATCGTAGGAACAACACCCCCACACCATGATGGAGCCACCCCCTAATGGAACATCAGCTTGAATGTTCCTCTGATCATATTCTGTGCCTCTCTGCCTCCAAACTCGTACCCTCCCGTCTGTGTGATGCAGCAAAAATCTGCTTTCATCGGATCAGTGGATCCTTCTCCATGTCCTCAGGTTCCAGCGAGCCCGTGCTTGGCACCAGGCTAAACGGACATGGCGGTGCTGATTTGTGAGGAGTGGACGTCTGATTGGCCGTCTTGCTCTCAATCCAGCAGAATTTAGGCGTCGTCTGATGGTGCTGATGGACACTCTGTTGTATGGATGCCATCCATGTCGCAGCTGTGTACAAGTAGACTTTGGGCTTCGTCTGGCTTGGCGTACAAGAGCACGATCTTCCCTGTCATTGGTTTTTCTGGGACGTTTTCAGACCTCGGTGCATTCTTCACTTCACCGGAAGCAGTATTAACCTGCTGATGACAGTGTGATTCATGTTCAGTTGTGCACAACATGACATACCAGTCTGGTGCATACCAATAATTTGCCATCTTTGGGTTCAGAGGCACTGGACGCTTGGGCATTTCACTGGTTGGTCAAAATAAAGCTTAATTTATGCCTAAAACCAAATTTTAGCTGTGTCTGCCAACATAACATACGCCAAAAGAGACTATGTGCATACTGCATTTTTAGCAAACCGACTCCTGGTTCAAGCATGCTTAACGCATGCATGCACATGCAGCTCAGAACAGGGTGTAGTATATGAAATATGTACTTGTAGTTAAAAAAAACGAAAATTATATTTTCTTTTACTTTAAAAAGTGTGGTGCGCTATTTATGATGAGGTGTATATACCAGGAATTACTCCCACCCACCTCCCCAATTCATCTGCCTCCAGTGGAGATGTTTCGGAAGGAAGTGACATTTTTCCCGCCTTTTTGCACAGAAAAGCTGAAGAGCTACATGTGCTATTAGGGAACAACCAGTTGTGTATAGTTGACAGTGAAAAGGACTTCAGTTGAAAATCTGAAGATTTAGTAATAGTGTGTCTGCAGCCAAAATACAGGATTTATGGCTATGATGTAATAGAGGTCGTATTCTTAGAATTATTAACAATGATAACTATTGTTTGATATTTATCTGACACTGTAAACCACATGTAGTATCAGAAACTATATAATTACATCATCAGCAAATAACAACATTAATCCTTCTACTAAATCTGGAAAGAGTTGAATCCCATGAGTTCCATGTGCCATGACATGTGTAGCTAATTCATTTATAAATAATAAAAATAGCTTAGAGCTCAGCATACATCCTTGTCTTAAACCAAATGGACATAACTGATCAGTATACACTTTGTAATGCCCTAAGCATTTTACCACTTAAGCCATAAGAAGACAAAATGCAATTAAATACTGAAAATTGGACACCCTTTTTGTTTGACATCATGACAAGCTTTATATCTTAGTTGACATCGAAGAAAGAAGACTTTGTTCTGTTGATTTATATATATCTCATCTAATTTTCATTAATAGTAGGAAAAAAATTTATTTCTAAAATATATAATGATTATTGTACCATGTAAATAGTGTCTTGAATAGATAACAAAATTAGATATTTTTATTGTGTACCTTAATTGGAGACAACACAGACCCGATATTTACGTAAATTCAGTGCTCAATTTTGAAAAATGACATGCATTAATTATTATGTGGTTATTTCTTCTAATCTCATCTCAGAATTACACAATGTAAGATGCAAAGAAAGTTCCTTTTGTACAGAATTATTGACAATTGATAATATAATACAAAACAAGAGAAGTAAATCATTTGTGACTAACACGTACCTGGTAAATCGTAACACATCAGTGTTCTGTCAATTAATGACCAAAGACAAATCCTTCTCTAAATGTTGGCATATAAATATTATCCATTTTTAAAAATGTATATTCAGTTAATCTGACAATCTGCGTATTGTAATTTGTTTTTATGTTCCATTATAACCAAGAGAATTACCGGTAGTCAGAAATTTAGATAATACCATTGTCATTGTGAGTGATTTTTGCATCAAGCAAGTACTGTACATTACAGTTTTCTAAACACCACGTTTGTTTTCGCGGCTGATTTATTTCGACTGATTTCATAACCGGCACACGTGAAATGTGATTCAGTAAACACTATCCAAAATTCATTTTGGCATTTGTGTTAACTTATTTTCTTAAACATCCTAAACACTTCTATAGTCCTCGATACTTGAAATAGAATCATGAAATATCTTGATGATTAATTAATGAAGATAGCTGCATGTGTGCTATTACTTATAAAGTGAAAACAAACCATTCCACACATAAGGAATAATACTTACAGCAATGACAAAAAATTGCAAAGTGCACTTTTCAAGAAATGTCCATACTCTTAGCATTAAACATCTCAAAACTCAGTGATGTTTATCGCTAAGAAAATGGAAAATTTCTTGAAAAGGGCACCTGCAATTTTTTATGACCATGACATTTCACAGAGAACAAATTGTTTTATGCACCTGAATGAAGCAGGTCACATTCCCCACGACGGCGTTGCCAGACTTTCTCTTTGTCATCTGCTGTTGAGATACAGTAATGGCTGTCGTCTGAGAAGAGGACTCTTCTCCACTGCTGGTGGCGCCAATGCTGGTGCTGTGTTGCTCACTGAAGACGGTCCCTGCGATGACGTGGTGTCAGAATGGGTCCTCTGTGTGGCCTGTGACAGTGAAGGTGTCTCCTCGTCAATCGTTGATGCACGATGTCCGCACTAATGTGTGTCCCCATGGTCTGCCGAACAGTTTCCTCAGCAGTAGCAAAGCGATCTTGAAGATGCTGTCGCACATTCTGACGATCCTGACATCGGGTGGTGACCCTTGGTCTTCCACTACGTGGTCGGTCATATGTAGTGTTGGTGGTCTGGTACTGTTGCTGGAGCCTGTATATGGTCCTTACGTGGACTTGAAATACATTGACTACTTGCCGGGCCGTTTGTCCAGCTTGCAATCGTCCAAGGGCTTGGTGTGGCTGATTTCTTGTCAATCTTGGCATGTGGTAGCAATTCAATAACGAATGAATGTTACCCGTTCTGGATGGAGTTTTATAGAGCAAGAAATTGGGGAATGCATATGCATTTCAATTTTCATGGAACTCATGTGCATCGGGTTACCGCGGCCATTGCCGTGGTGTGTTTGGGCATTCGGTTTTATTGTCATCTGCTTTGTTTATTTATCATCAAATTTCAGTTTTCCAGACAAGGTAATGTTAAATTTTAGAAACTTTGACAAAAATTACCCAGATATTTCAATGACCACTGTTCATGCAATGTTACTTGAGGAGATGTTTCTTTTGCAGTTCAGTATATTTAGAAATGTAATGGGTTGATTGGTTGAAGGGGATTTGTATGGGCGTCTGACATAGTACCTACCTTTATAGTCATTTATTGTAGAACCTCGTGACCAAGCAGGCTTATTGACTTGGAAGATGTCACACTTCTTACATGCTCGCCTTGGAGGCAGCCATGTTTGAGAAGGCCAAGATGTAAGGAGTGTGGTCATTGGTTGTGTCCAATTTCTTTGTGACGTGGTCCGCTTGTCGAATATATAAGTCAACTCTGGATAGGGAATCATCATACCTTTTTCCAGCCTTTGGTAAAGTTTAGTCAGCTCCCACTTCTTGTATCAATACCATTTATAATCATTATTCTATTGTTTAGCTGGGATAACTGTAATGTTAGATGTATATGTTATGAGTTGGGGACAAATAAAGTAGAAATTGAATAGGTTTTGGGGGGGATATTTCTTCACAGGAGTTATGTTTGAGGGATGGATAAAATATAAAATTTAGGAGCTGGTTTTAGTAGTATTACTTAGGCAGGGAAGGTGAGAAAAGTGTGGAGGTGTTTTTTTATTAAGTTCATTACGATTTGCTCCTTGTTTCTGTTTAATAATAAACTTTGTATTCAACTTCATTCCGTTTTGTTTTGTTTCTGTAAATAGAGGGGTAACCCAGCCAGGTGCCTTAAGGAACATGGAGGCAAAGAATAATGCAAAGGGAGAGTAGATCGCAATGCAAAGCATTGCAGTAAAACATCTGATCTTTGCCAATAATCTACAGTAAACTACAGTTATAACAAACTCAAAAGGACCACTAATTTTAGTATATTATGTTCGTTAGTTCGTTAAAAAACATAGTTTACTGTATATTGTACCGGTATATTGTTCTACTATCACTGGGTGCCAATAAGAGGGCACCTATTTCATTATAATGCACTTAATGGTTTAATGTGCATGACTACATGTTTGTTTGCCTTGGACGATTCAAGCTGCTGTAGGGTGTAAGCTTGTCAACATCTTAACAGACAGCTTATCCAGGCGTAGAGGATAGTGGCTACAGAATGGTCTCTCCACCCGGAGATATTCCATTTGATAATATAGGTGTGCAACACACCTTGCGTGGACTTGTTCTCCACATGTCTCAACAACTAGATTCCAGTGTACAACAGTCTGGTACTGGACCCCCAAGCACCCCGAAAAGACGCTTTGTCCATTGTTTGGATTGGAACATGCTGTCTTGGTCCCTCTTCCCATGAGGTATGGGTAGCAGGATACTATTACTTTCGCAACTTATTATGGATAGTTGACTGTGGAGAGGACTTCTGCTGAAAATCTGTAGATTGTATGATATAATGACAGCCTTGATTCTGGTAGATTCCTTTAGGTAGTATTCTTTGAATTATTAACAATGATAAAGTATTGTTTGATTTATGGCCATTAATTTATTCAGCAATTTCTTTTCGAAATATTGTGAAATTTGGTATATTTGTAGATAATGGTTGGACTCAACATGTTCCAATTTTTCAAAAGATTTTCAATTGTTACCTAGATTTGACCTTTACATTTTTATCATGCTCTTGGAGTCTTTGTCCCCCCTTGAGGGTCATCATGCTGCATATTTCTGCAAGTATCGAAGTGACCATGTATTCTCTATTGATTAAAATGGACAGAATAATCTTCCACTCTGTCATCAAGTATCTCCAACTGAAAGTGCTAACTCTTAACAGTGATCCATGACATGATGTCAACTTTGAGGGATGATGCTCCTCCATCCTTTGCAATCTTGAGAAATGGGCATTGGAGTTCCTGAAATGCTCCATGTTTATGATCCATCATGAGATTGTACATCGTTTTGAAGCAAATCCAGCTGAATTTGTTTATCGATTTGTAGCCATGGATAAGCCTTGGGTTCACCACTGTCATCAAGAGACTAAAAAACAGTCAAAGCAGTGAACACACCTAATATCTACTTCAAAGAAGGCAAAGTTTGTTTCATCTGCTAGCAAGGTGATGGCTTCATATTTCTCGAATTCCAAAGAGAATCCTTCAGGTGGACCATTAATGGCCAATATTTAGCTGCTATGTTTAGACTACTGCATGAGAATATCAAGGCTAAATATTGTGGAAAAGTCATTATATCACTTATGTCTTCATGAGGGCTTGTTTGTCTTTATTCCTTCTTGATTCATCAGCGTTTTTTCTGGTCTGCCCTTTGTCTAGCCTGCCATGCCTGCGAATTTTGAATTTTTTGTTTACCATGTTGGTCTGCGCTGGTAGACTGTTTCCTGAACTGTAATTTGCTGCCATGTGGGAGATGTTATAAAGCCCGCCTGATTGAATGTTGACAATCATGTGATGATAGTGAACCTTTCTGTGCACTAGTAGAACGGTGCCTACAGAAAGAAATATTAACCCACCACCCGATTGGATCTTGGGGTCATGCTGACCTTGGCTGTGGGGCAACAAAATGTAAGCTGGGACATAGGCATGTTATGCAAGTATTTGAAAACGGATTAAACCTTAATCCAATCTAAAGGTGTATTGTTCCACGAGTAACATATACCTATGCACAAGCCTAATGTCACCATGGCTGCATGACTATGGTTTTAAACTCATTGAACATCTTGCATATTCACCAATTTTGGCTCCGTATTTTGGATGGAGGACTTTATACACTTCCAGAAGCTTTGTACACCAGTGTGATCCAGGCACCCCACCATTATTGGCAGAAGTATATGGACCTCGGAGGGGATTATGTTCACAAATTGTTAGCAACCAGCTCCATCAATGCATTCCATAATAGTTTTTCAGCCAGCTCTTGTACCATCTTCTCAGAACCACTGGATCAAATGAGATGAACTTCATGTGCTTGCTCCATTTTTCAATATGGACATGAAAATGGCCATATTGCAAAACCTATTCATGGCCATTATGACATCATTTGTGTTCAAAATGAAAATTTGATATATGTTTCTTTATTAATGTGACTATGTATTGGCCTTATTTTGACCTTTGTGTTTTTACCATTACCATAAATTATATCAAAATTCATATTGGACTCTGGAAACATCTTCTCTTCTGTAATGCAAGACTGGGGAGGATGAACTTTTTTCTATTGAAGACAACATAGCTTGTCCATATCTACAAAATTTAAGTGTTAGCTTTTAGTTCACAGGTCTAACTATTTGAATATCAACGCTAAAAGCAAACACCTCTTCTTAAGTGGACGTTTATGTTTTTAAACTATAGATCTGTTGCTAGCGATCTATAGTCTGTAGTCATATTGTGTTGTTGATTGCTAGTATATTTTTACATGCTCTCAAACTAGCTTTACATCATTCTGTGATATTCTAGTTATTATACTGTCCTTTGATGACAGCATTTTATTTAGTTATATATGCATGTTGTTATGAAAAATTTGTCTTGTCATGATATAGCTGAAATATTGCTGATGTGACATTACATTTTAACTCACTCACTCACTCACTCTAAACAATCACACATAATTAGTTTTTCCCAAGTAGCATCGTAACCAACCAAGCTATGACGTATGCAATAGCGGGAACCTCACACCTATTGTAATAGTAGTAACTATTTAGCACTAGGTAGTAAGTCAATCTAAGTTTATTCTAATAGTTTTCTATAATAACAGACAATAAGTAGATATTGATAGCTGCTTCTGGAGTGATGATCACACGCAGATGAGCATAATTGGTGCTTGGAGTTTGTGAGGTCAAAATGGAGTTTCCCTCTACTCCCGGGTGCAAGAAGTGTGGCCGTTTCATGGTCACAGGAGATCTTTATGTTAACTGCGTGAAGTGCAGTGGGAACATCTTGCACCGAGGACAAGAGATGTGAGAGGTGCGCCAACACATCTAAGAAGACCTTCATCAAGATAGCCTAGGCTTTGACAAAGGCTGAGAGGCATGAGGCAGCCATGAAGAAGGTGGAGGTCATCATATCCGAGAAATCTTCTTCCACCCCAGCTTCTCCCACGCCAGTTGATCAACCATCTCCTGCACTCTCTATGAGTCTGATTCAACAACTCTTCAAGGAACAGCAGGAGATGATGATGAAGAGTATGTTTGAGGCTAGGCTCTCATCCCTGGACAAAGAAATGGAGAATATGAAAAAAATAATTCCCCCGGTCACAAGACAGGAAGCGCCCAGTCAAATCAAGACATAGCCGACCAGCCAGCTGAGCCGCAAGGCCAGCCGGGTATAAGACAATAGGCTTTTACCTACTGTGAATTTATACCATACGGGCACCGCAAGATATCCATGGACCAGCCGTCCACGGCAACCCAGCCTACTAGACAGCCGACCGTTAAGACACCGTACGGTAGCCGCACGGACTCCATGGGCCGTTCATGTCAACTCAGCCGACTGACCTGCCGTCCAGCCAGCCAACCAGTAGGACACTGTACAGCTACAGCACAGACTCCATGCCAACCGTCCAGCCATTCAGCTTACCGTATGATCTCCATCAACCGGCAGCTCCCAAGCCAGCGGCAACCACGCCTACCAGCCAGCCGACCCTTAAGGCACCGTACGGTAGCCGCACGACTCCATGGGCCAGCCGTTCATGTCAACCCAGCCGACTGACCTGCCGTCCAGCCAGCCAACCAGTAGGACACTGTACAGCTACAGCACGGACTCCATGCCAACCGTCCAGCTATTCGGCTTACCGTATGATCTCCATCAACCGGCGGCTCCTAAGCCAGCGGCAACCCAGCCTACCAGCCAGCCGACCTTAAGCACCATATAGTCGCCGACCAATCAACCGTACAGCCAGCCAGCCAGTAGGACACTGTACAGCTACAGCACGGACTCCATGCCAACCGTCCGGCCGTTTGGCTTACCGTATGATCTCCATGCCGACCGTCCTGCCGTTTGGCTTACCGTATGATCTCCATCAACCGGCGGCTCCCAAGCCAGCGGCACTCACCACATGGTATAAGCTCGCTAGCTTTTCCCTACCATGATACAGGTTAAGCCAAATCTTCGCTAGGGTCCCAGCAGGGTACCGTAAGGCCATCCTCCCCAGCTAAGACCCTGTTAGGACTCCACGACAACCCAGCCGACCGTCCACCCTTGATTATTCTGTCTGTTAGGTGTAGGATTGATTATGGATTAGAAGCACATAGAGTATCAACTGCCACCTGGTGGATCATAGTTGACAATGTAACTGGAAGTGACGTCCGCTGAGGAAATAGCAGTACAAGGTCCTTCTAATCAGGAAATGACGTTTTTGGTAGGACCTTGACCTTGAGAGACGTCATTACCTAGTAAGTGGAAAGTGACAAACCGGAAGTGACGTCAGCACTGGTATTAGTGTAAAAAATCCAAATTTATCCAGAAATGAGCAGAAATAGATTAGAAATGACATCAGTATTACGAACAAGATCAGCAAATATAACGGTAATTCTAGTGAAGGTATCACATATTTGACTGATTCTTGATACATTTCTGATTTTCAAGTCCTCAGGAGGAATTTCAGAGGAAATTATCTCAAGTAGGATTAGAATCAGTAAATAATGGTTTCCAGAAGAGGATTACTGTCAATTACACAGGGAGTTACTAGAGGCAGAACCCACCGGGTGCCTCTGGTATATTCTGGCAGAGATGTAATACAGGTAGAGATTTCGTAAGAAAACTACCTCTATTACATCTGAAGTACTCGCACCCACCTCCCCAATTCATCTACCTCTAGTAGTTGGGGAGATGGGTGGGAGTACTTCGGATGTAATAGAGGTATCTCTAGAAGTTAGATATGGGACCCCTGAAGATCCGGGGTAGAATAGGTCTGCAGCAACCAATGCTTGCCGTAAAAGGCGAATATGCTTGACGTAAGAGGCAACTAAGGGGATCGGGTGGTCAGGCTCGCTGACTTGGTTGATGCATGTCATCGATCCCAATTGCGTGGATCAATGCTCATGATATCAATCACTGGATTGTCTGGTCCAGACTCGATTATCTACAGACCGCCGTCATATAGCTGAAATATTGCTGAGTGCGGCGTTAAACAACAAACCAAACCAAACCAAGTTAGATATGGGAAAAAAGTGAGTTCCCACCATTGCATAAGTCATAGCTTGGGTGGTTATGATGCTACTTGGGAAAAACTAATTGTGTGTGATTGACAGTGATGAGAACGCCTGTTGAAAATCTGAAAATTTAAGATAGTGTGACTGAAGCCAAAATACAGGATTTATGACAGAGATGTAATAGAGGTAGTATTCTTAGAGTTATTAACAATGATATCGATTGTTCGATGTTCATTTGTTTTGCAATATTTTAAATTTTTACCTTGATTTCACCATTGCAATTCTTGCAAGATCCATTTCCTTGTTTTGTAAACATCACGTTCTCAGTAACCTCTACATATCCAGGTGAACTATAGTGCCATGTCCAGTTTTGGAGTAGATGTGACACATTTAGGGACCTACCATTTGATATTCTGGGTGGGGGCCTGGGATTATTTTTGTCGAGATTAGATATGTTTTCATCTGCTGCTGCAAAACCAAATATATATTTTTATTTCCAACTATGAGCCTCAATTTATAAAGAATTAAATATTTTGCAACAGTGTAATTTTTTTGGCAGGCAATTTCTTTATTTTTCATACATTCTGAAAAAGTTGGGTTTTAAAGCATTTGGGGCAATTTATTTTTTTCCAATAAAATCCCAGCCCCTCTCCAGAATATCAAGTGGTCAGTCCCTAATTAAAAATGGATATTGTGTGTGTTTTTTCTTACTCATTCCTTCTTTCAGTGTTTCTGACACAGATGGACCAATGTTTGGCAAGTATGTCATTTATTTGCCCTAGTCTGTAAGACTTGATCAATGCTTATTAATGTTACTACTAATGATGACACCTTGAGTTTTGCCACAGCAGCCATATTTATAAATCTTTTTCTGGCCATTATGTTCAAAATGTAATGAAATTTGGTATATGAAGTTGGAAAAGTAGATTTTAAGTGAACTTAATTATGTCAGGGCATGTTGTCTGGTGGTCCATCCAGTTGTCCATCCATTGTTTCACCAAAGTGGTAAATGTCCAGGACCTTCATCAATTTGGGCTTTCCTCCCAGTTAAGCTGACACGCTGTGATATAACTGGAATACTTTTAAAAGAGGCATTAAAACTGAAGAACAGTGATGCTGAAATGATCTTAGCTACCGGTAGCTATGGAATTATCATCAGATGTTCATGCAGAGAGGTATTGTATTGGAGTAAAGATCTGGTTTTAATGAGATTAGACATTTCAAACATGGCCCTCATGGCAATCATATTTAAAAACAAGATCGGCAAACTAATTCTTTACCTGAATTGAAGTTAGGTATATGTGCATTTCGTTGTGGGGCCCAACATAATGTTTCTTTTTCTTGTGTTATTGCAAATTTCCACCTTGCTTTCAACAACTCTACATAAGTGCAATAATTTTGAATGAGACGTTTGAGACCCCATTTCACTTCACTTTACCTTACTTGCAATTTTTACATGTCAGTTGCATAATATAGTTGGTGCCAGCAGTGAAAATGCTGTCATGGGTAATAAAAGTCAAAGGAGGTACAAAATTGCAAAATTAGAGAAATATTTGACAAGTATGTCAATCACATGTCAAGTCAAAGCCAGAACACTCACTCATTTATCCATCAGGCATGTGATAGACCTCTTAGACCTTGTGACCTGATCTTGTTCAAAGTGTTTTTTTATTTGAAACTTATGATTTTGGTTTTGATATTTTTCAAGGCATGTTTTTTGTCATGGCCAGCTTGTCAGACATCTGGTGATGTTTTCCCCTGACTGTGCTGAACCAATCAATGAAGCTGAAATTTCACATGCTTGTTCCCACCCAGTATTTTTTAAGGGCTCAAATCTCATTTTCCATGTGGCTGTTGTGGCTATTTATGGTCACAGCAGCCATATTAAAAAAAACTATAGATAGCCATCACTTTGCCATTCTTTTTCAAAATGGAATAAAATTTGGTAGATGTGTACCGTATATCTCTGTGTATAAGGCGACCCCACGTATAAGACAACCCCCCTGTACACGCCTTAAAAATCAACCCAAAAAGTAGTTAATAGTGGAGCTCAATACATATGTTTAGTTTTTTGGCGATATTTTATGTTTCACCCTGATTTGACTGGGTTGTTTTTTTTGCACTTTACCATGCTCCTATATTCTAGTAAAATTAATTTCTCCGCTTTTTATCGTATACAAATAAAAATACTGTGCGAAGGTTTATTTTTATTCAGCAGCTTTACAGAACTGTGAGTGAACAAAATACTGCCTAATATCTAAACGACATAAATGTATATCAAACAGATTTATATGCTTTTGTGAAACGTTATACATTCAATACAAAATATAGCCTGCAAGGACAAAATATTTCGAGGTGTTTTGTTCAAGGAACCAAACTATTCTAACACAAATTTCGATATTGAGACTATGTATGTTTAGGTATAAAAAATCCTGAAAGAAATTATGAAATATTAATTAGTATAAAAGGAAGTAATAGTGAAATGGATGGCCCTATCTAACCCATAAATTCATCTTTAGATTCCAACATTCTCCTGATTGTGCAAGTGTAATTGACTAATGTTGCACTATTATTGAACATTAGCCTTTTCATCAAATGTGTAATGAATTACTAAAGAAATTATGCCATTCTATTTGACGTCATGGCTGGTTTTATGTCTTTGACAACGTCGGAGAAAGACGACATTGGTATTTTGAATAATATATATCTCCCCTAATTTTCGTTCATGGTATGGAATATCTCGATGTGTAAAACAGAATTTGACACTTTTTTGACACAACATAAAATAACTGCTTTTACCATGTAAATACTGTCTTGAATAGACAAACAATTAGATAGTTTATCATGTATCTTAATTGGACAAGACACGGACCTGTTTGGCATCAATTTTACATAATCATAAAACCCTAAAGAATATTTGTTCATTATTATGTGATTATTTAGTTCCTTTTATATAAGGTTTGACCAATGGGGTACATGTCACATTTCATATAATTTATACTTTTTACAGTTCTTGGAGAAATAAAGTAAACAGTTTAATGTCACAATATGAACCCATTGATTATGTGATACAAAACGAGAGGAATGGTTCATAAATTGTTTGTGACTAGACAATTCCAAGACCAAGACAATTCTTCTGAATATGTATGCATTTATTTTAACGAAAAATATTATCCATTTTGTTGAAGTAATATCTTCAGTTTTAGTTTTAAAATAAACCTGTTTACATGAAATTACAATATTGACTATTACACTCCAAAGAAATATGTACATGTTGTAGTTACATTTTATCTTATAACTCCTGTCTAAAGGAAAGAAATATCGAATAGGACACTATAGACGTATCAATTTCTTATGTATAGAATGTTCAAACAAACATTTTCTGGCGCATAGATCTATGTACATCATATCTAACAATGCAAAATATCAATATCAAGAGCAGAACTTGATGGAATCTTTCCAACAATACACATTCGTTATAATCATCCATATTGTCATGAACTGAAACAGATTTTTCTATGCTTTGGACAGTGATAAGGCTGCATTATTGACTTCAGAGGCTTGCTATCACTGTATGTCTATCAAACGTATCCCTTTTCTGACACCAAATGTTCAAATTTTACTGCAGATGTTAATGATTGTTATGGACAGTTAGTCTTTGTGCTTCGAGAGACAGTTTCATCCTTCGTTCAGTCTTGTCACATACCTAGTGAAAAACATGAAGACTTAAGAAATGTTGACAGCATTCTCATGTTTACAGCAGACATGACAGTTGGGCTCAAACTGGTTGCGTTATCAGAGTTGATCCCGCTCCAGGATTTGCCAAAGCATGGTGTATGTTTGGAACTAGGCTCCTCCAAAACGTTACTAGAATCATGTGGCTGAAAAGGCCATTTAAGAGCTCAGCCTGGAGTGTCTTTATATGAACCCAGAGGGCCTCACTATTGCAACAGCAAACTTGCATTCAAGGATCAGAAAAGGTGGACTTTCTGCTTGAGAAGTGCTTCTCAAAGGGATCAAGCTGTGGGTGAAAATCTCCCGGTGATCGATAGACAACTCATTCTCAAGCAGTTACTTCATCAACAACTTAACCATTCCTCAAGCAGCAAATGAAAGATTCATGGCAGTCTTCTTATCGGCTCATGTGATGTATCTGTGGGTGATTTGGACTACTTAAAGGGACACTGATCTAAAGCAATTCTCCCGGACTGGTTGTTGCCTTTGTTATTGTTTTTTCCCTTGAGTACCCGGATGATATAGCAGAAACGTAGACTAGTTCGCGACCTGTTCTGCGCAATTCGTAAGCGCATTTGTCACTTTTATTGATAGTACATGTATAAGGGCGTATGGTCACATTGATCAACAAAATGAAATACCGTGTTGGAAATAATAAGGAAATGTAGCTACGAGTATCTTTGTGGGTAGCATCGGTAATGGTGACAAAGTTTTGATATGTCACTTGCTTGGTAATTGTGCGATTTTCGTTTTACACTATTTCGACTTGCAACACAAATTAGTAAAAAAGTCAATATTTCTCCTGAGCATTGCTTATTTTATCGTGTTTATATTTTTACAGTCAAAATGTGCAACATTTTCACTTAGGAAATTTATTAAACGCATGAATATTCAGTTATTTTACAAATTTACTGAAAAATATGTCCATCTGTATAATTATGACAACGAATTCCAAACATTTTTATGTTTAATATCATCACCAAGAGACTGAAAATGTTACGATGTAAAGTACATTTCTACATTGTTTTTTTTGTAGTCCTACATAATAATCTATTGTGATGTTTTTAGGCCCTTTTGATCGTCTTTTATCAATTTTAGTCAATCTGTTAAAGAAATGGACAGTTTTTCAGTCAAAATGACTGAAATATTTACACACTCCACTGGAGCCAGATTTATATACCTATACCACAACTACAGAGGGAATTGTTTATGAAAAATGACTGCGATTCAACGATAGTCATGAGATTAAGTTAAATTGACCACCACCTGGAGTCTATGATATAAATTTTTATAGGTAATAGGGGTTCAACGACTGGAGCTGGATTTATATACCTACTACAGGTGGCATTTTTTATGCCAAAATGATTATGCGATTCAACGATAGTCATGAGATTAAGTTAAACTGGCTCCAGCTCACCAATACCTGGGGCCAATCAATGTTGTCATTAGTTCAGATGAGCCTAAATGGTAATGAAAATATTCTTTATTATTTTTATCAATAAAGCGATATTCAACATTTTTATTAAGTTCTTCGTTCATTTTACTAGGAGACCAGACTATATAATTACACTCTTCTTGGAAATTGATAAGAAACAATTGATAACCGTGTTTGGTTGGTTTGACATCACTGATATAATAAAAACCTTGTGGTAATTCTCTCCATTTAATAGCTTTTTCGATTGTTGGGTTGTAATTCTCCATTATTATATATTTATGTAAGCATTTGTCTAAATGTGATCTAACAATAGTAAGCAATCTATTTTTAATCTCCAACCAGTTCTTTGGTTTTGGCACGGAATAATTGACGCTCTTGTTGCCTCCCCTGTTCTATGAACTTTTTTTTCTCGTCTTCGCTAATACCACTGGTCTTACGATATTTTGATCGAATTTCATGCTTCATTACGTTGTATTTGGTGAGTTCCGACAGCACTAAACGAAACTCCTCCTCGGATATCTTACAATCAGCCATTGCTGTCGAAATATGATCCTCAATGGTGTTCAACTTTGCTTCGGCGAGTATCCGAATCTTATCGTGTTATAATGCTTTCTTTTGCAACCTATGAGAAATGAATTTTATCGTTATTCCTGCCAGTCCCGAGACTCCAGCGGCTATTTCCATGCCGAGCACGATAGGCACGGCGATTATAGTTGATAATAAACTAACACCTGCTACACCGAGTCCCATGCCAGCTATTACAAGCTATTCCTTCTCTATTCCATGTTTTATGTCGCTTATTTGATGTAATCGAAATCCATCAACAGTATCCATCTTTTCAAATGCTTCATCGAGCGCTGGATATAAACCAATAGTGTATATTACGGTCATATAATAGTCTTTAATTGGTCTTGCTTAAATGTTTTGAGAGTATACATAAGCCTTATCAAATGAATATTATACGGCAAGAATATCTTAGTAAGAGAAATGCTGTCACTTTTAATAATTTGGACCCCCTCGAGGGTTGCAACGGGTGATGCTCCAATATGAATAATACTGCAACTTTGACGCTCGTGTTTCTTGAGCCATTTAATCGATAGACCTGGTAATATTTCGAAGGCATCTTCCGGTGCATCTCCGAACAAGACTTCAATAATAAGAGTAGAAATATTAGGTATTGCACTCAAGTTAACTTTAATATCAATGAATTCAGTAACCAAATATAAACTAACATTTTTGACTGCCGGACGACTAAATAACATATGACCTGGGTCTTCTGTCAGGGGAGAGACTAACACACTTCTTCGTTTTGATGGGTTATAAGCCGCGAGTACGATGCCACTGTTTATTATCTTAGTTAAATTATGTGCCTTACCCATCATCACATAAGGTGGGGTAATGATGATATTCAATAGCCACTCGATTTTTGCGTCGACCATAGTCCATTTTTTATCGTCGTTGCGAGTAATATTGTACAAAGTGTTTTTATCCTTCTATGTCTCCGAGATCGGAAAGCGCAATTGTATTACATTGTCTGAGCGTTCCAGAACCTGATGAATCAACCATTATTTATAATATGGAGTGTTACACTTAAGTATCCTATATGTACAGGTTGGTGTTTTACATCTAATACAGAAATTTTTAGGTCTGAAATAATACAACGCTTTAATTTTTTATATTGTAATGATGAGAAAGATTCCGTTCTACCGGAATAGATCTGAGTAGAGTTGAAGGACTTTCTAGTTGAATATTATCCGTCGTGCTTATTTGATCAAGATGGATGCACAACTCTTTATAGGGAACTAAATCGGGCGGAACTAAATCGGGCACTGTAACTACATTCACTGTTTTGTTGGGTGGCATTGATCCTGACCGTGCAAATCCAAGTGTAATTGCTAAGCTCTCGGAAATAATTACACCTTTTTCTCCAGTGCTTAAATTCACTGTCCCATTCATGGGGGCACGGGTGGCCCAGTCGTCTAAGGCGCCGCGATTCGCTGTGCAGAGTTGCGTCCCTTGGGCACGCCAGAAACCTATGATTGTGGGTTCGAATCCCGGTTCGCCCCGATTATGTTTCTAGGTTTGTCAGCACCATACCCGTGCTCGTGGGTTTCACCGAAGTGGTAAACGTCTGAGACCTGCATCACTTTGGGCTTTCCTCCCACATTAAGCTGACACGCCGCGATATAACTGGAATACTGTTAAAAGCGGCGTTAAACCCAACTCACACACACACACACACACTGTCCCATTCGACTCATTTTGTGTGAGACTCATTCCATTAGGCTTAAAAATTTCATCATTGAGTGAGCATACGCTGTAATACCCATCAGGTATAATAATACCTTTATAAAATGTAGACATCTCATTATTACCTCTTGCAGCATTTATATTGGTCCACCGCGGGTAATACGTTACGTCACAGATAGCGACTTCGAGCTGACCATCCGAGTTATCGATAGCATGAAGCAGTTGAACAGACTGACCATTTGTTATTCCCGGGAGTGTAACATACATATTAAATATACAATGATACTATATCATAACTTAAATATGTAATCAACCATTATTTATAATATGGAGTGTCACACTTAAGTATCCTATATGTACAGGTTGGTGTTTTACATCTAATACAGAAATTTTAAGGTCTGAAATAATACCCCGCTTTAATTTTTTATATTGTAATGTTCAGAGAGATTCCGTTCTACCGCTATTATATTTTGCATCTTTGACTGTAATAGATCTGAGCAGAGTTGAAGGACTTTCGAGTTGAATATTATCCGTCGTACTGATCTGATCAAGATGGATGCACAACTCTTTATAGGGAACTAAATCGAGTAATTTAACCCCCTGTGCTGATGTCTTGAGTACTGTTATATCTCCATCTGCATATCCAAGTGTAATTGCTAAGTTCCTGTAAAGCTTTACATCCTTTTCTCCAGCGTTTAAAATCAGCATCCCATTCAACTCATTTTGTGTGAGACTAATTCCATTAGTGAGCATACGCTGTAATACCCATCAGGTATAATGTATTGTTTACTATTTATTACTGTCTCATTATTATATCTTGCAGCACTTCTATTGGTCCACAGCGGGTAATACGTTACATAGCATAGAGCGACTTCGAGTTGTCCATCCGAGTTATCGATAGTATGAAGCAGTTGAATAGACTGACCATTTGTTATTCCCGGGAGTGTGACATACATATTAGATATACAATGATACTATATCATAACTTAAATATGGAATCGAGATACATTACTAATCAATCGATTATAGTAACTGCCTCTGGTTATGATTTTATCGTTAAATTCCCTGATATCTTTGAAAAATACAGAGTCACGGCAACTAGCGATAAAATGGTGCACGATTGGTTTCACAATCCGATGCAATTTTGGCAGAATCAGTCAAACTTTGCCATATGGTGTGCCACAACTGGATGTGGCGTATCTCTTTATTCCCCAGGATTTGAACTAAATAAGTCTGTTATATCATTTCACATGTACTATCAGATTAGACGTATACTTAAAGACATTAATGCTCCATTGCATCGGAACACATTGAGCCTGCGTGTAGATGCTTCTAGTGGTGATAGTACCGTCGTAAAAGATCAGGCCGTTGACGACGCATTAGGTAACCGATTCTATATTCCCCTAGACTTTGAATTACTAGATTCCCACATGCCTTTTTATCAAGCATCCCTAGGCGATAGGTTAGAATACGAACTCACTTTTAATGACTACGGCAGAGTAATCAAAACCCGTGGTGAAAATGCCAGCTATTCCATTGACAATATCTCGCTGGAGTACGATATGATAACAGATCCCGAATTAGCCAGACAAATTTGTAACCAGTATACCGGAAGTTTAGCCATTTTGTACGATCGCGTGCTTCGACACCGAAAGATCACGAGAAACAAAAAAGATAAGATGTAGAATATCAATCTAAACGTCCCCACGAGGTCATTGAAGGGTATTTTGATGTTGTTCGAGGACCCCTCCGATGCATTTAAAAGAAATACCAAGAAGTTCTACAATCCCAAGATTACAAAAGTAGAATTGACTATCGAGGGCATTCCTAATCAACTATATAGCCAAGGAATGCTAGTGTATCACCAGTGGGATGAGATTAAAAAACTTCCTTCTATAAAACGAAGCCCGGAAGTTAACGCGGTCGTGAAAGATCTGTCTCTCGGGGGTATATTGATGGGTGAATACCTCACCACGAAGTACGCGCTATGGCTCGACATGCGAACAACGGACGATGACCAACTACACAGCAGTGGGAGGAGAATAGAAAATGCTAGCGAGGGTGTCACTATACAGATAACGAAGCTCCAGGAAACGGCTGGTAAATTAAACATATATTTGTACGTGATTATGGATGCGCAACTTAATATACAGAATGGACGATTCGTGCAAGCAATCTATTAATAATCTTTACCTAAAGATCCGCACTGCGCTATCATATGCGGGCAAACGGGCTGTGAAAAAACAGCTTTTATTCTAGATATTTTACAAAGTCATTAACGGGACGTTTTCGATCATATTATTATTCTGTGTCCGACTATAAGCGTTAATAAAACCTACCTATCGAGAGATTGGGTAATGAATGACGACGGGGTACACAGAGTCGATCCGGGCAATCGTTTACAAGACTGTTTACGAGTATGTCACGAGAAATACAAAGGAGAATCAACTCTTTTCGTAATAGACGACTGCAGCGCGAGTAAAGAACTCACAAAAAAGAAAGATATGCTTTCATATTTAGCATTCTCTGGACGGCATACTCAACATAGCGTTTGGGTACTTACTCAAAAATACAACTCTGTCCTGAAAGATCTCAGAGAGCAGACCAAATGGGTAGCACTGTTTCATTGCAAAGATCGAGATTCCTTTCAGGAATGTCTACACGAAAATGATGTTATTTATACCAAGCTCGAACAAGATAAAGTCAGAAAACTGTTATCGGCAACGAAGCACTGTAAACTCGTATTAAAAACCGATCAACCAGCTGCTTATGCAAAAATGTAGCAAAATGTAGCAAATTTATAGCAAATATAGGGAAATTATAGTAAATTGAACATTAGTGGTAATATGACATAAAATGTGGTTTGAAATCATCATTCTTTCGCAACAGTTCATTATTACGGGATGTATTGGATATGTCATATTATATTATGTTAGACTTAAATATCTCCTTAGGTATTACATTATGGAATGCGACGAACTCATCGAACAAATGCTCAAAGATGAGCCTGATCAACATGTAGATAAATCTTTAGATAAACATAGAGAAAGACTCGCGGCTTTGGTAACCGGTGGCAAATGTTCCCAATATTTTCGGGGAAATTATACCATTGAAAAAATTGATAACATGACTGACGAAGAAATTAAAAAACTGTACGCGCGTTACGAGTCTAGACTGGGAGCTACCATGACTAAAACGATAGGGTCGGCTATATTACAACTATACACAGTCGTAGCTAGTACGTTTCTCCCTATCCCGGCAGAACATCGCATGTATTTATGCGAATCTCTCGAAAAAGACCCATTCATCGAACACGCTATAAGTGCAGTGAGCTATGAGTTTTATCATAGATACGGAATGTTCTTAGCTCCACTCACCACAGTTTTAATAACGGCTAGGTATTGTCAATTTAAACATACGTGCCCACTTAATAATAATGGAGACTCAACAGGTGACACCACAACAGATTGTGAACGAGGAAATAACTGCACAACCACAACAGATTGCAGAACAACGAGTAAATGAGGAACCACTTTCAGCGATTGTGAATGAGAAAATACTAAAAGCCAGAGTGACAAAGAATCCTTTGAAAATCGCAGCTGGGAGAAAGGGTGGGCTGGCGAGGAAAGCAAAACTAAACAATAATTCAAATATTAAAACATGGTCACTAATACGAGTTGCTGGTATAGCGGCTGTATGGTTGTTTTATAAGACCGGAGAAGAGAAAACGTCACCCCCGATGCCACAACAAGAAGTTCAATTAGAGGTTAGCCCCCATATAATACTATAAGAAGCATGACTACTCCAGTTACAGACGGTAAAATGTTGGTAAACGCAACATATCATTCAGCGGTGGTCACCGGCTTGGCCATTGGCTATGCCCGTATAGCTAAAATGATTACTAAAGCCACACCACCCAAGCTAGATTTTAATGGTTATGATATCGGCATGATGATTCTGGATATTGGATAAACAATGGCAACGAAAGATATGCTCATCAAACAAGGGCTTATCCCGGAAGACATAATGAAGTAATTAATTAAACATTTGAATATTTTATATTATTAAACATTTGAATATTTTATATGGCAACAATTGCGATGATGGTCAGTGGAGCTATTGTTAATGCTCTAGCTTTTTCGGGGAGTAATTTTTTATTTTCTAGTATGAGGGATTCAAACGCTTAAGAAGTTGAAGAGGAGCGTAAACGACATAACAAAGCATTAGAACAACTCGAAAAAGCTCCGTCACAATGGGCGCGGCAGAGAATGAATAGATTAGATTTTATTCATGAAGAACTACGTAAGGAAGGACATTCAATTCAAACGTTTAAGGATGTCGAATCTGCCATGCATGAATACTTCCTCGTTTATGGGAAAAAACTTGACCCAATACCGAGACCAACAATGAGTCAGTTTTATACACCGTCAGAGGCTCAGAAAAACCGTGAGGTCATATTTGTGATAATTGGGTTATCAGCTGTTGCAATTTTCAGCTATACAATAACTACGCATAAACCATGACCTAGTTAGAGCGGCAGCTAATCTATAAATACCGTTGGCTGACTGCCTAATCAATATCTCACTAGTGTAGATGTGATTTGCATTTAGACAAATGATATGATAGAGTATAAACCATGAATCAATGCAGATTTACACTCATGGGTAAGCCGACTCTATGTAACCGACGCTGTGTTGATATTTACTGCGGCATACACAATTATTACATCAGGCGCGGAAACATTAACTATACGTGTTCTGTATGTGGGATAGGGGTCAAAGGTCGTTATTGTTTATGTAAGAAACACGGTGCTGATAGGGTCAGGAACCAGATTATTTATGCTAGGAAGAGAGATTACATCAATGAGAGGAATAGGTTGGGGAGAATACGTATTTAGATATATGAAAAACGACCAATTAGACATTTGACTTATTTTGCATATACCATTCAACCACAATGGTTTTTGTCAGAGAGTTGAAGGCTATGGCAAAGCAACGTGGTCTACGTGGATATTCTCGAATGAGAAAAGCTGAATTGATTGATTTACTCGGTTTGGAATACAACAAACCCCAGACTGTTAGAGAACTCAAAGCTCGAGCGAGAAACAGTGGGCTGAGAGGTTATTCTCGAATGAGAAGAGCTGAATTGATTGCTTAACTAGATAATAATGATATTGATAATAATGATGTTGATAATAATCAAGAAGAACAAGAATTAATATTTGTACCCACATCCGCTGGCGTTGGTAAATATCTAAGAGGTTGGAAGATGGATATTAATTCCAACATGGATGTTAACGATATTAAGCCCATAATATCGAGTAAAATTAACGAGGAGTTAGATGATTTACATAGTATAAAATACCAGCTGACGATTAAAATGTTATTGAGTAAAAGTAACACAGACAATAGCACCGAATATACCGAACCATATTTCCGAAGCAATCAAGAAGTTATAACCGAATCCGATACTATAAACGCATCATTAGATACATCAATTCAGAGGATACAAGAAACTTTAGAACGCTGGACTAATAGAGGTTCGGGTTGGGGTGTGGATAAAATCGATAGTTTATATTTAGATATAGCAAATTATATGCCCTTCAAAGGTGGATCTTATATAGATTTACCCCCGTATTATAAAAAGAAAAAAGCCATAATTAATGTAAAAAATAAATCCGATGACTGTTTAAGAATGATGATAAGATCTGCATTGTTCCCCGTAGATTCTAAAATTGCAAATAGACCTTCTAGCTATCCCCAAAACGATGGACTCAACTTCGATGGTATAGACGAACCTACACCAATATCACAAAATTGATAAGGTGGAAAAGCAAAATAATTTAGCTATAAATGTTTTCGGACATTCTAAAGGAATTGTTGTACACAGGATAAGCTCCGCTCCGGAACATATCCCAAGAATCAATTCATTTCTGATCGAAAAAGATGGAAAATATCATTATACGTGGATAAAGAGTTTAAACAGGCTATTATACGATCAAACAAAACATAAAGAAAAGAAATATTTCTGCGAAAGATGCCTACATGGGTACAGCAGACAAGATCTATTAGAAGCGCATAAAGAAGACTGCAGAGGTGTTGGACAGACCGCTATCAGGATCGATATGCCTAAAGAGGGAAAAAATATATTAAAATTTGAACATTATTGTAATCAAATGCCAGTACCATACGTAATTTACACCGACTTCGAAGCGCTTATCAAACCCATAGAAAATACCAACCGTAGCAATAATACGTACAAAACTCAAGAACGTATTCCTTGTGGGTTTGGATATATAGTTGTTAGGTATGATGGGAAAACAAACCAGCCCGTGATTTACAGAGGTCCCGATGCAGCGGGAAAGTTCCTAGAATATCTACAAAACGAAGAGAGAATAATCAGGGAAAAATTATCGTGTAAGAAACCCATGTGTATGACGAGGGATAATTGGAGGGCCTATAAGAAGTCACGAGTTGTCATGTTTGTAACAAACCACTGAATGGGGATTCCATAAGAGATCATTGCCATGTCATGGGTAATTATCGGGGATCCGCTCATAACGAGAGTGACTTGAAACTAAAAATGAATTCTCAAACAATACCCATCCCCGTTGTGTTTCACAACCTTAGGGGATACGATTCACATCTCATCATGCAAGCTACCTCAAAGACCGACGGCGGATTAACGTGCATTCCTAATAATATGGAAAAATGCATATCATCTCGTTGACTAAACCTATACATTATAGGAACAAGGATGGGAAATCTAGAATAAAGCAAAGTAATGGGCTTAGATTCATAGACTCCGTACAGTTTCTGTTATCTTCCCTGGACAATTTAGCTAATGCGAACAATCCCGATGACTTTGCAATAACAAATCAATATACCGATAAGATAACTCGTCATTTATTGCTGAGAAAAGGTGTATATCCTTACGAATATATGGATGATTGGACTAGATTCGAAGAAACTGAATTACCACCCCTTGAATCATTCTATAGTAACTTAACAGAATCTAAAATAACAGATGCCGATTATGAACACGCTCTGACGGTCTGGGATAAATTAGGTTGTAAGAATTTAGGCGATTATCACGATCTGTACTTAAAAACCGATGCACTGTTACTCGCCGATATATTCGAGATATTTAGAAAGACATGTTTAAAACAATACGGCTTGGACCCGGCATGGTACTATTCCAGTCCCCGACTATTGTGGGATGCATTGTTGAAGAAGACAGGCGTAGAACTAAAACTACTCACAGATTACGATATGCACTTGTTTATTGAGAAAGGATTAAGAGGTGGTATATCGATGGTAGCGAAAAGGTATTCTAAGGCTAATAATAAATTAGTGGAAGGATACGATCCGAGTAAACCCGACATGCACATATTATATCTCGACGCTAACAATTTGTACGGATGGGCTATGAGTCAACCTTTACCCACGGGTCGTTTTGAGTGGGTTGATGAGAATGATATCGAAGTGAATGATATCCATAATATCAATGTGAATGATGTGAATAAAGGGTACATACTAGAAGTTGACTTGGAATATCCAAGTTCGTTACATAAAGATCATAACAGTTATCCGCTAGCTCCCGAAAGATTAATGGTTAATAAAGATTGGATGTCGGAATATCAACGCTCCTTGATGGGTAATAGTAGGTTAGCTACGTAGAAAAACTCGTACCAAATTTGATGGATAAGACAAAATATATAGTTTACTACAGAAATCTCCAGTTGTATCTATCGTTAGGTATGAAACTTAAGAAAATACACAGAGTTCTAAAGTTTGATCAAAGCCCTTGGATGAAGCCCTATATAAGGTTGAACACAGATTTAAGAAAGATAGCTACCAGCGATTTCGAAAAGAATCTGTATAAGCTCATGAATAACTCAGTATTTGGTAAAACTATGGAGAATCTAAGGAAGCGTGTTGATGTTAAAATAGTCAGATCTAATGAGGAAGAAAGACTCAGGAAACTTATAGCCAGTCCGGCTTTTAACAGAAGCAAGATATTCGATAACGACTTAGCCGCGTTGCATATGCAGAAGAGTAATATAAAATTCAACAGACCGGTGTACGTCGTTATGAGTGTTCTCGACTTGTCAAAACACTTAATGTATGACTTTTATTACAACGAACTGAAGAAGCAATACGGCGATAGATGCGAGGTGTTATATACCGACACAGATTCTTTGTTGATGGAAATACAAACCGAGGATGTGTATAAAGATATGGCAGAAAAAATAGATATGTACGACACGAGCGATTACCCAAAAGATAATCCACTGCACAGCGTAGTAAATAAAAAGGTGTTAGGTAAGATGAAGGATGAATGTGCTGGGACCCCTATAGCGGAGTATGTCGGATTTAGACCTAAGATGTATTCTATAAAGAAGTCCGATAATGGGGAGATAAGAAAAGCCAAGGGTGTTAAGAAGTATGTGGTAAAAAAGCATATCAAACACGAACAGTATAAAGAAGCATTATTCAACGGTAGAATGTTCAAACACGAGATGATCTCTTTAAGAAGTTACAATCATAGGATATATGGATTAAGAATGAACAAGACATCATTATCCCCCTTAGATACAAAGAGATGGATTGATAAGGATGGTGTAACTACCTATGCTTATGGTTATGGTGGTAATACCGTACCGTTGGGAACTATGAACAACTCTTCTCGTACAAATGCCCTACCCGGTCCATCTTGAAGATAATAAAGAATAGGCTCTCCTTCTTTCATAACCAATCCACTAATGTTATATGTCTTAAGGGACCATATGGGATCGGTTGCCCGACGTAGGCCTCATTGAGTTCACCGGGCTGGTATAAATATCTTACCCTTACTCTATCCGGAAGTTTTCGTTCTTTGCCTCTCCTCGGTGCTGAGGATTCGGAAGTCACGGATTTCATTTTAATAGCATTGGATGGTTTCTTCCCTATTAATCTCGTTACTTCATTATTCAGCGCTGATACAACGGCTTATAATCGTGTCACCCATTCGGTTGATCTCAATTGCTCCGATTTCATTTCGATCCCATACTGATAGCCAAACAAACATTCCGCTAATGTCCGGTTAAATTTATCAACAATAGCTTGACTACGGTGGGCCTCTCTTTTACCACGCCTGATTTCGACATCATGCTTTGTTAACAGTTTAGTTATCGATCCCATAAACTCGCGACCGGGATCTACTTGAAATAGCTTAGGCCATTTTAGTGGTCCGCATTTATATATGCGGCTCAGTGCATTAGCTACTTCTGTTGAATCTTTCAGTGTTAATGGCTCAGCCTCTTTGTATCAACTAGCCACATCCACTACGGTTAAAGCGTATTTATACGTTTTGTGTTTTACCTTATCGTGGGGAAGAAACAAGAGGTCAGCCTGATGAACTTCATTCGTTTTAAAAATATCAAACTTCTTCCTCGGTATATAACGCGGTGCCGGTAAATATATTTGCCACATCGCTTGTTTCTTTAACCAGTCCTTTAGATTTAGAATAACACATCTTTAGATACCTTAGCCGCGGTGGCTAATTTTTTTATTGCTCCTATACCTTTCCAATATCTGTGTTGGCAATAGTAAATTTTTTTTCATTATTAATTAATATTGATGTTTCTTTTAATACGACTTATGACTATGAATCGCATCATCATTTTTACATAAAAAATTCCTCCTGTAGTACGTATATAAATCTGGCTCCAGTCGTTGCGGCAGAACCCCTATTACCTATAAAAATTTATATCATAGACTCCAGGTGGTGGTGAGCTGGAGCCAATTTAACTTAATCTCATGACTATCGTTGAATTGCATAGTCATTTTTGCATAAAAAATCCCTCTGTAGTGGTGGTATAGGTATATTAATCTGGCTCCAGTGGAGTTGCGGCAGAACCCCTATTACCTATACTACTGAAAAGACTTGTTAAAACAACGTCTGTCGCGCATTGAAGAATTTCCCAACCAAGACGTAGAGGAACAAGAATGAATCTGTCTAATGCTACAGCAAATGAAGGAAAACAAAATGCAAATATCATAATTACAACCCACCAAATTTATGTGTATAATTTTAGGCAGCTTCCTTGTTCGAGGAATGTATCTGTGAATATCCACACAAAGGAACAATATCCCACACGTCTGCAGCTGTACAAAGAAACTTATTCGATGTCACGTGTCTCTGTAACAATCAAATATTTTTAAATATATATATCGTTTCGGGATATTATAACCCGTGTTCGTTTCTCAACTGATCACTTAGATTGTTTCAGGTGTTTCACATAGCTGTCAACAATAAATGCCATATTAGAACCTTTGTCCGGTATTCTGAGTGGTGCTACCACTAATTATACCTGTAATAAATTCATTAACTGAGCATCAAGTGAATTGCGACATGCAGATACACAAGTGTAAGGTTATACCAGAAAACGTGGATGACAACAAGGGAGTAGCAATCGTATTATCGACGCAATTCGAAATCCGAAAATGCTTTCACTGCATGGATACTTTTTTTTATTATTAAACTATAACAATCGGGTATTTCCAAATGACGACATCTGATGAGCTCCGCCATTCTTTTCGTCTGTTTGTTTAGGCTGAAGAAATTAATTAACATGCGCCCTTTGTCGAAATCTTTATAGACCGCGGTCAACCAATCAGTGTTCAAAAATGAGTAAAACAAATATTGCCTCCAAGTTTTTTTAGCTGTCCTTGCAGATGGTAGCCCAGTCTCTTGTCACGCTCAGTTGCGTTGCGTATCATCCGGGTACTCAAGGGGGAAAAACAATAACAACCAGTCCCGGGGAAAGTCTGACAAAGATAAGACTCATGTACAAGATATGTACATGGTTACAGCGGTTTCGATGAAGGCATATAAATTCAGAAATTCACCCAATAACAGTTAAGATCCAACGTCTGCAATGTCCGAACAACAGACTGTTACCAGGTTAACCCAACTTTTCTTGATAGGCAGGGGGTCAGGCTCGGTAACTTGGTTGATGCATGTCATCGATCCCTAATTCATGGATCGATGCCCATGATGTCAATCACTGGATTGTCTGGTCCAGACTCAATTATATGCAGACTGCCATCTGCTAGAATATTGCTGAGAGCGGCATTAGACAACAAACAAACAAACAAACAAAACCAAGAATCAAATCAGAGGTCTTCTGAAAGTGACAATATTGCAGTCACCATACCAGATATCCCTAGCTTGATTCCTTCAGGCACAGATGCACCAGAGCAAGTAACTTCTTATGGCGAGGCTGGACACCCTCCAGGCACAGTACAATGCAAGCAGCGTTATCCTAGGTACATCCTAGCGTACCCTGGTACCCCAAACAACATGTCACAGGAGGGTTGAATGGGATATGGCAATAAAAACTTGACCTTTAACTAATATGGCTTAGGCCATAATAAATTAATTACTGGACTATCATCTGCCTTTTTTTTTCTAAAAGTAGGGGAGGGAAGCTTTTTATTTTTTATTTTCTATTAAAGTCATCAAGTTGAAGCAATAGATGTATGAAATAACAAAGATAGTAAATAAACATTGATTTCAACAGTAGCAGTCGGATGTATCTGTGTCATACCTATTTTTGTTTTCCATGCCACAACTTGTACTCGTGTATTTATGAATTTATCCTCAACTGACGTTAACTTGTCAAGTTCCCCACAAGCAAACTTGGTAAAGTTTGTTTTTTATTGAGTTATGTTACCAGTTGTCTTAAATTAGTCAGTTTCCTTTAATTGTTATCTATGTAATTGACTACATCATTATTACTTTCCCAGGTTAGAGGAAGAGGACTCTTTCATGCCATCACAATCCTTGTTCTTTTCTGTTTTAGTCAGGGAATGTTATGTATCACAATCCATCTTTTTGTACTTCCTTCTTACCATAAAGAAACTGCATGGTGTTATAAGATCGATGTTGTTCACTGGTGCTCTACAAAGGCTTAAATAGCCATGATCACATGACAAGGATTAATTCTTAAATATGAATTATTGTTATAATTAAGAAAGTTTTTTTGCATACTCTCCACTGCAGCTATATTCAAATTTAAACATTACTCAGACATTTCTGCATGTATCATCGTGAAATTTGATATGCAGCAAGAATGAGCATTGTGGAATAACATAATATATTTTTGACAATTTTAATTTTTGATCAAACAGCGACCTTTGACCTTTGCTCACTCATATTTGTCTGCATTTTTGACATCTACTCTCAAACTGCAAGGCCTACGGAGCTGAAACTTGTATGAATTCCAGCTATGGGGTCTGAAAAGCCATATGAGATACCTATGTCATCGTCATCTGTTGTCTGGGTCTATAAACGTTATTTTATTTACAACTTAAATCTCCAAAATAGCTTGGTGGATTAAGCAGAAAATGTATGTGGATTTTTGTTACTGTAAAGGGGTTCAGATTGTTTAAGGCATCAAAATTGCAATTTTTCAATAATATTATGGCTTAATTCCGTGTAGCCATCTTTGATTTTAAAAATTATAAGAAATCTTCTCAAAAACCTGACGCCTGAAACTTCATGGGTAAGATACCTCATATAATATTTAGTTTGTTCAAGGCACCTTAACATGAAATCAAATTCACAGGCTTGTTTGCATAAATGATCCCATCCCAATTTCTTCAATAGGATCTTATTCAATTTTCAATTGCTATTTCAAAATGGTATTTATGGTCACTACTCAGACAGTTTTGCTCAAGATGTAATGCAATTTTGAACAAAGTAGTTGGGAGTAGTGCGCAGCATATATATTACTGGAAACAAATAAGGGAACTAATGAAATGATAGTGAAGATGTATTGATGATAAGCATACAGAGAACAATGCCTGAGAACATCCCACAGATGCTCTGTTGGGGACAGGTCAGGGACATCGGTGACCACATGGGCATGATGTGGTCTGGTATTGTCATCTGGGAGTTCAAACTTCCTGCTGATAATTCTAGTAAAACACAATTTCATCAACATATAGCTGGCCAGTCAAATGTCCATTCAGAATAATAATATCAGTTCGCCTGCCATGTCTAATACCACCACACACCATGACACTACAGACCCCATATGGGTCAACATCGCCAACAACGTTTACTGTCATTTGTAAATCGGAAGCAAAGCCCACCCCAATGTTAGCCATCTATGGTATGGTGATAGGGTTATACCCTTCACATAATGCCTTGCAATTTTCAGACGGGCTGCATAGAGATGGTTCATAATTCTTACGAAATCTCTACCTCTATTACATCTCTGCCATATATCCTTATTTTGGCTTCAATCACACTAACAGCCAGCCGACCGAGAGGACAGCCCAGCACGTCTACCATTACCCACGGATCACAGGCCACATGGAGGCAGAATATACCGGAATCATGAACACCAGATGACGACGATCCCCACGGGGTAGACGCGGAGTTCTATGATTATCCAACCTCCCCTACAGGATCTACCCAAGGTCACTCAGAGCAGAGACAGAGAGTTTTGAGGATCAGGCTAATAACTCACCCCATCGAGACTACCCCTAAGGTTACACCTTTGTGGAATTAATTGAAGAACACTACCATCTTATACCTGTTCTTCAGCCGCCTGTGACAGAAAATTTGCCACCCCTTATGCCGGAATATGGGGGATGTCATGCTCCTACATCATCTCAACACATTCATCAGGCACTACTTTGGCCCAGTTACGCTTGCAAGGTTGTTGACCAGTTGGCTGATAGTTTCGTCGCGATTTAAGGATCTGGATCTTATATTAATCGGTTTGTCGCGATAATCAGACACATCACTCCACCTTTTCAACCATCCTATGAAGGAATAACGGCAGACACGCCCATGACTATTAGGACTGATCAAGCCAGACTCATACATAGCCTCCTAGATTCGATTGTCAGGATGCAAGAAGACTTACTCTCCTCCCAAGTCTGGACTTCTAAGGCTCTCTCCTAAGGCTACAGGGTCAACAACTTTTACCCCAGATCCGATCAAGAGCCGTGTCGAACCAAACCAAGAGGTTCATGATATCAGCTACCACAACAGTCAATGGAAATTGGGACACGTGATAGACGAAGTTAAACAAGACACTGCAGGACGATTCCAAACTTGAACTATCAACTTAGTTGCTAAAGCTCATAATTCATCCCATTCACAGAAGCATCCCTTGGACTACAAATCATCATCCAAACAGCCTCCTGAGAAGAGGTTTTTCCCCTCTGCGAAGGATTCATACCAACTGGGGCGGATGTACGACAAACAACAACCTTCCCAGGAATCTTTTCGCCAACCATGTAACAAGAAACGTGGATATAATCACTGTGGAACACCCTGAGGCTGAGGCGAATGCAAGTTCTGACCCCCTGCGATGTTATAAACCCCCTGACCTGGTTATATCTATGGACTGCAATATATGCAGTTTTTCAACATAATGCAGATTCTGGGACCAGCGGGAGGGCGCATTCTGTCATACGCCTAAAATTGGAAGCAAGTTACGTTGGACCACTTGATTTTAGTCGCCGTGGCTCATGGGTAAGGAAACACCCGATCCAGAAGACAAACGCTGTGGGATGCAGATTTCACCCAGTCGGAGCCAAGTTAGCAGCTGCAGATTTGGCCGTCAGGAAGCTACTAAAGATGCGAGCCATTTGGAGACTAACAGAGACCAACAACACCAAGGATTTTTACTCTCCGGTCTCTCTGGATCCTCAACAAGAGATATCTGGTACCTCCGCCAATATTCCAGGTGGAGTCCATACGGAAGTTAAGGTCAAAGTTGAAGAAAGGAGACTGGCGTATCAGCATAGTCCTACAAGATGCTTATCTTCACGTCCCTATACACCCATTCTCACGGAAGTATCTACGCCTCACAATCAATGGCTGTCGCTACAAATTCGAAGTCCTACCATTCAGGATAGCAATAGCCCCTTGACTATTCACCAGGATTACAGCACCAGTCATCAAATTCGCTCACATCCAGTTAGTTCGAATCCATGGCTACCTGGACGCTTTCCTAGCGGCAGACCAAGAAAAACCTCAACTACATCAGAACATGATATTCTTGGTCCAACTTATGACCTTCCTAGGCTTCCTAGTTCAATCCTTCCAAGTCCAAGACTACTCCGGTTCAAGACATCATATACATCGGAGCACAATTCCACTTACACAGAGGATATCTATGCCCACCAGAGAATCGATTCAACAAGACTATCAAGATGATAGTCTAATAGAGGTGGAAGTTTAACAATTATCGTACAATAGTTATCTTTGTTAATAGTTCTATCATGGAACTGTTCTGGGTGAACAATACCTTCCAAATGACGTGCTGGTTTTCTTGTGGAATTAGTCAGCAAAGAGCCAGAGTCACAGGAGACTAATCACAATTTTATCTACAAGAACAATTAACAATTTACAATATCTTAGAAAATAACAGGGTGCCACAGAGAGTCGGTACACACTCTGGGCTGTGGGAGAGAGGTCTGCTTGGTAAGAGAGTCTATCCCCTTCTCTGCTAACTGACTGATATAGAAGATTTAACGTGCGCTTTCCGACTGCAGCGTATTTCGCACACGGGCCTGGCCGGACCATTTAGTGTATTCCGAGAAGGGTGAAAGTGGTGTGTGCAAACCAAGAGGGGGTTTTTAGGGGTTGCTTATATTGATTTTTTGAAATTTTTAAATTTGGAATAAATGCCGAGGTGGGTGGAGGAGGGAACTAAGGGAGCCGGGTGAGGTGGGTGTTTGTATGTTTATTGGATTTTGGATTGGTAGATTAATTAGTTTTTAGATGCGCTTAATTAGGTCTGTTTTGATTAGGAATACGCCTAGGGCCTTGAAGTTTTCTAGTTTATTTTGAGGGTTTAGTATTTCATCTAGAGTAGGAACCTTATTTAGATTGAGGTTGGTTTGTAGTGTGGTTCTGTGTGTTTGGTAGTGGGTGCAGTGGATGAGTGCGTGTTCTGTGGTTTCAGGTTGTTTGCAGTGGGGGCAGTTTCCTGTGGTGTGTTTTTTAAGTTGTTTTAGGTGGTTATTTAGGTTCGTGTGTCCTGTTTGGAGTTTTGTAATTAATCTGTCAATTTTTTTAGAGGGGTGTAGGATTTTAGGTTTGGCTAGTGGTTTTCTGAGCACTTTTTTGATTTGGCTATTTGAGTTTTGATATTGATTATGCCATTTTTTGGTTAGTTTTTGTTTGTTTACACTTTTAATTTCTGATTTTGAGATGGGTAGGTTTAGGCTTATTTCTGGTATTTTGAGAGATAATTTAGCTGCTTTATCGGCGCTTTCGTTGCCGTAAATTCCTACGTGGGCGGGGATCCACAAGAAGGTTATTTGTGTAGAAATATTGAAATTTCCTCTGATTATGTAGGATAGATGGTAGCATTTACGTGGTTAATAGCTCCTTACCCATATGTAGTTCGCTTGGGACAGAACGTTTCAGATCTTGCCCCATGTGCGGGCACGTGTGTTTGTCGGCTGCATGCCTATTTAGTGTTTACAGTCTAGGTCGTATGGTAAGAGCGCTCCAATTGGTTGGTGACAGACTGGATTAGCCAGTGGCTGCACCGTTTAGACGTGTTGACCCAGGGGTTACGTGTCCTTGCGAGTATATAAGAGATAGGCGCGAACGCTCTCATTGTCTTGCATGATCGGGAAGATCATTACAGGTGAGGGAGACCACACCAAATTACCGTGTTCGGAGGACGAACAATTCCACAATCCCTAGTGATTTTAGGCAATAAAGATCTAAATTATGTGGCAACTTTAAAATTACTGGGTAAATTGTTAGAAAGCTGGGTTGGACGGGTGGATTTAAGCAGGAAATAATGTCAGCTATGTGATGTAGCTACATAGACCAATTGTGTTTGGAGGTTTGAAAGGGTGGTTTGTTTTCATAGACTGTGTTAAGGATGTTGTAGGGATTAAAGTGGGTTAGTGAGGGGTTTGCTTTAGGCTGCTTTTGAGTTTTATTTTGAGGGTATAAGTAGGATTTTTGATTAGGATTGATTGATTGATTGATTGATTTGTAATTGTTGTTGAGTTCGTATTTATATTTTGATACATTTGGTTTTTTTCGTTTTGTTTATTTTTCTGTAATAAACTGTTGAAACTTGATTATATTTTGTTGTGAATCACCTCCCTACATCCAACGAACTGAGGTTGTAAAGGACAAACAGAGGGACCATAGACACTTTATTTTAGTATTTTCGGCATTAATATCTTCAGAAAAAAAGAAACACAACGCAAAGTCATGGTGTCTTAAAGTGCCCAAAGCCTGTCCTGTTACATTTTTGGTGCCGAGACCAGGATGTAGTGGTATTGGTGATTTATACTGAATTTAATTAATTGAAATTAAATTAGGGATATTAGTTTAAAAAGGATAGTTTGTTAAAATGAATGCAAGTGAACAGGGTTTTGACTTGTTCAACTTCAGTTTCTTGTCACCTCCCTCTGAAGATAGTTTTCATGGTCTTCCATCTAGACCAGGAGTATTTACTTCTACCCCTAGACCGAGTGGATTTACACCAGGGTCGCAAACATTGATAGATGTAGGGATGAATGCATCCAGTGCAAACATGTTCCCACAATCAAACTCAGGTTATCCCTCATTTTGGGACCGGAATGTGATTATACCTAGGGATGTGAGTACTCAAGCAGTAGACCACAGCAGAAGGTCTGTTAGATTTGATATACCAGTAGATGTTAGTGAGGGTGATAGGATACCATTTAGAGTCAACCCCATTGTAGGAGGAAGCATTTATCCTTCTTCACAGAGCAGTCGACAAGTAGATAGGTTGGATAGCACACACTGTCCTGATTTCGGAGGAAGACATGGTAGGCCCAGAGAAGGAACCTCCTCACGTTTTCTTTCTGATGGCAATGAAAGATTACCCAGCAGAAATTTTAAAATGACTAGAAGGGAAAAACAACCTGACACTTTCGATGGTAAAACTAGTGACTGGCAGGATTACATGGTGCATTTTGAGCAGGTCGCCAACTGGAATGGTTGGAATGAGCAGAAGGCTCAACAGCTCTCAATGAGTTTACGGGGGGCAGCTCAAAAGATGCTAAGCAGTTTAACCTTTGGGCAGTTGTGTGATTATAATGCCATCAGAAATGTCCTTCAACAAAGGTTTAATCCCAGGGAAAGGAGTGTTGCCTATCGTTGTGAGTTTCGAAACAGGAGGCAAGAAAAAGATGAACCAGTCACTGATTATGGTTATCAATTGCGTAGGCTAGCCCTTTTGGCTTACCCGGAAGTGCCATACATGGCTCTAGAGATGCAGATCATAGACCAATTTGTCAATGGGCTAACCTCATTTGAAATGAAAAAGAAAGTGACCTTTAGCCATCCACACACTCTAGATGAGGCCATTTCTTCCGCACTAGAATACGAAGCAATGGAAGGCAATAGGGCTAGAAAACCTGTAGAAGGGAAAGTTAGTGTTGTTCAAAGCTCACCTGATCAAGAACATAGGGAAAAAAGGAACAGTGAGGTAGGACTAGGTGACATTTTGAAACTGATAGAAGAGAAGTTTAAAACTCTCGAGGGTTCGAATGGTCAGTCTAGGCTCAGACAAAAAGGTTGTTTTTATTGTCAGGAGAAAGACCACTTTAGGGACTATTGTCCAAAACTGCTGGCGAAATTAACTAAGAACTTAGCACTAACAGAGCAGACCGAAGGTAGATCGGAAAACATATAGAGGCTGAAGTAGAGGCCGTTGCTTCAGCCACTTGTCAGTCGATAAAGAGGCCATGTGCTGAGTTAGAGGTTGTGAGCCAAGTGGATCAAGTTCCACTCCTACCAAATATAAGCATTACAACAGAAGTTTCTTCAGTTGATCAGGAAAAAGTACCTATTAGTCTTTGGAATGTGCAGGGCGATCCTAATTGCCTGTATATGGATATCCTTTTGAACAAAGGCTATTGTAGTACTTTGATTGATACAGGTTCACCTATTTCTCTACTTTCTCATGCTGACTTTAGAAGGTTGGGGTTCGTGGACTCGTTACTCGTCCAAACGAACATCAACCTCACTACTGCTAATGGAAAGGATATAGATGTCAAGGGGAAGTTTATGGTTCAGTTTAGCTCGCGACGTTCAAGTTTTGAACAGAGTTTTGTGGTTGCTGACCTTGACAAGTTATCTGGAATCCTGGGCATGGACTTTTTGGAGAAATATAGGGGAGAAATCAAAATTGTTAAGCAGGAATTGAAAACCTGCAAAGGCAAGATTAAACTGCACAAACTGAAGACTTACAACTGTTCGCGAGTTAGAGTGACAGAAAGAACCAAAATCCCAGCCCATTCCGAGAAAATGATAGTTTGTAAAGCTGATACCAATCAGTTAGAACATGTCGCTGTAATTGAACCTAATAAGTACTGGCGGAATAAGGGTCTTTTTGTCGTAAGGACCAGATAGTGGAAGACTTACCTGTTAGTAAGGGAACCTATACCGAAAACAATCTTCCTGAGCACTTGCAAACCTTAGTTGAGGCTAGTTCAGCTGATCTCTCAACGGAACAAAAACAGTCTGTGGCAAAGTTAGTTGGTGAGTTCCATGAGGTCTTTGCTGACATAGATGGGTGCATTGGTCAGACTGACTTGGTGACCCATAAGATAGACACTGGGGAGGCCCATCCAATAAAGTTACCAGCTCGTAGATTACCAAGTGCTAGCAAAGTTGTAGTGGAGGAAGAGGTTGACAAAATGTTAAAACAGGGTATTGTAGAACCAAGTGAAGTCCCTGGTCAGCTCCTGTGTGTCTGTTTACTAAAAAGGATGGCAGTATTCATTTCTGTATTGATTTTAGAAAGCTGAATTCCGTAACTTTACGAGATGCTTATCCGCTACCTCGGATTGATGATACACTTGAGAATCTTAGTGGGGCTCAATGGTTCAGTACTTTGGACCTTGCTAGTGGATACTGGCAGGTAGAAATGGATAAAAAGGACAAATTAAAAACAGCTTTCACCACTCATTTTGGGCTTTTTCACTTTAACATGATGCCATTTGGACTTACAAATGCCCCGGCTACGTTCGAAAGACTAATGGACAGAGTACTCGGTACACTCAAGTGGAAAAGATGTTTGTGCTATTTGGATGACATTATTGTCTTTGGGTCAGATTTTGCCGGAGCATTAGAAAATCTTAGACTGGTGTTTACACAATTGAAATTAGCCAAATTGAAATTAAAACCACAAAAATGTGTGCTTTTTCAAAAAGAAGTAGCTTTTTGGGGGCATGTCGTATCCAAGGATGGTATCCAATGTAACACTGAGAAAACAAAAGCCATTGAATCATGGCCAAGACCTGTAAATAGGTCTGAGGTTCGTAGTTTCTTAGGGTTAGTTGGTTACTATCGTCATTTCGTCCAGGACTTTGCAAACATTGCTGCGCCACTCACAAGGTTGATCCGGAAACATGTTCGATTTAAGTGGGATGAGGATTGTGAACATGCTTTTCAAAAGCTGAAACAAAACTTGGTTACTGCTCCCATACTAGCTTTCCCCCAAGATGAAGGTCAGTTCGTGTTAGATACCGATGCCAGTGCTTATGGCATTGGAGCTGTGTTGTCACAGGTTCAAATTGATGGACAAGAAAGGGTACTTGCATATGCTAGTAAAACTCTGAATCAGGCTCAACAAAACTATTGTACCACTAAGCGTGAACTTCTGACCGTTGTCACTTTCTTAAAGCAATTTAGACATTTCCTATATGGACGTAGGTTCTTGCTTAGAACTGATCATGCGCCACTCATCTGGCTTAAAAATTTCAAAGATCCAGAGGGAATGCTAGCACGTTGGTTAAGTGTCATTGAGACTTACAGTATGGATATTCAGTATAGGTCTGGTACAAAGCATAATGCGTTATCAAGGAAACCAACTCGAAAATGTAAAAACACAACTTGTATTGACTGCAGGGAGGAATCCTCTGCTGTGTTCTCTGATTCAGCCGGATCTGATCAGTCTGTTTTAAATTTGGAGGTACAAGTTGGGAGGCATGATCGGGAAACCCAGACGATCAATCCTATTGTAATACCTACAAGTAGGAATATAGGCAATTCTGAAAACACATCTAATTGGCTACCCGTTTGGACTAAAGACGAGTTACTCAAAATGCAGCAAGACGATCCTAGTATCGGTCCTATTCTGAATAGATTAAAGGCATCAGCTGACAAACCATTAAAAACTGACATAGTTGATCTGAACTCTGACGCCAAGTGTCTTTGGGGTCAGTGGGATTCACTCACACTTCAAAATCAATTACTGTATAGGAAAAGTTCTTTGCATGTAGGTGGAGAGCTTTTGCAACTTATTGCACCAGAAGCTATCAGGGAAGAAGTTTTCAGTCATTTACATACTAAACGTACAGCAGGACATTTTGGCAGAGATAAAACTCAGCAGTCAATCAAACGTAGATTCTATTGGCCAGGCATGTCCGATTCAATTCGTCGCTGGTGTAAATTATGCCAGTATTGTGCACGTTGCAAACCAGGTCAAGGAAAGGGAAAGTCCTCACTGAAACAATTTAAAATTCGTGCTCCCATGGAGTGTATGGCAGTGGATATTTTGGGTCCTTTTCCGATAACTAGGAATGGAAATGACTACATCATAGTCTTGGGTGATTACTACACTAAATGGAAAGAGGCTTTTGCTGTTCCAAATCACAAAGCTATTACCGTTGCTGACAAGTTAGTGACTGAGGTATTTTGTAGATTTGGTTGTCCTCGACAACTCCACACGGATCAAGGCCGTGAGTTTGAATCTACCTTGTTTACTGAGGTTTGTAGACTGTTGAGTATAACTAAAACCCGTACTACACCATATCATCCTCAGTCAGATGGTCTTGTTGAACGCTTTAATAGGACTCTTCGGCAAATGCTTTCTATTTATACGCACCAAGAACCATTAGATTGGGATGACCACTTACCATACCTCCTAATGGCCTACCGAGCTAGTGTTCATTCAAGTACTCACTGCTCTCCAAATCTACTTATGTTAGGGCGGGAAATTCAACTTCCTTTGGATGTCATGGTGGGAAGTCCGCCAAATGTCACTCCAGATTTATGTCCAGTAGCATATGTAGAATGGTTGCGCAGAGTCATGCAGGAAAATTTTGAATTTGCAAATGAGCATTTAGGAAACGCAGCTAAAACCCAGAAACGAAACTATGACATTAATCTCAAACATAGGGAATTTGAAGTAGGCTCGCAAGTCTGGCGGTGGTATCCCCCAACAGCTGGGCGGAAGCTTGGCTTGGGTTGGACTGGACCTTATTTTGTTCGGGAGAAAGTATCTCCTCTCGCCTACAAAATACAGAGAGATAATAAAACAACCTGCATCATTGTTCATGTTGATCACTTAAAACCCCTGGAAGTTGATGAGTCTGCCAGTGTTGCAAAGGAATCTGAAACAGAATCTGTTAGTGAATTAAATAATGAATATGGGGTGGATTCTTTAGGTGATTTAATAGATAATATGGGATCTAGTCCACCTGCTTCCGCAACACCTGTTTGGACTAGAAGGGGAAGAATTGTGAAACCTCGAGACCGTTATTCTCCCTAGGAAACCTGATTATGTTTTTAATTGCACAGACCCTGAGGGTAGAACCATAGGCATTTTTATTTTGTTTGTTAAAGAAATGGAGATAGAAATAGAAGTAGATGCGATGGAAAGAAGGGAATTCGAACTGAAGACGTTGAGGCAGGACTGGGAAAAAGGGGGGGTGAAGTGCCCTGTCACGGGATGTGACAACGCACACTATCCCCGCTTTGGCCGCTTACTGGACCACTGGGCCCGTTTCCATAATAAATATGTAACTTTATCCCGATGCGATCAATGTGGGAAACTGTACAAAAAGAGAACTCATGCCAAGGCCCATGTAAAGATACATCGGCCGGTGGCCAGCATCACCTCGGAGGAGAGGCCAAACCATGAATATAGGGACCCTGAGGATGTTTTGCCCCCTAGGCCCCCTAGACACGACACCCAGATCCATGAAGAGGAGCAGCTTCAAGCTCAAGAAGAAAGACGCCGGTGGCCTTCCCGACGGTGCAGTCGGGAGGAACAAGACCTCAGCGACTTGAAATATTTGTTCATTGATGCCGATTCTGAGTAAACCCTCAGTGTTTTGATTTCTATTCATTAATTTGTTGTAATTACACAAATGATTTTGTTTATTCAGTTAGTCAGTCAACCTATTAAAAAGGGGAATATTTTGGAATATTTGTTTTAATGATCCGAAATTTTAGACAAAGTAAGAGTTACTTTGTTCTTAGGGGGGAGGAATGTAGAAATATTGAAATTTCCTCTGATTATGTAGGATAGATGGTAGCATTTACGTGGTTAATAGCTCCTTACCCATATGTAGTTCGCTTGGGACAGCACGTTTCAGATCTTGCCCCACGTGCGGGCACGTGTGTTTGTCGGCTGCATGCCTATTTAGTGTTTACAGTCGTGGGTCGTATGGTAAGAGCGCTCCGATTGGTTGGTGACAGACTGGATTAGCCAGTGGCTGCACCGTTTAGACGTGTTGACCCAGGGGTTACGTGTCCTTGCGAGTATATAAGAGATAGGCGCGAATGCTCTCATTGTCTTGCATGATCGGGAAGATCATTACAGGTGAGGGAGACCACACCAAATTACCGTGTTCGGAGGATGAACAATTCCACAATCCCTAGTGGTTTTAGGCAATAAAGATCTAAATTATGTGGCAACTTTAGAATTACTGGGTAAATTGTTAGAAAGCTGGGTTGGACGGGTGGATTTAAGCAGGAAATAATGTCAGCTATGTGATGTAGCTACATAGACCAATTGTGTTTGGAGGTTTGAAAGGGTGGTTTGTTTTCATAGACTGTGTCAAGGATGTTGTAGGGATTAAAGTGGGTTAGTGAGGGGTTTGCTTTAGGCTGCTTTTGAGTTTTATTTTGAGGGTATAAGTAGGATTTTTGATTAGGATTGATTGATTGATTGATTGATTTGTAATTGTTGTTGAGTTCGTATTTATATTTTGATACAGTTGGTTTTTTTCGTTTTGTTTATTTTTCTGTAATAAACTGTTGAAACTTGATTATATTTTGTTGTGAATCACCTCCCTACATCCAACGAACTGAGGTTGTAAAGGACAGACAGAGGGACCATAGACACTTTATTTTAGTATTTTCGGCATTAATATCTTCAGAGAAAAAGAAACACAACGCAAAGTCATGGTGTCTTAAAGTGCCCAAAGCCTGTCCTGTTACATTTGTTTGCCTGCTTTTGTTAGGTCGTTGGAGCTTTTTCAGTATTTGGTTTATTAATTTAGGTCACTTTTTGGTATTTTTGTTTTGGAGGGCTTGTAGTCCACTAAGGGAGTCGGTGAGAATTAGGATTTTTGGGTTGTTTTTAGATTGTTGGTTATGCAGGGCTGAGGCCATGCCCATAAGTTCGGCCATGAATATAGATTGGTTGTTAGGGAGTCGGTAAGATTGTGCGGATATAACTGGTTGTGTGGTATGGACTCCGAAGCCTGTGTGGTTGGAGGTCGGGTCTGAAGATCCGTCAGTGTATATGTGACACCAATTTGGCCAATTTTCGTGTATGTATGCAAGTGTGGTGGTTTTAGCTATGTTTGGGTCGGTTTGTTTATTTATTTGGTTAGCTAGCGTTGTGTCTATTTGGGGTATTTTGAGTTTAGGGGTGAAGATATTTGATTTTTTGCAGTTTTGTTTAAGATTTTGAGTTTGGTGTTCATTGAGGTAGTTAGTTATTCTTTGGGATATTGGGGTGAGTAAGGGGTGTTTGCGAGCTAGAGCTTGGTTTCTTGGGCTAATGTTTTGGTTAAATAGGTTTTGGATGAGAGGGTTTGTTTGGGACGCGGCCCAGAAATTAAGGCTTAGATGTTCCCTGCGTAGATTTAGTGGCATTTCTCCTGTAAGGGCCTGAAGTGAAGTGTTTAGTTTAGGGGATAAGCCCTCGAATAGGTCATTTATCATTATATTGAAGAGGGTTGGGCTGAGGATGCTGCCCTGGGGAGTGCCATTTTCTAGGGGACACTGGTCCGATAGCGTATGGTCTATACCCACGGTAATTTTGCGATTGTTTAGGAAATCTTGGATGAAGTTTATTATTTGGCCTTTTAGTCCTATTTTTTTTAGTTTTTGTATTAGCCCGTGGTGCCATACCATATCGAAAGCTTTAGAGAAGTCGAGAAATATGCCTATGGTGTATTGCTTGTTTAGCTGTCCTGTTTTTATATCCTGTTCTAGTCGGGCAAGGTTATCGAGAGTTGATCGGCCAGGAATGAAGCCGCTTTGGTCGGGGTTTATGATGTTGTTTTGGTCTAGGTAGTGCTGTAGCCTAGCCTATTTTTAGTCATAAGTTCCATTATTTTGCAGAGATTTGAGGTTAGGGAGATGGGCCTATAGGAGTTTGCCTGATCTGCTGGTTTATTTGGTTTAGGTATTGGGATTACTAGAGCTTCCTTCCATGAGGATGGGACCTGTCCGTTTAGGTAGACTAGGTTGTATAGTTTAAGTAAAGTTTGGAGTAGTTTGGTAGGTAAGTGTTTGGTTATTTGGTAAGAGGTGAGGTCTAGGCCAGGGGCTGTTCCATTTTTTCTATTGTTTAGTACGTGATTTAGTTCTTCTATGGTGTAAGGTTGATTTATTTCTAGGTTGTCTTGTCTGTTTTCTTTGGAGAATTTGGTTTCTTTATTTAGTTTATCTTGTTTATTTCTTACTGAAGTTACTGTTGCTACTAACTTTAGAGAAGTGTTTGGCTAGGTTGTTGGCCTTTTGGGTGGGGTTAGTTGAGTTGTTTATATTGGGGCTTTTTTTGTGCCGTTTGATGCCTCGGATGGCGTGAATTTTGCGCCACACCTTCCTAGCGTCGGTGTGGTGGTTTAGCTCCTCACAGAATTTTTTCCAGTTTTTGGTTTTAGCAGTTTTTACTAGGTTTTGGACTTGGTGGTTAAGTTCATGAGCTGTTTTGAGATGAGAGGGGTCTCGTTTAGCTCTGTTGAAAGCTGATTTGCGTTTTAGTCTAGTTAGCTCTATTTCCTCATTCCACCAAGGGACAGTGGGTTTTCCTGGGTTGGATGATTTGAAGGGGATTGCGGATTTGTCTGCGTTGATTATGAAGTTAGTTAGGTTTTGACAGAATGTTTCGGGGTCTGTTGTTTCTAAATCGTTTAGATTAGCTTTCGTTGCATAATTCTTGGAATTGGTCCCAGTTGGCGTTTTTGTACTGAAATTTAGGTTCCTGTTTAGGGGTTTGATTTGGTATTTTTATATTTCCTAGGGTTATATTTATGGGAAAGTGGTCGCTGCCTAGAGGTACTGGGTGGACGTCCCACATCAGACTTTGTGCTAAGTCTGGCGTACATATTGTTAAGTCGATAGCCGACATGGTGTGGTGGATTTTGTCGTATCTAGTTGGTTGGTTATTGTTTAATAGTATTAGGTCATTTTTTTCGATCCACTCTGATATTAGTTGTCCATGGTTGTCTAGTTTATCTGCAATGCCCCAGGTAGGATGATGGGCATTGAAGTCTCCTAGGAAGATGGTTGATTTATTTCCTAATTGGTAAAGGATATCTAGGTCTGTATCTTTAATTGGTTTTAGTGTTGAGTGATAGATGTTAATGATTTTTATTTTTTGGTTATTGATGGTGACTTGGATTCCATTAGCTTCTAGATTAGGAGTGTTTACTTTAACTTCCTCGTAGTTAATATCCTCTCTAACGTAGATGATTAGACCTCCTCCTGTTCTGCCTGGGATGGTTTTGGACCTGTCGGTTCTTACTGCGTTATAATTTGGTAGGTTGAATTTAGTTTTATGTGAGAATTTGGTTTCTTGAATACAAGCTACATGGGGACCTTTATCTATTTTGAATTTAGCTTTAAGTTCAGAACCATGGCCGGCGAGGCCATTGGCATTCCATTGAAAAATGTTTAGGCCTTCCATTGGGAAACTGGGTGGATTTATGTTTGGTTTAGGCTTGGTTTAGGTATTTACTTTAGTAGGTTATTATGGTTGCTGCTGAAACGGTCGAAAGAGGTGGTGACGAGTTTAAGTTTATGTGCTACACCAAAGAAGGCTTTGGAGCTGGCTTCTGGATTGGACTGCTTTAACATGTAAGCTAGTAGGAGGACTAAGTTGTTTAGTTTTTTGCTTGCTACGTTTTGGGTGAGTTTTTTTCTATAGCTTTTGGTTTTTGGGGCTGACAAGGTAAGATCGTTTATTTCCTCTGAGGATGTGTACTCGTCCTCTTCGGTTAAGTTATCTTTAGTTTGGTCACTCTCTTCGGTGGTGGGTTGCACGCTGGGTTTGGGTGAGAGAGTCTGAGTGGTTTCTGTAGTTTCCCTGTTGACTGGGTGTTCGGGGGGTGCCTGTAGGTTTTGGAGTGTTGTTGCCCTTGTGGCTGTGATGGCTAGTGTTTGTGCTGGTTGTGTGGTGGTCGTTGTGCGTTGGGTTTTGCTTGCTGGTGTAGATGTGGTAATTGTGGGGTGAGAGGCGGGGAGGGTGAGAGTGTGAGTTTGTGGGATGTGTGGGGTGTTTGTTTCATTTGCGATGTATGCGTCTCGCTGATTTTGGTCCCATACGGAGATTGGGTATACTGTTTTGCGTGCGTTAGTGTTGTTGTTTGGGGGTGGTGTTGGTAGTAGTTGTTTGCATGCTTTCGGTGTGGGTTTTTTGGTTTGGATTTTGGCTGTGTTTATGTCTATATGTCTGTTGGCCTGTTGGGTGAGTGATAGTCTGTGGGGGCATTGGTTGGAGAGTGATGAGTGTTTTATGGATTTGCAATGGATGCACCAGGGTGTGCATATGCCTGGACTGTCCGTTTGGACACAGTTTTTGCATTTAGTTTTTTTGAAAGTACATTGGTTAGCGGTGTGATTATATTGTAGGCAATTGGAACATTGCTTTACTTGCTTGATGTATGGTTTGACCTCTAAGTTATGGTTAGCGCCGAAAGTGATATGTTTGGGGGCTTCAGGGTGTTTAGCTGTTTTTTTTAAGTTTATTATTACAATAGGTGTGGGGGTGGTTTTCCCGTTTCTGTTTGATTTAATCCTGCGGAGGCTAGTTATTTGTGGTTGGGTTTGGATAGTGTTAGCTTCTTGGGCGTATATGTCGAGGTCCTCGTCGGTTTCCCTTGGGTGCACTCGAATAACTCCCCTAGTGTATATTTGCCAGTTAGGTTTAGAGCTATTTACGGTGAATTGGAATATTTGTTTAATTTTAGTTGCAGCTATGTAGAATTCCTGATTTGGGAAGATTATCTGATATCCTTTGAAGCTACGTTTGATGTTTAGGTAATTGATTTTTTGTTGCCTTAGCCACATGCCTATTTTATTTATGGTTAGTGTTGGAGCTAGTTGTACAGAGGGGGTGGCCGAAAAAAAGTAGAGGGCCCACGTGGTGATGAGGGCTGCGGGTGAGAGGGTGTGTGAGGTAGGTGATGCTGATGGGTCTAGTTTGCGTTTTTTTTAGTTGCATGCTTGGGGAGGTGGGGTGCTGGGTTGGGTTTCCATGTAGGAGGCTTGAGGGTCTTCATCGCCGTAGCCTGTGGGAATGAGTGTGGTTGTTGCCCTGTCGGAGGTGTTGTGCGCCTCCGCAGGTGTAGGGGATGTAATGCCAGAGATTTCGCTTATCTCGATTTGTCTTTGGTCTGCCATACTGGGATTTGGTGTATAGGATGTGTGTTTGAGTTGTGGTGTTTGAGGTGAGGGGTTGTGGATGGAGTGTTTTGGAAGGGGTGAGTAGTGTTTGCGGTGTTTTGGTTGTTTTGGGTTTGTGAGTTGTTTAAAGCTTTAAGAGATTAATTAGAGGGCTTGTGTTTTAATTTGAAGTGTTTGAGTTTGTTTAGGTGGGCTTTGTGAGGTTAGTTTTAGGTTCTCTGCTAGAACTTGGCTACAGTATGTATTTAACAAAAGTTTGCTCAATAAAAAGGAATGTGATTGGTTGATACACGATTGGTTGTGTCCTATGCTAAATGGATGGCTAGACAGAGGGGAATACTTAATCCTGTTAATCCTGTTGGACTGGCACTAATCTTGTTGACATATTTACTGGATGCTTTGAAAGAGATTAGGGTGTCACTATAGATGAGCTTGTGTGGGGGCTAATCCTTAATGCCCTATAGACGAGCTTGTATGGGGGCCAATCCTTAATGCACTATAGACGAGCTTGTATGGGGGCTAATCCTTAATGAGTCTTAATTGAAGTAATGTTATTCTAATATACCCCGGTAGGTGATGACAGATATACTTAAATAAAATAGTTCCAGGTAATCTATAAGACTATGTAGACATATCCTTTGTCTGGGAGATGGGATCTTGACAACTTAGCTAGGCTAGCATTTATCTAAAAGCTTCAAATCAATTCACTATGTAGACGTAACTCTTATTTTATTGAATAGTATGTCTAGAAGATGTGCTCCCATTACCTTAGGCTAGCAACTATCTAAAAAGCTATAACTGAAACTACTGATATTTTATATATACATTTTACCTGATGATAAATATTACTTGCTAAACTATAATTATATGAAATGATGTATAAATATTACACCATGATAACTCATAAAAGCACTTGATGTGGATCTAATTATTATAGGATAACTTAGTATAAATGTTATCCCATGATAGTTCTAAGAATACTACCTCTATTACATCCAAAGTACTCCTACCCACTTCCCCATTTCATCTACCTTAGGGGGGAAAAAAGTGATATTATGACTTGGGTAGTTACAAGACTACATGGCGACAGCTAATTGTGTTATTGACCGTGAAGAGGACGTCAGTTGAAAATCTGAAAATTTTAGTTAGTGTGATTTAAACCAAAATACAGGCTTTCCCCCCCCCCCCCCGGGATCCCACTCACCGTACCCACAATTTGCCATTTTGTCTGTTCCTCGAGATACTGTCTCGGAGGCATTTTTAAGAGTTTGCTCAGCTAAATTGCATTGTGATTGTAAGTTCCCATATAGGCGCACATACATGTACTTTGACTTCTGTGTGCATTTGCATCAGTGCTGTTCATGTATGATGTGAAATTTTATTGTGATTAGATGTTGCATTCAAATGTAGTTCCACAGTATCATGAATGAACACCTCAACGACAGCTACACCTAAATCATTAGTTCCCTTACTTTTTGTCAGTAGTATATACTCCAGGGTTTTTTGTGTGTTATTTTATATTTTGACTGTCGCATTTTAACCACATTGAAAGTTAAAACTTCTTATGGATGTATCACTTATAGATTTGGTGAGTAATAGTGCATTAATGATAATGATTTTAATTATATTTATATATTTTTATATATATAAGTTTAAGGTAATAATTTACCATATATGTTGATGAATTTATGTTTTATGCAGAGAAAAGCACAAAAAATGCATATATTGGTGGAAAAGGCATCCAAAAGATACAATTATCAAACATTCAATTAGCTTTCTAAAATATTCATATAATGACCAAGTCATGTTAATAAGTTCTTACTTATACGGGGCGGTCGGGTAGCCTAGTGGTTAAAGCGTTCGCTCGTCACGCCGAAGACCCGGGTTCGATTCCCGACATGGGTACAATGTGTGAAGCCCATTTCTGGTGTCCCCCGCCGTGATATTGCTGGAATATTGCTAAAAGCGGCGTAAAACCATACTCACTCACTCACTCTTACTTATACACTAAATAGTAAGGGAGATATTGGCCAAAAAGGAACTGTACTCAATATGAGCTGATGCACAGTCTACGGTACTCCACTGATTCGAAGCATATGTACTAGCGGATATGGAGCAGCAGATAAAGCACTGTAATCATTGAGTTGTACTTTCTGTCTTATTATCAGATGGATGTTCAGTGGTACAAGTGCTATCACTGTAAAAGTGCTGACAGTACTGCTCAACTTCATGCTGTACAGCTTCCCATTGGGTGTACCGGTAGCTGTAACTGAAAAAATATCTTGATACAAAATCCCAGAACCCCCCTGAATATCAAATGGTTGGTCACTAAATGGCTCTGTGACTGCGTGTCGTACCCCAACGACAGTCTGCTCCTTCATCAATTATTTACAGAAAGCCATCATATAGCTGGAATATTGCTGAGTGCAGCAGAGCCAGAAGCAAATCAATCCAATGAAAAGTAATTTTATTGATAATTGTCATTTGTTTGTTTCCCAGGAACAAAGTTGGTCATGCTGACAGATGGTAGGAGAACAAGAAGATTGTCCCTGAACATTTGGAAGATTACCGATGACTACAGTACATACCGTCCAAGAAATATTGTCATATTTGTGTCCGATCAGGTGCCATTTTTAGAAAGACACTGAATAATTAATAGTGATTCACATCATAAATTATGTTTTGTACCATTAGAAATAAAGTAATGAAGTATTGTGATCATTCTTTCTGTCTTAAAATTAAAGCCAGAATCATTTTTATTCTTACGAAGACAAAAACTATATTTTATCTGAGATAGAAATCCTGTATTTAAGTAATCATTACACTATAAAATCGACAGATTTTCAACACAGGGCTCCTTCACTCTCAACTATACATCATCAGTAAAAGTATCTTGTAACCCATGCCTCATGCGCATGTGTGAGGTGGAAAAACCTCACTTCTATTCTGTTTGTGCTAGTGTCAAGAACTACCGGGTAAACATTTTCCTGAGCTGTCATAGCACATTAGTTTGGAAGTTGTCATACCATAATTGTATCTTCAATGTAACATATTCTAATAAGACTAGATAGTTATTATCCTACGCTACACATGAAGAGGATTAATATATATTTACCTTATACACATTGTTACTATGTGCTAACATGTTGTGGGCCTCAGATGGTGTCTCCTTTGTCAGATGTGTGGACAATTTAAGATCACTGCAAAGCTTCACTAGTCCTGCTGGATATGCTGATCTAAGTACTGTCACCATCACACATGCAGGCTGAAAAAGCTTCCCCATGAGGTCTTAAGGGGGAGCAAGTGTCATGGCCAGGTGAAATGTAGCAGAGAGACACCATGGTAGATAATGTCACCACGGCTTAAGAACCATGTCATGTCCATGTCAAGTCGAGTCTCCTTATAGTTGTTGCTTTGTTTTCATTCAATCAACACATTCCCAATATTGGGACTTACAGAACTGGTTTCTGAGAGGGATATATCAAGTCTTCCCACCTTTTTGGGGTATTCAGACAGATCCTGGTCAGTGTGATACATTGTCTTCGTGATAGCATTGTTAAATGCAGGAAGAATCACTCACTATATGTAGATGTTGAGCAGATTAACTTGGTTACAGTCCTTATGTTCGGCAGCCCACAGAGTCTCAACCAGTGATAATTTTTGTCCAACATCTACATTGAGGCATACAGGTCTGCTCTCACCTCAGTTCTCCAACACAATGGACTACCTATAGGAGATCATCCCATCCTCAACGGACTCTTGTCTCTTTCTTTTGGAGGATGTCAAGACTCCATGGACATTCCCAAAATGGATCCTGTCATTTTGCTCTTTTAGAAGAACTGTATGAACCTTTGCAATAAGTGACATTGTTGCAATAGACCATGGAAACAGCATTCTACCTGCCATGAACACAGCAGCTGGAGTATCAGAGTTCCATGCTCTTCAAGTCTCAGCCCTCACACATGCAGAGGATTGGAATTCAAAGTTCTAAGGCAAGAACAAGTTCACACCTCTGGGACCTCACAGACATAACACGATCCATGGACTCAAAGAGGCCTGGAGTTGCCTGAGTGACATCTCTGTCCTGGTCGTGTGCTTCAATTTCACTTAAAATTGTCTGAAGTTAACAAAGAAAAAATTTATTGAATTTGTTTTTGGTTTTCTTGTCTCAAAATGCAGAAGACTGTTCTCCAGAGTATTACTAGTTGTCAGAGGCCATCGGTCCTTTTGGTATATTCTGACTATGATGTAATTGAGGTTTTGAATTCATAAGAATTATTAAACAATAGTTTATCATTGTTAATAATTCAGAGAATGCTAACTCTATTACATCAGGAGTAATCCCACGGATCTCAGCATCAAGATGGAAGATTTTTTATTTTTTGCCTCATGCATCCTCAGATGTTTAGGAAGAGAGATACTATTTGTATCTCAACTGGACATGAATAGTTGACAGTGAATGGGACTTTTGAAAATCTGAAGATTTTATAGACAGCTGAAATACAGGATTTATAGCTATGATGTATTTGAGGTAGTATTCTCTGCTATTAACAATAAAACAATGATATTGTTTGATGTTTCTTGCTTGAATGATTTTCCTGTTGATTTGAGAACATGTTGAGTTTACTAAGAAAGAATCAGTGGTCCATGTAACATAATAATTTGGGATATTATTTTCCCTCAAACTGACTCTTTAATTAAACATTGGAACACAACCCCTTTGTGTTGGTGTTTCAAATTAGCACACACAAAATAAAAAGAGTACCTTTCAAATCAGAATCATATGTTTTTCTATTTTTGTCATCAGAAGCACCTGTCATGCAAACTTCACATAGTTTTTTTTTTCCCTTGATGTCTTAATGTCAAAACCAAAGATTACGTATACTCTTCAAAAAAGGAAATGCGAAGTCAGATTTGTGTGAGGTAGGAAAATACATTTATACGAGGAATCGTACAAGGTAATGAGCCAAAATGTTGTGGAGAGAACACTTGGTGATTGCAGTCATCTCAGTTAACGGTACATAGGAAAACTCCAAGGTGAAGGTCAGCTACCGTCAATAACGCATATGTCCCCCGTTGGAATCGATAGCGGCCTGACATTTCCTGCCCATGGAAGAGTGGGTGAGTATGGTTTTACACCGCTTTTAGCAATATTCCAGCAATATCACGGCGGGGGACACCAGAAATGGGCTTCACACATTGTACCCATGTCGGGAATCAAACCCTGGTCTTCGGCGTGACGAGCGAACGCTTTAACCACTAGGCTACCCGACTGCCCCGCCCATTGAAGAAACGAGTATGCATAACATTCAGGGGAATGGTAGCCCACTCGACCTTCAACGCAAAAGCAAACTGCTGCAACGTCCCATCTTCCCGAGGAAAGGGAGTTAACTGACTATAGAAGCCCAGTTCCACCCTTGCCAAACTTGGCTGGTATTATGGAGTTACATTTTGGCCGAACAAACGAGTCTATGCATAGTCCAATCAAAATCGCACATCGAAATGGAAATCCAGTTAGTAAACTATCATGCAGATTTCGGTTGATTGCAGGATTTGCAAAGCATGTGCACCGCCAACTCGTTGTCAACTGATATTTTCCAAGTCTTTCCACGTTTTTAATCAAGGGGCTCACGTGATTTGATGCACTTCGCGAGATAAGACCCGTGTTATCACAATAATCCTAGTTAGTCAAGGTTTGAAACTGGACTTTTACAGTCAGTTAACTCCCTTGCCTCAGGAAGATGCAAAGTTGTGGTTGATGTCGGCATAGCAGTCTAACCAATTCATCCCACAGATGCTCTATCGAGTTCAAATCCAGGGAGGGTAAGGGGAGAACATTAACATTGTTGTTGTGTAGACAGGCTCTTGTGATCCGTGCTGTATGCAGTCAAGCGTTGTCCTGTTGGAATACACTGTTACCGTTGGCTGCAATTGGGAGGAAGTGTGGTAGGAGAATTTTGTTGATGTATCGTTGAGGCGTAAGATTGCCCTGGATATGGACCAAACCTGTCCTGCCATGATGAGAGATAGCCGCCAACATCATAACGCTACCAGAACCATACCTGTCCACTCCCAGTATGCAGTTTCTGGCGTAACGTTCTCTCCGATGTCTGTAGTACCGTGCTCTTCCATCCCCTCGACGGATGAGAAATCTTGATTTATCGCTGAACCAGACATCTCTCCATCGCTGTTGAGGCCATACCCTGTGTTGCTGATGATGTTGTCGACTCAATATGACACGTCTAACAGGACACCTTGCTCATAGACCTGTTGCTCTTAAGGGGCCGTCACACCATGACGTTCTGGTCAACGTTCTCTGAGCGTTCTAGAATGAGGATGAGACATCTGGCGTGTGATTAACGTGTGCCTAACGCATGACTAGCGTGTGTCTAATGCACGAGAAGCGTGTAACAGCGACCAAGTAAGATACCCCTGAAAACCATTAGCGTGTGCTAACGTGCCACTGGCGCGCGACGAACGATTTGTCAACGTTAGATGAGCGTGTTGAGCGTGTGACTAACGTGTGAATAACGACAGAATAGCGTCTTGCTGGCGTGTTTGACTTTAGTCACACGCTGCGTGCGCTAGGGGACCGTTCAGCAGTCGTTGACAGGTCGCCAGTGAGTCGTTCAATGCAAAGCAAACGATTAGTAACAACCAAGTAACGCTAGAGTAACCACTGACTAACGATAGCCGAACGCGTGCAACGCTCGGCGAACATTAGTAAAACGTTCCACGAACGTTCTTAAACGTTCTTCAGCGTTTAAAATTAAACGTTGAAGAACGCTGGTCTCAGTGAGAACTTTTGTGCATGTTCAAAACTTTTTTTCCGGACCAGCGTTCTCCGCCGATTCCCGGCGATCACCGACGTTCACTAGCGTTCACACAACGCTCTTCTGGCGCTATCCCAGCGACCATGGGCGACTACCAACGTTTACTCAAACGTCATAGAACGCTGACCAGAACGTCATGGTGTGACGGCCCCATTAAACAGTTTTGTACAGTCTGGTAGAAGATTCCGCGCAGTCTGGGTATTTGAGATGCGGTTGAGGTTGTTGTGGTCGTCCTTTCACGTTGGTGGCGCAGTCGGATGTAGCGATCTTGGGCGGGGATGGTTACTCTTGGTCGTCCCGGATTGGCCGATCACGTGTTTACCCATGCTGTTAAAACTGATGCCAAAGCCTTGTAATGGTGCTGGGCGCTACATTGAAAATCCTGGCTACAGCTGATCGGTATTCCCCAGCCTGCAAGCAGCCTATGACATTTTTTCTTTGCACTTCTGTTAAACTTGGCATGTTGTTGAACTGTCTCTGTTCGATTGACGCAGATGCCAGGCAATCAAAAACTGTGCACTTTAATACTGTTCTTAGTGCCGCTGCACGTGCACTGCGTGCAGCTCCATGGCCCTTTTGTTTATGTACTGTTTGTTTGTTTGTGTGTTTTTCCGAATCGTACGTATTTCTGACTAATGGTTTGCATGTCCTTTTTGCGATCATTTTGATGCGGGAAATTTGTCACTGATACTATGACACATTAAACCTCTTCATTTTCACCTCTAATTTTGCTTTTATGGCCAAAAATATCCGTATTGCGCTTCTTTTTTTGAAGAGCATATTACAGACATGACTGCTCCCCTTCGTCTTGTGTTTTGAGTGTTACTTTTGGCATATCTTTACTCTATAGTTTGTTTGCAAAGAGTTGTTTCTGTCTTCTATTAGATAGCTTTTGTTATAGTTTTATGGGTTTTTCATTATTTTCAAACAGTGTTATTTCATAAAATAGATAGTGAGTATTGTGTTAAATGTTTAATGTACACATTGAGTAATCCCCAAGGTCTGCTTTGACAAAGTCAGTGTGAGATTATATTTTGCGTCTTGGCTGATGTCAATCCTTCTGTTAGCACAGAACTAAAAACTCTACTTCTAAAGCTGTTGAACATATTTATGTCATTTTCACATAGCATGTTCTTCAGGTCACTGACTACAACAGAGTTATATTAAGCTTATAAAACAGTAATTGAGATTAATTAATGTACATTTTTAGTAATTGCATGGCATAATTCAAAATATTTTCAAATTTAATATATATACTCAACAACAAAAGTTCCTGTGACACCAATATTTTAGTGTATTTTTCAAACAAGAAAAGTTTGGTTTTCAATATTGTAGTACATGTATGGAATCAAGTCACAAAAACGCAACTGCTACAGAAAAGCATGCATTCCTTCCAAAAGTTGACTTTTATGCAAGCCCCATGCATTTCACTACCTAAGAAAGGGTATAAAAACATGTGCTTTAACGGGATTCCGTATGCTTTGTTTAGCATCGTGCTGACAACAACCACCCAGAAAAACAACAAAATTACGCAATTATTCAACATTACAAAATGCCACGCCTGTCCGAAAATGAGCGTCTGCGAGCCATTGGTATGCTCGAAGCAGGATGGAGTCAAAGTGATGTTGCAAGACAATTTAACGTCCACAAGAACAGCATTTGGTGTTTATGGCATCCTTGGCAACAGACGAAAGCAGTCAGAGACCATCCTCGGAGTGACAGGCCACGCGTAACCAATAATCGACAAGACAACTGGATTCGAACAACACCCGAAATCGATTCCAGTTAGCAACATTGACTGCAAGAAGCATCCCTGGCCTTCGATGAATATCGTCACAAACCGTACGTCGTCGCCTCAGATGTGCAGGGATTGTCGCCAGAAGACCCGCCAGACGTCCCATTTTGACAGGAAACCACGGTCAAGCACGTCTACAGTGGTGCAGACAGCATCTACGCTGGACGGCCATGCAGTGAGGGCAAGTTCTATTTACTGACGAGTCTCATTTTCACCTCAGCCACAGCGATGCTCCAGCAGATATGGACAGATATCCCAAAGGACTTTGTGCGACGCCTGGTCCATTCCATGAGATGAAGATGTGTTGCTTGCATCGCAACCAGAGGTGGACACACACGCTACTGATTTTATGAAATCACGCATTTTCTGAAGTCAATATGGCAAATTAAACCATTTGAACACTTACAGGAGTCTTTTATCTGTTGCAAACCGAAATTGTTTCAGATTTGGTAAAAAAACATAACTTTGCATTCAATCTTATTCAGTGTCACAGGAACTTTTGTTGTTTAGTATATATCCTACTTTGGTTTTGGTCATTTTGATTATCACACAAGAAAGTGTTATACTCTTTCTCTCTGTAGAGGTGTCCATATTGACTTTGTAGGCAAACTGGGATGTAGCCAAATGAGGCTGAATTCTGTGGAATAATGGATTATTTACATATTTTGAGATTGTGTCCCACAGTGTTTGGTGTTACCAGCTTACTTGTAATATTATGAAGACATTAAAATGGTAAGTTGCAAAATATACACTCTTACAAATATATAGAGAAATTGCGCAAAATCCCTGGTGATACATTTATGTATTTATGCAAGTAGGCATCATGTCAACAATTTTGTTTCAATTAATAAACTACATTGAAAGGAATTCATTTGTGTTTACATTTTTGATCCAACCAAATCTATCAATCAAAATTAGTACAAGAAAGGTGAAATGTCATGTTTCAACATATCAGATGATTTTGACAGACTCGGGCTGGTGAAAAGTCAAAATTTAAGGCCAAAAATAGACTCTTGGACATCTGTGGAGCCTGCACAAACGATATTGGGGAAAAAAGTCCGATTTTGACCACCCCTTGTCTGGTGAAAATGCACGATTTCTCAAGAATTTGTTCAACCCCAGAAATTCAAAATTTTAGGCCCAAAATAGACTCTTGGACATCTCTGGAACATGCACAAACGATGTGGGGAAAAAAGTCCGATTTTGACCGACCCAGGGCTGGTGAATATGCACGACTTCCCAAGAATTTGTGACTTCTTAAAATTCAAAATTTTAGGCCGGAAATTGACTCTTTGACATCTGTTGGAGCCTGCACAAACGATATAGGGGAAAAACGTCCGATTTTGACAATCCCGGGGCTGGTGAAAATGCACGATTTTTTAAGAATTTGTTGACTTCTTAAAATTCACAATTTTAGGCCAAAATAAATACTCTTGGACATCTGTTGGAGCCTGCACAAACGATATGGGGGAGAAAAGTCCGACTTTGACCATCCCGGGGCTGGTGAAAATGCACGAGTTTTCAAGATTTTTTTCACCTCTTCAAATTCAAAATTTGAGACTCAAAATAGACTCTTGGACATCTGTGAAGATTGCTCAAACGATATGGAGAATACCAAAAATGTCCGATTTTGATGATTTTGACCGACTCGGGCTGTTGAAAATGCACGATTTCTCAAGAATTTGTTAACTTCTTCAAATTCAAAATTTTAGACTCCAAATAGACTCTTGGACATCTGTGGAGCATGCACAAACGATATGGGGGAAAAACGTGCGATTTTGACCATCCCGGGGCTGGTGAATATGCACGACTTCCCAAGAATGTGTTAACTTCTTCAAATTCAAAATTTTAGGCCCAAAATAGACTCTTGGACATCTGTGGAGCATGCACAAACGATATGGGGGAAAAAAGTCCGATTTTGACCGACCCGGTGCTGGTGAGTATGCACGACTTCCCAAGAATGTGTTAACTTTTTCAAATTCAAAATATTAGGCCCAAAATAGACTCTTGGACACCTGTGGAGCATGCACAAACGATATGGGGGGGAAAAAGTCCGATTTTGACCGACCCGGTGCTGGTGAATATGTACGACTTCCCAAGAATGTGTTAACTTCCTAAAATTCAAAATTTTAAGCCCAAAATAGACTCTTTGACATCTGTGGAGCATGCACAAACGATATGGGGGAAAAAAGTCCGATTTTGACCGACCCGGTGCTGGTGAGTATGCACGACTTCCCAAGAATGTGTTAACTTTTTCAAATTCAAAATATTAGGCCCAAAATAGACTCTTGGACACCTGTGGAGCATGCACAAACGATATGGGGGGAAAAAAGTCCGATTTTGACCGACCCGGTGCTGGTGAATATGTACGACTTCCCAAGAATGTGTTAACTTCCTAAAATTCAAAATTTTAAGCCCAAAATAGACTCTTTGACATCTGTGGAGCATGCACAAACGATATGGGGGAAAAAAGTCCGATTTTGACCGACCCGGTGCTGGTGAATATGCACGACTTCCCAAGAATGTGTTAACTTCTTCAAATTCAAATTTTTAGGCCCAAAATAGACTCTTGGACACCTGTGGAGCATGCACAAACGATATGGGGGGGAAAAAGTCCGATTTTGACCGACCCGGTGCTGGTGAATATGCACGACTTCCCAAGAATGTGTTAACTTCTTCAAATTCAAAATTTTTGGCCCAAAATAGACTCTTGGACATCTGTGGAGCATGCACAAACGATTTGGGGAAAAAGTCCGATTTTGACCGACCCGGTGCTGGTGAATATGCACGACTTCCCAAGAATGTGTTAACTTCTTCAAATTCAAAATTGTAGGCCCAAAATAGACTCTTGGACATCTGTGGAGCACGCACAAACGATATGGGGGAGAAAAGTCCGACTTTGACCATCCCGGGGCTGGTGAAAATGCAGGAGTTTTCAAGTTTTTTTTCACCTCTTCAAATTCAAAATTTGAGACTCAAAATAGACTCTTGGACATCTGTGAAGATTGCTCAAACGATATGGAGAATACCGAAAATGTCCGATTTTGATGATTTTGACCGACTCGGGCTGTTTAAAATGCACGATTTCTCAAGAATTTGTTGACTTCTTAAAATTCAAAATTTTAGACTCCAAATAGATACTTGGACATCTGTGGAGCCTTGGCAAACGATATAGGGGAAAAACGTCCGATTTTAACCACCCCGGGGCTGGTGAAAATACACGATTTTTTAAGAATTTCTTCACCTCCAGAAATTCTAAATTTTAGGACAAAAATAGATTCTTTGACATCTACGGAGCCTGCACAAACGATATGGGGGAAAAAAGTCCGATTTTGACCACCCCGGGGCTGGTGAATATGCACGACTTCCCAAGAATGTGTTAACTTCTTAAAATTCAAAATTTTAGGCCAAAAATAGACTCTTGGACATCCTTTGGAGCATGCACAAACGATATGGGGGAAAAAAGTCCGATTTTGACCGACCCGGTGCTGGTGAATATGTACGACTTCCTAAGAATGTGTTTACTTCTTCAAGTTCAAAATTTTAGGCCCAAAATAGACTCTTGGACATCCTTTGGAGCATGCACAAACGATATGGGGGAAAAAAGTCCGATTTTGACCGACCCGGTGCTGGTGAATATGTACGACTTCCCAAGAATGTGTTAACTTCCTAAAATTCAAAATTTGAGGCCAAAAATAGACTCTTTGACATCTGTGGAGCATGCACAAACGATATGGGGGAAAAAAGTCCGATTTTGACCGACCCGGTGCTGGTGAATATGCACGACTTCCCAAGAATGTGTTAACTTTTTCAAATTCAAAATTTTAGGCCCAAAATAGACTCTTGGACATCTGTGGAGCACGCACAAACGATATGGGGGAGAAAAGTCCGACTTTGACCATCCCGGGGCTGGTGAAAATGCAAGAGTTTTCAAAGTTTTTTTCACCTCTTCAAATTCAAAATTTGAGACTCAAAATAGACTCTTGGACATCTGTGAAGATTGCTCAAACGATATGGAGAATACCGAAAATGTCCGATTTTGATGATTTTGACCGACCCGGTGCTGGTGAATATGCACAACTTCTCAAGAATGTGTTAACTTTTTCAAATTCAAAATTTTAGGCCCAAAATAGACTCTTGGACACCTGTGGAGCATGCACAAACGATATAGGGGAAAAAAGTCCGATTTTGACCGACCCGGTGCTGGTGAATATGCACGACTTCCCAAGAATGTGTTAACTTCTTCAAATTCAATTTTTGTGGCCCAAAATAGACTCTTGGACATCTGTGGAGCATGCACAATGGATTTGGGGGAAAAAGTCCGATTTTGACCGACCTGGTGCTGGTGAATATGCACGACTTCCCAAGAATGTGTTAACTTCTTCAAATTCAAAATTTTAGGCCCAAAATAGACTCTTGGACATCTGTTGAGCACGCAAAAACGATATGGGGAAGAAAAGTCCGACTTTGACCATCCCGGGAATGGTGAAAATGCAAGAGTTTTCAAGTTTTTTTTCACCCGTTCAAATTCAAAATTTGAGACTCAAAATAGACTCTTGGACATCTGTGAAGATTGCTCAAACGATATGGAGAATACCGAAAATGTCCGATTTTGATGATTTTGACCGACTCGGGCTGTTGAAAATGCACGATTTCTCAAGAATTTGTTGACTTCTTAAAATTCAAAATTTTAGACTCCAAATGGACTCTTGGACATCTGTGGAGCCTTGGCAAACGATATAGGGGATAAACGTCCGATTTTCACCACCCCGGGGCTGGTGAAAATACACGATTTTTAAAGAATTTCTTCACCTCCAGAAATTCAAAATTTTAGAACAAAAATAGATTCTTTGACATCTACGGAGCCTCCACAAACGATATAGGGGAAAAACGTGCGATTTTGACCATCCCGGGGCTGGTGAAAATGCACGATTTTTTAAGAATTTGTTGACTCCTTAAAATTCAAAATATTAGGCCCAAAATAGACTCTTGGACATCTGTGGAGCATGCACAAACGATATGGGGGAGAAAAGTCCGATTTTGACCACCCCGGGGCTGGTGAATATGCACGACTTCCCAAGAATGTGTTAACTTCTTGAAATTCAAAACTTTAGGCCCAAAATAGACTCTTGGACATCTGTGGAGCATGCACAAACGATATGGGGGAAAAAAGTCCGATTTTGACCGACCCGGTGCTGGTGAATATGCACGAATTCCCAAGAATGTGTTAACTTTTTCAAATTCAAAATTTTAGGCCGAAAATAGACTCTTGGACATCTGTGGAGCATGCACAAACGATATGGGGGAAAAAATTCGGATTTTGACCGACCCGGTGCTGGTGAATATGCACGGCTTCCCAAGAATGTGTTAACTTCTTCAAATTCAAAATTTTAGGACAAAAATAGATTCTTTGACATCTACGGAGCCTCCACAAACGATATAGGGGAAAAACGTGCGATTTTGACCATCCCGGGGCTGGTGAAAATGCACGATTTTTTAAGAATTTGTTGACTCCTTAAAATTCAAAATATTAGGCCCAAAATAGACTCTTGGACATCTGTGGAGCCTGCACAAACGATATGGGGGAGAAAAGTCCGATTTTGACCACCCCGGGGCTGGTGAATATGCACGACTTCCCAAGAATGTGTTAACTTCTTGAAATTCAAAACTTTAGGCCCAAAATAGACTCTTGGACATCTGTGGAGCATGCACAAACGATATGGGGGAAAAAAGTCCGATTTTGACCGACCCAGTGCTGGTGAATATGTACGACTTCCCAAGAATTCAAAATTTTAGGCCCAAAATAGACTCTTGGACATCTGTTGGAGCATGCACAAACGATATTGGGGAAAAAAGTCCGATTTTGACCGACCCGGTGCTGGTGAATATGCACGACTTCCCAAGAATGTGTTAACTTCTTCAAATTCAAAATTTTAGGCCCAAAATAGACTCTTGGACATCTGTGGAGCATGCACAAACGATATGGGGGAAAAAAGTCCGATTTTGACCGACCCGGTGCTGGTGAATATGCACGACTTCCCAAGAATGTGTTAACTTTTTCAAATTCAAAATTTTAGGCCGAAAATAGACTCTTGGACATCTGTGGAGCATGCACAAACGATATGGGGGGAAAAATTCGGATTTTGACCGACCCGGTGCTGGTGAATATGCACGGCTTCCCAAGAATGTGTTAACTTCTTCAAATTCAAAATTTTTGGCCGAAAATAGACTCTTGGACATCTGTGGAGCATGCACAAACGATATAGGGGAAAAACGTGCGATTTTGACCATCCCGGGGCTGGTGAAAATGCACGATTTTTTAAGAATTTGTTGACTCCTTAAAATTCAAAATATTAGGCCCAAAATAGACTCTTGGACATCTGTGGAGCCTGCACAAACGATATGGGGGAGAAAAGTCCGATTTTGACCACCCCGGGGCTGGTGAATATGCACGACTTCCCAAGAATGTGTTAACTTCTTGAAATTCAAAACTTTAGGCCCAAAATAGACTCTTGGACATCTGTGGAGCATGCACAAACGATATGGGGGAAAAAAGTCCGATTTTGACCGACCCGGTGCTGGTGAATATGTACGACTTCCCAAGAATTCAAAATTTTAGGCCCAAAATAGACTCTTGGACATCTGTTGGAGCATGCACAAACGATATTGGGGAAAAAAGTCCGATTTTGACCGACCCGGTGCTGGTGAATATGCACGACTTCCCAAGAATGTGTTAACTTCTTCAAATTCAAAATTTTAGGCCCAAAATAGACTCTTGGACATCTGTGGAGCATGCACAAACGATATGGGGGAAAAAAGTCCGATTTTGACCGACCCGGTGCTGGTGAATATGCACGACTTCCCAAGAATGTGTTAACTTTTTCAAATTCAAAATTTTAGGCCGAAAATAGACTCTTGGACATCTGTGGAGCATGCACAAACGATATGGGGGAAAAATTCGGATTTTGACCGACCCGGTGCTGGTGAATATGCACGGCTTCCCAAGAATGTGTTAACTTCTTCAAATTCAAAATTTTTGGCCGAAAATAGACTCTTGGACATCTGTGGAGCATGCACAAAGGATTTTGGGGAAAAGTCCGATTTTGACCGACCCGGGGCTGGTGAAAATGCAAGAGTTTTCAAGTTTTTTTTCACCTCTTCAAATTCAAAATTTGAGACTGAAAATAGACTCTTGGACATCTGTGAAGATTGCTCAAACGATATGGAGAATACCGAAAATGTCCGATTTTGATGATTTTGACCGACCCGGTGCTGGTGAATATGCACGACTTCTCAAGAATTTGTTAACTTTTTCAAATTCAAAATTTTAGGCCCAAAATAGACTCTTGGACATCTGTGGAGCATGCACAAACGATATGGGGGGAAAAATTCGGATTTTGACCGACCCGGTGCTGGTGAATATGCACGGCTTCCCAAGAATGTGTTAACTTCTTCAAATTCAAAATTTTTGGCCGAAAATAGACTCTTGGACATCTGTGGAGCATGCACAAACGATATAGGGGAAAAACGTGCGATTTTGACCATCCCGGGGCTGGTGAAAATGCACGATTTTTTAAGAATTTGTTGACTCCTTAAAATTCAAAATATTAGGCCCAAAATAGACTCTTGGACATCTGTGGAGCCTGCACAAACGATATGGGGGAGAAAAGTCCGATTTTGACCACCCCGGGGCTGGTGAATATGCACGACTTCCCAAGAATGTGTTAACTTCTTAAAATTCAAAATTTTAGGCCCAAAATAGACTCTTGGACATCTGTGGAGATTGCTCAAACGATATGGAGAATACCGAAAATGTCCGATTTTGATGATTTTGACCGACCCGGTGCTGGTGAATATGCACGACTTCTCAAGAATTTGTTAACTTCTTAAAATTCAAAATTTTAGGCCCAAAATAGACTCTTGGACATCTGTGGAGCATGCACAAACGATATGGGGGAAAAAAGTCCGATTTTGACCATCCCGGGGCTGGTGAAAATGCAAGAGTTTTAAAGGTTTTTTCAACTCTTCAAATTCAAAATTTGAGACTCAAAATAGACTCTTGAACATCTGTGAAGATTGTGCAAACGATCTCTAGAATACCAAAAATGTCCGATTTTGATGATTTTGACCGACTCGGGCTGTTGAAAATGCACGATTTCTCAAAATGTGTTTACTTCTAAAAATTCCAAATCTTAGGCCCAAAATAGACTCTTGGACATCTGTGGAGCCTGGGCAAACGATATAGGGGAAAAACGTCCGATTTTGACCACCCCAGACGGGGGAAAATGCACAATTTTTCAAGAATTTGTTGACTTCTAAAAATTCCAAATCTTGGACCCAAAATAGACTCTTAGACATCTGTGGAGCCTGGGCAAACGATATAGGGGAAAAACGTCCGATTTTGACCACCCCGGGGCTGGTGAAGATACACGAATTTTTAAGAATTTCTTCACCTCCAGAAATTCAAAATTTTAGGACAAAAATAGATTCTTTGACATCTACGGAGCCTCCACAAACGATATGGGGGAAAACGTGCGATTTTGACCATCCCGGGGCTGGTGAAAATGCACGATTTTTTAAGAATTTGTTGACTCCTTAAAATTCAAAATATTAGGCCAAAAATAGACTCTTGGACATCTGTGGAGCCTGCACAAATGATATGGGGGAGAAAACTCCGTTTTTTACCACCCCGGGGCTGGTGAAAATGCACGATTTCTCAAAAATGTGTTAACTTCTTCAAATTCAAAATTTTAGGCCGAAAATAGACTCTTGGACATCTGTGAAGATTGCGCGAACGATATGTAGAATACAAAAAATGGCCGATTTTGATGATTTTGACCGACTCGGGCTGGTGAAAATGCACGAGTTTTCAAGAATTTGTTCACCTCGTCAAATTCAAAATATTAGGCCCAAAATAAACTCTTGGACATCTGTGGAGCATGCACAAACGATATGGGGGGAAAAAAGTCCTTTTTTGACCGACCCGGTGCTGGTGAATATGCATGAATTCCCAAGAATGTGTTAACTTCTTCAAATTCAAATTTTAGGCCCAAAATAGACTCTTGGACATCTGTGGAGCATGCACAAACGATATGGGGGAAAAAAGTCCGATTTTGACCGACCTGGTGCTGGTGAATATGCACGACTTCCCAAGAATGTGTTAACTTCTTCAAATTCAAAATTTTAGGCCCAAAATAGACTCTTGGACATCTGTGAAGATTGCTCAAACGATATGGAGAATACCGAAAATGTCCGATTTTGATGATTTTGACCGACTCGGGCTGTTTAAAATGCACGATTTCTCAAGAATTTGTTGACTTCTTAAAATTCAAAATTTTAGACTCCAAATAGATACTTGGACATCTGTGGAGCCTGGGCAAACGATATAGGGGAAAACGTCCGATTTTGACCACCCCGGGGCTGGTGAATATGCACGACTTCCCAAGGATGTGTTAAGTTCTTCAAATTCAAAATTTTAGGCCCAAAATAGACTCTTGGACATCTGTGGAGCATGCACAAACGATATGGGGGAGAAAAGACCATCTTTGACCATCCCGGGGCTGGTGAAAATGCAAGAGTTTTCAAGATTTTTTTCACCTCTTCAAATTACAAATTTGAAACTCAAAATAGACTCTTGGACATCTGTGAAGATTGTGCAAACGATCTCTAGAATACCAAAAAGGTCCGATTTTGATGATTTTGACCGACTCGGGCTGTTGAAAATGCACGATTTCTCAAAATGTGTTAACTTTTAAAAATTCCAAATCTTAGGCCCAAAATAGACTCTTGGACATCTGTGGAGCCTGGGCAAACGATATAGGGGAAAAACGTCCGATTTTGACCACCCCGGGGCTGGTGAAAATGCACAATTTTTCAAGAATTTGCTGACTTCTAAAAATTCCAAATCTTGGACCCAAAATAGACTCTTAGACATCTGTGGAGCCTGGGCAAACGATATAGGGGAAAAACGTCCGATTTTGACCACCCCGGGGGTGGTGAAGATACACGAATTTTTAAGAATTTCTTCACCTCCAGAAATTCAAAATTTTAGGACAAAAATAGATTCTTTGACATCCACGGAGCCTCCACAAACGATATGAGGGAAAACGTCCGATTCTGACCATCCCGGGGCTGGTGAAAATGCACGATTTTTTAAGAATTTGTTGACTCCTTAAAATTCAAAATATTAGGCCCAAAATAGACTCTTGGACATCTGTGGAGCCTGCACAAACGATTTGGGGGAAAATATCCGATTTTGACCGACCCGGTGCTGGTGAATATGCACGACTTCCCAAGAATGTGTTAACTTCTTAGAATTCAAAATATTAGGCCCCAAATAGACTCTTGGACATCTGTGGAGCATGCACAAACGATATGGGGAAAAAAAGTCCGATTTTGACCGACCCGGTGCTGGTGAATATGTACGACTTCTCAAGAATGTGTTAACTTCCTAAAATTCAAAATTTTAGGCCCAAAATAGACTCTTGGACATCCTTTGGAGCATGCACAAACTATATGGGGGGAAAAAGTCCGATTTTGACCGACCCGGTGCTGGTGAATATGCACGACTTCCCAAGAATGTGTTAACTTTTTCAAATTCAAAATTTTAGGCTCAAAATAGACTCTTGGACATCTGTGGAGCATGCACAAACGATATTGGGGAAAAAAGTCCGATTTTGACCGACCCGGTGCTGGTGAATATGCACGACTTCCCAAGAATGTGTTAACTTCTTCAAATTCAAAATTTTAGGCCCAAAATAGACTCTTGGACATCTGTGGAGCATGCACAAACGATATGGGGGAGAAAAGTCCGTTTTTGACCGACCCGATGCTGGTGATCATACACGAATTTTTAAGAATTTCTTCACCTCCAGAAATTCAAAATTTTAGGACAAAAATAGATTCTTTGACATCCACGGAGCCTCCACAAACGATATAGGGGGAAAACGTCCGATTCTGACCATCCCGGGGCTGGTGAAAATGCACGATTTTTTAAGAATTTGTTGACTCCTTAAAATTCAAAATATTAGGCCCAAAATAGACTCTTGGACATCTGTGGAGCCTGCACAAACGATTTGGGGGAAAATATCCGATTTTGACCGACCCGGTGCTGGTGAATATGCACGACTTCCCAAGAATGTGTTAACTTCTTAGAATTCAAAATATTAGGCCCCAAATAGACTCTTGGACATCTGTGGAGCATGCACAAACGATATGGGGAAAAAAAGTCCGATTTTGACCGACCCGGTGCTGGTGAATATGTACGACTTCTCAAGAATGTGTTAACTTCCTAAAATTCAAAATTTTAGGCCCAAAATGGACTCTTGGACATCCTTTGGAGCATGCACAAACTATATGGGGGAAAAAAGTCCGATTTTGACCGACCCGGTGCTGGTGAATATGCGCGACTTCCCAAGAATGTGTTAACTTTTTCAAATTCAAAATTTTAGGCTCAAAATAGACTCTTGGACATCTGTGGAGCATGCACAAACGATATGGGGGAAAAAAGTCCGATTTTGACCGACCCGGTGCTGGTGAATATGCACGACTTCCCAAGAATGTGTTAACTTCTTCAAATTCAAAATTTTAGGCCTAAAATAGACTCTTGGACATCTGTGGAGCATGCACAAACGATATGGGGGAGAAAAGTCCGTTTTTGACCGACCCGATGCTGGTGAATATGTACGACTTCCTAAGAATGTGTTTACTTCTTCAAGTTCAAAATTTTAGGCCCAAAATAGACTCTTGGACATCCTTTGGAGCATGCACAAACGATATGGGGAAAAAAGTCCGATTTTGACCGACCCGGTGCTGGTGAATATGCACGACTTCCCAAGGATGTGTTAAGTTCTTCAAATTCAAAATTTTAGGCCCAAAATAGACTCTTGGACATCTGTGGAGCATGCACAAACGATATGGGGGAGAAAAGACCATCTTTGACCATCCCGGGGCTGGTGAAAATGCAAGAGTTTTCAAGATTTTTTTCACCTCTTCAAATTACAAATTTGAAACTCAAAATAGACTCTTGGACATCTGTGAAGATTGTGCAAACGATCTCTAGAATACCAAAAAGGTCCGATTTTGATGATTTTGACCGACTCGGGCTGTTGAAAATGCACGATTTCTCAAAATGTGTTAACTTTTAAAAATTCCAAATCTTAGGCCCAAAATAGACTCTTGGACATCTGTGGAGCCTGGGCAAACGATATAGGGGAAAAACGTCCGATTTTGACCACCCCGGGGCTGGTGAAAATGCACAATTTTTCAAGAATTTGCTGACTTCTAAAAATTCCAAATCTTGGACCCAAAATAGACTCTTAGACATCTGTGGAGCCTGGGCAAACGATATAGGGGAAAAACGTCCGATTTTGACCACCCCGGGGGTGGTGAAGATACACGAATTTTTAAGAATTTCTTCACCTCCAGAAATTCAAAATTTTAGGACAAAAATAGATTCTTTGACATCCACGGAGCCTCCACAAACGATATGAGGGAAAACGTCCGATTCTGACCATCCCGGGGCTGGTGAAAATGCACGATTTTTTAAGAATTTGTTGACTCCTTAAAATTCAAAATATTAGGCCCAAAATAGACTCTTGGACATCTGTGGAGCCTGCACAAACGATTTGGGGGAAAATATCCGATTTTGACCGACCCGGTGCTGGTGAATATGCACGACTTCCCAAGAATGTGTTAACTTCTTAGAATTCAAAATATTAGGCCCCAAATAGACTCTTGGACATCTGTGGAGCATGCACAAACGATATGGGGGAAAAAAGTCCGATTTTGACCGACCCGGTGCTGGTGAATATGTACGACTTCTCAAGAATGTGTTAACTTCCTAAAATTCAAAATTTTAGGCCCAAAATAGACTCTTGGACATCCTTTGGAGCATGCACAAACTATATGGGGGAAAAAAGTCCGATTTTGACCGACCCGGTGCTGGTGAATATGCACGACTTCCCAAGAATGTGTTAACTTTTTCAAATTCAAAATTTTAGGCTCAAAATAGACTCTTGGACATCTGTGGAGCATGCACAAAGGATTTTGGGGAAAAGTCCGATTTTGACCGACCCGGGGCTGGTGAAAATGCAAGAGTTTTCAAGTTTTTTTTCACCTCTTCAAATTCAAAATTTGAGACTCAAAATAGACTCTTGGACATCTGTGAAGATTGCTCAAACGATATGGAGAATACCGAAAATGTCCGATTTTGATGATTTTGACCGACCCGGTGCTGGTGAATATGCACGACTTCTCAAGAATTTGTTAACTTCTTAAAATTCAAAATTTTAGGCCCAAAATAGACTCTTGGACATCTGTGGAGGATGCACAAACGATATGGGGAAAAAAAGTCCGATTTTGACCATCCCGGGGCTGGTGAAAATGCAAGAGTTTTAAAGGTTTTTTCAACTCTTCAAATTCAAAATTTGAGACTCAAAATAGACTCTTGGACATCTGTGAAGATTGTGCAAACGATCTCTAGAATACCAAAAATGTCCGATTTTGATGATTTTGACCGACTCGGGCTGTTGAAAATGCACGATTTCTCAAAATGTGTTTACTTCTAAAAATTCCAAATCTTAGGCCCAAAATAGACTCTTGGACATCTGTGGAGCCTGGGCAAACGATATAGGGGAAAAACGTCCGATTTTGACCACCCCAGACGGGGGAAAATGCACAATTTTTCAAGAATTTGTTGACTTCTAAAAATTCCAAATCTTGGGCCCAAAATAGACTCTTAGACATCTGTGGAGCCTGGGCAAACGATATAGGGGAAAAACGTCCGATTTTGACCACCCCGGGGCTGGTGAAGATACACGAATTTTTAAGAATTTCTTCACCTCCAGAAATTCAAAATTTTAGGACAAAAATAGATTCTTTGACATCTACGGAGCCTCCACAAACGATATAGGGGGAAATCGTGCGATTTTGACCATCCCGGGGCTGGTGAAAATGCACGATTTTTTAAGAATTTGTTGACTCCTTAAAATTCAAAATATTAGGCCAAAAATAGACTCTTGGACATCTGTGGAGCCTGCACAAATGATATGGGGGAGAAAACTCCGTTTTTTACCACCCCGGGGCTGGTGAAAATGCACGATTTCTCAAAAATGTGTTAACTTCTTCAAATTCAAAATTTTAGGCCGAAAATAGACTCTTGGACATCTGTGAAGATTGCGCGAACGATATGTAGAATACAAAAAATGGCCGATTTTGATGATTTTGACCGACTCGGGCTGGTGAAAATGCACGAGTTTTCAAGAATTTGTTCACCTCGTCAAATTCAAAATATTAGGCCCAAAATAAACTCTTGGACATCTGTGGAGCATGCACAAACGATATGGGGGGAAAAAGTCCGATTTTGACCGACCTGGTGCTGGTGAATATGCACGACTTCCCAAGAATGTGTTAACTTCTTCAAATTCAAAATTTTAGGCCCAAAATAGACTCTTGGACATCTGTGAAGATTGCTCAAACGATATGGAGAATACCGAAAATGTCCGATTTTGATGATTTTGACCGACTCGGGCTGTTAAAAATGCACGATTTCTCAAGAATTTGTTGACTTCTTAAAATTCAAAATTTTAGACTCCAAATAGATACTTGGACATCTGTGGAGCCTGGGCAAACGATATAGGGGAAAACGTCCGATTTTGACCACCCCGGGGCTGGTGAATATGCACGACTTCCCAAGGATGTGTTAAGTTCTTCAAATTCAAAATTTTAGGCCCAAAATAGACTCTTGGACATCTGTGGAGCATGCACAAACGATATGGGGGAGAAAAGACCATCTTTGACCATCCCGGGGCTGGTGAAAATGCAAGAGTTTTCAAGATTTTTTTCACCTCTTCAAATTACAAATTTGAAACTCAAAATAGACTCTTGGACATCTGTGAAGATTGTGCAAACGATCTCTAGAATACCAAAAAGGTCCGATTTTGATGATTTTGACCGACTCGGGCTGTTGAAAATGCACGATTTCTCAAAATGTGTTAACTTTTAAAAATTCCAAATCTTAGGCCCAAAATAGACTCTTGGACATCTGTGGAGCCTGGGCAAACGATATAGGGGAAAAACGTCCGATTTTGACCACCCCGGGGCTGGTGAAAATGCACAATTTTTCAAGAATTTGCTGACTTCTAAAAATTCCAAATCTTGGACCCAAAATAGACTCTTAGACATCTGTGGAGCCTGGGCAAACGATATAGGGGAAAAACGTCCGATTTTGACCACCCCGGGGGTGGTGAAGATACACGAATTTTTAAGAATTTCTTCACCTCCAGAAATTCAAAATTTTAGGACAAAAATAGATTCTTTGACATCCACGGAGCCTCCACAAACGATATGAGGGAAAACGTCCGATTCTGACCATCCCGGGGCTGGTGAAAATGCACGATTTTTTAAGAATTTGTTGACTCCTTAAAATTCAAAATATTAGGCCCAAAATAGACTCTTGGACATCTGTGGAGCCTGCACAAACGATTTGGGGGAAAATATCCGATTTTGACCGACCCGGTGCTGGTGAATATGCACGACTTCCCAAGAATGTGTTAACTTCTTAGAATTCAAAATATTAGGCCCCAAATAGACTCTTGGACATCTGTGGAGCATGCACAAACGATATGGGGAAAAAAAGTCCGATTTTGACCGACCCGGTGCTGGTGAATATGTACGACTTCTCAAGAATGTGTTAACTTCCTAAAATTCAAAATTTTAGGCCCAAAATAGACTCTTGGACATCCTTTGGAGCATGCACAAACTATATGGGGGGAAAAAGTCCGATTTTGACCGACCCGGTGCTGGTGAATATGCACGACTTCCCAAGAATGTGTTAACTTTTTCAAATTCAAAATTTTAGGCTCAAAATAGACTCTTGGACATCTGTGGAGCATGCACAAACGATATTGGGGAAAAAAGTCCGATTTTGACCGACCCGGTGCTGGTGAATATGCACGACTTCCCAAGAATGTGTTAACTTCTTCAAATTCAAAATTTTAGGCCCAAAATAGACTCTTGGACATCTGTGGAGCATGCACAAACGATATGGGGGAGAAAAGTCCGTTTTTGACCGACCCGATGCTGGTGATCATACACGAATTTTTAAGAATTTCTTCACCTCCAGAAATTCAAAATTTTAGGACAAAAATAGATTCTTTGACATCCACGGAGCCTCCACAAACGATATAGGGGGAAAACGTCCGATTCTGACCATCCCGGGGCTGGTGAAAATGCACGATTTTTTAAGAATTTGTTGACTCCTTAAAATTCAAAATATTAGGCCCAAAATAGACTCTTGGACATCTGTGGAGCCTGCACAAACGATTTGGGGGAAAATATCCGATTTTGACCGACCCGGTGCTGGTGAATATGCACGACTTCCCAAGAATGTGTTAACTTTTTCAAATTCAAAATTTTAGGCTCAAAATAGACTCTTGGACATCTGTGGAGCATGCCCAAACGATATGGGGAAAAAAAGTCCGATTTTGACCGACCCGGTGCTGGTGAATATGTACGACTTCTCAAGAATGTGTTAACTTCCTAAAATTCAAAATTTTAGGCCCAAAATAGACTCTTGGACATCCTTTGGAGCATGCACAAACTATATGGGGGAAAAAAGTCCGATTTTGACCGACCCGGTGCTGGTGAATATGCACGACTTCCCAAGAATGTGTTAACTTTTTCAAATTCAAAATTTTAGGCTCAAAATAGACTCTTGGACATCTGTGGAGCATGCACAAACGATATTGGGGAAAAAAGTCCGATTTTGACCGACCCGGTGCTGGTGAATATGCACGACTTCCCAAGGATGTGTTAAGTTCTTCAAATTCAAAATTTTAGGCCCAAAATAGACTCTTGGACATCTGTGGAGCATGCACAAACGATATGGGGGAGAAAAGACCATCTTTGACCATCCCGGGGCTGGTGAAAATGCAAGAGTTTTCAAGATTTTTTTCACCTCTTCAAATTACAAATTTGAAACTCAAAATAGACTCTTGGACATCTGTGAAGATTGTGCAAACGATCTCTAGAATACCAAAAAGGTCCGATTTTGATGATTTTGACCGACTCGGGCTGTTGAAAATGCACGATTTCTCAAAATGTGTTAACTTTTAAAAATTCCAAATCTTAGGCCCAAAATAGACTCTTGGACATCTGTGGAGCCTGGGCAAACGATATAGGGGAAAAACGTCCGATTTTGACCACCCCGGGGCTGGTGAAAATGCACAATTTTTCAAGAATTTGCTGACTTCTAAAAATTCCAAATCTTGGACCCAAAATAGACTCTTAGACATCTGTGGAGCCTGGGCAAACGATATAGGGGAAAAACGTCCGATTTTGACCACCCCGGGGGTGGTGAAGATACACGAATTTTTAAGAATTTCTTCACCTCCAGAAATTCAAAATTTTAGGACAAAAATAGATTCTTTGACATCCACGGAGCCTCCACAAACGATATGAGGGAAAACGTCCGATTCTGACCATCCCGGGGCTGGTGAAAATGCACGATTTTTTAAGAATTTGTTGACTCCTTAAAATTCAAAATATTAGGCCCAAAATAGACTCTTGGACATCTGTGGAGCCTGCACAAACGATTTGGGGGAAAATATCCGATTTTGACCGACCCGGTGCTGGTGAATATGCACGACTTCCCAAGAATGTGTTAACTTCTTAGAATTCAAAATATTAGGCCCCAAATAGACTCTTGGACATCTGTGGAGCATGCACAAACGATATGGGGAAAAAAAGTCCGATTTTGACCGACCCGGTGCTGGTGAATATGTACGACTTCTCAAGAATGTGTTAACTTCCTAAAATTCAAAATTTTAGGCCCAAAATAGACTCTTGGACATCCTTTGGAGCATGCACAAACTATATGGGGGGAAAAAGTCCGATTTTGACCGACCCGATGCTGGTGAATATGCACGACTTCCCAAGAATGTGTTAACTTTTTCAAATTCAAAATTTTAGGCTCAAAATAGACTCTTGGACATCTGTGGAGCATGCACAAACGATATTGGGGAAAAAAGTCCGATTTTGACCGACCCGGTGCTGGTGAATATGCACGACTTCCCAAGAATGTGTTAACTTCTTCAAATTCAAAATTTTAGGCCCAAAATAGACTCTTGGACATCTGTGGAGCATGCACAAACGATATGGGGGAGAAAAGTCCGTTTTTGACCGACCCGATGCTGGTGATCATACACGAATTTTTAAGAATTTCTTCACCTCCAGAAATTCAAAATTTTAGGACAAAAATAGATTCTTTGACATCCACGGAGCCTCCACAAACGATATAGGGGGAAAACGTCCGATTCTGACCATCCCGGGGCTGGTGAAAATGCACGATTTTTTAAGAATTTGTTGACTCCTTAAAATTCAAAATATTAGGCCCAAAATAGACTCTTGGACATCTGTGGAGCCTGCACAAACGATTTGGGGGAAAATATCCGATTTTGACCGACCCGGTGCTGGTGAATATGCACGACTTCCCAAGAATGTGTTAACTTTTTCAAATTCAAAATTTTAGGCTCAAAATAGACTCTTGGACATCTGTGGAGCATGCACAAACGATATGGGGAAAAAAAGTCCGATTTTGACCGACCCGGTGCTGGTGAATATGTACGACTTCTCAAGAATGTGTTAACTTCCTAAAATTCAAAATTTTAGGCCCAAAATAGACTCTTGGACATCCTTTGGAGCATGCACAAACTATATGGGGGAAAAAAGTCCGATTTTGACCGACCCGGTGCTGGTGAATATGCACGACTTCCCAAGAATGTGTTAACTTTTTCAAATTCAAAATTTTAGGCTCAAAATAGACTCTTGGACATCTGTGGAGCATGCACAAACGATATTGGGGAAAAAAGTCCGATTTTGACCGACCCGGTGCTGGTGAATATGCACGACTTCCCAAGAATGTGTTAACTTCTTCAAATTCAAAATTTTAGGCCCAAAATAGACTCTTGGACATCTGTGGAGCATGCACAAACGATATGGGGGAGAAAAGTCCGTTTTTGACCGACCCGATGCTGGTGATCATACACGAATTTTTAAGAATTTCTTCACCTCCAGAAATTCAAAATTTTAGGACAAAAATAGATTCTTTGACATCCACGGAGCCTCCACAAACGATGTAGGGGGAAAACGTCCGATTCTGACCATCCCGGGGCTGGTGAAAATGCACGATTTTTTAAGAATTTGTTGACTCCTTAAAATTCAAAATATTAGGCCCAAAATAGACTCTTGGACATCTGTGGAGCCTGCACAAACGATTTGGGGGAAAATATCCGATTTTGACCGACCCGGTGCTGGTGAATATGCACGACTTCCCAAGAATGTGTTAACTTTTTCAAATTCAAAATTTTAGGCTCAAAATAGACTCTTGGACATCTGTGGAGCATGCACAAACGATATGGGGAAAAAAAGTCCGATTTTGACCGACCCGGTGCTGGTGAATATGTACGACTTCTCAAGAATGTGTTAACTTCCTAAAATTCAAAATTTTAGGCCCAAAATAGACTCTTGGACATCCTTTGGAGCATGCACAAACTATATGGGGGAAAAAAGTCCGATTTTGACCGACCCGGTGCTGGTGAATATGCACGACTTCCCAAGAATGTGTTAACTTTTTCAAATTCAAAATTTTAGGCTCAAAATAGACTCTTGGACATCTGTGGAGCATGCACAAACGATATTGGGGAAAAAAGTCCGATTTTGACCGACCCGGTGCTGGTGAATATGCACGACTTCCCAAGAATGTGTTAACTTCTTCAAATTCAAAATTTTAGGCCCAAAATAGACTCTTGGACATCTGTGGAGCATGCACAAACGATATGGGGGAGAAAAGTCCGTTTTTGACCGACCCGATGCTGGTGATCATACACGAATTTTTAAGAATTTCTTCACCTCCAGAAATTCAAAATTTTAGGACAAAAATAGATTCTTTGACATCCACGGAGCCTCCACAAACGATATAGGGGGAAAACGTCCGATTCTGACCATCCCGGGGCTGGTGAAAATGCACGATTTTTTAAGAATTTGTTGACTCCTTAAAATTCAAAATATTAGGCCCAAAATAGACTCTTGGACATCTGTGGAGCCTGCACAAACGATTTGGGGGAAAATATCCGATTTTGACCGACCCGGTGCTGGTGAATATGCACGACTTCCCAAGAATGTGTTAACTTCTTAGAATTCAAAATATTAGGCCCCAAATAGACTCTTGGACATCTGTGGAGCATGCACAAACGATATGGGGAAAAAAAGTCCGATTTTGACCGACCCGGTGCTGGTGAATATGTACGACTTCTCAAGAATGTGTTAACTTCCTAAAATTCAAAATTTTAGGCCCAAAATAGACTCTTGGACATCCTTTGGAGCATGCACAAACTATATGGGGGAAAAAAGTCCGATTTTGACCGACCCGGTGCTGGTGAATATGCACGACTTCCCAAGAATGTGTTAACTTTTTCAAATTCAAAATTTTAGGCTCAAAATAGACTCTTGGACATCTGTGGAGCATGCACAAACGATATGGGGGAAAAAAGTCCGATTTTGACCGACCCGGTGCTGGTGAATATGCACGACTTCCCAAGAATGTGTTAACTTCTTCAAATTCAAAATTTTAGGCCTAAAATAGACTCTTGGACATCTGTGGAGCATGCACAAACGATATGGGGGAGAAAAGTCCGTTTTTGACCGACCCGATGCTGGTGAATATGTACGACTTCCTAAGAATGTGTTTACTTCTTCAAGTTCAAAATTTTAGGCCCAAAATAGACTCTTGGACATCCTTTGGAGCATGCACAAACGATATGGGGAAAAAAGTCCGATTTTGACCGACCCGGTGCTGGTGAATATGCACGACTTCCCAAGGATGTGTTAAGTTCTTCAAATTCAAAATTTTAGGCCCAAAATAGACTCTTGGACATCTGTGGAGCATGCACAAACGATATGGGGGAGAAAAGACCATCTTTGACCATCCCGGGGCTGGTGAAAATGCAAGAGTTTTCAAGATTTTTTTCACCTCTTCAAATTACAAATTTGAAACTCAAAATAGACTCTTGGACATCTGTGAAGATTGTGCAAACGATCTCTAGAATACCAAAAAGGTCCGATTTTGATGATTTTGACCGACTCGGGCTGTTGAAAATGCACGATTTCTCAAAATGTGTTAACTTTTAAAAATTCCAAATCTTAGGCCCAAAATAGACTCTTGGACATCTGTGGAGCCTGGGCAAACGATATAGGGGAAAAACGTCCGATTTTGACCACCCCGGGGCTGGTGAAAATGCACAATTTTTCAAGAATTTGCTGACTTCTAAAAATTCCAAATCTTGGACCCAAAATAGACTCTTAGACATCTGTGGAGCCTGGGCAAACGATATAGGGGAAAAACGTCCGATTTTGACCACCCCGGGGGTGGTGAAGATACACGAATTTTTAAGAATTTCTTCACCTCCAGAAATTCAAAATTTTAGGACAAAAATAGATTCTTTGACATCCACGGAGCCTCCACAAACGATATGAGGGAAAACGTCCGATTCTGACCATCCCGGGGCTGGTGAAAATGCACGATTTTTTAAGAATTTGTTGACTCCTTAAAATTCAAAATATTAGGCCCAAAATAGACTCTTGGACATCTGTGGAGCCTGCACAAACGATTTGGGGGAAAATATCCGATTTTGACCGACCCGGTGCTGGTGAATATGCACGACTTCCCAAGAATGTGTTAACTTCTTAGAATTCAAAATATTAGGCCCCAAATAGACTCTTGGACATCTGTGGAGCATGCACAAACGATATGGGGAAAAAAAGTCCGATTTTGACCGACCCGGTGCTGGTGAATATGTACGACTTCTCAAGAATGTGTTAACTTCCTAAAATTCAAAATTTTAGGCCCAAAATAGACTCTTGGACATCCTTTGGAGCATGCACAAACTATATGGGGGAAAAAAGTCCGATTTTGACCGACCCGGTGCTGGTGAATATGCACGACTTCCCAAGAATGTGTTAACTTTTTCAAATTCAAAATTTTAGGCTCAAAATAGACTCTTGGACATCTGTGGAGCATGCACAAAGGATTTTGGGGAAAAGTCCGATTTTGACCGACCCGGGGCTGGTGAAAATGCAAGAGTTTTCAAGTTTTTTTTCACCTCTTCAAATTCAAAATTTGAGACTCAAAATAGACTCTTGGACATCTGTGAAGATTGCTCAAACGATATGGAGAATACCGAAAATGTCCGATTTTGATGATTTTGACCGACCCGGTGCTGGTGAATATGCACGACTTCTCAAGAATTTGTTAACTTCTTAAAATTCAAAATTTTAGGCCCAAAATAGACTCTTGGACATCTGTGGAGCATGCACAAACGATATGGGGAAAAAAAGTCCGATTTTGACCATCCCGGGGCTGGTGAAAATGCAAGAGTTTTAAAGGTTTTTTCCACTCTTCAAATTCAAAATTTGAGACTCAAAATAGACTCTTGGACATCTGTGAAGATTGTGCAAACGATCTCTAGAATACCAAAAATGTCCGATTTTGATGATTTTGACCGACTCGGGCTGTTGAAAATGCACGATTTCTCAAAATGTGTTTACTTCTAAAAATTCCAAATCTTAGGCCCAAAATAGACTCTTGGACATCTGTGGAGCCTGGGCAAACGATATAGGGGAAAAACGTCCGATTTTGACCACCCCAGACGGGGGAAAATGCACAATTTTTCAAGAATTTGTTGACTTCTAAAAATTCCAAATCTTGGGCCCAAAATAGACTCTTAGACATCTGTGGAGCCTGGGCAAACGATATAGGGGAAAAACGTCCGATTTTGACCACCCCGGCGCTGGTGAAGATACACGAATTTTTAAGAATTTCTTCACCTCCAGAAATTCAAAATTTTAGGACAAAAATAGATTCTTTGACATCCACGGAGCCTCCACAAACGATATAGGGGGAAAACGTGCGATTTTGACCATCCCGGGGCTGGTGAAAATGCACGATTTTTTAAGAATTTGTTGACTCCTTAAAATTCAAAATATTAGGCTAAAAATAGACTCTTGGACATCTGTGGAGCCTGCACAAATGATATGGGGGAGAAAACTCCGTTTTTTACCACCCCGGGGCTGGTGAAAATGCACGATTTCTCAAAAATGTGTTAACTTCTTCAAATTCAAAATTTTAGGCCGAAAATAGACTCTTGGACATCTGTGAAGATTGCGCGAACGATATGTAGAATACAAAAAATGGCCGATTTTGATGATTTTGACCGACTCGGGCTGGTGAACATGCACGAGTTTTCAAGAATTTGTTCACCTCGTCAAATTCAAAATATTAGGCCCAAAATAAACTCTTGGACATCTGTGGAGCATGCACAAACGATATGGGGGGAAAAAAGTCCTTTTTTGACCGACCCGGTGCTGGTGAATATGCATGAATTCCCAAGAATGTGTTAACTTCTTCAAAATCAAATTTTAGGCTCAAAATAGACTCTTGGACATCTGTGGAGCATGCACAAACGATATGGGGGAAAAAAGTCCGATTTTGACCGACCTGGTGCTGGTGAATATGCACGACTTCCCAAGAATGTGTTAACTTCTTCAAATTCAAAATTTTAGGCCCAAAATAGACTCTTGGACATCTGTGAAGATTGCTCAAACGATATGGAGAATACCGAAAATGTCCGATTTTGATGATTTTGACCGACTCGGGCTGTTTAAAATGCACGATTTCTCAAGAATTTGTTGACTTCTTAAAATTCAAAATTTTAGACTCCAAATAGATACTTGGACATCTGTGGAGCCTGGGCAAACGATATAGGGGAAAACGTCCGATTTTGACCACCCCGGGGCTGGTGAATATGCACGACTTCCCAAGGATGTGTTAAGTTCTTCAAATTCAAAATTTTAGGCCCAAAATAGACTCTTGGACATCTGTGGAGCATGCACAAACGATATGGGGGAGAAAAGACCATCTTTGACCATCCCGGGGCTGGTGAAAATGCAAGAGTTTTCAAGATTTTTTTCACCTCTTCAAATTACAAATTTGAAACTCAAAATAGACTCTTGGACATCTGTGAAGATTGTGCAAACGATCTCTAAAATACCAAAAAGGTCCGATTTTGATGATTTTGACCGACTCGGGCTGTTGAAAATGCACGATTTCTCAAAATGTGTTAACTTTTAAAAATTCCAAATCTTAGGCCCAAAATAGACTCTTGGACATCTGTGGAGCCTGGGCAAACGATATAGGGGAAAAACGTCCGATTTTGACCACCCCGGGGCTGGTGAAAATGCACAATTTTTCAAGAATTTGCTGACTTCTAAAAATTCCAAATCTTGGACCCAAAATAGACTCTTAGACATCTGTGGAGCCTGGGCAAACGATATAGGGGAAAAACGTCCGATTTTGACCACCCCGGGGGTGGTGAAGATACACGAATTTTTAAGAATTTCTTCACCTCCAGAAATTCAAAATTTTAGGACAAAAATAGATTCTTTGACATCCACGGAGCCTCCACAAACGATATGAGGGAAAACGTCCGATTCTGACCATCCCGGGGCTGGTGAAAATGCACGATTTTTTAAGAATTTGTTGACTCCTTAAAATTCAAAATATTAGGCCCAAAATAGACTCTTGGACATCTGTGGAGCCTGCACAAACGATTTGGGGGAAAATATCCGATTTTGACCGACCCGGTGCTGGTGAATATGCACGACTTCCCAAGAATGTGTTAACTTCTTAGAATTCAAAATATTAGGCCCCAAATAGACTCTTGGACATCTGTGGAGCATGCACAAACGATATGGGGAAAAAAAGTCCGATTTTGACCGACCCGGTGCTGGTGAATATGTACGACTTCTCAAGAATGTGTTAACTTCCTAAAATTCAAAATTTTAGGCCCAAAATAGACTTTTGGACATCCTTTGGAGCATGCACAAACTATATGGGGGGAAAAAGTCCGATTTTGACCGACCCGGTGCTGGTGAATATGCACGACTTCCCAAGAATGTGTTAACTTTTTCAAATTCAAAATTTTAGGCTCAAAATAGACTCTTGGACATCTGTGGAGCATGCACAAACGATATTGGGGAAAAAAGTCCGATTTTGACCGACCCGGTGCTGGTGAATATGCACGACTTCCCAAGAATGTGTTAACTTCTTCAAATTCAAAATTTTAGGCCCAAAATAGACTCTTGGACATCTGTGGAGCATGCACAAACGATATGGGGGAGAAAAGTCCGTTTTTGACCGACCCGATGCTGGTGATCATACACGAATTTTTAAGAATTTCTTCACCTCCAGAAATTCAAAATTTTAGGACAAAAATAGATTCTTTGACATCCACGGAGCCTCCACAAACGATATAGGGGGAAAACGTCCGATTCTGACCATCCCGGGGCTGGTGAAAATGCACGATTTTTTAAGAATTTGTTGACTCCTTAAAATTCAAAATATTAGGCCCAAAATAGACTCTTGGACATCTGTGGAGCCTGCACAAACGATTTGGGGGAAAATATCCGATTTTGACCGACCCGGTGCTGGTGAATATGCACGACTTCCCAAGAATGTGTTAACTTTTTCAAATTCAAAATTTTAGGCTCAAAATAGACTCTTGGACATCTGTGGAGCATGCACAAACGATATGGGGAAAAAAAGTCCGATTTTGACCGACCCGGTGCTGGTGAATATGTACGACTTCTCAAGAATGTGTTAACTTCCTAAAATTCAAAATTTTAGGCCCAAAATACTCTTGGACATCCTTTGGAGCATGCACAAACTATATGGGGGAAAAAAGTCCGATTTTGACCGACCCGGTGCTGGTGAATATGCACGACTTCCCAAGAATGTGTTAACTTTTTCAAATTCAAAATTTTAGGCTCAAAATAGACTCTTGGACATCTGTGGAGCATGCACAAACGATATTGGGGAAAAAAGTCCGATTTTGACCGACCCGGTGCTGGTGAATATGCACGACTTCCCAAGAATGTGTTAACTTCTTCAAATTCAAAATTTTAGGCCCAAAATAGACTCTTGGACATCTGTGGAGCATGCACAAACGATATGGGGGAGAAAAGTCCGTTTTTGACCGACCCGATGCTGGTGATCATACACGAATTTTTAAGAATTTCTTCACCTCCAGAAATTCAAAATTTTAGGACAAAAATAGATTCTTTGACATCCACGGAGCCTCCACAAACGATATAGGGGGAAAACGTCCGATTCTGACCATCCCGGGGCTGGTGAAAATGCACGATTTTTTAAGAATTTGTTGACTCCTTAAAATTCAAAATATTAGGCCCAAAATAGACTCTTGGACATCTGTGGAGCCTGCACAAACGATTTGGGGGAAAATATCCGATTTTGACCGACCCGGTGCTGGTGAATATGCACGACTTCCCAAGAATGTGTTAACTTCTTAGAATTCAAAATATTAGGCCCCAAATAGACTCTTGGACATCTGTGGAGCATGCACAAACGATATGGGGAAAAAAAGTCCGATTTTGACCGACCCGGTGCTGGTGAATATGTACGACTTCTCAAGAATGTGTTAACTTCCTAAAATTCAAAATTTTAGGCCCAAAATAGACTCTTGGACATCCTTTGGAGCATGCACAAACTATATGGGGGAAAAAAGTCCGATTTTGACCGACCCGGTGCTGGTGAATATGCACGACTTCCCAAGAATGTGTTAACTTTTTCAAATTCAAAATTTTAGGCTCAAAATAGACTCTTGGACATCTGTGGAGCATGCACAAACGATATGGGGGAAAAAAGTCCGATTTTGACCGACCCGGTGCTGGTGAATATGCACGACTTCCCAAGAATGTGTTAACTTCTTCAAATTCAAAATTTTAGGCCTAAAATAGACTCTTGGACATCTGTGGAGCATGCACAAACGATATGGGGGAGAAAAGTCCGTTTTTGACCGACCCGATGCTGGTGAATATGTACGACTTCCTAAGAATGTGTTTACTTCTTCAAGTTCAAAATTTTAGGCCCAAAATAGACTCTTGGACATCCTTTGGAGCATGCACAAACTATATGGGGGAAAAAAGTCCGATTTTGACCGACCCGGTGCTGGTGAATATGCACGACTTCCCAAGAATGTGTTAACTTTTTCAAATTCAAAATTTTAGGCTCAAAATAGACTCTTGGACATCTGTGGAGCATGCACAAACGATATTGGGGAAAAAAGTCCGATTTTGACCGACCCGGTGCTGGTGAATATGCACGACTTCCCAAGAATGTGTTAACTTCTTCAAATTCAAAATTTTAGGCCCAAAATAGACTCTTGGACATCTGTGGAGCATGCACAAACGATATGGGGGAGAAAAGTCCGTTTTTGACCGACCCGATGCTGGTGATCATACACGAATTTTTAAGAATTTCTTCACCTCCAGAAATTCAAAATTTTAGGACAAAAATAGATTCTTTGACATCCACGGAGCCTCCACAAACGATATAGGGGGAAAACGTCCGATTCTGACCATCCCGGGGCTGGTGAAAATGCACGATTTTTTAAGAATTTGTTGACTCCTTAAAATTCAAAATATTAGGCCCAAAATAGACTCTTGGACATCTGTGGAGCCTGCACAAACGATTTGGGGGAAAATATCCGATTTTGACCGACCCGGTGCTGGTGAATATGCACGACTTCCCAAGAATGTGTTAACTTCTTAGAATTCAAAATATTAGGCCCCAAATAGACTCTTGGACATCTGTGGAGCATGCACAAACGATATGGGGAAAAAAAGTCCGATTTTGACCGACCCGGTGCTGGTGAATATGTACGACTTCTCAAGAATGTGTTAACTTCCTAAAATTCAAAATTTTAGGCCCACACAGCAAAAAAAATGCAGTTTCCGGTATCCGGATACCTGCCGGATACCACCGGACACTTACCCAAAACGCGTCCGGGTATCCGGTGGCAGATACCTTGCCGGATACCAGATCCGTGGTATCCGGCATGGACACCTCACCTGAAAGTATGCCACCTGGAATCCGGGTATCCGGCACCGGATACCTCACCGGATACCTCAATCTGGGTGTCCAAGGATCCGCACCGGATACCAAGAATCCGGCACCGGATACCTCATTCTGAGTTTCCAAAAACATGTCACAATTTGGGGGTGCATTTTGTTCAATTAAGTGTGAAACACCTAAATATATATTGGAAACTAACCATGAAAATTGAACATTGCTGAAGGTATCCGGCAGGTATCCGGCAGGTATCCGGATGCAATTTTCGAGATGTCTTATTTCTGGTAAATAATGTTAGCCTGGGCATATCAGATAGCTGTAGTAATATTCTGTGTCATTTAGTTGTAAATATCCCCTTAAAGTTGAGATCTATGGGCATGTACTTTTGGAGAAGACAATTTTTTTCAATTTCATCTATAATTCTTTTTAGATGTTAAGCTGTTTAATGAACAAACATCAGTTCTAATACATGTATGATGATATCCTTAAATTTCATGTTCAGACTTCCAGATTATTCTGAGTGAAAGTATAAACTCATCGACTGTGTGCTCACTTGGGCCTTTGGTCCTAGTGAGATGATAATATGATTATTTGTAAAGGTACAAGCACTTGTTATGAGCATACCAGCTTCATTTAAGTTGGAAACACAATATGCCTCACTCTGAGGGTGACATGTACCAGATTTCATCACACTACAGAGAGCTGTTCCTCAGTTACTGTGAACATTTTTACTGAAAGACATTGAAAGCTAATTTGACCTTCAATATCAGTTGCGACTATTTCAAAAACAATTGTAAAGTGCTTCATTCAGTGTAATATTGACAAACATATGACAATGATATACAACTATGTGTATAAGAGTTATTTAGACTTCTGCGGGAAAAGGCACATTAGAGAACAAGAGTCATCAGAAAGATGACATATCCCCCCGGCAGCTGTCTGTAAAGTAACCACTAGTGCATTTCTGTATGTAATGAGTCAACAGTTGAATGTTCTTTAAGAAGCATACATTGTTTACCCACAAAAGATCCACCATGGTCGCATCCATATGAATGCCAAGTTTCGATCAAATACGTTGAATGTTTTTCGAATTCTGCCCCAGAAATGAACCTCATCCCCAATTGAGTCTATGTCCAACTTGATTCCATTAAAAAAAATATTTAAAAAAAATATTAGAAAAATCCAAAAATTTGAAAGGCACCACTTCAGTATGTGCATGATAGCTTTGCCAAGTTTCGATCAAATAAACTGAATGGTTTTCGAATTCTGCCCCGGAAACGAACCCCATCCCCAATTGAGTCTATGTCCAACTTCATTCCATAAAAAAATTAAAAAATAAAAATTAGAAAAATCCCAAAATATCAAAAGGCACCACTTCAGTATGTGCCTGATAAGAGTTGCCAAGTTTCGGTCAAATACACTGAATGGTTTGGGAATCCTGCCCCGGAAAAGGAAATGATTACGGACGGACAGACGGACAGACAGGCTGATCACTATATCCCCCGTATTATATGCCGGGGGATAAAAAGTAAGTGTATGACCTGTTGCCAACTTCTATCCCTGCCCTAAGGAAGAGTTTGGCCATTAACAATTTTTTTGTCTGGCTGTGACATTGACCTTTGACATAGCAGATCAATGTGTTATTCCAAAGATGTCCAAGCAATGCATGGTTTTATACGATAACTGTGGCTATCAAACTGAGGCAAAATATTGGAAAATCCCCATTTACACAGCTGGCTAAAGAAACAAACAACAAACAAATTATCAATTTCTTTTATTTATATGCATATATCACACATTGAACAGTGTTCATATAATGGTTCCTGATGCAGTATGCACTTTCCTCCTATTCTCCAATACTCATAACAGAGCGGGATAACTGTTCGCTTGAAAGCATCAGCAGACCATGCTCACCAGTTCAGAGTTACTTGCCCTCAAACATCCTTTTCCTTCTATATTGCCATGGAAAAACAGGAACCAGGATGAGGGGAGGCCAGATGGGCTCTATCCCTGTTGCATTGTGTTAGTAGAATTGTGAACATTCTATTTGGTGTTTGGGTCCACATTTATAGACAAGTAGTCGCAAACATCATTCCTTTCAAGTGATTACCACATGGCCAAAGACAATAATTTCTTCAACGTCCTTGAAGGATCCCACTCCGACTTGGCATTGGTTGGTCTTCTCACATTTGCCTGACCACCCTTTGTGAGTGTGTCCCAGTGTCAATTGGCATATAACTTCTCGGTAGGTTCCCATTGAAATAACAGGACTCTCCTCATCGCTGTCTGCCAATCACTTCGGATATCTGGAAGGGTCCTTCCAGACTGTCAACCTGTCATCCGGGTATCTCAAGCTGGACTTCAGTTTCTGCAAAATTATGTATAAAGATTGTAGCAAAAGAAAAGAATTGTTGCAACATGTACTTACAGATAAAAGGCAGCAAATTCACTTAATTTATCATCTTTGAGTTTTGTTATATACCAAACATTTGAGATATATATTGTTCCATGCTGATGAGTTGAAACAATCATTAACTGACATCTCTTAAAAATGTTCCTAGCAACCTATGCTTGCCATACAAGCCAAAGTAATAGATGAGGTAGCAAGTGGGCTCATTGATCGCTCGTAATCGTACCCAATAACGTGGGATATTGTCCATAACAGTCATCATCGGTGCGTCTGGATCGAGCTCATAACATTAATCTCTGGTTTGTCTAGTTGAGATTTGAGATTTGATTAATTTATAATCCTTGTCATTTAGCCGAACTATTGCTGGATGTGGTGTTAAATGAGTGAATTGGGTTTAACGCCTCTTTGAACAGTATTCCAGTTATATCACGGCATGTAAGCTTGATGTGGGAAGAAAGCCCGAAGTGATGCAGGTCTTACATGTTTACCACTTTGATGAAACCCACAAGCAAGTGTATGATGCTACCCTCGATTCAAACCCACGACCATCAGTTTCTGTCAAGCCCAAGAGATGCAACTATGCACAGCAAGTTGTAGTGCCTTTGATAATTAGGCCATCCATGCCAACAGGTGATAAAGAACAAGCAAACTGAAGAAATATTTGCAGAATAGCTACATGAACATGATGAACCAAACAGAATAATTTCAAATATTTACCACTCACTGCTACTCTTCCCTTGTTCCTCATTGCTCCCCTTTTTCCATTGATGCTATGCAGATGACTGACTCATTCATTCATCCAGACATTCTGCAAACATAAGTAGCATTCACATTAGAGAAATGTCCAAACTGTACATGCTGTACATTGAATTCAATTGAAAAGGCCCCAGTTGAGTTTCCAACTTAGAACTGTCCTTATTAAAATATTTCATCCCAAACATTCAGAGATAAAACATAACCCCATATTTAACAACTGTCAAACAATTATTTGACAACAAAGCCAGGGTCATTCAACATACACTTTACATAAGGAATCACTTGTTGCAAAAAAAGATCCTCGCCAAGGTCAGAGTCATTCCATGAAATATTGAATGATTAAGTTATGAAGCTTATACAAAACAAGGACATAACAGTGTAATTATAACAATATCCTAGGCGTAAAAAAAATAAAGTCTTTGGTGGCCATTATTGTAAATTATAATCTGTATTAGCATCCCACGAAAGTTAAGAGTTAATAATCGTTCCTAGATCTTGGTACTTTTCTTCATTATCTATAAAAAAGCGGATCTAATTTGGATCATCTTGTTTTGACCACAAATCAATTACGCCTCTTATGCTAACAAACAGTTGACCATAATACTCAAAAAAGGACCCTTGGCGTTTACGGTAAAGTATGTAGAGCAGGAAAATATCTACATCCATCCGTTCCATAAGATCTCTGCACAGAAATCATAAGGCCTCGAAGCCCTGCTACGTACCTGGCAATGCCAATCGCTTTTCCAAATACTGTTGACTTCCGCGTTGTGGATGGCTGAGAGGAACTTCGGCCGGCATTTCCGTGGTGGAGGTGAATGAGAACAATGTATCGATACACGAGGTAAGCTTATCGTAATCAAGAATCACAGTGTATATCGATACACGAGGTTTGTTTACATCCATGTTCTAAAATGGCGCCCTGGACCGTAGGGGAATATGGGTAAAATGGCTTGTTCCGGGTTAAGCTGGGCCCCGTCTCTAATATCTAATTAATGTTTGGCGCAAGTTGACGACGCGCATAGGGAGCCGGGAACCAGGTTAACACGACATAAGCTGGTTCCCGGCTCTCTATGCGCGTCGTCAACTTGCGCCAAGTTATATTAGAGACGAGGCCTAGCTTATACACTGAACACGATCGGTCATTTCGTCAAAACTGGCCAAATATTGAGATTGCAGCTGAGGTCATGCTGGCAGCTGAAGTGACACATTAAGGTAAGGAATATGTGAATATTACAATGATCACGTATTAAAGTAATTTACCACACGTAAGCCTGTCACATGTGACACATTAACTTTTATAGCCAACATGTAAGTAAATGTATAATTATATTTTTATATGACAAGTAGCCTGTCTATCATATGTTAGTATTTGCTTATGTATATAATGTAGAAATATGTTTACTTTAACTGGATAATTTGTATGCTAATGTGACTCACTGTCTTATTTCATATACTCCCTGTACTCTGTGAGAATGATTAATAGCCTCAACATATTTTTCCAGATGTGAAGAATCAAGAACAGCTTTAATAACAGGGAAGTTTTGCATCAGAGATCATCGTGAAGTGGAAGAAAAGACATTTTAAGGGTATGAACATTTTCACTTGAACTAGTTGAACAATAACCATGATGACAACTTTATCATGGGGGAATTTTTGGTGGTGGGGTAGCCTAGCGGTTGAAGCGTTCACTCTTCGTGCTGAAGACCCAGGTTTGATTCCTGCCACATAGCTGCGATATTGCTGAGTGTGGCGTTAAACATCAAACAAAGCTAACAGCCGCATACTTACTCACGTGGGGATTCCAGGTTGAAGTTAGTCCCCATCAACATGATCAACCTATGCTAGTTGTGAGAGATAACTTAATGGATCGGGTGATCAGGCTCCCTGACTTGGTTGATCCATGTCATTGTATCCCAATTGTGTGGATCGATGTTCATGATGTCAATCACTGGATAGACTGGTCCAGACTTGATTATTTACAGACCGCCGTCATATAGCTGGAATATGGCTGAGTGCAGAGTTAAACAACAAACACCAACATGATTCTACAACCTGCTCTTGTGGATACCATTTTGAAGATCCTACACATAACTTCTTTTCGGGTCTTAACTATTGCAATATGTTCTACTACATGTGTTTTAAACATATATTTTTTTATAGTGAACTGGATTTGCAAACAAGCCGATGGCTTATCTAAATGATGCTGAAATACAAAATAAGTATTAATAAAATACTAATTCTATACTATTGCAAACTATCAGTTGAGCAATAATGTGATCATCTGATTATAAGTAGATAATGAAGGAGAAGTCCATATTGATTAAATCTACCAGATTCTGAGATAAATGCACGTATTGATTGATTTATTTCAATGTTTTCCTGTAAATAATTTTCAACAATTCCATATAAAGCTTTCTTATATCATATCCATGCTGTATAATAATACCTATTATTTCTAATAATAGCATAATTTGGACACACAAATAAGTAATGAATGGTATTTTTATAACAGGTCCCACACATGCAGGATAGGTCATTTGACATGAATCAGTTTTATGTGAATTTAAATCACTACAAGCTGATCTGAGTCATGAAAGGATATGCCTTCGATTCTGTGAAAATGGAAATGCTAAAACATCTCCCAATATTAACCATGCTATTACAGAATCTGTTCACTTGTTTTTGTATGTAAAATATTTTTGAACGATTACATCCATCTAATGATTGTTTGATGTGTGATATGCCAGTAGAGGTATATGTGTACAAGCATGTGCATACACATAAAAAAAATTATGTTTGTTTGGCTAGGTACCAGTATATGAATAGGTTGTTTAGTGCGACTTGTATATTAGCATCATCATAGTTTCAACAGACAGTTTATGTATATCAAATGTTAAATGTCTTTGTAGGGAGAATTGCATATCAAAACTGTCATTATTTTATTACTTATGAGTAGAACTTTTTAAGTATCTGGCATGATACATTTCCTTGGTCCACAGACACATGTTACCAGTAAACTGACTTGATAAGAAGCATAACAGTCAGTGTGGTTGGAAACTAATTAAGCAGTCACTACTCAATTAAGTAATTAACAGACAATTGCAAGTGATAATACCCACCTGACACTAATTGCCCTGTTAATCCCTAATCCACCATGAGTTGACATTGAGCTCATCTTGCTAATGAGCTGTTCTGAGCATAACGAGATGATAAACATCAAAGGTGGGGCAGGCTTTGATCAAGTGTTCTGTAGAAGAGATTATGTCACTTGTTTAATGTTTATTTAGGATTAGCTACATCCCTTGATGCGACCAAGACCATACTTGAGGTTATCAGACAGTTTGTCTGGATACAGCCTGATGTCTCAACTGTACTTATTGGATTCTGCCTTGTAGCAAACTATGTGTGTGACAAGGACTTTGACCACTCTGTGCAGATGCATAACAATGCATAATGAACTTGGGGTATGATTCAATTATGTCACACAAGTCAAAGATAGGTTCCACTGTATTTAGAAACAGACGATAGATGCAATACTGTGTAACTTTATAACAATCAAATGATTTACAATTACCCTTGAAAAGTTCCAAAACCAAATAGAACTACTTAAATTATGATTACACTTGACCAATATATTTGGCAGTTTTTGCCGTTATTGTTAATCTGAATTAAAGATAGGATAAATGATAAAAATATGATAATGCATATCACACACAAGTGTGTATTATACGCAAATAAATAAGTCTTGTATACATTGATTTATTGGAAAGGGTCCTAATTGGGATTGTTCACTAGCCAATATATTAGCAAATATTCCCATGGGCGCTTATTAGAGTGAGGCGCTTATTACGTCAAATACTTTAGTTCTGTTTTTATGTATAAGAACCTATTTTATGCAATTTGCATTGCCTTGTTTACCTTTCCTTATGTTTTGATGTAATGCAAACATTTGAGAAAAATTCAGGTGAGCCTGCCTTATGGCACTACAGGAATTGTTTTCAGAAGATCAATTACAATTTTGTATTTTCTGTACAATTTACTGTTTGCTATGGCTTTTTTACATTGGTTAACATGGTTTGGTTAACAGTTGCTTGATAAATTGTCATTACCTTACTCATTGAGAAACCAAATTTTTACCCTTTGTCAATATATGTGTGTTTCTTATATTTTTAATAACAAGCTTTTAAAGATGTTATAAATTGTTTCAGGCACCTGGATTTCACAATGACACCAGATCAGACAAGTCATACAAAGGACTCTCCGAATGATGAATAATCCTCCCCAGAACAACTAACAGGTTCACCTCAGAAAGTGATGATTCTGAATGAAAAATGCCACATCAGTGTGATTCTGTAGGTTGTTTTATTACGACATTAATCAAGTCTAAAGGAATCAATACCACAGCAGTGAGACTGTTTATGTGGTGTACACTGACGCTGACTATACAAATCTGAATGACTTTTGTGGTTTACTGCACAAACATAATTGACTTTAGATATTCTTCTACCTTGAAATTCTTCTGAGATTTGACTAATTTGTTTATTTAGAAAATGGCATTGAAGCATCTGTTTCTGTTTTTGAATGTTCTTGCAAACACCTCTGGTTACTGAACCAATGAAATGTCATAAAATCAATAAATATGATTTTTTATCTTAACAATCTTTTTGTTTTGCTTCTTTAAAGAAATATGATATTGATCATTCATAACATAGGTGCTAACATATATCAAATATACTAATGCCCTGAATGTTTTCCTACAATTAATACAGCTCACTGAACGAAGTTTTTAGTTCCATGTCAGTAGAAAAGTTACATTGATATTTTTATGTACCAGTACTTTATTAGGTGTTTTCTGTGGATGCCATTAGTCTTATGCACCCATTTGGGTTAATGATATTCTGTTTCGAACTTCAATGAAACTCGTCTGTCAAGATGTAACAAGTATTGATACAGTTCCAAAATAAACTTTTAATCTCACCAGGAACAAAGGCCCAAGTGAGCACATAGCCAATGACTTTCATTTTTTTGTCAGAGTGAGTATGGTGTTATGCCACTTTATGAGCAAAATTCAAACAATATTATGATGGGTGACACCAAGCAATGTACCGATGTGGTGAATCGAATGCTTCAACCACTAGGCTAAGACAAACTGGGAATATGAAGATGATATGTAAGGATACCATCATACCAGGACTGAATGCTTTTCATTTAATAAGCTGAACATCTAAATTGAAATATATATGAACTTGAAAAATGTTTTCACCTAAAGTACATGCCCATAGATCTCAACTTCAAGGGGATATTTACAACTAAAATAGCACAGAATATTACTACAGCTATCTGCTATGCCCAGGCTAACATTATTTACTAGGAGAAAGACATCTCGAAAAATTGCATCCGGATACCTGCCGGATACCTGCCGGATACCTTCAGCAATGTTCAATTTTCATGGTTAGTTTCCAATATATTTTTAGGTGTTTCACACTTAATTGAACAAAATGCACCCCCCAAATTGTGACATGTTTTTGGAAACTCAGAATGAGGTATCCGGTGCCGGATCCCTGGACACCCAGATTGAGGTATCCGGTGAGGTATCCGGTGCCGGATACCCGGATTCCAGGTGACATACTTTCCGGTGAGGTGTCCATGCCGGATACCACAGATCTGGTATCCGGCAAGGTATCTGCCACCGGATACCCGGACGCATTTTGGGTAAGTGTCCGGTGGTATCCGGCAGGTATCCGGATTCCGGAAACTGCATTTTTTTTGCTGTGCCAAAATAGACTCTTGGACATCCTTTGGAGCATGCACAAACTATATGGGGGAAAAAAGTCCGATTTTGACCGACCCGGTGCTGGTGAATATGCACGACTTCCCAAGAATGTGTTAACTTTTTCAAATTCAAAATTTTAGGCTCAAAATAGACTCTTGGACATCTGTGGAGCATGCACAAACGATATGGGGGAAAAAAGTCCGATTTTGACCGACCCGGTGCTGGTGAATATGCACGACTTCCCAAGAATGTGTTAACTTCTTCAAATTCAAAATTTTAGGCCTAAAATAGACTCTTGGACATCTGTGGAGCATGCACAAACGATATGGGGGAGAAAAGTCCGTTTTTGACCGACCCGATGCTGGTGAATATGTACGACTTCCTAAGAATGTGTTTACTTCTTCAAGTTCAAAATTTTAGGCCCAAAATAGACTCTTGGACACCCTTTGGAGCATGCACAAACGATATGGGGAAAAAAGTCCGATTTTGACCGACCCGGTGCTGGTGAATATGCACGACTTCCCAAGGATGTGTTAAGTTCTTCAAATTCAAAATTTTAGGCCCAAAATAGACTCTTGGACATCTGTGGAGCATGCACAAACGATATGGGGGAGAAAAGACCATCTTTGACCATCCCGGGGCTGGTGAAAATGCAAGAGTTTTCAAGATTTTTTTCACCTCTTCAAATTAAAAATTTGAAACTCAAAATAGACTCTTGGACATCTGTGAAGATTGTGCAAACGATCTCTAGAATACCAAAAAGGTCCGATTTTGATGATTTTGACCGACTCGGGCTGTTGAAAATGCACGATTTCTCAAAATGTGTTAACTTTTAAAAATTCCAAATCTTAGGCCCAAAATAGACTCTTGGACATCTGTGGAGCCTGGGCAAACGATATAGGGGAAAAACGTCCGATTTTGACCACCCCGGGGCTGGTGAAAATGCACAATTTTTCAAGAATTTGCTGACTTCTAAAAATTCCAAATCTTGGACCCAAAATAGACTCTTAGACATCTGTGGAGCCTGGGCAAACGATATAGGGGAAAAACGTCCGATTTTGACCACCCCGGGGGTGGTGAAGATACACGAATTTTTAAGAATTTCTTCACCTCCAGAAATTCAAAATTTTAGGACAAAAATAGATTCTTTGACATCCACGGAGCCTCCACAAACGATATGAGGGAAAACGTCCGATTCTGACCATCCCGGGGCTGGTGAAAATGCACGATTTTTTAAGAATTTGTTGACTCCTTAAAATTCAAAATATTAGGCCCAAAATAGACCCTTGGACATCTGTGGAGCCTGCACAAACGATTTGGGGGAAAATATCCGATTTTGACCGACCCGGTGCTGGTGAATATGCACGACTTCCCAAGAATGTGTTAACTTCTTAGAATTCAAAATATTAGGCCCCAAATAGACTCTTGGACATCTGTGGAGCATGCACAAACGATATGGGGAAAAAAAGTCCGATTTTGACCGACCCGGTGCTGGTGAATATGTACGACTTCTCAAGAATGTGTTAACTTCCTAAAATTCAAAATTTTAGGCCCAAAATAGACTCTTGGACATCCTTTGGAGCATGCACAAACTATATGGGGAAAAAAGTCCGATTTTGACCGACCCGGTGCTGGTGAATATGCACGACTTCCCAAGAATGTGTTAACTTTTTCAAATTCAAAATTTTAGGCTCAAAATAGACTCTTGGACATCTGTGGAGCATGCACAAACGATATTGGGGAAAAAAGTCCGATTTTGACCGACCCGGTGCTGGTGAATATGCACGACTTCCCAAGAATGTGTTAACTTCTTCAAATTCAAAATTTTAGGCCCAAAATAGACTCTTGGACATCTGTGGAGCATGCACAAACGATATGGGGGAGAAAAGTCCGTTTTTGACCGACCCGATGCTGATGATCATACACGAATTTTTAAGAATTTCTTCACCTCCAGAAATTCAAAATTTTAGGACAAAAATAGATTCTTTGACATCCACGGAGCCTCCACAAACGATATAGGGGGAAAACGTCCGATTCTGACCATCCCGGGGCTGGTGAAAATGCACGATTTTTTAAGAATTTGTTGACTCCTTAAAATTCAAAATATTAGGCCCAAAATAGACTCTTGGACATCTGTGGAGCCTGCACAAACGATTTGGGGGAAAATATCCGATTTTGACCGACCCGGTGCTGGTGAATATGCACGACTTCCCAAGAATGTGTTAACTTCTTAGAATTCAAAATATTAGGCCCCAAATAGACACTTGGACATCTGTGGAGCATGCACAAACGATATGGGGAAAAAAAGTCCGATTTTGACCGACCCGGTGCTGGTGAATATGTACGACTTCTCAAGAATGTGTTAACTTCCTAAAATTCAAAATTTTAGGCCCAAAATAGACTCTTGGACATCCTTTGGAGCATGCCCAAACTATATGGGGGAAAAAAGTCCGATTTTGACCGACCCGGTGCTGGTGAATATGCACGACTTCCCAAGAATGTGTTAACTTTTTCAAATTCAAAATTTTAGGCTCAAAATAGACTCTTGGACATCTGTGGAGCATGCACAAACGATATGGGGGAAAAAAGTCCGATTTTGACCGACCCGGTGCTGGTGAATATGCACGACTTCCCAAGAATGTGTTAACTTCTTCAAATTCAAAATTTTAGGCCTAAAATAGACTCTTGGACATCTGTGGAGCATGCACAAACGATATGGGGGAGAAAAGTCCGTTTTTGACCGACCCGATGCTGGTGAATATGTACGACTTCCTAAGAATGTGTTTACTTCTTCAAGTTCAAAATTTTAGGCCCAAAATAGACTCTTGGACATCCTTTGGAGCATGCACAAACGATATGGGAAAAAAAAACCGATTTTGACCGACCCGGTGCTGATGAATATGTACGACTTCTCAAGAATGTGTTAACTTCCTAAAATTCAAAATTTTAGGCCCAAAATAGACTCTTGGACATCCTTTGGAGCATGCACAAACTATATGGGGGAAAAAAGTCCGATTTTGACCGACCCGGTGCTGGTGAATATGCACGACTTCCCAAGAATGTGTTAACTTTTTCAAATTCAAAATTTTAGGCTCAAAATAGACTCTTGGACATCTGTGGAGCATGCACAAACGATATTGGGGAAAAAAGTCCGATTTTGACCGACCCGGTGCTGGTGAATATGCACGACTTCCCAAGAATGTGTTAACTTCTTCAAATTCAAAATTTTAGGCCCAAAATAGACTCTTGGACATCTGTGGAGCATGCACAAACGATATGGTGGAGAAAAGTCCGTTTTTGACCGACCCGATGCTGGTGAAAATGCAAGACTTCCCAAGAATGTGTTAACTTCTTAAAATTCAAAATTTTAGGCCCAAAATAGACTCTTGGACATCTGTTGGAGCATGCACAACCGATATGGGGGGAAAATGTCCGATTTTGACAGACCCGGTGCTGGTGAATATGCACGACTTCCCAAGAATGTGTTAACTTCTTAAAATTCAAAATATTAGGCCCAAAATAGAGTCTTGGACATCTGTGGAGCATGCACAAACGATATGGGGGAGAAAAGTCCGTTTTTTACCGACCCGGTGCTGGTGAATATGCACGACTTCCCAAGAATGTGTTAACTTCTTCAAAGTGAAAATTTTAGGCCAAAAATAGAGTCTTGGACATCTGTGGAGTATGCACAAACGATATGTGTGGAAAATGTCCGATTTTGACCGACCCGGTGCTGGTGAATATGCACGACTTCCCAAGAATGTGTTAACTTCTTAAAATTCAAAATTTTAGGCCCAAAATAGACTCTTGGACATCTGTGGAGCATGGACAAACGATATGGGGAAAAAAATTCCGATTTTGACCGACCCCGGGGCTGGTGAAAATGCACGAGTTTTTGAAGAATTTGTTCACCTCTTGAAATTCAAAATTTTAGGCCCAAAATAGACTCTTGGACATCTGTTGGAGCATGCACAAACGATATGGGGGAAAAATGTCCGATTGCGACCGACCCGGTGCTGGTGAATATACACAACTTCCCAAGAATGTGTTAACTTCTTAAAATTCAAAATTTTAAGCCCAAAATAGACTCTTGGACATCTGTGGAGCATGCACAAACGATATGGGGGAGAAATGTCCGATTTTGACCACCCCGGGGCTGGTGAAAATGCACGATTTCTCAAGAATTTGTACAACTCGTGAAATTCAAAATATTAGGCCCAAAATAGACTCTTGGACATCTGTGGAGCATGCACAAACGATATGGGGGAAAAAGTCCGATTTTGACCGACCCGGGGCTGGTGAAAATGCACGAGTTTAAAAGAATTTGTTCACCTCTTCAAATTCAGAATATTAGGCTCAAAATAGACTCTTGGACATCTGTGGAGCATGCACACACGATATGATGGACAAAAGTCCGATTTTGACCGACCCGGTGCTGGTGAATATGCACGACTTCCCAAGAATGTGTTAACTTCTTAAAATTCAAAATTTTAGGCCCAAAATAGACTCTTGGACATCTGTGGAGCATGCACAAACGATATGGGGGAGAAAAGTCCGTTTTTTACCGACCCGGGGCTGGTGAATATGCACGACTTCCCAAGAATGTGTTAACTTCTTCAAAGTCAAAATTTTAGGCCAAAAATAGAGTCTTGGACATCTGTGGAGTATGCACAAACGATATGTGTGGAAAATGTCCGATTTTGACCGACCCGGTGCTGGTGAATATGCACGACTTCCCAAGAATGTGTTAACTTCTTCAAATTCAAAATTTTAGGCCCAAAATAGACTCTTGGACATCTGTGGAGCATGGACAAACGATATCGGAAAAAAAATTCCGATTTTGACCGACCCCGGGGCTGGTGAAAATGCACGAGTTTTTGAAGAATTTGTTCACCTCTTCAAATTCAAAATTTTAGGCCCAAAATAGAGTCTTGGACATCTGTTGGAGCATGCACAAACGATATGGGGGAAAAATGTCCGATTTTGACCGACCCGGTGCTGGTGAATATGCACGACTTCCAAAGAATGTGTTAACTTTTTCAAATTCAAAATTTTAGGCCCAAAATAGACTCTTGGACATCTGTGGAGCATGCACAAACGATATGGGGGGACAAAAGTCCGATTTTGACCGACCCGGTGCTGGTGAATATGCACGACTTCCCAAGAATGTGTTAACTTCTTCAAATTCAAACTTTAAGGCCCAAAATAGACTCTTGGACATCTGTGGAGCATGCACAAACGATTTGGGGGAAAATATCCGATTTTGACCGACCCGGTGCTGGTGAATATGCACGACTTCCCAAGAATGTGTTAACTTCTTAGAATTCAAAATATTAGGCCCAAAATAGACTCTTGGACATCTGTGGAGCATGCACAAACGATATGGGGGAAAAATGTCCGATTTTGACCGACCCGGTGCTGGTGAATATACACGACTTCCCAAGAATGTGTTAACTTCTTAAAATTCAAAATTTTAGGCCCAAAATAGACTCTTGGACATCTGTGGAGTATGCACAAACGATATGTGTGGAAAATGTCCGATTTTGACCGACCCGATGCTGGTGAATATGCACGACTTCCAAAGAATGTGTTAACTTCTTAAAATTCAAAATATTAGGCCCAAAATAGACTCTTGGACATCTGTGGAGCATGGACAAACGATATGGGAAAAAAAATTCCGATTTTGACCGACCCCGGGGCTGGTGAAAATGCACGAGTTTTTGAAGCATTTGTTCACCTCTTGAAATTCAAAATTTTAGGCCCAAAATAGACTCTTGGACATCTGTTGGAGCATGCACAAACGATATGTTGGGAAAATGTCCGATTTTGACCGACCCGGTGCTGGTGAATATACACGACTTCCCAAGAATGTGTTAACTTCTTAAAATTCAAAATTTTAAGCCCAAAATAGACTCTTGGACATCTGTGGAGCATGCACAAACGATATGGGGGAGAAATGTCCGATTTTGACCACCCCGGGGCTGGTGAAAATGCACGATTTCTCAAGAATTTGTTCAACCCGTGAAATTCAAAATATTAGGCCCAAAATAGACTCTTGGACATCTGTGGAGCATGCACAAACGATATGGGGGAAAAAGTCCGATTTTGACCGACCCGGTGCTGGTGAATATACACGACTTCCCAAGAATGTGTTAACTTCTTAAAATTCAAAATTTTAGGCCCAAAATAGAGTCTTGGACATCCTTTGGAGCATGCACAACCGATATGGGGGGAAAATGTCCGATTTTGACCGACCTGGTGCTGGTGAATATGCACGACTTCCAAAGAATGTGTTAACTTCTTCAAATTCAAAATATTAGGCCCAAAATAGCCTCTTGGACATCTGTGGAGCATGCACAAACGATATGGGGGAGAAAAGTCCGTTTTTTACCGACCCGGTGCTGGTGAATATGCACGACTTCCCAAGAATGTGTTAACTTCTTCAAAGTGAAAATTTTAGGCCAAAAATAGAGTCTTGGACATCTGTGGAGTATGCACAAACGATATGTGTGGAAAATGTCCGATTTTGACCGACCCGGTGCTGGTGAATATGCACGACTTCCCAAGAATGTGTTAACTTCTTCAAATTCAAAATTTTAGGCCCAAAATAGACTCTTGGACATCTGTGGAGCATGGACAAACGATATGGGGAAAAAAAATCCGATTTTGACCGACCCCGGGGCTGGTGAAAATGCACGAGTTTTTGAAGAATTTGTTCACCTCTTGAAATTCAAAATTTTAGGCCCAAAATAGACTCTTGGACATCTGTTGGAGCATGCACAAACGATATGGGGGAAAAATGTCCGATTTTGACCGACCCGGTGCTGGTGAATATACACGACTTCCCAAGAATGTGTTAACTTCTTAAAATTCAAAATTTTAGGCCCAAAATAGACTCTTGGACATCTGTGGAGCATGCACAAACGATATGGGGGAAAAAGTCCGATTTTGACCGACCCGGGGCTGGTGAAAATGCACGAGTTTTAAAGAATTTGTTCACCTCTTCAAATTCAGAATATTAGGCTCAAAATAGACTCTTGGACATCTGTGGAGCCTGCACACACGATATGATGGACAAAAGTCCGATTTTGACCGACCCGGTGCTGGTGAATATACACGACTTCCCAAGAATGTGTTAACTTCTTAAAATTCAAAATTTTAGGCCCAAAATAGAGTCTTGGACATCCTTTGGAGCATGCACAACCGATATGGGGGGAAAATGTCCGATTTTGACCGACCCGGTGCTGGTGAATATGCACGACTTCCAAAGAATGTGTTAACTTCTTCAAATTCAAAATATTAGGCCCAAAATAGCCTCTTGGACATCTGTGGAGCATGCACAAACGATATGGGGGAGAAAAGTCCGTTTTTTACCGACCCGGTGCTGGTGAATATGCACGACTTCCCAAGAATGTGTTAACTTCTTCAAAGTGAAAATTTTAGGCCAAAAATAGAGTCTTGGACATCTGTGGAGTATGCACAAACGATATGTGTGGAAAATGTCCGATTTTGACCGACCCGGTGCTGGTGAATATGCACGACTTCCCAAGAATGTGTTAACTTCTTAAAATTCAAAATTTTAGGCCCAAAATAGACTCTTGGACATCTGTGGAGCATGCACAAACGATATGGGGAAAAATGTCCGATTTTGACCGACCCGGTGCTGGTGAATATACACGACTTCCCAAGAATGTGTTAACTTCTTAAAATTCAAAATTTTAGGCCCAAAATAGACTCTTGGACATCTGTGGAGCATGCACAAACGATATGGGGGAGAAATGTCCGATTTTGACCACCCCGGGGCTGGTGAAAATGCACGATTTCTCAAGAATTTGTTCAACTCGTGAAATTCAAAATATTAGGCCCAAAATAGCCTCTTGGACATCTGTGGAGCATGCACAAACGATTTGGGGGAAAATATCCGATTTTGACCGACCCGGTGCTGGTGAATATGCACGACTTCCCAAGAATGTGTTAACTTCTTAGAATTCAAAATATTAGGCCCCGAATAGACTCTTGGACATCTGTGGAGCATGCACAAACGATATGGGGAAAAAAAGTCCGATTTTGACCGACCCGGTGCTGGTGTATATGTACGACTTCTCAAGAATGTGTTAACTTCCTAAAATTCAAAATTTTAGGCCCAAAATAGACTCTTGGACATCCTTTGGAGCATGCACAAACTATATGGGGGAAAAAAGTCCGATTTTGACCGACCCGGTGCTGGTGAATATGCACGACTTCCCAAGAATGTGTTAACTTTTTCAAATTCAAAATTTTAGGCTCAAAATAGACTCTTGGACATCTGTTGAGCATGCACAAACGATATGGGGGAAAAAAGTCCGATTTTGACCGACCCGGTGCTGGTGAATATGCACGACTTCCCAAGAATGTGTTAACTTCTTCAAATTCAAAATTTTAGGCCTAAAATAGACTCTTGGACATCTGTGGAGCATGCACAAACGATATGGGGGAGAAAAGTCCGTTTTTGACCGACCCGATGCTGGTGAATATGTACGACTTCTCAAGAATGTGTTTACTTCTTCAAGTTCAAAATTTTAGGCCCAAAATAGACTCTTGGACATCCTTTGGAGCATGCACAAACGATATGGGGAAAAAAGTCCGATTTTGACCGACCCGGTGCTGGTGAATATGCACGACTTCCCAAGGATGTGTTAAGTTCTTCAAATTCAAAATTTTAGGCCCAAAATAGACTCTTGGACATCTGTGGAGTATGCACAAACGATATGTGTGGAAAATGTCCGATTTTGACCGACCCGATGCTGGTGAATATGCACGACTTCCCAAGAATGTGTTAACTTCTTCAAATTCAAAATTTTAGGCCCAAAATAGACTCTTGGACATCTGTGGAGCATGGACAAACGATATGGGGAAAAAAATTCCGATTTTGACCGACCCCGGGGCTGGTGAAAATGCACGAGTTTTTGAAGAATTTGTTCACCTCTTGAAATTCAAAATTTTAGGCCCAAAATAGACTCTTGGACATCTGTTGGAGCATGCACAACCGATATGGGGGGAAAATGTCCGATTTTGACCGACCCGGTGCTGGTGAATATGCACGACTTCCCAAGAATGTGTTAACTTCTTAAAATTCAAAATATTAGGCCCAAAATAGAGTCTTGGACATCTGTGGAGCATGCACAAACGATATGGGGGAGAAAAGTCCGTTTTTTACCGACCCGGTGCTGGTGAATATGCACGACTTCCCAAGAATGTGTTAACTTCTTCAAAGTGAAAATTTTAGGCCAAAAATAGAGTCTTGGACATCTGTGGAGTATGCACAAACGATATGTGTGGAAAATGTCCGATTTTGACCGACCCGGTGCTGGTGAATATGCACGACTTCCCAAGAATGTGTTAACTTCTTAAAATTCAAAATTTTAGGCCCAAAATAGACTCTTGGACATCTGTGGAGCATGGACAAACGATATGGGGAAAAAAATTCCGATTTTGACCGACCCCGGGGCTGGTGAAAATGCACGAGTTTTTGAAGAATTTGTTCACCTCTTGAAATTCAAATTTTTAGGCCCAAAATAGACTCTTGGACATCTGTTGGAGCATGCACAAACGATATGGGGGAAAAATGTCCGATTGCGACCGACCCGGTGCTGGTGAATATACACGACTTCCCAAGAATGTGTTAACTTCTTAAAATTCAAAATTTTAAGCCCAAAATAGACTCTTGGACATCTGTGGAGCATGCACAAACGATATGGGGGAGAAATGTCCGATTTTGACCACCCCGGGGCTGGTGAAAATGCACGATTTCTCAAGAATTTGTACAACTCGTGAAATTCAAAATATTAGGCCCAAAATAGACTCTTGGACATCTGTGGAGCATGCACAAACGATATGGGGGAAAAAGTCCGATTTTGACCGACCCGGGGCTGGTGAAAATGCACGAGTTTAAAAGAATTTGTTCACCTCTTCAAATTCAGAATATTAGGCTCAAAATAGACTCTTGGACATCTGTGGAGCATGCACACACGATATGATGGACAAAAGTCCGATTTTGACCGACCTGGTGCTGGTGAATATGCACGACTTCCCAAGAATGTGTTAACTTCTTAAAATTCAAAATTTTAGGCCCAAAATAGACTCTTGGACATCTGTGGAGCATGCACAAACGATATGGGGGAGAAAAGTCCGTTTTTTACCGACCCGGGGCTGGTGAATATGCACGACTTCCCAAGAATGTGTTAACTTCTTCAAAGTCAAAATTTTAGGCCAAAAATAGAGTCTTGGACATCTGTGGAGTATGCACAAACGATATGTGTGGAAAATGTCCGATTTTGACCGACCCGGTGCTGGTGAATATGCACGACTTCCCAAGAATGTGTTAACTTCTTCAAATTCAAAATTTTAGGCCCAAAATAGACTCTTGGACATCTGTGGAGCATGGACAAACGATATCGGAAAAAAAATTCCGATTTTGACCGACCCCGGGGCTGGTGAAAATGCACGAGTTTTTGAAGAATTTGTTCACCTCTTCAAATTCAAAATTTTAGGCCCAAAATAGAGTCTTGGACATCTGTTGGAGCATGCACAAACGATATGGGGGAAAAATGTCCGATTTTGACCGACCCGGTGCTGGTGAATATGCACGACTTCCAAAGAATGTGTTAACTTTTTCAAATTCAAAATTTTAGGCCCAAAATAGACTCTTGGACATCTGTGGAGCATGCACAAACGATATGGGGGGACAAAAGTCCGATTTTGACCGACCCGGTGCTGGTGAATATGCACGACTTCCCAAGAATGTGTTAACTTCTTCAAATTCAAACTTTAAGGCCCAAAATAGACTCTTGGACATCTGTGGAGCATGCACAAACGATTTGGGGGAAAATATCCGATTTTGACCGACCCGGTGCTGGTGAATATGCACGACTTCCCAAGAATGTGTTAACTTCTTAGAATTCAAAATATTAGGCCCAAAATAGACTCTTGGACATCTGTGGAGCATGCACAAACGATATGGGGGAAAAATGTCCGATTTTGACCGACCCGGTGCTGGTGAATATACACGACTTCCCAAGAATGTGTTAACTTCTTAAAATTCAAAATTTTAGGCCCAAAATAGACTCTTGGACATCTGTGGAGTATGCACAAACGATATGTGTGGAAAATGTCCGATTTTGACCGACCCGATGCTGGTGAATATGCACGACTTCCAAAGAATGTGTTAACTTCTTAAAATTCAAAATATTAGGCCCAAAATAGACTCTTGGACATCTGTGGAGCATGGACAAACGATATGGGAAAAAAAATTCCGATTTTGACCGACCCCGGGGCTGGTGAAAATGCACGAGTTTTTGAAGCATTTGTTCACCTCTTGAAATTCAAAATTTTAGGCCCAAAATAGACTCTTGGACATCTGTTGGAGCATGCACAAACGATATGTTGGGAAAATGTCCGATTTTGACCGACCCGGTGCTGGTGAATATACACGACTTCCCAAGAATGTGTTAACTTCTTAAAATTCAAAATTTTAAGCCCAAAATAGACTCTTGGACATCTGTGGAGCATGCACAAACGATATGGGGGAGAAATGTCCGATTTTGACCACCCCGGGGCTGGTGAAAATGCACGATTTCTCAAGAATTTGTTCAACCCGTGAAATTCAAAATATTAGGCCCAAAATAGACTCTTGGACATCTGTGGAGCATGCACAAACGATATGGGGGAAAAAGTCCGATTTTGACCGACCCGGGGCTGGTGAAAATGCACGAGTTTTAAAGAATTTGTTCACCTCTTCAAATTCAGAATATTAGGCTCAAAATAGACTCTTGGACATCTGTGGAGCCTGCACACACGATATGATGGACAAAAGTCCGATTTTGACCGACCCGGTGCTGGTGAATATACACGACTTCCCAAGAATGTGTTAACTTCTTAAAATTCAAAATTTTAGGCCCAAAATAGAGTCTTGGACATCCTTTGGAGCATGCACAACCGATATGGGGGGAAAATGTCCGATTTTGACCGACCCGGTGCTGGTGAATATGCACGACTTCCAAAGAATGTGTTAACTTCTTCAAATTCAAAATATTAGGCCCAAAATAGCCTCTTGGACATCTGTGGAGCATGCACAAACGATATGGGGGAGAAAAGTCCGTTTTTTACCGACCCGGTGCTGGTGAATATGCACGACTTCCCAAGAATGTGTTAACTTCTTCAAAGTGAAAATTTTAGGACAAAAATAGAGTCTTGGACATCTGTGGAGTATGCACAAACGATATGTGTGGAAAATGTCCGATTTTGACCGACCCGGTGCTGGTGAATATGCACGACTTCCCAAGAATGTGTTAACTTCTTCAAATTCAAAATTTTAGGCCCAAAATAGACTCTTGGACATCTGTGGAGCATGGACAAACGATATGGGGAAAAAAAATCCGATTTTGACCGACCCCGGGGCTGGTGAAAATGCACGAGTTTTTGAAGAATTTGTTCACCTCTTGAAATTCAAAATTTTAGGCCCAAAATAGACTCTTGGACATCTGTTGGAGCATGCACAAACGATATGGGGGAAAAATGTCCGATTTTGACCGACCCGGTGCTGGTGAATATACACGACTTCCCAAGAATGTGTTAACTTCTTAAAATTCAAAATTTTAGGCCCAAAATAGACTCTTGGACATCTGTGGAGCATGCACAAACGATATGGGGGAAAAGTCCGATTTTGACCGACCCGGGGCTGGTGAAAATGCACGAGTTTTAAAGAATTTGTTCACCTCTTCAAATTCAGAATATTAGGCTCAAAATAGACTCTTGGACATCTGTGGAGCCTGCACACACGATATGATGGACAAAAGTCCGATTTTGACCGACCCGGTGCTGGTGAATATGCACGACTTCCCAAGAATGTGTTAACTTCTTAGAATTCAAAATATTAGGCCCAAAATAGACTCTTGGACATCTGTGGAGCATGCACAAACGATTTGGGGGAAAATATCCGATTTTGACCGACCCGGTGCTGGTGAATATGCACGACTTCCCAAGAATGTGTTAACTTCTTAGAATTCAAAATATTAGGCCCAAAATAGACTCTTGGACATCTGTGGAGCATGCACAAACGATATGGGGGAGAAAAGTCCGTTTTTGACCGACCCGATGCTGGTGAAAATGCAAGACTTCCCAAGAATGTGTTAACTGCTTAAAATTCAAAATTTTAGGCCCAAAATAGAGTCTTGGACATCTGTTGGAGCATGCACAACCGATATGGGGGGAAAATGTCCGATTTTGACCGACCCGGTGCTGGTGAATATACACGACTTCCCAAGAATGTGTTAACTTCTTAGAATTCAAAATATTAGGCCCCAAATAGACTCTTGGACATCTGTGGAGCATGCACAAACGATATGGGGAAAAAAAGTCCGATTTTGACCGACCCGGTGCTGGTGTATATGTACGACTTCTCAAGAATGTGTTAACTTCCTAAAATTCAAAATTTTAGGCCCAAAATAGACTCTTGGACATCCTTTGGAGCATGCACAAACTATATGGGGGAAAAAAGTCCGATTTTGACCGACCCGGTGCTGGTGAATATGCACGACTTCCCAAGAATGTGTTAACTTTTTCAAATTCAAAATTTTAGGCTCAAAATAGACTCTTGGACATCTGTTGAGCATGCACAAACGATATGGGGAAAAAAGTCCGATTTTGACCGACCCGGTGCTGGTGAATATGCACGACTTCCCAAGAATGTGTTAACTTCTTCAAATTCAAAATTTTAGGCCTAAAATAGACTCTTGGACATCTGTGGAGCATGCACAAACGATATGGGGGAGAAAAGTCCGTTTTTGACCGACCCGATGCTGGTGAATATGTACGACTTCTCAAGAATGTGTTTACTTCTTCAAGTTCAAAATTTTAGGCCCAAAATAGACTCTTGGACATCCTTTGGAGCATGCACAAACGATATGGGGAAAAAAGTCCGATTTTGACCGACCCGGTGCTGGTAAATATGCACGACTTCCCAAGGATGTGTTAAGTTCTTCAAATTCAAAATTTTAGGCCCAAAATAGACTCTTGGACATCTGTGGAGTATGCACAAACGATATGTGTGTCAAATGTCCGATTTTGACCGACCCGATGCTGGTGAATATGCACGACTTCCCAAGAATGTGTTAACTTCTTCAAATTCAAAATTTTAGGCCCAAAATAGACTCTTGGACATCTGTGGAGCATGGACAAACGATATGGGGAAAAAAATTCCGATTTTGACCGACCCCGGGGCTGGTGAAAATGCACGAGTTTTTGAAGAATTTGTTCACCTCTTGAAATTCAAAATTTTAGGCCCAAAATAGACTCTTGGACATCTGTTGGAGCATGCACAAACGATATGGGGGAAAAATGTCCGATTTTGACCGACCCGGTGCTGGTGAATATACACGACTTCCCAAGAATGTGTTAACTTCTTAAAATTCAAAATTTTAAGCCCAAAATAGACTCTTGGACATCTGTTGAGCATGCACAAACGATATGGGGGAGAAATGTCCGATTTTGACCACCCCGGGGCTGGTGAAAATGCACGATTTCTCAAGAATTTGTACAACTCGTGAAATTCAAAATATTAGGCCCAAAATAGACTCTTGGACATCTGTGGAGCATGCACAAACGATATGGGGGAAAAAGTCCGATTTTGACCGACCCGGGGCTGGTGAAAATGCACGAGTTTAAAAGAATTTGTTCACCTCTTCAAATTCAGAATATTAGGCTCAAAATAGACTCTTGGACATCTGTGGAGCATGCACACACGATATGATGGACAAAAGTCCGATTTTGACCGACCCGGTGCTGGTGAATATGCACGACTTCCCAAGAATGTGTTAACTTCTTAAAATTCAAAATTTTAGGCCCAAAATAGACTCTTGGACATCTGTGGAGCATGCACAAACGATATGGGGGAGAAAAGTCCGTTTTTTACCGACCCGGGGCTGGTGAATATGCACGACTTCCCAAGAATGTGTTAACTTCTTCAAAGTCAAAATTTTAGGCCAAAAATAGAGTCTTGGACATCTGTGGAGTATGCACAAACGATATGTGTGGAAAATGTCCGATTTTGACCGACCCGGTGCTGGTGAATATGCACGACTTCCCAAGAATGTGTTAACTTCTTCAAATTCAAAATTTTAGGCCCAAAATAGACTCTTGGACATCTGTGGAGCATGGACAAACGATATCGGAAAAAAAATTCCGATTTTGACCGACCCCGGGGCTGGTGAAAATGCACGAGTTTTTGAAGAATTTGTTCACCTCTTCAAATTCAAAATTTTAGGCCCAAAATAGAGTCTTGGACATCTGTTGGAGCATGCACAAACGATATGGGGGAAAAATGTCCGATTTTGACCGACCCGGTGCTGGTGAATATGCACGACTTCCAAAGAATGTGTTAACTTTTTCAAATTCAAAATTTTAGGCCCAAAATAGACTCTTGGACATCTGTGGAGCATGCACAAACGATATGGGGGGACAAAAGTCCGATTTTGACCGACCCGGTGCTGGTGAATATGCACGACTTCCCAAGAATGTGTTAACTTCTTCAAATTCAAACTTTAAGGCCCAAAATAGACTCTTGGACATCTGTGGAGCATGCACAAACGATTTGGGGGAAAATATCCGATTTTGACCGACCCGGTGCTGGTGAATATGCACGACTTCCCAAGAATGTGTTAACTTCTTAGAATTCAAAATATTAGGCCCAAAATAGACTCTTGGACATCTGTGGAGCATGCACAAACGATATGGGGGAGAAAAGTCCGTTTTTGACCGACCCGATGCTGGTGAAAATGCAAGACTTCCCAAGAATGTGTTAACTGCTTAAAATTCAAAATTTTAGGCCCAAAATAGACTCTTGGACATCTGTTGGAGCATGCACAACCGATATGGGGGGAAAATGTCCGATTTTGACCGACCCGGTGCTGGTGAATATACACGACTTCCCAAGAATGTGTTAACTTCTTAAAATTCAAAATTTTAGGCCCAAAATAGACTCTTGGACATCTGTGGAGCATGCACAAACGATATGGGGGAGAAATGTCCGATTTTGACCACCCCGGGGCTGGTGAAAATGCACGATTTCTCAAGAATTTGTTCAACCCGTGAAATTCAAAATATTAGGCCCAAAATAGACTCTTGGACATCTGTGGAGCATGCACAAACGATATGGGGGAAAAAGTCCGATTTTGACCGACCCGGGGCTGGTGAAAATGCACGAGTTTTAAAGAATTTGTTCACCTCTTCAAATTCAGAATATTAGGCCCAAAATAGACTCTTGGACATCTGTGGAGCATGCACAAACGATATGGGGGGACAAAAGTCCGATTTTGACCGACCCGGTGCTGGTGAATATGCACGACTTCCCAAGAATGTGTTAACTTCTTCAAATTCAAACTTTAAGGCCCAAAATAGACTCTTGGACATCTGTGGAGCATGCACAAACGATTTGGGGGAAAATATCCGATTTTGACCGACCCGGTGCTGGTGAATATGCACGACTTCCCAAGAATGTGTTAACTTCTTAGAATTCAAAATATTAGGCCCAAAATAGACTCTTGGACATCTGTGGAGCATGCACAAACGATATGGGGGAAAAATGTCCGATTTTGACCGACCCGGTGCTGGTGAATATACACGACTTCCCAAGAATGTGTTAACTTCTTCAAATTCAAAATTTTAGGCCCAAAATAGACTCTTGGACATCTGTGGAGTATGCACAAACGATATGTGTGGAAAATGTCCGATTTTGACCGACCCGATGCTGGTGAATATGCACGACTTCCCAAGAATGTGTTAACTTCTTAAAATTCAAAATATTAGGCCCAAAATAGACTCTTGGACATCTGTGGAGCATGGACAAACGATATGGGAAAAAACATTCCGATTTTGACCGACCCCGGGGCTGGTGAAAATGCACGAGTTTTTGAAGCATTTGTTCACCTCTTGAAATTCAAAATTTTAGGCCCAAAATAGACTCTTGGACATCTGTTGGAGCATGCACAAACGATATGGGGGGAAAATGTCCGATTTTGACCGACCCGGTGCTGGTGAATATACACGACTTCCCAAGAATGTGTTAACTTCTTAAAATTCAAAATTTTAGGCCCAAAATAGACTCTTGGACATCTGTGGAGCATGCACAAACGATATGGGGGAGAAATGTCCGATTTTGACCACCCCGGGGCTGGTGAAAATGCACGATTTCTCAAGAATTTGTTCAACCCGTGAAATTCAAAATATTAGGCCCAAAATAGACTCTTGGACATCTGTGGAGCATGCACAAACGATATGGGGGAAAAAGTCCGATTTTGACCGACCCGGGGCTGGTGAAAATGCACGAGTTTTAAAGAATTTGTTCACCTCTTCAAATTCAGAATATTAGGCCCAAAATAGACTCTTGGACATCTGTGGAGCATGCACAAACGATATGGGGGGACAAAAGTCCGATTTTGACCGACCCGGTGCTGGTGAATATGCACGACTTCCAAAGAATGTGTTAACTTCTTCAAATTCAAACTTTAAGGCCCAAAATAGACTCTTGGACATCTGTGGAGCATGCACAAACGATTTGGGGGAAAATATCCGATTTTGACCGACCCGGTGCTGGTGAATATGCACGACTTCCCAAGAATGTGTTAACTTCTTAGAATTCAAAATATTAGGCCCAAAATAGACTCTTGGACATCTGTGGAGCATGCACAAACGATATGGGGGAAAAATGTCCGATTTTGACCGACCCGGTGCTGGTGAATATACACGACTTCCCAAGAATGTGTTAACTTCTTAAAATTCAAAATTTTAGGCCCAAAATAGACTCTTGGACATCTGTGGAGTATGCACAAACGATATGTGTGGAAAATGTCCGATTTTGACCGACCCGATGCTGGTGAATATGCACGACTTCCCAAGAATGTGTTAACTTCTTAAAATTCAAAATATTAGGCCCAAAATAGACTCTTGGACATCTGTGGAGCATGGACAAACGATATGGGAAAAAACATTCCGATTTTGACCGACCCCGGGGCTGGTGAAAATGCACGAGTTTTTGAAGCATTTGTTCACCTCTTGAAATTCAAAATTTTAGGCCCAAAATAGACTCTTGGACATCTGTTGGAGCATGCACAAACGATATGGGGGGAAAATGTCCGATTTTGACCGACCCGGTGCTGGTGAATATACACGACTTCCCAAGAATGTGTTAACTTCTTAAAATTCAAAATTTTAGGCCCAAAATAGACTCTTGGACATCTGTGGAGCATGCACAAACGATATGGGGGAGAAATGTCCGATTTTGACCACCCCGGGGCTGGTGAAAATGCACGATTTCTCAAGAATTTGTTCAACCCGTGAAATTCAAAATATTAGGCCCAAAATAGACTCTTGGACATCTGTGGAGCATGCACAAACGATATGGGGGAAAAAGTCCGATTTTGACCGACCCGGGGCTGGTGAAAATGCACGAGTTTTAAAGAATTTGTTCACCTCTTCAAATTCAGAATATTAGGCTCAAAATAGACTCTTGGACATCTGTGGAGCCTGCACACACGATATGATGGACAAAAGTCCGATTTTGACCGACCCGGTGCTGGTGAATATACACGACTTCCCAAGAATGTGTTAACTTCTTAAAATTCAAATTTTTAGGCCCAAAATAGAGTCTTGGACATCCTTTGGAGCATGCACAACCGATATGGGGGGAAATGTCCGATTTTGACCGACCCGGTGCTGGTGAATATGCACGACTTCCAAAGAATGTGTTAACTTCTTCAAATTCAAAATATTAGGCCCAAAATAGCCTCTTGGACATCTGTGGAGCATGCACAAACGATATGGGGGAGAAAAGTCCGTTTTTTACCGACCCGGTGCTGGTGAATATGCACGACTTCCCAAGAATGTGTTAACTTCTTCAAAGTGAAAATTTTAGGCCAAAAATAGAGTCTTGGACATCTGTGGAGTATGCACAAACGATATGTGTGGAAAATGTCCGATTTTGACCGACCCGGTGCTGGTGAATATGCACGACTTCCCAAGAATGTGTTAACTTCTTCAAATTCAAAATTTTAGGCCCAAAATAGACTCTTGGACATCTGTGGAGCATGGACAAACGATATGGGGAAAAAAATTCCGATTTTGACCGACCCCGGGGCTGGTGAAAATGCACGAGTTTTTGAAGAATTTGTTCACCTCTTGAAATTCAAAATTTTAGGCCCAAAATAGACTCTTGGACATCTGTGGAGCATGCACAAACGATATGGGGGACAAAAGTCCGATTTTGACCGACCCGGTGCTGGTGAATATGCACGACTTCCCAAGAATGTGTTAACTTCTTCAAATTCAAACTTTAAGGCCCAAAATAGACTCTTGGACATCTGTGGAGCATGCACAAACGATTTGGGGGAAAATATCCGATTTTGACCGACCCGGTGCTGGTGAATATGCACGACTTCCCAAGAATGTGTTAACTTCTTAGAATTCAAAATATTAGGCCCAAAATAGACTCTTGGACATCTGTGGAGCATGCACAAACGATATGGGGGAGAAAAGTCCGTTTTTGACCGACCCGATGCTGGTGAAAATGCAAGACTTCCCAAGAATGTGTTAACTGCTTAAAATTCAAAATTTTAGGCCCAAAATAGAGTCTTGGACATCTGTTGGAGCATGCACAACCGATATGGGGGGAAAATGTCCGATTTTGACCGACCCGGTGCTGGTGAATATACACGACTTCCCAAGAATGTGTTAACTTCTTAAAATTCAAAATTTTAGGCCCAAAATAGACTCTTGGACATCTGTGGAGCATGCACAAACGATATGGGGGAGAAATGTCCGATTTTGACCACCCCGGGGCTGGTGAAAATGCACGATTTCTCAAGAATTTGTTCAACCCGTGAAATTCAAAATATTAGGCCCAAAATAGACTCTTGGACATCTGTGGAGCATGCACAAACGATATGGGGGAAAAAGTCCGATTTTGACCGACCCGGGGCTGGTGAAAATGCACGAGTTTTAAAGAATTTGTTCACCTCTTCAAATTCAGAATATTAGGCCCAAAATAGACTCTTGGACATCTGTGGTGCATGCACAAACGATATGGGGGGACAAAAGTCCGATTTTGACCGACCCGGTGCTGGTGAATATGCACGACTTCCCAAGAATGTGTTAACTTCTTCAAATTCAAACTTTAAGGCCCAAAATAGACTCTTGGACATCTGTGGAGCATGCACAAACGATTTGGGGGAAAATATCCGATTTTGACCGACCCGGTGCTGGTGAATATGCACGACTTCCCAAGAATGTGTTAACTTCTTAGAATTCAAAATATTAGGCCCAAAATAGACTCTTGGACATCTGTGGAGCATGCACAAACGATATGGGGGAAAAATGTCCGATTTTGACCGACCCGGTGCTGGTGAATATACACGACTTCCCAAGAATGTGTTAACTTCTTAAAATTCAAAATTTTAGGCCCAAAATAGACTCTTGGACATCTGTGGAGTATGCACAAACGATATGTGTGGAAAATGTCCGATTTTGACCGACCCGATGCTGGTGAATATGCACGACTTCCCAAGAATGTGTTAACTTCTTAAAATTCAAAATATTAGGCCCAAAATAGACTCTTGGACATCTGTGGAGCATGGACAAACGATATGGGAAAAAACATTCCGATTTTGACCGACCCCGGGGCTGGTGAAAATGCACGAGTTTTTGAAGCATTTGTTCACCTCTTGAAATTCAAAATTTTAGGCCCAAAATAGACTCTTGGACATCTGTTGGAGCATGCACAAACGATATGGGGGGAAAATGTCCGATTTTGACCACCCCGGGGCTGGTGAAAATGCACGATTTCTCAAGAATTTGTTCAACCCGTGAAATTCAAAATATTAGGCCCAAAATAGACTCTTGGACATCTGTGGAGCATGCACAAACGATATGGGGGAAAAAGTCCGATTTTGACCGACCCGGGGCTGGTGAAAATGCACGAGTTTTAAAGAATTTGTTCACCTCTTCAAATTCAGAATATTAGGCTCAAAATAGACTCTTGGACATCTGTGGAGCCTGCACACACGATATGATGGACAAAAGTCCGATTTTGACCGACCCGGTGCTGGTGAATATACACGACTTCCCAAGAATGTGTTAACTTCTTAAAATTCAAATTTTTAGGCCCAAAATAGAGTCTTGGACATCCTTTGGAGCATGCACAACCGATATGGGGGGAAATGTCCGATTTTGACCGACCCGGTGCTGGTGAATATGCACGACTTCCAAAGAATGTGTTAACTTCTTCAAATTCAAAATATTAGGCCCAAAATAGCCTCTTGGACATCTGTGGAGCATGCACAAACGATATGGGGGAGAAAAGTCCGTTTTTTACCGACCCGGTGCTGGTGAATATGCACGACTTCCCAAGAATGTGTTAACTTCTTCAAAGTGAAAATTTTAGGCCAAAAATAGAGTCTTGGACATCTGTGGAGTATGCACAAACGATATGTGTGGAAAATGTCCGATTTTGACCGACCCGGTGCTGGTGAATATGCACGACTTCCCAAGAATGTGTTAACTTCTTCAAATTCAAAATTTTAGGCCCAAAATAGACTCTTGGACATCTGTGGAGCATGGACAAACGATATGGGGAAAAAAATTCCGATTTTGACCGACCCCGGGGCTGGTGAAAATGCACGAGTTTTTGAAGAATTTGTTCACCTCTTGAAATTCAAAATTTTAGGCCCAAAATAGACTCTTGGACATCTGTTGGAGCATGCACAAACGATATGGGGGAAAAATGTCCGATTTTGACCGACCCGGTGCTGGTGAATATACACGACTTCCCAAGAATGTGTTAACTTCTTAAAATTCAAAATTTTAGGCCCAAAATAGACTCTTGGACATCTGTGGAGCATGCACAAACGATATGGGGGAGAAATGTCCGATTTTGACCACCCCGGGGCTGGTGAAAATGCACGATTTCTCAAGAATTTGTACAACTCGTGAAATTCAAAATATTAGGCCCAAAATAGACTCTTGGACATCTGTGGAGCCTGCACAAACGATTTGGGGGAAAAAGTCCGATTTTGACCGACCCGGGGCTGGTGAAAATGCACGAGTTTTAAAGAATTTGTTCACCTCTTCAAATTCAGAATATTAGGCTCAAAATAGACTCTTGGACATCTGTGGAGCCTGCACACACGATATGATGGACAAAAGTCCGATTTTGACCGACCCGGTGCTGGTGAATATACACGACTTCCCAAGAATGTGTTAACTTCTTAAAATTCAAATTTTTAGGCCCAAAATAGAGTCTTGGACATCCTTTGGAGCATGCACAACCGATATGGGGGGGAAATGTCCGATTTTGACCGACCCGGTGCTGGTGAATATGCACGACTTCCAAAGAATGTGTTAACTTCTTCAAATTCAAAATATTAGGCCCAAAATAGCCTCTTGGACATCTGTGGAGCATGCACAAACGATATGGGGGAGAAAAGTCCGTTTTTTACCGACCCGGTGCTGGTGAATATGCACGACTTCCCAAGAATGTGTTAACTTCTTCAAAGTGAAAATTTTAGGCCAAAAATAGAGTCTTGGACATCTGTGGAGTATGCACAAACGATATGTGTGGAAAATGTCCGATTTTGACCGACCCGGTGCTGGTGAATATGCACGACTTCCCAAGAATGTGTTAACTTCTTCAAATTCAAAATTTTAGGCCCAAAATAGACTCTTGGACATCTGTGGAGCATGGACAAACGATATGGGGAAAAAAATTCCGATTTTGACCGACCCCGGGGCTGGTGAAAATGCACGAGTTTTTGAAGAATTTGTTCACCTCTTGAAATTCAAAATTTTAGGCCCAAAATAGACTCTTGGACATCTGTTGGAGCATGCACAAACGATATGGGGGAAAAATGTCCGATTTTGACCGACCCGGTGCTGGTGAATATACACGACTTCCCAAGAATGTGTTAACTTCTTAAAATTCAAAATTTTAGGCCCAAAATAGACTCTTGGACATCTGTGGAGCATGCACAAACGATATGGGGGAGAAATGTCCGATTTTGACCACCCCGGGGCTGGTGAAAATGCACGATTTCTCAAGAATTTGTACAACTCGTGAAATTCAAAATATTAGGCCCAAAATAGACTCTTGGACATCTGTGGAGCCTGCACAAACGATTTGGGGGAAAATATCCGATTTTGACCGACCCGGTGCTGGTGAATATGCACGACTTCCAAAGAATGTGTTAACTTCTTAGAATTCAAAATATTAGGCCCCAAATAGACTCTTGGACATCTGTGGAGCATGCACAAACGATATGGGGAAAAAAAGTCCGATTTTGACCGACCCGGTGCTGGTGAATATGTACGACTTCTCAAGAATGTGTTAACTTCCTAAAATTCAAAATTTTAGGCCCAAAATAGACTCTTGGACATCCTTTGGAGCATGCACAAACTATATGGGGGAAAAAAGTCCGATTTTGACCGACCCGGTGCTGGTGAATATGCACGACTTCCCAAGAATGTGTTAACTTTTTCAAATTCAAAATTTTAGGCTCAAAATAGACTCTTGGACATCTGTGGAGCATGCACAAACGATATGGGGGAAAAAAGTCCGATTTTGACCGACCCGGTGCTGGTGAATATGCACGACTTCCCAAGAATGTGTTAACTTCTTCAAATTCAAAATTTTAGGCCTAAAATAGACTCTTGGACATCTGTGGAGCATGCACAAACGATATGGGGGAGAAAAGTCCGTTTTTGACCGACCCGATGCTGGTGAATATGTACGACTTCCTAAGAATGTGTTTACTTCTTCAAGTTCAAAATTTTAGGCCCAAAATAGACTCTTGGACATCCTTTGGAGCATGCACAAACGATATGGGGAAAAAAGTCCGATTTTGACCGACCCGGTGCTGGTGAATATGCACGACTTCCCAAGGATGTGTTAAGTTCTTCAAATTCAAAATTTTAGGCCCAAAATAGACTCTTGGACATCTGTGGAGCATGCACAAACGATATGGGGGAGAAAAGACCATCTTTGACCATCCCGGGGCTGGTGAAAATGCAAGAGTTTTCAAGATTTTTTTCACCTCTTCAAATTAAAAATTTGAAACTCAAAATAGACTCTTGGACATCTGTGAAGATTGTGCAAACGATCTCTAGAATACCAAAAAGGTCCGATTTTGATGATTTTGACCGACTCGGGCTGTTGAAAATGCACGATTTCTCAAAATGTGTTAACTTTTAAAAATTCCAAATCTTAGGCCCAAAATAGACTCTTGGACATCTGTGGAGCCTGGGCAAACGATATAGGGGAAAAACGTCCGATTTTGACCACCCCGGGGCTGGTGAAAATGCACAATTTTTCAAGAATTTGCTGACTTCTAAAAATTCCAAATCTTGGACCCAAAATAGACTCTTAGACATCTGTGGAGCCTGGGCAAACGATATAGGGGAAAAACGTCCGATTTTGACCACCCCGGGGGTGGTGAAGATACACGAATTTTTAAGAATTTCTTCACCTCCAGAAATTCAAAATTTTAGGACAAAAATAGATTCTTTGACATCCACGGAGCCTCCACAAACGATATGAGGGAAAACGTCCGATTCTGACCATCCCGGGGCTGGTGAAAATGCACGATTTTTTAAGAATTTGTTGACTCCTTAAAATTCAAAATATTAGGCCCAAAATAGACTCTTGGACATCTGTGGAGCCTGCACAAACGATTTGGGGGAAAATATCCGATTTTGACCGACCCGGGGCTGGTGAATATGCACGACTTCCCAAGAATGTGTTAACTTCTTCAAATTCAAAATTTTAGGCCCAAAATAGACTCTTGGACATCTGTGGAGCATGCACAAACGATATGGGGGAGAAAAGTCCGTTTTTGACCGACCCGATGCTGGTGATCATACACGAATTTTTAAGAATTTCTTCACCTCCAGAAATTCAAAATTTTAGGACAAAAATAGATTCTTTGACATCCACGGAGCCTCCACGAACGATATAGGGGGAAAACGTCCGATTCTGACCATCCCGGGGCTGGTGAAAATGCACGATTTTTTAAGAATTTGTTGACTCCTTAAAATTCAAAATATTAGGCCCAAAATAGACTCTTGGACATCTGTGGAGCATGGACAAACGATATGGGAAAAAAAATTCCGATTTTGACCGACCCCGGGGCTGGTGAAAATGCACGAGTTTTTGAAGCATTTGTTCACCTCTTGAAATTCAAAATTTTAGGCCCAAAATAGACTCTTGGACATCTGTTGGAGCATGCACAAACGATATGGGGGGAAAATGTCCGATTTTGACCGACCCGGTGCTGGTGAATATACACGACTTCCCAAGAATGTGTTAACTTCTTAAAATTCAAAATTTTAGGCCCAAAATAGACTCTTGGACATCTGTGGAGCATGCACAAACGATATGGGGGAGAAATGTCCGATTTTGACCACCCCGGGGCTGGTGAAAATGCACGAGTTTTTGAAGAATTTGTTCACCTCTTGAAATTCAAAATTTTAGGCCCAAAATAGACTCTTGGACATCTGTTGGAGCATGCTCAAACGATTTGGGGGAAAATATCCGATTTTGACCGACCCGGTGCTGGTGAATATGCACGACTTCCCAAGAATGTGTTAACTTCTTAGAATTCAAAATATTAGGCCCCAAATAGACACTTGGACATCTGTGGAGCATGCACAAACGATATGGGGAAAAAAAGTCCGATTTTGACCGACCCGGTGCTGGTGAATATGTACGACTTCTCAAGAATGTGTTAACTTCCTAAAATTCAAAATTTTAGGCCCAAAATAGACTCTTGGACATCCTTTGGAGCATGCACAAACTATATGGGGGAAAAAAGTCCGATTTTGACCGACCCGGTGCTGGTGAATATGCACGACTTCCCAAGAATGTGTTAACTTTTTCAAATTCAAAATTTTAGGCTCAAAATAGACTCTTGGACATCTGTGGAGCATGCACAAACGATATGGGGGAAAAAAGTCCGATTTTGACCGACCCGGTGCTGGTAAATATGCACGACTTCCCAAGAATGTGTTAACTTCTTCAAATTCAAAATTTTAGGCCTAAAATAGACTCTTGGACATCTGTGGAGCATGCACAAACGATATGGGGGAGAAAAGTCCGTTTTTTACCGACCCGATGCTGGTGCATATGTACGACTTCCTAAGAATGTGTTTACTTCTTCAAGTTCAAAATTTTAGGCCCAAAATAGACTCTTGGACATCCTTTGGAGCATGCACAAACGATATGGGGAAAAAAAACCGATTTTGACCGACCCGGTGCTGGTGAATATGTACGACTTCTCAAGAATGTGTTAACTTCCTAAAATTCAAAATTTTAGGCCCAAAATAGACTCTTGGACATCCTTTGGAGCATGCACAAACTATATGGGGGAAAAAAGTCCGATTTTGACCGACCCGGTGCTGGTGAATATGCACGACTTCCCAAGAATGTGTTAACTTTTTCAAATTCAAAATTTTAGGCTCAAAATAGACTCTTGGACATCTGTGGAGCATGCACAAACTATATGGGGGAAAAAAGTCCGATTTTGACCGACCCGGTGCTGGTGAATATGCACGACTTCCCAAGAATGTGTTAACTTTTTCAAATTCAAAATTTTAGGCTCAAAATAGACTCTTGGACATCTGTGGAGCATGCACAAACGATATTGGGGAAAAAAGTCCGATTTTGACCGACCCGGTGCTGGTGAATATGCACGACTTCCCAAGAATGTGTTAACTTCTTCAAATTCAAAATTTTAGGCCCAAAATAGACTCTTGGACATCTGTGGAGCATGCACAAACGATATGGTGGAGAAAAGTCCGTTTTTGACCGACCCGATGCTGGTGAAAATGCAAGACTTCCGAAGAATGTGTTAACTTCTTAAAATTCAAAATTTTAGGCCCAAAATAGACTCTTGGACATCTGTTGGAGCATGCACAACCGATATGGGGGGAAAATGTCCGATTTTGACCGACCCGGTGCTGGTGAATATGCACGACTTCCCAAGAATGTGTTAACTTCTTAAAATTCAAAATATTAGGCCCAAAATAGAGTCTTGGACATCTGTGGAGCATGCACAAACGATATGGGGGAGAAAAGTCCGTTTTTTACCGACCCGGTGCTGGTGAATATGCACGACTTCCCAAGAATGTGTTAACTTCTTCAAAGTGAAAATTTTAGGCCAAAAATAGAGTCTTGGACATCTGTGGAGTATGCACAAACGATATGTGTGGAAAATGTCCGATTTTGACCGACCCGGTGCTGGTGAATATGCACGACTTCCCAAGAATGTGTTAACTTCTTCAAATTCAAAATTTTAGGCCCAAAATAGACTCTTGGACATCTGTGGAGCATGGACAAACGATATGGGGAAAAAAATTCCGATTTTGACCGACCCCGGGGCTGGTGAAAATGCACGAGTTTTTGAAGAATTTGTTCACCTCTTGAAATTCAAAATTTTAGGCCCAAAATAGACTCTTGGACATCTGTTGGAGCATGCACAAACGATATGGGGGAAAAATGTCCGATTTTGACCGACCCGGTGCTGGTGAATATACACGACTTCCCAAGAATGTGTTAACTTCTTAAAATTCAAAATTTTAAGCCCAAAATAGACTCTTGGACATCTGTGGAGCATGCACAAACGATATGGGGGAGAAATGTCCGATTTTGACCACCCCGGGGCTGGTGAAAATGCACGATTTCTCAAGAATTTGTTCAACTCGTGAAATTCAAAATATTAGGCCCAAAATAGACTCTTGGACATCTGTGGAGCATGCACAAACGATATGGGGGAAAAAGTCCGATTTTGACCGACCCGGTGCTGGTGAATATGCACGACTTCCCAAGAATGTGTTAACTTCTTAAAATTCAAAATTTTAGGCCCAAAATAGACTCTTGGACATCTGTGGAGCATGCACAAACGATATGGGGGAGAAAAGTCCGTTTTTTACCGACCCGGGGCTGGTGAATATGCACGACTTCCCAAGAATGTGTTAACTTCTTCAAAGTCAAAATTTTAGGCCAAAAATAGAGTCTTGGACATCTGTGGAGTATGCACAAACGATATGTGTGGAAAATGTCCGATTTTGACCGACCCGGTGCTGGTGAATATGCACGACTTCCAAAGAATGTGTTAACTTCTTCAAATTCAAAATTTTAGGCCCAAAATAGACTCTTGGACATCTGTGGAGCATGGACAAACGATATGGGAAAAAAAATTCCGATTTTGACCGACCCCGGGGCTGGTGAAAATGCACGAGTTTTTGAAGAATTTGTTCACCTCTTCAAATTCAAAATTTTAGGCCCAAAATAGAGTCTTGGACATCTGTTGGAGCATGCACAAACGATATGGGGGAAAAATGTCCGATTTTGAACGACCCGGTGCTGGTGAATATGCACGACTTCCAAAGAATGTGTTAACTTTTTCAAATTCAAAATTTTAGGCCCAAAATAGACTCTTGGACATCTGTGGAGCATGCACAAACGATATGGGGGGACAAAAGTCCGATTTTGACCGACCCGGTGCTGGTGAATATGCACGACTTCCCAAGAATGTGTTAACTTCTTCAAATTCAAACTTTAAGGCCCCAAATAGACTCTTGGACATCTGTGGAGCATGCACAAACGATTTGGGGGAAAATATCCGATTTTGACCGACCCGGTGCTGGTGAATATGCACGACTTCCCAAGAATGTGTTAACTTCTTAGAATTCAAAATATTAGGCCCAAAATAGACTCTTGGACATCTGTGGAGCATGCACAAACGATATGGGGGAGAAAAGTCCGTTTTTGACCGACCCGATGCTGGTGAAAATGCAAGACTTCCCAAGAATGTGTTAACTGCTTAAAATTCAAAATTTTAGGCCCAAAATAGACTCTTGGACATCTGTTGGAGCATGCACAAACGATATGGGGGAGAAAAGTCCGTTTTTTACCGACCCGGTGCTGGTGAATATGCACGACTTCCCAAGAATGTGTTAACTTCTTCAAAGTGAAAATTTTAGGCCAAAAATAGAGTCTTGGACATCTGTGGAGTATGCACAAACGATATGTGTGGAAAATGTCCGATTTTGACCGACCCGGTGCTGGTGAATATGCACGACTTCCCAAGAATGTGTTAACTTCTTCAAATTCAAAATTTTAGGCCCAAAATAGACTCTTGGACATCTGTGGAGCATGGACAAACGATATGGGGAAAAAAATTCCGATTTTGACCGACCCCGGGGCTGGTGAAAATGAACGAGTTTTTGAAGAATTTGTTCACCTCTTGAAATTCAAAATTTTAGGCCCAAAATAGACTCTTGGACATCTGTTGGAGCATGCACAAACGATATGGGGGAAAAATGTCCGATTTTGACCGACCCGGTGCTGGTGAATATACACGACTTCCCAAGAATGTGTTAACTTCTTAAAATTCAAAATTTTAGGCCCAAAATAGACTCTTGGACATCTGTGGAGCATGCACAAACGATATGGGGGAGAAATGTCCGATTTTGACCACCCCGGGGCTGGTGAAAATGCACGATTTCTCAAGAATTTGTTCAACTCGTGAAATTCAAAATATTAGGCCCAAAATAGACTCTTGGACATCTGTGGAGCATGCACAAACGATATGGGGGAAAAAGTCCGATTTTGACCGACCCGGGGCTGGTGAAATTGCACGAGTTTTAAAGAATTTGTTCACCTCTTCAAATTCAGAATATTAGGCTCAAAATAGACTCTTGGACATCTGTGGAGCCTGCACACACGATATGATGGACAAAAGTCCGATTTTGACCGACCCGGTGCTGGTGAATATACACGACTTCCCAAGAATGTGTTAACTTCTTCAAATTCAAAATTTTAGGCCCAAAATAGACTCTTGGACATCTGTGGAGCATGCACAAACGATATGGGGGAGAAAAGTCCGTTTTTTACCGACCCGGGGCTGGTGAATATGCACGACTTCCCAAGAATGTGTTAACTTCTTGAAAGTCAAAATTTTAGGCCCAAAATAGACTCTTGGACATCTGTGGAGCATGGAGAAACGATATCGGAAAAAAAATTCCGATTTTGACCGACCCCGGGGCTGGTGAAAATGCACGAGTTTTTGAAGAATTTGTTCACCTCTTCAAATTCAAAATTTTAGCCCCAAAATAGAGTCTTGGACATCTGTTGGAGCATGCACAAACGATATGGGGGAAAAATGTCCGATTTTGACCGACCCGGTGCTGGTGAATATGCACGACTTCCCAAGAATGTGTTAACTTCTTCAAATTCAAAATTTTAGGCCCAAAATAGACTCTTGGACATCCTTTGGAGCATGCACAAACTATATGGGGGAAAAAAGTCCGATTTTGACCGACCCGGTGCTGGTGAATATGCACGACTTCCCAAGAATGTGTTAACTTTTTCAAATTCAAAATTTTAGGCTCAAAATAGACTCTTGGACATCTGTGGAGCATGCACAAACGATATTGAGGAAAAAAGTCCGTTTTTGACCGACCCGATGCTGGTGAAAATGCAAGACTTCCCAAGAATGTGTTAACTTCTTCAAATTCAAAATTTTAGGCCCAAAATAGACTCTTGGACATCTGTTGGAGCATGCACAACCGATATGGGGGGAAAATGTCCGATTTTGACCGACCCGGTGCTGGTGAATATGCACCACTTCTCAAGAATGTGTTAACTTCTTAAAATTCAAAATATTAGGCCCAAAATAGACTCTTGGACATCTGTGGAGCATGCACAAACGATATGGGGGAGAAAAGTCCGTTTTTGACCGACCCGGTGCTGGTGAATATGCACGACTTCCCAAGAATGTGTTAACTTCTTCAAAGTGAAAATTTTAGGCCCAAAATAGACTCTTGGACATCTGTGGAGTATGCACAAACGATATGTGTGGAAAATGTCCGATTTTGACCGACCCGGTGCTGGTGAATATGCACGACTTCCCAAGAATGTGTTAACTTCTTAGAATTCAAAATATTAGGCCCCAAATACACACTTGGACATCTGTGGAGCATGCACAAACGATATGGGGAAAAAAAGTCCGATTTTGACCGACCCGATGCTGGTGAATATGTACGACTTCTCAAGAATGTGTTAACTTCCTAAAATTCAAAATTTTAGGCCCAAAATAGACTCTTGGACATCCTTTGGAGCATGCACAAACTATATGGGGGAAAAAAGTCCGATTTTGACCGACCCGGTGCTGGTGAATATGCACGACTTCCCAAGAATGTGTTAACTTTTTCAAATTCAAAATTTTAGGCTCAAAATAGACTCTTGGACATCTGTGGAGCATGGACAAACGATATTGAGGAAAAAAGTCCGTTTTTGACCGACCCGATGCTGGTGAAAATGCAAGACTTCCCAAGAATGTGTTAACTTCTTAAAATTCAAAATTTTAGGCCCAAAATAGACTCTTGGACATCTGTTGGAGCATGCACAACCGATATGGGGGGAAAATGTCCGATTTTGACCGACCCGGTGCTGGTGAATATGCACCACTTCTTAAGAATGTGTTAACTTCTTCAAATTCAAAATATTAGGCCCAAAATAGACTCTTGGACATCTGTGGAGCATGCACAAACGATATGGGGGAGAAAAGTCCGTTTTTTACCGACCCGGTGCTGGTGAATATGCACGACTTCCCAAGAATGTGTTAACTTCTTCAAAGTGAAAATTTTAGGCCCAAAATAGACTCTTGGACATCTGTGGAGTATGCACAAACGATATGTGTGGAAAATGTCCGATTTTGACCGACCCGGTGCTGGTGAATATGCACGACTTCCCAAGAATGTGTTAACTTCTTAGAATTCAAAATATTAGGCCCCAAATAGTCACTTGGACATCTGTGGAGCATGCACAAACGATATGGGGAAAAAAAGTCCGATTTTGACCGACCCGATGCTGGTGAATATGTACGACTTCTCAAGAATGTGTTAACTTCCTAAAATTCAAAATTTTAGTCCCAAAATAGACTCTTGGACATCCTTTGGAGCATGCACAAACTATATGGGGGAAAAAAGTCCGATTTTGACCGACCCGGTGCTGGTGAATATGCACGACTTCCCAAGAATGTGTTAACTTTTTCAAATTCAAAATTTTAGGCTCAAAATAGACTCTTGGACATCTGTGGAGCATGCACAAACGATATGGGGGAGAAAAGTCCGATTTTGACAGACCCGGTGCTGGTGAATATGCACGACTTCCCAAGAATGTGTTAACTTCTTCAAATTCAAAATTTTAGGCCTAAAATAGACTCTTGGACATCTGTGGAGCATGCACAAACGATATGGGGGAGAAAAGTCCGTTTTTGACCGACCCGGTGCTGGTGAATATGTACGACTTCCTAAGAATGTGTTTACTTCTTCAAGTTCAAAATTTTAGGCCCAAAATAGACTCTTGGACATCCTTTGGAGCATGCACAAACGATATGGGGAAAAAAAACCGATTTTGACCGACCCGGTGCTGGTGAATATGTACGACTTCTCAAGAATGTGTTAACTTCCTAAAATTCAAAATTTTAGGCCCAAAATAGACTCTTGGACATCCTTTGGAGCATGCACAAACTATATGGGGGAAAAAAGTCCGATTTTGACCGACCCGGTGCTGGTGAATATGCACGACTTCCCAAGAATGTGTTAACTTTTTCAAATTCAAAATTTTAGGCTCAAAATAGACTCTTGGACATCTGTGGAGCATGCACAAACGATATTGGGGAAAAAAGTCCGATTTTGACCGACCCGGTGCTGGTGAATATGCACGACTTCCCAAGAATGTGTTAACTTCTTCAAATTCAAAATTTTAGGCCCAAAATAGACTCTTGGACATCTGTGGAGCATGCACAAACGATATGGGGGAGAAAAGTCCGTTTTTGACCGACCCGATGCTGGTGAAAATGCAAGACTTCCCAAGAATGTGTTAACTTCTTAAAATTCAAAATTTTAGGCCCAAAATAGACTCTTGGACATCTGTTGGAGCATGCACAACCGATATGGGGGGAAAATGTCCGATTTTGACCGACCCGGTGCTGGTGAATATGCACGACTTCCCAAGAATGTGTTAACTTCTTCAAATTCAAAATATTAGGCCCAAAATAGAGTCTTGGACATCTGTGGAGCATGCACAAACGATATGGGGGAGAAAAGTCCGTTTTTTACCGACCCGGTGCTGGTGAATATGCACGACTTCCCAAGAATGTGTTAACTTCTTCAAAGTGAAAATTTTAGGCCAAAAATAGAGTCTTGGACATCTGTGGAGTATGCACAAACGATATGTGTGGAAAATGTCCGATTTTGACCGACCCGGTGCTGGTGAATATGCACGACTTCCCAAGAATGTGTTAACTTCTTCAAATTCAAAATTTTAGGCCCAAAATAGACTCTTGGACATCTGTGGAGCATGGACAAACGATATGGGGAAAAAAATTCCGATTTTGACCGACCCCGGGGCTGGTGAAAATGCACGAGTTTTTGAAGAATTTGTTCACCTCTTCAAATTCAAAATTTTAGGTCCAAAATAGACTCTTGGACATCTGTTGGAGCATGCACAAACGATATGGGGGAAAAATGTCCGATTTTGACCGACCCGGTGCTGGTGAATATACACGACTTCCCAAGAATGTGTTAACTTCTTAAAATTCAAAATTTTAGGCCCAAAATAGACTCTTGGACATCTGTGGAGCATGCACAAACGATATGGGGGAGAAATGTCCGATTTTGACCACCCCGGGGCTGGTGAAAATGCACGATTTCTCAAGAATTTGTTCAACTCGTGAAATTCAAACTTTAAGGCCCAAAATAGACTCTTGGACATCTGTGGAGCATGCACAAACGATTTGGGGGAAAATATCCGATTTTGACCGACCCGGAGCTGGTGAATATGCACGACTTCCCAAGAATGTGTTAACTTCTTAGAATTCAAAATATTAGGCCCAAAATAGACTCTTGGACATCTGTGGAGCATGCACAAACGATATGGGGGAGAAAAGTCCGTTTTTGACCGACCCGATGCTGGTGAAAATGCAAGACTTCCCAAGAATGTGTTAACTTCTTAAAATTCAAAATTTTAGGCCCAAAATAGAGTCTTGGACATCTGTTGGAGCATGCACAACCGATATGGGGGGAAAATGTCCGATTTTGACCGACCCGGTGCTGGTGAATATGCACGACTTCCAAAGAATGTGTTAACTTCTTAAAATTCAAAATATTAGGCCCAAAATAGACTCTTGGACATCTGTGGAGCATGGACAAACGATATGGGAAAAAAAATTCCGATTTTGACCGACCCCGGGGCTGGTGAAAATGCACGAGTTTTTGAAGAATTTGTTCACCTCTTGAAATTCAAAATTTTAGGCCCAAAATAGACTCTTGGACATCTGTTGGAGCATGCACAAACGATATGGGGGGAAAATGTCCGATTTTGACCGACCCGGTGCTGGTGAAGATACACGACTTCCCAAGAATGTGTTAACTTCTTAAAATTCAAAATTTTAGGCCCAAAATAGACTCTTGGACATCTGTGGAGCATGCACAAACGATATGGGGGAGAAATGTCCGATTTTGACCACCCCGGGGCTGGTGAAAATGCACGATTTCTCAAGAATTTGTTATTCTCAAAAGTATGAGTCTCAGAATAAAAGTATTTGGTGTGTGGATGCATTCTTACATGGTCGACCCTCATGAAAAAAATTGGCGCAATTGAATCAAAAATCATGACTTGAGGCCGCACTATAAATACATCAGCGATTCGAACTTTTTCACATGCATGATTTTTATGCCATGAGAGCTATTCTCAAAAGTATTAGTCTCAGAATAATAATATTTGGTGTGTGGATGCATTCTTACATGGTCGACCCTCATGGAAAAAATTGGCGCAAATCATAAAAAATCATGACTTGTGGCCGAACTATAAATACATCAGCGATTCGAACTTTTTCACATGCATGACTTTTACGCCATTATGGCTATTCTCAAAAGTATTAGTCTCAGAATAAAACTATATGGTGTGTGGATGCATTCTTACATGGTCGACCCTCATGAAAATTTTTGGCGCAATTGCATAAAAAATCATGACTTGAGGCCGCACTATAAATACATCAGCGATACGAACTTTTTCACATGCACGATTTTTACGCCATGAGAGCTATTCTCAAAAGTATTAGTCTCAGAATGATAATGTTTGGTGTGTGGATGCATTCTTACATGGTCGACCCTCATGAAAAAAATTGGCGCAATTGCTTCAAAAATCTTGACTTGTGGCCGAACTATAAATACATCAGCGATTCGAACTTTTTCACATGCATGATTTTTACGCCATGAGAGCTATTCTCAAAAGTATTAGTCTCAGAATAAAATTATTTTGTGTGTGGATGCATTCTTACATGGTCGACCCTCATGGAAAAAATTGGCGCAATTGCATCAAAAATCATGACTTGAGGCCGCACTATAAATACATCAGCGATTCGAACTTTTTCACATGCATGATTTTTACGCCATGAGAGCTATTCTCAAAAGTATTAGTCTCAGAATGATAATATTTGGTGTGTGGATGCATTCTTACATGGTCGACCCTCATGAAAAAAATTGGCGCAAATCATAAAAAATCATGACTTGTGCCCGAACTATAAATACATCAGCGATTCGAACTTTTTCACATGCATGACTTTTACGCCAAAAGAGTTATTCACAAAAGTATAAATTTCAGAATAAAAATATTTGGTGTGAGGATGCATTCTTACATGGTCGACCCTCATGAAAGAAATTGGCGCAATTGAATCAAAAATCATGACTTGAGGCCGCACTATAAATACATCAGCGATTCGAACTTTTTCACATGCATGACTTTTACGCCATGAGAGCTATTCTCAAAAGTATTAGTCTCAGAATAATACTATTTGGTGTGTGGATGCATTCTTACATGGTCGACCCTCATGGAAAAAATTGGCGCAATTGTATCAAAAATCATGACTTGAGGCCGCACTATAAATACATCAGCGATTCGAACTTTTCCACATGTATGACTTTTACGCCAAAAGAGTTATTCTCAAAAGTATAAATTTCAGAATACAAATATTTGGTGTGTGGATGCATTCTTACATGGTCGACCCTCATGAAAAAAATTGGCGCAATTGAATAAAAAATCATGACTTGAGGCCGCACTATAAATACATCAGCGATTCGAACTTTTTCACATGCATGATTTTTACGCCATGAGAGCTATTCTCAAAAGTATTAGTCTCAGAATAATACTATTTGGTGTGTAGATGCATTCTTACATGGTCGACCCTCATGGAAAAAATTGGCGCAAATCATAAAAAATCAGGACTTGTGGCCGAACTATAAATACATCAGCGATTCGAACTTTTTCACATGCATGACTTTTACGCCATTATGGCTATTCTCAAAAGAATTAGTCTCAGAACAAAACTATCTGGTGTGTGGATGCATTCTTACATGGTCGACCCTCATGAAAATTTTTGTCACAATTGCATCAGAAATCATGACTTGAGGCCGCACTATAAATACATCAGCGATACGAACTTTTTCACATGCATGATTTTTACGCCATGAGAGCTATTCTCAAAAGTATTAGTCTCAGAATAAAAATATTTGGTGTGTGGATGCATTCTTACATGGTCGACCCTCATGGAAAAAATTGGCGCAAATCATAAAAAATCATGACTTGAGGCCGCACTATAAATACATCAGCGATTCGAACTTTTTCACATGCATGACTTTTACGCCATGAGAGCTATTCTCAAAAGTTTTAATCTCAGAATAAAAATATTTTGTGTGTGGATGCATTCTTACATGGTCGACCCTCATGAAATTTTTTGACGCAATTGCATCAAAAATCATGACTTGAGGCCGCACTATAAATACATCTGCGATTCGAACTTTTTCACATGCATGATTTTTACGCCATGAGAGCTATTCTCAAAAGTATTAGTCTCAGAATGATAATATTTGGTGTGAGGATGCATTCTTACATGGTCGACCCTCATGGAAAAAATTGGCGCAATTGCATCAAAAATTATTACTTGTGGCCGAACTATAAATACATCAGCGATTCGGACTTTTTCACATGCATGACTTTTACGCCATGAGAGCTATTCTCAAAAGTATTAGTCTCAGAATAAAATTATTTGGTGTGTGGATGCATTCTTACATGGTCGACCCTCATGGAAAAAATTGGCGCAATTGCATCAAAAATCATGACTTGAGGCCGCACTATAAATACATCAGCGATTCGAACTTTTTCACATGCATGATTTTTACGCCATGAGAGCTATTCTCAAAAGTATTAGTCTCAGAATAATACTATTTGGTGTGTGGATGCATTCTTACATGGTCGACCCTCATGGAAAAAATTGGCGCAATTGTATCAAAAATCATGACTTGAGGCCGCACTATAAATACATCAGCGATTCGAACTTTTCAACATGTATGACTTTTACGCCAAAAGAGTTATTCTCAAAAGTATAAATTTCAGAATAAAAATATTTGGTGTGTGGATGCATTCTTACATGGTCGACCCTCATGGAAAAAATTGGCGCAATTGAATCAAAAATCATGACTTGAGGCCGCACTATAAATACATCAGCGATTCGAACTTTTTCACATGCATGATTTTTACGCCATGAGAGCTATTCTCAAAAGTATTAGTATCAGAATGATACTATTTGGTGTGTGGATGCATTCTTACATGGTCGACCCTCATGGAAAAAATTTGCGCAATTGCATCAAAAATCATGACTTGTGGCCGAACTATAAATACATCAGCGATTCGAACTTTTTCACATGCATGACTTTTATGCCATGAGAGCTATTCTCAAAAGTATAAGTTTCAGAATAAAAATATTTGGTGTGTGGATGCATTCTTACATGGTCGACCCTCATGGAAAAAAATGGCGCAATTGTATCAAAAATCATGACTTGAGGCCGCACTATAAATACATCAGCGATTCGAACTTTTCCACATGTATGACTTTTACGCCAAAAGAGTTATTCTCAAAAGTATCAATTTCAGAATAATACTATTTGGTGTGTGGATGCATTCTTACATGGTCGACCCTCAATAAAAAAATTGGCGCAATTGAATCAAAAATCATGACTTGAGGCCGCACTATAAATACATCAGCGATTCGAACTTTTCCACATGTATGACTTTTACGCCAAAAGAGTTATTCTCAAAAGTATAAATTTCAGAATACAAATATTTGGTGTGTGGATGCATTCTTACATGGTCGACCCTCATGAAAAAAATTGGCGCAATTGAATAAAAAATCATGACTTGAGGCCGCACTATAAATACATCAGCGATTCGAACTTTTTCACATGCATGATTTTTACGCCATGAGAGCTATTCTCAAAAGTATTAGTCTCAGAATAATACTATTTGGTGTGTAGATGCATTCTTACATGGTCGACCCTCATGGAAAAAATTGGCGCAAATCATAAAAAATCATGACTTGTGGCCGAACTATAAATACATCAGCGATTCGAACTTTTTCACATGCATGACTTTTACGCCATTATGGCTATTCTCAAAAGAATTAGTCTCAGAACAAAACTATCTGGTGTGTGGATGCATTCTTACATGGTCGACCCTCATGAAAATTTTTGTCACAATTGCATCAGAAATCATGACTTGAGGCCGCACTATAAATACATCAGCGATACGAACTTTTTCACATGCATGATTTTTACGCCATGAGAGCTATTCTCAAAAGTATTAGTCTCAGAATAAAAATATTTGGTGTGTGGATGCATTCTTACATGGTCGACCCTCATGGAAAAAATTGGCGCAAATCATAAAAAATCATGACTTGAGGCCGCACTATAAATACATCAGCGATTCGAACTTTTTCACATGCATGACTTTTACGCCATGAGAGCTATTCTCAAAAGTTTTAATTTCAGAATAAAAATATTTTGTGTGTGGATGCATTCTTACATGGTCGACCCTCATGAAATTTTTTGACGCAATTGCATCAAAAATCATGACTTGAGGCCGCACTATAAATACATCTGCGATTCGAACTTTTTCACATGCATGATTTTTACGCTATGAGAGCTATTCTCAAAAGTATTAGTCTCAGAATGATAATATTTGGTGTGAGGATGCATTCTTACATGGTCGACCCTCATGGAAAAAATTGGCGCAATTGCATCAAAAATTATTACTTGTGGCCGAACTATAAATACATCAGCGATTCGGACTTTTTCACATGCATGACTTTTACGCCATGAGAGCTATTCTCAAAAGTATTAGTCTCAGAATAAAATTATTTGGTGTGTGGATGCATTCTTACATGGTCGACCCTCATGGAAAAAATTGGCGCAATTGCATCAAAAATCATGACTTGAGGCCGCACTATAAATACATCAGCGATTCGAACTTTTTCACATGCATGATTTTTACGCCATGAGAGCTATTCTCAAAAGTATTAGTCTCAGAATAATACTATTTGGTGTGTGGATGCATTCTTACATGGTCGACCCTCATGGAAAAAATTGGCGCAATTGTATCAAAAATCATGACTTGAGGCCGCACTATAAATACATCAGCGATTCGAACTTTTCAACATTTATGACTTTTACGCCAAAAGAGTTATTCTCAAAAGTATAAATTTCAGAATAAAAATATTTGGTGTGTGGATGCATTCTTACATGGTCGACCCTCATGGAAAAAATTGGCGCAATTGAATCAAAAATCATGACTTGAGGCCGCACTATAAATACATCAGCGATTCGAACTTTTCAACATGTATGACTTTTACGCCAAAAGAGTTATTCTCAAAAGTATAAATTTCAGAATAAAAGTATTTGGTGTGTGGATGCTCCTTACATGGTCGACCCTCATGAAAGAAATTGGCGCAATTGCATCAAAAATCATGACTTGAGGCCGCACTATAAATACATCAGCGATTCGAACTTTTTCACATGCATGATTTTTACGCCATGAGAGCTATTCTCAAAAGTATTAGTCTCAGAATGATACTATTTGGTGTGTGGATGCATTCTTACATGGTCGACCCTCATGGAAAAAATTTGCACAATTGCATCAAAAATCATGACTTGTGGCCGAACTATAAATACATCAGCGATTCGAACTTTTTCACATGCATGACTTTTATGCCATGAGAGCTATTCTCAAAAGTATAAGTTTCAGAATAAAAATATTTGGTGTGTGGATGCATTCTTACATGGTCGACCCTCATGGAAAAAAATGGCGCAATTGTATCAAAAATCATGACTTGAGGCCGCACTATAAATACATCAGCGATTCGAACTTTTCCACATGCATGACTTTTACGCCAAAAGAGTTATTCTCAAAAGTATCAATTTCAGAATAATACTATTTGGTGTGTGGATGCATTCTTACATGGTCGACCCTCAATAAAAAAATTGGCGCAATTGAATCAAAAATCATGACTTGAGGCCGCACTATAAATACATCAGCGATTCGAACTTTTTCACATGCATGACTTTACGCCATGAGAGCTATTCTCAAAAGTATTAATCTCAGAACAAAACTATCTGGTGTGTGGATGCATTCTTACATGGTCGACGCTGATGAAATTTTTTGGCGCAATTGCATCAAAAATCATGACTTGTGGCCGAACTATAAATACATCAGCGATTCGAACTTTTTCACATGCATGACTTTTACGCAATGAGTTATTCACAAAAGTATAAATTTCAGAATAAAAATATTTGGTGTGTGGATGCATTCTTACATGGTCGACCCTCATGAAAAGAATTGGCGCAATTGTATCAAAAATCATGACTTGAGGCCGCACTATAAATACATCAGCGATTCGAACTTTTTCACATGCATGACTTTTACGCCAAAAGAGTTATTCACAAAAGTTTCAATTTCAGAATAAAAATATTTGGTGTGTGGATGCATTCTTACATGGTCGACCCTCATGGAAAAAATTGGCGCAAATGAATCAAAAATCATGACTTGAGGCCGCACTATAAATACATCAGCGATTCGAACTTTTTCACATGCATGACTTTTACGCCAAAAGAGTTATTCTCAAAAGTATAAATTTCAGAATAATACTATTTGGTGTGTGGATGCATTCTTACATGGTCGACCCTCATGAAAGAAATTGGCGCAATTGAATCAAAAATCATGACTTGAGGCCGCACTATAAATACATCAGCGATTCGAACTTTTTCACATGCATGACTTTTACGCCATGAGAGCTATTCTCAAAAGTATTAGTCTCAGAATAATACTATTTGGTGTGTGGATGCATTCTTACATGGTCGACCCTCATGGAAAAAATTGGCGCAATTGTATCAAAAATCATGACTTGTGGCCGCACTATAAATACATCAGCGATTCGAACTTTTCCACATGTATGACTTTTACGCCAAAAGAGTTATTCTCAAAAGTATAAATTTCAGAATAAAAATATTTTGTGTGTGGATGCATTCTTACATGGTCGACCCTCATGAAAATTTTTAGCGCAATTGTATCAAAAATCATGACTTGAGGCCGCACTATAAATACATCAGCGATTCGAACTTTTTCACATGCATGATTTTTACGCCATGAGAGCTATTCTCAAAAGTATTAGTCTCAGAATAAAAATATTTGGTGTGTGGATGCATTCTTACATGGTCGACCCTCATGGAAAAAAATGGCGCAATTGCTTCAAAAATCTTGACTTGAGGCCGAACTATAAATACATCAGCGATTCGAACTTTTTCACATGCATGACTTTTACGCCATGAGAGCTATTCTCAAAAGTATGAGTTTCAGAATAAAAATATTTGGTGTGTGGATGCATTCTTACATGGTCGACCCTCATGGAAAAAATTGGCGCAATTGCATCAAAAATCATGACTTGAGGCCGCACTATAAATACATCAGCGATTCGAACTTTTTCACATGCATGATTTTTACGCCATGAGAGCTATTCTCAAAAGTATTAGTCTCAGAATGATAATATTTGGTGTGTGGATGCATTCTTACATGGTCGACCCTCATGAAAAAAATTGGCGCAAATCATAAAAAATCATGACTTGTGGCCGAACTATAAATACATCAGCGATTCAAACTTTTTCACATGCATGACTTTTACGCCAAAAGAGTTATTCACAAAAGTATAAATTTCAGAATAAAAATATTTGGTGTGTGGATGCATTCTTACATGGTCGACCCTCATGGAAAAAAATGGCGCAATTGTATCAAAAATCATGACTTGAGGCCGCACTATAAATACATCAGCGATTCGAACTTTTCCACATGTATGACTTTTACGCCAAAAGAGTTATTCTCAAAAGTATAAATTTTAGAATAATACTATTTGGTGTGTGGATGCATTCTTACATGGTCGACCCTCATGAAAAAAATTGGCGCAATTGAATAAAAAATCATGACTTGAGGCCGCACTATAAATACATCAGCGATTCGAACTTTTCCACATGCATGACTTTACGCCATGAGAGCTATTCTCAAAAGTATTAGTCTCAGAACAAAACTATCTGGTGTGTGGATGCATTCTTACATGGTCGACCCTCATGAAAAGAATTGGCGCAATTGCATCAAAAATCATGACTTGGGGCCGAACTATAAATACATCAGCGATTCGAACTTTTTCACATGCATGACTTTTACGCCATGAGAGCTATTCTCAAAAGTATAAGTTTCAGAATAAAAATGTTTGGTGTGTGGATGCATTCTTACATGGAAGACCCTCATGAAAAAAATTGGCGCAATTGCATCAAAAATCATGACTTGAGGCCAAACTATAAACACATCAGCGATTCGAACTTTTTCACATGCATGACTTTTACGCAATGAGTTATTCACAAAAGTATCAATTTCAGAATAAAAATATTTGGTGTGTGGATGCATTCTTACATGGTCGACCCTCATGGAAAAAATTGGCGCAATTGCATCAAAAATTATTACTTGTGGCCGAACTATAAATACATCAGCGATTCGGACTTTTTCACATGCATGACTTTTACGCCATGAGAGCTATTCTCAAAAGTATTAGTCTCAGAATAAAATTATTTGGTGTGTGGATGCATTCTTACATGGTCGACCCTCATGGAAAAAATTGGCGCAATTGCATCAAAAATCATGACTTGAGGCCGCACTATAAATACATCAGCGATTCGAACTTTTTCACATGCATGATTTTTACGCCATGAGAGCTATTCTCAAAAGTATTAGTCTCAGAATAATACTATTTGGTGTGTGGATGCATTCTTACATGGTCGACCCTCATGGAAAAAATTGGCGCAATTGTATCAAAAATCATGACTTGAGGCCGCACTATAAATACATCAGCGATTCGAACTTTTCAACATGTATGACTTTTACGCCAAAAGAGTTATTCTCAAAAGTATAAATTTCAGAATAAAAATATTTGGTGTGTGGATGCATTCTTACATGGTCGACCCTCATGGAAAAAATTGGCGCAATTGAATCAAAAATCATGACTTGAGGCCGCACTATAAATACATCAGCGATTCGAACTTTTTCACATGCATGATTTTTACGCCATGAGAGCTATTCTCAAAAGTATTAGTCTCAGAATGATACTATTTGGTGTGTGGATGCATTCTTACATGGTCGACCCTCATGGAAAAAATTTGCGCAATTGCATCAAAAATCATGACTTGTGGCCGAACTATAAATACATCAGCGATTCGAACTTTTTCACATGCATGACTTTTATGCCATGAGAGCTATTCTCAAAAGTATAAGTTTCAGAATAAAAATATTTGGTGTGTGGATGCATTCTTACATGGTCGACCCTCATGGAAAAAAATGGCGCAATTGTATCAAAAATCATGACTTGAGGCCGCACTATAAATACATCAGCGATTCGAACTTTTCCACATGTATGACTTTTACGCCAAAAGAGTTATTCTCAAAAGTATCAATTTCAGAATAATACTATTTGGTGTGTGGATGCATTCTTACATGGTCGACCCTCAATAAAAAAATTGGCGCAATTGAATCAAAAATCATGACTTGAGGCCGCACTATAAATACATCAGCGATTCGAACTTTTCCACATGTATGACTTTTACGCCAAAAGAGTTATTCTCAAAAGTATAAATTTCAGAATACAAATATTTGGTGTGTGGATGCATTCTTACATGGTCGACCCTCATGAAAAAAATTGGCGCAATTGAATAAAAAATCATGACTTGAGGCCGCACTATAAATACATCAGCGATTCGAACTTTTTCACATGCATGATTTTTACGCCATGAGAGCTATTCTCAAAAGTATTAGTCTCAGAATAATACTATTTGGTGTGTAGATGCATTCTTACATGGTCGACCCTCATGGAAAAAATTGGCGCAAATCATAAAAAATCATGACTTGTGGCCGAACTATAAATACATCAGCGATTCGAACTTTTTCACATGCATGACTTTTACGCCATTATGGCTATTCTCAAAAGAATTAGTCTCAGAACAAAACTATCTGGTGTGTGGATGCATTCTTACATGGTCGACCCTCATGAAAATTTTTGTCACAATTGCATCAGAAATCATGACTTGAGGCCGCACTATAAATACATCAGCGATACGAACTTTTTCACATGCATGATTTTTACGCCATGAGAGCTATTCTCAAAAGTATTAGTCTCAGAATAAAAATATTTGGTGTGTGGATGCATTCTTACATGGTCGACCCTCATGGAAAAAATTGGCGCAAATCATAAAAAATCATGACTTGAGGCCGCACTATAAATACATCAGCGATTCGAACTTTTTCACATGCATGACTTTTACGCCATGAGAGCTATTCTCAAAAGTTTTAATTTCAGAATAAAAATATTTTGTGTGTGGATGCATTCTTACATGGTCGACCCTCATGAAATTTTTTGACGCAATTGCATCAAAAATCATGACTTGAGGCCGCACTATAAATACATCTGCGATTCGAACTTTTTCACATGCATGATTTTTACGCTATGAGAGCTATTCTCAAAAGTATTAGTCTCAGAATGATAATATTTGGTGTGAGGATGCATTCTTACATGGTCGACCCTCATGGAAAAAATTGGCGCAATTGCATCAAAAATTATTACTTGTGGCCGAACTATAAATACATCAGCGATTCGGACTTTTTCACATGCATGACTTTTACGCCATGAGAGCTATTCTCAAAAGTATTAGTCTCAGAATAAAATTATTTGGTGTGTGGATGCATTCTTACATGGTCGACCCTCATGGAAAAAATTGGCGCAATTGCATCAAAAATCATGACTTGAGGCCGCACTATAAATACATCAGCGATTCGAACTTTTTCACATGCATGATTTTTACGCCATGAGAGCTATTCTCAAAAGTATTAGTCTCAGAATAATACTATTTGGTGTGTGGATGCATTCTTACATGGTCGACCCTCATGGAAAAAATTGGCGCAATTGTATCAAAAATCATGACTTGAGGCCGCACTATAAATACATCAGCGATTCGAACTTTTCAACATTTATGACTTTTACGCCAAAAGAGTTATTCTCAAAAGTATAAATTTCAGAATAAAAATATTTGGTGTGTGGATGCATTCTTACATGGTCGACCCTCATGGAAAAAATTGGCGCAATTGAATCAAAAATCATGACTTGAGGCCGCACTATAAATACATCAGCGATTCGAACTTTTCAACATGTATGACTTTTACGCCAAAAGAGTTATTCTCAAAAGTATAAATTTCAGAATAAAAGTATTTGGTGTGTGGATGCTCCTTACATGGTCGACCCTCATGAAAGAAATTGGCGCAATTGAATCAAAAATCATGACTTGAGGCCGCACTATAAATACATCAGCGATTCGAACTTTTTCACATGCATGATTTTTACGCCATGAGAGCTATTCTCAAAAGTATTAGTCTCAGAATGATACTATTTGGTGTGTGGATGCATTCTTACATGGTCGACCCTCATGGAAAAAATTTGCACAATTGCATCAAAAATCATGACTTGTGGCCGAACTATAAATACATCAGCGATTCGAACTTTTTCACATGCATGACTTTTATGCCATGAGAGCTATTCTCAAAAGTATAAGTTTCAGAATAAAAATATTTGGTGTGTGGATGCATTCTTACATGGTCGACCCTCATGGAAAAAAATGGCGCAATTGTATCAAAAATCATGACTTGAGGCCGCACTATAAATACATCAGCGATTCGAACTTTTCCACATGCATGACTTTTACGCCAAAAGAGTTATTCTCAAAAGTATCAATTTCAGAATAATACTATTTGGTGTGTGGATGCATTCTTACATGGTCGACCCTCAATAAAAAAATTGGCGCAATTGAATCAAAAATCATGACTTGAGGCCGCACTATAAATACATCAGCGATTCGAACTTTTTCACATGCATGACTTTACGCCATGAGAGCTATTCTCAAAAGTATTAATCTCAGAACAAAACTATCTGGTGTGTGGATGCATTCTTACATGGTCGACGCTGATGAAATTTTTTGGCGCAATTGCATCAAAAATCATGACTTGTGGCCGAACTATAAATACATCAGCGATTCGAACTTTTTCACATGCATGACTTTTACGCAATGAGTTATTCACAAAAGTATAAATTTCAGAATAAAAATATTTGGTGTGTGGATGCATTCTTACATGGTCGACCCTCATGAAAAGAATTGGCGCAATTGTATCAAAAATCATGACTTGAGGCCGCACTATAAATACATCAGCGATTCGAACTTTTTCACATGCATGACTTTTACGCCAAAAGAGTTATTCTCAAAAGTATCAATTTCAGAATAAAAATATTTGGTGTGTGGATGCATTCTTACATGGTCGACCCTCATGGAAAAAATTGGCGCAAATGAATCAAAAATCATGACTTGAGGCCGCACTATAAATACATCAGCGATTCGAACTTTTTCACATGCATGACTTTTACGCCAAAAGAGTTATTCTCAAAAGTATAAATTTCAGAATAATACTATTTGGTGTGTGGATGCATTCTTACATGGTCGACCCTCATGAAAGAAATTGGCGCAATTGAATCAAAAATCATGACTTGAGGCCGCACTATAAATACATCAGCGATTCGAACTTTTTCACATGCATGACTTTTACGCCATGAGAGCTATTCTCAAAAGTATTAGTCTCAGAATAATACTATTTGGTGTGTGGATGCATTCTTACATGGTCGACCCTGATGGAAAAAATTGGCGCAATTGTATAAAAAATCATGACTTAAGGCCGCACTATAAATACATCAGCGATTCGAATTTTTCAACATGTATGACTTTTACGCCAAAAGAGTTATTCTCAAAAGTATAAATTTCAGAATAAAAATATTTGGTGTGTGGATGCATTCTTACATGGTCGACCCTCATGAAAAAAATTGGTGCAATTGAATAAAAAATCATGACTTGAGACCGCACTATAAATACATCAGCGATTCGAACTTTTTCACATGCATGATTTTTACGCCATGAGAGCTATTCTCAAAAGTATTAGTCTCAGAATGATAATATTTGGTGTGTAGATGCATTCTTACATGGTCGACCCTCATGGAGAAAATTGGCGCAAATCATAAAAAATCATGACTTGTGGCCGAACTATAAATACATCAGCGATTCGAACTTTTTCACATGCATGACTTTTACGCCATGAGAGCTATTCTCAAAAGTTTTAATCTCAGAATAAAAATATTTGGTGTGTGGATGCATTCTTACATGGTCGACCCTCATGAAAAATTTTGGCGCAATTGCATCAAAAATCATGACTTGAGGCCGCACTATAAATACATCAGCGATTCGAACTTTTTCACATGCATGACTTTTACGCCATGAGAGCTATTCTCAAAAGTATTAGTCTCAGAATAATACTATTTGGTGTGTGGATGCATTCTTACATGGTCGACCCTCATGGAAAAAATTGGCGCAATTGTATCAAAAATCATGACTTGTGGCCGCACTATAAATACATCAGCGATTCGAACTTTTCCACATGTATGACTTTTACGCCAAAAGAGTTATTCTCAAAAGTATAAATTTCAGAATAAAAATATTTTGTGTGTGGATGCATTCTTACATGGTCGACCCTCATGAAAATTTTTAGCGCAATTGTATCAAAAATCATGACTTGAGGCCGCACTATAAATACATCAGCGATTCGAACTTTTTCACATGCATGATTTTTACGCCATGAGAGCTATTCTCAAAAGTATTAGTCTCAGAATAAAAATATTTGGTGTGTGGATGCATTCTTACATGGTCGACCCTCATGGAAAAAAATGGCGCAATTGCTTCAAAAATCTTGACTTGAGGCCGAACTATAAATACATCAGCGATTCGAACTTTTTCACATGCATGACTTTTACGCCATGAGAGCTATTCTCAAAAGTATGAGTTTCAGAATAAAAATATTTGGTGTGTGGATGCATTCTTACATGGTCGACCCTCATGGAAAAAATTGGCGCAATTGCATCAAAAATCATGACTTGAGGCCGCACTATAAATACATCAGCGATTCGAACTTTTTCACATGCATGATTTTTACGCCATGAGAGCTATTCTCAAAAGTATTAGTCTCAGAATGATAATATTTGGTGTGTGGATGCATTCTTACATGGTCGACCCTCATGAAAAAAATTGGCGCAAATCATAAAAAATCATGACTTGTGGCCGAACTATAAATACATCAGCGATTCAAACTTTTTCACATGCATGACTTTTACGCCAAAAGAGTTATTCACAAAAGTATAAATTTCAGAATAAAAATATTTGGTGTGTGGATGCATTCTTACATGGTCGACCCTCATGGAAAAAAATGGCGCAATTGTATCAAAAATCATGACTTGAGGCCGCACTATAAATACATCAGCGATTCGAACTTTTCCACATGTATGACTTTTACGCCAAAAGAGTTATTCTCAAAAGTATAAATTTTAGAATAATACTATTTGGTGTGTGGATGCATTCTTACATGGTCGACCCTCATGAAAAAAATTGGCGCAATTGAATAAAAAATCATGACTTGAGGCCGCACTATAAATACATCAGCGATTCGAACTTTTCCACATGCATGACTTTACGCCATGAGAGCTATTCTCAAAAGTATTAGTCTCAGAACAAAACTATCTGGTGTGTGGATGCATTCTTACATGGTCGACCCTCATGAAAAGAATTGGCGCAATTGCATCAAAAATCATGACTTGGGGCCGAACTATAAATACATCAGCGATTCGAACTTTTTCACATGCATGACTTTTACGCCATGAGAGCTATTCTCAAAAGTATAAGTTTCAGAATAAAAATGTTTGGTGTGTGGATGCATTCTTACATGGAAGACCCTCATGAAAAAAATTGGCGCAATTGCATCAAAAATCATGACTTGAGGCCAAACTATAAACACATCAGCGATTCGAACTTTTTCACATGCATGACTTTTACGCAATGAGTTATTCACAAAAGTATCAATTTCAGAATAAAAATATTTGGTGTGTGGATGCATTCTTACATGGTCGACCCTCATGAAAAGAATTGGCGCAATTGTATCAAAAAGCATGACTTGAGGCCGAACTATAAATACATCAGCGATTCGAACTTTTTCACATGCATGACTTTTACGCCAAAAGAGTTATTCTCAAAAGTATAAATTTCAGAATAAAAATATTTGGTGTGTGGATGCATTCTTACATGGTCGACCCTCATGGAAAAAATTGGCGCAATTGAATCAAAAATCATGACTTGAGGCCGCACTATAAATACATCAGCGATTCGAACTTTTTCACATGCATGACTTTTACGCCATGAGAGCTATTCTCAAAAGTATAAGTTTCAGAATAAAAATATTTGGTGTGTGGATGCATTCTTACATGGTCGACCCTCATGGAAAAAAATGGCGCAATTGTATCAAAAATCATGACTTGAGGCCGCACTATAAATACATCAGCGATTCGAACTTTTCCACATGTATGACTTTTACGCCAAAAGAGTTATTCTCAAAAGTATAAATTTTAGAATAATACTATTTGGTGTGTGGATGCATTCTTACATGGTCGACCCTCAATAAAAAAATTGGCGCAATTGAATAAAAAATCGTGACTTGAGGCCGCACTATAAATACATCAGCGATTCGAACTTTTTCACATGCATGACTTTTACGCCAAAAGAGTTATTCTCAAAAGTATCAATTTCAGAATAAAAATATTTGGTGTGTGGATGCATTCTTACATGGTCGACCCTCATGAAAAAAATTGGCGCAATTGAATCAAAACTCATGACTTGTGGCCGAACTATAAATACATCAGCGATTCGAACTTTTTCACATGCATGACTTTTACGCCATGAGAGCTATTCTCAAAAGTATTAGTCTCAGAATAATACTATTTGGTGTGTGGATGCATTCTTACATGGTCGACCCTTTTGAAAAAAATTGGCGCAATTGTATTAAAAATTATGACTTGTGGCCGAACTATAAATACATCAGCGATTCGAACTTTTTCACATGCATGACTTTTACGCCATGAGAGCTATTCTCAAAAGTTTTAATCTCAGAATAAAAATATTTGGTGTGTGGATGCATTCTTACATGGTCGACCCTCATGAAAAAAATGGCACAATTGCTTGAAAAATCATGACTTGGGGCCGAACTATAAATACATCAGCGATTCGAACTTTTTCACATGCATGACTTTTACGCTATGAGAGCTATTCTCAAAAGTATTAGTCTCAGAACAAAACTATCTGGTGTGTGGATGCATTCTTACATTGTCGACGCTCATGAAATTTTTTGGCGCAATTGCATCAAAAATCATGACTTGAGGCCGCACTATAAATACATCAGCGATTCGAACTTTTTCATATGCATGATTTTTACGCCATGAGAGCTATTCTCAAAAGTATTAGTCTCAGAATGATAATATTTGGTGTGGAGATGCATTCTTACATGGTCGACCCTCATGGAAAAAATTGGCGCAAATCATAAAAAATCATGACTTGTGGCCGAACTATAAATACATCAGCGATTCGAACTTTTTCACATGCATGACTTTTACGCCATGAGAGCTATTCTCAAAAGTATTAGTCTCAGAATGATAATATTTGGTGTGGAGATGCATTCTTACATGGTCGACCCTCATGGAAAAAATTGGCGCAAATCATAAAAAATCATGACTTGTGGCCGAACTATAAATACATCAGCGATTCGAACTTTTTCACATGCATGACTTTTACGCCATGAGAGCTATTCTCAAAAGTTTTAATCTCAGAATAAAAATATTTGGTGTGTGGATGCATTCTTACATGGTCGACCCTCATGAAAAAAATGGCACAATTGCTTGAAAAATCATGACTTGGGGCCGAACTATAAATACATCAGCGATTCGAACTTTTTCACATGCATGACTTTTACGCTATGAGAGCTATTCTCAAAAGTATTAGTCTCAGAACAAAACTATCTGGTGTGTGGATGCATTCTTACATTGTCGACGCTCATGAAATTTTTTGGCGCAATTGCATCAAAAATCATGACTTGAGGCCGCACTATAAATACATCAGCGATTCGAACTTTTTCACATGCATGATTTTTACGCCATGAGAGCTATTCTCAAAAGTATTAGTCTCAGAATGATAATATTTGGTGTGGAGATGCATTCTTACATGGTCGACCCTCATGGAAAAAATTGGCGCAAATCATAAAAAATCATGACTTGTGGCCGAACTATAAATACATCAGCGATTCGAACTTTTTCACATGCATGACTTTTACGCCATGAGAGCTATTCTCAAAAGTATTAGTCTCAGAATGATAATATTTGGTGTGGAGATGCATTCTTACATGGTCGACCCTCATGGAAAAAATTGGCGCAAATAAATAAAAAATCATGACTTGTGGCCGAACTATAAATACATCAGCGATTCGAACTTTTTCACATGCATGACTTTTACGCCATGAGAGCTATTCTCATAAGTATGAGTTTCAGAATAAAAATATTTGGTGTGTGGATGCATTCTTACATGGTCGACCCTCATGGAAAAAATTGGCGCAATTGCATCAAAAATCATGACTTGAGGCCGCACTATAAATACATCAGCGATTCGAACTTTTTCACATGCATGATTTTTACGCCATGAGAGCTATTCTCAAAAGTATTAGTCTCAGAATGATAATATTTGGTGTGTGGATGCATTCTTACATGGTCGACCCTCATGAAAAAATTTGGCGCAAATCATAAAAAATCATGACTTGTGCCCGAACTATAAATACATCAGCGATTCGAACTTTTTCACATGCATGACTTTTACGCCAAAAGAGTTATTCTCAAAAGTATAAATTTCAGAATAAAAATATTTGGTGTGTGGATGCATTCTTACATGGTCAACCCTCATGGAAAGAATTGGCGCAATTGAATCAAAAATCATGACTTGAGGCCGCACTATAAATACATCAGCGATTCGAACTTTTTCACATGCATGACTTTTACGCCATGAGAGCTATTCTCAAAAGTATAAGTTTCAGAATAAAAATATTTGGTGTGTGGATGCATTCTTACATGGTCGACCCTCATGGAAAAAAATGGCGCAATTGTATCAAAAATCATGACTTGAGGCCGCACTATAAATACATCAGCGATTCGAACTTTTCCACATGTATGACTTTTACGCCAAAAGAGTTATTCTCAAAAGTATCAATTTCAGAATAATACTATTTGGTGTGTGGATGCATTCTTACATGCTCGACCCTCATGAAAAAAATTGGCGCAATTGAATCAAAAATCATGACTTGAGGCCGCACTATAAATACATCAGCGATTCGAACTTTTCCACATGCATGACTTTACGCCATGAGAGCTATTCTCAAAAGTATTAGTCTCAGAACAAAACTATCTGGTGTGTGGATGCATTCTTACATGGTCGACCCTCATGAAAAGAATTTGCGCAATTGCATAAAAAATCATGACTTGGGGCCGAACTATAAATACATCAGCGATTCGAACTTTTTCACATGCATGACTTTTACGCCATGAGAGCTATTCTCAAAAGTATAAGTTTCAGAATAAAAATGTTTGGTGTGTGGATGCATTCTTACATGGAAGTCCCTCATGAAAAAAATTGGCGCAATTGCATCAAAAATCATGACTTGAGGCCAAACTATAAACACATCAGCGATTCGAACTTTTTCACATGCATGACTTTTACGCAATGAGTTATTCACAAAAGTATAAATTTCAGAATAAAAATATTTGGTGTGTGGATGCATTCTTACATGGTCGACCCTCATGAAAAGAATTGGCGCAATTGTATCAAAAATCATGACTTGAGGCCGCACTATAAATACATCAGCGATTCGAACTTTTTCACATGCATGACTTTTACGCCAAAAGAGTTATTCTCAAAAGTATAAATTTCAGAATAAAAATATTTGGTGTGTGGATGCATTCTTACATGGTCGACCCTCATGGAAAAAATTGGCGCAATTGAATCAAAAATCATGACTTGAGGCCGCACTATAAATACATCAGCGATTCGAACTTTTTCACATGCATGACTTTTACGCCAAAAGAGTTATTCTCAAAAGTATCAATTTCAGAATAATACTATTTGGTGTGTGGATGCAATCTTACATGGTCGACCCTCAATAAAAAAATTGGCGCAATTGAATAAAAAATCATGACTTGAGGCCGCACTATAAATACATCAGCGATTCGAACTTTTTCACATGCATGACTTTACGCCATGAGAGCTATTCTCAAAAGTATTAGTCTCAGAACAAAACTATCTGGTGTGTGGATGCATTCTTACATGGTCGACCCTCATGAAAAGAATTGGCGCAATTGTATCAAAAATCATGACTTGAGGCCGCACTATAAATACATCAGCGATTCGAACTTTTTCACATGCATGACTTTTACGCCAAAAGAGTTATTCTCAAAAGTATAAATTTCAGAATAAAAATATTTGGTGTGTGGATGCATTCTTACATGGTCGACCCTCATGGAAAAAATTGGCGCAATTGAATCAAAAATCATGACTTGAGGCCGCACTATAAATACATCAGCGATTCGAACTTTTTCACATGCATGACTTTTACGCCAAAAGAGTTATTCTCAAAAGTATCAATTTCAGAATAATACTATTTGGTGTGTGGATGCAATCTTACATGGTCGACCCTCAATAAAAAAATTGGCGCAATTGAATAAAAAATCATGACTTGAGGCCGCACTATAAATACATCAGCGATTCGAACTTTTTCACATGCATGACTTTACGCCATGAGAGCTATTCTCAAAAGTATTAGTCTCAGAACAAAACTATCTGGTGTGTGGATGCATTCTTACATGGTCGACCCTCATGAAAAGAATTGGCGCAATTGTATCAAAAATCATGACTTGAGGCCGCACTATAAATACATCTGCGATTCGAACTTTTTCACATGCATGACTTTTACGCCAAAAGAGTTATTCTCAAAAGTATCAATTTCAGAATAAAAATATTTGGTGTGTGGATGCATTCTTACATGGTCGACCCTCATGAAAAAAATTGGCGCAATTGAATCAAAACTCATGACTTGTGGCCGCACTATAAATACATCAGCGATTCGAACTTTTTCACATGCATGACTTTTACGCCATGAGAGCTATTCTCAAAAGTATTAGTCTCAGAATAATACTATTTGGTGTGTGGATGCATTCTTACATGGTCGACCCTTTTGAAAAAAATTGGCGCAATTGTATTAAAAATTATGACTTGTGGCCGAACTATAAATACATCAGCGATTCGAACTTTTTCACATGCATGACTTTTACGCCATGAGAGCTATTCTCAAAAGTTTTAATCTCAGAATAAAAATATTTGGTGTGTGGATGCATTCTTACATGGTCGACCCTCATGAAAAAAATGGCACAATTGCTTGAAAAATCATGACTTGGGGCCGAACTATAAATACATCAGCGATTCGAACTTTTTCACATGCATGACTTTTACGCTATGAGAGCTATTCTCAAAAGTATTAGTCTCAGAACAAAACTATCTGGTGTGTGGATGCATTCTTACATTGTCGACGCTCATGAAATTTTTTGGCGCAATTGCATCAAAAATCATGACTTGAGGCCGCACTATAAATACATCAGCGATTCGAACTTTTTCACATGCATGATTTTTACGCCATGAGAGCTATTCTCAAAAGTATTAGTCTCAGAATGATAATATTTGGTGTGGAGATGCATTCTTACATGGTCGACCCTCATGGAAAAAATTGGCGCAAATCATAAAAAATCATGACTTGTGGCCGAACTATAAATACATCAGCGATTCGAACTTTTTCACATGCATGACTTTTACGCCATGAGAGCTATTCTCAAAAGTATTAGTCTCAGAATGATAATATTTGGTGTGGAGATGCATTCTTACATGGTCGACCCTCATGGAAAAAATTGGCGCAAATCATAAAAAATCATGACTTGTGGCCGAACTATAAATACATCAGCGATTCGAACTTTTTCACATGCATGACTTTTACGCCATGAGAGCTATTCTCAAAAGTTTTAATCTCAGAATAAAAATATTTGGTGTGTGGATGCATTCTTACATGGTCGACCCTCATGAAAAAAATGGCACAATTGCTTGAAAAATCATGACTTGGGGCCGAACTATAAATACATCAGCGATTCGAACTTTTTCACATGCATGACTTTTACGCTATGAGAGCTATTCTCAAAAGTATTAGTCTCAGAACAAAACTATCTGGTGTGTGGATGCATTCTTACATTGTCGACGCTCATGAAATTTTTTGGCGCAATTGCATCAAAAATCATGACTTGAGGCCGCACTATAAATACATCAGCGATTCGAACTTTTTCACATGCATGATTTTTACGCCATGAGAGCTATTCTCAAAAGTATTAGTCTCAGAATGATAATATTTGGTGTGGAGATGCATTCTTACATGGTCGACCCTCATGAAATTTTTTTGGCGCAATTGCATCAAAAATCATGACTTGAGGCCGCACTATAAATACATCAGCGATTCGAACTTTTTCACATGCATGACTTTTACGCCATGAGAGCTATTCTCAAAAGTATTAATTTCAGAATAAAAATATTTGGTGTGTGGATGCATTCTTACATGGTCGACCCTCATGAAAAAAATTGGCGCAATTGCATCAAAAATCATGACTTGTGGCCGAACTATAAATACATCAGCGATTCGAACTTTTTCACATGCATGACTTTTACGCCATGAGAGCTATTCTCAAAAGTATTAGTCTCAGAATAAAAATATTTGGTGTGTGGATGCATTCTTACATGGTCAACCCTCATGAAAAAAATTGGCGCAATTGAATAAAAAATCATGACTTGTGGCCGCACTATAAATACATCAGCGATTCGAACTTTTTCACATGCATCACTTTTACGCCATGAGAGCTATTCTCAAAAGTATTAATTTCAGAATAAAAATATTTGATGTGTCGGTGCATTCTTACATGGTCGACCCTCATGAAAAAAATTGGCGCAATTGTATGAAAAATTATGACTTGTGGCCGCACTATAAATACATCAGCGATTCGAACTTTTTCACATGCATGACTTTTACGCCATGAGAGCTATTCTCAAAAGTATTAATTTCAGAATAAAAATATTTGGTGTGTGGATGCATTCTTACATGGTCGACACTCACGATTTTTTTGGCGCAATTGCATCAAAAATCATGACTTGAGGCCGCACTATAAATACATCAGCGATTCGAACTTTTTCACATGCATGACTTTCACGCCATGAGAGCTATTCTCAAAAGTATTAGTCTCAGAATAAAATTAATTGATGTGTGGATGCATTCTTACATGGTCGACCCTCATGAAAAGAATTGGCGCAATTGCATCAAAAATCATGACTTGAGGCCGAACTATAAATACATCAGCGATTCGGACTTTTTCACATGCATGACTTTTACGCCAAGAGAGCTATTCTCAAAAGTATTAATTTCAGAATAAAACTATTTGGTGTGTGGGTGCATTCTTACATGGTCGACCCTCATGAAATAAATTGGCGCAATTGCATCAAAAATCATGACTTAAGGCCGCACTATAAATACATCAGCGATTCGAACTTTTTCACATGCATGACTTTTACGCCATGAGAGCTATTCTCAAAAGTATTAGTCTCAGAATAAAAGTATTTGATGTGTGGGTGCATTCTTACATGGTCGACCCTCATGAAATAAATTGGCGCAATTGCATCAAAAATCATGACTTGAGGCCGCACTATAAATACATCAGCGATTCGAACTTTTTCACATGCATGACTTTTACGCCATGAGAGCTATTCTCAAAAGTATTAATTTCAGAATACAAATATTTGGTGTGTGGATGCATTCTTACATGGTCGACCCTCATGAAAAAAATTGGCGCAATTAAATAAAAAATCATGACTTTAGGCCGAACTTTAAATACATCAGCGATTCGAACTTTTTCACATGCATGACTTTTACGCCATGAGAGCTATTCTCAAAAGTATTAATTTCAGAATACAAATATTTGGTGTGTGGATGCATTCTTACATGGTCGACCCTCATGAAAAAAATTGGCGCAATTGTATCAAAAATCATGACTTGTGGCCGAACTATAAATACATCAGCGATTCGAACTTTTTCACATGCATGACTTTTACGCCATGAGAGCTATTCTCAAAAGTATTAGTCTCAGAATAAAAATATTTGGTGTGTGGGTGCATTCTTACATGGTCGACCCTCATGAAAAAAATTGGCGCAATTGCATCAAAAATCATGACTTGTGGCCGCACTATAAATACATCAGCGATTCGAACTTTTTCACATGCATGACTTTTACGCCATGAGAGCTATTCTCAAAAGTATAAGTTTCAGAATAAAAATATTTGGTGTGTGGATGCATTCTTACATGGTCGACCCTCATGAAAAAAATTTCGCGCAATTGCATCAAAAATCATGACTTGAGGCCGCACTATAAATACATCAGCGATTCGAACTTTTCAAATGCATGACTTTTACGCCATGAGAGCTATTCTCAAAAGTATTAATCTCAGAATAAAAATATTTGGTGTGTGGCTGCATTCTTACATGGTCGACCCTCATGAAATAAATTGGCGCAATTAAATCAAAAATCGTGATTTGAGGCCGAACTATAAATACATCAGCGATTCGAACTTTTTCACATGCATGACTTTTACGCCATGAGAGCTATTCACAAAAGTATAAGTTTCAGAATAAAAATATTTGGTGTGTGGATGCATTCTTACATGGTCGACACTCACGATTTTTTTTTTCCACAATTCCATCAAAAAGCATGACTTGAGGCCGCACTATAAATACATCAGCGATTCGAACTTTTTCACATGCATCACTTTTACGCCATGAGAGCTATTCTCAAAAGTATTAATCTCAGAATAAAAATATTTGGTGTGTGGATGCATTCTTACATGGTCGATCCTCATGAAAAAAATTGGCGCAATTGAATCAAAAATCATGACTTGTTGCCGAACTATAAATACATCAGCGATTCGAACTTTTTCACATGCATGACTTTTACGCCATGAGAGCTATTCTCAAAAGTATTAGTCTCAGAATAAAAATATTTGGTGTGTGGATGCATTCTTACATGGTCGACCCTCATGAAATAAATTGGCGCAATTGCATCAAAAATCAAGACTTGAGGCCGCACTATAAATACATCAGCGATTCGAACTTTTTCACATGCATCACTTTTACGCCATGAGAGCTATTCTCAAAAGTATTAATTTCAGAATAAAAATATTTGGTGTGTGGATGCATTCTTACATGGTCGACCCTCATGAAAAAAATTGGCGCAATTGTATCAAAAATCATGACTTGAGGCCGAACTATAAATACATCAGCGATTCGAACTTTTTCACATGCATGACTTTTACGCCATGAGAGCTATTCTCAAAAGTATTAGTCTCAGAATAAAAATATTTGGTGTGTGGATGCATTCTTACATGGTCGACCCTCATGAAAAAAATTGGCGCAATTGCATCAAAAATCATGACTAGTGGCCGCACTATAAATACATCAGCGATTCGAACTTTTTCACATGCATGACTTTTACGCCATGAGAGCTATTCTCAAAAGTATAAGTTTCAGAATAAAAATATTTGGTGTGTGGATGCATTCTTACATGGTCGACCCTCATGATAAAAATTTCGCGCAATTGCATCAAAAATCATGACTTGAGGCCGCACTATAAATACATCAGCGATTCGAACTTTTTCACATGCATGACTTTTACGCCATGAGAGCTATTCTCAAAAGTATTAATCTCAGAATAAAAATATTTGGTGTGTGGCTGCATTCTTACATGGTCGACCCTCATGAAATAAATTGGCGCAATTAAATCAAAAATCATGATTTGAGGCCGAACTATAAATACATCAGCGATTCGAACTTTTTCACATGCATGACTTTTACGCCATGAGAGCTATTCACAAAAGTATAAGTTTCAGAATAAAAATATTTGGTGTGTGGATGCATTCTTACATGGTCGACACTCACGATTTTTTTTTTGCGCAATTGCATCAAAAAGCATGACTTGAGGCCGCACTATAAATACATCAGCGATTCGGACTTTTTCACATGCATCACTTTTACGCCATGAGAGCTATTCTCAAAAGTATTAATCTCAGAATAAAAATATTTGGTGTGTGGATGCATTCTTACATGGTCGATCCTCATGAAAAAAATTGGCGCAATTGAATCAAAAATCATGACTTGTTGCCGAACTATAAATACATCAGCGATTCGAACTTTTTCACATGCATGACTTTTACGCCATGAGAGCTATTCTCAAAAGTATTAATTTCAGAATACAAATATTTGGTGTGTGGCTGCATTCTTACATGGTCGACCCTCATGAAATAAATTGGCGCAATTGCATCAAAAATCAAGACTTGAGGCCGCACTATAAATACATCAGCGATTCGAACTTTTTCACATGCATGACTTTTACGCCATGAGAGCTATTCTCAAAAGTATTAATTTCAGAATAAAAATATTTGGTGTGTGGATGCATTCTTACATGGTCGACCCTCATGAAATAAATTGGCTCAATTGTATCAAAAATTATGACTTGAGGCCGAACTATAAATACATCAGCGATTCGAACTTTTTCACATGCATGACTTTTACGCCATGAGAGCTATTCTCAAAAGTATTAATTTCAGAATAAAAATATTTGGTGTGTGGATGCATTCTTACATGGTCGACCCTCATGAAAAAAATTGGCGCAATTGCATAAAAAATCATGACTTGTGGCCGCACTATAAATACATCAGCGATTCGAACTTTTTCACATGCATGACTTTTACGCCATGAGAGCTATTCTCAAAAGTATTAATTTCAGAATAAAAATATTTGGTGTGTGGATGCATTCTTACATGGTCGACCCTCATGAAAAAAATTGGCGCAATTGTATGAAAAATCAAGACTTGAGGACGCACTATAAATACATCAGCGATTCGAACTTTTCACATGCATGACTTTTACGCCATGAGAGGTATTCTCAAAAGTATTAATCTCAGAATAAAAATATTTGGTGTGTGGCTGCATTCTTACATGGTCGACCCTCATGAAGTAAATTGGCGCAATTGCATCAAAAATCATGATTTGAGGCCGAACTATAAATACATCAGCGATTCGAACTTTTTCACATGCATGACTTTTACGCCATGAGAGCTATTCACAAAAGTATAAGTTTCAGAATAAAAATATTTGGTGTGTGGATGCATTCTTACATGGTCGACACTCACGGTTTTTTTTTGCGCAATTGCATCAAAAAGCATGACTTGAGGCCGCACTATAAATACATCAGCGATTCGAACTTTTTCACATGCAGGACTTTTACACCATGAGAGCTATTCTCAAAAGTATTAATTTCAGAATACAAATATTTGGTGTGTGGGTGCATTCTTACATGGTCGACCCTCATGAAATAAATTGGCGCAATTGCATCAAAAATCAAGACTTGAGGCCGCACTATAAATACATCAGCGATTCGAACTTTTTCACATGCATGACTTTTACGCCATGAGAGCTATTCTCAAAAGTATTAGTCTCAGAATAAAAATATTTGGTGTGTGGGTGCATTCTTACATGGTCGACCCTCATGAAAAAAATTGGCGCAATTGTATGAAAAATTATGACTTGAGGCCGAACTATAAATACATCAGTGATTCGAACTTTTTCACATGCATGACTTTTACGCCATGAGAGCTATTCTCAAAAGTATTAATTTCAGAATACAAATATTTGGTGTGTGGGTGCATTCTTACATGGTCGACCCTCATGAAAAAAATTGGCGCAATTGTATGAAAAATTATGACTTGTGGCCGAACTATAAATACATCAGCGATTCGAACTTTTTCACATGCATGACTTTTACGCCATGAGAGCTATTCTCAAAAGTATAAGTTTCAGAATAAAAATATTTGGTCTGTGGATGCATTCTTACATGGTCGACCCTCATGAAAAAAATTTCGCGCAATTGCATCAAAAATCATGACTTGAGGCCGCACTTTAAATACATCAGCGATTCGAACTTTTCACATGCATGACTTTTACGCCATGAGAGCTATTCTCAAAAGTATTAATCTCAGAATAAAAATATTTGGTGTGTGGCTGCATTCTTACATGGTCGACCGTAATGAAATAAATTGGCGCAATTAAATCAAAAATCATGATTTGAGGCCGAACTATAAATACATCAGCGATTCGAACTTTTTCACATGCATGACTTTTACGCCATGAGAGCTATTCACAAAAGTATAAGTTTCAGAATAAAAATATTTGGTGTGTGGATGCATTCTTACATGGTCGACACTCACGATTTTTTTTTTGCGCAATTGCATCAAAAAGCATGACTTGAGGCCGCACTATAAATACATCAGCGATTCGAACTTTTTCACATGCATGACTTTTACGCCATGAGAGCTATTCTCAAAAGTATTAATGTCAGAATAAAAATATTTGGTGTGTGGCTGCATTCTTACATGGTCGACCCTCATGAAATAAATTGGCGCAATTGCATCAAAAATCAAGACTTGAGGCCGCACAATAAATACATCAGCGATTCGAACTTTTTCACATGCATGACTTTTACGCCATGAGAGCTATTCTCAAAAGTATTAATTTCAGAATAAAAATATTTGGTGTGTGGATGCATTCTTACATGGTCGACCCTCATGAAAAAAATTGGCGCAATTGTATCAAAAATTATGACTTGAGGCCGAACTATAAATACATCAGCGATTCGAACTTTTTCACATGCATCACTTTTACGCCATGAGAGCTATTCTCAAAAGTATTAATTTCAGAATAAAAATATTTGGTGTGTGGATGCATTCTTACATGGTCGACCCTCATGAAAAAAATTGGCGCAATTGCATCAAACATCATGACTTGTGGCCGCACTATAAATACATCAGAGATTCGAACTTTTTCACATGCAAGACTTTTACGCCATGAGAGCTATTCTCAAAAGTATTAATTTCAGAATAAAAATATTTGGTGTGTGGATGCATTCTTACATGGTCGACCCTCATGAAAAAAATTGGCGCAATTGTATGAAAAATCAAGACTTGAGGACGCACTATAAATACATCAGCGATTCGAACTTTTCACATGCATGACTTTTACGCCATGAGAGCTATTCTCAAAAGTATTAGTCTCAGAGTAAAATTATTTGATGTGTGGGTGCATTCTTACATGGTCGACCCTCATGAAATAAATTGGCGCAATTGCATCAAAAATCAAGACTTGAGGCCGAACTATAAATACATCAGCGATTCGAACTTTTTCACATGCATGACTTTTACGCCATGAGAGCTATTCTCAAAAGTATTAATCTCAGAATAAAAATATTTGGTGTGTGGCTGCATTCTTACATGGTCGATCCTCATGAAATAAATTGGCGCAATTGCATCAAAAATCATGATTTGAGGCCGAACTATAAATACATCAGCGATTCGAACTTTTTCACATGCATGACTTTTACGCCATGAGAGCTATTCACAAAAGTATAAGTTTCAGAATAAAAATATTTGGTGTGTGGATGCATTCTTACATGGTCGACACTCACGATTTTTTTTTTGCGCAATTGCATCAAAAATCATGACTTGAGGCCGCACTATAAATACATCAGCGATTCGAACTTTTTCACATGCATGACTTTTACGCCATGAGAGCTATTCTCAAAAGTATTAATTTCAGAATACAAATATTTGGTGTGTGGGTGCATTCTTACATGGTCGACCCTCATGAAATAAATTGGCGCAATTGCATCAAAAATCAAGACTTGAGGCCGCACTATAAATACATCAGCGATTCGAACTTTTTCACATGCATGACTTTTACGCCATGAGAGCTATTCTCAAAAGTATTAGTCTCAGAATAAAAATATTTGGTGTGTGGGTGCATTCTTACATGGTCGACCCTCGTGAAAAAAATTGGCGCAATTGTATGAAAAATTATGACTTGAGGCCGAACTATAAACACATCAGCGATTCGAACTTTTTCACATGCATGACTTTTACGCCATGAGAGCTATTCTCAAAAGTATTAATTTCAGAATAAAAATATTTGGTGTGTGGGTGCATTCTTACATGGTCGACCCTCATGAAAAAAATTGGCGCAATTGTATGAAAAATTATGACTTGTGGCCGAACTATAAATACATCAGCGATTCGAACTTTTTCACATGCATGACTTTTACGCCATGAGAGCTATTCTCAAAAGTATTAATTTCAGAATAAAAATATTTGGTGTGTGGATGCATTCTTACATGGTCGACCCTCATGAAAAAAATTGGCGCAATTGCATCAAACATCATGACTTGTGGCCGCACTATAAATACATCAGAGATTCGAACTTTTTCACATGCAAGACTTTTACGCCATGAGAGCTATTCTCAAAAGTATTAATTTCAGAATAAAAATATTTGGTGTGTGGATGCATTCTTACATGGTCGACCCTCATGAAAAAAATTGGCGCAATTGTATGAAAAATCAAGACTTGAGGACGCACTATAAATACATCAGCGATTCGAACTTTTCACATGCATGACTTTTACGCCATGAGAGCTATTCTCAAAAGTATTAGTCTCAGAGTAAAATTATTTGATGTGTGGGTGCATTCTTACATGGTCGACCCTCATGAAATAAATTGGCGCAATTGCATCAAAAATCAAGACTTGAGGCCGAACTATAAATACATCAGCGATTCGAACTTTTTCACATGCATGACTTTTACGCCATGAGAGCTATTCTCAAAAGTATTAATCTCAGAATAAAAATATTTGGTGTGTGGGTGCATTCTTACATGGTCGATCCTCATGAAATAAATTGGCGCAATTGCATCAAAAATCATGATTTGAGGCCGAACTATAAATACATCAGCGATTCGAACTTTTTCACATGCATGACTTTTACGCCATGAGAGCTATTCACAAAAGTATAAGTTTCAGAATAAAAATATTTGGTGTGTGGATGCATTCTTACATGGTCGACACTCACGATTTTTTTTTTGCGCAATTGCATCAAAAAGCATGACTTGAGGCCGCACTATAAATACATCAGCGATTCGAACTTTTTCACATGCATGACTTTTACGCCATGAGAGCTATTCTCAAAAGTATTAATCTCAGAATAAAAATATTTGGTGTGTGGATGCATTCTTACATGGTCGATCCTCATGAAAAAAATTGGCGCAATTGAATCAAAAATCATGACTTGTGGCCGAACTATAAATACATCAGCGATTCGAACTTTTTCACATGCATGACTTTTACGCCATGAGAGCTATTCTCAAAAGTATTAATTTCAGAATACAAATATTTGGTGTGTGGCTGCATTCTTACATGGTCGACCCTCATGAAATAAATTGGCGCAATTGCATCAAAAATCAAGACTTGAGGCCGCACTATAAATACATCAGCGATTCGAACTTTTTCACATGCATGACTTTTACGCCATGAGAGCTATTCTCAAAAGTATTAGTCTCAGAATAAAAATATTTGGTGTGTGGGTGCATTCTTACATGGTCGACCCTCATGAAAATAATTGGCGCAATTAAATCAAAAATCATGACACGTGGCCGAACTTTAAATACATCAGCGATTCGAACTTTTTCACATGCAAGACTTTTACGCCATGAGAGCTATTCTCAAAAGTATTAATTTCAGAATAAAAATATTTGGTGTGTGGATGCATTCTTACATGGTCGACCCTCATGAAAAAAATTGGCGCAATTGTATGAAAAATCAAGACTTGAGGACGCACTATAAATACATCAGCGATTCGAACTTTTCACATGCATGACTTTTACGCCATGAGAGCTATTCTCAAAAGTATTAGTCTCAGAGTAAAATTATTTGATGTGTGGGTGCATTCTTACATGGTCGACCCTCATGAAATAAATTGGCGCAATTGCATCAAAAATCAAGACTTGAGGCCGAACTATAAATACATCAGCGATTCGAACTTTTTCACATGCATGACTTTTACGCCATGAGAGCTATTCTCAAAAGTATTAATCTCAGAATAAAAATATTTGGTGTGTGGCTGCATTCTTACATGGTCGATCCTCATGAAATAAATTGGCGCAATTGCATCAAAAATCATGATTTGAGGCCGAACTATAAATACATCAGCGATTCGAACTTTTTCACATGCATGACTTTTACGCCATGAGAGCTATTCACAAAAGTATAAGTTTCAGAATAAAAATATTTGGTGTGTGGATGCATTCTTACATGGTTGACACTCACGATTTTTTTTTTGCGCAATTGCATCAAAAATCATGACTTGAGGCCGAACTATAAATACATCAGCGATTCGAACTTTTTCACATGCATGACTTTTACGCCATGAGAGCTATTCTCAAAAGTATTAATTTCAGAATACAAATATTTGGTGTGTGGGTGCATTCTTACATGGTCGACCCTCATGAAATAAATTGGCGCAATTGCATCAAAAATCAAGACTTGAGGCCGCACTATAAATACATCAGCGATTCGAACTTTTTCACATGCATGACTTTTACGCCATGAGAGCTATTCTCAAAAGTATTAGTCTCAGAATAAAAATATTTGGTGTGTGGGTGCATTCTTACATGGTCGACCCTCATGAAAAAAATTGGCGCAATTGTATGAAAAATTATGACTTGAGGCCGAACTATAAACACATCAGCGATTCGAACTTTTTCACATGCATGACTTTTACGCCATGAGAGCTATTCTCAAAAGTATTAATTTCAGAATAAAAATATTTGGTGTGTGGGTGCATTCTTACATGGTCGACCCTCATGAAAAAAATTGGCGCAATTGTATGAAAAATTATGACTTGTGGCCGAACTATAAATACATCAGCGATTCGAACTTTTTCACATGCATGACTTTTACGCCATGAGAGCTATTCTCAAAAGTATAAGTTTCAGAATAAAAATATTTGGTGTGTGGATGCATTCTTACATGGTCGACCCTCATGAAAAATATTTTGCGCAATTGCATCAAAAATCATGACTTGAGGCCGCACTTTAAATACATCAGCGATTCGAACTTTTCACATGCATGACTTTTACGCCATGAGAGCTATTCTCAAAAGTATTAATGTCAAAATAAAAATATTTGGTGTGTGGCTGCATTCTTACATGGTCGACCCTCATGAAATAAATTGGCGCAATTAAATCAAAAATCATGATTTGAGGCCGAACTATAAATACATCAGCGATTCGAACTTTTTCACATGCATGACTTTTACGCCATGAGAGCTATTCACAAAAGTATAAGTTTCAGAATAAAAATATTTGGTGTGTGGATGCATTCTTACATGGTCGACACTCACGATTTTTTTTTGCGCAATTGCATCAAAAATCAAGACTTGAGGCCGCACTATAAATACATCAGCGATTCGAACTTTTTCACATGCATGACTTTTACGCCATGAGAGCTATTCTCAAAAGTATTAATCTCAGAATAAAAATATTTGGTGTGTGGATGCATTCTTACATGGTCGATCCTCATGAAAAAAATTGGCGCAATTGAATAAAAAATCATGACTTGTGGCCGAACTATAAATACATCAGCGATTCGAACTTTTTCACATGCATGACTTTTACGCCATGAGAGCTATTCTCAAAAGTATTAATTTCAGAATACAAATATTTGGTGTGTGGGTGCATTCTTACATGGTCGACCCTCATGAAATAAATTGGCGCAATTGCATCAAAAATCATGACTTGAGGCCGCACTATAAATACATCAGCGTCTTTTACGCCATGAGAGCTATTCACAAAAGTATAAGTTTCAGAATAAAAATATTTGGTGTGTGGATGCATTCTTACATGGTCGACACTCACGATTTTTTTTTTGCGCAATTGCATCAAAAAGCATGACTTGAGGCCGCACTATAAATACATCAGCGATTCGAACTTTTTCACATGCATCACTTTTACGCCATGAGAGCTATTCTCAAAAGTATTAATCTCAGAATAAAAATATTTGGTGTGTGGATGCATTCTTACATGGTCGATGCTCATGAAAAAAATTGGCGCAATTCCATGAAAAATCATGACTTGAGGCCGCACTTTAAATACATCAGCGATTCGAACTTTTCACATACATGACTTTTACGCCATGAGAGCTATTCTCAAAAGTATTAATTTCAGAATAAAAATATTTGGTGTGTGGCTGCATTCTTACATGGTCGACCCTCATGAAATAAATTGGCGCAATTAAATCAAAAATCAAGACTTGAGGCCGCACTATAAATACATCAGCGATTCGAACTTTTTCACATGCATGACTTTTACGCCATGAGAGCTATTCTCAAAAGTATTAGTCTCAGAATAAAAGTATTTGGTGTGTGGGTGCATTCTTACATGGTCGACCCTCATGAAAATAATTGGCGCAATTAAATCAAAAATCATGACTTGTGGCCGAACTTTAAATACATCAGCGATTCGAACTTTTTCACATGCATGACTTTTACGCCATGAGAGCTATTCTCAAAAGTATTAATCTCAGAATAAAAATATTTGGTGTGTGGATGCATTCTTACATGGTCGATCCTCATGAAAAAAATTGGCCCAATTGAATCAAATATCATGACTTGTGGCCGAACTATAAATACATCAGCGATTCGAACTTTTTCACATGCATGACTTTTACGCCATGAGAGCTATTCACAAAAGTATAAGTTTCAGAATAAAAATATTTGGTGTGTGGATGCATTCTTACATGGTTGACACTCACGATTTTTTTTTGCGCAATTGCATCAAAAATCATGACTTGAGGCCGCACTATAAATACATCAGCGATTCGAACTTTTTCACATGCATGACTTTTACGCCATGAGAGCTATTCTCAGGTGCATTCTTACATGGTCGACCCTCATGAAATAAATTGGCGCAATTGCATCAAAAATCAAGACTTGAGGCCGCACTATAAATACATCAGCGATTCGAACTTTTTCACATGCATGACTTTTACGCCATGAGAGCTATTCTCAAAAGTATTAGTCTCAGAATAAAAGTATTTGGTGTGTGGGTGCATTCTTACATGGTCGATCCTCATGAAAAAAATTGGCGCAATTGTATGAAACATTATGACTTGAGGCCGAACTATAAACACATCAGCGATTCGAACTTTTTCACATGCATGACTTTTACGCCATGAGAGCTATTCTCAAAAGTATTAATTTCAGAATAAAAATATTTGGTGTGTGGGTGCATTCTTACATGGTCGACCCTCATGAAAAAAATTGGCGCAATTGTATGAAAAATTATGACTTGTGGCCGAACTATAAATAGATCAGCGATTCGAACTTTTTCACATGCATGACTTTTATGCCATGAGAGCTATTCTCAAAAGTATAAGTTTCAGAATAAAAATATTTGGTGTGTGGATGCATTCTTACATGGTCGACCCTCATGAAAAAAATTTCGCGCAATTGCATCAAAAATCATGACTTGAGGCCGCACTTTAAATACATCAGCGATTCGAACTTTTCACATGCATGACTTTTACGCCATGAGAGCTATTCTCAAAAGTATTAATTTCAGAATAAAAATATTTGGTGTGTGGCTGCATTCTTACATGGTCGACCCTCATGAAATAAATTGGCGCAATTAAATCAAAAATCATGATTTGAGGCCGAACTATAAATACATCAGCGATTCGAACTTTTTCACATGCATGACTTTTACGCCATGAGAGCTATTCACAAAAGTATAAGTTTCAGAATAAAAATATTTGGTGTGTGGATGCATTCTTACATGGTCGACACTCACGATTTCTTTTTTGCGCAATTGCATCAAAAAGCATGACTTGAGGCCGCACTATAAATACATCAGCGATTCGAACTTTTTCACATGCATGACTTTTACGCCATGAGAGCTATTCTCAAAAGTATTAATTTCAGAATAAAAATATTTGGTGTGTGGATGCATTCTTACATGGTCGATCCTCATGAAAAAAATTGGCGCAATTGAATCAAAAATCATGACTTGTGGCCGAACTATAAATACATCAGCGATTCGAACTTTTTCACATGCATGACTTTTACGCCATGAGAGCTATTCTCAAAAGTATTAATTTCAGAATACAAATATTTGGTGTGTGGGTGCATTCTTACATGGTCGACCCTCATGAATAAAATTGGCGCAATTGCATCAAAAATCATGACTTGAGGCCGCACTATAAATACATCAGCGATTCGAACTTTTTCACATGCATGACTTTTACGCCATGAGAGCTATTCTCAAAAGTATTAGTCTCAGAATAAAAATATTTGGTGTGTGGCTGCATTCTTACATGGTCGACCCTCATGAAAATAATTGGCGCAATTAAATCAAAAATCATGACTTGTGGCCGAACTTTAAATACATCAGCGATTCGAACTTTTTCACATGCATGACTTTTATGCCATGAGAGCTATTCTCAAAAGTATTAATCTCAGAATAAAAATGTTTGGTGTGTGGGAGCATTCTTACATGGTCGACCCTGATGAAAAAAATTGGCGCAATTGCATCAAAAATCATGACTTGTGGCCGAACTATAAATACATCAGCGATTCGAACTTTTTCACATGCATCACTTTTACGCCATGAGAGCTATTCTCAAAAGTATAAGTTTCAGAATAAAAATATTTCGGTGTGTGGATGCATTCTTACATGGTCGACCCTCATGAAAAAAAATTTGCGCAATTCCATCAAAAATCATGACTTGAGGCCGCACTATAAATACATCAGCGATTCGAACTTTTTCACATGCATGACTTTTACGCCATGAGAGCTATTCTCAAAAGTATTTATTTCAGAATAAAAATATTTGATGTGTGGGTGCATTCTTACATGGTCGACCCTCATGAAATAAATTGGCGCAATTGCATCAAAAATCATGACTTGAGGCCGCACTATAAATACATCAGCGATTCGAACTTTTCACATGCATGACTTTTACGCCATGAGAGCTATTCTCAAAAGTATTAATTTCAGAATAAAAATATTTGGTGTGTGGGTGCATTCTTACATGGTCGACCCTGATGAAAAAAATTGGCGCAATTGCATCAAAAATCATGACTTGTGGCCGAACTATAAATACATCAGCGATTCGAACTTTTTCACATGCATGACTTTTACGCCATGAGAGCTATTCTCAAAAGTATTTATTTCAGAATAAAAATATTTGATGTGTGGGTGCATTCTTACATGGTCGACCCTCATGAAATAAATTGGCGCAATTGCATCAAAAATCATGACTTGTGGCCGAACTTTAAATACATCAGCGATTCGAACTTTTTCACATGCATGACTTTTACGCCATGAGAGCTATTCTCAAAAGTATTAATCTCAGAATAAAAATGTTTGGTGTGTGGGAGCATTCTTACATGGTCGACCCTGATGAAAAAAATTGGCGCAATTGCATCAAAAATCATGACTTGTGGCCGAACTATAAATACATCAGCGATTCGAACTTTTTCACATGCATCACTTTTACGCCATGAGAGCTATTCTCAAAAGTATAAGTTTCAGAATAAAAATATTTCGGTGTGTGGATGCATTCTTACATGGTCGACCCTCATGAAAAAAAATTTGCGCAATTCCATCAAAAATCATGACTTGAGGCCGCACTATAAATACATCAGCGATTCGAACTTTTTCACATGCATGACTTTTACGCCATGAGAGCTATTCTCAAAAGTATTTATTTCAGAATAAAAATATTTGATGTGTGGGTGCATTCTTACATGGTCGACCCTCATGAAATAAATTGGCGCAATTGCATCAAAAATCATGACTTGAGGCCGCACTATAAATACATCAGCGATTCGAACTTTTCACATGCATGACTTTTACGCCATGAGAGCTATTCTCAAAAGTATTAATTTCAGAATAAAAATATTTGGTGTGTGGGTGCATTCTTACATGGTCGACCCTGATGAAAAAAATTGGCGCAATTGCATCAAAAATCATGACTTGTGGCCGAACTATAAATACATCAGCGATTCGAACTTTTTCACATGCATGACTTTTACGCCATGAGAGCTATTCTCAAAAGTATTTATTTCAGAATAAAAATATTTGATGTGTGGGTGCATTCTTACATGGTCGACCCTCATGAAATAAATTGGCGCAATTGCATCAAAAATCATGACTTGAGGCCGCACTATGAATACATCAGCGATTCGAATTTTCACATGCATGACTTTTACGCCATGAGAGCTATTCTCAAAAGTATTAGTCTCAGAATAAAAGTATTTGGTGTGTGGGTGCATTCTTACATGGTCGACCCTCATGAAATTTTTTGGACGCAATTGCATCAAAAATCATGACATGAGGCCGCACTATAAATACATCAGCGATTCGAACTTTTTCACATGCATGACTTTTACGCCATGAGAGCTATTCTCAAAAGTATTAGTCTCAGAATAAAAATATTTGGTGTGTGGGTGCATTCTTACATGGTCGACCCTCATGAAAAAAATTGGCGCAATTGAATAAAAAATCATGACTTGAGGCCGAACTATAAATACATCAGCGATTCGAACTTTTTCACATGCATGACTTTTACGCCATGAGAGCTATTCTCAAAAGTATTAATTTCAGAATAAAAATATTTGGTGTGTGGATGCATTCTTACATGGTCGACCCTCATTAAAAAAAATTCGCGCAATTCCATCAAAAATTATGACATGAGGCCGCACTATAAATACATCAGCGATTCGAACTTTTTCACATGCATGACTTTTACGCCATGAGAGCTATTCTCAAAAGTATTTATTTCAGAATAAAAATATTTGATGTGTGGATGCATTCTTACATGGTCGACCCTCATGAAATAAATTGGCGCAATTGAATCAAAAATCATGACTTGAGGCCGCACTATAAATACATCAGCGATTCGAACTTTTCACATGCATGACTTTTACGCCATGAGAGCTATTCTCAAAAGTATTAATTTCAGAATAAAAAAAAATTGGTGTGTGGGTGCATTCTTACATGGTCGACCCTCATGAAATAAATTGGCGGAACTGAATAAAAAATCATGACTTGTGGCCGAACTATAAATACATCAGCGATTCGAACTTTTTCACATGCATCACTTTTACGCCATGAGAGCTATTCACAAAAGTATTATTTTCAGAATAAAAATATTTGGTGTGTGGGTGCATTCTTACATGGTCGACCCTCATGAAATAAATTGGCGCAATTGTATGAAAAATTATGACTTGTGGCCGAACTATAAATACATCAGCGATTCGAACTTTTTCACATGCATGACTTTTACGCAATTAGAGCTATTCTCAAAAGTATTAGTCTCAGAATAAAAGTATTTGGTGTGTGGGTGCATTCTTACATGGTCGACCCTCATGAATTTTTTTTGACCCAATTGCATAAAAAATCATGACATGAGGCCGCACTATAAATACATCAGCGATTCGAACTTTTTCACATGCATGACTTTTACGCCATGAGAGCTATTCTCAAAAGTATTAGTTTCAGAATAAAAGTATTTGGTGTGTGGATGCATTCTTACATGGTCGACCCTCATGAAAAAAATTGGCGCAATTGTATGAAAAATCAAGACTTGAGGACGCACTATAAATACATCAGCGATTCGAACTTTTCACATGCATGACTTTTACGCCATGAGAGCTATTCTCAAAAGTATTAGTCTCAGAGTAAAATTATTTGATGTGTGGGTGCATTCTTACATGGTCGACCCTCATGAAATAAATTGGCGCAATTGCATCAAAAATCAAGACTTGAGGCCGAACTATAAATACATCAGCGATTCGAACTTTTTCACATGCATGACTTTTACGCCATGAGAGCTATTCTCAAAAGTATTAATCTCAGAATAAAAATATTTGGTGTGTGGGTGCATTCTTACATGGTCGATCCTCATGAAATAAATTGGCGCAATTGCATCAAAAATCATGATTTGAGGCCGAACTATAAATACATCAGCGATTCGAACTTTTTCACATGCATGACTTTTACGCCATGAGAGCTATTCACAAAAGTATAAGTTTCAGAATAAAAATATTTGGTGTGTGGATGCATTCTTACATGGTCGACACTCACGATTTTTTTTTTGCGCAATTGCATCAAAAAGCATGACTTGAGGCCGCACTATAAATACATCAGCGATTCGAACTTTTTCACATGCATGACTTTTACGCCATGAGAGCTATTCTCAAAAGTATTAATCTCAGAATAAAAATATTTGGTGTGTGGATGCATTCTTACATGGTCGATCCTCATGAAAAAAATTGGCGCAATTGAATCAAAAATCATGACTTGTGGCCGAACTATAAATACATCAGCGATTCGAACTTTTTCACATGCATGACTTTTACGCCATGAGAGCTATTCTCAAAAGTATTAATTTCAGAATACAAATATTTGGTGTGTGGCTGCATTCTTACATGGTCGACCCTCATGAAATAAATTGGCGCAATTGCATCAAAAATCAAGACTTGAGGCCGCACTATAAATACATCAGCGATTCGAACTTTTTCACATGCATGACTTTTACGCCATGAGAGCTATTCTCAAAAGTATTAGTCTCAGAATAAAAATATTTGGTGTGTGGGTGCATTCTTACATGGTCGACCCTCATGAAAATAATTGGCGCAATTAAATCAAAAATCATGACACGTGGCCGAACTTTAAATACATCAGCGATTCGAACTTTTTCACATGCAAGACTTTTACGCCATGAGAGCTATTCTCAAAAGTATTAATTTCAGAATAAAAATATTTGGTGTGTGGATGCATTCTTACATGGTCGACCCTCATGAAAAAAATTGGCGCAATTGTATGAAAAATCAAGACTTGAGGACGCACTATAAATACATCAGCGATTCGAACTTTTCACATGCATGACTTTTACGCCATGAGAGCTATTCTCAAAAGTATTAGTCTCAGAGTAAAATTATTTGATGTGTGGGTGCATTCTTACATGGTCGACCCTCATGAAATAAATTGGCGCAATTGCATCAAAAATCAAGACTTGAGGCCGAACTATAAATACATCAGCGATTCGAACTTTTTCACATGCATGACTTTTACGCCATGAGAGCTATTCTCAAAAGTATTAATCTCAGAATAAAAATATTTGGTGTGTGGCTGCATTCTTACATGGTCGATCATCATGAAATAAATTGGCGCAATTGCATCAAAAATCATGATTTGAGGCCGAACTATAAATACATCAGCGATTCGAACTTTTTCACATGCATGACTTTTACGCCATGAGAGCTATTCACAAAAGTATAAGTTTCAGAATAAAAATATTTGGTGTGTGGATGCATTCTTACATGGTTGACACTCACGATTTTTTTTTTGCGCAATTGCATCAAAAATCATGACTTGAGGCCGCACTATAAATACATCAGCGATTCGAACTTTTTCACATGCATGACTTTTACGCCATGAGAGCTATTCTCAAAAGTATTAATTTCAGAATACAAATATTTGGTGTGTGGGTGCATTCTTACATGGTCGACCCTCATGAAATAAATTGGCGCAATTGCATCAAAAATCAAGACTTGAGGCCGCACTATAAATACATCAGCGATTCGAACTTTTTCACATGCATGACTTTTACGCCATGAGAGCTATTCTCAAAAGTATTAGTCTCAGAATAAAAATATTTGGTGTGTGGGTGCATTCTTACATGGTCGACCCTCATGAAAAAAATTGGCGCAATTGTATGAAAAATTATGACTTGAGGCCGAACTATAAACACATCAGCGATTCGAACTTTTTCACATGCATGACTTTTACGCCATGAGAGCTATTCTCAAAAGTATTAATTTCAGAATAAAAATATTTGGTGTGTGGGTGCATTCTTACATGGTCGACCCTCATGAAAAAAATTGGCGCAATTGTATGAAAAATTATGACTTGTGGCCGCACTATAAATACATCAGCGATTCGAACTTTTTCACATGCATGACTTTTACGCCATGAGAGCTATTCTCAAAAGTATAAGTTTCAGAATAAAAATATTTGGTGTGTGGATGCATTCTTACATGGTCGACCCTCATGAAAAATATTTTGCGCAATTGCATCAAAAATCATGACTTGAGGCCGCACTTTAAATACATCAGCGATTCGAACTTTTCACATGCATGACTTTTACGCCATGAGAGCTATTCTCAAAAGTATTAATGTCAAAATAAAAATATTTGGTGTGTGGCTGCATTCTTACATGGTCGACCCTCATGAAATAAATTGGCGCAATTAAATCAAAAATCATGATTTGAGGCCGAACTATAAATACATCAGCGATTCGAACTTTTTCACATGCATGACTTTTACGCCATGAGAGCTATTCACAAAAGTATAAGTTTCAGAATAAAAATATTTGGTGTGTGGATGCATTCTTACATGGTCGACACTCACGATTTTTTTTTGCGCAATTGCATCAAAAAGCATGACTTGAGGCCGCACTATAAATACATCAGCGATTCGAACTTTTTCACATGCATGACTTTTACGCCATGAGAGCTATTCTCAAAAGTATTAATCTCAGAATAAAAATATTTGGTGTGTGGATGCATTCTTACATGGTCGATCCTCATGAAAAAAATTGGCGCAATTGAATAAAAAATCATGACTTGTGGCCGAACTATAAATACATCAGCGATTCGAACTTTTTCACATGCATGACTTTTACGCCATGAGAGCTATTCTCAAAAGTATTAATTTCAGAATACAAATATTTGGTGTGTGGGTGCATTCTTACATGGTCGACCCTCATGAAATAAATTGGCGCAATTGCATCAAAAATCATGACTTGAGGCCGCACTATAAATACATCAGCGTCTTTTACGCCATGAGAGCTATTCACAAAAGTATAAGTTTCAGAATAAAAATATTTGGTGTGTGGATGCATTCTTACATGGTCGACACTCACGATTTTTTTTTTGCGCAATTGCATCAAAAAGCATGACTTGAGGCCGCACTATAAATACATCAGCGATTCGAACTTTTTCACATGCATGACTTTTACGCCATGAGAGCTATTCTCAAAAGTATTAATCTCAGAATAAAAATATTTGGTGTGTGCATGCATTCTTACATGGTCGATGCTCATGAAAAAAATTGGCGCAATTCCATCAAAAATCATGACTTGAGGCCGCACTTTAAATACATCAGCGATTCGAACTTTTCACATACATGACTTTTACGCCATGAGAGCTATTCTCAAAAGTATTAATTTCAGAATAAAAATATTTGGTGTGTGGCTGCATTCTTACATGGTCGACCCTCATGAAATAAATTGGCGCAATTAAATCAAAAATCAAGACTTGAGGCCGCACTATAAATACATCAGCGATTCGAACTTTTTCACATGCATGACTTTTACGCCATGAGAGCTATTCTCAAAAGTATTAGTCTCAGAATAAAAGTATTTGGTGTGTGGGTGCATTCTTACATGGTCGACCCTGATGAAAATAATTGGCGCAATTAAATCAAAAATCATGACTTGTGGCCGAACTTTAAATACATCAGCGATTCGAACTTTTTCACATGCATGACTTTTACGCCATGAGAGCTATTCTCAAAAGTATTAATCTCAGAATAAAAATATTTGGTGTGTGGATGCATTCTTACATGGTCGATCCTCATGAAAAAAATTGGCCCAATTGAATCAAATATCATGACTTGTGGCCGAACTATAAATACATCAGCGATTCGAACTTTTTCACATGCATGACTTTTACGCCATGAGAGCTATTCACAAAAGTATAAGTTTCAGAATAAAAATATTTGGTGTGTGGATGCATTCTTACATGGTCGACACTCACGATTTTTTTTTGCGCAATTGCATCAAAAATCATGACTTGAGGCCGCACTATAAATACATCAGCGATTCGAACTTTTTCACATGCATGACTTTTACGCCATGAGAGCTATTCTCAGGTGCATTCTTACATGGTCGACCCTCATGAAATAAATTGGCGCAATTGCATCAAAAATCAAGACTTGAGGCCGCACTATAAATACATCAGCGATTCGAACTTTTTCACATGCATGACTTTTACGCCATGAGAGCTATTCTCAAAAGTATTAGTCTCAGAATAAAAGTATTTGGTGTGTGGGTGCATTCTTACATGGTCGATCCTCATGAAAAAAATTGGCGCAATTGTATGAAACATTATGACTTGAGGCCGAACTATAAACACATCAGCGATTCGAACTTTTTCACATGCATGACTTTTACGCCATGAGAGCTATTCTCAAAAGTATTAATTTCAGAATAAAAATATTTGGTGTGTGGGTGCATTCTTACATGGTCGACCCTCATGAAAAAAATTGGCGCAATTGTATGAAAAATTATGACTTGTGGCCGAACTATAAATAGATCAGCGATTCGAACTTTTTCACATGCATGACTTTTATGCCATGAGAGCTATTCTCAAAAGTATAAGTTTCAGAATAAAAATATTTGGTGTGTGGATGCATTCTTACATGGTCGACCCTCATGAAAAAAATTTCGCGCAATTGCATCAAAAATCATGACTTGAGGCCGCACTTTAAATACATCAGCGATTCGAACTTTTCACATGCATGACTTTTACGCCATGAGAGCTATTCTCAAAAGTATTAATTTCAGAATAAAAATATTTGGTGTGTGGCTGCATTCTTACATGGTCGACCCTCATGAAATAAATTGGCGCAATTAAATCAAAAATCATGATTTGAGGCCGAACTATAAATACATCAGCGATTCGAACTTTTTCACATGCATGACTTTTACGCCATGAGAGCTATTCACAAAAGTATAAGTTTCAGAATAAAAATATTTGGTGTGTGGATGCATTCTTACATGGTCGACACTCACGATTTCTTTTTTGCGCAATTGCATCAAAAAGCATGACTTGAGGCCGCACTATAAATACATCAGCGATTCGAACTTTTTCACATGCATGACTTTTACGCCATGAGAGCTATTCTCAAAAGTATTAATTTCAGAATAAAAATATTTGGTGTGTGGATGCATTCTTACATGGTCGATCCTCATGAAAAAAATTGGCGCAATTGAATCAAAAATCATGACTTGTGGCCGAACTATAAATACATCAGCGATTCGAACTTTTTCACATGCATGACTTTTACGCCATGAGAGCTATTCTCAAAAGTATTAATTTCAGAATACAAATATTTGGTGTGTGGGTGCATTCTTACATGGTCGACCCTCATGAATAAAATTGGCGCAATTGCATCAAAAATCATGACTTGAGGCCGCACTATAAATACATCAGCGATTCGAACTTTTTCACATGCATGACTTTTACGCCATGAGAGCTATTCTCAAAAGTATTAGTCTCAGAATAAAAATATTTGGTGTGTGGGTGCATTCTTACATGGTCGACCCTCATGAAAATAATTGGCGCAATTAAATCAAAAATCATGACTTGTGGCCGAACTTTAAATACATCAGCGATTCGAACTTTTTCACATGCATGACTTTTATGCCATGAGAGCTATTCTCAAAAGTATTAATCTCAGAATAAAAATGTTTGGTGTGTGGGAGCATTCTTACATGGTCGACCCTGATGAAAAAAATTGGCGCAATTGCATCAAAAATCATGACTTGTGGCCGAACTATAAATACATCAGCGATTCGAACTTTTTCACATGCATCACTTTTACGCCATGAGAGCTATTCTCAAAAGTATAAGTTTCAGAATAAAAATATTGCGGTGTGTGGATGCATTCTTACATGGTCGACCCTCATGAAAAAAAATTTGCGCAATTCCATCAAAAATCATGACTTGAGGCCGCACTATAAATACATCAGCGATTCGAACTTTTTCACATGCATGACTTTTACGCCATGAGAGCTATTCTCAAAAGTATTTATTTCAGAATAAAAATATTTGATGTGTGGGTGCATTCTTACATGGTCGACCCTCATGAAATAAATTGGCGCAATTGCATCAAAAATCATGACTTGAGGCCGCACTATAAATACATCAGCGATTCGAACTTTTCACATGCATGACTTTTACGCCATGAGAGCTATTCTCAAAAGTATTAATTTCAGAATAAAAATATTTGGTGTGTGGGTGCATTCTTACATGGTCGACCCTGATGAAAAAAATTGGCGCAATTGCATCAAAAATCATGACTTGTGGCCGAACTATAAATACATCAGCGATTCGAACTTTTTCACATGCATGACTTTTACGCCATGAGAGCTATTCTCAAAAGTATTTATTTCAGAATAAAAATATTTGATGTGTGGGTGCATTCTTACATGGTCGACCCTCATGAAATAAATTGGCGCAATTGCATCAAAAATCATGACTTGTGGCCGAACTTTAAATACATCAGCGATTCGAACTTTTTCACATGCATGACTTTTACGCCATGAGAGCTATTCTCAAAAGTATTAATCTCAGAATAAAAATGTTTGGTGTGTGGGAGCATTCTTACATGGTCGACCCTGATGAAAAAAATTGGCGCAATTGCATCAAAAATCATGACTTGTGGCCGAACTATAAATACATCAGCGATTCGAACTTTTTCACATGCATCACTTTTACGCCATGAGAGCTATTCTCAAAAGTATAAGTTTCAGAATAAAAATATTTCGGTGTGTGGATGCATTCTTACATGGTCGACCCTCATGAAAAAAAATTTGCGCAATTCCATAAAAAATCATGACTTGAGGCCGCACTATAAATACATCAGCGATTCGAACTTTTTCACATGCATGACTTTTACGCCATGAGAGCTATTCTCAAAAGTATTTATTTCAGAATAAAAATATTTGATGTGTGGGTGCATTCTTACATGGTCGACCCTCATGAAATAAATTGGCGCAATTGCATCAAAAATCATGACTTGAGGCCGCACTATAAATACATCAGCGATTCGAACTTTTCACATGCATGACTTTTACGCCATGAGAGCTATTCTCAAAAGTATTAATTTCAGAATAAAAATATTTGGTGTGTGGGTGCATTCTTACATGGTCGACCCTGATGAAAAAAATTGGCGCAATTGCATCAAAAATCATGACTTGTGGCCGAACTATAAATACATCAGCGATTCGAACTTTTTCACATGCATGACTTTTACGCCATGAGAGCTATTCTCAAAAGTATTTATTTCAGAATAAAAATATTTGATGTGTGGGTGCATTCTTACATGGTCGACCCTCATGAAATAAATTGGCGCAATTGCATCAAAAATCATGACTTGAGGCCGCACTATGAATACATCAGCGATTCGAATTTTCACATGCATGACTTTTACGCAATTAGAGCTATTCTCAAAAGTATTAGTCTCAGAATAAAAGTATTTGGTGTGTGGGTGCATTCTTACATGGTCGACCCTCATGAAATTTTTTGGACGCAATTGCATCAAAAATCATGACATGAGGCCGCACTATAAATACATCAGCGATTCGAACTTTTTCACATGCATCACTTTTACGCCATGAGAGCTATTCTCAAAAGTATTAGTCTCAGAATAAAAATATTTGGTGTGTGGATGCATTCTTACATGGTCGACCCTCATGAAAAAAATTGGCGCAATTGAATCAAAAATCATGACTTGAGGCCGAACTATAAATACATCAGCGATTCGAACTTTTTCACATGCATGACTTTTACGCCATGAGAGCTATTCTCAAAAGTATTAATTTCAGAATAAAAATATTTGGTGTGTGGGTGCATTCTTACATGGTCGACCCTCATGAAAAAAATTGGCGCAATTGTATGAAAAATTATGACTTGTGGCCGAACTATAAATAGATCAGCGATTCGAACTTTTTCACATGCATGACTTTTATGCCATGAGAGCTATTCTCAAAAGTATAAGTTTCAGAATAAAAATATTTGGTGTGTGGATGCATTCTTACATGGTCGACCCTCATGAAAAAAATTTCGCGCAATTGCATCAAAAATCATGACTTGAGGCCGCACTTTAAATACATCAGCGATTCGAACTTTTCACATGCATGACTTTTACGCCATGAGAGCTATTCTCAAAAGTATTAATTTCAGAATAAAAATATTTGGTGTGTGGCTGCATTCTTACATGGTCGACCCTCATGAAATAAATTGGCGCAATTAAATCAAAAATCATGATTTGAGGCCGAACTATAAATACATCAGCGATTCGAACTTTTTCACATGCATGACTTTTACGCCATGAGAGCTATTCACAAAAGTATAAGTTTCAGAATAAAAATATTTGGTGTGTGGATGCATTCTTACATGGTCGACACTCACGATTTCTTTTTTGCGCAATTGCATCAAAAAGCATGACTTGAGGCCGCACTATAAATACATCAGCGATTCGAACTTTTTCACATGCATGACTTTTACGCCATGAGAGCTATTCTCAAAAGTATTAATTTCAGAATAAAAATATTTGGTGTGTGGATGCATTCTTACATGGTCGATCCTCATGAAAAAAATTGGCGCAATTGAATCAAAAATCATGACTTGTGGCCGAACTATAAATACATCAGCGATTCGAACTTTTTCACATGCATGACTTTTACGCCATGAGAGCTATTCTCAAAAGTATTAATTTCAGAATACAAATATTTGGTGTGTGGGTGCATTCTTACATGGTCGACCCTCATGAATAAAATTGGCGCAATTGCATCAAAAATCATGACTTGAGGCCGCACTATAAATACATCAGCGATTCGAACTTTTTCACATGCATGACTTTTACGCCATGAGAGCTATTCTCAAAAGTATTAATTTCAGAATAAAAATATTTGGTGTGTGGGTGCATTCTTACATGGTCGACCCTCATGAAAAAAATTGGCGCAATTGTATGAAAAATTATGACTTGTGGCCGAACTATAAATAGATCAGCGATTCGAACTTTTTCACATGCATGACTTTTATGCCATGAGAGCTATTCTCAAAAGTATAAGTTTCAGAATAAAAATATTTGGTGTGTGGATGCATTCTTACATGGTCGACCCTCATGAAAAAAATTTCGCGCAATTGCATCAAAAATCATGACTTGAGGCCGCACTTTAAATACATCAGCGATTCGAACTTTTCACATGCATGACTTTTACGCCATGAGAGCTATTCTCAAAAGTATTAATTTCAGAATAAAAATATTTGGTGTGTGGGTGCATTCTTACATGGTCGACCCTCATGAAATAAATTGGCGCAATTAAATCAAAAATCATGATTTGAGGCCGAACTATAAATACATCAGCGATTCGAACTTTTTCACATGCATGACTTTTACGCCATGAGAGCTATTCACAAAAGTATAAGTTTCAGAATAAAAATATTTGGTGTGTGGATGCATTCTTACATGGTCGACACTCACGATTTCTTTTTTGCGCAATTGCATCAAAAAGCATGACTTGAGGCCGCACTATAAATACATCAGCGATTCGAACTTTTTCACATGCATGACTTTTACGCCATGAGAGCTATTCTCAAAAGTATTTATTTCAGAATAAAAATATTTGGTGTGTGGATGCATTCTTACATGGTCGATCCTCATGAAAAAAATTGGCGCAATTGAATCAAAAATCATGACTTGTGGCCGAACTATAAATACATCAGCGATTCGAACTTTTTCACATGCATGACTTTTACGCCATGAGAGCTATTCTCAAAAGTATTAATTTCAGAATACAAATATTTGGTGTGTGGGTGCATTCTTACATGGTCGACCCTCATGAATAAAATTGGCGCAATTGCATCAAAAATCATGACTTGAGGCCGCACTATAAATACATCAGCGATTCGAACTTTTTCACATGCATGACTTTTACGCCATGAGAGCTATTCTCAAAAGTATTAGTCTCAGAATAAAAATATTTGGTGTGTGGCTGCATTCTTACATGGTCGACCCTCATGAAAATAATTGGCGCAATTAAATCAAAAATCATGACTTGTGGCCGAACTTTAAATACATCAGCGATTCGAACTTTTTCACATGCATGACTTTTATGCCATGAGAGCTATTCTCAAAAGTATTAATCTCAGAATAAAAATGTTTGGTGTGTGGGAGCATTCTTACATGGTCGACCCTGATGAAAAAAATTGGCGCAATTGCATCAAAAATCATGACTTGTGGCCGAACTATAAATACATCAGCGATTCGAACTTTTTCACATGCATCACTTTTACGCCATGAGAGCTATTCTCAAAAGTATAAGTTTCAGAATAAAAATATTTCGGTGTGTGGATGCATTCTTACATGGTCGACCCTCATGAAAAAAAATTTGCGCAATTCCATCAAAAATCATGACTTGAGGCCGCACTATAAATACATCAGCGATTCGAACTTTTTCACATGCATGACTTTTACGCCATGAGAGCTATTCTCAAAAGTATTTATTTCAGAATAAAAATATTTGATGTGTGGGTGCATTCTTACATGGTCGACCCTCATGAAATAAATTGGCGCAATTGCATCAAAAATCATGACTTGAGGCCGCACTATAAATACATCAGCGATTCGAACTTTTCACATGCATGACTTTTACGCCATGAGAGCTATTCTCAAAAGTATTAATTTCAGAATAAAAATATTTGGTGTGTGGATGCATTCTTACATGGTCGACCCTGATGAAAAAAATTGGCGCAATTGCATCAAAAATCATGACTTGTGGCCGAACTATAAATACATCAGCGATTCGAACTTTTTCACATGCATGACTTTTACGCCATGAGAGCTATTCTCAAAAGTATTTATTTCAGAATAAAAATATTTGATGTGTGGGTGCATTCTTACATGGTCGACCCTCATGAAATAAATTGGCGCAATTGCATCAAAAATCATGACTTGTGGCCGAACTTTAAATACATCAGCGATTCGAACTTTTTCACATGCATGACTTTTACGCCATGAGAGCTATTCTCAAAAGTATTAATCTCAGAATAAAAATGTTTGGTGTGTGGGAGCATTCTTACATGGTCGACCCTGATGAAAAAAATTGGCGCAATTGCATCAAAAATCATGACTTGTGGCCGAACTATAAATACATCAGCGATTCGAACTTTTTCACATGCATCACTTTTACGCCATGAGAGCTATTCTCAAAAGTATAAGTTTCAGAATAAAAATATTTCGGTGTGTGGATGCATTCTTACATGGTCGACCCTCATGAAAAAAAATTTGCGCAATTCCATCAAAAATCATGACTTGAGGCCGCACTATAAATACATCAGCGATTCGAACTTTTTCACATGCATGACTTTTACGCCATGAGAGCTATTCTCAAAAGTATTTATTTCAGAATAAAAATATTTGATGTGTGGGTGCATTCTTACATGGTCGACCCTCATGAAATAAATTGGCGCAATTGCATCAAAAATCATGACTTGAGGCCGCACTATAAATACATCAGCGATTCGAACTTTTCACATGCATGACTTTTACGCCATGAGAGCTATTCTCAAAAGTATTAATTTCAGAATAAAAATATTTGGTGTGTGGGTGCATTCTTACATGGTCGACCCTGATGAAAAAAATTGGCGCAATTGCATCAAAAATCATGACTTGTGGCCGAACTATAAATACATCAGCGATTCGAACTTTTTCACATGCATGACTTTTACGCCATGAGAGCTATTCTCAAAAGTATTTATTTCAGAATAAAAATATTTGATGTGTGGGTGCATTCTTACATGGTCGACCCTCATGAAATAAATTGGCGCAATTGCATCAAAAATCATGACTTGAGGCCGCACTATGAATACATCAGCGATTCGAATTTTCACATGCATGACTTTTACGCCATGAGAGCTATTCTCAAAAGTATTAGTCTCAGAATAAAAGTATTTGGTGTGTGGGTGCATTCTTACATGGTCGACCCTCATGAAATTTTTTGGACGCAATTGCATCAAAAATCATGACATGAGGCCGCACTATAAATACATCAGCGATTCGAACTTTTTCACATGCATGACTTTTACGCCATGAGAGCTATTCTCAAAAGTATTAGTCTCAGAATAAAAATATTTGGTGTGTGGGTGCATTCTTACATGGTCGACCCTCATGAAAAAAATTGGCGCAATTGAATAAAAAATCATGACTTGAGGCCGAACTATAAATACATCAGCGATTCGAACTTTTTCACATGCATGACTTTTACGCCATGAGAGCTATTCTCAAAAGTATTAATTTCAGAATAAAAATATTTGGTGTGTGGATGCATTCTTACATGGTCGACCCTCATTAAAAAAAATTCGCGCAATTCCATCAAAAATTATGACATGAGGCCGCACTATAAATACATCAGCGATTCGAACTTTTTCACATGCATGACTTTTACGCCATGAGAGCTATTCTCAAAAGTATTTATTTCAGAATAAAAATATTTGATGTGTGGATGCATTCTTACATGGTCGACCCTCATGAAATAAATTGGCGCAATTGAATCAAAAATCATGACTTGAGGCCGCACTATAAATACATCAGCGATTCGAACTTTTCACATGCATGACTTTTACGCCATGAGAGCTATTCTCAAAAGTATTAATTTCAGAATAAAAAAAAATTGGTGTGTGGGTGCATTCTTACATGGTCGACCCTCATGAAATAAATTGGCGGAACTGAATAAAAAATCATGACTTGTGGCCGAACTATAAATACATCAGCGATTCGAACTTTTTCACATGCATCACTTTTACGCCATGAGAGCTATTCACAAAAGTATTATTTTCAGAATAAAAATATTTGGTGTGTGGGTGCATTCTTACATGGTCGACCCTCATGAAATAAATTGGCGCAATTGTATGAAAAATTATGACTTGTGGCCGAACTATAAATACATCAGCGATTCGAACTTTTTCACATGCATGACTTTTACGCAATTAGAGCTATTCTCAAAAGTATTAGTCTCAGAATAAAAGTATTTGGTGTGTGGGTGCATTCTTACATGGTCGACCCTCATGAATTTTTTTTGACCCAATTGCATAAAAAATCATGACATGAGGCCGCACTATAAATACATCAGCGATTCGAACTTTTTCACATGCATGACTTTTACGCCATGAGAGCTATTCTCAAAAGTATTAGTTTCAGAATAAAAGTATTTGGTGTGTGGATGCATTCTTACATGGTCGACCCTCATGAAAAAAATTGGCGCAATTGTATGAAAAATCAAGACTTGAGGACGCACTATAAATACATCAGCGATTCGAACTTTTCACATGCATGACTTTTACGCCATGAGAGCTATTCTCAAAAGTATTAGTCTCAGAGTAAAATTATTTGATGTGTGGGTGCATTCTTACATGGTCGACCCTCATGAAATAAATTGGCGCAATTGCATCAAAAATCAAGACTTGAGGCCGAACTATAAATACATCAGCGATTCGAACTTTTTCACATGCATGACTTTTACGCCATGAGAGCTATTCTCAAAAGTATAAGTTTCAGAATAAAAATATTTGGTGTGTGGGTGCATTCTTACATGGTCGACCCTCATGAAATAAATTGGCGCAATTGCATCAAAAATCAAGACTTGAGGCCGAACTATAAATACATCAGCGATTCGAACTTTTTCACATGCATCACTTTTACGCCATGAGAGCTATTCTCAAAAGTATAAGTTTCAGAATAAAAATATTTCGGTGTGTGGATGCATTCTTACATGGTCGACCCTCATGAAAAAAAATTTGCGCAATTCCATAAAAAATCATGACTTGAGGCCGCACTATAAATACATCAGCGATTCGAACTTTTTCACATGCATGACTTTTACGCCATGAGAGCTATTCTCAAAAGTATTTATTTCAGAATAAAAATATTTGATGTGTGGGTGCATTCTTACATGGTCGACCCTCATGAAATAAATTGGCGCAATTGCATCAAAAATCATGACTTGAGGCCGCACTATAAATACATCAGCGATTCGAACTTTTCACATGCATGACTTTTACGCCATGAGAGCTATTCTCAAAAGTATTAATTTCAGAATAAAAATATTTGGTGTGTGGGTGCATTCTTACATGGTCGACCCTGATGAAAAAAATTGGCGCAATTGCATCAAAAATCATGACTTGTGGCCGAACTATAAATACATCAGCGATTCGAACTTTTTCACATGCATGACTTTTACGCCATGAGAGCTATTCTCAAAAGTATTTATTTCAGAATAAAAATATTTGATGTGTGGGTGCATTCTTACATGGTCGACCCTCATGAAATAAATTGGCGCAATTGCATCAAAAATCATGACTTGAGGCCGCACTATGAATACATCAGCGATTCGAATTTTCACATGCATGACTTTTACGCAATTAGAGCTATTCTCAAAAGTATTAGTCTCAGAATAAAAGTATTTGGTGTGTGGGTGCATTCTTACATGGTCGACCCTCATGAAATTTTTTGGACGCAATTGCATCAAAAATCATGACATGAGGCCGCACTATAAATACATCAGCGATTCGAACTTTTTCACATGCATCACTTTTACGCCATGAGAGCTATTCTCAAAAGTATTAGTCTCAGAATAAAAATATTTGGTGTGTGGATGCATTCTTACATGGTCGACCCTCATGAAAAAAATTGGCGCAATTGAATCAAAAATCATGACTTGAGGCCGAACTATAAATACATCAGCGATTCGAACTTTTTCACATGCATGACTTTTACGCCATGAGAGCTATTCTCAAAAGTATTAATTTCAGAATAAAAATATTTGGTGTGTGGGTGCATTCTTACATGGTCGACCCTCATGAAAAAAATTGGCGCAATTGTATGAAAAATTATGACTTGTGGCCGAACTATAAATAGATCAGCGATTCGAACTTTTTCACATGCATGACTTTTATGCCATGAGAGCTATTCTCAAAAGTATAAGTTTCAGAATAAAAATATTTGGTGTGTGGATGCATTCTTACATGGTCGACCCTCATGAAAAAAATTTCGCGCAATTGCATCAAAAATCATGACTTGAGGCCGCACTTTAAATACATCAGCGATTCGAACTTTTCACATGCATGACTTTTACGCCATGAGAGCTATTCTCAAAAGTATTAATTTCAGAATAAAAATATTTGGTGTGTGGCTGCATTCTTACATGGTCGACCCTCATGAAATAAATTGGCGCAATTAAATCAAAAATCATGATTTGAGGCCGAACTATAAATACATCAGCGATTCGAACTTTTTCACATGCATGACTTTTACGCCATGAGAGCTATTCACAAAAGTATAAGTTTCAGAATAAAAATATTTGGTGTGTGGATGCATTCTTACATGGTCGACACTCACGATTTCTTTTTTGCGCAATTGCATCAAAAAGCATGACTTGAGGCCGCACTATAAATACATCAGCGATTCGAACTTTTTCACATGCATGACTTTTACGCCATGAGAGCTATTCTCAAAAGTATTAATTTCAGAATAAAAATATTTGGTGTGTGGATGCATTCTTACATGGTCGATCCTCATGAAAAAAATTGGCGCAATTGAATCAAAAATCATGACTTGTGGCCGAACTATAAATACATCAGCGATTCGAACTTTTTCACATGCATGACTTTTACGCCATGAGAGCTATTCTCAAAAGTATTAATTTCAGAATACAAATATTTGGTGTGTGGGTGCATTCTTACATGGTCGACCCTCATGAATAAAATTGGCGCAATTGCATCAAAAATCATGACTTGAGGCCGCACTATAAATACATCAGCGATTCGAACTTTTTCACATGCATGACTTTTACGCCATGAGAGCTATTCTCAAAAGTATTAATTTCAGAATAAAAATATTTGGTGTGTGGGTGCATTCTTACATGGTCGACCCTCATGAAAAAAATTGGCGCAATTGTATGAAAAATTATGACTTGTGGCCGAACTATAAATAGATCAGCGATTCGAACTTTTTCACATGCATGACTTTTATGCCATGAGAGCTATTCTCAAAAGTATAAGTTTCAGAATAAAAATATTTGGTGTGTGGATGCATTCTTACATGGTCGACCCTCATGAAAAAAATTTCGCGCAATTGCATCAAAAATCATGACTTGAGGCCGCACTTTAAATACATCAGCGATTCGAACTTTTCACATGCATGACTTTTACGCCATGAGAGCTATTCTCAAAAGTATTAATTTCAGAATAAAAATATTTGGTGTGTGGGTGCATTCTTACATGGTCGACCCTCATGAAATAAATTGGCGCAATTAAATCAAAAATCATGATTTGAGGCCGAACTATAAATACATCAGCGATTCGAACTTTTTCACATGCATGACTTTTACGCCATGAGAGCTATTCACAAAAGTATAAGTTTCAGAATAAAAATATTTGGTGTGTGGATGCATTCTTACATGGTCGACACTCACGATTTCTTTTTTGCGCAATTGCATCAAAAAGCATGACTTGAGGCCGCACTATAAATACATCAGCGATTCGAACTTTTTCACATGCATGACTTTTACGCCATGAGAGCTATTCTCAAAAGTATTTATTTCAGAATAAAAATATTTGGTGTGTGGATGCATTCTTACATGGTCGATCCTCATGAAAAAAATTGGCGCAATTGAATCAAAAATCATGACTTGTGGCCGAACTATAAATACATCAGCGATTCGAACTTTTTCACATGCATGACTTTTACGCCATGAGAGCTATTCTCAAAAGTATTAATTTCAGAATACAAATATTTGGTGTGTGGGTGCATTCTTACATGGTCGACCCTCATGAATAAAATTGGCGCAATTGCATCAAAAATCATGACTTGAGGCCGCACTATAAATACATCAGCGATTCGAACTTTTTCACATGCATGACTTTTACGCCATGAGAGCTATTCTCAAAAGTATTAGTCTCAGAATAAAAATATTTGGTGTGTGGCTGCATTCTTACATGGTCGACCCTCATGAAAATAATTGGCGCAATTAAATCAAAAATCATGACTTGTGGCCGAACTTTAAATACATCAGCGATTCGAACTTTTTCACATGCATGACTTTTATGCCATGAGAGCTATTCTCAAAAGTATTAATCTCAGAATAAAAATGTTTGGTGTGTGGGAGCATTCTTACATGGTCGACCCTGATGAAAAAAATTGGCGCAATTGCATCAAAAATCATGACTTGTGGCCGAACTATAAATACATCAGCGATTCGAACTTTTTCACATGCATCACTTTTACGCCATGAGAGCTATTCTCAAAAGTATAAGTTTCAGAATAAAAATATTTCGGTGTGTGGATGCATTCTTACATGGTCGACCCTCATGAAAAAAAATTTGCGCAATTCCATCAAAAATCATGACTTGAGGCCGCACTATAAATACATCAGCGATTCGAACTTTTTCACATGCATGACTTTTACGCCATGAGAGCTATTCTCAAAAGTATTTATTTCAGAATAAAAATATTTGATGTGTGGGTGCATTCTTACATGGTCGACCCTCATGAAATAAATTGGCGCAATTGCATCAAAAATCATGACTTGAGGCCGCACTATAAATACATCAGCGATTCGAACTTTTCACATGCATGACTTTTACGCCATGAGAGCTATTCTCAAAAGTATTAATTTCAGAATAAAAATATTTGGTGTGTGGATGCATTCTTACATGGTCGACCCTGATGAAAAAAATTGGCGCAATTGCATCAAAAATCATGACTTGTGGCCGAACTATAAATACATCAGCGATTCGAACTTTTTCACATGCATGACTTTTACGCCATGAGAGCTATTCTCAAAAGTATTTATTTCAGAATAAAAATATTTGATGTGTGGGTGCATTCTTACATGGTCGACCCTCATGAAATAAATTGGCGCAATTGCATCAAAAATCATGACTTGTGGCCGAACTTTAAATACATCAGCGATTCGAACTTTTTCACATGCATGACTTTTACGCCATGAGAGCTATTCTCAAAAGTATTAATCTCAGAATAAAAATGTTTGGTGTGTGGGAGCATTCTTACATGGTCGACCCTGATGAAAAAAATTGGCGCAATTGCATCAAAAATCATGACTTGTGGCCGAACTATAAATACATCAGCGATTCGAACTTTTTCACATGCATCACTTTTACGCCATGAGAGCTATTCTCAAAAGTATAAGTTTCAGAATAAAAATATTTCGGTGTGTGGATGCATTCTTACATGGTCGACCCTCATGAAAAAAAATTTGCGCAATTCCATCAAAAATCATGACTTGAGGCCGCACTATAAATACATCAGCGATTCGAACTTTTTCACATGCATGACTTTTACGCCATGAGAGCTATTCTCAAAAGTATTTATTTCAGAATAAAAATATTTGATGTGTGGGTGCATTCTTACATGGTCGACCCTCATGAAATAAATTGGCGCAATTGCATCAAAAATCATGACTTGAGGCCGCACTATAAATACATCAGCGATTCGAACTTTTCACATGCATGACTTTTACGCCATGAGAGCTATTCTCAAAAGTATTAATTTCAGAATAAAAATATTTGGTGTGTGGGTGCATTCTTACATGGTCGACCCTGATGAAAAAAATTGGCGCAATTGCATCAAAAATCATGACTTGTGGCCGAACTATAAATATATCAGCGATTCGAACTTTTTCACATGCATGACTTTTACGCCATGAGAGCTATTCTCAAAAGTATTTATTTCAGAATAAAAATATTTGATGTGTGGGTGCATTCTTACATGGTCGACCCTCATGAAATAAATTGGCGCAATTGAATCAAAAATCATGACTTGAGGCCGCACTATGAATACATCAGCGATTCGAATTTTCACATGCATGACTTTTACGCAATTAGAGCTATTCTCAAAAGTATTAGTCTCAGAATAAAAGTATTTGGTGTGTGGGTGCATTCTTACATGGTCGACCCTCATGAAATTTTTTGGACGCAATTGCATCAAAAATCATGACATGAGGCCGCACTATAAATACATCAGCGATTCGAACTTTTTCACATGCATCACTTTTACGCCATGAGAGCTATTCTCAAAAGTATTAGTCTCAGAATAAACATATTTGGTGTGTGGATGCATTCTTACATGGTCGACCCTCATGAAAAAAATTGGCGCAATTGAATCAAAAATCATGACTTGAGGCCGAACTATAAATACATCAGCGATTCGAACTTTTTCACATGCATGACTTTTACGCCATGAGAGCTATTCTCAAAAGTATTAGTCTCAGAATAAAAATATTTGGTGTGTGGCTGCATTCTTACATGGTCGACCCTCATGAAAATAATTGGCGCAATTAAATCAAAAATCATGACTTGTGGCCGAACTTTAAATACATCAGCGATTCGAACTTTTTCACATGCATGACTTTTATGCCATGAGAGCTATTCTCAAAAGTATTAATCTCAGAATAAAAATGTTTGGTGTGTGGGAGCATTCTTACATGGTCGACCCTGATGAAAAAAATTGGCGCAATTGCATCAAAAATCATGACTTGTGGCCGAACTATAAATACATCAGCGATTCGAACTTTTTCACATGCATCACTTTTACGCCATGAGAGCTATTCTCAAAAGTATAAGTTTCAGAATAAAAATATTTCGGTGTGTGGATGCATTCTTACATGGTCGACCCTCATGAAAAAAAATTTGCGCAATTCCATCAAAAATCATGACTTGAGGCCGCACTATAAATACATCAGCGATTCGAACTTTTTCACATGCATGACTTTTACGCCATGAGAGCTATTCTCAAAAGTATTTATTTCAGAATAAAAATATTTGATGTGTGGGTGCATTCTTACATGGTCGACCCTCATGAAATAAATTGGCGCAATTGCATCAAAAATCATGACTTGAGGCCGCACTATAAATACATCAGCGATTCGAACTTTTCACATGCATGACTTTTACGCCATGAGAGCTATTCTCAAAAGTATTAATTTCAGAATAAAAATATTTGGTGTGTGGATGCATTCTTACATGGTCGACCCTGATGAAAAAAATTGGCGCAATTGCATCAAAAATCATGACTTGTGGCCGAACTATAAATACATCAGCGATTCGAACTTTTTCACATGCATGACTTTTACGCCATGAGAGCTATTCTCAAAAGTATTTATTTCAGAATAAAAATATTTGATGTGTGGGTGCATTCTTACATGGTCGACCCTCATGAAATAAATTGGCGCAATTGCATCAAAAATCATGACTTGTGGCCGAACTTTAAATACATCAGCGATTCGAACTTTTTCACATGCATGACTTTTACGCCATGAGAGCTATTCTCAAAAGTATTAATCTCAGAATAAAAATGTTTGGTGTGTGGGAGCATTCTTACATGGTCGACCCTGATGAAAAAAATTGGCGCAATTGCATCAAAAATCATGACTTGTGGCCGAACTATAAATACATCAGCGATTCGAACTTTTTCACATGCATCACTTTTACGCCATGAGAGCTATTCTCAAAAGTATAAGTTTCAGAATAAAAATATTTCGGTGTGTGGATGCATTCTTACATGGTCGACCCTCATGAAAAAAAATTTGCGCAATTCCATCAAAAATCATGACTTGAGGCCGCACTATAAATACATCAGCGATTCGAACTTTTTCACATGCATGACTTTTACGCCATGAGAGCTATTCTCAAAAGTATTTATTTCAGAATAAAAATATTTGATGTGTGGGTGCATTCTTACATGGTCGACCCTCATGAAATAAATTGGCGCAATTGCATCAAAAATCATGACTTGAGGCCGCACTATAAATACATCAGCGATTCGAACTTTTCACATGCATGACTTTTACGCCATGAGAGCTATTCTCAAAAGTATTAATTTCAGAATAAAAATATTTGGTGTGTGGGTGCATTCTTACATGGTCGACCCTGATGAAAAAAATTGGCGCAATTGCATCAAAAATCAAGACTTGTGGCCGAACTATAAATATATCAGCGATTCGAACTTTTTCACATGCATGACTTTTACGCCATGAGAGCTATTCTCAAAAGTATTTATTTCAGAATAAAAATATTTGATGTGTGGGTGCATTCTTACATGGTCGACCCTCATGAAATAAATTGGCGCAATTGCATCAAAAATCATGACTTGAGGCCGCACTATGAATACATCAGCGATTCGAATTTTCACATGCATGACTTTTACGCAATTAGAGCTATTCTCAAAAGTATTAGTCTCAGAATAAAAGTATTTGGTGTGTGGGTGCATTCTTACATGGTCGACCCTCATGAAATTTTTTGGACGCAATTGCATCAAAAATCATGACATGAGGCCGCACTATAAATACATCAGCGATTCGAACTTTTTCACATGCATCACTTTTACGCCATGAGAGCTATTCTCAAAAGTATTAGTCTCAGAATAAACATATTTGGTGTGTGGATGCATTCTTACATGGTCGACCCTCATGAAAAAAATTGGCGCAATTGAATCAAAAATCATGACTTGAGGCCGAACTATAAATACATCAGCGATTCGAACTTTTTCACATGCATGACTTTTACGCCATGAGAGCTATTCTCAAAAGTATTAATTTCAGAATAAAAATATTTGGTGTGTGGATGCATTCTTACATGGTCGACCCTCATTAAAAAAAATTCGCGCAATTCCATCAAAAATTATGACATGAGGCCGCACTATAAATACATCAGCGATTCGAACTTTTTCACATGCATGACTTTTACGCCATGAGAGCTATTCTCAAAAGTATTTATTTCAGAATAAAAATATTTGATGTGTGGATGCATTCTTACATGGTCGACCCTCATGAAATAAATTGGCGCAATTGAATCAAAAATCATGACTTGAGGCCGCACTATAAATACATCAGCGATTCGAACTTTTCACATGCATGACTTTTACGCCATGAGAGCTATTCTCAAAAGTATTAATTTCAGAATAAAAAAAAATTGGTGTGTGGGTGCATTCTTACATGGTCGACCCTCATGAAATAAATTGGCGCAACTGAATAAAAAATCATGACTTGTGGCCGAACTATAAATACATCAGCGATTCGAACTTTTTCACATGCATCACTTTTACGCCATGAGAGCTATTCACAAAAGTATTATTTTCAGAATAAAAATATTTGGTGTGTGGGTGCATTCTTACATGGTCGACCCTCATGAAATAAATTGGCGCAATTGTATGAAAAATTATGACTTGTGGCCGAACTATAAATACATCAGCGATTCGAACTTTTTCACATGCATGACTTTTACGCAATTAGAGCTATTCTCAAAAGTATTAGTCTCAGAATAAAAGTATTTGGTGTGTGGGTGCATTCTTACATGGTCGACCCTCATGAATTTTTTTTGACCCAATTGCATAAAAAATCATGACATGAGGCCGCACTATAAATACATCAGCGATTCGAACTTTTTCACATGCATGACTTTTACGCCATGAGAGCTATTCTCAAAAGTATTAGTTTCAGAATAAAAGTATTTGGTGTGTGGATGCATTCTTACATGGTCGACCCTCATGAAAAAAATTGGCGCAATTGAATCAAAAATCATGACTTGAGGCCGAACTATAAATACATCAGCGATTCGAACTTTTTCACATGCATGACTTTTACGCCATGAGAGCTATTCTCAAAAGTATTAATTTCAGAATAAAAATATTTCGGTGTGTGGATGCATTCTTACATGGTCGACCCTCATGAAAAAAAATTCGCGCAATTCCATCAAAAATTATGACTTGAGGCCGCACTATAAATACATCAGCGATTCGAACTTTTTCACATGCATGACTTTTACGCCATGAGAGCTATTCTCAAAAGTATTTATTTCAGAATAAAAAATATTTGATGTGTGGGTGCATTCTTACATGGTCGACCCTCATGAAATAAATTGGCGCAATTGCATCAAAAATCATGACTTGAGGCCGAACTATAAATACATCAGCGATTCGAACTTTTCACATGCATGACTTTTACGCCATGAGAGCTATTCTCAAAAGTATTAATTTCAGAATAAAAATATTTGGTGTGTGGGTGCATTCTTACATGGTCGACCCTGATGAAAAAAATTGGCGCAATTGCATCAAAAATCATGACTTGTGGCCGAACTATAAATATATCAGCGATTCGAACTTTTTCACATGCATGACTTTTACGCCATGAGAGCTATTCTCAAAAGTATTTATTTCAGAATAAAAATATTTGATGTGTGGGTGCATTCTTACATGGTCGACCCTCATGAAATAAATTGGCGCAATTGCATCAAAAATCATGACTTGAGGCCGCACTATGAATACATCAGCGATTCGAATTTTCACATGCATGACTTTTACGCAATTAGAGCTATTCTCAAAAGTATTAGTCTCAGAATAAAAGTATTTGGTGTGTGGGTGCATTCTTACATGGTCGACCCTCATGAAATTTTTTGGACGCAATTGCATCAAAAATCATGACATGAGGCCGCACTATAAATACATCAGCGATTCGAACTTTTTCACATGCATCACTTTTACGCCATGAGAGCTATTCTCAAAAGTATTAGTCTCAGAATAAACATATTTGGTGTGTGGATGCATTCTTACATGGTCGACCCTCATGAAAAAAATTGGCGCAATTGAATCAAAAATCATGACTTGAGGCCGAACTATAAATACATCAGCGATTCGAACTTTTTCACATGCATGACTTTTACGCCATGAGAGCTATTCTCAAAAGTATTAATTTCAGAATAAAAATATTTGGTGTGTGGATGCATTCTTACATGGTCGACCCTCATTAAAAAAAATTCGCGCAATTCCATCAAAAATTATGACATGAGGCCGCACTATAAATACATCAGCGATTCGAACTTTTTCACATGCATGACTTTTACGCCATGAGAGCTATTCTCAAAAGTATTTATTTCAGAATAAAAATATTTGATGTGTGGATGCATTCTTACATGGTCGACCCTCATGAAATAAATTGGCGCAATTGAATCAAAAATCATGACTTGAGGCCGCACTATAAATACATCAGCGATTCGAACTTTTCACATGCATGACTTTTACGCCATGAGAGCTATTCTCAAAAGTATTAATTTCAGAATAAAAAAAAATTGGTGTGTGGGTGCATTCTTACATGGTCGACCCTCATGAAATAAATTGGCGCAACTGAATAAAAAATCATGACTTGTGGCCGAACTATAAATACATCAGCGATTCGAACTTTTTCACATGCATCACTTTTACGCCATGAGAGCTATTCACAAAAGTATTATTTTCAGAATAAAAATATTTGGTGTGTGGGTGCATTCTTACATGGTCGACCCTCATGAAATAAATTGGCGCAATTGTATGAAAAATTATGACTTGTGGCCGAACTATAAATACATCAGCGATTCGAACTTTTTCACATGCATGACTTTTACGCAATTAGAGCTATTCTCAAAAGTATTAGTCTCAGAATAAAAGTATTTGGTGTGTGGGTGCATTCTTACATGGTCGACCCTCATGAATTTTTTTTGACCCAATTGCATAAAAAATCATGACATGAGGCCGCACTATAAATACATCAGCGATTCGAACTTTTTCACATGCATGACTTTTACGCCATGAGAGCTATTCTCAAAAGTATTAGTTTCAGAATAAAAGTATTTGGTGTGTGGATGCATTCTTACATGGTCGACCCTCATGAAAAAAATTGGCGCAATTGAATCAAAAATCATGACTTGAGGCCGAACTATAAATACATCAGCGATTCGAACTTTTTCACATGCATGACTTTTACGCCATGAGAGCTATTCTCAAAAGTATTAATTTCAGAATAAAAATATTTCGGTGTGTGGATGCATTCTTACATGGTCGACCCTCATGAAAAAAAATTCGCGCAATTCCATCAAAAATTATGACTTGAGGCCGCACTATAAATACATCAGCGATTCGAACTTTTTCACATGCATGACTTTTACGCCATGAGAGCTATTCTCAAAAGTATTTATTTCAGAATAAAAAATATTTGATGTGTGGGTGCATTCTTACATGGTCGACCCTCATGAAATAAATTGGCGCAATTGCATCAAAAATCATGACTTGAGGCCGAACTATAAATACATCAGCGATTCGAACTTTTCACATGCATGACTTTTACGCCATGAGAGCTATTCTCAAAAGTATTAATTTCAGAATAAAAAAAAATTGGTGTGTGGGTGCATTCTTACATGGTCGACCCTCATGAAATAAATTGGCGCAACTGAATAAAAAATCATGACTTGTGGCCGAACTATAAATACATCAGCGATTCGACCTTTTTCACATGCATGACTTTTACGCCATGAGAGCTATTCACAAAAGTATTATTTTCAGAATAAAAATATTTGGTGTGTGGGTGCATTCTTACATGGTCGACCCTCATGAAATAAATTGGCGCAATTGCATCCAAAAACATGACTTGAGGCCGCACTATAAATACATCAGCGATTCGAACTTTTTCACATGCATGACTTTTACGCAATTAGAGCTATTCTCAAAAGTATTAGTCTCAGAATAAAAGTATTTGGTGTGTGGGTGCATTCTTACATGGTCGACCCTCATGAAATAAATTGGCGCAATTGCATCCAAAAACATGACTTGAGGCCGCACTATAAATACATCAGCGATTCGAACTTTTTCACATGCATGACTTTTACGCCATGAGAGCTATTCTCAAAAGTATTAGACTCAGAATAAAAATATTTGGTGTGTGGATGCATTCTTACATGGTCGACCCTCATGAAACAAATTGGCGCAATTGAATCAAAAATCATGACTTGAGGCCGAACTATAAATACATCAGCGATTCGAACTTTTTCACATGCATGACTTTTACGCCATGAGAGCTATTCTCAAAAGTATTAATTTCAGAATACAAATATTTCGGTGTGTGGGTGCATTCTTACATGGTCGACCCTCATGAAAAAAAATTCGCGCAATTCCATCAAAAATTATGACATGAGGCCGCACTATAAATACATCAGCGATTCGAACTTTTCACATGCATGACTTTTACGCCATGAGAGCTATTCTCAAAAGTATTTATTTCAGAATAAAAATATTTGATGTGTGGGTGCATTCTTACATGGTCGACCCTCATGAAATAAATTCGCGCAATTGCATCAAAAATCATGACTTGAGGCCGCACTTTAAATACATCAGCGATTCGAACTTTTCACATGCATGACTTTTACGCCATGAGAGCTATTCTCAAAAGTATTAATTTCAGAATAAAAAAAAATTGGTGTGTGGGTGCATTCTTACATGGTCGACCCTCATGAAATAAATTGGCGCAACTGAATAAAAAATCATGACTTGTGGCCGAACTATAAATACATCAGCGATTCGAACTTTTTCACATGCATGACTTTTACGCCATGAGAGCTATTCACAAAAGTATTATTTTCAGAATAAAAATATTTGGTGTGTGGATGCATTCTTACATGGTCGACCCTCATGAAATAAATTGGCGCAATTGCATCAAAAATCATGACTTGAGGCCGCACTATAAATACATCAGCGATTCGAACTTTTTCACATGCATGACTTTTACGCAATTAGAGCTATTCTCAAAAGTATTAGTCTCAGAATAAAAGTATTTGGTGTGTGGGTGCATTCTTACATGGTCGACCCTCATGAAGTTTTTTTGACGCAATTGCATCAAAAATCATGACTTGAGGCCGCACTATAAATACATCAGCGATTCGAACTTTTTCACATGCATGACTTTTACGCCATGAGAGCTATTCTCAAAAGTATAAGTTTCAGAATAAAAATATTTGGTGTGTGGATGCATTCTTACATGATCGACCCTCATGAAAAAAATTTCGCGCAATTGCATCAAAAATCATGACTTGAGGCCGCACTATAAATACATCAGCGATTCGAACTTTTTCACATGCATGACTTTTACGCCATGAGAGCTATTCTCAAAAGTATTTATTTCAGAATAAAAATATTTGATGTGTGGGTGCATTCTTACATGGTCGACCCTCATGAAATAAATTGGCGCAATTGCATCAAAAATCATGACTTGAGGCCGCACTATAAATACATCAGCGATTCGAACTTTTCACATGCATGACTTTTACGCCATGAGAGCTATTCTCAAAAGTATTAATTTCAGAATAAAAGTATTTGGTGTGTGGGTGCATTCTTACATGGTCGACCCTCATGAAGTTTTTTTGACGCAATTGAATCAAAAATCATGACATGAGGCCGCACTATAAATACATCAGCGATTCGAACTTCTTCTCATGCATGACTTTTATGCCATGAGAGCTATTCACAAAAGTATAAGTTTCAGAATAAAAATATTTGGTGTGTGGGTGCATTCTTACATGGTCGACCCTCATGAAAAAAATTGGCGCAATTGAATCAAAAATCATGACTTGTGGCCGAACTATAAATACATCAGCGATTCGAACTTTTTCACATGCATGACTTTTACGCCATGAGAGCTATTCTCAAAAGTATAAGTTTCAGAATAAAAATATTTGGTGTGTGGATGCATTCTTACATGATCGACCCTCATGAAAAACATTTCGCGCAATTGCATCAAAAATCATGACTTGAGGCCGCACTATAAATACATCAGCGATTCGAACTTTTTCACATGCATGACTTTTACGCCATGAGAGCTATTCTCAAAAGTATTAATCTCAGAATACAAATATTTGGTGTTGGGATGCATTCTTACATGGTCGACCCTCATGAAAAAAATTGGCGCAATTGCATCAAAAATGATGACTTTTGGCCGAACTATAAATACATCAGCGATTCGAACTTTTTCACATGCATGACTTTTACGCCATGAGAGCTATTCACAAAAGTATCAGTTTCAGAATAAAAATATTTGGTGTGTGGGTGCATTCTTACATGGTCGACCCTCATGAAATAAACTGGCGCAATTGCATCAAAAATCATGACTTGAGGCCGAACTATAAATACATCAGCGATTCGAACTTTTTCACATGCATGACTTTTACGCCATGAGCGCTATTCTCAAAAGTATTAATCTCAGAATAAAAATATTTGGTGTGTGGATGCATTCTTACATGATCGACCCTCATGAAAAAAATTTCGCGCAATTGCATCAAAAATCATGACTTGAGGCCGCACTATAAATACATCAGCGATTCGAACTTTTTCACATGCATGACTTTTACGCCATGAGAGCTATTCTCAAAAGTATTTATTTCAGAATAAAAATATTTGATGTGTGGGTGCATTCTTACATGGTCGACCCTCATGAAATAAATTGGCGCAATTGCATCAAAAATCATGACTTGAGGCCGCACTATAAATACATCAGCGATTCGAACTTTTCACATGCATGACTTTTACGCCATGAGAGCTATTCTCAAAAGTATTAATTTCAGAATAAAAGTATTTGGTGTGTGGGTGCATTCTTACATGGTCGACCCTCATGAAGTTTTTTTGACGCAATTGAATCAAAAATCATGACATGAGGCCGCACTATAAATACATCAGCGATTCGAACTTCTTCTCATGCATGACTTTTATGCCATGAGAGCTATTCACAAAAGTATAAGTTTCAGAATAAAAATATTTGGTGTGTGGGTGCATTCTTACATGGTCGACCCTCATGAAAAAAATTGGCGCAATTGAATCAAAAATCATGACTTGTGGCCGAACTATAAATACATCAGCGATTCGAACTTTTTCACATGCATGACTTTTACGCCATGAGAGCTATTCTCAAAAGTATAAGTTTCAGAATAAAAATATTTGGTGTGTGGATGCATTCTTACATGATCGACCCTCATGAAAAACATTTCGCGCAATTGCATCAAAAATCATGACTTGAGGCCGCACTATAAATACATCAGCGATTCGAACTTTTTCACATGCATGACTTTTACGCCATGAGAGCTATTCTCAAAAGTATTAATCTCAGAATACAAATATTTGGTGTTGGGATGCATTCTTACATGGTCGACCCTCATGAAATAAATTGGCGCAATTGCATCAAAAATGATGACTTTTGGCCGAACTATAAATACATCAGCGATTCGAACTTTTTCACATGCATGACTTTTACGCCATGAGAGCTATTCACAAAAGTATCAGTTTCAGAATAAAAATATTTGGTGTGTGGGTGCATTCTTACATGGTCGACCCTCATGAAATAAACTGGCGCAATTGCATCAAAAATCATGACTTGAGGCCGAACTATAAATACATCAGCGATTCGAACTTTTTCACATGCATGACTTTTACGCCATGAGCGCTATTCTCAAAAGTATTAATCTCAGAATAAAAATATTTGGTGTGTGGATGCATTCTTACATGGTCGATCCTCATGAAAAAAATTTCGCGCAATTGCATCAAAAATTATGACTTGAGGCCGCACTATAAATACATCAGCGATTCGAACTTTTTCACATGCATGACTTTTACGCCATGAGAGCTATTCTCAAAAGTATTTATTTCAGAATAAAAATATTTGGTGTGTGGGTGCATTCTTACATGGTCGACCCTCATGAAATAAATTGGCGCAATTGCAACAAAAATTATGACTTGAGGCCGCACTATAAATACATCAGCGATTCGAACTTTTCACATGCATGACTTTTATGCCATGAGAGCTATTCTCAAAAGAATTAATTTCGGAATAAAAAAAAATTGGTGTGTGGGTGCATTCTTACATGGTCGACCCTCATGAAATAAATTGGCGCAACTGAATAAAAAATCATGACTTGAGGCCGAACTATAAATACATCAGCGATTCGAACTTTTTCACATGCATGACTTTTACGCCATGAGAGCTATTCTCAAAAGTATTAATTTCAGAATAAAAATATTTCGGTGTGTGGATGCATTCTTACATGGTCGACCCTCATGAAAAAAAATTCGCGCAATTCCATCAAAAATTATGACTTGAGGCCGCACTATAAATACATCAGCGATTCGAACTTTTTCACATGCATGACTTTTACGCCATGAGAGCTATTCTCAAAAGTATTTATTTCAGAATAAAAATATTTGATGTGTGGGTGCATTCTTACATGGTCGACCCTCATGAAATAAATTGGCGCAATTGCATCAAAAATCATGACTTGAGGCCGCACTATAAATACATCAGCGATTCGAACTTTTCACATGCATGACTTTTACGCCATGAGAGCTATTCTCAAAAGTATTAATTTCAGAATAAAAAAAAATTGGTGTGTGGGTGCATTCTTACATGGTCGACCCTCATGAAATAAATTGGCGCAACTGAATAAAAAATCATGACTTGTGGCCGAACTATAAATACATCAGCGATTCGAACTTTTTCACATGCATGACTTTTACGCCATGAGAGCTATTCACAAAAGTATTATTTTCAGAATAAAAATATTTGGTGTGTGGGTGCATTCTTACATGGTCAACCCTCATGAAATAAATTGGCGCAATTGCATCCAAAATCATGACTTGAGGCCGCACTATAAATACATCAGCGATTCGAACTTTTTCACATGCATGACTTTTACGCAATTAGAGCTATTCTCAAAAGTATTAATCCCAGAATAAAAGTATTTGGTGTGTGGGTGCATTCTTACATGGTCGACCCTCATGAAAACAAATTGGCGCAATTGCATAAAAAATCATGACATGAGGCCGAACTATAAATACATCAGCGATTCGAACTTTTTCACATGCATGACTTTTACGCCATGAGAGCTATTCTCAAAAGTATTAGACTCAGAAAAAAAATATTTCGTGTGTGGATGCATTCTTACATGGTCGACCCTCATGATAAAAATTTCGCGCAATTGCATCAAAAATTATGACTTCAGGCCGCACTATAAATACATCAGCGATTCGAACTTTTTCACATGCATGACTTTTACGCCATGAGAGCTATTCTCAAAAGTATTTATTTCAGAATAAAAATATTTGGTGTGTGGGTGCATTCTTACATGGTCGACCCTCATGAAATAAATTGGCGCAATTGCAACAAAAATTATGACTTGAGGCCGAACTATAAATACATCAGCGATTCGAACTTTTCACATGCATGACTTTTATGCCATGAGAGCTATTCTCAAAAGTATTAATTTCAGAATAAAAAAAAATTGGTGTGTGGGTGCATTCTTACATGGTCGACCCTCATGAAATAAATAGGCGCAACTGAATAAAAAATCATGACTTGTGGCCGAACTATAAATACATCAGCGATTCGAACTTTTTCACATGCATGACTTTTACGCCATGAGAGCTATTCTCAAAAGTATTAATTTCAGAATAAAAATATTTCGGTGTGTGGATGCATTCTTACATGGTCGACCCTCGTGAAAAAAAATTCGCCCAATTCCATCAAAAATTATGACTTGAGGCCGCACTATAAATACATCAGCGATTCGAACTTTTTCACATGCATGACTTTTACGCCATGAGAGCTATTCTCAAAAGTATTTATTTCAGAATAAAAATATTTGATGTGTGGGTGCATTCTTACATGGTCGACCCTCATGAAATAAATTGGCGCAATTGCATCAAAAATCATGACTTGAGGCCGCACTATAAATACATCAGCGATTCGAACTTTTCACATGCATGACTTTTACGCCATGAGAGCTATTCTCAAAAGTATTAATTTCAGAATAAAAAAAAATTGGTGTGTGGGTGCATTCTTACATGGTCGACCCTCATGAAATAAATTGGCGCAACTGAATAAAAAATCATGACTTGTGGCCGAAAGATAAATACATCAGCGATTCGAACTTTTTCACATGCATGACTTTTACGCCATGAGAGCTATTCACAAAAGTATTATTTTCAGAATAAAAATATTTGGTGTGTGGGTGCATTCTTACATGGTCGACCCTCATGAAATAAATTGGCGCAATTGCATCCAAAATCATGACCTGAGGCCGCACTATAAATACATCAGCGATTCGAACTTTTTCACATGCATGACTTTTACGCAATTAGAGCTATTCTCAAAAGTATTAGTCTCAGAATAAAAGTATTTGGTGTGTGGGTGCATTCTTACATGGTCGACCCTCATGAAATTTTTTGGACGCAATTGCATAAAAAATCATGACATGAGGCCGCACTATAAATACATCAGCGATTCGAACTTTTTCACATGCTTGACTTTTACGCCATGAGAGCTATTCTCAAAAGTATTAGACTCAGAATAAAACTATTTGGTGTGTGGATGCATTCTTACATGGTCGACCCTCATGAAAAAAATTGGCGCAATTGCATCAAAAATCATGACTTGTGGCCGAACTATAAATACATCAGCGATTCGAACTTTTTCACATGCATGACTTTTACGCCATGAGAGCTATTCACAAAAGTATTATTTTCAGAATAAAAATATTTGGTGTGTGGGTGCATTCTTACATGGTCAACCCTCATGAAATAAATTGGCGCAATTGCATCCAAAATCATGACTTGAGGCCGCACTATAAATACATCAGCGATTCGAACTTTTTCACATGCATGACTTTTACGCAATTAGAGCTATTCTCAAAAGTATTAATCCCAGAATAAAAGTATTTGGTGTGTGGGTGCATTCTTACATGGTCGACCCTCATGAAAACAAATTGGCGCAATTGCATAAAAAATCATGACATGAGGCCGAACTATAAATACATCAGCGATTCGAACTTTTTCACATGCATGACTTTTACGCCATGAGAGCTATTCTCAAAAGTATTAGACTCAGAAAAAAAATATTTGGTGTGTGGATGCATTCTTACATGGTCGACCCTCATGATAAAAATTTCGCGCAATTGCATCAAAAATTATGACTTGTGGCCGCACTATAAATACATCAGCGATTCGAACTTTTTCACATGCATGACTTTTACGCCATGAGAGCTATTCTCAAAAGTATTTATTTCAGAATAAAAATATTTGGTGTGTGGGTGCATTCTTACATGGTCGACCCTCATGAAATAAATTGGCGCAATTGCAACAAAAATTATGACTTGAGGCCGAACTATAAATACATCAGCGATTCGAACTTTTCACATGCATGACTTTTATGCCATGAGAGCTATTCTCAAAAGTATTAATTTCAGAATAAAAAAAAATTGGTGTGTGGGTGCATTCTTACATGGTCGACCCTCATGAAATAAATAGGCGCAACTGAATAAAAAATCATGACTTGTGGCCGAACTATAAATACATCAGCGATTCGAACTTTTTCACATGCATGACTTTTACGCCATGAGAGCTATTCTCAAAAGTATTAATTTCAGAATAAAAATATTTCGGTGTGTGGATGCATTCTTACATGGTCGACCCTCGTGAAAAAAAATTCGCCCAATTCCATCAAAAATTATGACTTGAGGCCGCACTATAAATACATCAGCGATTCGAACTTTTTCACATGCATGACTTTTACGCCATGAGAGCTATTCTCAAAAGTATTTATTTCAGAATAAAAATATTTGATGTGTGGGTGCATTCTTACATGGTCGACCCTCATGAAATAAATTGGCGCAATTGCATCAAAAATCATGACTTGAGGCCGCACTATAAATACATCAGCGATTCGAACTTTTCACATGCATGACTTTTACGCCATGAGAGCTATTCTCAAAAGTATTAATTTCAGAATAAAAAAAAATTGGTGTGTGGGTGCATTCTTACATGGTCGACCCTCATGAAATAAATTGGCGCAACTGAATAAAAAATCATGACTTGTGGCCGAAAGATAAATACATCAGCGATTCGAACTTTTTCACATGCATGACTTTTACGCCATGAGAGCTATTCACAAAAGTATTATTTTCAGAATAAAAATATTTGGTGTGTGGGTGCATTCTTACATGGTCGACCCTCATGAAATAAATTGGCGCAATTGCATCCAAAATCATGACCTGAGGCCGCACTATAAATACATCAGCGATTCGAACTTTTTCACATGCATGACTTTTACGCAATTAGAGCTATTCTCAAAAGTATTAGTCTCAGAATAAAAGTATTTGGTGTGTGGGTGCATTCTTACATGGTCGACCCTCATGAAATTTTTTGGACGCAATTGCATAAAAAATCATGACATGAGGCCGCACTATAAATACATCAGCGATTCGAACTTTTTCACATGCATCACTTTTACGCCATGAGAGCTATTCTCAAAAGTATTAGACTCAGAATAAAACTATTTGGTGTGTGGATGCATTCTTACATGGTCGACCCTCATGAAAAAAATTGGCGCAATTGCATCAAAAATCATGACTTGTGGCCGAACTATAAATACATCAGCGATTCGAACTTTTTCAAATGCATGACTTTTACGCCATGAGAGCTATTCTCAAAAGTATTAATTTCAGAATAAAAATATTTCGGTGTGTGGATGCATTCTTACATGGTCGATCCGCATGAAAAAAATTTCGCGCAATTCCATCAAAAATTATGACTTCAGGCCGCACTATAAATACATCAGCGATTCGAACTTTTTCACATGCATGACTTTTACGCCATGAGAGCTATTCTCAAAAGTATTTATTTCAGAATAAAAATATTTGGTGTGTGGGTGCATTCTTACATGGTCGACCCTCATGAAATAAATTGGCGCAATTGCAACAAAAATTATGACTTGAGGCCGAACTATAAATACATCAGCGATTCGAACTTTTCACATGCATGACTTTTATGCCATGAGAGCTATTCTCAAAAGTATTAATTTCAGAATAAAAAAAAATTGGTGTGTGGGTGCATTCTTACATGGTCGACCCTCATGAAATAAATAGGCGCAACTGAATAAAAAATCATGACTTGTGGCCGAACTATAAATACATCAGCGATTCGAACATTTTCACATGCATGACTTTTACGCCATGAGAGCTATTCACAAAAGTATTATTTTCAGAATAAAAATATTTGGTGTGTGGGTGCATTCTTACATGGTCGACCCTCATGAAATAAATTGGCGCAGTTGCATCAAAAATCATGACTTGAGGCCAAACTATAAATACATCAGCGATTCGAACTTTTTCACATGCATGACTTTTACGCCATGAGCGCTATTCTCAAAAGTATTAGTCTCAGAATAAAAGTATTTGGTGTGTGGGTGCATTCTTACATGGTCGACCCTCATGAAATTTTTTTGACGCAATTGCATCAAAAATCATGACTTGAGGCCGCACTATAAATACATCAGCGATTCGAACTTTTTCACATGCATGACTTTTACGCCATGAGAGCTATTCTCAAAAGTATTAGTCTCAGAATAAAAGTATTTGGTGTGTGGGTGCATTCTTACATGGTCGACCCTCATGAAAAAAATTGGCGCAATTGTATGAAAAATTATGACTTGAGGCCGAACTATAAACACATCAGCGATTCGAACTTTTTCACATGCATGACTTTTATGCCATGAGAGCTATTCTCAAAAGTATTAATTTCAGAATAAAAAAAAATTGGTGTGTGGGTGCATTCTTACATGGTCGACCCTCATGAAATAAATAGGCGCAACTGAATAAAAAATCATGACTTGTGGCCGAACTATAAATACATCAGCGATTCGAACTTTTTCACATGCATGACTTTTACGCCATGAGAGCTATTCTCAAAAGTATTAATTTCAGAATAAAAATATTTCGGTGTGTGGATGCATTCTTACATGGTCGACCCTCGTGAAAAAAAATTCGCCCAATTCCATCAAAAATTATGACTTGAGGCCGCACTATAAATACATCAGCGATTCGAACTTTTTCACATGCATGACTTTTACGCCATGAGAGCTATTCTCAAAAGTATTTATTTCAGAATAAAAATATTTGATGTGTGGGTGCATTCTTACATGGTCGACCCTCATGAAATAAATTGGCGCAATTGCATCAAAAATCATGACTTGAGGCCGCACTATAAATACATCAGCGATTCGAACTTTTCACATGCATGACTTTTACGCCATGAGAGCTATTCTCAAAAGTATTAATTTCAGAATAAAAAAAAATTGGTGTGTGGGTGCATTCTTACATGGTCGACCCTCATGAAATAAATTGGCGCAACTGAATAAAAAATCATGACTTGTGGCCGAAAGATAAATACATCAGCGATTCGAACTTTTTCACATGCATGACTTTTACGCCATGAGAGCTATTCACAAAAGTATTATTTTCAGAATAAAAATATTTGGTGTGTGGGTGCATTCTTACATGGTCGACCCTCATGAAATAAATTGGCGCAATTGCATCCAAAATCATGACCTGAGGCCGCACTATAAATACATCAGCGATTCGAACTTTTTCACATGCATGACTTTTACGCAATTAGAGCTATTCTCAAAAGTATTAGTCTCAGAATAAAAGTATTTGGTGTGTGGGTGCATTCTTACATGGTCGACCCTCATGAAATTTTTTGGACGCAATTGCATAAAAAATCATGACATGAGGCCGCACTATAAATACATCAGCGATTCGAACTTTTTCACATGCATCACTTTTACGCCATGAGAGCTATTCTCAAAAGTATTAGACTCAGAATAAAACTATTTGGTGTGTGGATGCATTCTTACATGGTCGACCCTCATGAAAAAAATTGGCGCAATTGCATCAAAAATCATGACTTGTGGCCGAACTATAAATACATCAGCGATTCGAACTTTTTCAAATGCATGACTTTTACGCCATGAGAGCTATTCTCAAAAGTATTAATTTCAGAATAAAAATATTTCGGTGTGTGGATGCATTCTTACATGGTCGATCCGCATGAAAAAAATTTCGCGCAATTGCATCAAAAATTATGACTTCAGGCCGCACTATAAATACATCAGCGATTCGAACTTTTTCACATGCATGACTTTTACGCCATGAGAGCTATTCTCAAAAGTATTTATTTCAGAATAAAAATATTTGGTGTGTGGGTGCATTCTTACATGGTCGACCCTCATGAAATAAATTGGCGCAATTGCAACAAAAATTATGACTTGAGGCCGAACTATAAATACATCAGCGATTCGAACTTTTCACATGCATGACTTTTATGCCATGAGAGCTATTCTCAAAAGTATTAATTTCAGAATAAAAAAAAATTGGTGTGTGGGTGCATTCTTACATGGTCGACCCTCATGAAATAAATAGGCGCAACTGAATGAAAAATCATGACTTGTGGCCGAACTATAAATACATCAGCGATTCGAACATTTTCACATGCATGACTTTTACGCCATGAGAGCTATTCACAAAAGTATTATTTTCAGAATAAAAATATTTGGTGTGTGGGTGCATTCTTACATGGTCGACCCTCATGAAATAAATTGGCGCAGTTGCATCAAAAATCATGACTTGAGGCCAAACTATAAATACATCAGCGATTCGAACTTTTTCACATGCATGACTTTTACGCCATGAGCGCTATTCTCAAAAGTATTAGTCTCAGAATAAAAGTATTTGGTGTGTGGGTGCATTCTTACATGGTCGACCCTCATGAAATTTTTTTGACGCAATTGCATCAAAAATCATGACTTGAGGCCGCACTATAAATACATCAGCGATTCGAACTTTTTCACATGCATGACTTTTACGCCATGAGAGCTATTCTCAAAAGTATTAGTCTCAGAATAAAAGTATTTGGTGTGTGGGTGCATTCTTACATGGTCGACCCTCATGAAAAAAATTGGCGCAATTGTATGAAAAATTATGACTTGAGGCCGAACTATAAACACATCAGCGATTCGAACTTTTTCACATGCATGACTTTTACGCCATGAGAGCTATTCTCAAAAGTATTAATTTCAGAATAAAAATATTTGGTGTGTGGATGCATTCTTACATGGTCGACCCTCATGAAAAAAATTGGCGCAATTGTATGAAAAATTATGACTTGTGGCCGAACTATAAATACATCAGCGATTCGAACTTTTTCACATGCATGACTTTTACGCCATGAGAGCTATTCTCAAAAGTATAAGTTTCAGAATAAAAATATTTGGTGTGTGGATGCATTCTTACATGGTCGACCCTCATGAAAAAAAATTCGCGCAATTGCATCAAAAATCATGACTTGAGGCCGCACTTTAAATACATAGGCGATTCGAACTTTTCACATGCATGACTTTTACGCCATGAGAGCTATTCTCAAAAGTATAAATCTCAGAATAAAAATATTTGGTGTGTGGCTGCATTCTTACATGGTCGACCCTCATGAAATAAATTGGCGCAATTAAATCAAAAATCATGATTTGAGGCCGAACTATAAATATATCAGCGATTCGAACTTTTTCACATGCATGACTTTTACGCCATGAGAGCTATTCACAAAAGTATAAGTTTCAGAATAAAAATATTTGGTGTGTGGATGCATTCTTACATGGTCGACACTCACGATTTTTTTTTTGCGCAATTGCATCAAAAAGCATGACTTGAGGCCGCACTATAAATACATCAGCGATTCGAACTTTTTCACATGCATCACTTTTACGCCATGAGAGCTATTCTCAAAAGTATTAATCTCAGAATAAAAATATTTGGTGTGTGGATGCATTCTTACATGGTCGATCCTCATGAAAAAAATTGGCGCAATTGAATCAAAAATCATGACTTGTGGCCGAACTATAAATACATCAGCGATTCGAACTTTTTCACATGCATGACTTTTACGCTATGAGAGCTATTCTCAAAAGTATTAATCCCAGAATAAAAGTATTTGGTGTGTGGGTGCATTCTTACATGGTCGACCCTCATGAAAACAAATTGGCGCAATTGCATAAAAAATCATGACATGAGGCCGAACTATAAATACATCAGCGATTCGAACTTTTTCACATGCATGACTTTTACGCCATGAGAGCTATTCTCAAAAGTATTAGACTCAGAAAAAAAATATTTGGTGTGTGGATGCATTCTTACATGGTCGACCCTCATGATAAAAATTTCGCGCAATTGCATCAAAAATTATGACTTGTGGCCGCACTATAAATACATCAGCGATTCGAACTTTTTCACATGCATGACTTTTACGCCATGAGAGCTATTCTCAAAAGTATTTATTTCAGAATAAAAATATTTGGTGTGTGGGTGCATTCTTACATGGTCGACCCTCATGAAATAAATTGGCGCAATTGCAACAAAAATTATGACTTGAGGCCGAACTATAAATACATCAGCGATTCGAACTTTTCACATGCATGACTTTTATGCCATGAGAGCTATTCTCAAAAGTATTAATTTCAGAATAAAAAAAAATTGGTGTGTGGGTGCATTCTTACATGGTCGACCCTCATGAAATAAATAGGCGCAACTGAATAAAAAATCATGACTTGTGGCCGAACTATAAATACATCAGCGATTCGAACTTTTTCACATGCATGACTTTTACGCCATGAGAGCTATTCTCAAAAGTATTAATTTCAGAATAAAAATATTTCGGTGTGTGGATGCATTCTTACATGGTCGACCCTCGTGAAAAAAAATTCGCCCAATTCCATCAAAAATTATGACTTGAGGCCGCACTATAAATACATCAGCGATTCGAACTTTTTCACATGCATGACTTTTACGCCATGAGAGCTATTCTCAAAAGTATTTATTTCAGAATAAAAATATTTGATGTGTGGGTGCATTCTTACATGGTCGACCCTCATGAAATAAATTGGCGCAATTGCATCAAAAATCATGACTTGAGGCCGCACTATAAATACATCAGCGATTCGAACTTTTCACATGCATGACTTTTACGCCATGAGAGCTATTCTCAAAAGTATTAATTTCAGAATAAAAAAAAATTGGTGTGTGGGTGCATTCTTACATGGTCGACCCTCATGAAATAAATTGGCGCAACTGAATAAAAAATCATGACTTGTGGCCGAAAGATAAATACATCAGCGATTCGAACTTTTTCACATGCATGACTTTTACGCCATGAGAGCTATTCACAAAAGTATTATTTTCAGAATAAAAATATTTGGTGTGTGGGTGCATTCTTACATGGTCGACCCTCATGAAATAAATTGGCGCAATTGCATCCAAAATCATGACCTGAGGCCGCACTATAAATACATCAGCGATTCGAACTTTTTCACATGCATGACTTTTACGCAATTAGAGCTATTCTCAAAAGTATTAGTCTCAGAATAAAAGTATTTGGTGTGTGGGTGCATTCTTACATGGTCGACCCTCATGAAATTTTTTGGACGCAATTGCATAAAAAATCATGACATGAGGCCGCACTATAAATACATCAGCGATTCGAACTTTTTCACATGCATCACTTTTACGCCATGAGAGCTATTCTCAAAAGTATTAGACTCAGAATAAAACTATTTGGTGTGTGGATGCATTCTTACATGGTCGACCCTCATGAAAAAAATTGGCGCAATTGCATCAAAAATCATGACTTGTGGCCGAACTATAAATACATCAGCGATTCGAACTTTTTCAAATGCATGACTTTTACGCCATGAGAGCTATTCTCAAAAGTATTAATTTCAGAATAAAAATATTTCGGTGTGTGGATGCATTCTTACATGGTCGATCCGCATGAAAAAAATTTCGCGCAATTGCATCAAAAATTATGACTTCAGGCCGCACTATAAATACATCAGCGATTCGAACTTTTTCACATGCATGACTTTTACGCCATGAGAGCTATTCTCAAAAGTATTTATTTCAGAATAAAAATATTTGGTGTGTGGGTGCATTCTTACATGGTCGACCCTCATGAAATAAATTGGCGCAATTGCAACAAAAATTATGACTTGAGGCCGAACTATAAATACATCAGCGATTCGAACTTTTCACATGCATGACTTTTATGCCATGAGAGCTATTCTCAAAAGTATTAATTTCAGAATAAAAAAAAATTGGTGTGTGGGTGCATTCTTACATGGTCGACCCTCATGAAATAAATAGGCGCAACTGAATAAAAAATCATGACTTGTGGCCGAACTATAAATACATCAGCGATTCGAACATTTTCACATGCATGACTTTTACGCCATGAGAGCTATTCACAAAAGTATTATTTTCAGAATAAAAATATTTGGTGTGTGGGTGCATTCTTACATGGTCGACCCTCATGAAATAAATTGGCGCAGTTGCATCAAAAATCATGACTTGAGGCCAAACTATAAATACATCAGCGATTCGAACTTTTTCACATGCATGACTTTTACGCCATGAGCGCTATTCTCAAAAGTATTAGTCTCAGAATAAAAGTATTTGGTGTGTGGGTGCATTCTTACATGGTCGACCCTCATGAAATTTTTTTGACGCAATTGCATCAAAAATCATGACTTGAGGCCGCACTATAAATACATCAGCGATTCGAACTTTTTCACATGCATCACTTTTACGCCATGAGAGCTATTCTCAAAAGTATTAGTCTCAGAATAAAAGTATTTGGTGTGTGGGTGCATTCTTACATGGTCGACCCTCATGAAAAAAATTGGCGCAATTGTATGAAAAATTATGACTTGAGGCCGAACTATAAACACATCAGCGATTCGAACTTTTTCACATGCATGACTTTTATGCCATGAGAGCTATTCTCAAAAGTATTAATTTCAGAATAAAAAAAAATTGGTGTGTGGGTGCATTCTTACATGGTCGACCCTCATGAAATAAATAGGCGCAACTGAATAAAAAATCATGACTTGTGGCCGAACTATAAATACATCAGCGATTCGAACTTTTTCACATGCATGACTTTTACGCCATGAGAGCTATTCTCAAAAGTATTAATTTCAGAATAAAAATATTTCGGTGTGTGGATGCATTCTTACATGGTCGACCCTCGTGAAAAAAAATTCGCCCAATTCCATCAAAAATTATGACTTGAGGCCGCACTATAAATACATCAGCGATTCGAACTTTTTCACATGCATGACTTTTACGCCATGAGAGCTATTCTCAAAAGTATTTATTTCAGAATAAAAATATTTGATGTGTGGGTGCATTCTTACATGGTCGACCCTCATGAAATAAATTGGCGCAATTGCATCAAAAATCATGACTTGAGGCCGCACTATAAATACATCAGCGATTCGAACTTTTCACATGCATGACTTTTACGCCATGAGAGCTATTCTCAAAAGTATTAATTTCAGAATAAAAAAAAATTGGTGTGTGGGTGCATTCTTACATGGTCGACCCTCATGAAATAAATTGGCGCAACTGAATAAAAAATCATGACTTGTGGCCGAAAGATAAATACATCAGCGATTCGAACTTTTTCACATGCATGACTTTTACGCCATGAGAGCTATTCACAAAAGTATTATTTTCAGAATAAAAATATTTGGTGTGTGGGTGCATTCTTACATGGTCGACCCTCATGAAATAAATTGGCGCAATTGCATCAAAAATCATGACCTGAGGCCGCACTATAAATACATCAGCGATTCGAACTTTTTCACATGCATGACTTTTACGCAATTAGAGCTATTCTCAAAAGTATTAGTCTCAGAATAAAAGTATTTGGTGTGTGGGTGCATTCTTACATGGTCGACCCTCATGAAATTTTTTGGACGCAATTGCATAAAAAATCATGACATGAGGCCGCACTATAAATACATCAGCGATTCGAACTTTTTCACATGCATCACTTTTACGCCATGAGAGCTATTCTCAAAAGTATTAGACTCAGAATAAAACTATTTGGTGTGTGGATGCATTCTTACATGGTCGACCCTCATGAAAAAAATTGGCGCAATTGCATCAAAAATCATGACTTGTGGCCGAACTATAAATACATCAGCGATTCGAACTTTTTCAAATGCATGACTTTTACGCCATGAGAGCTATTCTCAAAAGTATTAATTTCAGAATAAAAATATTTCGGTGTGTGGATGCATTCTTACATGGTCGATCCGCATGAAAAAAATTTCGCGCAATTGCATCAAAAATTATGACTTCAGGCCGCACTATAAATACATCAGCGATTCGAACTTTTTCACATGCATGACTTTTACGCCATGAGAGCTATTCTCAAAAGTATTTATTTCAGAATAAAAATATTTGGTGTGTGGGTGCATTCTTACATGGTCGACCCTCATGAAATAAATTGGCGCAATTGCAACAAAAATTATGACTTGAGGCCGAACTATAAATACATCAGCGATTCGAACTTTTCACATGCATGACTTTTATGCCATGAGAGCTATTCTCAAAAGTATTAATTTCAGAATAAAAAAAAATTGGTGTGTGGGTGCATTCTTACATGGTCGACCCTCATGAAATAAATAGGCGCAACTGAATAAAAAATCATGACTTGTGGCCGAACTATAAATACATCAGCGATTCGAACATTTTCACATGCATGACTTTTACGCCATGAGAGCTATTCACAAAAGTATTATTTTCAGAATAAAAATATTTGGTGTGTGGGTGCATTCTTACATGGTCGACCCTCATGAAATAAATTGGCGCAGTTGCATCAAAAATCATGACTTGAGGCCAAACTATAAATACATCAGCGATTCGAACTTTTTCACATGCATGACTTTTACGCCATGAGCGCTATTCTCAAAAGTATTAGTCTCAGAATAAAAGTATTTGGTGTGTGGGTGCATTCTTACATGGTCGACCCTCATGAAATTTTTTTGACGCAATTGCATCAAAAATCATGACTTGAGGCCGCACTATAAATACATCAGCGATTCGAACTTTTTCACATGCATGACTTTTACGCCATGAGAGCTATTCTCAAAAGTATTAGTCTCAGAATAAAAGTATTTGGTGTGTGGGTGCATTCTTACATGGTCGACCCTCATGAAAAAAATTGGCGCAATTGTATGAAAAATTATGACTTGAGGCCGAACTATAAACACATCAGCGATTCGAACTTTTTCACATGCATGACTTTTACGCCATGAGAGCTATTCTCAAAAGTATTAATTTCAGAATAAAAATATTTGGTGTGTGGATGCATTCTTACATGGTCGACCCTCATGAAAAAAATTGGCGCAATTGTATGAAAAATTATGACTTGTGGCCGAACTATAAATACATCAGCGATTCGAACTTTTTCACATGCATGACTTTTACGCCATGAGAGCTATTCTCAAAAGTATAAGTTTCAGAATAAAAATATTTGGTGTGTGGATGCATTCTTACATGGTCGACCCTCATGAAAAAAAATTCGCGCAATTGCATCAAAAATCATGACTTGAGGCCGCACTTTAAATACATAGGCGATTCGAACTTTTCACATGCATGACTTTTACGCCATGAGAGCTATTCTCAAAAGTATAAATCTCAGAATAAAAATATTTGGTGTGTGGCTGCATTCTTACATGGTCGACCCTCATGAAATAAATTGGCGCAATTAAATCAAAAATCATGATTTGAGGCCGAACTATAAATATATCAGCGATTCGAACTTTTTCACATGCATGACTTTTACGCCATGAGAGCTATTCACAAAAGTATAAGTTTCAGAATAAAAATATTTGGTGTGTGGATGCATTCTTACATGGTCGACACTCACGATTTTTTTTTTGCGCAATTGCATCAAAAAGCATGACTTGAGGCCGCACTATAAATACATCAGCGATTCGAACTTTTTCACATGCATCACTTTTACGCCATGAGAGCTATTCTCAAAAGTATTAATCTCAGAATAAAAATATTTGGTGTGTGGATGCATTCTTACATGGTCGATCCTCATGAAAAAAATTGGCGCAATTGAATCAAAAATCATGACTTGTGGCCGAACTATAAATACATCAGCGATTCGAACTTTTTCACATGCATGACTTTTACGCCATGAGAGCTATTCTCAAAGTATTAATTTCAGAATAAAAATATTTGGTGTGTGGGTGCATTCTTACATGGTCGACCCTCATGAAATAAATTGGCGCAATTGCATCAAAAATCAAGACTTGAGGCCGCACTATAAATACATCAGCGATTCGAACTTTTTCACATGCATGACTTTTACGCCATGAGAGCTATTCTCAAAAGTATTAGTCTCAGAATAAAAGTATTTGGTGTGTGGGTGCATTCTTACATGGTCGACCCTCATGGAAAATAATTGGCGGAATTAAATCAAAAATCATGACATGTGGCCGAACTTTAAATACATCAGCGATTCGAACTTTTTCACATGCATGACTTTTACGCCATGAGAGGTATTCTCAAAAGTATTCATCTCAGAATAAAAATGTTTGGTGTGTGGGAGCATTCTTACATGGTCGACCCTCATGAAAAAAAATTGGCGCAATTGCATCAAAAATCATGACTTGAGGCCGAACTACAAATACATCAGCGATTCGACCTTTTTCACATGCATGACTTTTACGCCATGAGAGCTATTCTCAAAAGTATTAATTTCAGAATAAAAATATTTGGTGTGTGGGTGCATTCTTACATGGTCGACCCTCATGAAAAAAAATTCGCGCAATTCCATCAAAAATCATGACTTGATGCCGCACTATAAATACATCAGCGATTCGAACTTTTTCACATGCATGACTTTTACGCCATGAGAGCTATTCTCAAAAGTATTTATTTCAGAATAAAAATATTTGATGTGTGGGTGCATTCTTACATGGTCGACCCTCATGAAATAAATTGGCGCAATTGCATCAAAAATCATGACTTGAGGCCGCACTATAAATACATCAGCGATTCGAACTTTTCACATGCATGACTTTTACGCCATGAGAGCTATTCACAAAAGTATTATTTTCAGAATAAAAATATTTGGTGTGTGGATGCATTCTTACATGGTCGACCCTCATGAAATAAATTGGCGCAATTGCATCAAAAATCATGACTTGAGGCCGCACTATAAATACATCAGCGATTCGAACTTTTCACATGCATGACTTTTACGCAATTAGAGCTATTCTCAAAAGTATTAGTCTCAGAATAAAAGTATTTGGTGTGTGGGTGCATTCTTACATGGTCGACCCTCATGAAATTTTTTTGACCCAATTGAATCAAAAATCATGACTTGAGGCCGAACTATAAATACATCAGCGATTCGAACTTTTTCACATGCATGACTTTTACGCCATGAGAGCTATTCTCAAAAGTATTAATTTCAGAATAAAAATATTTCCGTGTGTGGATGCATTCTTACATGGTCGACCCTCATGAAAAAAAATTCGCGCAATTGCATCAAAAATTATGACTTGAGGCCGCACTATAAATACATCAGCGATTCGAACTTTTTCACATGCATGACTTTTACGCCATGAGAGCTATTCACAAAAGTATAAGTTTCAGAATAAAATTATTTGGTGTGTGGATGCATTCTTACATGGTCGACACTCACGATTTTTTTTTTGCGCAATTGCATCAAAAAGCATGACTTGAGGCCGCACTATAAATACATCAGCGATTCGAACTTTTTCACATGCATGACTTTTACGCCATGAGAGCTATTCTCAAAAGTATTAATTTCAGAATACAAATATTTGGTGTGTGGGTGCATTCTTACATGGTCGACCCTCATGAAATAAATTGGCGCAATTGCATCAAAAATCAAGACTTGAGGCCGCACTATAAATACATCAGCGATTCGAACTTTTTCACATGCATGACTTTTACGCCATGAGAGCTATTCTCAAAAGTATTAGTCTCAGAATAAAAGTATTTGGTGTGTGGGTGCATTCTTACATGGTCGATCCTCATGAGAAAAATTGGCGCAATTGAATCAAAAATCATGACTTGTGGCCGAACTATAAATACATCAGCGATTCGAACTTTTTCACATGCATGACTTTTACGACATGAGAGCTATTCTCAAAAGTATTAATTTCAGAATACAAATATTTGGTGTGTGGGTGCATTCTTACATGGTCGACCCTCATGAAAAAAATTGGCGCAATTGCATCAAAAATTATGACTTGTGGCCGAACTTTAAATACATCAGCGATTCGAACTTTTTCACATGCATGACTTTTACGCCATGAGAGCTATTCTCAAAAGTATAAGTTTCAGAATAAAAATATTTGGTGTGTGGATGCATTCTTATATGGTCGACCCTCATGAAAAAAATTTCGCGCAATTGCATCAAAAATCATGACTTGAGGCCGCACTTTAAATACATCAGCGATTCGAACTTTTCACATGCATGACTTTTACGCCATGAGAGCTATTCTCAAAAGTATTAATCTCAGAATAAAAATATTTGGTGTGTGGCTGCATTCTTACATGGTCGACCCTCATGAAATAAATTGGCGCAATTAAATCAAAAATCATGATTTGAGGCCGAACTATAAATACATCAGCGATTCGAACTTTTTCACATGCATGACTTTTACGCCATGAGAGCTATTCACAAAAGTATAAGTTTCAGAATAAAAATATTTGGTGTGTGGATGCATTCTTACATGGTCGACACTCACGATTTTTTTTTTGCGCAATTGCATCAAAAAGCATGACTTGAGGCCGAACTATAAATACATCAGCGATTCGAACTTTTTCACATGCATGACTTTTACGCCATGAGAGCTATTCTCAAAAGTATTAATCTCAGAATAAAAATATTTGGTGTGTGGATGCATTCTTACATGGTCGATCCTCATGAAAAAAATTGGCGCAATTGAAAAAAAATCATGACTTGTGGCCGAACTATAAATACATCAGCGATTCGAACTTTTTCACATGCATGACTTTTACGCCATGAGAGCTATTCTCAAAAGTATTAATTTCAGAATACAAATATTTGGTGTGTGGATGCATTCTTACATGGTCGATCCGGATGAAAAAAATTTCGCGCAATTGCATCAAAAATTATGACTTCAGGCCGCACTATAAATACATCAGCGATTCGAACTTTTTCACATGCATGACTTTTACGCCATGAGAGCTATTCTCAAAAGTATTTATTTCAGAATAAAAATATTTGGTGTGTGGGTGCATTCTTACATGGTCGACCCTCATGAAATAAATTGGCGCAATTGCAACAAAAATTATGACTTGAGGCCGAACTATAAATACATCAGCGATTCGAACTTTTCACATGCATGACTTTTATGCCATGAGAGCTATTCTCAAAAGTATTAATTTCAGAATAAAAAAAAATTGGTGTGTGGGTGCATTCTTACATGGTCGACCCTCATGAAATAAATAGGCGCAACTGAATAAAAAATCATGACTTGTGGCCGAACTATAAATACATCAGCGATTCGAACTTTTTCACATGCATGACTTTTACGCCATGAGAGCTATTCACAAAAGTATTATTTTCAGAATAAAAATATTTGGTGTGTGGGTGCATTCTTACATGGTCGACCCTCATGAAATAAATTGGCGCAGTTGCATCAAAAATCATGACTTGAGGCCGCACTATAAATACATCAGCGATTCGAACTTTTTCACATGCATCACTTTTACGCAATTAGAGCTATTCTCAAAAGTATTAGTCTCAGAATAAAAGTATTTGGTGTGTGGGTGCATTCTTACATGGTCGACCCTCATGAAATTTTTTTGACGCAATTGCATCAAAAATCATGACTTGAGGCCGAACTATAAATACATCAGCGATTCGAACTTTTTCACATGCATGACTTTTACGCCATGAGAGCTATTCTCAAAAGTATTAGTCTCAGAATAAAAGTATTTGGTGTGTGGGTGCATTCTTACATGGTCGACCCTCATGAAAAAAATTGGCGCAATTGTATCAAAAATTATGACTTGAGGCCGAACTATAAATACATCAGCGATTCGAACTTTTTCACATGCATGACTTTTACGCCATGAGAGCTATTCTCAAAAGTATTAATTTCAGAATAAAAATATTTGGTTGTGGATGCATTCTTACATGGTCGACCCTCATGAAAAAAATTGGCGCAATTGTATGAAAAATTATGACTTGTGGCCGAACTATAAATACATCAGCGATTCGAACTTTTTCACATGCATGACTTTTACGCCATGAGAGCTATTCTCAAAAGTATAAGTTTCAGAATAAAAATATTTGGTGTGTGGATGCATTCTTACATGGTCGACCCTCATGAAAAAAAATTCGCGCAATTGCATCAAAAATCATGACTTGAGGCCGCACTTTAAATACATCAGCGATTCGAACTTTTCACATGCATGACTTTTACGCCATGAGAGCTATTCTCAAAAGTATAAATCTCAGAATAAAAATATTTGGTGTGTGGCTGCATTCTTACATGGTCGACCCTCATGAAATAAATTGGCGCAATTAAATCAAAAATCATGATTTGAGGCCGAACTATAAATATATCAGCGATTCGAACTTTTTCACATGCATGACTTTTACGCCATGAGAGCTATTCACAAAAGTATAAGTTTCAGAATAAAAATATTTGGTGTGTGGATGCATTCTTACATGGTCGACACTCACGATTTTTTTTTTGCGCAATTGCATCAAAAAGCATGACTTGAGGCCGCACTATAAATACATCAGCGATTCGAACTTTTTCACATGCATCACTTTTACGCCATGAGAGCTATTCTCAAAAGTATTAATCTCAGAATAAAAATATTTGGTGTGTGGATGCATTCTTACATGGTCGATCCTTATGAAAAAAATTGGCGCAATTGAATCAAAAATCATGACTTGTGGCCGAACTATAAATACATCAGCGATTCGAACTTTATCACATGCATGACTTTTACGCCATGAGAGCTATTCTCAAAGTATTAATTTCAGAATACAAATATTTGGTGTGTGGGTGCATTCTTACATGGTCGACCCTCATGAAATAAATTGGCGCAATTGCATCAAAAATCAAGACTTGAGGCCGCACTATAAATACATCAGCGATTCGAACTTTTTCACATGCATGACTTTTACGCCATGAGAGCTATTCTCAAAAGTATTAGTCTCAGAATAAAAGTATTTGGTGTGTGGGTGCATTCTTACATGGTCGACCCTCATGGAAAATAATTGGCGCAATTAAATCAAAAATCATGACATGTGGCCGAACTTTAAATACATCAGCGATTCGAACTTTTTCACATGCATGACTTTTACGCCATGGGAGGTATTCTCAAAAGTATTCATCTGAGAATAAAAATGTTTGGTGTGTGGGAGCATTCTTACATGGTCGACCCTCATGAAAAAAAATTGGCGCAATTGCATCAAAAATCATGACTTGAGGCCGAACTACAAATACATCAGCGATTCGACCTTTTTCACATGCATGACTTTTACGCCATGAGAGCTATTCTCAAAAGTATTAATTTCAGAATAAAAATATTTGGTGTGTGGGTGCATTCTTACATGGTCGACCCTCATGAAAAAAAATTCGCGCAATTCCATCAAAAATCATGACTTGATGCCGCACTATAAATACATCAGCGATTCGAACTTTTTCACATGCATGACTTTTACGCCATGAGAGCTATTCTCAAAAGTATTTATTTCAGAATAAAAATATTTGATGTGTGGGTGCATTCTTACATGGTCGACCCTCATGAAATAAATTGGCGCAATTGCATCAAAAATCATGACTTGAGGCCGCACTATAAATACATCAGCGATTCGAACTTTTCACATGCATGACTTTTACGCAATTAGAGCTATTCTCAAAAGTATTAGTCTCAGAATAAAAGTATTTGGTGTGTGGGTGCATTCTTACATGGTCGACCCTCATGAAATTTTTTTGACCCAATTGAATCAAAAATCATGACTTGAGGCCGAACTATAAATACATCAGCGATTCGAACTTTTTCACATGCATGACTTTTACGCCATGAGAGCTATTCTCAAAAGTATTAATTTCAGAATAAAAATATTTCGGTGTGTGGATGCATTCTTACATGGTCGACCCTCATGAAAAAAAATTCGAGCAATTGCATCAAAAATTATGACTTGAGGCCGCACTATAAATACATCAGCGATTCGAACTTTTTCACATGCATGACTTTTACGCCATGAGAGCTATTCACAAAAGTATAAGTTTCATAATAAAAATACTTGGTGTGTGGATGCATTCTTACATGGTCGACACTCACGATTTTTTTTTTGCGCAATTGCATCAAAAAGCATGACTTGAGGCCGCACTATAAATACATCAGCGATTCGAACTTTTTCACATGCATGACTTTTACGCCATGAGAGCTATTCTCAAAAGTATTAATTTCAGAATACAAATATTTGGTGTGTGGGTGCATTCTTACATGGTCGACCCTCATGAAATAAATTGGCGCAATTGAATCAAAAATCAAGACTTGAGGCCGCACTATAAATACATCAGCGATTCGAACTTTTTCACATGCATGACTTTTACGCCATGAGAGCTATTCTCAAAAGTATTAGTCTCAGAATAAAAGTATTTGGTGTGTGGGTGCATTCTTACATGGTCGATCCTCATGAGAAAAATTGGCGCAATTAAATCAAAAATCATGACTTGTGGCCGAACTATAAATACATCAGCGATTCGAACTTTTTCACATGCATGACTTTTACGACATGAGAGCTATTCTCAAAAGTATTAATTTCAGAATACAAATATTTGGTGTGTGGGTGCATTCTTACATGGTCGACCCTCATGAAAAAAATTGGCGCAATTGCATCAAAAATTATGACTTGTGGCCGAACTATAAATACATCAGCGATTCGGACTTTTTCACATGCATGACTTTTACGCCATGAGAGCTATTCTCAAAAGTATAAGTTTCAGAATAAAAATATTTGGTGTGTGGATGCATTCTTATATGGTCGACCCTCATGAAAAAATTTTCGCACAATTGCATCAAAAATCATGACTTGAGGCCGCACTTTAAATACATCAGCGATTCGAACTTTTCACATGCATGACTTTTACGCCATGAGAGCTATTCTCAAAAGTATTAATCTCAGAATAAAATATTTGGTGTGTGGGTGTATTCTTACATGGTCGACCCTCATGAAATTTTTTTGACGCAATTGCATAAAAAATCATGACATGAGGCCGCACTATAAATACATCAGCGATTCGAACTTTTTCACATGCATGACTTTTACGCCATGAGAGCTATTCTCAAAAGTATTAGTCTCAGAATAAAAATATTTGGTGTGTGGATGCATTCTTACATGGTCGACCCTCATGAAAAAAATTGGCGCAATTGAATCAAAAATCATGACTTGAGGCCGAACTATAAATACATCAGCGATTCGAACTTTTTCACATGCATGACTTTTACGCCATGAGAGCTATTCTCAAAAGTATTTATTTCAGAATAAAAATATTTCGGTGTGTTGATGCATTCTTACATGGTCGACCCTCATGAAAAAAAATTCCCGCAATTCCATCAAAAATCATGACTTGAGGCCGCACTATAAATACATCAGCGATTCGAACTTTTTCACATGCATGACTTTTACGCCATGAGAGCTATTCTCAAAAGTATAAGTTTCAGAATAAAAATATTTGATGTGTGGGTGCATTCTTACATGGTTGACCCTCATGAAATAAATTGGCGCAATTGCATCAAAAATCATGACTTGAGGCCGCACTATAAATACATCAGCGATTCGAACTTTTCACATGCATGACTTTTACGCCATGAGAGCTATTCTCAAAAGTATTATTTTCAGAATAAAAATATTTGGTGTGTGGGTGCATTCTTACATGGTCGACCCTCATGAAATAAATTGGCGCAATTGCATCAAAAATCATGATTTGAGGCCGAACTATAAATACATCAGCGATTCGAACTTTTTCACATGCATGACTTTTACGCCATGAGAGCTATTCACAAAAGTATAAGTTTCAGAATAAAAATATTTGGTGTGTGGATGCATTCTTACATGGTCGACACTCACGATTTTTTTTTTGCGCAATTGCATCAAAAAGCATGACTTGAGGCCGAACTATAAATACATCAGCGATTCGAACTTTTTCACATGCATGACTTTTACGCCATGAGAGCTATTCTCAAAAGTATTAATCTCAGAATAAAAATATTTGGTGTGTGGATGCATTCTTACATGGTCGATCCTCATGAAAAAAATTGGCGCAATTGAAAAAAAATCATGACTTGTGGCCGCACTATAAATACATCAGCGATTCGAACTTTTTCACATGCATGACTTTTACGCCATGAGAGCTATTCTCAAAAGTATTAGTCTCAGAATAAAAATATTTGGTGTGTGGGTGCATTCTTACATGGTCGACCCTCATGAATTTTTTTTGACGCAATTGCATAAAAAATCATGACATGAGGCCGCACTATAAATACATCAGCGATTCGAACTTTTTCACATGCATGACTTTTACGCCATGAGAGCTATTCTCAAAAGTATTAGTCTCAGAATAAAAATATTTGGTGTGTGGATGCATTCTTACATGGTCGACCCTCATGAAAAAAATTGGCGCAATTGCATCAAAAATCATGACTTGAGGCCGAACTATAAATACATCAGCGATTCGAACTTTTTCACATGCATGACTTTTACGCCATGAGAGCTATTCTCAAAAGTATTTATTTCAGAATAAAAATATTTCGGTGTGTTGATGCATTCTTACATGGTCGACCCTCATGAAAAAAAATTCGCGCAATTCCATCAAAAATTATGACTTGAGGCCGCACTATAAATACATCAGCGATTCGAACTTTTTCACATGCATGACTTTTACGCCATGAGAGCTATTCTCAAAAGTATTTATTTCAGAATAAAAATATTTGATGTGTGGGTGCATTCTTACATGGTTGACCCTCATGAAATAAATTGGCGCAATTGCATCAAAAATCATGACTTGAGGCCGAACTATAAATACATCAGCGATTCGAACTTTTCACATGCATGACTTTTATGCCATGAGAGCTATTCTCAAAAGTATTAATTTCAGAATAAAAAAAAATTGGTGTGTGGGTGCATTCTTACATGGTCGACCCTCATGAAATAAATTGGCGCAATTGCATCAAAAATCATGATTTGAGGCCGAACTATAAATACATCAGCGATTCGAACTTTTTCACATGCATGACTTTTACGACATGAGAGCTATTCACAAAAGTATAAGTTTCAGAATAAAAATATTTGGTGTGTGGATGCATTCTTACATGGTCGACACTCACGATTTTTTTTTTGCGCAATTGCATCAAAAAGCATGACTTGAGGCCGAACTATAAATACATCAGCGATTCGAACTTTTTCACATGCATCACTTTTACGCCATGAGAGCTATTCTCAAAAGTATTAATCTCAGAATAAAAATATTTCGGTGTGTGGATGCATTCTTACATGGTCGATCCTCATGAAAAAAATTGGCGCAATTGAATCAAAAATCATGACTTGTGGCTGAACTATAAATACATCAGCGATTCGAACTTTTCACATGCATGACTTTTACGCCATGAGAGCTATTCTCAAAAGTATAAATCTCAGAATAAAAATATTTGGTGTGTGGCTGCATTCTTACATGGTCGACCCTCATGAAATAAATTGGCGCAATTAAATCAAAAATCATGATTTGAGGCCGAACTATAAATATATCAGCGATTCGAACTTTTTCACATGCATGACTTTTACGCCATGAGAGCTATTCACAAAAGTATAAGTTTCAGAATAAAAATATTTGGTGTGTGGATGCATTCTTACATGGTCGACACTCACGATTTTTTTTTTGCGAAATTGCATCAAAAAGCATGACTTGAGGCCGCACTATAAATACATCAGCGATTCGAACTTTTTCACATGCATCACTTTTACGCCATGAGAGCTATTCTCAAAAGTATTAATCTCAGAATAAAAATATTTGGTGTGTGGATGCATTCTTACATGGTCGATCCTCATGAAAAAAATTGGCGCAATTGAATCAAAAATCATGACTTGTGGCCGAACTATAAATACATCAGCGATTCGAACTTTTTCACATGCATGACTTTTACGCCATGAGAGCTATTCTCAAAGTATTAATTTCAGAATACAAATATTTGGTGTGTGGGTGCATTCTTACATGGTCGACCCTCATGAAATAAATTGGCGCAATTGCATCAAAAATCAAGACTTGAGGCCGCACTATAAATACATCAGCGATTCGAACTTTTTCACATGCATGACTTTTACGCCATGAGAGCTATTCTCAAAAGTATTAGTCTCAGAATAAAAGTATTTGGTGTGTGGGTGCATTCTTACATGGTCGACCCTCATGGAAAATAATTGGCGCAATTAAATCAAAAATCATGACATGTGGCCGAACTTTAAATACATCAGCGATTCGAACTTTTTCACATGCATGACTTTTACGCCATGGGAGGTATTCTCAAAAGTATTCATCTCAGAATAAAAATGTTTGGTGTATGGGAGCATTCTTACATGGTCGACCCTCATGAAAAAAAATTGGCGCAATTGCATAAAAAATCATGACTTGAGGCCGAACTACAAATACATCAGCGATTCGACCTTTTTCACATGCATGACTTTTACGCCATGAGAGCTATTCTCAAAAGTATTAATTTCAGAATAAAAATATTTGGTGTGTGGGTGCATTCTTACATGGTCGACCCTCATGAAAAAAAATTCGCGCAATTCCATCAAAAATCATGACTTGATGCCGCACTATAAATACATCAGCGATTCGAACTTTTTCACATGCATGACTTTTACGCCATGAGAGCTATTCTCAAAAGTATTTATTTCAGAATAAAAATATTTGATGTGTGGGTGCATTCTTACATGGTCGACCCTCATGAAATAAATTGGCGCAATTGCATCAAAAATCATGACTTGAGGCCGCACTATAAATACATCAGCGATTCGAACTTTTCACATGCATGACTTTTACGCAATTAGAGCTATTCTCAAAAGTATTAGTCTCAGAATAAAAGTATTTGGTGTGTGGGTGCATTCTTACATGGTCGACCCTCATGAAATTTTTTTGACCCAATTGAATCAAAAATCATGACTTGAGGCCGAACTATAAATACATCAGCGATTCGAACTTTTTCACATGCATGACTTTTACGCCATGAGAGCTATTCTCAAAAGTATTAATTTCAGAATAAAAATATTTCGGTGTGTGGATGCATTCTTACATGGTCGACCCTCATGAAAAAAAATTCGCGCAATTGCATCAAAAATTATGACTTGAGGCCGCACTATAAATACATCAGCGATTCGAACTTTTTCACATGCATGACTTTTACGCCATGAGAGCTATTCACAAAAGTATAAGTTTCAGAATAAAAATATTTGGTGTGTGGATGCATTCTTACATGGTCGACACTCACGATTTTTTTTTTGCGCAATTGCATCAAAAAGCATGACTTGAGGCCGCACTATAAATACATCAGCGATTCGAACTTTTTCACATGCATGACTTTTACGCCATGAGAGCTATTCTCAAAAGTATTAATTTCAGAATACAAATATTTAGTGTGTGGGTGCATTCTTACATGGTCGACCCTCATGAAATAAATTGGCGCAATTGCATCAAAAATCAAGACTTGAGGCCGCACTATAAATACATCAGCGATTCGAACTTTTTCACATGCATGACTTTTACGCCATGAGAGCTATTCTCAAAAGTATTAGTCTCAGAATAAAAGTATTTGGTGTGTGGGTGCATTCTTACATGGTCGATCCTCATGAGAAAAATTGGCGCAATTGAATCAAAAATCATGACTTGTGGCCGAACTATAAATACATCAGCGATTCGAACTTTTTCACATGCATGACTTTTACGACATGAGAGCTATTCTCAAAAGTATTAATTTCAGAATACAAATATTTGGTGTGTGGGTGCATTCTTACATGGTCGACCCTCATGAAAAAAATTGGCGCAATTGCATCAAAAATTATGACTTGTGGCCGAACTATAAATACATCAGCGATTCGAACTTTTTCACATGCATGACTTTTACGCCATGAGAGCTATTCTCAAAAGTATTAGTCTCAGAATAAAAATATTTGGTGTGTGGATGCATTCTTATATGGTCGACCCTCATGAAAAAAATTTCGCACAATTGCATCAAAAATCATGACTTGAGGCCGCACTTTAAATACATCAGCGATTCGAACTTTTCACATGCATGACTTTTACGCCATGAGAGCTATTCTCAAAAGTATTAGTCTCAGAATAAAAATATTTGGTGTGTGGGTGTATTCTTACATGGTCGACCCTCATGAAATTTTTTTGACGCAATTGCATAAAAAATCATGACATGAGGCCGCACTATAAATACATCAGCGATTCGAACTTTTTCACATGCATGACTTTTACGCCATGAGAGCTATTCTCAAAAGTATTAGTCTCAGAATAAAAATATTTGGTGTGTGGATGCATTCTTACATGGTCGACCCTCATGAAAAAAATTGGCGCAATTGAATCAAAAATCATGACTTGAGGCCGAACTATAAATACATCAGCGATTCGAACTTTTTCACATGCATGACTTTTACGCCATGAGAGCTATTCTCAAAAGTATTTATTTCAGAATAAAAATATTTCGGTGTGTTGATGCATTCTTACATGGTCGACCCTCATGAAAAAAAATTCCCGCAATTCCATCAAAAATCATGACTTGAGGCCGCACTATAAATACATCAGCGATTCGAACTTTTTCACATGCATGACTTTTACGCCATGAGAGCTATTCTCAAAAGTATTTATTTCAGAATAAAAATATTTGATGTGTGGGTGCATTCTTACATGGTTGACCCTCATGAAATAAATTGGCGCAATTGCATCAAAAATCATGACTTGAGGCCGCACTATAAATACATCAGCGATTCGAACTTTTCACATGCATGACTTTTACGCCATGAGAGCTATTCTCAAAAGTATTATTTTCAGAATAAAAATATTTGGTGTGTGGGTGCATTCTTACATGGTCGACCCTCATGAAATAAATTGGCGCAATTGCATCAAAAATCATGATTTGAGGCCGAACTATAAATACATCAGCGATTCGAACTTTTTCACATGCATGACTTTTACGCCATGAGAGCTATTCACAAAAGTATAAGTTTCAGAATAAAAATATTTGGTGTGTGGATGCATTCTTACATGGTCGACACTCACGATTTTTTTTTTGCGCAATTGCATCAAAAAGCATGACTTGAGGCCGAACTATAAATACATCAGCGATTCGAACTTTTTCACATGCATCACTTTTACGCCATGAGAGCTATTCTCAAAAGTATTAATCTCAGAATAAAAATATTTGGTGTGTGGATGCATTCTTACATGGTCGATCCTCATGAAAAAAATTGGCGCAATTGAATCAAAAATCATGACTTGTGGCCGAACTATAAATACATCAGCGATTCGAACTTTTTCACATGCATGACTTTTACGCCATGAGAGCTATTCTCAAAAGTATTAGTCTCAGAATAAAAGTATTTGGTGTGTGGGTGCATTCTTACATGGTCGACCCTCATGGAAAATAATTGGCGCAATTAAATCAAAAATCATGACATGTGGCCGAACTTTAAATACATCAGCGATTCGAACTTTTTCACATGCATGACTTTTACGCCATGAGAGCTATTCTCAAAAGTATTCATCTCAGAATAAAAATGTTGGTGTGTGGGAGCATTCTTACATGGTCGACCCTCATGAAAAAAAATTGGCGCAATTGCATAAAAAATCATGACTTGAGGCCGAACTACAAATACATCAGCGATTCGACCTTTTTCACATGCATGACTTTTACGCCATGAGAGCTATTCTCAAAAGTATTAATTTCAGAATAAAAATATTTGGTGTGTGGGTGCATTCTTACATGGTCGACCCTCATGAAAAAAAATTCGCGCAATTCCATCAAAAATCATGACTTGATGCCGCACTATAAATACATCAGCGATTCGAACTTTTTCACATGCATGACTTTTACGCCATGAGCGCTATTCTCAAAAGTATTTATTTCAGAATAAAAATATTTGATGTGTGGGTGCATTCTTACATGGTCGACCCTCATGAAATAAATTGGCGCAATTGCATCAAAAATCATGACTTGAGGCCGCACTATAAATACATCAGCGATTCGAACTTTTCACATGCATGACTTTTACGCCATGAGAGCTATTCTCAAAAGTATTAATTTCAGAATAAAAAAAAATTGGTGTGTGGGTGCATTCTTACATGGTCGACCCTCATGAAATAAATTGGCGCAACTGAATAAAAAATCATGACTTGAGGCCGAACTATAAATACATCAGCGATTCGAACTTTTTCACATGCATCACTTTTACGCCATGAGAGCTATTCACAAAAGTATTATTTTCAGAATAAAAATATTTGGTGTGTGGATGCATTCTTACATGGTCGACCCTCATGAAATAAATTGGCGCAATTGCATCAAAAATCATGACTTGAGGCCGCACTATAAATACATCAGCGATTCGAACTTTTCACATGCATGACTTTTACGCAATTAGAGCTATTCTCAAAAGTATTAGTCTCAGAATAAAAGTATTTGGTGTGTGGGTGCATTCTTACATGGTCGACCCTCATGAAATTTTTTTGACCCAATTGCATAAAAAAGCATGACATGAGGCCGCACTATAAATACATCAGCGATTCGAACTTTTTCACATGCATGACTTTTACGCCATGAATGCTATTCTCAAAAGTATTAGTCTCAGAATAAAAATATTTGGTGTGTGGATGCATTCTTACATGGTCGACCCTCATGGAAAAAATTGGCGCAATTGAATCAAAAATCATGACTTGAGGCCGAACTATAAATACATCAGCGATTCGAACTTTTTCACATGCATGACTTTTACGCCATGAGAGCTATTCTCAAAAGTATTAATTTCAGAATAAAAATATTTCGGTGTGTGGATGCATTCTTACATGGTCGACCCTCATGAAAAAAAATTCGCGCAATTGCATCAAAAATTATGACTTGAGGCCGCACTATAAATACATCAGCGATTCGAACTTTTTCACATGCATGACTTTTACGCCATGAGAGCTATTCTCAAAAGTATTAGTCTCAGAATAAAAATATTTGGTGTGTGGGTGCATTCTTACATGGTCGACCCTCATGAAATTTTTTTGACGCAATTGCATGAAAAATCATGACATGAGGCCGCACTATAAATACATCAGCGATTCGAACTTTTTCACATGCATGACTTTTACGCCATGAGAGCTATTCTCAAAAGTATTAGTCTCAGAATAAAAATATTTGGTGTGTGGATGCATTCTTACATGGTCGACCCTCATGAAAAAAATTGGCGCAATTGCATCAAAAATCATGACTTGAGGCCGAACTATAAATACATCAGCGATTCGAACTTTTTCACATGCATGACTTTTACGCCATGAGAGCTATTCTCAAAAGTATTTATTTCAGAATAAAAATATTTCGGTGTGTTGATGCATTCTTACATGGTCGACCCTCATGAAAAAAAATTCGCGCAATTCCATCAAAAATTATGACTTGAGGCCGCACTATAAATACATCAGCGATTCGAACTTTTTCACATGCATGACTTTTACGCCATGAGAGCTATTCTCAAAAGTATTTATTTCAGAATACAAATATTTGATGTGTGGGTGCATTCTTACATGGTTGACCCTCATGAAATAAATTGGCGCAATTGCATCAAAAATCATGACTTGAGGCCGCACTATAAATACATCAGCGATTCGAACTTTTCACATGCATGACTTTTACGCCATGAGAGCTATTCTCAAAAGTATTAATTTCAGAATAAAAAAAAATTGGTGTGTGGGTGCATTCTTACATGGTCGACTCTCATGAAATAAATTGGCGCAACTGAATAAAAAATCATGACTTGTGGCCGAACTATAAATACATCAGCGATTCGAACTTTTTCACATGCATGACTTTTACGCCATGAGAGCTATTCACAAAAGTATTATTTTCAGAATAAAAATATTTGGTGTGTGGGTGCATTCTTACATGGTCGACCCTCATGAAATAAATTGGCGCAATTGCATCAAAAATCATGATTTGAGGCCGAACTATAAATACATCAGCGATTCGAACTTTTTCACATGCATGACTTTTACGCCATGAGAGCTATTCACAAAAGTATAAGTTTCAGAATAAAAATATTTGGTGTGTGGATGCATTCTTACATGGTCGACACTCACGATTTTTTTTTTGCGCAATTGCATCAAAAAGCATGACTTGAGGCCGAACTATAAATACATCAGCGATTCGAACTTTTTCACATGCATCACTTTTACGCCATGAGAGCTATTCTCAAAAGTATTAATCTCAGAATAAAAATATTTGGTGTGTGGATGCATTCTTACATGGTCGATCCTCATGAAAAAAATTGGCGCAATTGAATCAAAAATCATGACTTGTGGCCGAACTATAAATACATCAGCGATTCGAACTTTTTCACATGCATGACTTTTACGCCATGAGAGCTATTCTCAAAGTATTAATTTCAGAATACAAATATTTGGTGTGTGTGTGCATTCTTACATGGTCGACCCTCATGAAATAAATTGGCGCAATTGCATCAAAAATCAAGACTTGAGGCCGCACTATAAATACATCAGCGATTCGAACTTTTTCACATGCATGACTTTTACGCCATGAGAGCTATTCTCAAAAGTATTAGTCTCAGAATAAAAGTATTTGGTGTGTGGGTGCATTCTTACATGGTCGACCCTCATGGAAAATAATTGGCGCAATTAAATCAAAAATCATGACATGTGGCCGAACTTTAAATACATCAGCGATTCGAACTTTTTCACATGCATGACTTTTACGCCATGAGAGCTATTCTCAAAAGTATTCATCTCAGAATAAAAATGTTTGGTGTGTGGGAGCATTCTTACATGGTCGACCCTCATGAAAAAAAATTGGCGCAATTGCATAAAAAATCATGACTTGAGGCCGAACTACAAATACATCAGCGATTCGACCTTTTTCACATGCATGACTTTTACGCCATGAGAGCTATTCTCAAAAGTATTAATTTCAGAATAAAAATATTTGGTGTGTGGGTGCATTCTTACATGGTCGACCCTCATGAAAAAAAATTCGCGCAATTCCATCAAAAATCATGACTTGAGGCCGCACTATAAATACATCAGCGATTCGAACTTTTTCACATGCATGACTTTTACGCCATGAGAGCTATTCTCAAAAGTATTTATTTCAGAATAAAAATATTTGATGTGTGGGTGCATTCTTACATGGTCGACCCTCATGAAATAAATTGGCGCAATTGCATCAAAAATCATGACTTGAGGCCGCACTATAAATACATCAGCGATTCGAACTTTTCACATGCATGACTTTTACGCCATGAGAGCTATTCTCAAAAGTATTAATTTCAGAATAAAAAAAAATTGGTGTGTGGGTGCATTCTTACATGGTCGACCCTCATGAAATAAATTGGCGCAACTGAATAAAAAATCATGACTTGAGGCCGAACTATAAATACATCAGCGATTCGAACTTTTTCACATGCATCACTTTTACGCCATGAGAGCTATTCACAAAAGTATTATTTTCAGAATAAAAATATTTGGTGTGTGGATGCATTCTTACATGGTCGACCCTCATGAAATAAATTGGCGCAATTGCATCAAAAATCATGACTTGAGGCCGCACTATAAATACATCAGCGATTCGAACTTTTCACATGCATGACTTTTACGCAATTAGAGCTATTCTCAAAAGTATTAGTCTCAGAATAAAAGTATTTGGTGTGTGGGTGCATTCTTACATGGTCGACCCTCATGAAATTTTTTTGACCCAATTGCATAAAAAAGCATGACATGAGGCCGCACTATAAATACATCAGCGATTCGAACTTTTTCACATGCATGACTTTTACGCCATGAATGCTATTCTCAAAAGTATTAGTCTCAGAATAAAAGTATTTGGTGTGTGGATGCATTCTTACATGGTCGACCCTCATGAAAAAAATTGGCGCAATTAAATCAAAAATCATGACTTGAGGCCGCACTATAAATACATCAGCGATTCGAACTTTTTCACATGCATGACTTTTACGCCATGAGAGCTATTCACAAAAGTATAAGTTTCAGAATAAAAATATTTGGTGTGTGGATGCATTCTTACATGGTCGACACTCACGATTTTTTTTTTGCGCAATTGCATCAAAAAGCATGACTTGAGGCCGCACTATAAATACATCAGCGATTCGAACTTTTTCACATGCATGACTTTTACGCCATGAGAGCTATTCTCAAAAGTATTAATTTCAGAATACAAATATTTGGTGTGTGGGTGCATTCTTACATGGTCGACCCTCATGAAATAAATTGGCGCAATTGAATCAAAAATCATGACTTGTGGCCGAACTATAAATACATCAGCGATTCGAACTTTTTCACATGCATGACTTTTACGCCATGAGAGCTATTCTCAAAAGTATTAATTTCAGAATACAAATATTTGGTGTGTGGGTGCATTCTTACATGGTCGACCCTCATGAAAAAAATTGGCGCAATTGCATGAAAAATTATGACTTGTGGCCGAACTATAAATACATCAGCGATTCGAACTTTTTCACATGCATGACTTTTACGCCATGAGAGCTATTCTCAAAAGTATAAGTTTCAGAATAAAAATATTTGGTGTGTGGCTGCATTCTTACATGGTCGACCCTCATGAAATAAATTGGCGCAATTAAATCAAAAATCATGATTTGAGGCCGAACTATAAATACATCACCGATTCGAACTTTTTCACATGCATGACTTTTACGCCATGAGAGCTATTCACAAAAGTATAAGTTTCAGAATAAAAATATTTGGTGTGTGGATGCATTCTTACATGGTCGACACTCACGATTTTTTTTTTCCGCAATTGCATCAAAAAGCATGACTTGAGGCCGAACTATAAATACATCAGCGATTCGAACTTTTTCACATGCATGACTTTTACGCCATGAGAGCTATTCTCAAAAGTATTAATCTCAGAATAAAAATATTTGGTGTGTGGATGCATTCTTACATGGTCGATTCTCATGAAAAAAATTGGCGCAATTGAAAAAAAATCATGACTTGTGGCCGAACTATAAATACATCAGCGATTCGAACTTTTTCACATGCATGACTTTTACGCCATGAGAGCTATTCTCAAAAGTATTAATTTCAGAATACAAATATTTGGTGTGTGGGTGCATTCTTACATGGTCGACCCTCATGAAAAAAATTGGCGCAATTGCATCAAAAATCAAGACTTGAGGCCGCACTATAAATACATCAGCGATTCGAACCTTTTCACATGCATGACTTTTACGCCATGAGAGCTATTCTCAAAAGTATTAGTCTCAGAATAAAAGTATTTGGTGTGTGGGTGCATTCTTACATGGTCGACCCTCATGAAAAAAATTGGCGCAATTGCATAAAAAATCATGACTTGAGGCCGCACTTTAAATACATCAGCGATTCGAACTTTTTCACATGCATGACTTTTACGCCATGTGAGCTATTCTCAAAAGTATTAATCTCAGAATAAAAATATTTGGTGTGTGGCTGCATTCTTACATGGTCGACCCTCATGAAATAAATTGGCGCAATTAAATCAAAAATCATGATTTGAGGCCGAACTATAAATACATCAGCGATTCGAACTTTTTCACATGCATGACTTTTACGCCATGAGAGCTATTCTCAAAAGTATTAATTTCAGAATACAAATATTTGGTGTGTGGGTGCATTCTTACATGGTCGACCCTGATGAAAAAAATTGGCGCAATTGCATCAAACATCATGACTTGTGGCCGAACTATAAATACATCAGCGATTCGAACTTTTTCACATGCATCACTTTTACGCCATGAGAGCTATTCTCAAAAGTATAAGTTTCAGAATAAAAATATTTAGGTGTGTGGATGCATTCTTACATGGTCGACCCTCATGAAAAAAAATTCGCGCAATTCCATCAAAAATCATGACTTGTGGCCGCACTATAAATACATCAGCGATTCGAACTTTTTCACATGCATGACTTTTACGCCATGAGAGCTATTCTCAAAAGTATTTATTTCAGAATAAAAATATTTGATGTGTGGGTGCATTCTTACATGGTCGACCCTCATGAAATAAATTGGCGCAATTGCATCAAAAATCATGACTTGAGGCCGCACTATAAATACATCAGCGATTCGAACTTTTCACATGCATGACTTTTACGCCATGAGAGCTATTCTCAAAAGTATTAATTTCAGAATAAAAAAAAATTGGTGTGTGGGTGCATTCTTACATGGTCGACCCTCATGAAATAAATTGGCGCAACTGAATAAAAAATCATGACTTGTGGCCGAACTATAAATACATCAGCGATTCGAACTTTTTCACATGCATGACTTTTACGCCATGAGAGCTATTCACAAAAGTATTATTTTCAGAATAAAAATATTTGGTGTGTGGGTGCATTCTTACATGGTCGACCCTCATGAAATAAATTGGCGCAATTGCATCAAAAATCATGACTTGAGGCCGCACTATAAATACATCAGCGATTCGAACTTTTTCACATGCATGACTTTTACGCAATTAGAGCTATTCTCAAAAGTATTAGTCTCAGAATAAAAGTATTTGGTGTGTGGGTGCATTCTTACATGGTCGACCCTCATGAAAAAAATTGGCGCAATTGTATGAAAAATTATGATTTGTGGCCGAACTATAAATACATCAGCGATTCGAACTTTTTCACATGCATCACTTTTACGCCATGAGAGCTATTCTCAAAAGTATAAGTTTGAGAATAAAAATATTTGGTGTGTGGATGCATTCTTACATGATCGACCCTCATGAAAAAAATTTCGCGCAATTGCATCAAAAATCATGACTTGAGGCCGCACTTTAAATACATCAGCAATTCGAACTTTTCACATGCATGACTTTTACGCCATGAGAGCTATTCTCAAAAGTATTAATCTCAGAATAAAAATATTTGGTGTGTGGCTGCATTCTTACATGGTCGACCCTCATGAAATAAATTGGCGCAATTAAATCAAAAATCATGATTTGAGGCCGAACTATAAATACATCAGCGATTCGAACTTTTTCACATGCATGACTTTTACGCCATGAGAGCTATTCACAAAAGTATAAGTTTCAGAATAAAATTATTTGGTGTGTGGATGCATTCTTACATGGTCGACACTCACGATTTTTTTTTTCCGCAATTGCATCAAAAAGCATGACTTGAGGCCGTACTATAAATACATCAGCGATTCGAACTTTTTCACATGCATCACTTTTACGCCATGAGAGCTATTCTCAAAAGTATTAATCTCAGAATAAAAATATTTGGTGTGTGGATGCATTCTTACATGGTCGATCCTCATGAAAAAAATTGGCGCAATTGAATCAAAAATCATGACTTGTGGCCGAACTATAAATACATCAGCGATTCGAACTTTTTCACATGCATGACTTTTACGCCATGAGAGCTATTCTCAAAAGTATTAGTCTCAGAATAAAATTATTTGGTGTGTGGGTGCATTCTTACATGGTCGACCCTCATGAAAATAATTGGCGCAATTAAATCAAAAATCATGACATGTGGCCGAACTTTAAGTACATCAGCGATTCGAACTTTTTCACATGCATGACTTTTACGCCATGAGAGCTATTCTCAAAAGTATTAATCTCAGAATAAAAATGTTTGGTGTGTGGGAGCATTCTTACATGGTCGACCCTCATGAAAAAAAATTGGCGCAATTGCATCAAAAATCATGACTTGAGGCCGAACTATAAATACATCAGCGATTCAGACTTTTTCACATGCATGACTTTTACGCCATGAGAGCTATTCTCAAAAGTATTAATTTCAGAAGAAAATTATTTGGTGTGTGGATGCATTCTTACATGATCGACCCTCATAAAAAGAATTGGCGCAATTGCATCAAAAATCATGACTTGGGGCCGAACTATAAATACATCAGCGATTCGAACTTTTTCACATGCATGACTTTTACGCCATGAGAGCTATTCTCAAAAGTATTAATCTCAGAATAAAAATGTTTGGTGTGTGGATGCATTCTTACATGGTCGACCCTCATGAAATAAACTGGCGCAATTGCATCAAAAATCAAGACTTGAGGCCGCACTATAAATACATCAGCGATTCGAACTTTTTCACATGCATGACTTTTACGCCATGAGAGCTATTCTCAAAAGTATTAGTCTCAGAATAAAATTATTTGATGTGTGGATGCATTCTTACATGGTCGACCCTCATGAAAAGAATTGGCGCAATTGCATCAAAAATCATGACTTGAGGCCGAACTATAAATACATCAGCGATTCGGACTTTTCACATGCATGACTTTTACGCCATGAGAGCTATTCTCAAAAGTATTAGTCTCAGAATAAAAATATTTGGTGTGTGGATGCATTCTTACATGGTCGACCCTCATGAAAACAAATTGGCGCAATTGCGTCAAAAATCATGACTTGTGGCCGCACTATAAATACATCAGCGATCCGAACTTTTTCACATGGATGCCTTTTACGCCATGAGAGCTATTCTCAAAAGTATAAGTTTCAGAATAAAAATATTTGGTGTGTGGATGCATTCTTACATGGTCGACCCTCATGAAAAAAATTGGCGCAATTGCATCAAAAATCATGACTTGAGGCCGAACTATAAATACATCAGCGATTCGGACTTTTTCACATGCATGACTTTTACGCCATGAGAGCTATTCTCAAAAGTATTAGTCTCAGAATAAAATTATTTGATGTGTGGATGCATTCTTACATGGTCGACCCTCACGAAAAGAATTGGCGCAATTGCATCAAAATCATGACTTGAGGCCGAACTATAAATACATCAGCGATTCGAACTTTTTCACATGCATGACTTTTACGCCATGAGAGCTATTCTCAAAAGTATTAGTCTCAGAATAAAATTATTTGATGTGTGGATGCATTCTTACATGGTCGACCCTCATGAAAAGAATTGGCGCAATTGCGTCAAAAATCATGACTTGTGGCCGAACTATAAATACATCAGCGATTCGGACTTTTTCACATGCATGACTTTTACGCCATGAGAGCTATTCTCAAAAGTATTAGTCTCAGAATAAAATTATTTGGTGTGTGGATGCATTCTTACATGGTCGACCCTCATGAAAACAAATTGGCGCAATTGCGTCAAAAATCATGACTTGTGGTCGCACTATAAATACATCAGCGATTCGAACTTTTTCACATGGATGCCTTTTACGCCATGAGAGCTATTCTCAAAAGTATAAGTTTCAGAATAAAAATATTTGGTGTGTGGATGCATTTTTACATGATCGACCCTCATGAAAAAAATTGGCGCAATTGCATCAAAAATCATGACTTGTGGTCGCACTATAAATACATCAGCGATTCGAACTTTTTCACATGGATGCCTTATACGCCATGAGAGCTATTCTCAAAAGTATTTATTTCAGAATAAAAATATTTGATGTGTGGGTGCATTCTTACATGGTCGACCCTCATGAAATAAATTGGCGCAATTAAATCAAAAATCATGACTTGAGGCCGCACTATAAATACATCAGCGATTCGAACTTTTTCACATGCATGACTTTTACGCCATGAGAGCTATTCTCAAAAGTATTAATTTCAGAATAAAAAAAAATTGTTGTGTGGGTGCATTCTTACATGGTCGACCCTCATGAAATAAATTGGCGCAATTGCATAAAAAATCATGACTTGAGGCCGCACTATAAATACATCAGCGATTCGAACTTTTTCACATGCATGACTTTTACGCAATTAGAGCTATTCTCAAAAGTATTAGTCTCAGAATAAAAGTATTTGGTGTGTGGGTGCATTCTTACATGGTCGATCCTCATGAAAAAAATTGGCGCAATTGTATGAAAAATTATGACTTGTGGCCGAACTATAAATACATCAGCGATTCGAACTTTTTCACATGCATCACTTTTACGCCATGAGAGCTATTCTCAAAAGTATTAATCTCAGAATAAAAATATTTGGTGTGTGGCTGCATTCTTACATGGTCGACCCTCATGAAATAAATTGGCGCAATTAAATCAAAAATCATGATTTGAGGCCGAACTATAAATACATCAGCGATTCGAACTTTTTCACATACATGACTTTTACGCCATGAGAGCTATTCACAAAAGTATAAGTTTCAGAATAAAAATATTTGGTGTGTGGATGCATTCTTACATGGTCGACACTCACGATTTTTTTTTTGCGCAATTGCATCAAAAAGCATGACTTGAGGCCGAACTATAAATACATCAGCGATTCGAACTTTTTCACATGCATGACTTTTACGCCATGAGAGCTATTCTCAAAAGTATTAATTTCAGAATACAAATATTTGGTGTGTGGGTGCATTCTTACATGGTCGACCCTGATGAAAAAAATTGGCGCAATTGCATCAAACATCATGACTTGTGGCCGAACTATAAATACATCAGCGATTCGAACTTTTTCACATGCATCACTTTTACGCCATGAGAGCTATTCTCAAAAGTATAAGTTTCAGAATAAAAATATTTAGGTGTGTGGATGCATTCTTACATGGTCGACCCTCATGAAAAAAAATTCGCGCAATTCCATCAAAAATCATGACTTGTGGCCGCACTATAAATACATCAGCGATTCGAACTTTTTCACATGCATGACTTTTACGCCATGAGAGCTATTCTCAAAAGTATTTATTTCAGAATAAAAATATTTGATGTGTGGGTGCATTCTTACATGGTCGACCCTCATGAAATAAATTGGCGCAATTGCATCAAAAATCATGACTTGAGGCCGCACTATAAATACATCAGCGATTCGAACTTTTCACATGCATGACTTTTACGCCATGAGAGCTATTCTCAAAAGTATTAATTTCAGAATAAAAAAAAATTGGTGTGTGGGTGCATTCTTACATGGTCGACCCTCATGAAATAAATTGGCGCAACTGAATAAAAAATCATGACTTGTGGCCGAACTATAAATACATCAGCGATTCGAACTTTTTCACATGCATGACTTTTACGCCATGAGAGCTATTCACAAAAGTATTATTTTCAGAATAAAAATATTTGGTGTGTGGGTGCATTCTTACATGGTCGACCCTCATGAAATAAATTGGCGCAATTGCATCAAAAATCATGACTTGAGGCCGCACTATAAATACATCAGCGATTCGAACTTTTTCACATGCATGACTTTTACGCAATTAGAGCTATTCTCAAAAGTATTAGTCTCAGAATAAAAGTATTTGGTGTGTGGGTGCATTCTTACATGGTCGACCCTCATGAAAAAAATTGGCGCAATTGTATGAAAAATTATGATTTGTGGCCGAACTATAAATACATCAGCGATTCGAACTTTTTCACATGCATCACTTTTACGCCATGAGAGCTATTCTCAAAAGTATAAGTTTTAGAATAAAAATATTTGGTGTGTGGATGCATTCTTACATGGTCGACCCTCATGAAAAAAATTTCGCGCAATTGCATCAAAAATCATGACTTGAGGCCGCACTTTAAATACATCAGCGATTCGAACTTTTCACATGCATGACTTTTACGCCATGAGAGCTATTCTCAAAAGTATTAATCTCAGAATAAAAATATTTGGTGTGTGGCTGCATTCTTACATGGTCGACCCTCATGAAATAAATTGGCGCAATTAAATCAAAAATCATGATTTGAGGCCGAACTATAAATACATCAGCGATTCGAACTTTTTCACATGCATGACTTTTACGCCATGAGAGCTATTCACAAAAGTATAAGTTTCAGAATAAAAATATTTGGTGTGTGGATGCATTCTTACATGGTCGACACTCACGATTTTTTTTTCCGCAATTGCATCAAAAAGCATGACTTGAGGCCGTACTATAAATACATCAGCGATTCGAACTTTTTCACATGCATCACTTTTACGCCATGAGAGCTATTCTCAAAAGTATTAATCTCAGAATAAAAATATTTGGTGTGTGGATGCATTCTTACATGGTCGATCCTCATGAAAAAAATTGGCGCAATTGAATCAAAAATCATGACTTGTGGCCGAACTATAAATACATCAGCGATTCGAACTTTTTCACATGCATGACTTTTACGCCATGAGAGCTATTCTCAAAAGTATTAATTTCAGAATACAAATATTTGGTGTGTGGGTGCATTCTTACATGGTCGACCCTCATGAAATAAATTGGCGCAATTGCATAAAAAATCAAGACTTGAGGCCGCACTATAAATACATCAGCGATTCGAACTTTTTCACATGCATGACTTTTACGCCATGAGAGCTATTCTCAAAAGTATTAGTCTCAGAATAAAATTATTTGGTGTGTGGGTGCATTCTTACATGGTCGACCCTCATGAAAATAATTGGCGCAATTAAATCAAAAATCATGACATGTGGCCGAACTTTAAGTACATCAGCGATTCGAACTTTTTCACATGCATGACTTTTACGCCATGAGAGCTATTCTCAAAAGTATTAATCTCAGAATAAAAATGTTTGGTGTGTGGGAGCATTCTTACATGGTCGACCCTCATGAAAAAAAATTGGCGCAATTGCATCAAAAATCATGACTTGAGGCCGAACTATAAATACATCAGCGATTCAGACTTTTTCACATGCATGACTTTTACGCCATGAGAGCTATTCTCAAAAGTATTAATTTCAGAAGAAAATTATTTTGTGTGTGGATGCATTCTTACATGATCGACCCTCATAAAAAGAATTGGCGCAATTGCATCAAAAATCATGACTTGGGGCCGAACTATAAATACATCAGCGATTCGAACTTTTTCACATGCATGACTTTTACGCCATGAGAGCTATTCTCAAAAGTATTAATCTCAGAATAAAAATGTTTGGTGTGTGGATGCATTCTTACATGGTCGACCCTCATGAAATAAACTGGCGCAATTGCATCAAAAATCAAGACTTGAGGCCGCACTATAAATACATCAGCGATTCGAACTTTTTCACATGCATGACTTTTACGCCATGAGAGCTATTCTCAAAAGTATTAGTCTCAGAATAAAATTATTTGATGTGTGGATGCATTCTTACATGGTCGACCCTCATGAAAAGAATTGGCGCAATTGCATCAAAAATCATGACTTGAGGCCGAACTATAAATACATCAGCGATTCGGACTTTTCACATGCATGACTTTTACGCCATGAGAGCTATTCTCAAAAGTATTAGTCTCAGAATAAAAATATTTGGTGTGTGGATGCATTCTTACATGGTCGACCCTCATGAAAACAAATTGGCGCAATTGCGTCAAAAATCATGACTTGTGGCCGCACTATAAATACATCAGCGATCCGAACTTTTTCACATGGATGCCTTTTACGCCATGAGAGCTATTCTCAAAAGTATAAGTTTCAGAATAAAAATATTTGGTGTGTGGATGCATTCTTACATGGTCGACCCTCATGAAAAAAATTGGCGCAATTGCATCAAAAATCATGACTTGAGGCCGAACTATAAATACATCAGCGATTCGGACTTTTTCACATGCATGACTTTTACGCCATGAGAGCTATTCTCAAAAGTATTAGTCTCAGAATAAAATTATTTGATGTGTGGATGCATTCTTACATGGTCGACCCTCATGAAAAGAATTGGCGCAATTGCATCAAAATCATGACTTGAGGCCGAACTATAAATACATCAGCGATTCGAACTTTTTCACATGCATGACTTTTACGCCATGAGAGCTATTCTCAAAAGTATTAGTCTCAGAATAAAATTATTTGATGTGTGGATGCATTCTTACATGGTCGACCCTCATGAAAAGAATTGGCGCAATTGCGTCAAAAATCATGACTTGTGGCCGAACTATAAATACATCAGCGATTCGGACTTTTTCACATGCATGACTTTTACGCCATGAGAGCTATTCTCAAAAGTATTAGTCTCAGAATAAAATTATTTGGTGTGTGGATGCATTCTTACATGGTCGACCCTCATGAAAACAAATTGGCGCAATTGCGTCAAAAATCATGACTTGTGGTCGCACTATAAATACATCAGCGATTCGAACTTTTTCACATGGATGCCTTTTACGCCATGAGAGCTATTCTCAAAAGTATAAGTTTCAGAATAAAAATATTTGGTGTGTGGATGCATTTTTACATGATCGACCCTCATGAAAAAAATTGGCGCAATTGCATCAAAAATCATGACTTGTGGTCGCACTATAAATACATCAGCGATTCGAACTTTTTCACATGGATGCCTTATACGCCATGAGAGCTATTCTCAAAAGTATTTATTTCAGAATAAAAATATTTGATGTGTGGGTGCATTCTTACATGGTCGACCCTCATGAAATAAATTGGCGCAATTAAATCAAAAATCATGACTTGAGGCCGCACTATAAATACATCAGCGATTCGAACTTTTCACATGCATGACTTTTACGCCATGAGAGCTATTCTCAAAAGTATTAATTTCAGAATAAAAAAAAATTGTTGTGTGGGTGCATTCTTACATGGTCGACCCTCATGAAATAAATTGGCGCAATTGCATAAAAAATCATGACTTGAGGCCGCACTATAAATACATCAGCGATTCGAACTTTTTCACATGCATGACTTTTACGCAATTAGAGCTATTCTCAAAAGTATTAGTCTCAGAATAAAAGTATTTGGTGTGTGGGTGCATTCTTACATGGTCGATCCTCATGAAAAAAATTGGCGCAATTGTATGAAAAATTATGACTTGTGGCCGAACTATAAATACATCAGCGATTCGAACTTTTTCACATGCATCACTTTTACGCCATGAGAGCTATTCTCAAAAGTATTAATCTCAGAATAAAAATATTTGGTGTGTGGCTGCATTCTTACATGGTCGACCCTCATGAAATAAATTGGCGCAATTAAATCAAAAATCATGATTTGAGGCCGAACTATAAATACATCAGCGATTCGAACTTTTTCACATACATGACTTTTACGCCATGAGAGCTATTCACAAAAGTATAAGTTTCAGAATAAAAATATTTGGTGTGTGGATGCATTCTTACATGGTCGACACTCACGATTTTTTTTTTGCGCAATTGCATCAAAAAGCATGACTTGAGGCCGTACTATAAATACATCAGCGATTCGAACTTTTTCACATGCATGACTTTTACGCCATGAGAGCTATTCTCAAAAGTATTAATCTCAGAATACAAATATTTGGTGTGTGGGTGCATTCTTACATGGTCGACCCTCATGAAATAAATTGGCGCAATTAAATCAAAAATCAAGACTTGAGGCCGCACTATAAATACATCAGCGATTCGAACTTTTTCACATGCATGACTTTTACGCCATGAGAGCTATTCTCAAAAGTATTAGTCTCAGAATGTAAGTATTTGGTGTGTGGGTGCATTCTTACATGGTCGACCCTCATGAAAATAATTGGCGCAATTAAATCAAAAATCATGACATGTGGCCGAACTTTAAATACATCAGCGATTCGAACTTTTTCACATGCATGACTTTTACGCCATGAGAGCTATTCTCAAAAGTATTAATCTCAGAATAAAAATGTTTGGTGTGTGGGAGCATTCTTACATGGTCGACCCTCATGAAAAAAAATTGGCGCAATTGCATAAAAAATCATGACTTGAGGCCGAACTATAAATACATCAGCGATTCGAACTTTTTCACATGCATGACTTTTACGCCATGAGAGCTATTCTCAAAAGTATTAATTTCAGAATAAAATTATTTGGTGTGTGGATGCATTCTTACATGATCGACCCTCATAAAAAGAATTGGCGCAATTGCATCAAAAATCATGACTTGTGGCCGAACTATAAATACATCAGCGATTCGAACTTTTTCACATGCATGACTTTTACGCCATGAGAGCTATTCTCAAAAGTATTAGTCTCAGAATAAAAATATTTGGTGTGTGGATGCATTCTTACATGGTCGACCCTCATGAAATAAACTGGCGCAATTGCATCAAAAATTATGACTTGAGGCCGCACTATAAATACATCAGCGATTCGAACTTTTTCACATGCATGACTTTTACGCCATGAGAGCTATTCTCAAAAGTATTAGTCTCAGAATAAAATTATTTGATGTGTGGATGCATTCTTACATGGTCGACCCTCATGAAAAGAATTGGCGCAATTGCATCAAAAATCATGACTTGAGGCCGAACTATAAATACATCAGCGATTCGGACTTTTCACATGCATGACTTTTACGCCATGAGAGCTATTCTCAAAAGTATTAGTCTCAGAATAAAATTATTTGGTGTGTGGATGCATTCTTACATGGTCGACCCTGATGAAAACAAATTGGCGCAATTGCGTCAAAAATCATGACTTGTGGCCGCACTATAAATACATCAGCGATCCGAACTTTTTCACATGGATGCCTTTTACGCCATGAGAGCTATTCTCAAAAGTATTAGTCTCAGAATAAAATTATTTGATGTGTGGATGCATTCTTACATGGTCGACCCTCATGAAAAGAATTGGCGCAATTGCATCAAAAATCATGACTTGAGGCCGAACTATAAATACATCAGCGATTCGAACTTTTTCACATCCATGACTTTCACGCCATGAGAGCTATTCTCAAAAGTATTAGTCTCAGAATAAAATTATTTGGTGTGTGGATGCATTCTTACATGATCGACCCTCATAAAAAGAATTGGCGCAATTGCATCAAAAATCATGACTTGGGGCCGAACTATAAATACATCAGCGATTCGAACTTTTTCACATGCATGACTTTTACGCCATGAGAGCTATTCTCAAAAGTATTAGTCTCAGAATAAAATTATTTGATGTGTGGATGCATTTTTACATAATCGACTCTCATGAAAAGAATTGGCGCAATTGCATCAAAAATCATGACTTGGGGCCGAACTATAAATACATCAGCGATACGAACTTTTTCACATGCATGACTTTTACGCCATGAGAGCTATTCTCAAAAGTATTAGTCTCAGAATAAAATTATTTGATGTGTGGATGCATTCTTACATGGTCGACCCTCATGAAAAGAATTGGCGCAATTGCATCAAAAATCATGACTTGAGGCCGAACTAGAAATACATCAGCGATTCGAACTTTTTCACATGCATGACTTTTACGCCATGAGAGCTATTCTCAAAAGTATTAGTCTCAGAATAAAATTATTTGATGTGTGGATGCATTCTTACATGGTCGACCCTCATGAAAAGAATTGGCGCAATTGCGTCAAAAATCATGACTTGTGGCCGAACTATAAATACATCAGCGATTCGGACTTTTTCACATGCATGACTTTTACGCCATGAGAGCTATTCTCAAAAGAATTAGTCTCAGAATAAAATTATTTGGTGTGTGGATGCATTCTTACATGGTCGACCCTCATGAAAACAAATTGGCGCAATTGCGTCAAAAATCATGACTTGTGGTCGCACTATAAATACATCAGCGATTCGAACTTTTTCACATGGATGCCTTTTACGCCATGAGAGCTATTCTCAAAAGTATAAGCTTCAGAATAAAAATATTTGGTGTGTGGATGCATTTTTACATGATCGACCCTCATAAAAAAAATTGGCGCAATTGCATCAAAAATCATGACTTGTGGTCGCACTATAAATACATCAGCGATTCGAACTTTTTCACATGGATGCCTTATACGCCATGAGAGCTATTCTCAAAAGTATAAGTTTCAGAATAAAATTATTTGATGTGTGGATGCATTCTTACATGGTCGACCCTCATGAATAAAATTTCGCGCAATTGCATCAAAAATCATGACTTGTGGCCGAACTATAAATACATCAGCGATTCGGACTTTTTCACATGCATGACTTTTACGCCATGAGAGCTATTCTCAAAAGTATTAGTCTCAGAATAAAATTATTTGATGTGTGGATGCATTCTTACATGGTCGACCCTCATGAAAAGAATTGGCGCAATTGCATCAAAATCATGACTTGAGGCCGAACTATAAATACATCAGCGATTCGAACTTTTTCACATGCATGACTTTTACGCCATGAGAGCTATTCTCAAAAGTATTAGTCTTAGAATAAAATTATTTGATGTGTGGATGCATTCTTACATGATCGACCCTCATGAAAAAAAATGGCGCAATTGCATCAAAAATCATGACTTGAGGCCGAACTATAAATACATCAGCGATTCGAACTTTTTCACATGCATGACTTTTACGCCATGAGAGCTATTCTCAAAAGTATTAGTCTCAGAATAAAATTATTTGATGTGTGGATGCATTCTTACATGGTCGACCCTCATGAAAAGAATTGGCGCAATTGCGTCAAAAATCATGACTTGTGGCCGAACTATAAATACATCAGCGATTCGGACTTTTTCACATGCATGACTTTTACGCCATGAGAGCTATTCTCAAAAGTATTAGTCTCAGAATAAAATTATTTGGTGTGTGGATGCATTCTTACATGGTCGACCCTCATGAAAACAAATTGGCGCAATTGCATCAAAAATCATGACCTGTGGTCGCACTATAAATACATCAGCGATTCGAACTTTTTCACATGCATGACTTTTACGCCATGAGAGCTATTCTCAAAAGTATAAGTTTCAGAATAAAAATATTTGGTGTGTGGATGCATTTTTACATGATCGACCCTCATAAAAAAAATTGGCGCAATTGCATCAAAAATCATGACTTGAGGCCGCACTATAAATACATCAGCGATTCGAACTTTTTCACATCCATGACTTTCACGCCATGAGAGCTATTCTCAAAAGTATTAGTCTCAGAATAAAATTATTTGATGTGTGGATGCATTCTTACATGATCGACCCTGATGAAAATATTTGGCGCAATTGTATCAAAAATCATGACTTGGGGCCGAACTATAAATACATCAGCGATTCGAACTTTTTCACATGCATGACTTTTACGCCATGAGAGCTATTCTCAAAAGTATTAGTCTCAGAATAAAATTATTTGATGTGTGGATGCATTCTTACATGGTCGACCCTCATAAAAAGAATTGGCGCAATTGCATCAAAAATCATGACTTCAGGCCGAACTATAAATACATCAGCGATTCGGACTTTTTCACATGCATGACTTTTACGCCATGAGAGCTATTCTCAAAAGTATTAGTCTTAGAATAAAATAATTTGATGTGTGGATGCATTCTTACATGGTCGACCCTCATGAAAACAAATGGCGCAATTGCATCAAAAATCATGACTTGAGGCCGAACTATAAATACATCAGCGATTCGAACTTTTTGCACATGCATGACTTTTACGCCATGAGAGCTATTCTCAAAAGTATAAGTTTCAGAATAAAAATATTTGGTGTGTGGATGCATTCTTACATGGTCGACCCTCATGAATAAAATTGGCGCAATTGCATCAAAAATCATGACTTGTGGCCGAACTATAAATACATCAGCGATTCGGACTTTTTCACATGCATGACTTTTACGCCATGAGAGCTATTCTCAAAAGTATTAGTCTCAGAAAAAAATTATTTGGTGTGTGGATGCATTCTTACATGGTCGACCCTCATGAAAAAAATTGGCGCAATTGCATCAAAAATCATGACTTGTGGCCGAACTATAAATACATCAGCGATTCGGACTTTTTCACATGCATGACTTTTACGCCATGAGAGCTATTCTCAAAAGCATTAGTCTTAGAATAAAATTATTTGGTGTATGGATGCATTCTTACATGATCGACCCTCATGAAAAAAAATGGCGCAATTGCGTCAAACATCATGACTTGAGGCCGAACTATAAATACATCAGCGATTCGATTTTTTTGCACATGCATGACTTTTACGCCATGAGAGCTATTCTGAAAAGTATTAGTCTCAGAATAAAATTATTTGATGTGTGGATGCATTCTTACATGGTCGACCCTCATGAAAAGAATTGGCGCAATTGCGTCAAAAATCATGACTTGTGGCCGAACTATAAATACATCAGCGATTCGGACTTTTTCACATGCATGACTTTTACGCCATGAGAGCTATTCTCAAAAGTATTAGTCTCAGAATAAAATTATTTGGTGTGTGGATGCATTCTTACATGGTCGACCCTCATGAAAACAAATTGGCGCAATTGCGTCAAAAATCATGACTTGTGGCCGAACTATAAATACATCAGCGATTCGGACTTTTTCACATGCATGACTTTTACGCCATGAGAGCTATTCTCAAAAGTATTAGTCTCAGAATAAAATTATTTGGTGTGTGGATGCATTCTTACATGGTCGACCCTCATGAAAACAAATTGGCGCAATTGCGTCAAAAATCATGACTTGTGGTCGCACTATAAATACATCAGCGATTCGAACTTTTTCACATGCATGACTTTTACGCCATGAGAGCTATTCTCAAAAGTATAAGTTTCAGAATAAAAATATTTGGTGTGTGGATGCATTTTTACATGATCGACCCTCATAAAAAAAATTCGCGCAATTGCATCAAAAATCATGACTTGAGGCCGCACTATAAATACATCAGCGATTCGAACTTTTTCACATCCATGACTTTCACGCCATGAGAGCTATTCTCAAAAGTATTAGTCTCAGAATAAAATTATTTGGTGTGTGGATGCATTCTTACATGGTCGACCCTCATGAAAACAAATTGGCGCAATTGCATCAAAAATCATGACTTGTGGCCGCACTATAAATACATCAGCGATTCGAACTTTTTCACATGGAAGCCTTTCACGCCATGAGAGCTATTCTCAAAAGTATAAGTTTCAGAATAAAATTATTTGGTGTGTGGATGCATTCTTACATGGTCGACCCTCATGAAAAAAATTGGAGCAATTGCATCAAAAATCATGACTTGAGGCCAAACTATAAATTCATCAGCGATTCGGACTTTTTCACATGCATGACTTTTACGCCATGAGAGCTATTCTCAAAAGTATTAGTCTCAGAATAAAATTATTTGATGTGTGGATGCATTCTTACATGATCGACCCTCATGAAAACAAATGGCGCAATTGCATCAAAAATCATGACTTGAGGCCGAACTATAAATACATCAGCGATTCGAACTTTTTGCACATGCATGACTTTTACGCCATGAGAGCTATTCTCAAAAGTATAAGTTTCAGAATAAAAATATTTGGTGTGTGGATGCATTCTTACATGGTCGACCCTCATGAATAAAATTGGCGCAATTGCATCAAAAATCATGACTTGTGGCCGAACTATAAATACATCAGCGATTCGGACTTTTTCACATGCATGACTTTTACGCCATGAGAGCTATTCTCAAAAGTATTAGTCTCAGAAAAAAATTATTTGGTGTGTGGATGCATTCTTACATGGTCGACCCTCATGAAAAAAATTGGCGCAATTGCATCAAAAATCATGACTTGTGGCCGAACTATAAATACATCAGCGATTCGGACTTTTTCACATGCATGACTTTTACGCCATGAGAGCTATTCTCAAAAGTATTAGTCTTAGAATAAAATTATTTGGTGTATGGATGCATTCTTACATCATCGACCCTCATGAAAAAAAATGGCGCAATTGCATCAAAAATCATGACTTGAGGCCGAACTATAAATACATCAGCGATTCGATTTTTTTGCACATGCATGACTTTTACGCCATGAGAGCTATTCTCAAAAGTATTAGTCTCAGAATAAACTTATTTGATGTGTGGATGCATTCTTACATGGTCGACCCTCATGAAAAGAATTGGCGCAATTGCATCAAAAATCATGACTTGAGGCCGAACTATAAATACATCAGCGATTCGGACTTTTTCACATGCATGACTTTTACGCCATGAGAGCTATTCTCAAAAGTATTAGTCTCAGAATAAAAATATTTGATGTGTGGATGCATTCTTACATGATCGACCCTCATGAAAAGAAATGGCGCAATTGCATCAAAAATCATGACTTGAGGCCGAACTATAAATACATCAGCGATTCGAACTTTTTGCACATGCATGACTTTTACGCCATGAGAGCTATTCTCAAAAGTATAAGTTTCAGAATAAAAATATTTGGTGTGTGGATGCATTCTTACATGGTCGACCCTCATGAAAAAAATTGGCGCAATTGCATCAAAAATCATGACTTCAGGCCGAACTATAAATACATCAGCGATTCGAACTTTTTCACATGCATGACTTTTACGCCATGAGAGCTATTCTCAAAAGTATTAGTCTTAGAATAAAATAATTTGATGTGTGGATGCATTCTTACATGATCGACCCTCATGAAAACAAATGGCGCAATTGCATCAAAAATCATGACTTGAGGCCGAACTATAAATACATCAGCGATTCGAACTTTTTGCACATGCATGACTTTTACGCCATGAGAGCTATTCTCAAAAGTATTAGTCTCAGAAAAAAATTATTTGGTGTGTGGATGCATTCTTACATGGTCGACCCTCATGAATAAAATTGGCGCAATTGCATCAAAAATCATGACTTGTGGCCGAACTATAAATACATCAGCGATTCGGACTTTTTCACATGCATGACTTTTACGCCATGAGAGCTATTCTCAAAAGCATTAGTCTTAGAATAAAATTATTTGGTGTATGGATGCATTCTTACATGATCGACCCTCATGAAAAAAAATGGCGCAATTGCGTCAAAAATCATGACTTGAGGCCGAACTATAAATACATCAGCGATTCGATTTTTTTGCACATGCATGACTTTTACGCCATGAGAGCTATTCTGAAAAGTATTAGTCTCAGAATAAAATTATTTGGTGTGTGGATGCATTCTTACATGGTCGACCCTCATGAAAACAAATTGGCGCAATTGCGTCAAAAATCATGACTTGTGGTCGCACTATAAATACATCAGCGATTCGAACTTTTTCACATGCATGACTTTTACGCCATGAGAGCTATTCTCAAAAGTATAAGTTTCAGAATAAAAATATTTGGTGTGTGGATGCATTTTTACATGATCGACCCTCATATAAAAAATTGGCGCAATTGCATCAAAAATCATGACTTGAGGCCGCACTATAAATACATCAGCGATTCGAACTTTTTCACATCCATGACTTTCACGCCATGAGAGCTATTCTCAAAAGTATTAGTCTCAGAATAAAATTATTTGGTGTGTGGATGCATTCTTACATGGTCGACCCTCATGAAAACAAATTGGCGCAATTGCATCAAAAATCATGACTTGTGGCCGCACTATAAATACATCAGCGATTCGAACTTTTTCACATGGAAGCCTTTCACGCCATGAGAGCTATTCTCAAAAGTATAAGTTTCAGAATAAAATTATTTGGTGTGTGGATGCATTCTTACATGGTCGACCCTCATGAAAAAAATTGGAGCAATTGCATCAAAAATCATGACTTGAGGCCAAACTATAAATTCATCAGCGATTCGGACTTTTTCACATGCATGACTTTTACGCCATGAGAGCTATTCTCAAAAGTATTAGTCTCAGAATAAAATTATTTGATGTGTGGATGCATTCTTACATGATCGACCCTGATGAAAATATTTGGCGCAATTGTATCAAAAATCATGACTTGGGGCCGAACTATAAATACATCAGCGATTCGAACTTTTTCACATGCATGACTTTTACGCCATGAGAGCTATTCTCAAAAGTATTAGTCTCAGAATAAAATTATTTGATGTGTGGATGCATTCTTACATGATCGACCCTCATGAAAACAAATGGCGCAATTGCATCAAAAATCATGACTTGAGGCCGAACTATAAATACATCAGCGATTCGAACTTTTTGCACATGCATGACTTTTACGCCATGAGAGCTATTCTCAAAAGTATAAGTTTCAGAATAAAAATATTTGGTGTGTGGATGCATTCTTACATGGTCGACCCTCATGAATAAAATTGGCGCAATTGCATCAAAAATCATGACTTGTGGCCGAACTATAAATACATCAGCGATTCGGACTTTTTCACATGCATGACTTTTACGCCATGAGAGCTATTCTCAAAAGTATTAGTCTCAGAATAAAATTATTTGATGTGTGGATGCATTCTTACATGGTCGACCCTCATGAAAAGAATTGGCGCAATTGCATCAAAAATCATGACTTGAGGCCGAACTATAAATACATCAGCGATTCGGACTTTTTCACATGCATGACTTTTACGCCATGAGAGCTATTCTCAAAAGTATTAGTCTCAGAATAAAAATATTTGATGTGTGGATGCATTCTTACATGATCGACCCTCATGAAAAGAAATGGCGCAATTGCATCAAAAATCATGACTTGAGGCCGAACTATAAATACATCAGCGATTCGAACTTTTTGCACATGCATGACTTTTACTCCATGAGAGCTATTCTCAAAAGTATAAGTTTCAGAATAAAAATATTTGGTGTGTGGATGCATTCTTACATGGTCGACCCTCATGAAAAAAATTGGCGCAATTGCATCAAAAATCATGACTTCAGGCCGAACTATAAATACATCAGCGATTCGAACTTTTTCACATGCATGACTTTTACGCCATGAGAGCTATTCTCAAAAGTATTAGTCTTAGAATAAAATAATTTGATGTGTGGATGCATTCTTACATGATCGACCCTCATGAAAACAAATGGCGCAATTGCATCAAAAATCATGACTTGAGGCCGAACTATAAATACATCAGCGATTCGAACTTTTTGCACATGCATGACTTTTACGCCATGAGAGCTATTCTCAAAAGTATTAGTCTCAGAAAAAAATTATTTGGTGTGTGGATGCATTCTTACATGGTCGACCCTCATGAATAAAATTGGCGCAATTGCATCAAAAATCATGACTTGTGGCCGAACTATAAATACATCAGCGATTCGGACTTTTTCACATGCATGACTTTTACGCCATGAGAGCTATTCTCAAAAGCATTAGTCTTAGAATAAAATTATTTGGTGTATGGATGCATTCTTACATGATCGACCCTCATGAAAAAAAATGGCGCAATTGCGTCAAAAATCATGACTTGAGGCCGAACTATAAATACATCAGCGATTCGATTTTTTTGCACATGCATGACTTTTACGCCATGAGAGCTATTCTGAAAAGTATTAGTCTCAGAATAAAATTATTTGATGTGTGGATGCATTCTTACATGGTCGACCCTCATGAAAAAAAATGGCGCAATTGCATCAAAATCATGACTTGAGGCCGAACTATAAATACATCAGCGATTCGAACTTTTTGCACATGCATGACTTTTACGCCATGAGAGCTATTCTCAAAAGTATAAGTTTCAGAATAAAAATATTTGGTGTGTGGATGCATTCTTACATGGTCGACCCTCATGAAAAAATTGGCGCAATTGAATCAAAAATTATGACTTGTGGCCGAACTATAAATACATCAGCGATTCGGACTTTTTCACATGCATGACTTTTACGCCATGAGAGCTATTCTCAAAAGTATTAGTCTCAGAATAAAATTATTTGGTGTGTGGATGCATTCTTACATGGTCGACCCTCATGAAAAGAATTGGCGCAATTGCATCAAAAATCATGACTTGAGGCCGAACTATAAATACATCAGCGATTCGGACTTTTTCACATGCATGACTTTTACGCCATGAGAGCTATTCTCAAAAGTATTAGTCTCAGAATAAAATTATTTGGTGTGTGGATGCATTCTTACATGGTCGACCCTGATGAAAACAAATTGGCGCAATTGCGTCAAAAATCATGACTTGAGGCCGCACTATAAATACATCAGCGATTCGAACTTTTTCACATGCATGACTTTTACGCCATGAGAGCTATTCTCAAAAGTATAGGTTTCAGAATAAAAATATTTGGTGTGTGGATGCATTTTTACATGATCGACCCTCATAAAAAAAATTGGCGCAATTGCATCAAAAATCATGACTTGAGGCCGCACTATAAATACATCAGCGATTCGAACTTTTTCACATGCATGACTTTTACGCCATGAGAGCTATTCTCAAAAGTATGAGTCTCAGAATTGTTTGGTGTGTGGATGCATTCTTACATGGTCGACCCTCATGAAAAGAATTGGCGCAATTGCATCAAAAATCATGACTTGAGGCCGAACTATAAATACATCAGCGATTCGGACTTTTTCACATGCATGACTTTTACGCCATGAGAGCTATTCTCAAAAGTATAAGTTTCAGAATAAAATTATTTGGTGTGTGGATGCATTCTTACATGGTCGACCCTCATGAAAAAAATTAGTGCAATTGCATCAAAAATCATGACTTAAGGCCAAACTATAAATACATCAGAGATTCAGACTTTTTCACATGCATGACTTTTACGCCATGAGAGCTATTCTCAAAAGTATAAGTTTCAGAATAAAATTATTTGGTGTGTGGATGCATTCTTACATGGTCAACCCTCATGAAAAAAATTGGCGCAATTGCATCAAAAATCATGACTTGTGGCCGCACTATAAATACATCAGCGATTCGGACTTTTTCACATGCATGACGTTTACGCCATGAGAGCTATTCTGAAAAGTATTAGTCTCAGAATAAAATTATTTGATGTGTGGATGCATTCTTACATGGTCGACCCTCATGAAAAGAATTGGCGCAATTGCATCAAAAACCATGACTTGTGGCCGAACTATAAATACATCAGCGATTCGGACTTTTTCACATGCATGACTTTTACGCCATGAGAGCTATTCTCAAAAGTATTAGTCTTAGAATAAAATTATTTGATGTGTGGATGCATTCTTACATGGTCGACCATCATGAAAAGAATTGGCGCAATTGCATCAAAAATCATGACTTGTGGCCGAACTATAAATACATCAGCGATTCGGACTTTTTCACATGCATGACTTTTACGCCATGAGAGCTATTCTCAAAAGTTTTAGTCTTAGAATAAAATTATTTGATGTGTGGATGCATTCTTACATGATCGACCCTCATGAAAAAAAATGGCGCAATTGCATCAAAAATCATGACTTGAGGCCGAACTATAAATACATCAGCGATTCGGACTTTTTCACATGCATGACGTTTACGCCATGAGAGCTATTCTCAAAAGTATTAGTCTCAGAATAAAATTATTTGATGTGTGGATGCATTCTTACATGATCGACCCTCATGAAAAGAATTGGCGCAATTGCATCAAAAATCATGACTTGTGGCCGAACTATAAATACATCAGCGATTCGGACTTTTTCACATGCATGACTTTTAGGCCATGAGAGCTATTCTCAAAAGTATTAGTCTCAGAATAAAATTATTTGATGTGTGGATGCATTCTTACATGGTCGACCCTCATGAAAAGAATTGGCGCAATTGCATCAAAAATCATGACTTGGGGCCGAACTATAAATACATCAGCGATTCGAACTTTTTGCACATGCATGACTTTTACGCCATGAGAGCTATTCTCAAAAGTATAAGTTTCAGAATAAAAATATTTGGTGTGTGGATGGCATTCTTACATGGTCGACCCTCATGAAAAAAATTGGCGCAATTGCATCAAAAATCATGACTTGTGGCCGCACTATAAATACATCAGCGATTCGGACTTTTTCACATGCATGACGTTTACGCCATGAGAGCTATTCTGAAAAGTATTAGTTTCAGAATAAAATTATTTGATGTGTGGATGCATTCTTACATGATCGACCCTCATGAAAAGAATTGGCGCAATTGCATCAAAAATCATGACTTGAGGCCGAACTATAAATACATCAGCGATTCGGACTTTTTCACATGCATGACTTTTAGGCCATGAGAGCTATTCTCAAAAGTATTAGTCTCAGAATAAAATTATTTGATGTGTGGATGCATTCTTACATGGTCGACCCTCATGAAAAGAATTGGCGCAATTGCATCAAAATCATGACTTGTGGCCGAACTATAAATACATCAGCGATTCGGACTTTTTCACATGCATGACGTTTACGCCATGAGAGCTATTCTGAAAAGTATTAGTTTCAGAATAAAATTATTTGATGTGTGGATGCATTCTTACATGATCGACCCTCATGAAAAGAATTGGCGCAATTGCATCAAAAATCATGACTTGAGGCCGAACTATAAATACATCAGCGATTCGGACTTTTTCACATGCATGACTTTTAGGCCATGAGAGCTATTCTCAAAAGTATTAGTCTCAGAATAAAATTATTTGATGTGTGGATGCATTCTTACATGGTCGACCCTCATGAAAAGAATTGGCGCAATTGCATCAAAATCATGACTTGTGGCCGAACTATAAATACATCAGCGATTCGGACTTTTTCACATGCATGACTTTTACGCCATGAGAGCTATTCTCAAAAGTATTAGTCTCAGAATAAAATTATTTGATGTGTGGATGCATTCTTACATGGTCGACCCTCATGAAAAAAATTGGCGCAATTGCATCAAAAATCATGACTTGGGGCCGAACTATAAATACATCAGCGATTCGAACTTTTTGCACATGCATGACTTTTACGCCATGAGAGCTATTCTCAAAAGTATAAGTTTCAGAATACAAATATTTGGTGTGTGGATGCATTCTTGCATGGTCGACCCTCATGAAAAAAATTGGCGCAATTGCATCAAAAATCATGACTTGTGGCCGAACTATAAATACATCAGCGATTCGGACTTTTTCACATGCATGACGTTTACGCCATGAGAGCTATTCTGAAAAGTATTAGTTTCAGAATAAAATTATTTGATGTGTGGATGCATTCTTACATGATCGACCCTCATGAAAAGAATTGGCGCAATTGCATCAAAAATCATGACTTGAGGCCGAACTATAAATACATCAGCGATTCGGACTTTTTCACATGCATGACTTTTAGGCCATGAGAGCTATTCTCAAAAGTATTAGTCTCAGAATAAAATTATTTGATGTGTGGATGCATTCTTACATGGTCGACCCTCATGAAAAGAATTGGCGCAATTGCATCAAAATCATGACTTGTGGCCGAACTATAAATACATCAGCGATTCGGACTTTTTCACATGCATGACGTTTACGCCATGAGAGCTATTCTGAAAAGTATTAGTTTCAGAATAAAATTATTTGATGTGTGGATGCATTCTTACATGATCGACCCTCATGAAAAGAATTGGCGCAATTGCATCAAAAATCATGACTTGAGGCCGAACTATAAATACATCAGCGATTCGGACTTTTTCACATGCATGACTTTTAGGCCATGAGAGCTATTCTCAAAAGTATTAGTCTCAGAATAAAATTATTTGATGTGTGGATGCATTCTTACATGGTCGACCCTCATGAAAAGAATTGGCGCAATTGCATCAAAATCATGACTTGTGGCCGAACTATAAATACATCAGCGATTCGGACTTTTTCACATGCATGACTTTTACGCCATGAGAGCTATTCTCAAAAGTATTAGTCTCAGAATAAAATTATTTGATGTGTGGATGCATTCTTACATGGTCGACCCTCATGAAAAAAATTGGCGCAATTGCATCAAAAATCATGACTTGGGGCCGAACTATAAATACATCAGCGATTCGAACTTTTTGCACATGCATGACTTTTACGCCATGAGAGCTATTCTCAAAAGTATAAGTTTCAGAATACAAATATTTGGTGTGTGGATGCATTCTTGCATGGTCGACCCTCATGAAAAAAATTGGCGCAATTGCATCAAAAATCATGACTTGTGGCCGAACTATAAATACATCAGCGATTCGGACTTTTTCACATGCATGACGTTTACGCCATGAGAGCTATTCTGAAAAGTATTAGTTTCAGAATAAAATTATTTGATGTGTGGATGCATTCTTACATGATCGACCCTCATGAAAAGAATTGGCGCAATTGCATCAAAAATCATGACTTGAGGCCGAACTATAAATACATCAGCGATTCGGACTTTTTCACATGCATGACTTTTAGGCCATGAGAGCTATTCTCAAAAGTATTAGTCTCAGAATAAAATTATTTGATGTGTGGATGCATTCTTACATGGTCGACCCTCATGAAAAGAATTGGCGCAATTGCATCAAAATCATGACTTGTGGCCGAACTATAAATACATCAGCGATTCGGACTTTTTCACATGCATGACTTTTAGGCCATGAGAGCTATTCTCAAAAGTATTAGTTTCAGAATAAAATTATTTGATGTGTGGATGCATTCTTACATGATCGACCCTCATGAAAAGAATTGGCGCAATTGCATCAAAAATCATGACTTGAGGCCGAACTATAAATACATCAGCGATTCGGACTTTTTCACATGCATGACTTTTAGGCCATGAGAGCTATTCTCAAAAGTATTAGTCTCAGAATAAAATTATTTGATGTGTGGATGCATTCTTACATGGTCGACCCTCATGAAAAGAATTGGCGCAATTGCATCAAAATCATGACTTGTGGCCGAACTATAAATACATCAGCGATTCGGACTTTTTCACATGCATGACTTTTACGCCATGAGAGCTATTCTCAAAAGTATTAGTCTCAGAATAAAATTATTTGGTGTGTGGATGCATTCTTACATGGTCGACCCTCATGAAAAAAATTGGCGCAATTGCATCAAAAATCATGACTTGGGGCCGAACTATAAATACATCAGCGATTCGAACTTTTTGCACATGCATGACTTTTACGCCATGAGAGCTATTCTCAAAAGTATAAGTTTCAGAATAAAAATATTTGGTGTGTGGATGCATTCTTGCATGGTCGACCCTCATGAAAAAAATTGGCGCAATTGCATCAAAAATCATGACTTGTGGCCGCACTATAAATACATCAGCGATTCGGACTTTTTCACATGCATGACGTTTACGCCATGAGAGCTATTCTGAAAAGTATTAGTTTCAGAATAAAATTATTTGATGTGTGGATGCATTCTTACATGATCGACCCTCATGAAAAGAATTGGCGCAATTGCATCAAAAATCATGACTTGAGGCCGAACTATAAATACATCAGCGATTCGGACTTTTTCACATGCATGACTTTTAGGCCATGAGAGCTATTCTCAAAAGTATTAGTCTCAGAATAAAATTATTTGATGATTGGATGCATTCTTACATGGTCGACCCTCATGAAAAGAATTGGCGCAATTGCATCAAAATCATGACTTGTGGCCGAACTATAAATACATCAGCGATTCGGACTTTTTCACATGCATGACGTTTACGCCATGAGAGCTATTCTGAAAAGTATTAGTTTCAGAATAAAATTATTTGATGTGTGGATGCATTCTTACATGATCGACCCTCATGAAAAGAATTGGCGCAATTGCATCAAAAATCATGACTTGAGGCCGAACTATAAATACATCAGCGATTCGGACTTTTTCACATGCATGACTTTTAGGCCATGAGAGCTATTCTCAAAAGTATTAGTCTCAGAATAAAATTATTTGATGTGTGGATGCATTCTTACATGGTCGACCCTCATGAAAAGAATTGGCGCAATTGCATCAAAATCATGACTTGTGGCCGAACTATAAATACATCAGCGATTCGGACTTTTTCACATGCATGACTTTTACGCCATGAGAGCTATTCTCAAAAGTATTAGTCTCAGAATAAAATTATTTGGTGTGTGGATGCATTCTTACATGGTCGACCCTCATGAAAAAAATTGGCGCAATTGCATCAAAAATCATGACTTGTGGCCGAACTATAAATACATCAGCGATTCGGACTTTTTCACATGCATGACTTTTAGGCCATGAGAGCTATTCTCAAAAGTATTAGTCTCAGAATAAAATTATTTGATGTGTGGATGCATTCTTACATGATCGACCCTCATGAAAAGAATTGGCGCAATTGCATCAAAAATCATGACTTGAGGCCAAACTATAAATACATCAGCGATTCAGACTTTTTCACATGCATGACGTTTACGCCATGAGAGCTATTCTCAAAAGTATTAGTCTCAGAATAAAATTATTTGATGTGTGGATGCATTCTTACATGATCGACCCTCATGAAAAGAATTGGCGCAATTGCATCAAAAATCATGACTTGGGGCCGAACTATAAATACATCAGCGATTCGGACTTTTTCACATGCATGACTTTTACGCCATGAGAGCTATTCTCAAAAGTATTAGTCTCAGAATATAATTATTTGATGTGTGGATGCATTCTTACATGGTCGACCTCATGAAAAGAATTGGCGCAATTGCATCAAAAATCATGACTTGAGGCCGAACTATAAATACATCAGCGATTCGGACTTTTTCACATGCATGACTTTTACGCCATGAGAGCTATTCTCAAAAGTATTAGTCTTAGAATAAAATTATTTGATGTGTGGATGCATTCTTACATGATCGACCCTCATGAAAAAAAATGGCGCAATTGCATCAAAAATCATGACTTGAGGCCGAACTATAAATACATCAGCGATTCGAACTTTTTGCACATGCATGACTTTTACGCCATGAGAGCTATTCTCAAAAGTATAAGTTTCAGAATAAAAATATTTGGTGTGTGGATGCATTCTTACATGGTCGACCCTCATGAAAAAAATTGGCGCAATTGCATCAAAAATCATGACTTGTGGCCGAACTATAAATACATCAGCGATTCGGACTTTTTCACATGCATGACGTTTACGCCATGAGAGCTATTCTCAAAAGTATTAGTCTCAGAATAAAATTATTTGATGTGTGGATGCATTCTTACATGGTCGACCCTCATGAAAAGAATTGGCGCAATTGCATCAAAAATCATGACTTGAGGCCAAACTATAAATACATCAGCGATTCAGACTTTTTCACATGCATGACTTTTACGCCATGAGAGCTATTCTCAAAAGTATTAGTCTCAGAATAAAATTATTTGATGTGTGGATGCATTCTTACATGATCGACCCTCATGAAAAGAATTGGCGCAATTGCATCAAAAATCATGACTTGGGGCCGAACTATAAATACATCAGCGATTCGGACTTTTTCACATGCATGACTTTTACGCCATGAGAGCTATTCTCAAAAGTATTAGTCTCAGAATAAAATTATTTGATGTGTGGATGCATTCTTACATGGTCGACCTCATGAAAAGAATTGGCGCAATTGCATCAAAAATCATGACTTGAGGCCGAACTATAAATACATCAGCGATTCGGACTTTTTCACATGCATGACTTTTACGCCATGAGAGCTATTCTCAAAAGTATTAGTCTTAGAATAAAATTATTTGATGTGTGGATGCATTCTTACATGATCGACCCTCATGAAAAAAAATGGCGCAATTGCATCAAAAATCATGACTTGAGGCCGAACTATAAATACATCAGCGATTCGAACTTTTTGCACATGCATGACTTTTACGCCATGAGAGCTATTCTCAAAAGTATAAGTTTCAGAATAAAAATATTTGGTGTGTGGATGCATTCTTACATGGTCGACCCTCATGAAAAAAATTGGCGCAATTGCATCAAAAATCATGACTTGTGGCCGAACTATAAATACATCAGCGATTCGGACTTTTTCACATGCATGACGTTTACGCCATGAGAGCTATTCTCAAAAGTATTAGTCTCAGAATAAAATTATTTGATGTGTGGATGCATTCTTACATGATCGACCCTCATGAAAAGAATTGGCGCAATTGCATCAAAAATCATGACTTGTGGCCGAACTATAAATACATCAGCGATTCGGACTTTTTCACATGCATGACTTTTACGCCATGAGAGCTATTCTCAAAAGTATTAGTCTCAGAATAAAATTATTTGATGTGTGGATGCATTCTTACATGGTCGACCCTCATGAAAAGAATTGGCGCAATTGCATCAAAAATCATGACTTGGGGCCGAACTATAAATACATCAGCGATTCGAACTTTTTACACATGCATGACTTTTACGCCATGAGAGCTATTCTCAAAAGTATAAGTTTCAGAATAAAAATATTTGGTGTGTGGATGCATTCTTACATGGTCGACCCTCATGAAAAAAATTGGCGCAATTGCATCAAAAATCATGACTTGTGGCCGAACTATAAATACATCAGCGATTCGGACTTTTTCACATGCATGACGTTTACGCCATGAGAGCTATTCTGAAAAGTATTAGTTTCAGAATAAAATTATTTGATGTGTGGATGCATTCTTACATGATCGACCCTCATGAAAAGAATTGGCGCAATTGCATCAAAAATCATGACTTGAGGCCGAACTATAAATACATCAGCGATTCGGACTTTTTCACATGCATGACTTTTAGGCCATGAGAGCTATTCTCAAAAGTATTAGTCTCAGAATAAAATTATTTGATGTGTGGATGCATTCTTACATGGTCGACCCTCATGAAAAGAATTGGCGCAATTGCATCAAAATCATGACTTGTGGCCGAACTATAAATACATCAGCGATTCGGACTTTTTCACATGCATGACTTTTACGCCATGAGAGCTATTCTCAAAAGTATTAGTCTCAGAATAAAATTATTTGGTGTGTGGATGCATTCTTACATGGTCGACCCTCATGAAAAAAATTGGCGCAATTGCATCAAAAATCATGACTTGTGGCCGAACTATAAATACATCAGCGATTCGGACTTTTTCACATGCATGACTTTTAGGCCATGAGAGCTATTCTCAAAAGTATTAGTTTCAGAATAAAATTATTTGATGTGTGGATGCATTCTTACATGATCGACCCTCATGAAAAGAATTGGCGCAATTGCATCAAAAATCATGACTTGAGGCCGAACTATAAATACATCAGCGATTCGGACTTTTTCACATGCATGACTTTTAGGCCATGAGAGCTATTCTCAAAAGTATTAGTCTCAGAATAAAATTATTTGATGTGTGGATGCATTCTTACATGGTCGACCCTCATGAAAAGAATTGGCGCAATTGCATCAAAATCATGACTTGTGGCCGAACTATAAATACATCAGCGATTCGGACTTTTTCACATGCATGACGTTTACGCCATGAGAGCTATTCTGAAAAGTATTAGTTTCAGAATAAAATTATTTGATGTGTGGATGCATTCTTACATGATCGACCCTCATGAAAAGAATTGGCGCAATTGCATCAAAAATCATGACTTGAGGCCGAACTATAAATACATCAGCGATTCGGACTTTTTCACATGCATGACTTTTAGGCCATGAGAGCTATTCTCAAAAGTATTAGTCTCAGAATAAAATTATTTGATGTGTGGATGCATTCTTACATGGTCGACCCTCATGAAAAGAATTGGCGCAATTGCATCAAAATCATGACTTGTGGCCGAACTATAAATACATCAGCGATTCGGACTTTTTCACATGCATGACTTTTACGCCATGAGAGCTATTCTCAAAAGTATTAGTCTCAGAATAAAATTATTTGGTGTGTGGATGCATTCTTACATGGTCGACCCTCATGAAAAGAATTGGCGCAATTGCATCAAAATCATGACTTGTGGCCGAACTATAAATACATCAGCGATTCAGACTTTTTCACATGCATGACTTTTACGCCATGAGAGCTATTCTCAAAAGTATTAGTCTCAGAATAAAATTATTTGATGTGTGGATGCATTCTTACATGGTCGACCCTCATGAAAAGAATTGGCGCAATTGCATCAAAATCATGACTTGTGGCCGAACTATAAATACATCAGCGATTCGGACTTTTTCACATGCATGACTTTTACGCCATGAGAGCTATTCTGAAAAGTATAAGTTTCAGAATAAAAATATTTGGTGTGTGGATGGCATTCTTACATGGTCGACCCTCATGAAAAAAATTGGCGCAATTGCATCAAAAATCATGACTTGTGGCCGAACTATAAATACATCAGCGATTCGGACTTTTTCACATGCATGACGTTTACGCCATGAGAGCTATTCTGAAAAGTATTAGTTTCAGAATAAAATTATTTGATGTGTGGATGCATTCTTACATGATCGACCCTCATGAAAAGAATTGGCGCAATTGCATCAAAAATCATGACTTGAGGCCGAACTATAAATACATCAGCGATTCGGACTTTTTCACATGCATGACTTTTAGGCCATGAGAGCTATTCTCAAAAGTATTAGTCTCAGAATAAAATTATTTGATGTGTGGATGCATTCTTACATGGTCGACCCTCATGAAAAGAATTGGCGCAATTGCATCAAAATCATGACTTGTGGCCGAACTATAAATACATCAGCGATTCGGACTTTTTCACATGCATGACTTTTAGGCCATGAGAGCTATTCTCAAAAGTATTAGTTTCAGAATAAAATTATTTGATGTGTGGATGCATTCTTACATGATCGACCCTCATGAAAAGAATTGGCGCAATTGCATCAAAAATCATGACTTGAGGCCGAACTATAAATACATCAGCGATTCGGACTTTTTCACATGCATGACTTTTAGGCCATGAGAGCTATTCTCAAAAGTATTAGTCTCAGAATAAAATTATTTGATGTGTGGATGCATTCTTACATGGTCGACCCTCATGAAAAGAATTGGCGCAATTGCATCAAAATCATGACTTGTGGCCGAACTATAAATACATCAGCGATTCGGACTTTTTCACATGCATGACTTTTACGCCATGAGAGCTATTCTCAAAAGTATTAGTCTCAGAATAAAATTATTTGGTGTGTGGATGCATTCTTACATGGTCGACCCTCATGAAAAAAATTGGCGCAATTGCATCAAAAATCATGACTTGGGGCCGAACTATAAATACATCAGCGATTCGAACTTTTTCACATGCATGACTTTTACGCCATGAGAGCTATTCTCAAAAGTATAAGTTTCAGAATAAAAATATTTGGTGTGTGGATGCATTCTTGCATGGTCGACCCTCATGAAAAAAATTGGCGCAATTGCATCAAAAATCATGACTTGTGGCCGAACTATAAATACATCAGCGATTCGGACTTTTTCACATGCATGACGTTTACGCCATGAGAGCTATTCTGAAAAGTATTAGTTTCAGAATAAAATTATTTGATGTGTGGATGCATTCTTACATGATCGACCCTCATGAAAAGAATTGGCGCAATTGCATCAAAAATCATGACTTGAGGCCGAACTATAAATACATCAGCGATTCGGACTTTTTCACATGCATGACTTTTAGGCCATGAGAGCTATTCTCAAAAGTATTAGTCTCAGAATAAAATTATTTGATGTGTGGATGCATTCTTACATGGTCGACCCTCATGAAAAGAATTGGCGCAATTGCATCAAAATCATGACTTGTGGCCGAACTATAAATACATCAGCGATTCGGACTTTTTCACATGCATGACGTTTACGCCATGAGAGCTATTCTGAAAAGTATTAGTTTCAGAATAAAATTATTTGATGTGTGGATGCATTCTTACATGATCGACCCTCATGAAAAGAATTGGCGCAATTGCATCAAAAATCATGACTTGAGGCCGAACTATAAATACATCAGCGATTCGGACTTTTTCACATGCATGACTTTTAGGCCATGAGAGCTATTCTCAAAAGTATTAGTCTCAGAATAAAATTATTTGATGTGTGGATGCATTCTTACATGGTCGACCCTCATGAAAAGAATTGGCGCAATTGCATCAAAATCATGACTTGTGGCCGAACTATAAATACATCAGCGATTCGGACTTTTTCACATGCATGACTTTTACGCCATGAGAGCTATTCTCAAAAGTATTAGTCTCAGAATAAAATTATTTGGTGTGTGGATGCATTCTTACATGGTCGACCCTCATGAAAAAAATTGGCGCAATTGCATCAAAAATCATGACTTGTGGCCGAACTATAAATACATCAGCGATTCGGACTTTTTCACATGCATGACTTTTAGGCCATGAGAGCTATTCTCAAAAGTATTAGTCTCAGAATAAAATTATTTGATGTGTGGATGCATTCTTACATGATCGACCCTCATGAAAAGAATTGGCGCAATTGCATCAAAAATCATGACTTGAGGCCAAACTATAAATACATCAGCGATTCAGACTTTTTCACATGCATGACGTTTACGCCATGAGAGCTATTCTCAAAAGTATTAGTCTCAGAATAAAATTATTTGATGTGTGGATGCATTCTTACATGATCGACCCTCATGAAAAGAATTGGCGCAATTGCATCAAAAATCATGACTTGGGGCCGAACTATAAATACATCAGCGATTCGGACTTTTTCACATGCATGACTTTTACGCCATGAGAGCTATTCTCAAAAGTATTAGTCTCAGAATAAAATTATTTGATGTGTGGATGCATTCTTACATGGTCGACCTCATGAAAAGAATTGGCGCAATTGCATCAAAAATCATGACTTGAGGCCGAACTATAAATACATCAGCGATTCGGACTTTTTCACATGCATGACTTTTACGCCATGAGAGCTATTCTCAAAAGTATTAGTCTCAGAATAAAATTATTTGATGTGTGGATGCATTCTTACATGATCGACCCTCATGAAAAGAATTGGCGCAATTGCATCAAAAATCATGACTTGGGGCCGAACTATAAATACATCAGCGATTCGGACTTTTTCACATGCATGACTTTTACGCCATGAGAGCTATTCTCAAAAGTATTAGTCTCAGAATAAAATTATTTGATGTGTGGATGCATTCTTACATGGTCGACCTCATGAAAAGAATTGGCGCAATTGCATCAAAAATCATGACTTGAGGCCGAACTATAAATACATCAGCGATTCGGACTTTTTCACATGCATGACTTTTACGCCATGAGAGCTATTCTCAAAAGTATTAGTCTTAGAATAAAATTATTTGATGTGTGGATGCATTCTTACATGATCGACCCTCATGAAAAAAAATGGCGCAATTGCATCAAAAATCATGACTTGTGGCCGAACTATAAATACATCAGCGATTCGGACTTTTTCACATGCATGACGTTTACGCCATGAGAGCTATTCTCAAAAGTATTAGTCTCAGAATAAAATTATTTGATGTGTGGATGCATTCTTACATGGTCGACCCTCATGAAAAGAATTGGCGCAATTGCATCAAAAATCATGACTTGAGGCCAAACTATAAATACATCAGCGATTCAGACTTTTTCACATGCATGACTTTTAGGCCATGAGAGCTATTCTCAAAAGTATTAGTCTCAGAATAAAATTATTTGATGTGTGGATGCATTCTTACATGATCGACCCTCATGAAAAGAATTGGCGCAATTGCATCAAAAATCATGACTTGAGGCCAAACTATAAATACATCAGCGATTCAGACTTTTTCACATGCATGACTTTTACGCCATGAGAGCTATTCTCAAAAGTATTAGTCTCAGAATAAAATTATTTGATGTGTGGATGCATTCTTACATGATCGACCCTCATGAAAAGAATTGGCGCAATTGCATCAAAAATCATGACTTGGGGCCGAACTATAAATACATCAGCGATTCGGACTTTTTCACATGCATGACTTTTACGCCATGAGAGCTATTCTCAAAAGTATTAGTCTCAGAATAAAATTATTTGATGTGTGGATGCATTCTTACATGGTCGACCTCATGAAAAGAATTGGCGCAATTGCATCAAAAATCATGACTTGAGGCCGAACTATAAATACATCAGCGATTCGGACTTTTTCACATGCATGACGTTTACGCCATGAGAGCTATTCTGAAAAGTATTAGTTTCAGAATAAAATTATTTGATGTGTGGATGCATTCTTACATGATCGACCCTCATGAAAAGAATTGGCGCAATTGCATCAAAAATCATGACTTGAGGCCGAACTATAAATACATCAGCGATTCGAACTTTTTCACATGCATGACTTTTAGGCCATGAGAGCTATTCTCAAAAGTATTAGTCTCAGAATAAAATAATTTGATGTGTGGATGCATTCTTACATGGTCAACCCTCATGAAAAGAATTGGCGCAATTGCATCAAAATCATGACTTGTGGCCGAACTATAAATACATCAGCGATTCGGACTTTTTCACATGCATGACTTTTACGCCATGAGAGCTATTCTGAAAAGTATTAGTCTCAGAATAAAATTATTTGATGTGTGGATGCATTCTTACATGGTCGACCCTCATGAAAAGAATTGGCGCAATTGCATCAAAATCATGACTTGTGGCCGAACTATAAATACATCAGCGATTCGGACTTTTTCACATGCATGACTTTTACGCCATGAGAGCTATTCTGAAAAGTATAAGTTTCAGAATAAAAATATTTGGTGTGTGGATGGCATTCTTACATGGTCGACCCTCATGAAAAAAATTGGCGCAATTGCATCAAAAATCATGACTTGTGGCCGAACTATAAATACATCAGCGATTCGGACTTTTTCACATGCATGACGTTTACGCCATGAGAGCTATTCTGAAAAGTATTAGTTTCAGAATAAAATTATTTGATGTGTGGATGCATTCTTACATGATCGACCCTCATGAAAAGAATTGGCGCAATTGCATCAAAAATCATGACTTGAGGCCGAACTATAAATACATCAGCGATTCGGACTTTTTCACATGCATGACTTTTAGGCCATGAGAGCTATTCTCAAAAGTATTAGTCTCAGAATAAAATTATTTGATGTGTGGATGCATTCTTACATGGTCGACCCTCATGAAAAGAATTGGCGCAATTGCATCAAAATCATGACTTGTGGCCGAACTATAAATACATCAGCGATTCGGACTTTTTCACATGCATGACTTTTAGGCCATGAGAGCTATTCTCAAAAGTATTAGTTTCAGAATAAAATTATTTGATGTGTGGATGCATTCTTACATGATCGACCCTCATGAAAAGAATTGGCGCAATTGCATCAAAAATCATGACTTGAGGCCGAACTATAAATACATCAGCGATTCGGACTTTTTCACATGCATGACTTTTAGGCCATGAGAGCTATTCTCAAAAGTATTAGTCTCAGAATAAAATTATTTGATGTGTGGATGCATTCTTACATGGTCGACCCTCATGAAAAGAATTGGCGCAATTGCATCAAAATCATGACTTGTGGCCGAACTATAAATACATCAGCGATTCGGACTTTTTCACATGCATGACTTTTACGCCATGAGAGCTATTCTCAAAAGTATTAGTCTCAGAATAAAATTATTTGGTGTGTGGATGCATTCTTACATGGTCGACCCTCATGAAAAAAATTGGCGCAATTGCATCAAAAATCATGACTTGGGGCCGAACTATAAATACATCAGCGATTCGAACTTTTTCACATGCATGACTTTTACGCCATGAGAGCTATTCTCAAAAGTATAAGTTTCAGAATAAAAATATTTGGTGTGTGGATGCATTCTTGCATGGTCGACCCTCATGAAAAAAATTGGCGCAATTGCATCAAAAATCATGACTTGTGGCCGCACTATAAATACATCAGCGATTCGGACTTTTTCACATGCATGACGTTTACGCCATGAGAGCTATTCTGAAAAGTATTAGTTTCAGAATAAAATTATTTGATGTGTGGATGCATTCTTACATGATCGACCCTCATGAAAAGAATTGGCGCAATTGCATCAAAAATCATGACTTGAGGCCGAACTATAAATACATCAGCGATTCGGACTTTTTCACATGCATGACTTTTACGCCATGAGAGCTATTCTCAAAAGTATTAGTCTCAGAATAAAATTATTTGATGTGTGGATGCATTCTTACATGGTCGACCCTCATGAAAAGAATTGGCGCAATTGCATCAAAATCATGACTTGTGGCCGAACTATAAATACATCAGCGATTCGGACTTTTTCACATGCATGACGTTTACGCCATGAGAGCTATTCTGAAAAGTATTAGTTTCAGAATAAAATGATTTGATGTGTGGATGCATTCTTACATGATCGACCCTCATGAAAAGAATTGGCGCAATTGCATCAAAAATCATGACTTGAGGCCGAACTATAAATACATCAGCGATTCGGACTTTTTCACATGCATGACTTTTAGGCCATGAGAGCTATTCTCAAAAGTATTAGTCTCAGAATAAAATTATTTGATGTGTGGATGCATTCTTACATGGTCGACCCTCATGAAAAGAATTGGCGCAATTGCATCAAAATCATGACTTGTGGCCGAACTATAAATACATCAGCGATTCGGACTTTTTCACATGCATGACTTTTACGCCATGAGAGCTATTCTCAAAAGTATTAGTCTCAGAATAAAATTATTTGGTGTGTGGATGCATTCTTACATGGTCGACCCTCATGAAAAAAATTGGCGCAATTGCATCAAAAATCATGACTTGTGGCCGAACTATAAATACATCAGCGATTCGGACTTTTTCACATGCATGACTTTTAGGCCATGAGAGCTATTCTCAAAAGTATTAGTCTCAGAATAAAATTATTTGATGTGTGGATGCATTCTTACATGATCGACCCTCATGAAAAGAATTGGCGCAATTGCATCAAAAATCATGACTTGAGGCCAAACTATAAATACATCAGCGATTCAGACTTTTTCACATGCATGACGTTTACGCCATGAGAGCTATTCTCAAAAGTATTAGTCTCAGAATAAAATTATTTGATGTGTGGATGCATTCTTACATGATCGACCCTCATGAAAAGAATTGGCGCAATTGCATCAAAAATCATGACTTGGGGCCGAACTATAAATACATCAGCGATTCGGACTTTTTCACATGCATGACTTTTACGCCATGAGAGCTATTCTCAAAAGTATTAGTCTCAGAATAAAATTATTTGATGTGTGGATGCATTCTTACATGGTCGACCTCATGAAAAGAATTGGCGCAATTGCATCAAAAATCATGACTTGAGGCCGAACTATAAATACATCAGCGATTCGGACTTTTTCACATGCATGACTTTTACGCCATGAGAGCTATTCTCAAAAGTATTAGTCTCAGAATAAAATTATTTGATGTGTGGATGCATTCTTACATGATCGACCCTCATGAAAAGAATTGGCGCAATTGCATCAAAAATCATGACTTGGGGCCGAACTATAAATACATCAGCGATTCGGACTTTTTCACATGCATGACTTTTACGCCATGAGAGCTATTCTCAAAAGTATTAGTCTCAGAATAAAATTATTTGATGTGTGGATGCATTCTTACATGGTCGACCTCATGAAAAGAATTGGCGCAATTGCATCAAAAATCATGACTTGAGGCCGAACTATAAATACATCAGCGATTCGGACTTTTTCACATGCATGACTTTTACGCCATGAGAGCTATTCTCAAAAGTATTAGTCTTAGAATAAAATTATTTGATGTGTGGATGCATTCTTACATGATCGACCCTCATGAAAAAAAATGGCGCAATTGCATCAAAAATCATGACTTGTGGCCGAACTATAAATACATCAGCGATTCGGACTTTTTCACATGCATGACGTTTACGCCATGAGAGCTATTCTCAAAAGTATTAGTCTCAGAATAAAATTATTTGATGTGTGGATGCATTCTTACATGGTCGACCCTCATGAAAAGAATTGGCGCAATTGCATCAAAAATCATGACTTGAGGCCAAACTATAAATACATCAGCGATTCAGACTTTTTCACATGCATGACTTTTAGGCCATGAGAGCTATTCTCAAAAGTATTAGTCTCAGAATAAAATTATTTGATGTGTGGATGCATTCTTACATGATCGACCCTCATGAAAAGAATTGGCGCAATTGCATCAAAAATCATGACTTGAGGCCAAACTATAAATACATCAGCGATTCAGACTTTTTCACATGCATGACTTTTACGCCATGAGAGCTATTCTCAAAAGTATTAGTCTCAGAATAAAATTATTTGATGTGTGGATGCATTCTTACATGATCGACCCTCATGAAAAGAATTGGCGCAATTGCATCAAAAATCATGACTTGGGGCCGAACTATAAATACATCAGCGATTCGGACTTTTTCACATGCATGACTTTTACGCCATGAGAGCTATTCTCAAAAGTATTAGTCTCAGAATAAAATTATTTGATGTGTGGATGCATTCTTACATGGTCGACCTCATGAAAAGAATTGGCGCAATTGCATCAAAAATCATGACTTGAGGCCGAACTATAAATACATCAGCGATTCGGACTTTTTCACATGCATGACTTTTACGCCATGAGAGCTATTCTCAAAAGTATTAGTCTTAGAATAAAATTATTTGATGTGTGGATGCATTCTTACATGATCGACCCTCATGAAAAAAAATGGCGCAATTGCATCAAAAATCATGACTTGAGGCCGAACTATAAATACATCAGCGATTCGAACTTTTTGCACATGCATGACTTTTACGCCATGAGAGCTATTCTCAAAAGTATAAGTTTCAGAATAAAAATATTTGGTGTGTGGATGCATTCTTACATGGTCGACCCTCATGAAAAAAATTGGCGCAATTGCATCAAAAATCATGACTTGTGGCCGAACTATAAATACATCAGCGATTCGGACTTTTTCACATGCATGACGTTTACGCCATGAGAGCTATTCTCAAAAGTATTAGTCTCAGAATAAAATTATTTGATGTGTGGATGCATTCTTACATGATCGACCCTCATGAAAAGAATTGGCGCAATTGCATCAAAAATCATGACTTGTGGCCGAACTATAAATACATCAGCGATTCGGACTTTTTCACATGCATGACTTTTACGCCATGAGAGCTATTCTCAAAAGTATTAGTCTCAGAATAAAATTATTTGATGTGTGGATGCATTCTTACATGGTCGACCCTCATGAAAAGAATTGGCGCAATTGCATCAAAAATCATGACTTGGGGCCGAACTATAAATACATCAGCGATTCGAACTTTTTACACATGCATGACTTTTACGCCATGAGAGCTATTCTCAAAAGTATAAGTTTCAGAATAAAAATATTTGGTGTGTGGATGCATTCTTACATGGTCGACCCTCATGAAAAAAATTGGCGCAATTGCATCAAAAATCATGACTTGTGGCCGAACTATAAATACATCAGCGATTCGGACTTTTTCACATGCATGACGTTTACGCCATGAGAGCTATTCTGAAAAGTATTAGTTTCAGAATAAAATTATTTGATGTGTGGATGCATTCTTACATGATCGACCCTCATGAAAAGAATTGGCGCAATTGCATCAAAAATCATGACTTGAGGCCGAACTATAAATACATCAGCGATTCGGACTTTTTCACATGCATGACTTTTAGGCCATGAGAGCTATTCTCAAAAGTATTAGTCTCAGAATAAAATTATTTGATGTGTGGATGCATTCTTACATGGTCGACCCTCATGAAAAGAATTGGCGCAATTGCATCAAAATCATGACTTGTGGCCGAACTATAAATACATCAGCGATTCGGACTTTTTCACATGCATGACTTTTACGCCATGAGAGCTATTCTCAAAAGTATTAGTCTCAGAATAAAATTATTTGGTGTGTGGATGCATTCTTACATGGTCGACCCTCATGAAAAAAATTGGCGCAATTGCATCAAAAATCATGACTTGTGGCCGAACTATAAATACATCAGCGATTCGGACTTTTTCACATGCATGACTTTTACGCCATGAGAGCTATTCTCAAAAGTATTAGTCTCAGAATAAAATTATTTGATGTGTGGATGCATTCTTACATGGTCGACCCTCATGAAAAGAATTGGCGCAATTGCATCAAAAATCATGACTTGGGGCCGAACTATAAATACATCAGCGATTCGAACTTTTTACACATGCATGACTTTTACGCCATGAGAGCTATTCTCAAAAGTATAAGTTTCAGAATAAAAATATTTGGTGTGTGGATGCATTCTTACATGGTCGACCCTCATGAAAAAAATTGGCGCAATTGCATCAAAAATCATGACTTGTGGCCGAACTATAAATACATCAGCGATTCGGACTTTTTCACATGCATGACGTTTACGCCATGAGAGCTATTCTGAAAAGTATTAGTTTCAGAATAAAATTATTTGATGTGTGGATGCATTCTTACATGATCGACCCTCATGAAAAGAATTGGCGCAATTGCATCAAAAATCATGACTTGAGGCCGAACTATAAATACATCAGCGATTCGGACTTTTTCACATGCATGACTTTTAGGCCATGAGAGCTATTCTCAAAAGTATTAGTCTCAGAATAAAATTATTTGATGTGTGGATGCATTCTTACATGGTCGACCCTCATGAAAAGAATTGGCGCAATTGCATCAAAATCATGACTTGTGGCCGAACTATAAATACATCAGCGATTCGGACTTTTTCACATGCATGACTTTTACGCCATGAGAGCTATTCTCAAAAGTATTAGTCTCAGAATAAAATTATTTGGTGTGTGGATGCATTCTTACATGGTCGACTCTCATGAAAAAAATTGGCGCAATTGCATCAAAAATCATGACTTGTGGCCGAACTATAAATACATCAGCGATTCGGACTTTTTCACATGCATGACTTTTACGCCATGAGAGCTATTCTCAAAAGTATTAGTCTCAGAATAAAATTATTTGATGTGTGGATGCATTCTTACATGATCGACCCTCATGAAAAGAATTGGCGCAATTGCATCAAAAATCATGACTTAAGGCCGAACTATAAATACATCAGCGATTCAGACTTTTTCACATGCATGACTTTTACGCCATGAGAGCTATTCTCAAAAGTATTAGTCTCAGAATAAAATTATTTGATGTGTGGATGCATTCTTACATGGTCGACCCTCATGAAAAGAATTGGCGCAATTGCATCAAAAATCATGACTTGGGGCCGAACTATAAATACATCAGCGATTCGGACTTTTTCACATGCATGACTTTTACGCCATGAGAGCTATTCTCAAAAGTATTAGTCTCAGAATAAAATTATTTGATGTGTGGATGCATTCTTACATGGTCGACCCTCATGAAAAGAATTGGCGCAATTGCATCAAAAATCATGACTTGGGGCCGAACTATAAATACATCAGCGATTCGAACTTTTTACACATGCATGACTTTTACGCCATGAGAGCTATTCTCAAAAGTATTAGTCTCAGAATAAAATTATTTGATGTGTGGATGCATTCTTACATGGTCGACCCTCATGAAAAGAATTGGCGCAATTGCATCAAAAATCATGACTTGGGGCCGAACTATAAATACATCAGCGATTCGAACTTTTTACACATGCATGACTTTTACGCCATGAGAGCTATTCTCAAAAGTATAAGTTTCAGAATAAAAATATTTGGTGTGTGGATGCATTCTTACATGGTCGACCCTCATGAAAAAAATTGGCGCAATTGCATCAAAAATCATGACTTGTGGCCGAACTATAAATACATCAGCGATTCGGACTTTTTCACATGCATGACGTTTACGCCATGAGAGCTATTCTGAAAAGTATTAGTTTCAGAATAAAATTATTTGATGTGTGGATGCATTCTTACATGATCGACCCTCATGAAAAGAATTGGCGCAATTGCATCAAAAATCATGACTTGAGGCCGAACTATAAATACATCAGCGATTCGGACTTTTTCACATGCATGACTTTTAGGCCATGAGAGCTATTCTCAAAAGTATTAGTCTCAGAATAAAATTATTTGATGTGTGGATGCATTCTTACATGGTCGACCCTCATGAAAAGAATTGGCGCAATTGCATCAAAATCATGACTTGTGGCCGAACTATAAATACATCAGCGATTCGGACTTTTTCACATGCATGACTTTTACGCCATGAGAGCTATTCTCAAAAGTATTAGTCTCAGAATAAAATTATTTGGTGTGTGGATGCATTCTTACATGGTCGACCCTCATGAAAAAAATTGGCGCAATTGCATCAAAAATCATGACTTGTGGCCGAACTATAAATACATCAGCGATTCGGACTTTTTCACATGCATGACTTTTACGCCATGAGAGCTATTCTCAAAAGTATTAGTCTCAGAATAAAATTATTTGATGTGTGGATGCATTCTTACATGGTCGACCCTCATGAAAAGAATTGGCGCAATTGCATCAAAAATCATGACTTGGGGCCGAACTATAAATACATCAGCGATTCGAACTTTTTACACATGCATGACTTTTACGCCATGAGAGCTATTCTCAAAAGTATAAGTTTCAGAATAAAAATATTTGGTGTGTGGATGCATTCTTACATGGTCGACCCTCATGAAAAAAATTGGCGCAATTGCATCAAAAATCATGACTTGTGGCCGAACTATAAATACATCAGCGATTCGGACTTTTTCACATGCATGACGTTTACGCCATGAGAGCTATTCTGAAAAGTATTAGTTTCAGAATAAAATTATTTGATGTGTGGATGCATTCTTACATGATCGACCCTCATGAAAAGAATTGGCGCAATTGCATCAAAAATCATGACTTGAGGCCAAACTATAAATACATCAGCGATTCGGACTTTTTCACATGCATGACTTTTAGGCCATGAGAGCTATTCTCAAAAGTATTAGTCTCAGAATAAAATTATTTGATGTGTGGATGCATTCTTACATGGTCGACCCTCATGAAAGAATTGGCGCAATTGCATCAAAATCATGACTTGTGGCCGAACTATAAATACATCAGCGATTCGGACTTTTTCACATGCATGACTTTTACGCCATGAGAGCTATTCTCAAAAGTATTAGTCTCAGAATAAAATTATTTGGTGTGTGGATGCATTCTTACATGGTCGACTCTCATGAAAAAAATTGGCGCAATTGCATCAAAAATCATGACTTGTGGCCGAACTATAAATACATCAGCGATTCGGACTTTTTCACATGCATGACTTTTACGCCATGAGAGCTATTCTCAAAAGTATTAGTCTCAGAATAAAATTATTTGATGTGTGGATGCATTCTTACATGATCGACCCTCATGAAAAGAATTGGCGCAATTGCATCAAAAATCATGACTTAAGGCCGAACTATAAATACATCAGCGATTCAGACTTTTTCACATGCATGACTTTTACGCCATGAGAGCTATTCTCAAAAGTATTAGTCTCAGAATAAAATTATTTGATGTGTGGATGCATTCTTACATGGTCGACCCTCATGAAAAGAATTGGCGCAATTGCATCAAAAATCATGACTTGGGGCCGAACTATAAATACATCAGCGATTCGGACTTTTTCACATGCATGACTTTTACGCCATGAGAGCTATTCTCAAAAGTATTAGTCTCAGAATAAAATTATTTGATGTGTGGATGCATTCTTACATGGTCGACCCTCATGAAAAGAATTGGCGCAATTGCATCAAAAATCATGACTTGGGGCCGAACTATAAATACATCAGCGATTCGAACTTTTTACACATGCATGACTTTTACGCCATGAGAGCTATTCTCAAAAGTATAAGTTTCAGAATAAAAATATTTGGTGTGTGGATGCATTCTTACATGGTCGACCCTCATGAAAAGAATTGGCGCAATTGCATCAAAAATCATGACTTGTGGCCGAACTATAAATACATCAGCGATTCGGACTTTTTCACATGCATGACGTTTACGCCATGAGAGCTATTCTGAAAAGTATTAGTTTCAGAATAAAATTATTTGATGTGTGGATGCATTCTTACATGATCGACCCTCATGAAAAGAATTGGCGCAATTGCATCAAAAATCATGACTTGAGGCCGAACTATAAATACATCAGCGATTCGGACTTTTTCACATGCATGACTTTTACGCCATGAGAGCTATTCTCAAAAGTATTAGTCTCAGAATAAAATTATTTGATGTGTGGATGCATTCTTACATGGTCGACCCTCATGAAAAGAATTGGCGCAATTGCATCAAAATCATGACTTGTGGCCGAACTATAAATACATCAGCGATTCGGACTTTTTCACATGCATGACTTTTACGCCATGAGAGCTATTCTCAAAAGTATTAGTCTCAGAATAAAATTATTTGGTGTGTGGATGCATTCTTACATGGTCGACCCTCATGAAAAAAATTGGCGCAATTGCATCAAAAATCATGACTTGTGGCCGAACTATAAATACATCAGCGATTCGGACTTTTTCACATGCATGACTTTTACGCCATGAGAGCTATTCTCAAAAGTATTAGTCTCAGAATAAAATTATTTGATGTGTGGATGCATTCTTACATGATCGACCCTCATGAAAAGAATTGGCGCAATTGCATCAAAAATCATGACTTAAGGCCAAACTATAAATACATCAGCGATTCAGACTTTTTCACATGCATGACTTTTACGCCATGAGAGCTATTCTCAAAAGTATTAGTCTCAGAATAAAATTATTTGATGTGTGGATGCATTCTTACATGGTCAACCCTCATGAAAAGAATTGGCGTAATTGCATCAAAAATCATGACTTGGGGCCGAACTATAAATACATCAGCGATTCGGACTTTTTCACATGCATGACTTTTACGCCATGAGAGCTATTCTCAAAAGTATTAGTCTCAGAATAAAATTATTTGATGTGTGGATGCATTCTTACATGATAGACCCTCATGAAAAGAATTGGCGCAATTGCATCAAAAATCATGACTTGAGGCCAAACTATAAATACATCAGCGATTCGGACTTTTTCACATGCATGACTTTTACGCCATGAGAGCTATTCTCAAAAGTATTAGTCTCAGAATAAAATTATTTGATGTGTGGATCCATTCTTACATGGTCGACCCTCATGAAAAGAATTGGCGCAATTGCATCAAAAATCATGACTTGGGGCCGAACTATAAATACATCAGCGATTCGGACTTTTTCACATGCATGACTTTTACGCCATGAGAGCTATTCTCAAAAGTATTAGTCTCAGAATAAAATTATTTGGTGTGTGGATGCATTCTTACATGGTCGACCCTCATGAAAAACATTGGCGCAATTGCATAAAAAATTATGACTTGAGGCCGAACTATAAATACATCAGCGATTCGGACTTTTTCACATGCATGACTTTTACGCCATGAGAGCTATTCTCAAAAGTATTAGTCTCAGAATAAAATTATTTGATGTGTGGATGCATTCTTACATGGTCGACCCTCATGAAAAAAATTGGCGCAATTGCATCAAAAATCATGACTTAAGGCCAAACTATAAATACATCAGCGATTCAGACTTTTTCACATGCATGACTTTTACGCCATGAGAGCTATTCTCAAAAGTATAAGTTTCAGAATAAAATTATTTGATGTGTGGATGCATTCTTACATGGTCGACCCTCATGAAAAAAATTGGCGCAATTGCATCAAAAATCATGACTTGTGGCCGAACTATAAATACATCAGCGATTCGGAATTTTTTCACATGCATGACGTTTACGCCATGAGAGCTATTCTGAAAAGTATTAGTCTCAGAATAAAATTATTTGATGTGTGGATGCATTCTTACATGGTCGACCCTCATGAAAAAAATTGGCGCAATTGCATCAAAAATCATGACTTGTAGCCGCACTATAAATACATCAGCGATTCGGACTTTTTCACATGCATGACGTTTACGCCATGAGAGCTATTCTGAAAAGTATTAGTCTCAGAATAAAATTATTTGATGTGTGGATGCATTCTTACATGGTCGACCCGCATGAAAAGAATTGGCGCAATTGCATCAAAAATCATGACTTGTGGCCGAACTATAAATACATCAGCGATTCGGACTTTTTCACATGCATGACTTTTAGGCCATGAGATCTATTCTCAAAAGTATTAGTCTCAGAATAAAATTATTTGATGTGTGGATGCATTCTTACATGGTCAACCCTCATGAAAAGAATTGGCGCAATTGCATCAAAAATCATGACTTGTGGCCGAACTATAAATACATCAGCGATTCGGACTTTTTCACATGCATGACTTTTACGCCATGAGATCTATTCTCAAAAGTATTAGTCTCAGAATAAAATTATTTGGTGTGTGGATGCATTCTTACATGGTCGACCCTCATGAAAAAAATTGGCGCAATTGCATGAAAAATCATGACTTGTGGCCGAACTATAAATACATCAGCGATTCGGACTTTTTCACATGCATGACTTTTAGGCCATGAGAGCTATTCTCAAAAGTATTAGTCTCAGAATAAAATTATTTGATGTGTGGATGCATTCTTACATGATCGACCCTCATGAAAAGAATTGGCGCAATTGCATCAAAAATCATGACTTGAGGCCAAACTATAAATACATCAGCGATTCGGACTTTTTCACATGCATGACTTTTACGCCATGAGAGCTATTCTCAAAAGTATTAGTCTCAGAATAAAATTATTTGATGTGTGGATGCATTCTTACATGGTCAACCCTCATGAAAAGAATTGGCGCAATTGCATCAAAAATCATGACTTGTGGCCGAACTATAAATACATCAGCGATTCGGACTTTTTCACATACATGACTTTTACGCCATGAGAGCTATTCTCAAAAGTATTAGTCTCAGAATAAAATTATTTGGTGTGTGGATGCATTCTTACATGGTCGACCCTCATGAAAAGAATTGGCGCAATTGCATCAAAAATCATGACTTGAGGCCGCACTATAAATACATCAGCGATTCGAACTTTTTCACATGCATGACTTTTACGCCATAGTATTAGTCTCAGAATAAAATTATTTGGTGTGTGGATGCATTCTTACATGGTCGACCCTCATGAAAAACATTGGCGCAATTGCATCAAAAATTATGACTTGAGGCCGAACTATAAATACATCAGCGATTCGGACTTTTTCACATGCATGACTTTTACGCCATGAGAGCTATTCTCAAAAGTATTAGTCTCAGAATAAAATTATTTGATGTGTGGATGCATTCTTACATGGTCGACCCTCATGAAAAAAATTGGCGCAATTGCATCAAAAATCATGACTTAAGGCCAAACAATAAATACATCAGCGATTCAGACTTTTTCACATGCATGACTTTTACGCCATGAGAGCTATTCTCAAAAGTATAAGTTTCAGAATAAAATTATTTGGTGTGTGGATGCATTCTTACATGGTCGACCCTCATGAAAAAAATTGGCGCAATTGCATCAAAAATCATGACTTGTGGCCGCACTATAAATACATCAGCGATTCGGACTTTTTCACATGCATGACTTTACGCCATGAGAGCTATTCTGAAAAGTATTAGTCTCAGAATAAAATTATTTGATGTGTGGATGCATTCTTACATGGTCGACCCTCATGAAAAAAATTGGCGCAATTGCATCAAAAATCATGACTTGTGGCCGCACTATAAATACATCAGCGATTCGGACTTTTTCACATGCATGACGTTTACGCCATGAGAGCTATTCTGAAAAGTATTAGTCTCAGAATAAAATTATTTGATGTGTGGATGCATTCTTACATGGTAGACCCTCATGAAAAGAATTGGCGCAATTGCATCAAAAATCATGACTTGTGGCCGAACTATAAATACATCAGCGATTCGGACTTTTTCACATGCATGACTTTTACGCCATGAGAGCTATTCTCAAAAGTATTAGTCTCAGAATAAAATTATTTGATGTGTGGATGCATTCTTACATGGTCGACCCTCATGAAAAAAATTGGCGCAATTGCATGAAAAATCATGACTTGTGGCCGAACTATAAATACATCAGCGATTCGGACTTTTTCACATGCATGACTTTTACGCCATGAGAGCTATTCTCAAAAGTATTAGTCTCAGAATAAAATTATTTGATGTGTGGATGCATTCTTACATGATCGACCCTCATGAAAAGAATTGGCGCAATTGCATCAAAAATCATGACTTGAGGCCAAACTATAAATACATCAGCGATTCGGACTTTTTCACATGCATGACTTTTACGCCATGAGAGCTATTCTCAAAAGTATTAGTCTCAGAATAAAATTATTTGGTGTGTGGATGCATTCTTACATGGTCAACCCTCATGAAAAGAATTGGCGCAATTGCATCAAAAATCATGACTTGTGGCCGAACTATAAATACATCAGCGATTCGGACTTTTTCACATGCATGACTTTTAGGCCATGACAGCTATTCTCAAAAGTATTAGTCTCAGAATAAAATTATTTGGTGTGTGGATGCATTCTTACATGGTCGACCCTCATGAAAAGAATTGGCGCAATTGCATCAAAAATCATGACTTGAGGCCGAACTATAAATACATCAGCGATTCAGACTTTTTCACATGCATGACTTTTACGCCATGAGAGCTATTCTCAAAAGTATGAGTCTTAGAATAAAATTATTTGATGTGTGGATGCATTCTTACATGATCGACCCTCATGAAAAAAATGGCGCAATTGCATCAAAAATCATGACTTGAGGCCGAACTATAAATACATCAGCGATTCGAACTTTTTGCACATGCATGACGTTTACGCCATGAGAGCTATTCTCAAAAGTATAAGTTTCAGAATAAAAATATTTGGTGTGTGGATGCATTCTTACATGGTCGACCCTCATGAAAAAAATCTGCGCAATTGCATCAAAAATCATGACTTGTGGTCGCACTATAAATACATCAGCGATTCGGACTTTTTCACATGCATGACGTTTACGCCATGAGAGCTATTCTGAAAAGTATTAGTCTCAGAATAAAATTATTTGATGTGTGGATGCATTCTTACATGGTCGACCCTCATGAAAAAAATTGGCGCAATTGCATGAAAAATCATGACTTGTGGCCGAACTATAAATACATCAGCGATTCGGACTTTTTCACATGCATGACTTTTACGCCATGAGAGCTATTCTCAAAAGTATTAGTCTCAGAATAAAATTATTTGATGTGTGGATGCATTCTTACATGATCGACCCTCATGAAAAGAATTGGCGCAATTGCATCAAAAATCATGACTTGAGGCCAAACTATAAATACATCAGCGATTCGGACTTTTTCACATGCATGACTTTTACGCCATGAGAGCTATTCTCAAAAGTATTAGTCTCAGAATAAAATTATTTGATGTGTGGATGCATTCTTACATGGTCAACCCTCATGAAAAGAATTGGCGCAATTGCATCAAAAATCATGACTTGTGGCCGAACTATAAATACATCAGCGATTCGGACTTTTTCACATGCATGACTTTTAGGCCATGACAGCTATTCTCAAAAGTATTAGTCTCAGAATAAAATTATTTGGTGTGTGGATGCATTCTTACATGGTCGACCCTCATGAAAAGAATTGGCGCAATTGCATCAAAAATCATGACTTGAGGCCGAACTATAAATACATCAGCGATTCAGACTTTTTCACATGCATGACTTTTACGCCATGAGAGCTATTCTCAAAAGTATGAGTCTTAGAATAAAATTATTTGATGTGTGGATGCATTCTTACATGATCGACCCTCATGAAAAAAATGGCGCAATTGCATCAAAAATCATGACTTGAGGCCGAACTATAAATACATCAGCGATTCGAACTTTTTGCACATGCATGACGTTTACGCCATGAGAGCTATTCTCAAAAGTATAAGTTTCAGAATAAAAATATTTGGTGTGTGGATGCATTCTTACATGGTCGACCCTCATGAAAAAAATCTGCGCAATTGCATCAAAAATCATGACTTGTGGTCGCACTATAAATACATCAGCGATTCGGACTTTTTCACATGCATGACTTTTACGCCATGAGAGCTATTCTGAAAAGTATTAGTCTCAGAATAAAATTATTTGATGTGTGGATGCATTCTTACATGATCGACCCTCATGAAAAGAATTGGCGCAATTGCATCAAAAATCATGACTTGAGGCCGAACTATAAATACATCAGCGATTCAGACTTTTTCACATGCATGACTTTTAGGCCATGAGAGCTATTCTCAAAAGTATTAGTCTCAGAATAAAATTATTTGGTGTGTGGATGCATTCTTACATGGTCGACCCTCATGAAAAGAATTGGCGCAATTGCATCAAAATCATGACTTGTGGCCGAACTATAAATACATCAGCGATTCGGACTTTTTCACATGCATGACTTTTACGCCATGAGAGCTATTCTCAAAAGTATTAGTCTCAGAATAAAATTATTTGATGTGTGGATACATTCTTACATGGTCGACCCTCATGAAGAAAATTGGCGCAATTGCATCAAAAATCATGACTTGTGGCCGAACTATAAATACATCAGCGATTCGGACTTTTTCACATGCATGACTTTTACGCCATGAGAGCTATTCTCAAAAGTATTAGTCTCAGAATAAAATTATTTGATGTGTGGATGCATTCTTACATGATCGACCCTCATGAAAAGAATTGGCGCAATTGCATCAAAAATCATGACTTGAGGCCAAACTATAAATACATCAGCGATTCAGACTTTTTCACATGCATGACTTTTACGCCATGAGAGCTATTCTCAAAAGTATTAGTCTCAGAATAAAATTATTTGATGTGTGGATGCATTCTTACATGGTCAACCCGCATGAAAAGAATTGGCGCAATTGCATCAAAAATCATGACTTGGGGCCGAACTATAAATACATCAGCGATTCGGACTTTTTCACATGCATGACTTTTACGCCATGAGAGCTATTCTCAAAAGTATTAGTCTCAGAATAAAATTATTTGATGTGTGGATGCATTCTTACATGATCGACCCTCATGAAAAGAATTGGCGCAATTGCATCAAAAATCATGACTTGAGGCCAAACTATAAATACATCAGCGATTCAGACTTTTTCACATTCATGACTTTTACGCCATGAGAGCTATTCTCAAAAGTATTAGTCTCAGAATAAAATTATTTGATGTGTGGATGCATTCTTACATGGTCGACCCTCATGAAAAGAATTGGCGCAATTGCATCAAAAATCATGACTTGGGGCCAAACTATAAATACATCAGCGATTCGGACTTTTTCACATGCATGACTTTTACGCCATGAGAGCTATTCTCAAAAGTATTAGTCTCAGAATAAAATTATTTGGTGTGTGGATGCATTCTTACATGATCGACCCTCATGAAAAACATTGGCGCAATTGCATCAAAAATTATGACTTGAGGCCGAACTATAAATACATCAGCGATTCGGACTTTTTCACATGCATGACTTTTACGCCATGAGAGCTATTCTCAAAAGTATTAGTCTCAGAATAAAATTATTTGATGTGTGGATGCATTCTTACATGGTCGACCCTCATGAAAAAAATTGGCGCAATTGCATCAAAAATCATGACTTGAGGCCAAGCTATAAATACATCAGCGATTCAGACTTTTTCACATGCATGACTTTTACGCCATGAGAGCTATTCTCAAAAGTATTAGTCTCAGAATAAAATTATTTGATGTGTGGATGCATTCTTACATGATCGACCCTCATGAAAAGAATTGGCGCAATTGCATCAAAAATCATGACTTGAGGCCAAACTATAAATACATCAGCGATTCAGACTTTTTCACATGCATGACTTTTACGCCATGAGAGCTATTCTCAAAAGTATAAGTTTCAGAATAAAATTATTTGGTGTGTGGATGCATTCTTACATGGTCAACCCTCATGAATAAAATTGGCGCAATTGCATCAAAAATCATGACTTGTGGCCGCACTATAAATACATCAGCGATTCGGACTTTTTCACATGCATGACGTTTACGCCATGAGAGCTATTCTGAAAAGTATTAGTCTCAGAATAAAATTATTTGATGTGTGGATGCATTCTTACATGGTCGACCCTCATGAAAAAAATTGGCGCAATTGCATAAAAAATCATGACTTGTGGCCGCACTATAAATACATCAGCGATTCGGACTTTTTCACATGCATGACTTTTACGCCATGAGAGCTATTCTCAAAAGTATTAGTCTCAGAATAAAATTATTTGATGTGTGGATGCATTCTTACATGATCGACCCTCATGAAAAGAATTGGCGCAATTGCATGAAAAATCATGACTTGAGGCCAAACTATAAATACATCAGCGATTCGGACTTTTTCACATGCATGACTTTTACGCCATGAGAGCTATTCTCAAAAGTATTAGTCTCAGAATAAAATTATTTGATGTGTGGATGCATTCTTACATGGTCAAGCCCCATGAAAAGAATTGGCGCAATTGCATCAAAAATCATGACTTGTGGCCGAACTATAAATACATCAGCGATTCGGACTTTTTCACATGCATGACTTTTAGGCCATGAGAGCTATTCTCAAAAGTATTAGTCTCAGAATAAAATTATTTGATGTGTGGATGCATTCTTACATGGTCGACCCTCATGAAAAGAATTGGCGCAATTGCATCAAAAATCATGACTTGAGGCCGCACTATAAATACATCAGCGATTCGAACTTTTTCACATGCATGACTTTTACGCCATGAGAGCTATTCTCAAAAGTATTAGTTTCAGAATAAAAATATTTGGTGTGTGGATGCATTCTTACATGGTCGACCCTCATGAAAAACATTGGCGCAATTGCATCAAAAATCATGACTTGAGGCCGAACTATAAATACATCAGCGATTCGGACTTTTTCACATGCATGACTTTTACGCCATGAGAGCTATTCTCAAAAGTATTAGTCTCAGAATAAAATTATTTGATGTGTGGATGCATTCTTACATGATCGACCCTCATGAAAAGAATTGGCGCAATTGCATCAAAAATCATGACTTGTGGCCGAACTATAAATACATCAGCGATTCGGACTTTTTCACATGCATGACTTTTACGCCATGAGAGCTATTCTCAAAAGTATTAGTCTCAGAATAAAATTATTTGATGTGTGGATGCATTCTTACATGGTCGACCTCATGAAAAGAATTGGCGCAATTGCATCAAAAATCATGACTTGAGGCCGAACTATAAATACATCAGCGATTCGGACTTTTTCACATGCATGACTTTTACGCCATGAGAGCTATTCTCAAAAGTATTAGTCTTAGAATAAAATTATTTGATGTGTGGATGCATTCTTACATGATCGACCCTCATGAAAAAAAATGGCGCAATTGCATCAAAAATCATGACTTGAGGCCGAACTATAAATACATCAGCGATTCGAACTTTTTGCACATGCATGACTTTTACGCCATGAGAGCTATTCTCAAAAGTATAAGTTTCAGAATAAAAATATTTGGTGTGTGGATGCATTCTTACATGGTCGACCCTCATGAAAAAAATTGGCGCAATTGCATCAAAAATCATGACTTGTGGCCGAACTATAAATACATCAGCGATTCGGACTTTTTCACATGCATGACGTTTACGCCATGAGAGCTATTCTGAAAAGTATTAGTCTCAGAATAAAATTATTTGATGTGTGGATGCATTCTTACATGATCGACCCTCATGAAAAGAATTGGCGCAATTGCATCAAAAATCATGACTTGTGGCCGAACTATAAATACATCAGCGATTCGGACTTTTTCACATGCATGACTTTTAGGCTATGAGAGCTATTCTCAAAAGTATTAGTCTCAGAATAAAATTATTTGATGTGTGGATGCATTCTTACATGGTCGACCCTCATGAAAAAAATTGGCGCAATTGCATCAAAAATCATGACTTGAGGCCGAACTATAAATACATCAGCGATTCGAACTTTTTGCACATGCATGACGTTTACGCCATGAGAGCTATTCTCAAAAGTATAAGTTTCAGAATAAAAATATTTGGTGTGTGGATGCATTCTTACATGGTCGACCCTCATGAAAAAAATTGGCGCAATTGCATCAAAAATCATGACTTGAGGCCGCACTATAAATACATCAGCGATTCGGACTTTTTCACATGCATGACGTTTACGCCATGAGAGCTATTCTGAAAAGTATTAGTCTCAGAATAAAATTATTTGATGTGTGGATGCATTCTTACATGATCGACCCTCATGAAAAGAATTGGCGCAATTGCATCAAAAATCATGACTTGAGGCCGAACTATAAATACATCAGCGATTCAGACTTTTTCACATGCATGACTTTTAGGCCATGAGAGCTATTCTCAAAAGTATTAGTCTCAGAATAAAATTATTTGATGTGTGGATGCATTCTTACATGGTCGACCCTCATGAAAAGAATTGGCGCAATTGCATCAAAATCATGACTTGTGGCCGAACTATAAATACATCAGCGATTCGGACTTTTTCACATGCATGACTTTTACGCCATGAGAGCTATTCTCAAAAGTATTAGTCTCAGAATAAAATTATTTGGTGTGTGGATACATTCTTACATGGTCGACCCTCATGAAAAAAATTGGCGCAATTGCATCAAAAATCATGACTTGTGGCCGAACTATAAATACATCAGCGATTCGGACTTTTTCACATGCATGACTTTTACGCCATGAGAGCTATTCTCAAAAGTATTAGTCTCAGAATAAAATTATTTGATGTGTGGATGCATTCTTACATGATCGACCCTCATGAAAAGAATTGGCGCAATTGCATCAAAAATCATGACTTGTGGCCAAACTATAAATACATCAGCGATTCAGACTTTTTCACATGCATGACTTTTACGCCATGAGAGCTATTCTCAAAAGTATTAGTCTCAGAATAAAATTATTTGATGTGTGGATGCATTCTTACATGGTCGACCCTCATGAAAAGAATTGGCGCAATTGCATCAAAAATCATGACTTGGGGCCGAACTATAAATACATCAGCGATTCGGACTTTTTCACATGCATGACGTTTACGCCATGAGAGCTATTCTCAAAAGTATTAGTCTCAGAATAAAATTATTTGATGTGTGGATGCATTCTTACATGATCGACCCTCATGAAAAGAATTGGCGCAATTGCATCAAAAATCATGACTTGAGGCCAAACTATAAATACATCAGCGATTCAGACTTTTTCACATGCATGACTTTTACGCCATGAGAGCTATTCTCAAAAGTATTAGTCTCAGAATAAAATTATTTGATGTGTGGATGCATTCTTACATGGTCGACCCTCATGAAAAGAATTGGCGCAATTGCATCAAAAATCATGACTTGTGGCCGAACTATAAATACATCAGCGATTCGGACTTTTTCACATGCATGACTTTTACGCCATGAGAGCTATTCTCAAAAGTATTAGTCTCAGAATAAAATTATTTGGTGTGTGGATGCATTCTTACATGGTCGACCCTCATGAAAAACATTGGCGCAATTGCATCAAAAATTATGACTTGAGGCCGAACTATAAATACATCAGCGATTCGGACTTTTTCACATGCATGACTTTTACGCCATGAGAGCTATTCTCAAAAGTATTAGTCTCAGAATAAAATTATTTGGTGTGTGGATGCATTCTTACATGGTCGACCCTCATGAAAAAAATTGGCGCAATTGCATCAAAAATCATGACTTAAGGCCAAACTATAAATACATCAGCGATTCAGACTTTTTCACATGCATGACTTTTACGCCATGAGAGCTATTCTCAAAAGTATAAGTTTCAGAATAAAATTGTTTGGTGTGTGGATGCATTCTTACATGGTCGACCCTCATGAAAAAAATTGGCGCAATTGCATCAAAAATCATGACTTGTGGCCGCACTATAAATACATCAGCGATTCGGACTTTTTCACATGCATGACGTTTACGCCATGAGAGCTATTCTGAAAAGTATTAGTCTCAGAATAAAATTATTTGATGTGTGGATGCATTCTTACATGGTCGACCCTCATGAAAAAAATTGGCGCAATTGCATCAAAAATCATGACTTGTGGCCGCACTATAAATACATCAGCGATTCGGACTTTTTCACATGCATGACGTTTACGCCATGAGAGCTATTCTCATAAGTATTAGTCTCAGAATAAAATTATTTGATGTGTGGATGCATTCTTACATGGTCGACCCTCATGAAAAGAATTGGCGCAATTGCATCAAAAATCATGACTTGTGGCCGAACTATAAATACATCAGCGATTCGGACTTTTTCACATGCATGACTTTTAGGCCATGAGATCTATTCTCAAAAGTATTAGTCTCAGAATAAAATTATTTGATGTGTGGATGCATTCTTACATGGTCGACCCTCATGAAAAGAATTGGCGCAATTGCATCAAAAATCATGACTTGGGGCCGAACTATAAATACATCAGCGATTCGGACTTTTTCACATGCATGACTTTTACGCCATGAGAGCTATTCTCAAAAGTATTAGTCTCAGAATAAAATTATTTGGTGTGTGGATGCATTCTTACATGGTCGACCCTCATGAAAAACATTGGCGCAATTGCATCAAAAATTATGACTTGAGGCCGAACTATAAATACATCAGCGATTCGGACTTTTTCACATGCATGACTTTTACGCCATGAGAGCTATTCTCAAAAGTATTAGTCTCAGAATAAAATTATTTGATGTGTGGATGCATTCTTACATGGTCGACCCTCATGAAAAAAATTGGCGCAATTGCATCAAAAATCATGACTTAAGGCCAAACTATAAATACATCAGCGATTCAGACTTTTTCACATGCATGACTTTTACGCCATGAGAGCTATTCTCAAAAGTATAAGTTTCAGAATAAAATTATTTGGTGTGTGGATGCATTCTTACATGGTCGACCCTCATGAAAAACATTGGCGCAATTGCATCAAAAATCATGACTTGTGGCCGCACTATAAATACATCAGCGATTCGGACTTTTTCACATGCATGACTTTTACGCCATGAGAGCTATTCTGAAAAGTATTAGTCTCAGAGTAAAATTATTTGATGTGTGGATGCATTCTTACATGGTCGACCCTCATGAAAAAAATTGGCGCAATTGCATCAAAAATCATGACTTGTGGCCGCACTATAAATACATCAGCGATTCGGACTTTTTCACATGCATGACGTTTACGCCATGAGAGCTATTCTGAAAAGTATTAGTCTCAGAATAAAATTATTTGATGTGTGGATGCATTCTTACATGGTCGACCCTCATGAAAAGAATTGGCGCAATTGCATCAAAAATCATGACTTGTGGCCGAACTATAAATACATCAGCGATTCGGACTTTTTCACATGCATGACTTTTAGGCCATGAGATCTATTCTCAAAAGTATTAGTCTCAGAATAAAATTATTTGATGTGTGGATGCATTCTTACATGGTCGACCCTCATGAAAAGAATTGGCGCAATTGCATCAAAAATCATGACTTGTGGCCGAACTATAAATACATCAGCGATTCAGACTTTTTCACATGCATGACTGTCACGCCATGAGAGCTATTCTCAAAAGTATAAGTTTCAGAATAAAAATATTTGGTGTGTGGATGCATTCTTACATGGTCGACCCTCATGAAAAAAATTGGCGCAATTGCATCAAAAATCATGACTTGGGGCCGAACTATAAATACATCAGCGATTCGGACTTTTTCACATGCATGACTTTTACGCCATGAGAGCTATTCTCAAAAGTATTAGTCTCAGAATAAAAATATTTGGTGTGTGGATGCATTCTTACATGGTCGACCCTCATGAAAAAAATTGGCGCAATTGCATGAAAAATCATGACTTGTGGCCGAACTATAAATACATCAGCGATTCGGACTTTTTCACATGCATGACTTTTACGCCATGAGAGCTATTCTCAAAAGTATTAGTCTCAGAATAAAATTATTTGATGTGTGGATGCATTCTTACATGATCGACCCTCATGAAAAGAATTGGCGCAATTGCATCAAAAATCATGACTTGAGGCCAAACTATAAATACATCAGCGATTCGGACTTTTTCACATGCATGACTTTTACGCCATGAGAGCTATTCTCAAAAGTATTAGTCTCAGAATAAAATTATTTGATGTGTGGATGCATTCTTACATGGTCGACCCTCATGAAAAGAATTGGCGCAATTGCATCAAAAATCATGACTTGTGGCCGAACTATAAATACATCAGCGATTCGGACTTTTTCACATGCATGACTTTTACGCCATGAGAGCTATTCTCAAAAGTATTAGTCTCAGAATAAAATTATTTGGTGTGTGGATGCATTCTTACATGGTCGACCCTCATGAAAAGAATTGGCGCAATTGCATCAAAAATCATGACTTGAGGCCGCACTATAAATACATCAGCGATTCGAACTTTTTCACATGCATGACTTTTACGCCATGAGAGCTATTCTCAAAAGTATTAGTCTCAGAATAAAAATATTTGGTGTGTGGATGCATTCTTACATGGTCGACCCTCATGAAAAAAATTGGCGCAATTGCATCAAAAATTATGACTTGAGGCCGAACTATAAATACATCAGCGATTCGGACTTTTTCACATGCATGACTTTTACGCCATGAGAGCTATTCTCAAAAGTATTAGTCTCAGAATAAAATTATTTGATGTGTGGATGCATTCTTACATGATCGACCCTCATGAAAAGAATTGGCGCAATTGCATCAAAAATCATGACTTGGGGCCGAACTATAAATACATCAGCGATTCGGACTTTTTCACATGCATGACTTTTACGCCATGAGAGCTATTCTCAAAAGTATTAGTCTCAGAATAAAATTATTTGATGTGTGGATGCATTCTTACATGGTCGACCTCATGAAAAGAATTGGCGCAATTGCATCAAAAATCATGACTTGGGGCCGCACTATAAATACATCAGCGATTCGGACTTTTTCACATGCATGACTTTTACGCCATGAGAGCTATTCTCAAAAGTATTAGTCTCAGAATAAAATTATTTGATGTGTGGATGCATTCTTACATGATCGACCCTCATGAAAAGAATTGGCGCAATTGCATCAAAAATCATGACTTGGGGCCGAACTATAAATACATCAGCGATTCGGACTTTTTCACATGCATGACTTTTACGCCATGAGAGCTATTCTCAAAAGTATTAGTCTCAGAATAAAATTATTTGATGTGTGGATGCATTCTTACATGGTCGACCTCATGAAAAGAATTGGCGCAATTGCATCAAAAATCATGACTTGAGGCCGAACTATAAATACATCAGCGATTCGGACTTTTTCACATGCATGACTTTTACGCCATGAGAGCTATTCTCAAAAGTATTAGTCTCAGAATAAAAATATTTGGTGTGTGGATGCATTCTTACATGGTCGACCCTCATGAAAAGAATTGGCGCAATTGCATCAAAAATCATGACTTGAGGCCAAACTATAAATACATCAGCGATTCGGACTTTTTCACATGCATGACTTTTACGCCATGAGAGCTATTCTCAAAAGTATTAGTCTCAGAATAAAATTATTTGATGTGTGGATGCATTCTTACATGGTCGACCCTCATGAAAAGAATTGGCGCAATTGCATCAAAAATCATGACTTGTGGCCGCACTATAAATACATCAGCGATTCGGACTTTTTCACATGCATGACTTTTACGCCATGAGAGCTATTCTCAAAAGTATTAGTCTCAGAATAAAATTATTTGGTGTGTGGATGCATTCTTACATGGTCGACCCTCATGAAAAGAATTGGCGCAATTGCATCAAAAATCATGACTTGAGGCCGCACTATAAATACATCAGCGATTCGGACTTTTTCACATGCATGACTTTTACGCCATGAGAGCTATTCTCAAAAGTATTAGTCTCAGAATAAAATTATTTGATGTGTGGATGCATTCTTACATGATCGACCCTCATGAAAAGAATTGGCGCAATTGCATCAAAAATCATGACTTGAGGCCGAACTATAAATACATCAGCGATTCAGACTTTTTCACATGCATGACTTTTACGCCATGAGAGCTATTCTCAAAAGTATTAGTCTCAGAATAAAATTATTTGATGTGTGGATGCATTCTTACATGGTCGACCCTCATGAAAAGAATTGGCGCAATTGCATCAAAAATTATGACTTGGGGCCGAACTATAAATACATCAGCGATTCGGACTTTTTCACATGCATGACTTTTACGCCATGAGAGCTATTCTCAAAAGTATTAGTCTCAGAATAAAAATATTTGGTGTGTGGATGCATTCTTACATGGTCGACCCTCATGAAAAACATTGGCGCAATTGCATCAAAAATTATGACTTGAGGCCGAACTATAAATACATCAGCGATTCGGACTTTTTCACATGCATGACTTTTACGCCATGAGAGCTATTCTCAAAAGTATTAGTCTTAGAATAAAATTATTTGATGTGTGGATGCATTCTTACATGATCGACCCTCATGAAAAAAAATGGCGCAATTGCATCAAAAATCATGACTTGAGGCCGAACTATAAATACATCAGCGATTCGAACTTTTTGCACATGCATGACTTTTACGCCATGAGAGCTATTCTCAAAAGTATAAGTTTCAGAATAAAAATATTTGGTGTGTGGATGCATTCTTACATGATCGACCCTCATGAAAAGAATTGGCGCAATTGCATCAAAAATCATGACTTGAGGCCAAACTATAAATACATCAGCGATTCGGACTTTTTCACATGCATGACTTTTACGCCATGAGAGCTATTCTCAAAAGTATTAGTCTCAGAATAAAATTATTTGATGTGTGGATGCATTCTTACATGGTCAACCCTCATGAAAAGAATTGGCGCAATTGCATCAAAAATCATGACTTGTGGCCGAACTATAAATACATCAGCGATTCGGACTTTTTCACATGCATGACTTTTACGCCATGAGAGCTATTCTCAAAAGTATTAGTCTCAGAATAAAATTATTTGGTGTGTGGATGCATTCTTACATGGTCGACCCTCATGAAAAGAATTGGCGCAATTGCATCAAAAATCATGACTTGAGGCCGCACTATAAATACATCAGCGATTCGAACTTTTTCACATGCATGACTTTTACGCCATGAGAGCTATTCTCAAAAGTATAAGTTTCAGAATAAAAATATTTGGTGTGTGGATGCATTCTTACATGGTCGACCCTCATGAAAAACATTGGCGCAATTGCATCAAAAATTATGACTTGAGGCCGAACTATAAATACATCAGCGATTCGGACTTTTTCACATGCATGACTTTTACGCCATGAGAGCTATTCTCAAAAGTATTAGTCTCAGAATAAAATTATTTGATGTGTGGATGCATTCTTACATGATCGACCCTCATGAAAAGAATTGGCGCAATTGCATCAAAAATCATGACTTGGGGCCGAACTATAAATACATCAGCGATTCGGACTTTTTCACATGCATGACTTTTACGCCATGAGAGCTATTCTCAAAAGTATTAGTCTCAGAATAAAATTATTTGATGTGTGGATGCATTCTTACATGGTCGACCTCATGAAAAGAATTGGCGCAATTGCATCAAAAATCATGACTTGAGGCCGAACTATCAATACATCAGCGATTCGGACTTTTTCACATGCATGACTTTTACGCCATGAGAGCTATTCTCAAAAGTATTAGTCTCAGAATAAAAATATTTGGTGTGTGGATGCATTCTTACATGGTCGACCCTCATGAAAAGAATTGGCGCAATTGCATCAAAAATCATGACTTGAGGCCAAACTATAAATACATCAGCCATTCGGACTTTTTCACATGCATGACTTTTACGCCATGAGAGCTATTCTCAAAAGTATTAGTCTCAGAATAAAATTATTTGATGTGTGGATGCATTCTTACATGGTCGACCCTCATGAAAAGAATTGGCGCAATTGCATCAAAAATCATGACTTGTGGCCGCACTATAAATACATCAGCGATTCGGACTTTTTCACATGCATGACTTTTACGCCATGAGAGCTATTCTCAAAAGTATTAGTCTCAGAATAAAATTATTTGGTGTGTGGATGCATTCTTACATGGTCGACCCTCATGAAAAGAATTGGCGCAATTGCATCAAAAATCATGACTTGAGGCCGAACTATAAATACATCAGCGATTCGGACTTTTTCACATGCATGACTTTTACGCCATGAGAGCTATTCTCAAAAGTATTAGTCTCAGAATAAAATTATTTGATGTGTGGATGCATTCTTACATGATCGACCCTCATGAAAAGAATTGGCGCAATTGCATCAAAAATCATGACTTGAGGCCAAACTATAAATACATCAGCGATTCAGACTTTTTCACATGCATGACTTTTACGCCATGAGAGCTATTCTCAAAAGTATTAGTCTCAGAATAAAATTATTTGATGTGTGGATGCATTCTTACATGGTCGACCCTCATGAAAAGAATTGGCGCAATTGCATCAAAAATTATGACTTGGGGCCGAACTATAAATACATCAGCGATTCGGACTTTTTCACATGCATGACTTTTACGCCATGAGAGCTATTCTCAAAAGTATTAGTCTCAGAATAAAAATATTTGGTGTGTGGATGCATTCTTACATGGTCGACCCTCATGAAAAACATTGGCGCAATTGCATCAAAAATTATGACTTGAGGCCGAACTATAAATACATCAGCGATTCGGACTTTTTCACATGCATGACTTTTACGCCATGAGAGCTATTCTCAAAAGTATTAGTCTTAGAATAAAATTATTTGATGTGTGGATGCATTCTTACATGATCGACCCTCATGAAAAAAAATGGCGCAATTGCATCAAAAATCATGACTTGAGGCCGAACTATAAATACATCAGCGATTCGAACTTTTTGCACATGCATGACTTTTACGCCATGAGAGCTATTCTCAAAAGTATAAGTTTCAGAATAAAAATATTTGGTGTGTGGATGCATTCTTACATGGTCGACCCTCATGAAAAAAATTGGCGCAATTGCATCAAAAATCATGACTTGTGGCCGAACTATAAATACATCAGTGATTCGGACTTTTTCACATGCATGACGTTTACGCCATGAGAGCTATTCTGAAAAGTATTAGTCTCAGAATAAAATTATTTGATGTGTGGATGCATTCTTACATGATCGACCCTCATGAAAAGAATTGGCGCAATTGCATCAAAAATCATGACTTGTGGCCGCACTATAAATACATCAGCGATTCGGACTTTTTCACATGCATGACTTTTAGGCCATGAGAGCTATTCTCAAAAGTATTAGTCTCAGAATAAAATTATTTGATGTGTGGATGCATTCTTACATGGTCGACCCTCATGAAAAAAATTGGCGCAATTGCATCAAAAATCATGACTTAAGGCCAAACTATAAATACATCAGCGATTCAGACTTTTTCACATGCATGACTTTTACGCCATGAGAGCTATTCTCAAAAGTATAAGTTTCAGAATAAAATTATTTGGTGTGTGGATGCATTCTTACATGGTCGGCCCTCATGAAAAGAATTGGCGCAATTGCATCAAAAATCATGACTTGAGGCCGCACTATAAATACATCAGCGATTCGAACTTTTTCACATGCATGACTTTTACGCCATGAGAGCTATTCTCAAAAGTATTAGTCTCAGAATAAAAATATTTGGTGTGTGGATGCATTCTTACATGGTCGACCCTCATGAAAAGAATTGGCGCAATTGCATCAAAAATCATGACTTGAGGCCGCACTATAAATACATCAGCGATTCGGACTTTTTCACATGCATGACTTTTACGCCATGAGAGCTATTCTGAAAAGTATTAGTCTCAGAATAAAATTATTTGATGTGTGGATGCATTCTTACATGGTCAACCCTCATGAAAAGAATTGGCGCAATTGCATCAAAAATCATGACTTGTGGCCGAACTATAAATACATCAGCGATTCGGACTTTTTCACATGCATGACTTTTACGCCATGAGAGCTATTCTCAAAAGTATTAGTCTCAGAATAAAATTATTTGGTGTGTGGATGCATTCTTACATGGTCGACCCTCATGAAAAGAATTGGCGCAATTGCATCAAAAATCATGACTTGAGGCCGCACTATAAATACATCAGCGATTCGAACTTTTTCACATGCATGACTTTTACGCCATGAGAGCTATTCTCAAAAGTATAAGTTTCAGAATAAAAATATTTGGTGTGTGGATGCATTCTTACATGGTCGACCCTCATGAAAAACATTGGCGCAATTGCATCAAAAATTATGACTTGAGGCCGAACTATAAATACATCAGCGATTCGGACTTTTTCACATGCATGACTTTTACGCCATGAGAGCTATTCTCAAAAGTATTAGTCTCAGAATAAAATTATTTGATGTGTGGATGCATTCTTACATGGTCGACCTCATGAAAAGAATTGGCGCAATTGCATCAAAAATCATGACTTGAGGCCGAACTATAAATACATCAGCGATTCGGACTTTTTCACATGCATGACTTTTACGCCATGAGAGCTATTCTCAAAAGTATTAGTCTTAGAATAAAATTATTTGATGTGTGGATGCATTCTTACATGATCGACCCTCATGAAAAAAAATGGCGCAATTGCATCAAAAATCATGACTTGAGGCCGAACTATAAATACATCAGCGATTCGAACTTTTTGCACATGCATGACTTTTACGCCATGAGAGCTATTCTCAAAAGTATAAGTTTCAGAATAAAAATATTTGGTGTGTGGATGCATTCTTACATGGTCGACCCTCATGAAAAAAATTGGCGCAATTGCATCAAAAATCATGACTTGTGGCCGAACTATAAATACATCAGCGATTCGGACTTTTTCACATGCATGACGTTTACGCCATGAGAGCTATTCTGAAAAGTATTAGTCTCAGAATAAAATTATTTGATGTGTGGATGCATTCTTACATGATCGACCCTCATGAAAAGAATTGGCGCAATTGCATCAAAAATCATGACTTGTGGCCGAACTATAAATACATCAGCGATTCGGACTTTTTCACATGCATGACTTTTAGGCCATGAGAGCTATTCTCAAAAGTATTAGTCTCAGAATAAAATTATTTGATGTGTGGATGCATTCTTACATGGTCAACCCTCATGAAAAAAATTGGCGCAATTGCATCAAAAATCATGACTTGAGGCCGAACTATAAATACATCAGCGATTCGAACTTTTTGCACATGCATGACTTTTACGCCATGAGAGCTATTCTCAAAAGTATAAGTTTCAGAATAAAAATATTTGGTGTGTGGATGCATTCTTACATGGTCGACCCTCATGAAAAAAATTGGCGCAATTGCATCAAAAATCATGACTTGTGGCCGCACTATAAATACATCAGCGATTCGGACTTTTTCACATGCATGACGTTTACGCCATGAGAGCTATTCTCAAAAGTATTAGTCTCAGAATAAAATTATTTGATGTGTGGATGCATTCTTACATGATCGACCCTCATGAAAAGAATTGGCGCAATTGCATCAAAAATCATGACTTGAGGCCGAACTATAAATACATCAGCGATTCGGACTTTTTCACATGCATGACTTTTAGGCCATGAGAGCTATTCTCAAAAGTATTAGTCTCAGAATAAAATTATTTGATGTGTGGATGCATTCTTACATGGTCGACCCTCATGAAAAGAATTGGCGCAATTGCATCAAAAATCATGACTTGGGGCCGAACTATAAATACATCAGCGATTCGAACTTTTTTCACATGCATGACTTTTACGCCATGAGAGCTATTCTCAAAAGTATTAGTCTCAGAATAAAATTATTTGATGTGTGGATGCATTCTTACATGGTCGACCCTCATGAAAAAAATTGGCGCAATTGCATCAAAAATCATGACTTAAGGCCAAACTATAAATACATCAGCGATTCAGACTTTTTCACATGCATGACTTTTACGCCATGAGAGCTATTCTCAAAAGTATAAGTTTCAGAATAAAATTATTTGATGTGTGGATGCATTCTTACATGGTCGACCCTCATGAAAAAAATTGGCGCAATTGCATCAAAAATCATGACTTGTGGCCGCACTATAAATACATCAGCGATTCGGACTTTTTCACATGCATGACTTTTACGCCATGAGAGCTATTCTCAAAAGTATTAGTCTCAGAATAAAATTATTTGATGTGTGGATGCATTCTTACATGGTCAACCCTCATGAAAAGAATTGGCGCAATTGCATCAAAAATCATGACTTGAGGCCGAACTATAAATACATCAGCGATTCAGACTTTTTCACATGCATGACTTTTAGGCCATGAGAGCTATTCTCAAAAGTATTAGTCTCAGAATAAAATTATTTGATGTGTGGATGCATTCTTACATGGTCGACCCTCATGAAAAGAATTGGCGCAATTGCATCAAAAATCATGACTTGTGGCCGCACTATAAATACATCAGCGATTCGGACTTTTTCACATGCATGACTTTTACGCCATGAGAGCTATTCTCAAAAGTATTAGTCTCAGAATAAAATTATTTGGTGTGTGGATGCATTCTTACATGGTCGACCCTCATGAAAAAAATTGGCGCAATTGCATCAAAAATCATGACTTGTGGCCAAACTATAAATACATCAGCGATTCGGACTTTTTCACATGCATGACTTTTACGCCATGAGAGCTATTCTCAAAAGTATTAGTCTCAGAATAAAATTATTTGATGTGTGGATGCATTCTTACATGATCGACCCTCATGAAAAGAATTGGCGCAATTGCATCAAAAATCATGACTTGAGGCCAAACTATAAATACATCAGCGATTCGGACTTTTTCACATGCATGACTTTTACGCCATGAGAGCTATTCTCAAAAGTATTAGTCTCAGAATAAAATTATTTGATGTGTGGATGCATTCTTACATGGTCAACCCTCATGAAAAGAATTGGCGCAATTGCATCAAAAATCATGACTTGTGGCCGAACTATAAATACATCAGCGATTCGGACTTTTTCACATGCATGACTTTTACGCCATGAGAGCTATTCTCAAAAGTATTAGTCTCAGAATAAAATTATTTGGTGTGTGGATGCATTCTTACATGGTCGACCCTCATGAAAAGAATTGGCGCAATTGCATCAAAAATCATGACTTGAGGCCGCACTATAAATACATCAGCGATTCGAACTTTTTCACATGCATGACTTTTAGGCCATGAGAGCTATTCTCAAAAGTATAAGTTTCAGAATAAAAATATTTGGTGTGTGGATGCATTCTTACATGGTCGACCCTCATGAAAAAAATTGGCGCAATTGCATCAAAAATCATGACTTGTGGCCGCACTATAAATACATCAGCGATTCGGACTTTTTCACATGCATGACGTTTACGCCATGAGAGCTATTCTCAAAAGTATTAGTCTCAGAATAAAATTATTTGATGTGTGGATGCATTCTTACATGATCGACCCTCATGAAAAGAATTGGCGCAATTGCATCAAAAATCATGACTTGAGGCCGAACTATAAATACATCAGCGATTCGGACTTTTTCACATGCATGACTTTTAGGCCATGAGAGCTATTCTCAAAAGTATTAGTCTCAGAATAAAATTATTTGATGTGTGGATGCATTCTTACATGGTCGACCCTCATGAAAAGAATTGGCGCAATTGCATCAAAAATCATGACTTGGGGCCGAACTATAAATACATCAGCGATTCGAACTTTTTTCACATGCATGACTTTTACGCCATGAGAGCTATTCTCAAAAGTATTAGTCTCAGAATAAAATTATTTGATGTGTGGATGCATTCTTACATGGTCGACCCTCATGAAAAAAATTGGCGCAATTGCATCAAAAATCATGACTTAAGGCCAAACTATAAATACATCAGCGATTCAGACTTTTTCACATGCATGACTTTTACGCCATGAGAGCTATTCTCAAAAGTATAAGTTTCAGAATAAAATTATTTGATGTGTGGATGCATTCTTACATGGTCGACCCTCATGAAAAAAATTGGCGCAATTGCATCAAAAATCATGACTTGTGGCCGCACTATAAATACATCAGCGATTCGGACTTTTTCACATGCATGACTTTTACGCCATGAGAGCTATTCTCAAAAGTATTAGTCTCAGAATAAAATTATTTGATGTGTGGATGCATTCTTACATGGTCGACCCTCATGAAAAGAATTGGCGCAATTGCATCAAAAATCATGACTTGAGGCCGAACTATAAATACATCAGCGATTCAGACTTTTTCACATGCATGACTTTTAGGCCATGAGAGCTATTCTCAAAAGTATTAGTCTCAGAATAAAATTATTTGATGTGTGGATGCATTCTTACATGGTCGACCCTCATGAAAAGAATTGGCGCAATTGCATCAAAAATCATGACTTGTGGCCGCACTATAAATACATCAGCGATTCGGACTTTTTCACATGCATGACTTTTACGCCATGAGAGCTATTCTCAAAAGTATTAGTCTCAGAATAAAATTATTTGGTGTGTGGATGCATTCTTACATGGTCGACCCTCATGAAAAAAATTGGCGCAATTGCATCAAAAATCATGACTTGTGGCCAAACTATAAATACATCAGCGATTCGGACTTTTTCACATGCATGACTTTTACGCCATGAGAGCTATTCTCAAAAGTATTAGTCTCAGAATAAAATTATTTGATGTGTGGATGCATTCTTACATGATCGACCCTCATGAAAAGAATTGGCGCAATTGCATCAAAAATCATGACTTGAGGCCAAACTATAAATACATCAGCGATTCGGACTTTTTCACATGCATGACTTTTACGCCATGAGAGCTATTCTCAAAAGTATTAGTCTCAGAATAAAATTATTTGATGTGTGGATGCATTCTTACATGGTCAACCCTCATGAAAAGAATTGGCGCAATTGCATCAAAAATCATGACTTGTGGCCGAACTATAAATACATCAGCGATTCGGACTTTTTCACATGCATGACTTTTACGCCATGAGAGCTATTCTCAAAAGTATTAGTCTCAGAATAAAATTATTTGGTGTGTGGATGCATTCTTACATGGTCGACCCTCATGAAAAGAATTGGCGCAATTGCATCAAAAATCATGACTTGAGGCCGCACTATAAATACATCAGCGATTCGAACTTTTTCACATGCATGACTTTTAGGCCATGAGAGCTATTCTCAAAAGTATAAGTTTCAGAATAAAAATATTTGGTGTGTGGATGCATTCTTACATGGTCGACCCTCATGAAAAACATTGGCGCAATTGCATCAAAAATTATGACTTGAGGCCGAACTATAAATACATCAGCGATTCGGACTTTTTCACATGCATGACTTTTACGCCATGAGAGCTATTCTCAAAAGTATTAGTCTCAGAATAAAATTATTTGATGTGTGGATGCATTCTTACATGGTCGACCCTCATGAAAAAATTGGCGCAATTGCATCAAAAATCATGACTTAAGGCCAAACTATAAATACATCAGCGATTCAGACTTTTTCACATGCATGACTTTTACGCCATGAGAGCTATTCTCAAAAGTATTAGTCTCAGAATAAAATTATTTGATGTGTGGATGCATTCTTACATGGTCGACCCTCATGAAAAGAATTGGCGCAATTGCATCAAAAATCATGACTTGGGGCCGAACTATAAATACATCAGCGATTCAGACTTTTTCACATGCATGACTTTTACGCCATGAGAGCTATTCTCAAAAGTATTAGTCTCAGAATAAAATTATTTGATGTGTGGATGCATTCTTACATGGTCGACCCTCATGAAAATAATTGGCGCAATTGCATGAAAAATCATGACTTGAGGCCGAACTATAAATACATCAGCGATTCGGACTTTTTCACATGCATGACTTTTACGCCATGAGAGCTATTCTCAAAAGTATTAGTCTCAGAATAAAATTATTTGATGTGTGGATGCATTCTTACATGATCGACCCTCATGAAAAGAATTGGCGCAATTGCATCAAAAATCATGACTTGAGGCCAAACTATAAATACATCAGCGATTCAGACTTTTTCACATGCATGACTTTTACGCCATGAGAGCTATTCTCAAAAGTATTAGTCTCAGAATAAAATTATTTGATGTGTGGATGCATTCTTACATGATCGACCCTCATGAAAAGAATTGGCGCAATTGCATCAAAAATCATGACTTGGGGCCAAACTATAAATACATCAGCGATTCAGACTTTTTCACATGCATGACTTTTACGCCATGAGAGCTATTCTCAAAAGTATTAGTCTCAGAATAAAATTATTTGATGTGTGGATGCATTCTTACATGATCGACCCTCATGAAAAGAATTGGCGCAATTGCATCAAAAATCATGACTTGAGGCCAAACTATAAATACATCAGCGATTCAGACTTTTTCACATGCATGACTTTTACGCCATGAGAGCTATTCTCAAAAGTATTAGTCTCAGAATAAAATTATTTGATGTGTGGATGCATTCTTACATGATCGACCCTCATGAAAAGAATTGGCGCAATTGCATCAAAAATCATGACTTGTGGCCGAACTATAAATACATCAGCGATTCGGACTTTTTCACATGCATGACTTTTACGCCATGAGAGCTATTCTCAAAAGTATTAGTCTCAGAATAAAATTATTTGGTGTGTGGATGCATTCTTACATGGTCGACCCTCATGAAAAGAATTGGCGCAATTGCATCAAAAATCATGACTTGAGGCCGCACTATAAATACATCAGCGATTCGAACTTTTTCACATGCATGACTTTTAGGCCATGAGAGCTATTCTCAAAAGTATAAGTTTCAGAATAAAAATATTTGGTGTGTGGATGCATTCTTACATGGTCGACCCTCATGAAAAACATTGGCGCAATTGCATCAAAAATTATGACTTGAGGCCGAACTATAAATACATCAGCGATTCGGACTTTTTCACATGCATGACTTTTACGCCATGAGAGCTATTCTCAAAAGTATTAGTCTCAGAATAAAATTATTTGATGTGTGGATGCATTCTTACATGGTCGACCCTCATGAAAAAATTGGCGCAATTGCATCAAAAATCATGACTTAAGGCCACACTATAAATACATCAGCGATTCAGACTTTTTCACATGCATGACTTTTACGCCATGAGAGCTATTCTCAAAAGTATTAGTCTCAGAATAAAATTATTTGATGTGTGGATGCATTCTTACATGGTCGACCCTCATGAAAAGAATTGGCGCAATTGCATCAAAAATCATGACTTGGGGCCGAACTATAAATACATCAGCGATTCAGACTTTTTCACATGCATGACTTTTACGCCATGAGAGCTATTCTCAAAAGTATTAGTCTCAGAATAAAATTATTTGATGTGTGGATGCATTCTTACATGGTCGACCCTCATGAAAAGAATTGGCGCAATTGCATCAAAAATCATGACTTGAGGCCGAACTATAAATACATCAGCGATTCGAACTTTTTCACATGCATGACTTTTACGCCATGAGAGCTATTCTCAAAAGTATAAGTTTCAGAATAAAAATATTTGGTGTGTGGATGCATTCTTACATGGTCGACCCTCATGAAAAACATTGGCGCAATTGCATCAAAAATTATGACTTGAGGCCGAACTATAAATACATCAGCGATTCGGACTTTTTCACATGCATGACTTTTACGCCATGAGAGCTATTCTCAAAAGTATTAGTCTCAGAATAAAATTATTTGATGTGTGGATGCATTCTTACATGATCGACCCTCATGAAAAGAATTGGCGCAATTGCATCAAAAATCATGACTTGAGGCCGAACTATAAATACATCAGCGATTCGGACTTTTTCACATGCATGACTTTTACGCCATGAGAGCTATTCTCAAAAGTATTAGTCTCAGAATAAAATTATTTGATGTGTGGATGCATTCTTACATGGTCAACCCTCATGAAAAGAATTGGCGCAATTGCATCAAAAATCATGACTTGTGGCCGAACTATAAATACATCAGCGATTCGGACTTTTTCACATGCATGACTTTTACGCCATGAGAGCTATTCTCAAAAGTATTAGTCTCAGAATAAAATTATTTGATGTGTGGATGCATTCTTACATGATCGACCCTCATGAAAAGAATTGGCGCAATTGCATCAAAAATCATGACTTGAGGCCAAACTATAAATACATCAGCGATTCAGACTTTTTCACATGCATGACTTTTACGCCATGAGAGCTATTCTCAAAAGTATTAGTCTCAGAATAAAATTATTTGATGTGTGGATGCATTCTTACATGATCGACCCTCATGAAAAGAATTGGCGCAATTGCATCAAAAATCATGACTTGGGGCCAAACTATAAATACATCAGCGATTCAGACTTTTTCACATGCATGACTTTTACGCCATGAGAGCTATTCTCAAAAGTATTAGTCTCAGAATAAAATTATTTGATGTGTGGATGCATTCTTACATGATCGACCCTCATGAAAAGAATTGGCGCAATTGCATCAAAAATCATGACTTGAGGCCAAACTATAAATACATCAGCGATTCAGACTTTTTCACATGCATGACTTTTACGCCATGAGAGCTATTCTCAAAAGTATTAGTCTCAGAATAAAATTATTTGATGTGTGGATGCATTCTTACATGGTCAACCCTCATGAAAAGAATTGGCGCAATTGCATCAAAAATCATGACTTGGGGCCGAACTATAAATACATCAGCGATTCGGACTTTTTCACATGCATGACTTTTACGCCATGAGAGCTATTCTCAAAAGTATTAGTCTCAGAATAAAATTATTTGATGTGTGGATGCATTCTTACATGATCGACCCTCATGAAAAGAATTGGCTCAATTGCATCAAAAATCATGACTTGGGGCCAAACTATAAATACATCAGCGATTCGGATTTTTTCACATGCATGACTTTTACGCCATGAGAGCTATTCTCAAAAGTATTAGTCTCAGAATAAAATTATTTGATGTGTGGATGCATTCTTACATGGTCAACCCTCATGAAAAGAATTGGCGCAATTGCATCAAAAATCATGACTTGTGGCCGAACTATAAATACATCAGCGATTCGGACTTTTTCACATGCATGACTTTTACGCCATGAGAGCTATTCTCAAAAGTATTAGTCTCAGAATAAAAATATTTGGTGTGTGGATGCATTCTTACATGGTCGACCCTCATGAAAAGAATTGGCGCAATTGCATCAAAAATCATGACTTGAGGCCGCACTATAAATACATCAGCGATTCGAACTTTTTCACATGCATGACTTTTACGCCATGAGAGCTATTCTCAAAAGTATTAGTCTCAGAATAAAATTATTTGATGTGTGGATGCATTCTTACATGGTCGACCCTCATGAAAAGAATTGGCGCAATTGCATCAAAAATCATGACTTGTGGCCGAACTATAAATACATCAGCGATTCGGACTTTTTCACATGCATGACTTTTACGCCATGAGAGCTATTCTCAAAAGTATTAGTCTCAGAATAAAATTATTTGATGTGTGGATGCATTCTTACATGGTCGACCCTCATGAAAAGAATTGGCGCAATTGCATCAAAAATCATGACTTGTGGCCAAACTATAAATACATCAGCGATTCAGACTTTTTCACATGCATGACTTTTACGCCATGAGAGCTATTCTCAAAAGTATTAGTCTCAGAATAAAATTATTTGATGTGTGGATGCATTCTTACATGATCGACCCTCATGAAAAGAATTGGCGCAATTGCATCAAAAATCATGACTTGAGGCCAAACTATAAATACATCAGCGATTCAGACTTTTTCACATGCATGACTTTTACGCCATGAGAGCTATTCTCAAAAGTATTAGTCTCAGAATAAAATTATTTGATGTGTGGATGCATTCTTACATGATCGACCCTCATGAAAAGAATTGGCGCAATTGCATCAAAAATCATGACTTGAGGCCAAACTATAAATACATCAGCGATTCAGACTTTTTCACATGCATGACTTTTACGCCATGAGAGCTATTCTCAAAAGTATTAGTCTCAGAATAAAATTATTTGATGTGTGGATGCATTCTTACATGGTCAACCCTCATGAAAAGAATTGGCGCAATTGCATCAAAAATCATGACTTGGGGCCGAACTATAAATACATCACCGATTCGGACTTTTTCACATGCATGACTTTTACGCCATGAGAGCTATTCTCAAAAGTATTAGTCTCAGAATAAAATTATTTGATGTGTGGATGCATTCTTACATGATCGACCCTCATGAAAAGAATTGGCGCAATTGCATCAAAAATCATGACTTGGGGCCAAACTATAAATACATCAGCGATTCGGATTTTTTCACATGCATGACTTTTACGCCATGAGAGCTATTCTCAAAAGTATTAGTCTCAGAATAAAATTATTTGATGTGTGGATGCATTCTTACATGGTCAACCCTCATGAAAAGAATTGGCGCAATTGCATCAAAAATCATGACTTGTGGCCGAACTATAAATACATCAGCGATTCGGACTTTTTCACATGCATGACTTTTACGCCATGAGAGCTATTCTCAAAAGTATTAGTCTCAGAATAAAATTATTTGGTGTGTGGATGCATTCTTACATGGTCGACCCTCATGAAAAGAATTGGCGCAATTGCATCAAAAATCATGACTTGAGGCCGCACTATAAATACATCAGCGATTCGAACTTTTTCACATGCATGACTTTTACGCCATGAGAGCTATTCTCAAAAGTATAAGTTTCAGAATAAAAATATTTGGTGTGTGGATGCATTCTTACATGGTCGACCCTCATGAAAAACATTGGCGCAATTGCATCAAAAATTATGACTTGAGGCCGAACTATAAATACATCAGCGATTCGGACTTTTTCACATGCATGACTTTTACGCCATGAGAGCTATTCTCAAAAGTATTAGTCTCAGAATAAAATTATTTGATGTGTGGATGCATTCTTACATGGTCGACCCTCATGAAAAGAATTGGCGCAATTGCATCAAAAATCATGACTTGAGGCCGCACTATAAATACATCAGCGATTCGAACTTTTTCACATGCATGACTTTTACGCCATGAGAGCTATTCTCAAAAGTATAAGTTTCAGAATAAAAATATTTGGTGTGTGGATGCATTCTTACATGATCGACCCTCATGAAAACATTGGCGCAATTGCATCAAAAATTATGACTTGAGGCCGAACTATAAATACATCAGCGATTCGGACTTTTTCACATGCATGACTTTTACGCCATGAGAGCTATTCTCAAAAGTATTAGTCTCAGAATAAAATTATTTGATGTGTGGATGCATTCTTACATGATCGACCCTCATGAAAAGAATTGGCGCAATTGCATCAAAAATCATGACTTGGGGCCAAACTATAAATACATCAGCGATTCGGATTTTTTCACATGCATGACTTTTACGCCATGAGAGCTATTCTCAAAAGTATTAGTCTCAGAATAAAATTATTTGATGTGTGGATGCATTCTTACATGGTCAACCCTCATGAAAAGAATTGGCGCAATTGCATCAAAAATCATGACTTGTGGCCGAACTATAAATACATCAGCGATTCGGACTTTTTCACATGCATGACTTTTACGCCATGAGAGCTATTCTCAAAAGTATTAGTCTCAGAATAAAATTATTTGGTGTGTGGATGCATTCTTACATGGTCGACCCTCATGAAAAGAATTGGCGCAATTGCATCAAAAATCATGACTTGAGGCCGCACTATAAATACATCAGCGATTCGAACTTTTTCACATGCATGACTTTTACGCCATGAGAGCTATTCTCAAAAGTATAAGTTTCAGAATAAAAATATTTGGTGTGTGGATGCATTCTTACATGGTCGACCCTCATGAAAAACATTGGCGCAATTGCATCAAAAATTATGACTTGAGGCCGAACTATAAATACATCAGCGATTCGGACTTTTTCACATGCATGACTTTTACGCCATGAGAGCTATTCTCAAAAGTATTAGTCTCAGAATAAAATTATTTGATGTGTGGATGCATTCTTACATGGTCGACCCTCATGAAAAGAATTGGCGCAATTGCATCAAAAATCATGACTTGAGGCCGCACTATAAATACATCAGCGATTCGAACTTTTTCACATGCATGACTTTTACGCCATGAGAGCTATTCTCAAAAGTATAAGTTTCAGAATAAAAATATTTGGTGTGTGGATGCATTCTTACATGATCGACCCTCATGAAAACATTGGCGCAATTGCATCAAAAATTATGACTTGAGGCCGAACTATAAATACATCAGCGATTCGGACTTTTTCACATGCATGACTTTTACGCCATGAGAGCTATTCTCAAAAGTATTAGTCTCAGAATAAAATTATTTGATGTGTGGATGCATTCTTACATGGTCAACCCTCATGAAAAGAATTGGCGCAATTGCATCAAAAATCATGACTTGTGGCCGAACTATAAATACATCAGCGATTCGGACTTTTTCACATGCATGACTTTTACGCCATGAGAGCTATTCTCAAAAGTATTAGTCTCAGAATAAAAATATTTGGTGTGTGGATGCATTCTTACATGGTCGACCCTCATGAAAAGAATTGGCGCAATTGCATCAAAAATCATGACTTGAGGCCGCACTATAAATACATCAGCGATTCGAACTTTTTCACATCCATGACTTTTACGCCATGAGAGCTATTCTCAAAAGTATTAGTCTCAGAATAAAATTATTTGATGTGTGGATGCATTCTTACATGGTCGACCCTCATGAAAAGAATTGGCGCAATTGCATCAAAAATCATGACTTGAGGCCAAACTATAAATACATCAGCGATTCAGACTTTTTCACATGCATGACTTTTACGCCATGAGAGCTATTCTCAAAAGTATTAGTCTCAGAATAAAATTATTTGATGTGTGGATGCATTCTTACATGATCGACCCTCATGAAAAGAATTGGCGCAATTGCATCAAAAATCATGACTTGAGGCCAAACTATAAATACATCAGCGATTCAGACTTTTTCACATGCATGACTTTTACGCCATGAGAGCTATTCTCAAAAGTATTAGTCTCAGAATAAAATTATTTGATGTGTGGATGCATTCTTACATGATCGACCCTCATGAAAAGAATTGGCGCAATTGCATCAAAAATCATGACTTGAGGCCAAACTATAAATACATCAGCGATTCAGACTTTTTCACATGCATGACTTTTACGCCATGAGAGCTATTCTCAAAAGTATTAGTCTCAGAATAAAATTATTTGATGTGTGGATGCATTCTTACATGGTCAACCCTCATGAAAAGAATTGGCGCAATTGCATCAAAAATCATGACTTGGGGCCGAACTATAAATACATCACCGATTCGGACTTTTTCACATGCATGACTTTTACGCCATGAGAGCTATTCTCAAAAGTATTAGTCTCAGAATAAAATTATTTGATGTGTGGATGCATTCTTACATGATCGACCCTCATGAAAAGAATTGGCGCAATTGCATCAAAAATCATGACTTGGGGCCAAACTATAAATACATCAGCGATTCGGATTTTTTCACATGCATGACTTTTACGCCATGAGAGCTATTCTCAAAAGTATTAGTCTCAGAATAAAATTATTTGATGTGTGGATGCATTCTTACATGGTCAACCCTCATGAAAAGAATTGGCGCAATTGCATCAAAAATCATGACTTGTGGCCGAACTATAAATACATCAGCGATTCGGACTTTTTCACATGCATGACTTTTACGCCATGAGAGCTATTCTCAAAAGTATTAGTCTCAGAATAAAATTATTTGGTGTGTGGATGCATTCTTACATGGTCGACCCTCATGAAAAGAATTGGCGCAATTGCATCAAAAATCATGACTTGAGGCCGCACTATAAATACATCAGCGATTCGAACTTTTTCACATGCATGACTTTTACGCCATGAGAGCTATTCTCAAAAGTATAAGTTTCAGAATAAAAATATTTGGTGTGTGGATGCATTCTTACATGGTCGACCCTCATGAAAAACATTGGCGCAATTGCATCAAAAATTATGACTTGAGGCCGAACTATAAATACATCAGCGATTCGGACTTTTTCACATGCATGACTTTTACGCCATGAGAGCTATTCTCAAAAGTATTAGTCTCAGAATAAAATTATTTGATGTGTGGATGCATTCTTACATGGTCGACCCTCATGAAAAGAATTGGCGCAATTGCATCAAAAATCATGACTTGTGGCCGAACTATAAATACATCAGCGATTCGGACTTTTTCACATGCATGACTTTTACGCCATGAGAGCTATTCTCAAAAGTATTAGTCTCAGAATAAAATTATTTGATGTGTGGATGCATTCTTACATGATCGACCCTCATGAAAAGAATTGGCGCAATTGCATCAAAAATCATGACTTGAGGCCAAACTATAAATACATCAGCGATTCAGACTTTTTCACATGCATGACTTTTACGCCATGAGAGCTATTCTCAAAAGTATTAGTCTCAGAATAAAATTATTTGATGTGTGGATGCATTCTTACATGATCGACCCTCATGAAAAGAATTGGCGCAATTGCATCAAAAATCATGACTTGAGGCCAAACTATAAATACATCAGCGATTCAGACTTTTTCACATGCATGACTTTTACGCCATGAGAGCTATTCTCAAAAGTATTAGTCTCAGAATAAAATTATTTGATGTGTGGATGCATTCTTACATGATCGACCCGCATGAAAAGAATTGGCGCAATTGCATCAAAAATCATGACTTGAGGCCAAACTATAAATACATCAGCGATTCAGACTTTTTCACATGCATGACTTTTACGCCATGAGAGCTATTCTCAAAAGTATTAGTCTCAGAATAAAATTATTTGATGTGTGGATGCATTCTTACATGATCGACCCTCATGAAAAGAATTGGCGCAATTGCATCAAAAATCATGACTTGAGGCCAAACTATAAATACATCAGCGATTCAGACTTTTTCACATGCATGACTTTTACGCCATGAGAGCTATTCTCAAAAGTATTAGTCTCAGAATAAAATTATTTGATGTGTGGATGCATTCTTACATGGTCAACCCTCATGAAAAGAATTGGCGCAATTGCATCAAAAATCATGACTTGGGGCCGAACTATAAATACATCACCGATTCGGACTTTTTCACATGCATGACTTTTACGCCATGAGAGCTATTCTCAAAAGTATTAGTCTCAGAATAAAATTATTTGATGTGTGGATGCATTCTTACATGATCGACCCTCATGAAAAGAATTGGCGCAATTGCATCAAAAATCATGACTTGGGGCCAAACTATAAATACATCAGCGATTCGGATTTTTTCACATGCATGACTTTTACGCCATGAGAGCTATTCTCAAAAGTATTAGTCTCAGAATAAAATTATTTGATGTGTGGATGCATTCTTACATGGTCAACCCTCATGAAAAGAATTGGCGCAATTGCATCAAAAATCATGACTTGTGGCCGAACTATAAATACATCAGCGATTCGGACTTTTTCACATGCATGACTTTTACGCCATGAGAGCTATTCTCAAAAGTATTAGTCTCAGAATAAAATTATTTGGTGTGTGGATGCATTCTTACATGGTCGACCCTCATGAAAAGAATTGGCGCAATTGCATCAAAAATCATGACTTGAGGCCGCACTATAAATACATCAGCGATTCGAACTTTTTCACATGCATGACTTTTACGCCATGAGAGCTATTCTCAAAAGTATAAGTTTCAGAATAAAAATATTTGGTGTGTGGATGCATTCTTACATGGTCGACCCTCATGAAAAACATTGGCGCAATTGCATCAAAAATTATGACTTGAGGCCGAACTATAAATACATCAGCGATTCGGACTTTTTCAAATGCATGACTTTTACGCCATGAGAGCTATTCTCAAAAGTATTAGTCTCAGAATAAAATTATTTGATGTGTGGATGCATTCTTACATGGTCGACCCTCATGAAAAGAATTGGCGCAATTGCATCAAAAATCATGACTTGAGGCCGCACTATAAATACATCAGCGATTCGAACTTTTTCACATGCATGACTTTTACGCCATGAGAGCTATTCTCAAAAGTATAAGTTTCAGAATAAAAATATTTGGTGTGTGGATGCATTCTTACATGATCGACCCTCATGAAAACATTGGCGCAATTGCATCAAAAATTATGACTTGAGGCCGAACTATAAATACATCAGCGATTCGGACTTTTTCACATGCATGACTTTTACGCCATGAGAGCTATTCTCAAAAGTATTAGTCTCAGAATAAAATTATTTGATGTGTGGATGCATTCTTACATGGTCGACCCTAATGAAAAGAATTGGCGCAATTGCATCAAAAATCATGACTTGTGGCCGAACTATAAATACATCAGCGATTCGGACTTTTTCACATGCATGACTTTTACGCCATGAGAGCTATTCTCAAAAGTATTAGTCTCAGAATAAAATTATTTGATGTGTGGATGCATTCTTACATGATCGACCCTCATGAAAAGAATTGGCGCAATTGCATCAAAAATCATGACTTGAGGCCAAACTATAAATACATCAGCGATTCAGACTTTTTCACATGCATGACTTTTACGCCATGAGAGCTATTCTCAAAAGTATTAGTCTCAGAATAAAATTATTTGATGTGTGGATGCATTCTTACATGATCGACCCTCATGAAAAGAATTGGCGCAATTGCATCAAAAATCATGACTTGAGGCCAAACTATAAATACATCAGCGATTCAGACTTTTTCACATGCATGACTTTTACGCCATGAGAGCTATTCTCAAAAGTATTAGTCTCAGAATAAAATTATTTGATGTGTGGATGCATTCTTACATGATCGACCCTCATGAAAAGAATTGGCGCAATTGCATCAAAAATCATGACTTGAGGCCAAACTATAAATACATCAGCGATTCAGACTTTTTCACATGCATGACTTTTACGCCATGAGAGCTATTCTCAAAAGTATTAGTCTCAGAATAAAATTATTTGATGTGTGGATGCATTCTTACATGGTCAACCCTCATGAAAAGAATTGGCGCAATTGCATCAAAAATCATGACTTGGGGCCGAACTATAAATACATCAGCGATTCGGACTTTTTCACATGCATGACTTTTACGCCATGAGAGCTATTCTCAAAAGTATTAGTCTCAGAATAAAATTATTTGATGTGTGGATGCATTCTTACATGATCGACCCTCATGAAAAGAATTGGCGCAATTGCATCAAAAATCATGACTTGGGGCCAAACTATAAATACATCAGCGATTCGGATTTTTTCACATGCATGACTTTTACGCCATGAGAGCTATTCTCAAAAGTATTAGTCTCAGAATAAAATTATTTGATGTGTGGATGCATTCTTACATGGTCAACCCTCATGAAAAGAATTGGCGCAATTGCATCAAAAATCATGACTTGTGGCCGAACTATAAATACATCAGCGATTCGGACTTTTTCACATGCATGACTTTTACGCCATGAGAGCTATTCTCAAAAGTATTAGTCTCAGAATAAAATTATTTGGTGTGTGGATGCATTCTTACATGGTCGACCCTCATGAAAAGAATTGGCGCAATTGCATCAAAAATCATGACTTGAGGCCGCACTATAAATACATCAGCGATTCGAACTTTTTCACATGCATGACTTTTACGCCATGAGAGCTATTCTCAAAAGTATAAGTTTCAGAATAAAAATATTTGGTGTGTGGATGCATTCTTACATGGTCGACCCTCATGAAAAACATTGGCGCAATTGCATCAAAAATTATGACTTGAGGTCGAACTATAAATACATCAGCGATTCGGACTTTTTCACATGCATGACTTTTAGGCCATGAGAGCTATTCTCAAAAGTATTAGTCTCAGAATAAAATTATTTGATGTGTGGATGCATTCTTACATGGTCGACCCTCATGAAAAGAATTGGCGCAATTGCATCAAAAATCATGACTTGAGGCCGCACTATAAATACATCAGCGATTCGAACTTTTTCACATGCATGACTTTTACGCCATGAGAGCTATTCTCAAAAGTATAAGTTTCAGAATAAAAATATTTGGTGTGTGGATGCATTCTTACATGATCGACCCTCATGAAAACATTGGCGCAATTGCATCAAAAATTATGACTTGAGGCCGAACTATAAATACATCAGCGATTCGGACTTTTTCACATGCATGACTTTTACGCCATGAGAGCTATTCTCAAAAGTATTAGTCTCAGAATAAAATTATTTGATGTGTGGATGCATTCTTACATGGTCGACCCTCATGAAAAAAATTGGCGCAATTGCATGAAAAATCATGACTTGAGGCCGAACTATAAATACATCAGCGATTCGGACTTTTTCACATGCATGACTTTTACGCCATGAGAGCTATTCTCAAAAGTATTAGTCTCAGAATAAAATTATTTGATGTGTGGATGCATTCTTACATGATCGATCCTCATGAAAAGAATTGGCGCAATTGCATCAAAAATCATGACTTGAGGCCGAACTATAAATACATCAGCGATTCGGACTTTTTCACATGCATGACTTATACGCCATGAGAGCTATTCTCAAAAGTATTAGTCTCAGAATAAAATTATTTGATGTGTGGATGCATTCTTACATGGTCGACCCTCATGAAAAGAATTGGCGCAATTGCATCAAAAATCATGACTTGGGGCCGAACTATAAATACATCAGCGATTCGAACTTTTTCACATGCATGACTTTTACGCCATGAGAGCTATTCTCAAAAGTATAAGTTTCAGAATAAAAATATTTGGTGTGTGGATGCATTCTTACATGGTCGACCCTCATGAAAAACATTGGCGCAATTGCATCAAAAATTATGACTTGAGGCCGAACTATAAATACATCAGCGATTCGGACTTTTTCACATGCATGTCTTTTACGCCATGAGAGCTATTCTCAAAAGTATTAGTCTCAGAATAAAATTATTTGATGTGTGGATGCATTCTTACATGATCGACCCTCATGAAAAGAATTGGCGCAATTGCATCAAAAATCATGACTTGTGGCCGAACTATAAATACATCAGCGATTCAGACTTTTTCACATGCATGACTTTTACGCCATGAGAGCTATTCTCAAAAGTATTAGTCTCAGAATAAAATTATTTGATGTGTGGATGCATTCTTACATGGTCAACCCTCATGAAAAGAATAGGCGCAATTGCATCAAAAATCATGACTTGGGGCCGAACTATAAATACATCAGCGATTCGGACTTTTTCACATGCATGACTTTTACGCCATGAGAGCTATTCTCAAAAGTATTAGTCTCAGAATAAAATTATTTGGTGTGTGGATGCATTCTTACATGATCGACCCTCATGAAAAAAATTGGCGCAATTGCATCAAAAATCATGACTTGTGGCCGAACTATAAATACATCAGCGATTCGGACTTTTTCACATGCATGACTTTTACGCCATGAGAGCTATTCTCAAAAGTATTAGTCTCAGAATAAAATTATTTGATGTGTGGATGCATTCTTACATGATCGACCCTCATGAAAAGAATTGGCGCAATTGCATCAAAAATCATGACTTGAGGCCAAACTATAAATACATCAGCGATTCAGACTTTTTCACATGCATGACTTTTACGCCATGAGAGCTATTCTCAAAAGTATTAGTCTCAGAATAAAATTATTTGATGTGTGGATGCATTCTTACATGATCGATCCTCATGAAAAGAATTGGCGCAATTGCATAAAAAATCATGACTTGAGGCCGAACTATAAATACATCAGCGATTCAGACTTTTTCACATGCATGACTTTTACGCCATGAGAGCTATTCTCAAAAGTATTAGTCTCAGAATAAAATTATTTGATGTGTGGATGCATTCTTACATGATCGACCCTCATGAAAAGAATTGGCGCAATTGCATCAAAAATCATGACTTGAGGCCGAACTATAAATACATCAGCGATTCGAACTTTTTCACACGCATGACTTTTACGCCATGAGAGCTATTCTCAAAAGTATAAGTTTCAGAATAAAAATATTTGGTGTGTGGATGCATTCTTACATGGTCGACCCTCATGAAAAACATTGGCGCAATTGCATCAAAAATTATGACTTGAGGCCGAACTATAAATACATCAGCGATTCGGACTTTTTCACATGCATGTCTTTTACGCCATGAGAGCTATTCTCAAAAGTATTAGTCTCAGAATAAAATTATTTGATGTGTGGATGCATTCTTACATGATCGACCCTCATGAAAAGAATTGGCGCAATTGCATCAAAAATCATGACTTGTGGCCGAACTATAAATACATCAGCGATTCAGACTTTTTCACATGCATGACTTTTACGCCATGAGAGCTATTCTCAAAAGTATTAGTCTCAGAATAAAATTATTTGATGTGTGGATGCATTCTTACATGATCGACCCTCATGAAAAGAATTGGCGCAATTGCATCAAAAATCATGACTTGGGGCCGAACTATAAATACATCACCGATTCGGACTTTTTCACATGCATGACTTTTACGCCATGAGAGCTATTCTCAAAAGTATTAGTCTCAGAATAAAATTATTTGATGTGTGGATGCATTCTTACATGGTCAACCCTCATGAAAAGAATTGGCGCAATTGCATCAAAAATCATGACTTGTGGCCAAACTATAAATACATCAGCGATTCGGACTTTTTCACATGCATGACTTTTACGCCATGAGAGCTATTCTCAAAAGTATTAGTCTCAGAATAAAATTATTTGATGTGTGGATGCATTCTTACATGATCGACCCTCATGAAAAGAATTGGCGCAATTGCATCAAAAATCATGACTTGAGGCCAAACTATAAATACATCAGCGATTCGGACTTTTTCACATGCATGACTTTTACGCCATGAGAGCTATTCTCAAAAGTATTAGTCTCAGAATAAAATTATTTGATGTGTGGATGCATTCTTACATGGTCAACCCTCATGAAAAGAATTGGCGCAATTGCATCAAAAATCATGACTTGTGGCCGAACTATAAATACATCAGCGATTCAGACTTTTTCACATGCATGACTTTTACGCCATGAGAGCTATTCTCAAAAGTATTAGTCTCAGAATAAAATTATTTGATGTGTGGATGCATTCTTACATGGTCAACCCTCATGAAAAGAATAGGCGCAATTGCATCAAAAATCATGACTTGGGGCCGAACTATAAATACATCAGCGATTCGGACTTTTTCACATGCATGACTTTTACGCCATGAGAGCTATTCTCAAAAGTATTAGTCTCAGAATAAAATTATTTGGTGTGTGGATGCATTCTTACATGGTCGACCCTCATGAAAAAAATTGGCGCAATTGCATCAAAAATCATGACTTGTGGCCGAACTATAAATACATCAGCGATTCGGACTTTTTCACATGCATGACTTTTACGCCATGAGAGCTATTCTCAAAAGTATTAGTCTCAGAATAAAATTATTTGATGTGTGGATGCATTCTTACATGGTCGACCCTCATGAAAAGAATTGGCGCAATTGCATCAAAAATCATGACTTGTGGCCAAACTATAAATACATCAGCGATTCGGACTTTTTCACATGCATGACTTTTACGCCATGAGAGCTATTCTCAAAAGTATTAGTCTCAGAATAAAATTATTTGATGTGTGGATGCATTCTTACATGATCGACCCTCATGAAAAGAATTGGCGCAATTGCATCAAAAATCATGACTTGAGGCCAAACTATAAATACATCAGCGATTCGGACTTTTTCACATGCATGACTTTTACGCCATGAGAGCTATTCTCAAAAGTATTAGTCTCAGAATAAAATTATTTGATGTGTGGATGCATTCTTACATGATCGACCCTCATGAAAAGAATTGGCGCAATTGCATCAAAAATCATGACTTGGGGCCGAACTATAAATACATCAGCGATTCGGACTTTTTCACATGCATGACTTTTACGCCATGAGAGCTATTCTCAAAAGTATTAGTCTCAGAATAAAATTATTTGGTGTGTGGATGCATTCTTACATGGTCGACCCTCATGAAAAAAATTGGCGCAATTGCATCAAAAATCATGACTTGTGGCCGAACTATAAATACATCAGCGATTCGGACTTTTTCACATGCATGACTTTTACGCCATGAGAGCTATTCTCAAAAGTATTAGTCTCAGAATAAAAATATTTGATGTGTGGATGCATTCTTACATGATCGACCCTCATGAAAAGAATTGGCGCAATTGCATCAAAAATCATGACTTGAGGCCAAACTATAAATACATCAGCGATTCAGACTTTTTCACATGCATGACTTTTACGCCATGAGAGCTATTCTCAAAAGTATTAGTCTCAGAATAAAATTATTTGATGTGTGGATGCATTCTTACATGATCGATCCTCATGAAAAGAATTGGCGCAATTGCATAAAAAATCATGACTTGAGGCCGAACTATAAATACATCAGCGATTCAGACTTTTTCACATGCATGACTTTTACGCCATGAGAGCTATTCTCAAAAGTATTAGTCTCAGAATAAAATTATTTGATGTGTGGATGCATTCTTACATGGTCGACCCTCATGAAAAGAATTGGCGCAATTGCATCAAAAATCATGACTTGAGGCCGAACTATAAATACATCAGCGATTCGAACTTTTTCACACGCATGACTTTTACGCCATGAGAGCTATTCTCAAAAGTATAAGTTTCAGAATAAAAATATTTGGTGTGTGGATGCATTCTTACATGGTCGACCCTCATGAAAAACATTGGCGCAATTGCATCAAAAATTATGACTTGAGGCCGAACTATAAATACATCAGCGATTCGGACTTTTTCACATGCATGTCTTTTACGCCATGAGAGCTATTCTCAAAAGTATTAGTCTCAGAATAAAATTATTTGATGTGTGGATGCATTCTTACATGATCGACCCTCATGAAAAGAATTGGCGCAATTGCATCAAAAATCATGACTTGTGGCCGAACTATAAATACATCAGCGATTCAGACTTTTTCACATGCATGACTTTTACGCCATGAGAGCTATTCTCAAAAGTATTAGTCTCAGAATAAAATTATTTGATGTGTGGATGCATTCTTACATGGTCAACCCTCATGAAAAGAATTGGCGCAATTGCATCAAAAATCATGACTTGGGGCCGAACTATAAATACATCAGCGATTCGGACTTTTTCACATGCATGACTTTTACGCCATGAGAGCTATTCTCAAAAGTATTAGTCTCAGAATAAAATTATTTGATGTGTGGATGCATTCTTACATGGTCGACCCTCATGAAAAGAATTGGCGCAATTGCATCAAAAATCATGACTTGTGGCCAAACTATAAATACATCAGCGATTCGGACTTTTTCACATGCATGACTTTTACGCCATGAGAGCTATTCTCAAAAGTATTAGTCTCAGAATAAAATTATTTGATGTGTGGATGCATTCTTACATGATCGACCCTCATGAAAAGAATTGGCGCAATTGCATCAAAAATCATGACTTGAGGCCAAACTATAAATACATCAGCGATTCGGACTTTTTCACATGCATGACTTTTACGCCATGAGAGCTATTCTCAAAAGTATTAGTCTCAGAATAAAATTATTTGATGTGTGGATGCATTCTTACATGGTCAACCCTCATGAAAAGAATTGGCGCAATTGCATCAAAAATCATGACTTGTGGCCGAACTATAAATACATCAGCGATTCGGACTTTTTCACATGCATGACTTTTACGCCATGAGAGCTATTCTCAAAAGTATTAGTCTCAGAATAAAATTATTTGGTGTGTGGATGCATTCTTACATGGTCGACCCTCATGAAAAGAATTGGTGCAATTGCATCAAAAATCATGACTTGAGGCTGAACTATAAATACATCAGCGATTCGAACTTTTTCACATGCATGACTTTTACGCCATGAGAGCTATTCTCAAAAGTATAAGTTTCAGAATAAAATTATTTGGTGTGTGGATGCATTCTTACATGGTCGACCCTCATGAAAAACATTGGCGCAATTGCATCAAAAATTATGACTTGAGGCCGAACTATAAATACATCAGCGATTCGGACTTTTTCACATGCATGACTTTTACGCCATGAGAGCTATTCTCAAAAGTATTAGTCTCAGAATAAAATTATTTGATGTGTGGATGCATTCTTACATGGTCGACCCTCATGAAAAAAATTGGCGCAATTGCATCAAAAATCATGACTTAAGGCCAAACTATAAATACATCAGCGATTCAGACTTTTTCACATGCATGACTTTTACGCCATGAGAGCTATTCTCAAAAGTATTAGTCTCAGAATAAAATTATTTGATGTGTGGATGCATTCTTACATGATCGACCCTCATGAAAAGAATTGGCGCAATTGCATCAAAAATCATGACTTGAGGCCAAACTATAAATACATCAGCGATTCGGACTTTTTCACATGCATGACTTTTACGCCATGAGAGCTATTCTCAAAAGTATTAGTCTCAGAATAAAATTATTTGATGTGTGGATGCATTCTTACATGGTCGACCCTCATGAAAAGAATTGGCGCAATTGCATCAAAAATCATGACTTGTGGCCAAACTATAAATACATCAGCGATTCGGACTTTTTCACATGCATGACTTTTAGGCCATGAGAGCTATTCTCAAAAGTATTAGTCTCAGAATAAAATTATTTGATGTGTGGATGCATTCTTACATGATCGACCCTCATGAAAAGAATTGGCGCAATTGCATCAAAAATCATGACTTGAGGCCAAACTATAAATACATCAGCGATTCGGACTTTTTCACATGCATGACTTTTACGCCATGAGAGCTATTCTCAAAAGTATTAGTCTCAGAATAAAATTATTTGATGTGTGGATGCATTCTTACATGGTCAACCCTCATGAAAAGAATTGGCGCAATTGCATCAAAAATCATGACTTGTGGCCGAACTATAAATACATCAGCGATTCGGACTTTTTCACATGCATGACTTTTACGCCATGAGAGCTATTCTCAAAAGTATTAGTCTCAGAATAAAATTATTTGGTGTGTGGATGCATTCTTACATGGTCGACCCTCATGAAAAGAATTGGTGCAATTGCATCAAAAATCATGACTTGAGGCTGAACTATAAATACATCAGCGATTCGAACTTTTTCACATGCATGACTTTTACGCCATGAGAGCTATTCTCAAAAGTATAAGTTTCAGAATAAAAATATTTGGTGTGTGGATGCATTCTTACATGGTCGACCCTCATGAAAAACATTGGCGCAATTGCATCAAAAATTATGACTTGAGGCCGAACTATAAATACATCAGCGATTCGGACTTTTTCACATGCATGACTTTTACGCCATGAGAGCTATTCTCAAAAGTATTAGTCTCAGAATAAAATTATTTGATGTGTGGATGCATTCTTACATGGTCGACCCTCATGAAAAGAATTGGCGCAATTGCATCAAAAATCATGACTTAAGGCCAAACTATAAATACATCAGCGATTCAGACTTTTTCACATGCATGACTTTTACGCCATGAGAGCTATTCTCAAAAGTATTAGTCTCAGAATAAAATTATTTGATGTGTGGATGCATTCTTACATGATCGACCCTCATGAAAAGAATTGGCGCAATTGCATCAAAAATCATGACTTGAGGCCAAACTATAAATACATCAGCGATTCGGACTTTTTCACATGCATGACTTTTACGCCATGAGAGCTATTCTCAAAAGTATTAGTCTCAGAATAAAATTATTTGATGTGTGGATGCATTCTTACATGGTCAACCCTCATGAAAAGAATTGGCGCAATTGCATCAAAAATCATGACTTGTGGCCGAACTATAAATACATCAGCGATTCGGACTTTTTCACATGCATGACTTTTACGCCATGAGAGCTATTCTCAAAAGTATTAGTCTCAGAATAAAATTATTTGGTGTGTGGATGCATTCTTACATGGTCGACCCTCATGAAAAGAATTGGTGCAATTGCATCAAAAATCATGACTTGAGGCTGAACTATAAATACATCAGCGATTCGAACTTTTTCACATGCATGACTTTTACGCCATGAGAGCTATTCTCAAAAGTATAAGTTTCAGAATAAAAATATTTGGTGTGTGGATGCATTCTTACATGGTCGACCCTCATGAAAAACATTGGCGCAATTGCATCAAAAATTATGACTTGAGGCCGAACTATAAATACATCAGCGATTCGGACTTTTTCACATGCATGACTTTTACGCCATGAGAGCTATTCTCAAAAGTATTAGTCTCAGAATAAAATTATTTGATGTGTGGATGCATTCTTACATGGTCGACCCTCATGAAAAAAATTGGCGCAATTGCATCAAAAATCATGACTTAAGGCCAAACTATAAATACATCAGCGATTCAGACTTTTTCACATGCATGACGTTTACGCCATGAGAGCTATTCTGAAAAGTATTAGTCTCAGAATAAAATTATTTGATGTGTGGATGCATTCTTACATGGTCGACCCTCATGAAAAGAATTGGCGCAATTGCATCAAAAATCATGACTTGTGGCCGAACTATAAATACATCAGCGATTCAGACTTTTTCACATGCATGACTTTTACGCCATGAGAGCTATTCTCAAAAGTATAAGTTTCAGAATAAAAATATTTGGTGTGTGGATGCATTCTTACATGGTCGACCCTCATGAAAAACATTGGCGCAATTGCATCAAAAATCATGACTTGAGGCCAAACTATAAATACATCAGCGATTCAGACTTTTTCACATGCATGACTTTTACGCCATGAGAGCTATTCTCAAAAGTATTAGTCTCAGAATAAAATTATTTGATGTGTGGATGCATTCTTACATGGTCAACCCTCATGAAAAGAATTGGCGCAATTGCATCAAAAATCATGACTTGGGGCCGAACTATAAATACATCAGCGATTCGGACTTTTTCACATGCATGACTTTTACGCCATGAGAGCTATTCTCAAAAGTATTAGTCTCAGAATAAAATTATTTGGTGTGTGGATGCATTCTTACATGGTCGACCCTCATGAAAATAATTGGCGCAATTGCATCAAAAATCTTGACTTGAGGCCGAACTATAAATACATCAGCGATTCGAACTTTTTCACATGCATGACTTTTACGCCATGAGAGCTATTCTCAAAAGTATAAGTTTCAGAATAAAAATATTTTGTGTGTGGATGCATTCTTACATGATCGACCCTCATGAAAAGAATTGGCGCAATTGCATCAAAAATCATGACTTGAGGCCAAACTATAAATACATCAGCGATTCAGACTTTTTCACATGCATGACTTTTACGCCATGAGAACTATTCTCAAAAGTATTAGTCTCAGAATAAAATTATTTGATGTGTGGATGCATTCTTACATGATCGACCCTCATGAAAAGAATTGGCGCAATTGCATCAAAAATCATGACTTGAGGCCAAACTATAAATACATCAGCGATTCAGACTTTTTCACATGCATGACTTTTACGCCATGAGAGCTATTCTCAAAAGTATTAGTCTCAGAATAAAATTATTTGATGTGTGGATGCATTCTTACATGGTCAACCCTCATGAAAAGAATTGGCGCAATTGCATCAAAAATCATGACTTAGGGCCGAACTATAAATACATCAGCGATTCGGACTTTTTCACATGCATGACTTTTACGCCATGAGAGCTATTCTCAAAAGTATTAGTCTCAGAATAAAATTATTTGATGTGTGGATGCATTCTTACATGGTCGACCCTCATGAAAAGAATTGGCGCAATTGCATCAAAAATCATGACTTGAGGCCAAACTATAAATACATCAGCGATTCGAACTTTTTCACATGCATGACTTTTACGCCATGAGAGCTATTCTCAAAAGTATAAGTTTCAGAATAAAAATATTTGGTGTGTGGATGCATTCTTACATGGTCGACCCTCATGAAAAACATTGGCGCAATTGCATCAAAAATTATGACTTGTGGCCGAACTATAAATACATCAGCGATTCGGACTTTTTCACATGCATGACTTTTACGCCATGAGAGCTATTCTCAAAAGTATTAGTCTCAGAATAAAATTATTTGATGTGTGGATGCATTCTTACATGGTCGACCCTCATGAAAAAAATTGGCGCAATTGCATCAAAAATCATGACTTAAGGCCAAACTATAAATACATCAGCGATTCAGACTTTTTCACATGCATGACTTTTACGCCATGAGAGCTATTCTCAAAAGTATTAGTCTCAGAATAAAATTATTTGATGTGTGGATGCATTCTTACATGATCGACCCTCATGAAAAGAATTGGCGCAATTGCATAAAAAATCATGACTTGAGGCCGAACTATAAATACATCAGCGATTCGGATTTTTTCACATGCATGACTTTTACGCCATGAGAGCTATTCTCAAAAGTATTAGTCTCAGAATAAAATTATTTGATGTGTGGATGCATTCTTACATGGTCAACCCTCATGAAAATAATTGGCGCAATTGCATCAAAAATCATGACTTGAGGCCGAACTATAAATACATCAGCGATTCGAACTTTTTCACATGCATGACTTTTACGCCATGAGAGCTATTCTCAAAAGTATAAGTTTCAGAATAGAAATATGTTGTGTGTGGATGCATTCTTACATGATCGACCCTCATGAAAAGAATTGGCGCAATTGCATCAAAAATCATGACTTGAGGCCAAACTATAAATACATCAGCGATTCGGACTTTTTCACATGCATGACTTTTACGCCATGAGAGCTATTCTCAAAAGTATTAGTCTCAGAATAAAATTATTTGATGTGTGGATGCATTCTTACATGATCGACCCTCATGAAAAGAATTGGCGCAATTGCATCAAAAATCATGACTTGAGGCCAAACTATAAATACATCAGCGATTCGGACTTTGTCACATGCATGACTTTTACGCCATGAGAGCTATTCTCAAAAGTATTAGTTTCAGAATAAAATTATTTGATGTGTGGATGCATTCTTACATGGTCAACCCTCATGAAAAGAATTGGCGCAATTGCATCAAAAATCATGACTTGGGGCCGAACTATAAATACATCAGCGATTCGAACTTTTTCACATGCATGACTTTTACGCCATGAGAGCTATTCTCAAAAGTATTAGTCTCAGAATAAAATTATTTGGTGTGTGGATGCATTCTTACATGGTCGACCCTCATGAAAATAATTGGCGCAATTGCATCAAAAATCATGACTTGTGGCCGAACTATAAATACATCAGCGATTCGAACTTTTTCACATGCATGACTTTTACGCCATGAGAGCTATTCTCAAAAGTATAAGTTTCAGAATAAAAATATTTGGTGTGTGGATGCATTCTTACATGATCGACCCTCATGAAAAGAATTGGCGCAATTGCATCAAAAATCATGACTTGAGGCCAAACTATAAATACATCAGCGATTCGGACTTTTTCACATGCATGACTTTTACGCCATGAGAACTATTCTCAAAAGTATTAGTCTCAGAATAAAATTATTTGATGTGTGGATGCATTCTTACATGATCGACCCTCATGAAAAGAATTGGCGCAATTGCATCAAAAATCATGACTTGAGGCCAAACTATAAATACATCAGCGATTCAGACTTTTTCACATGCATGACTTTTACGCCATGAGAGCTATTCTCAAAAGTATTAGTCTCAGAATAAAATTATTTGATGTGTGGATGCATTCTTACATGGTCAACCCTCATGAAAAGAATTGGCGCAATTGCATCAAAAATCATGACTTGGGGCCGAACTATAAATACATCAGCGATTCGGACTTTTTCACATGCATGACTTTTACGCCATGAGAGCTATTCTCAAAAGTATTAGTCTCAGAATAAAATTATTTGGTGTGTGGATGCAATCTTACATGGTCGACCCTCATGAAAATAATTGGCGCAATTGCATCAAAAATCATGACTTGAGGCCAAACTATAAATACATCAGCGATTCGAACTTTTTCACATGCATGACTTTTACGCCATGAGAGCTATTCTCAAAAGTATAAGTTTCAGAATAAAAATATTTTGTGTGTGGATGCATTCTTACATGATCGACCCTCATGAAAAGAATTGGCGCAATTGCATCAAACATCATGACTTGAGGCCAAACTATAAATACATCAGCGATTCGGACTTTTTCACATGCATGACTTTTACGCCATGAGAACTATTCTCAAAAGTATTAGTCTCAGAATAAAATTATTTGATGTGTGGATGCATTCTTACATGATCGACCCTCATGAAAAGAATTGGCGCAATTGCATCAAAAATCATGACTTGAGGCCAAACTATAAATACATCAGCGATTCAGACTTTTTCACATGCATGACTTTTACGCCATGAGAGCTATTCTCAAAAGTATTAGTCTCAGAATAAAATTATTTGATGTGTGGATGCATTCTTACATGGTCAACCCTCATGAAAAGAATTGGCGCAATTGCATCAAAAATCATGACTTGGGGCCGAACTATAAATACATCAGCGATTCGGACTTTTTCACATGCATGACTTTTACGCCATGAGAGCTATTCTCAAAAGTATTAGTCTCAGAATAAAATTATTTGGTGTGTGGATGCATTCTTACATGGTCGACCCTCATGAAAATAATTGGCGCAATTGCATCAAAAATCTTGACTTGAGGCCGAACTATAAATACATCAGCGATTCGAACTTTTTCACATGCATGACTTTTACGCCATGAGAGCTATTCTCAAAAGTATAAGTTTCAGAATAAAAATATTTTGTGTGTGGATGCATTCTTACATGATCGACCCTCATGAAAAGAATTGGCGCAATTGCATCAAAAATCATGACTTGAGGCCAAACTATAAATACATCAGCGATTCAGACTTTTTCACATGCATGACTTTTACGCCATGAGAACTATTCTCAAAAGTATTAGTCTCAGAATAAAATTATTTGATGTGTGGATGCATTCTTACATGATCGACCCTCATGAAAAGAATTGGCGCAATTGCATCAAAAATCATGACTTGAGGCCAAACTATAAATACATCAGCGATTCAGACTTTTTCACATGCATGACTTTTACGCCATGAGAGCTATTCTCAAAAGTATTAGTCTCAGAATAAAATTATTTGATGTGTGGATGCATTCTTACATGGTCAACCCTCATGAAAAGAATTGGCGCAATTGCATCAAAAATCATGACTTGGGGCCGAACTATAAATACATCAGCGATTCGGACTTTTTCACATGCATGACTTTTACGCCATGAGAGCTATTCTCAAAAGTATTAGTCTCAGAATAAAATTATTTGATGTGTGGATGCATTCTTACATGGTCGACCCTCATGAAAAGAATTGGCGCAATTGCATCAAAAATTATGACTTGAGGCCGCACTATAAATACATCAGCGATTCGAACTTTTTCACATGCATGACTTTTACGCCATGAGAGCTATTCTCAAAAGTATAAGTTTCAGAATAAAAATATTTGGTGTGTGGATGCATTCTTACATGGTCGACCCTCATGAAAAACATTGGCGCAATTGCATCAAAAATTATGACTTGTGGCCGAACTATAAATACATCAGCGATTCGGACTTTTTCACATGCATGACTTTTACGCCATGAGAGCTATTCTCAAAAGTATTAGTCTCAGAATAAAATTATTTGATGTGTGGATGCATTCTTACATGGTCGACCCTCATGAAAAAAATTGGCGCAATTGCATCAAAAATCATGACTTAAGGCCAAACTATAAATACATCAGCGATTCAGACTTTTTCACATGCATGACTTTTACGCCATGAGAGCTATTCTCAAAAGTATTAGTCTCAGAATAAAATTATTTGGTGTGTGGATGCATTCTTACATGGTCGACCCTCATGAAAATAATTGGCGCAATTGCATCAAAAATCTTGACTTGAGGCCGAACTATAAATACATCAGCGATTCGAACTTTTTCACATGCATGACTTTTACGCCATGAGAGCTATTCTCAAAAGTATAAGTTTCAGAATAAAAATATTTTGTGTGTGGATGCATTCTTACATGATCGACCCTCATGAAAATAATTGGCGCAATTGCATCAAAAATCATGACTTGAGGCCAAACTATAAATACATCAGCGATTCAGACTTTTTCACATGCATGACTTTTACGCCATGAGAACTATTCTCAAAAGTATTAGTCTCAGAATAAAATTATTTGATGTGTGGATGCATTCTTACATGATCGACCCTCATGAAAAGAATTGGCGCAATTGCATCAAAAATCATGACTTGAGGCCAAACTATAAATACATCAGCGATTCAGACTTTTTCACATGCATGACTTTTACGCCATGAGAGCTATTCTCAAAAGTATTAGTCTCAGAATAAAATTATTTGATGTGTGGATGCATTCTTACATGGTCAACCCTCATGAAAAGAATTGGCGCAATTGCATCAAAAATCATGACTTGGGGCCGAACTATAAATACATCAGCGATTCGGACTTTTTCACATGCATGACTTTTACGCCATGAGAGCTATTCTCAAAAGTATTAGTCTCAGAATAAAATTATTTGATGTGTGGATGCATTCTTACATGGTCGACCCTCATGAAAAGAATTGGCGCAATTGCATCAAAAATCATGACTTGAGGCCGCACTATAAATACATCAGCGATTCGAACTTTTTCACATGCATGACTTTTACGCCATGAGAGCTATTCTCAAAAGTATAAGTTTCAGAATAAAAATATTTGGTGTGTGGATGCATTCTTACATGGTCGACCCTCATGAAAAACATTGGCGCAATTGCATCAAAAATTATGACTTGTGGCCGAACTATAAATACATCAGCGATTCGGACTTTTTCACATGCATGACTTTTACGCCATGAGAGCTATTCTCAAAAGTATTAGTCTCAGAATAAAATTATTTGATGTGTGGATGCATTCTTACATGGTCGACCCTCATGAAAAAAATTGGCGCAATTGCATCAAAAATCATGACTTAAGGCCAAACTATAAATACATCAGCGATTCAGACTTTTTCACATGCATGACTTTTACGCCATGAGAGCTATTCTCAAAAGTATTAGTCTCAGAATAAAATTATTTGGTGTGTGGATGCATTCTTACATGGTCGACCCTCATGAAAATAATTGGCGCAATTGCATCAAAAATCTTGACTTGAGGCCGAACTATAAATACATCAGCGATTCGAACTTTTTCACATGCATGACTTTTACGCCATGAGAGCTATTCTCAAAAGTATAAGTTTCAGAATAAAAATATTTTGTGTGTGGATGCATTCTTACATGATCGACCCTCATGAAAAGAATTGGCGCAATTGCATCAAAAATCATGACTTGAGGCCAAACTATAAATACATCAGCGATTCAGACTTTTTCACATGCATGACTTTTACGCCATGAGAACTATTCTCAAAAGTATTAGTCTCAGAATAAAATTATTTGATGTGTGGATGCATTCTTACATGATCGACCCTCATGAAAAGAATTGGCGCAATTGCATCAAAAATCATGACTTGAGGCCAAACTATAAATACATCAGCGATTCAGACTTTTTCACATGCATGACTTTTACGCCATGAGAGCTATTCTCAAAAGTATTAGTCTCAGAATAAAATTATTTGATGTGTGGATGCATTCTTACATGGTCAACCCTCATGAAAAGAATTGGCGCAATTGCATCAAAAATCATGACTTGGGGCCGAACTATAAATACATCAGCGATTCGGACTTTTTCACATGCATGACTTTTACGCCATGAGAGCTATTCTCAAAAGTATTAGTCTCAGAATAAAATTATTTGATGTGTGGATGCATTCTTACATGGTCGACCCTCATGAAAAGAATTGGCGCAATTGCATCAAAAATCATGACTTGAGGCCGCACTATAAATACATCAGCGATTCGAACTTTTTCACATGCATGACTTTTACGCCATGAGAGCTATTCTCAAAAGTATAAGTTTCAGAATAAAAATATTTGGTGTGTGGATGCATTCTTACATGGTCGACCCTCATGAAAAACATTGGCGCAATTGCATCAAAAATTATGACTTGTGCCCGAACTATAAATACATCAGCGATTCGGACTTTTTCACATGCATGACTTTTACGCCATGAGAGCTATTCTCAAAAGTATTAGTCTCAGAATAAAATTATTTGATGTGTGGATGCATTCTTACATGATCGACCCTCATGAAAAGAATTGGCGCAATTGCATCAAAAATCATGACTTAAGGCCAAACTATAAATACATCAGCGATTCAGACTTTTTCACATGCATGACTTTTACGCCATGAGAGCTATTCTCAAAAGTATTAGTCTCAGAATAAAATTATTTGATGTGTGGATGCATTCTTACATGATCGACCCTCATGAAAAGAATTGGCGCAATTGCATAAAAAATCATGACTTGAGGCCGAACTATAAATACATCAGCGATTCGGATTTTTTCACATGCATGACTTTTACGCCATGAGAGCTATTCTCAAAAGTATTAGTCTCAGAATAAAATTATTTGATGTGTGGATGCATTCTTACATGGTCGACCCTCATGAAAATAATTGGCGCAATTGCATCAAAAATCATGACTTGAGGCCGAACTATAAATACATCAGCGATTCGAACTTTTTCACATGCATGACTTTTACGCCATGAGAGCTATTCTCAAAAGTATAAGTTTCAGAATAAAAATATTTGGTGTGTGGATGCATTCTTACATGATCGACCCTCATGAAAAAAATTGGCGCAATTGCATCAAAAATCATGACTTGAGGCCAAACTATAAATACATCAGCGATTCGGACTTTTTCACATGCATGACTTTTACGCCATGAGAGCTATTCTCAAAAGTATTAGTCTCAGAATAAAATTATTTGATGTGTGGATGCATTCTTACATGATCGACCCTCATGAAAAGAATTGGCGCAATTGCATCAAAAATCATGACTTGAGGCCAAACTATAAATACATCAGCGATTCGGACTTTGTCACATGCATGACTTTTACGCCATGAGAGCTATTCTCAAAAGTATTAGTTTCAGAATAAAATTATTTGATGTGTGGATGCATTCTTACATGGTCAACCCTCATGAAAAGAATTGGCGCAATTGCATCAAAAATCATGACTTGGGGCCGAACTATAAATACATCAGCGATTCGAACTTTTTCACATGCATGACTTTTACGCCATGAGAGCTATTCTCAAAAGTATTAGTCTCAGAATAAAATTATTTGGTGTGTGGATGCATTCTTACATGGTCAACCCTCATGAAAATAATTGGCGCAATTGCATCAAAAATCATGACTTGAGGCCGAACTATAAATACATCAGCGATTCGAACTTTTTCACATGCATGACTTTTACGCCATGAGAGCTATTCTCAAAAGTATAAGTTTCAGAATAAAAATATTTGGTGTGTGGATGCATTCTTACATGATCGACCCTCATGAAAAGAATTGGCGCAATTGCATCAAAAATCATGACTTGAGGCCAAACTATAAATACATCAGCGATTCGGACTTTTTCACATGCATGACTTTTACGCCATGAGAACTATTCTCAAAAGTATTAGTCTCAGAATAAAATTATTTGATGTGTGGATGCATTCTTACATGATCGACCCTCATGAAAAGAATTGGCGCAATTGCATCAAAAATCATGACTTGAGGCCAAACTATAAATACATCAGCGATTCAGACTTTTTCACATGCATGACTTTTACGCCATGAGAGCTATTCTCAAAAGTATTAGTCTCAGAATAAAATTATTTGATGTGTGGATGCATTCTTACATGGTCAACCCTCATGAAAAGAATTGGCGCAATTGCATCAAAAATCATGACTTGGGGCCGAACTATAAATACATCAGCGATTCGGACTTTTTCACATGCATGACTTTTACGCCATGAGAGCTATTCTCAAAAGTATTAGTCTCAGAATAAAATTATTTGGTGTGTGGATGCATTCTTACATGGTCGACCCTCATGAAAATAATTGGCGCAATTGCATCAAAAATCATGACTTGAGGCCGAACTATAAATACATCAGCGATTCGGACTTTTTCACATGCATGACTTTTACGCCATGAGAGCTATTCTCAAAAGTATAAGTTTCAGAATAAAAATATTTTGTGTGTGGATGCATTCTTACATGATCGACCCTCATGAAAAGAATTGGCGCAATTGCATCAAACATCATGACTTGAGGCCAAACTATAAATACATCAGCGATTCGGACTTTTTCACATGCATGACTTTTACGCCATGAGAACTATTCTCAAAAGTATTAGTCTCAGAATAAAATTATTTGATGTGTGGATGCATTCTTACATGATCGACCCTCATGAAAAGAATTGGCGCAATTGCATCAAAAATCATGACTTGAGGCCAAACTATAAATACATCAGCGATTCAGACTTTTTCACATGCATGACTTTTACGCCATGAGAGCTATTCTCAAAAGTATTAGTCTCAGAATAAAATTATTTGATGTGTGGATGCATTCTTACATGGTCAACCCTCATGAAAAGAATTGGCGCAATTGCATCAAAAATCATGACTTGGGGCCGAACTATAAATACATCAGCGATTCGGACTTTTTCACATGCATGACTTTTACGCCATGAGAGCTATTCTCAAAAGTATTAGTCTCAGAATAAAATTATTTGATGTGTGGATGCATTCTTACATGGTCGACCCTCATGAAAAGAATTGGCGCAATTGCATCAAAAATCATGACTTGAGGCCAAACTATAAATACATCAGCGATTCGAACTTTTTCACATGCATGACTTTTACGCCATGAGAGCTATTCTCAAAAGTATAAGTTTCAGAATAAAAATATTTGGTGTGTGGATGCATTCTTACATGGTCGACCCTCATGAAAAACATTGGCGCAATTGCATCAAAAATTATGACTTGTGGCCGAACTATAAATACATCAGCGATTCGGACTTTTTCACATGCATGACTTTTACGCCATGAGAGCTATTCTCAAAAGTATTAGTCTCAGAATAAAATTATTTGATGTGTGGATGCATTCTTACATGGTCGACCCTCATGAAAAAAATTGGCGCAATTGCATCAAAAATCATGACTTGGGGCCGAACTATAAATACATCAGCGATTCGGACTTTTTCACATGCATGACTTTTACGCCATGAGAGCTATTCTCAAAAGTATTAGTCTCAGAATAAAATTATTTGATGTGTGGATGCATTCTTACATGATCGACCCTCATGAAAAGAATTGGCGCAATTGCATCAAAAATCATGACTTGAGGCCAAACTATAAATACATCAGCGATTCGGACTTTTTCACATGCATGACTTTTACGCCATGAGAGCTATTCTCAAAAGTATAAGTTTCAGAATAAAAATATTTGGTGTGTGGATGCATTCTTACATGGTCGACCCTCATGAAAAACATTGGCGCAATTGCATCAAAAATTATGACTTGAGGCCGAACTATAAATACATCAGCGATTCGGACTTTTTCACATGCATGACTTTTACGCCATGAGAGCTATTCTCAAAAGTATTAGTCTCAGAATAAAATTATTTGATGTGTGGATGCATTCTTACATGGTCGACCCTCATGAAAAAAATTGGCGCAATTGCATCAAAAATCATGACTTAAGGCCAAACTATAAATACATCAGCGATTCAGACTTTTTCACATGCATGACTTTTACGCCATGAGAGCTATTCTCAAAAGTATTAGTCTCAGAATAAAATTATTTGATGTGTGGATGCATTCTTACATGATCGACCCTCATGAAAAGAATTGGCGCAATTGCATAAAAAATCATGACTTGAGGCCGAACTATAAATACATCAGCGATTCGGATTTTTTCACATGCATGACTTTTACGCCATGAGAGCTATTCTCAAAAGTATTAGTCTCAGAATAAAATTATTTGATGTGTGGATGCATTCTTACATGGTCGACCCTCATGAAAATAATTGGCGCAATTGCATCAAAAATCATGACTTGAGGCCGAACTATAAATACATCAGCGATTCGAACTTTTTCACATGCATGACTTTTACGCCATGAGAGCTATTCTCAAAAGTATAAGTTTCAGAATAGAAATATGTTGTGTGTGGATGCATTCTTACATGATCGACCCTCATGAAAAAAATTGGCGCAATTGCATCAAAAATCATGACTTGAGGCCAAACTATAAATACATCAGCGATTCGGACTTTTTCACATGCATGACTTTTACGCCATGAGAGCTATTCTCAAAAGTATTAGTCTCAGAATAAAATTATTTGATGTGTGGATGCATTCTTACATGATCGACCCTCATGAAAAGAATTGGCGCAATTGCATCAAAAATCATGACTTGAGGCCAAACTATAAATACATCAGCGATTCGGACTTTTTCACATGCATGACTTTTACGCCATGAGAGCTATTCTCAAAAGTATTAGTTTCAGAATAAAATTATTTGATGTGTGGATGCATTCTTACATGGTCAACCCTCATGAAAAGAATTGGCGCAATTGCATCAAAAATCATGACTTGGGGCCGAACTATAAATACATCAGCGATTCGAACTTTTTCACATGCATGACTTTTACGCCATGAGAGCTATTCTCAAAAGTATTAGTCTCAGAATAAAATTATTTGGTGTGTGGATGCATTCTTACATGGTCAACCCTCATGAAAATAATTGGCGCAATTGCATCAAAAATCATGACTTGAGGCCGAACTATAAATACATCAGCGATTCGAACTTTTTCACATGCATGACTTTTACGCCATGAGAGCTATTCTCAAAAGTATAAGTTTCAGAATAAAAATATTTGATGTGTGGATGCATTCTTACATGATCGACCCTCATGAAAAGAATTGGCGCAATTGCATCAAAAATCATGACTTGAGGCCAAACTATAAATACATCAGCGATTCGGACTTTTTCACATGCATGACTTTTACGCCATGAGAACTATTCTCAAAAGTATTAGTCTCAGAATAAAATTATTTGATGTGTGGATGCATTCTTACATGATCGACCCTCATGAAAAGAATTGGCGCAATTGCATCAAAAATCATGACTTGAGGCCAAACTATAAATACATCAGCGATTCAGACTTTTTCACATGCATGACTTTTACGCCATGAGAGCTATTCTCAAAAGTATTAGTCTCAGAATAAAATTATTTGATGTGTGGATGCATTCTTACATGGTCAACCCTCACGAAAAGAATTGGCGCAATTGCATCAAAAATCATGACTTGGGGCCGAACTATAAATACATAAGCGATTCGGACTTTTTCACATGCATGACTTTTACGCCATGAGAGCTATTCTCAAAAGTATTAGTCTCAGAATAAAATTATTTGGTGTGTGGATGCATTCTTACATGGTCGACCCTCATGAAAATAATTGGCGCAATTGCATCAAAAATCATGACTTGAGGCCGAACTATAAATACATCAGCGATTCGAACTTTTTCACATGCATGACGTTTACGCCATGAGAGCTATTCTCAAAAGTATAAGTTTCAGAATAAAAATATTTTGTGTGTGGATGCATTCTTACATGATCGACCCTCATGAAAAGAATTGGCGCAATTGCATCAAAAATCATGACTTGAGGCCAAACTATAAATACATCAGCGATTCAGACTTTTTCACATGCATGACTTTTACGCCATGAGAACTATTCTCAAAAGTATTAGTCTTAGAATAAAATTATTTGATGTGTGGATGCATTCTTACATGATCGACCCTCATGAAAAGAATTGGCGCAATTGCATCAAAAATCATGACTTGAGGCCAAACTATAAATACATCAGCGATTCAGACTTTTTCACATGCATGACTTTTACGCCATGAGAGCTATTCTCAAAAGTATTAGTCTCAGAATAAAATTATTTGATGTGTGGATGCATTCTTACATGGTCAACCCTCATGAAAAGAATTGGCGCAATTGCATCAAAAATCATGACTTGGGGCCGCACTATAAATACATCAGCGATTCGGACTTTTTCACATGCATGACTTTTACGCCATGAGAGCTATTCTCAAAAGTATTAGTCTCAGAATAAAATTATTTGATGTGTGGATGCATTCTTACATGGTCGACCCTCATGAAAAGAATTGGCGCAATTGCATCAAAAATCATGACTTGAGGCCGCACTATAAATACATCAGCGATTCGAACTTTTTCACATGCATGACTTTTACGCCATGAGAGCTATTCTCAAAAGTATAAGTTTCAGAATAAAAATATTTGGTGTGTGGATGCATTCTTACATGGTCGACCCTCATGAAAAACATTGGCGCAATTGCATCAAAAATTATGACTTGTGGCCGAACTATAAATACATCAGCGATTCAGACTTTTTCACATGCATGACTTTTACGCCATGAGAGCTATTCTCAAAAGTATTAGTCTCAGAATAAAATTATTTGATGTGTGGATGCATTCTTACATGGTCGACCCTCATGAAAAAAATTGGCGCAATTGCATCAAAAATCATGACTTGGGGCCGAACTATAAATACATCAGCGATTCGGACTTTTTCACATGCATGACTTTTACGCCATGAGAGCTATTCTCAAAAGTATTAGTCTCAGAATAAAATTATTTGATGTGTGGATGCATTCTTACATGGTCGACCCTCATGAAAAGAATTGGCGCAATTGGATCAAAAATCATGAGTTGAGGCTGAACTATAAATACATCAGCGATTCGGACTTTTTCACATGCATGACTTTTACGCCATGAGAGCTATTCTCAAAAGTATAAGTTTCAGAATAAAAATATTTGGTGTGTGGATGCATTCCTACATGGTCGACCCTCATGAAAAAAATTGGCGCAATTGCATCAAAAATCATGACTTGTGGCCGAACTATAAATACATCAGCGATTCGGACTTTTTCACATGCATGACTTTTACGCCATGAGAGCTATTCTCAAAAGTATTAGTCTCAGAATAAAATTATTTGGTGTGTGGATGCATTCTTACATGGTCGACCCTCATGAAAAAAATTGGCGCAATTGCATCAAAAATCATGACTTAAGGCCGAACTATAAATACATCAGCGATTCGGACTTTTTCACATGCATGACTTTTACGCCATGAGAGCTATTCTCAAAAGTATTAGTCTCAGAATAAAATTATTTGATGTGTGGATGCATTCTTACATGATCGACCCTCATGAAAAGAATTGGCGCAATTGCATCAAAAATCATGACTTGAGGCCGAACTATAAATACATCAGCGATTCGGACTTTTTCACATGCATGACTTTTACGCCATGAGAACTATTCTCAAAAGTATTAGTCTCAGAATAAAATTATTTGATGTGTGGATGCATTCTTACATGATCGACCCTCATGAAAAGAATTGGCGCAATTGCATCAAAAATCATGACTTGAGGCCAAACTATAAATACATCAGCGATTCAGACTTTTTCACATGCATGACTTTTACGCCATGAGAGCTATTCTCAAAAGTATTAGTCTCAGAATAAAATTATTTGGTGTGTGGATGCATTCTTACATGGTCGACCCTCATGAAAAAAATTGGCGCAATTGCATCAAAAATCATGACTTAAGGCCGAACTATAAATACATCAGCGATTCGGACTTTTTCACATGCATGACTTTTACGCCATGAGAGCTATTCTCAAAAGTATTAGTCTCAGAATAAAATTATTTGATGTGTGGATGCATTCTTACATGATCGACCCTCATGAAAAGAATTGGCGCAATTGCATCAAAAATCATGACTTGAGGCCAAACTATAAATACATCAGCGATTCGGACTTTTTCACATGCATGACTTTTACGCCATGAGAGCTATTCTCAAAAGTATTAGTCTCAGAATAAAATTATTTGATGTGTGGATGCATTCTTACATGGTCAACCCTCATGAAAAGAATTGGCGCAATTGCATCAAAAATCATGACTTGGGGCCGAACTATAAATACATCAGCGATTCAGATTTTTTCACATGCATGACTTTTACGCCATGAGAGCTATTCTCAAAAGTATTAGTCTCAGAATAAAATTATTTGGTGTGTGGATGCATTCTTACATGGTCGACCCTCATGAAAATAATTGGCGCAATTGCATCAAAAATCATGACTTGAGGCCGAACTATAAATACATCAGCGATTCGAACTTTTTCACATGCATGACTTTTACGCCATGAGAGCTATTCTCAAAAGTATAAGTTTCAGAATAAAAATATTTTGTGTGTGGATGCATTCTTACATGATCGACCCTCATGAAAAGAATTGGCGCAATTGCATCAAAAATCATGACTTGAGGCCAAACTATAAATACATCAGCGATTCAGACTTTTTCACATGCATGACTTTTACGCCATGAGAACTATTCTCAAAAGTATTAGTCTCAGAATAAAATTATTTGATGTGTGGATGCATTCTTACATGATCGACCCTCATGAAAAGAATTGGCGCAATTGCATCAAAAATCATGACTTGAGGCCAAACTATAAATACATCAGCGATTCAGACTTTTTCACATGCATGACTTTTACGCCATGAGAGCTATTCTCAAAAGTATTAGTCTCAGAATAAAATTATTTGATGTGTGGATGCATTCTTACATGGTCAACCCTCATGAAAAGAATTGGCGCAATTGCATCAAAAATCATGACTTGGGGCCGAACTATAAATACATCAGCGATTCGGACTTTTTCACATGCATGACTTTTACGCCATGAGAGCTATTCTCAAAAGTATTAGTCTCAGAATAAAATTATTTGATGTGTGGATGCATTCTTACATGGTCGACCCTCATGAAAAGAATTGGCGCAATTGCATCAAAAATCATGACTTGAGGCCGCACTATAAATACATCAGCGATTCGAACTTTTTCACATGCATGACTTTTACGCCATGAGAGCTATTCTCAAAAGTATAAGTTTCAGAATAAAAATATTTGGTGTGTGGATGCATTCTTACATGGTCGACCCTCATGAAAAAAATTGGCGCAATTGCATCAAAAATCATGACTTGTGGCCGAACTATAAATACATCAGCGATTCGGACTTTTTCACATGCATGACTTTTACGCCATGAGAGCTATTCTCAAAAGTATTAGTCTCAGAATAAAATTATTTGATGTGTGGATGCATTCTTACATGGTCGACCCTCATGAAAAAAATTGGCGCAATTGCATCAAAAATCATGACTTGGGGCCGAACTATAAATACATCAGCGATTCAGACTTTTTCACATGCATGACTTTTATGCCATGAGAGCTATTCTCAAAAGTATTAGTCTCAGAATAAAATTATTTGGTGTGTGGATGCATTCTTACATGGTCGACCCTCATGAAAAGAATTGGCGCAATTGGATCAAAAATCATGAGTTGAGGCCGAACTATAAATACATCAGCGATTCGGACTTTTTCACATGCATGACTTTTACGCCATGAGAGCTATTCTCAAAAGTATAAGTTTCAGAATAAAAATATTTGGTGTGTGGATGCATTCTTACATGGTCAACCCTCATGAAAAAAATTGGCGCAATTGCATCAAAAATCATGACTTGTGGCCGAACTATAAATACATCAGCGATTCGGACTTTTTCACATGCATGACTTTTACGCCATGAGAGCTATTCTCAAAAGTATTAGTCTCAGAATAAAATTATTTGATGTGTGGATGCATTCTTACATGGTCGACCCTCATGAAAAAAATTGGCGCAATTGCATCAAAAATCATGACTTAAGGCCGAACTATAAATACATCAGCGATTCGGACTTTTTCACATGCATGACTTTTACGCCATGAGAGCTATTCTCAAAAGTATTAGTCTCAGAATAAAATTATTTGATGTGTGGATGCATTCTTACATGATCGACCCTCATGAAAAGAATTGGCGCAATTGCATCAAAAATCATGAGTTGAGGCCAAACTATAAATACATCAGCGATTCGGACTTTTTCACATGCATGACTTTTACGCCATGAGAGCTATTCTCAAAAGTATTAGTCTCAGAATAAAATTATTTGATGTGTGGATGCATTCTTACATGGTCGACCCTCATGAAAAAAATTGGCGCAATTGCATCAAAAATCATGACTTAAGGCCAAACTATAAATACATCAGCGATTCAGACTTTTTCACATGCATGACTTTTACGCCATGAGAACTATTCTCAAAAGTATTAGTCTCAGAATAAAATTATTTGATGTGTGGATGCATTCTTACATGATCGACCCTCATGAAAAGAATTGGCGCAATTGCATCAAAAATCATGACTTGAGGCCAAACTATAAATACATCAGCGATTCGGACTTTTTCACATGCATGACTTTTACGCCATGAGAGCTATTCTCAAAAGTATTAGTCTCAGAATAAAATTATTTGATGTGTGGATGCATTCTTACATGGTCAACCCTCATGAAAAGAATTGGCGCAATTGCATCAAAAATCATGACTTGGGGCCGAACTATAAATACATCAGCGATTCGGACTTTTTCACATGCATGACTTTTACGCCATGAGAGCTATTCTCAAAAGTATTAGTCTCAGAATAAAATTATTTGATGTGTGGATGCATTCTTACATGGTCGACCCTCATGAAAAGAATTGGCGCAATTGCATCAAAAATCATGACTTGAGGCCGCACTATAAATACATCAGCGATTCGGACTTTTTCACATGCATGACTTTTACGCCATGAGAGCTATTCTCAAAAGTATTAGTCTCAGAATAAAATTATTTGATGTGTGGATGCATTCTTACATGATCGACCCTCATGAAAAGAATTGGCGCAATTGCATCAAAAATCATGAGTTGAGGCCAAACTATAAATACATCAGCGATTCGGACTTTTTCACATGCATGACTTTTACGCCATGAGAGCTATTCTCAAAAGTATTAGTCTCAGAATAAAATTATTTGATGTGTGGATGCATTCTTACATGGTCGACCCTCATGAAAAAAATTGGCGCAATTGCATCAAAAATCATGACTTAAGGCCAAACTATAAATACATCAGCGATTCAGACTTTTTCACATGCATGACTTTTACGCCATGAGAACTATTCTCAAAAGTATTAGTCTCAGAATAAAATTATTTGATGTGTGGATGCATTCTTACATGATCGACCCTCATGAAAAGAATTGGCGCAATTGCATCAAAAATCATGACTTGAGGCCAAACTATAAATACATCAGCGATTCAGACTTTTTCACATGCATGACTTTTACGCCATGAGAGCTATTCTCAAAAGTATTAGTCTCAGAATAAAATTATTTGATGTGTGGATGCATTCTTACATGATCGACCCTCATGAAAAGAATTGGCGCAATTGCATCAAAAATCATGACTTAAGGCCAAACTATAAATACATCAGCGATTCAGACTTTTTCACATGCATGACTTTTACGCCATGAGAGCTATTCTCAAAAGTATTAGTCTCAGAATAAAATTATTTGATGTGTGGATGCATTCTTACATGATCGACCCTCATGAAAAGAATTGGCGCAATTGCATCAAAAATCATGACTTGAGGCCAAACTATAAATACATCAGCGATTCGGAATTTTTCACATGCATGACTTTTACGCCATGAGAGCTATTCTCAAAAGTATTAGTCTCAGAATAAAATTATTTGATGTGTGGATGCATTCTTACATGGTCAACCCTCATGAAAAGAATTGGCGCAATTGCATCAAAAATCATGACTTGGGGCCGAACTATAAATACATCAGCGATTCGGACTTTTTCACATGCATGACTTTTACGCCATGAGAGCTATTCTCAAAAGTATTAGTCTCAGAATAAAATTATTTGGTGTGTGGATGCATTCTTACATGGTCGACCCTGATGAAAAAAATTGGCGCAATTGCATCAAAAATCATGACTTAAGGCCGAACTATAAATACATCAGCGATTCGGACTTTTTCACATGCATGACTTTTACGCCATGAGAGCTATTCTCAAAAGTATTAGTCTCAGAATAAAATTATTTGATGTGTGGATGCATTCTTACATGATCGACCCTCATGAAAAGAATTGGCGCAATTGCATCAAAAATCATGACTTGAGGCCAAACTATAAATACATCAGCGATTCGGACTTTTTCACATGCATGACTTTTACGCCATGAGAGCTATTCTCAAAAGTATTAGTCTCAGAATAAAATTATTTGATGTGTGGATGCATTCTTACATGGTCGACCCTCATGAAAAAAATTGGCGCAATTGCATCAAAAATCATGACTTAAGGCCAAACTATAAATACATCAGCGATTCAGACTTTTTCACATGCATGACTTTTACGCCATGAGAACTATTCTCAAAAGTATTAGTCTCAGAATAAAATTATTTGATGTGTGGATGCATTCTTACATGATCGACCCTCATGAAAAGAATTGGCGCAATTGCATCAAAAATCATGACTTGAGGCCAAACTATAAATACATCAGCGATTCAGACTTTTTCACATGCATGACTTTTACGCCATGAGAGCTATTCTCAAAAGTATTAGTCTCAGAATAAAATTATTTGATGTGTGGATGCATTCTTACATGATCGACCCTCATGAAAAGAATTGGCGCAATTGCATCAAAAATCATGACTTAAGGCCAAACTATAAATACATCAGCGATTCAGACTTTTTCACATGCATGACTTTTACGCCATGAGAGCTATTCTCAAAAGTATTAGTCTCAGAATAAAATTATTTGATGTGTGGATGCATTCTTACATGATCGACCCTCATGAAAAGAATTGGCGCAATTGCATCAAAAATCATGACTTGAGGCCAAACTATAAATACATCAGCGATTCGGAATTTTTCACATGCATGACTTTTACGCCATGAGAGCTATTCTCAAAAGTATTAGTCTCAGAATAAAATTATTTGATGTGTGGATGCATTCTTACATGGTCAACCCTCATGAAAAGAATTGGCGCAATTGCATCAAAAATCATGACTTGGGGCCGAACTATAAATACATCAGCGATTCGGACTTTTTCACATGCATGACTTTTACGCCATGAGAGCTATTCTCAAAAGTATTAGTCTCAGAATAAAATTATTTGGTGTGTGGATGCATTCTTACATGGTCGACCCTGATGAAAAAAATTGGCGCAATTGCATCAAAAATCATGACTTAAGGCCGAACTATAAATACATCAGCGATTCGGACTTTTTCACATGCATGACTTTTACGCCATGAGAGCTATTCTCAAAAGTATTAGTCTCAGAATAAAATTATTTGATGTGTGGATGCATTCTTACATGATCGACCCTCATGAAAAGAATTGGCGCAATTGCATCAAAAATCATGACTTGAGGCCAAACTATAAATACATCAGCGATTCGGACTTTTTCACATGCATGACTTTTACGCCATGAGAGCTATTCTCAAAAGTATTAGTCTCAGAATAAAATTATTTGATGTGTGGATGCATTCTTACATGGTCGACCCTCATGAAAAAAATTGGCGCAATTGCATCAAAAATCATGACTTAAGGCCAAACTATAAATACATCAGCGATTCAGACTTTTTCACATGCATGACTTTTACGCCATGAGAACTATTCTCAAAAGTATTAGTCTCAGAATAAAATTATTTGATGTGTGGATGCATTCTTACATGATCGACCCTCATGAAAAGAATTGGCGCAATTGCATCAAAAATCATGACTTGAGGCCAAACTATAAATACATCAGCGATTCAGACTTTTTCACATGCATGACTTTTACGCCATGAGAGCTATTCTCAAAAGTATTAGTCTCAGAATAAAATTATTTGATGTGTGGATGCATTCTTACATGATCGACCCTCATGAAAAGAATTGGCGCAATTGCATCAAAAATCATGACTTAAGGCCAAACTATAAATACATCAGCGATTCAGACTTTTTCACATGCATGACTTTTACGCCATGAGAGCTATTCTCAAAAGTATTAGTCTCAGAATAAAATTATTTGATGTGTGGATGCATTCTTACATGATCGACCCTCATGAAAAGAATTGGCGCAATTGCATCAAAAATCATGACTTGAGGCCAAACTATAAATACATCAGCGATTCGGAATTTTTCACATGCATGACTTTTACGCCATGAGAGCTATTCTCAAAAGTATTAGTCTCAGAATAAAATTATTTGATGTGTGGATGCATTCTTACATGGTCAACCCTCATGAAAAGAATTGGCGCAATTGCATCAAAAATCATGACTTGGGGCCGAACTATAAATACATCAGCGATTCGGACTTTTTCACATGCATGACTTTTACGCCATGAGAGCTATTCTCAAAAGTATTAGTCTCAGAATAAAATTATTTGGTGTGTGGATGCATTCTTACATGGTCGACCCTGATGAAAAAAATTGGCGCAATTGCATCAAAAATCATGACTTAAGGCCGAACTATAAATACATCAGCGATTCGGACTTTTTCACATGCATGACTTTTACGCCATGAGAGCTATTCTCAAAAGTATTAGTCTCAGAATAAAATTATTTGATGTGTGGATGCATTCTTACATGATCGACCCTCATGAAAAGAATTGGCGCAATTGCATCAAAAATCATGACTTGAGGCCAAACTATAAATACATCAGCGATTCGGACTTTTTCACATGCATGACTTTTACGCCATGAGAGCTATTCTCAAAAGTATTAGTCTCAGAATAAAATTATTTGATGTGTGGATGCATTCTTACATGGTCGACCCTCATGAAAAAAATTGGCGCAATTGCATCAAAAATCATGACTTAAGGCCAAACTATAAATACATCAGCGATTCAGACTTTTTCACATGCATGACTTTTACGCCATGAGAACTATTCTCAAAAGTATTAGTCTCAGAATAAAATTATTTGATGTGTGGATGCATTCTTACATGATCGACCCTCATGAAAAGAATTGGCGCAATTGCATCAAAAATCATGACTTGAGGCCAAACTATAAATACATCAGCGATTCAGACTTTTTCACATGCATGACTTTTACGCCATGAGAGCTATTCTCAAAAGTATTAGTCTCAGAATAAAATTATTTGATGTGTGGATGCATTCTTACATGGTCAACCCTCATGAAAAGAATTGGCGCAATTGCATCAAAAATCATGACTTGGGGCCGAACTATAAATACATCAGCGATTCGGACTTTTTCACATGCATGACTTTTACGCCATGAGAGCTATTCTCAAAAGTATTAGTCTCAGAATAAAATTATTTGATGTGTGGATGCATTCTTACATGGTCGACCCTCATGAAAAGAATTGGCGCAATTGCATCAAAAATCATGACTTGAGGCCGCACTATAAATACATCAGCGATTCGAACTTTTTCACATGCATGACTTTTACGCCATGAGAGCTATTCTCAAAAGTATAAGTTTCAGAATAAAAATATTTGGTGTGTGGATGCATTCTTACATGGTCGACCCTCATGAAAAACATTGGCGCAATTGCATCAAAAATTATGACTTGTGGCCGAACTATAAATACATCAGCGATTCGGACTTTTTCACATGCATGACTTTTACGCCATGAGAGCTATTCTCAAAAGTATTAGTCTCAGAATAAAATTATTTGATGTGTGGATGCATTCTTACATGGTCGACCCTCATGAAAAAAATTGGCGCAATTGCATCAAAAATCATGACTTGGGGCCGAACTATAAATACATCAGCGATTCGGACTTTTTCACATGCATGACTTTTACGCCATGAGAGCTATTCTCAAAAGTATTAGTCTCAGAATAAAATTATTTGATGTGTGGATGCATTCTTACATGGTCGACCCTCATGAAAAGAATTGGCGCAATTGGATCAAAAATCATGAGTTGAGGCCAAACTATAAATACATCAGCGATTCGGACTTTTTCACATGCATGACTTTTACGCCATGAGAGCTATTCTCAAAAGTATTAGTCTCAGAATAAAATTATTTGATGTGTGGATGCATTCTTACATGGTCGACCCTCATGAAAAAAATTGGCGCAATTGCATCAAAAATCATGACTTAAGGCCAAACTATAAATACATCAGCGATTCAGACTTTTTCACATGCATGACTTTTACGCCATGAGAACTATTCTCAAAAGTATTAGTCTCAGAATAAAATTATTTGATGTGTGGATGCATTCTTACATGATCGACCCTCATGAAAAGAATTGGCGCAATTGCATCAAAAATCATGACTTGAGGCCAAACTATAAATACATCAGCGATTCAGACTTTTTCACATGCATGACTTTTACGCCATGAGAGCTATTCTCAAAAGTATTAGTCTCAGAATAAAATTATTTGATGTGTGGATGCATTCTTACATGGTCAACCCTCATGAAAAGAATTGGCGCAATTGCATCAAAAATCATGACTTGGGGCCGAACTATAAATACATCAGCGATTCGGACTTTTTCACATGCATGACTTTTACGCCATGAGAGCTATTCTCAAAAGTATTAGTCTCAGAATAAAATTATTTGATGTGTGGATGCATTCTTACATGGTCGACCCTCATGAAAAGAATTGGCGCAATTGCATCAAAAATCATGACTTGAGGCCGCACTATAAATACATCAGCGATTCGAACTTTTTCACATGCATGACTTTTACGCCATGAGAGCTATTCTCAAAAGTATAAGTTTCAGAATAAAAATATTTGGTGTGTGGATGCATTCTTACATGGTCGACCCTCATGAAAAACATTGGCGCAATTGCATCAAAAATTATGACTTGTGGCCAAACTATAAATACATCAGCGATTCGGACTTTTTCACATGCATGACTTTTACGCCATGAGAGCTATTCTCAAAAGTATTAGTCTCAGAATAAAATTATTTGATGTGTGGATGCATTCTTACATGGTCGACCCTCATGAAAAAAATTGGCGCAATTGCATCAAAAATCATGACTTGGGGCCGAACTATAAATACATCAGCGATTCGGACTTTTTCACATGCATGACTTTTACGCCATGAGAGCTATTCTCAAAAGTATTAGTCTCAGAATAAAATTATTTGATGTGTGGATGCATTCTTACATGGTCGACCCTCATGAAAAGAATTGGCGCAATTGGATCAAAAATCATGAGTTGAGGCCAAACTATAAATACATCAGCGATTCGGACTTTTTCACATGCATGACTTTTACGCCATGAGAGCTATTCTCAAAAGTATAAGTTTCAGAATAAAAATATTTGATGTGTGGATGCATTCTTACATGGTCGACCCTCATGAAAAAAATTGGCGCAATTGCATCAAAAATCATGACTTGTGGCCGAACTATAAATACATCAGCGATTCGGACTTTTTCACATGCATGACTTTTACGCCATGAGAGCTATTCTCAAAAGTATTAGTCTCAGAATAAAATTATTTGGTGTGTGGATGCATTCTTACATGGTCGACCCTCATGAAAAAAATTGGCGCAATTGCATCAAAAATCATGACTTAAGGCCGAACTATAAATACATCAGCGATTCGGACTTTTTCACATGCATGACTTTTACGCCATGAGAGCTATTCTCAAAAGTATTAGTCTCAGAATAAAATTATTTGATGTGTGGATGCATTCTTACATGGTCGACCCTCATGAAAAAAATTGGCGCAATTGCATCAAAAATCATGACTTAAGGCCAAACTATAAATACATCAGCGATTCAGACTTTTTCACATGCATGACTTTTACGCCATGAGAGCTATTCTCAAAAGTATTAGTCTCAGAATAAAATTATTTGATGTGTGGATGCATTCTTACATGATCGACCCTCATGAAAAGAATTGGCGCAATTGCATAAAAAATCATGACTTGGGGCCGAACTATAAATACATCAGCGATTCGGACTTTTTCACATGCATGACTTTTACGCCATGAGAGCTATTCTCAAAAGTATTAGTCTCAGAATAAAATTATTTGATGTGTGGATGCATTCTTACATGGTCGACCCTCATGAAAATAATTGGCGCAATTGCATCAAAAATCATGACTTGGGGCCGAACTATAAATACATCAGCGATTCGGACTTTTTCACATGCATGACTTTTACGCCATGAGAGCTATTCTCAAAAGTATTAGTCTCAGAATAAAATTATTTGATGTGTGGATGCATTCTTACATGATCGACCCTCATGAAAAGAATTGGCGCAATTGCATCAAAAATCATGACTTAAGGCCAAACTATAAATACATCAGCGATTCAGACTTTTTCACATGCATGACTTTTACGCCATGAGAGCTATTCTCAAAAGTATTAGTCTCAGAATAAAATTATTTGATGTGTGGATGCATTCTTACATGATCGACCCTCATGAAAAGAATTGGCGCAATTGCATCAAAAATCATGACTTGAGGCCAAACTATAAATACATCAGCGATTCGGACTTTTTCACATGCATGACTTTTACGCCATGAGAGCTATTCTCAAAAGTATTAGTCTCAGAATAAAATTATTTGATGTGTGGATGCATTCTTACATGGTCAACCCTCATGAAAAGAATTGGCGCAATTGCATCAAAAATCATGACTTGGGGCCGAACTATAAATACATCAGCGATTCGGACTTTTTCACATGCATGACTTTTACGCCATGAGAGCTATTCTCAAAAGTATTAGTCTCAGAATAAAATTATTTGGTGTGTGGATGCATTCTTACATGGTCGACCCTGATGAAAAAAATTGGCGCAATTGCATCAAAAATCATGACTTAAGGCCGAACTATAAATACATCAGCGATTCGGACTTTTTCACATGCATGACTTTTACGCCATGAGAGCTATTCTCAAAAGTATTAGTCTCAGAATAAAATTATTTGATGTGTGGATGCATTCTTACATGATCGACCCTCATGAAAAGAATTGGCGCAATTGCATCAAAAATCATGACTTGAGGCCAAACTATAAATACATCAGCGATTCGGACTTTTTCACATGCATGACTTTTACGCCATGAGAGCTATTCTCAAAAGTATTAGTCTCAGAATAAAATTATTTGATGTGTGGATGCATTCTTACATGGTCGACCCTCATGAAAAGAATTGGCGCAATTGCATCAAAAATCATGACTTGAGGCCGAACTATAAATACATCAGCGATTCGAACTTTTTCACATGCATGACTTTTACGCCATGAGAGCTATTCTCAAAAGTATTAGTCTCAGAATAAAATTATTTGATGTGTGGATGCATTCTTACATGATCGACCCTCATGAAAAGAATTGGCGCAATTGCATCAAAAATCATGACTTAAGGCCAAACTATAAATACATCAGCGATTCAGACTTTTTCACATGCATGACTTTTACGCCATGAGAGCTATTCTCAAAAGTATTAGTCTCAGAATAAAATTATTTGATGTGTGGATGCATTCTTACATGATCGACCCTCATGAAAAGAATTGGCGCAATTGCATCAAAAATCATGACTTGAGGCCAAACTATAAATACATCAGCGATTCGGACTTTTTCACATGCATGACTTTTACGCCATGAGAGCTATTCTCAAAAGTATTAGTCTCAGAATAAAATTATTTGATGTGTGGATGCATTCTTACATGGTCAACCCTCATGAAAAGAATTGGCGCAATTGCATCAAAAATCATGACTTGGGGCCGAACTATAAATACATCAGCGATTCGGACTTTTTCACATGCATGACTTTTACGCCATGAGAGCTATTCTCAAAAGTATTAGTCTCAGAATAAAATTATTTGGTGTGTGGATGCATTCTTACATGGTCGACCCTGATGAAAAAAATTGGCGCAATTGCATCAAAAATCATGACTTAAGGCCGAACTATAAATACATCAGCGATTCGGACTTTTTCACATGCATGACTTTTACGCCATGAGAGCTATTCTCAAAAGTATTAGTCTCAGAATAAAATTATTTGATGTGTGGATGCATTCTTACATGATCGACCCTCATGAAAAGAATTGGCGCAATTGCATCAAAAATCATGACTTGAGGCCAAACTATAAATACATCAGCGATTCGGACTTTTTCACATGCATGACTTTTACGCCATGAGAGCTATTCTCAAAAGTATTAGTCTCAGAATAAAATTATTTGATGTGTGGATGCATTCTTACATGGTCAACCCTCATGAAAAGAATTGGCGCAATTGCATCAAAAATCATGACTTGTGGCCGAACTATAAATACATCAGCGATTCAGACTTTTTCACATGCATGACTTTTACGCCATGAGAGCTATTCTCAAAAGTATTAGTCTCAGAATAAAATTATTTGGTGTGTGGATGCATTCTTACATGGTCGACCCTCATGAAAAGAATTGGCGCAATTGCATCAAAAATCATGACTTGAGGCCGCACTATAAATACATCAGCGATTCGAACTTTTTCACATGCATGACTTTTACGCCATGAGAGCTATTCTCAAAAGTATAAGTTTCAGAATAAAAATATTTGGTGTGTGGATGCATTCTTACATGGTCGACCCTCATGAAAAACATTGGCGCAATTGCATCAAAAATTATGACTTGTGGCCGAACTATAAATACATCAGCGATTCGGACTTTTTCACATGCATGACTTTTACGCCATGAGAGCTATTCTCAAAAGTATTAGTCTCAGAATAAAATTATTTGATGTGTGGATGCATTCTTACATGATCGACCCTCATGAAAAGAATTGGCGCAATTGCATAAAAAATCATGACTTGTGGCCGAACTATAAATACATCAGCGATTCGGACTTTTTCACATGCATGACTTTTACGCCATGAGAGCTATTCTCAAAAGTATTAGTCTCAGAATAAAATTATTTGATGTGTGGATGCATTCTTACATGGTCGACCCTCATGAAAATAATTGGCGCAATTGCATCAAAAATCATGACTTGAGGCCGAACTATAAATACATCAGCGATTCGGACTTTTTCACATGCATGACTTTTACGCCATGAGAGCTATTCTCAAAAGTATTAGTCTCAGAATAAAATTATTTGATGTGTGGATGCATTCTTACATGGTCAACCCTCATGAAAAGAATTGGCGCAATTGCATCAAAAATCATGACTTGGGGCCGAACTATAAATACATCAGCGATTCGGACTTTTTCACATGCATGACTTTTACGCCATGAGAGCTATTCTCAAAAGTATTAGTCTCAGAATAAAATTATTTGGTGTGTGGATGCATTCTTACATGGTCGACCCTCATGAAAAAAATTGGCGCAATTGCATCAAAAATCATGACTTAAGGCCGAACTATAAATACATCAGCGATTCGGACTTTTTCACATGCATGACTTTTACGCCATGAGAGCTATTCTCAAAAGTATTAGTCTCAGAATAAAATTATTTGATGTGTGGATGCATTCTTACATGATCGACCCTCATGAAAAGAATTGGCGCAATTGCATCAAAAATCATGACTTGAGGCCAAACTATAAATACATCAGCGATTCGGACTTTTTCACATGCATGACTTTTACGCCATGAGAGCTATTCTCAAAAGTATTAGTCTCAGAATAAAATTATTTGATGTGTGGATGCATTCTTACATGGTCAACCCTCATGAAAAGAATTGGCGCAATTGCATCAAAAATCATGACTTGTGGCCGAACTATAAATACATCAGCGATTCAGACTTTTTCACATGCATGACTTTTACGCCATGAGAGCTATTCTCAAAAGTATTAGTCTCAGAATAAAATTATTTGGTGTGTGGATGCATTCTTACATGGTCGACCCTCATGAAAAGAATTGGCGCAATTGCATCAAAAATCATGACTTGAGGCCGCACTATAAATACATCAGCGATTCGAACTTTTTCACATGCATGACTTTTACGCCATGAGAGCTATTCTCAAAAGTATAAGTTTCAGAATAAAAATATTTGGTGTGTGGATGCATTCTTACATGGTCGACCCTCATGAAAAACATTGGCGCAATTGCATCAAAAATTATGACTTGGGGCCGAACTATAAATACATCAGCGATTCGGACTTTTTCACATGCATGACTTTTACGCCATGAGAGCTATTCTCAAAAGTATTAGTCTCAGAATAAAATTATTTGATGTGTGGATGCATTCTTACATGGTCGACCCTCATGAAAAGAATTGGCGCAATTGCATCAAAAATCATGACTTTGGGCCGAACTATAAATACATCAGCGATTCAGACTTTTTCACATGCATGACTTTTACGCCATGAGAGCTATTCTCAAAAGTATTAGTCTCAGAATAAAATTATTTGGTGTGTGGATACATTCTTACATGGTCGACCCTCATGAAAAGAATTGGCGCAATTGCATCAAAAATCATGACTTGAGGCCGCACTATAAATACATCAGCGATTCGAACTTTTTCACATGCATGACTTTTACGCCATGAGAGCTATTCTCAAAAGTATAAGTTTCAGAATAAAAATATTTGGTGTGTGGATGCATTCTTACATGGTCGACCCTCATGAAAAACATTGGCGCAATTGCATCAAAAATTATGACTTGAGGCCGAACTATAAATACATCAGCGATTCGGACTTTTTCACATGCATGACTTTTACGCCATGAGAGCTATTCTCAAAAGTATTAGTCTCAGAATAAAATTATTTGATGTGTGGATGCATTCTTACATGGTCGACCCTCATGAAAAAAATTGGCGCAATTGCATCAAAAATCATGACTTGGGGCCGAACTATAAATACATCAGCGATTCGGACTTTTTCACATGCATGACTTTTACGCCATGAGAGCTATTCTCAAAAGTATTAGTCTCAGAATAAAATTATTTGATGTGTGGATGCATTCTTACATGGTCGACCCTCATGAAAATAATTGGCGCAATTGCATCAAAAATCATGACTTGAGGCCGAACTATAAATACATCAGCGATTCGAACTTTTTCACATGCATGACTTTTACGCCATGAGAGCTATTCTCAAAAGTATTAGTCTCAGAATAAAATTATTTGATGTGTGGATGCATTCTTACATGGTCGACCCTCATGAAAAGAATTGGCGCAATTGGATCAAAAATCATGACTTGAGGCTGAACTATAAATACATCAGCGATTCGGACTTTTTCACATGCATGACTTTTACGCCATGAGAGCTATTCTCAAAAGTATAAGTTTCAGAATAAAAATATTTGGTGTGTGGATGCATTCTTACATGGTCGACCCTCATGAAGAAAATTGGCGCAATTGCACCAAAAATCATGACTTGTGGCCGCACTATAAATACATCAGCGATTCGGACTTTTTCACATGCATGACTTTTACGCCATGAGAGCTATTCTCAAAAGTATTAGTCTCAGAATAAAATTATTTGGTGTGTGGATGCATTCTTACATGGTCGACCCTCATGAAAAAATTTGGCGCAATTGCATCAAAAATCATGACTTAAGGCCGAACTATAAATACATCAGCGATTCGGACTTTTTCACATGCATGACTTTTACGCCATGAGAGCTATTCTCAAAAGTATTAGTCTCAGAATAAAATTATTTGATGTGTGGATGCATTCTTACATGGTCAACCCTCATGAAAAGAATTGGCGCAATTGCATCAAAAATCATGACTTGAGGCCAAACTATAAATACATCAGCGATTCAGACTTTTTCACATGCATGACTTTTACGCCATGAGAGCTATTCTCAAAAGTATTAGTCTCAGAATAAAATTATTTGGTGTGTGGATGCATTCTTACATGGTCGACCCTCATGAAAAAAATTGGCGCAATTGCATCAAAAATCATGACTTGGGGCCGAACTGAACATACATCAGCGATTCGGACTTTTTCACATGCATGACTTTTACGCCATGAGAGCTATTCTCAAAAGTATTAGTCTCAGAATAAAATTATTTGATGTGTGGATGCATTCTTACATGGTCGACCCTCATGAAAAGAATTGGCGCAATTGCATCAAAAATCATGACTTGGGGCCGAACTATAAATACATCAGCGATTCGGACTTTTTCACATGCATGACTTTTACGCCATGAGAGCTATTCTCAAAAGTATTAGTCTCAGAATAAAATTATTTGGTGTGTGGATGCATTCTTACATGGTCGACCCTCATGAAAAGAATTGGCGCAATTGCATCAAAAATCATGACTTGAGGCCAAACTATAAATACATCAGCGATTCGAACTTTTTCACATGCATGACTTTTACGCCATAAGAGCTATTCTCAAAAGTATAAGTTTCAGAATAAAAATATTTGGTGTGTGGATGCATTCTTACATGGTCGACCCTCATGAAAAAAATTGGCGCAATTGCATCAAAAATCATGACTTGGGGCCGAACTATAAATACATCAGCGATTCGGACTTTTTCACATGCATGACTTTTACGCCATGAGAGCTATTCTCAAAAGTATTAGTCTCAGAATAAAATTATTTGATGTGTGGATGCATTCTTACATGGTCAACCCTCATGAAAAGAATTGGCGCAATTGCATCAAACATCATGACTTAAGGCCGAACTATAAATACATCAGCGATTCGGACTTTTTCACATGCATGACTTTTACGCCATGAGAGCTATTCTCAAAAGTATTAGTCTCAGAATAAAATTATTTGATGTGTGGATGCATTCTTACATGGTCGACCCTCATGAAAAGAATTGGCGCAATTGCATCAAACATACATCAGCGATTCGGACTTTTTCACATGCATGACTTTTACGCCATGAGAGCTATTCTCAAAAGTATTAGTCTCAGAATAAAATTATTTGATGTGTGGATGCATTCTTACATGGTCGACCCTCATGAAAAGAATTGGCGCAATTGCATCAAAAATCATGACTTGAGGCCAAACTATAAATACATCAGCGATTCAGACTTTTTCACATGCATGACTTTTAGGCCATGAGAGCTATTCTCAAAAGTATTAGTCTCAGAATAAAATTATTTGGTGTGTGGATGCATTCTTACATGGTCGACCCTCATGAAAAGAATTGGCGCAATTGGATCAAAAATCATGACTTGAGGCGGAACTATAAATACATCAGCGATTCGGACTTTTTCACATGCATGACTTTTACGCCATGAGAGCTATTCTCAAAAGTATAAGTTTCAGAATAAAAATATTTGGTGTGTGGATGCATTCTTACATGGTCGACCCTCATGTAAAAAATTGGCTTAATTGCATCAAAAATCATGACTTGTGGCCGAACTATAAATACATCAGCGATTCGGACTTTTTCACATGCATGACTTTTACGCCATGAGAGCTATTCTCAAAAGTATTAGTCTCAGAATAAAATTATTTGGTGTGTGGATGCATTCTTACATGGTCGACCCTCATGAAAAAAATTGGCGCAATTGCATCAAAAATCATGACTTGAGGCCGAACTATAAATACATCAGCGATTCAGACTTTTTCACATGCATGACTTTTACGCCATGAGAGCTATTCTCAAAAGTATTAGTCTCAGAATAAAATTATTTGATGTGTGGATGCATTCTTACATGGTCAACCCTCATGAAAAGAATTAGCGCAATTGCATCAAAAATCATGACTTGAGGCTGAACTATAAATACATCAGCGATTCGGACTTTTTCACATGCATGACATTTACGCCATGAGAGCTATTCTCAAAAGTATTAGTCTCAGAATAAAATTATTTGATGTGTGGATGCATTCTTACATGATCGACCCTCATGAAAAGAATTGCGCAATTGCATCAAAAATCATGACTTGTGGCCGAACTATAAATACATCAGCGATTCGGACTTTTTCACATGCATGACTTTTACGCCATGAGAGCTATTCTCAAAAGTATTAGTCTCAGAATAAAATTATTTGGTGTGTGGATGCATTCTTACATGGTCGACCCTCATGAAAAAAATTGGCGCAATTGCATCAAAAATCATGACTTAAGGCCGAACTATAAATACATCAGCGATTCGGACTTTTTCACATGCATGACTTTTACGCCATGAGAGCTATTCTCAAAAGTATTAGTCTCAGAATAAAATTATTTGATGTGTGGATGCATTCTTACATAATCGACCCTCATGAAAAGAATTGGCGCAATTGCATCAAAAATCATGACTTGAGGCCAAACTATAAATACATCAGCGATCCAGACTTTTTCACATGCATGACTTTTACGCCATGAGAGCTATTCTCAAAAGTATTAGTCTCAGAATAAAATTATTTGATGTGTGGATGCATTCTTACATAATCAACCCTCATGAAAAGAATTGGCGCAATTGCATCAAAAATCATGACTTGGGGCCGAACTATAAAAACATCAGCGATTCGGACTTTTTCACATGCATGACTTTTACGCCATGAGAGCTATTCTCAAAAGTATTAGTCTCAGAATAAAATTATTTGGTGTGTGGATGCATTCTTACATGGTCGACCCTCATGAAAAGAATTGGCGCAATTGGATCAAAAATCATGACTTGAGGCCGCACTATAAATACATCAGCGATTCGAACTTTTTCACATGCATGACTTTTACGCCATGAGAGCTATTCTCAAAAGTATAAGTTTCAGAATAAAAATATTTGGTGTGTGGATGCATTCTTACATGGTCGACCCTCATGAAAAAAATTGGCGCAATTGCATCAAAAATCATGACTTGTGGCCGAACTATAAATACATCAGCGATTCGGACTTTTTCACATGCATGACTTTTACGCCATGAGAGCTATTCTCAAAAGTATTAGTCTCAGAATAAAATTATTTGATGTGTGGATGCATTCTTACATGGTCAACCCTCATGAAAAGAATTGGCGCAATTGCATCAAAAATCATGACTTGAGGCCAAACTATAAATACATCAGCGATTCGGACTTTTTCACATGCATGACTTTTACGCCATGAGAGCTATTCTCAAAAGTATTAGTCTCAGAATAAAATTATTTGATGTGTGGATGCATTCTTACATGGTCAACCCTCATGAAAAGAATTGGCGCAATTGCATCAAAAATCATGACTTGTGGCCGAACTATAAATACATCAGCGATTCGGACTTTTTCACATGCATGACTTTTACGCCATGAGAGCTATTCTCAAAAGTATTAGTCTCAGAATAAAATTATTTGGTGTGTGGATGCATTCTTACATGGTCGACCCTCATGAAAAGAATTGGCGCAATTGCATCAAAAATCATGACTTAAGGCCAAACTATAAATACATCAGCGATTCAGACTTTTTCACATGCATGACTTTTACGCCATGAGAGCTATTCTCAAAAGTATTAGTCTCAGAATAAAATTATTTGATGTGTGGATGCATTCTTACATGATCGACCCTCATGAAAAGAATTGGCGCAATTGCATCAAAAATCATGACTTGGGGCCGAACTATAAATACATCAGCGATTCGGACTTTTTCACATGCATGACTTTTACGCCATGAGAGCTATTCTCAAAAGTATTAGTCTCAGAATAAAATTATTTGATGTGTGGATGCATTCTTACATGGTCGACCCTCATGAAAAGAATTGGCGTAATTGCATCAAAAATCATGACTTAAGGCCAAACTATAAATACATCAGCGATTCAGACTTTTTCACATGCATGACTTTTACGCCATGAGAGCTATTCTCAAAAGTATTAGTCTCAGAATAAAATTATTTGATGTGTGGATGCATTCTTACATGATCGACCCTCATGAAAAGAATTGGCGCAATTGCATCAAAAATCATGACTTGAGGCCAAACTATCAATACATCAGCGATTCAGACTTTTTCACATGCATGACTTTTACGCCATGAGAGCTATTCTCAAAAGTATTAGTCTCAGAATAAAATTATTTGATGTGTGGATGCATTCTTACATGGTCAACCCTCATGAAAAGAATTGGCGCAATTGCATCAAAAATCATGACTTGGGGCCGAACTATAAATACATCAGCGATTCGGACTTTTTCACATGCATGACTTTTACGCCATGAGAGCTATTCTCAAAAGTATTAGTCTCAGAATAAAATTATTTGGTGTGTGGATGCATTCTTACATGGTCGACCCTCATGAAAAGAATTGGCGCAATTGCATCAAAAATCATGACTTAAGGCCAAACTATAAATACATCAGCGATTCAGACTTTTTCACATGCATGACTTTTACGCCATGAGAGCTATTCTCAAAAGTATTAGTCTCAGAATAAAATTATTTGATGTGTGGATGCATTCTTACATGATCGACCCTCATGAAAAGAATTGGCGCAATTGCATCAAAAATCATGACTTGGGGCCGAACTATAAATACATCAGCGATTCGGACTTTTTCACATGCATGACTTTTACGCCATGAGAGCTATTCTCAAAAGTATTAGTCTCAGAATAAAATTATTTGATGTGTGGATGCATTCTTACATGGTCGACCCTCATGAAAAGAATTGGCGTAATTGCATCAAAAATCATGACTTAAGGCCAAACTATAAATACATCAGCGATTCAGACTTTTTCACATGCATGACTTTTACGCCATGAGAGCTATTCTCAAAAGTATTAGTCTCAGAATAAAATTATTTGATGTGTGGATGCATTCTTACATGATCGACCCTCATGAAAAGAATTGGCGCAATTGCATCAAAAATCATGACTTGAGGCCAAACTATCAATACATCAGCGATTCAGACTTTTTCACATGCATGACTTTTACGCCATGAGAGCTATTCTCAAAAGTATTAGTCTCAGAATAAAATTATTTGATGTGTGGATGCATTCTTACATGGTCAACCCTCATGAAAAGAATTGGCGCAATTGCATCAAAAATCATGACTTGGGGCCGAACTATAAATACATCAGCGATTCGGACTTTTTCACATGCATGACTTTTACGCCATGAGAGCTATTCTCAAAAGTATTAGTCTCAGAATAAAATTATTTGGTGTGTGGATGCATTCTTACATGGTCGACCCTCATGAAAAGAATTGGCGCAATTGCATCAAAAATCATGACTTGAGGCCGCACTATAAATACATCAGCGATTCGAACTTTTTCACATGCATGACTTTTAAGCCATGAGAGCTATTCTCAAAAGTATAAGTTTCAGAATAAAAATATTTGGTGTGTGGATGCATTCTTACATGGTCGACCCTCATGAAAAACATTGGCGCAATTGCATCAAAAATTATTACTAGTGGCCGAACTACAAATACATCAGCGATTCGGACTTTTTCACATGCATGACTTTTACGCCATGAGAGCTATTCTCAAAAGTATTAGTCTCAGAATAAAATTATTTGATGTGTGGATGCATTCTTACATGGTCAAGCCTCATGAAAAAAATTGGCGCAATTGCATCAAAAATCATGACTTGGGGCCGAACTATAAATACATCAGCGATTCGGACTTTTTCACATGCATGACTTTTACGCCATGAGAGCTATTCTCAAAAGTATTAGTCTCAGAATAAAATTATTTGATGTGTGGATGCATTCTTACATGGTCGACCCTCATGAAAATAATTGGCGCAATTGCATCAAAAATCATGACTTAAGGCCGAACTATAAATACATCAGCGATTCGAACTTTTTCACATGCATGACTTTTACGCCATGAGAGCTATTCTGAAAAGTATTAGTCTCAGAATAAAATTATTTGATGTGTGGATGCATTCTTACATGGTCGACCCTCATGAAAAGAATTGGCGCAATTGGATCAAAAATCATGACTTGAGGCTGAACTTTAAATACATCAGCGATTCGGACTTTTTCACATGCATGACTTTTACGCCATGAGAGCTATTCTCAAAAGTATTAGTCTCAGAATAAAAATATTTGGTGTGTGGATGCATTCTTACATGGTCGACCCTCATGAAAAAAATTGGCGCAATTGCATCAAAAATCATGACTTGGGGCCGAACTATAAATACATCAGCGATTCGGACTTTTTCACATGCATGACTTTTACGCCATGAGAGCTATTCTCAAAAGTATTAGTCTCAGAATAAAATTATTTGGTGTGTGGATGCATTCTTACATGGTCGACCCTCATGAAAAGAATTGGCGCAATTGCATCAAAAATCATGACTTGAGGCCGCACTATAAATACATCAGCGATTCGAACTTTTTCACATGCATGACTTTTACGCCATGAGAGCTATTCTCAAAAGTATAAGTTTCAGAATAAAAATATTTGGTGTGTGGATGCATTCTTACATGGTCGACCCTCATGAAAAACATTGGCGCAATTGCATCAAAAATTATGACTTGTGGCCGAACTATAAATACATCAGCGATTCGAACTTTTTCACATGCATGACTTTTACGCCATGAGAGCTATTCTCAAAAGTATTAGTCTCAGAATAAAATTATTTGATGTGTGGATGCATTCTTACATGGTCGACCCTCATGAAAAAAATTGGCGCAATTGCATCAAAAATCATGACTTGGGGCCGAACTATAAATACATCAGCGATTCGGACTTTTTCACATGCATGACTTTTACGCCATGAGAGCTATTCTCAAAAGTATTAGTCTCAGAATAAAATTATTTGATGTGTGGATGCATTCTTACATGGTCGACCCTCATGAAAAGAATTGGCGCAATTGCATCAAAAATCATGACTTGAGGCCGAACTATAAATACATCAGCGATTCGAACTTTTTCACATGCATGACTTTTACGCCATGAGAGCTATTCTCAAAAGTATTAGTCTCAGAATAAAATTATTTGATGTGTGGATGCATTCTTACATGGTCGACCCTCATGAAAAGAATTGGCGCAATTGGATCAAAAATCATGACTTGAGGCTGAACTATAAATACATCAGCGATTCGAACTTTTTCACATGCATGACTTTTACGCCATGAGAGCTATTCTCAAAAGTATAAGTTTCAGAATAAAAATATTTGATGTGTGGATGCATTCTTACATGGTCGACCCTCATGAAAAAAATTGGCGCAATTGCATCAAAAATCATGACTTGGGGCCGAACTATAAATACATCAGCGATTCGGACTTTTTCACATGCATGACTTTTACGCCATGAGAGCTATTCTCAAAAGTATTAGTCTCAGAATAAAATTATTTGGTGTGTGGATGCATTCTTACATGGTCGACCCTCATGAAATAAATTGGCGCAATTGCATCAAAAATCATGACTTAAGGCCGAACTATAAATACATCAGCGATTCGGACTTTTTCACATGCATGACTTTTACGCCATGAGAGCTATTCTCAAAAGTATTAGTATCAGAATAAAATTATTTGATGTGTGGATGCATTCTTACATGGTCAACCCTCATGAAAAGAATTGGCGCAATTGCATCAAAAATCATGACTTGGGGCCGAACTATAAATACATCAGCGATTCGGACTTTTTCACATGCATGACTTTTACGCCATGAGAGCTATTCTCAAAAGTATTAGTCTCAGAATAAAATTATTTGGTGTGTGGATGCATTCTTACATGGTCGACCCTCATGAAAAGAATTGGCGCAATTGCATCAAAAATCATGACTTGAGGCCGCACTATAAATACATCAGCGATTCGAACTTTTTCACATGCATGACTTTTACGCCATGAGAGCTATTCTCAAAAGTATAAGTTTCAGAATAAAAATATTTGGTGTGTGGATGCATTCTTACATGGTCGACCCTCATGAAAAACATTGGCGCAATTGCATCAAAAATTATGACTTGAGGCCGAACTATAAATACATCAGCGATTCGGACTTTTTCACATGCATGACTTTTACGCCATGAGAGCTATTCTCAAAAGTATTAGTCTCAGAATAAAATTATTTGATGTGTGGATGCATTCTTACATGGTCGACCCTCATGAAAAAAATTGGCGCAATTGCATCAAAAATCATGACTTGGGGCCGAACTATAAATACATCAGCGATTCGGACTTTTTCACATGCATGACTTTTACGCCATGAGAGCTATTCTCAAAAGTATTAGTCTCAGAATAAAATTATTTGATGTGTGGATGCATTCTTACATGGTCGACCCTCATGAAAATAATTGGCGCAATTGCATCAAAAATCATGACTTGAGGCCGAACTATAAATACATCAGCGATTCGAACTTTTTCACATGCATGACTTTTACGCCATGAGAGCTATTCTCAAAAGTATTAGTCTCAGAATAAAATTATTTGATGTGTGGATGCATTCTTACATGGTCAACCCTCATGAAAAGAATTGGCGCAATTGCATCAAAAATCATGACTTGGGGCCGAACTATAAATACATCAGCGATTCGGACTTTTTCACATGCATGACTTTTACGCCATGAGAGCTATTCTCAAAAGTATTAGTCTCAGAATAAAATTATTTGGTGTGTGGATGCATTCTTACATGGTCGACCCTCATGAAAAGAATTGGCGCAATTGCATCAAAAATCATGACTTGAGGCCGCACTATAAATACATCAGCGATTCGAACTTTTTCACATGCATGACTTTTAAGCCATGAGAGCTATTCTCAAAAGTATAAGTGTCAGAATAAAAATATTTGGTGTGTGGATGCATTCTTACATGGTCGACCCTCATGAAAAACATTGGCGCAATTGCATCAAAAATTATTACTAGTGGCCGAACTACAAATACATCAGCGATTCGGACTTTTTCACATGCATGACTTTTACGCCATGAGAGCTATTCTCAAAAGTATTAGTCTCAGAATAAAATTATTTGATGTGTGGATGCATTCTTACATGGTCGACCCTCATGAAAAAAATTGGCGCAATTGCATCAAAAATCATGACTTGGGGCCGAACTATAAATACATCAGCGATTCGGACTTTTTCACATGCATGACTTTTACGCCATGAGAGCTATTCTCAAAAGTATTAGTCTCAGAATAAAATTATTTGATGTGTGGATGCATTCTTACATGGTCGACCCTCATGAAAATAATTGGCGCAATTGCATCAAAAATCATGACTTAAGGCCGAACTATAAATACATCAGCGATTCGAACTTTTTCACATGCATGACTTTTACGCCATGAGAGCTATTCTGAAAAGTATTAGTCTCAGAATAAAATTATTTGATGTGTGGATGCATTCTTACATGGTCGACCCTCATGAAAAGAATTGGCGCAATTGGATCAAAAATCATGACTTGAGGCTGAACTTTAAATACATCAGCGATTCGGACTTTTTCACATGCATGACTTTTACGCCATGAGAGCTATTCTCAAAAGTATTAGTATCAGAATAAAAATATTTGGTGTGTGGATGCATTCTTACATGGTCGACCCTCATGAAAAAAATTGGCGCAATTGCATCAAAAATCATGACTTGGGGCCGAACTATAAATACATCAGCGATTCGGACTTTTTCACATGCATGACTTTTACGCCATGAGAGCTATTCTCAAAAGTATTAGTCTCAGAATAAAATTATTTGGTGTGTGGATGCATTCTTACATGGTCGACCCTCATGAAAAGAATTGGCGCAATTGCATCAAAAATCATGACTTGAGGCCGCACTATAAATACATCAGCGATTCGAACTTTTTCACATGCATGACTTTTACGCCATGAGAGCTATTCTCAAAAGTATAAGTTTCAGAATAAAAATATTTGGTGTGTGGATGCATTCTTACATGGTCGACCCTCATGAAAAACATTGGCGCAATTGCATCAAAAATTATGACTTGTGGCCGAACTATAAATACATCAGCGATTCGAACTTTTTCACATGCATGACTTTTACGCCATGAGAGCTATTCTCAAAAGTATTAGTCTCAGAATAAAATTATTTGATGTGTGGATGCATTCTTACATGGTCGACCCTCATGAAAAAAATTGGCGCAATTGCATCAAAAATCATGACTTGGGGCCGAACTATAAATACATCAGCGATTCGGACTTTTTCACATGCATGACTTTTACGCCATGAGAGCTATTCTCAAAAGTATTAGTCTCAGAATAAAATTATTTGATGTGTGGATGCATTCTTACATGATCGACCCTCATGAAAATAATTGGCGCAATTGCATCAAAAATCATGACTTGAGGCCGAACTATAAATACATCAGCGATTCGAACTTTTTCACATGCATGACTTTTACGCCATGAGAGCTATTCTCAAAAGTATTAGTCTCAGAATAAAATTATTTGATGTGTGGATGCATTCTTACATGGTCGACCCTCATGAAAAGAATTGGCGCAATTGGATCAAAAATCATGACTTGAGGCTGAACTATAAATACATCAGCGATTCGAACTTTTTCACATGCATGACTTTTACGCCATGAGAGCTATTCTCAAAAGTATAAGTTTCAGAATAAAAATATTTGATGTGTGGATGCATTCTTACATGGTCGACCCTCATGAAAAAAATTGGCGCAATTGCATCAAAAATCATGACTTGGGGCCGAACTATAAATACATCAGCGATTCGGACTTTTTCACATGCATGACTTTTACGCCATGAGAGCTATTCTCAAAAGTATTAGTCTCAGAATAAAATTATTTGGTGTGTGGATGCATTCTTACATGGTCGACCCTCATGAAATAAATTGGCGCAATTGCATCAAAAATCATGACTTAAGGCCGAACTATAAATACATCAGCGATTCGGACTTTTTCACATGCATGACTTTTACGCCATGAGAGCTATTCTCAAAAGTATTAGTATCAGAATAAAATTATTTGATGTGTGGATGCATTCTTACATGGTCAACCCTCATGAAAAGAATTGGCGCAATTGCATCAAAAATCATGACTTGGGGCCGAACTATAAATACATCAGCGATTCGGACTTTTTCACATGCATGACTTTTACGCCATGAGAGCTATTCTCAAAAGTATTAGTCTCAGAATAAAATTATTTGGTGTGTGGATGCATTCTTACATGGTCGACCCTCATGAAAAGAATTGGCGCAATTGCATCAAAAATCATGACTTGAGGCCGCACTATAAATACATCAGCGATTCGAACTTTTTCACATGCATGACTTTTACGCCATGAGAGCTATTCTCAAAAGTATAAGTTTCAGAATAAAAATATTTGGTGTGTGGATGCATTCTTACATGGTCGACCCTCATGAAAAACATTGGCGCAATTGCATCAAAAATTATGACTTGAGGCCGAACTATAAATACATCAGCGATTCGGACTTTTTCACATGCATGACTTTTACGCCATGAGAGCTATTCTCAAAAGTATTAGTCTCAGAATAAAATTATTTGATGTGTGGATGCATTCTTACATGGTCGACCCTCATGAAAAAAATTGGCGCAATTGCATCAAAAATCATGACTTGGGGCCGAACTATAAATACATCAGCGATTCGGACTTTTTCACATGCATGACTTTTACGCCATGAGAGCTATTCTCAAAAGTATTAGTCTCAGAATAAAATTATTTGATGTGTGGATGCATTCTTACATGGTCGACCCTCATGAAAATAATTGGCGCAATTGCATCAAAAATCATGACTTGAGGCCGAACTATAAATACATCAGCGATTCGAACTTTTTCACATGCATGACTTTTACGCCATGAGAGCTATTCTCAAAAGTATTAGTCTCAGAATAAAATTATTTGATGTGTGGATGCATTCTTACATGGTCGACCCTCATGAAAAGAATTGGCGCAATTGGATCAAAAATCATGACTTGAGGCTGAACTATAAATACATCAGCGATTCGGACTTTTTCACATGCATGACTTTTACGCCATGAGAGCTATTCTCAAAAGTATAAGTTTCAGAATAAAAATATTTGATGTGTGGATGCATTCTTACATGGTCGACCCTCATGAAAAAAATTGGCGCAATTGGATCAAAAATCATGACTTGAGGCCGAACTATAAATACATCAGCGATTCGGACTTTTTCACATGCATGACTTTTACGCCATGAGAGCTATTCTCAAAAGTATTAGTCTCAGAATAAAATTATTTGGTGTGTGGATGCATTCTTACATGGTCGACCCTCATGAAATAAATTGGCGCAATTGCATCAAAAATCATGACTTAAGGCCGAACTATAAATACATCAGCGATTCGAACTTTTTCACATGCATGACTTTTACGCCATGAGAGCTATTCTCAAAAGTATAAGTTTCAGAATAAAAATATTTGGTGTGTGGATGCATTCTTACATGGTCGACCCTCATGAAAAACATTGGCGCAATTGCATCAAAAATTATGACTTGTGGCCGAACTATAAATACATCAGCGATTCGGACTTTTTCACATGCATGACTTTTACGCCATGAGAGCTATTCTCAAAAGTATTAGTCTCAGAATAAAATTATTTGATGTGTGGATGCATTCTTACATGGTCGACCCTCATGAAAAAAATTGGCGCAATTGCATCAAAAATCATGACTTGGGGCCGAACTATAAATACATCAGCGATTCGGACTTTTTCACATGCATGACTTTTACGCCATGAGAGCTATTCTCAAAAGTATTAGTCTCAGAATAAAATTATTTGATGTGTGGATGCATTCTTACATGGTCGACCCTCATGAAAATAATTGGCGCAATTGCATCAAAAATCATGACTTAAGGCCGAACTATAAATACATCAGCGATTCGAACTTTTTCACATGCATGACTTTTACGCCATGAGAGCTATTCTCAAAAGTATTAGTCTCAGAATAAAATTATTTGATGTGTGGATGCATTCTTACATGGTCGACCCTCATGAAAAGAATTGGCGCAATTGGATCAAAAATCATGACTTGAGGCTGAACTATAAATACATCAGCGATTCGGACTTTTTCACATGCATGACTTTTACGCCATGAGAGCTATTCTCAAAAGTATAAGTTTCAGAATAAAAATATTTGATGTGTGGATGCATTCTTACATGGTCGACCCTCATGAAAAAAATTGGCGCAATTGGATCAAAAATCATGACTTGAGGCTGAACTATAAATACATCAGCGATTCGGACTTTTTCACATGCATGACTTTTACGCCATGAGAGCTATTCTCAAAAGTATTAGTCTCAGAATAAAATTATTTGGTGTGTGGATGCATTCTTACATGGTCGACCCTCATGAAATAAATTGGCGCAATTGCATCAAAAATCATGACTTAAGGCCGAACTATAAATACATCAGCGATTCGGACTTTTTCACATGCATGACTTTTACGCCATGAGAGCTATTCTCAAAAGTATTAGTCTCAGAATAAAATTATTTGATGTGTGGATGCATTCTTACATGGTCGACCCTCATGAAAAGAATTGGCGCAATTGCATCAAAAATCATGACTTGAGGCCAAACTATAAATACATCAGCGATTCGGACTTTTTCACATGCATGACTTTTACGCCATGAGAGCTATTCTCAAAAGTATTAGTCTCAGAATAAAATTATTTGATGTGTGGATGCATTCTTACATGATCGACCCTCATAAAAAGAATTGGCGCAATTGCATCAAAAATCATGACTTGAGGCCAAACTATAAATACATCAGCGATTCAGACTTTTTCACATGCATGACTTTTACGCCATGAGAGCTATTCTCAAAAGTATTAGTCTCAGAATAAAATTATTTGATGTGTGGATGCATTCTTACATGGTCAACCCTCATGAAAAGAATTGGCGCAATTGGATCAAAAATCATGACTTGAGGCTGAACTATAAATACATCAGCGATTCGGACTTTTTCACATGCATGACTTTTACGCCATGAGAGCTATTCTCAAAAGTATAAGTTTCAGAATAAAAATATTTGATGTGTGGATGCATTCTTACATGGTCGACCCTCATGAAAAAAATTGGCGCAATTGGATCAAAAATCATGACTTGAGGCTGAACTATAAATACATCAGCGATTCGGACTTTTTCACATGCATGACTTTTACGCCATGAGAGCTATTCTCAAAAGTATTAGTCTCAGAATAAAATTATTTGGTGTGTGGATGCATTCTTACATGGTCGACCCTCATGAAATAAATTGGCGCAATTGCATCAAAAATCATGACTTAAGGCCGAACTATAAATACATCAGCGATTCGGACTTTTTCACATGCATGACTTTTACGCCATGAGAGCTATTCTCAAAAGTATTAGTCTCAGAATAAAATTATTTGATGTGTGGATGCATTCTTACATGGTCGACCCTCATGAAAAGAATTGGCGCAATTGCATCAAAAATCATGACTTGAGGCCAAACTATAAATACATCAGCGATTCGGACTTTTTCACATGCATGACTTTTACGCCATGAGAGCTATTCTCAAAAGTATTAGTCTCAGAATAAAATTATTTGATGTGTGGATGCATTCTTACATGATCGACCCTCATAAAAAGAATTGGCGCAATTGCATCAAAAATCATGACTTGAGGCCAAACTATAAATACATCAGCGATTCAGACTTTTTCACATGCATGACTTTTACGCCATGAGAGCTATTCTCAAAAGTATTAGTCTCAGAATAAAATTATTTGATGTGTGGATGCATTCTTACATGGTCAACCCTCATGAAAAGAATTGGCGCAATTGCATCAAAAATCATGACTTGGGGCCGAACTATAAATACATCAGCGATTCAGACTTTTTCACATGCATGACTTTTACGCCATGAGAGCTATTCTCAAAAGTATAAGTTTCAGAATAAAAATATTTGGTCTGTGGATGCATTCTTACATGGTCGACCCTCATGAAAAAAATTGGCGCAATTGCATCAAAAATCATGACTTGGGGCCGAACTATAAATACATCAGCGATTCGGACTTTTTCACATGCATGACTTTTACGCCTTGAGAGCTATTCTCAAAAGTATTAGTCTCAGAATAAAATTATTTGATGTGTGGATGCATTCTTACATGGTCGACCCTCATGAAAAAAATTGGCGCAATTGCATCAAAAATCATGACTTGAGGCCGAACTATAAATACATCAGCGATTCGGACTTTTTCACATGCATGACTTTTACGCCTTGAGAGCTATTCTCAAAAGTATTAGTCTCAGAATAAAATTATTTGATGTGTGGATGCATTCTTACATGGTCAACCCTCATGAAAAAAATTGGCGCAATTGCATCAAAAATCATGACTTAAGGCCGAACTATAAATACATCAGCGATTCGGACTTTTTCACATGCATGACTTTTACGCCTTGAAAGCTATTCTCAAAAGTATTAGTCTCAGAATAAAATTATTTGATGTGTGGATGCATTCTTACATGGTCGACCCTCATGAAAAAAATTGGCGCAATTGCATCAAAAATCATGACTTAAGGCCGAACTATAAATACATCAGCGATTCGGACTTTTTCACATGCATGACTTTTACGCCATGAGAGCTATTCTCAAAAGTATTAGTCTCAGAATAAAATTATTTGGTGTGTGGATGCATTCTTACATGGTCGACCCTCATGAAAAGAATTGGCGCAATTGCATCAAAAATCATGACTTGAGGCCAAACTATAAATACATCAGCGATTCAGACTTTTTCACATGCATGACTTTTACGCCATGAGAGCTATTCTCAAAAGTATTAGTCTCAGAATAAAATTATTTGATGTGTGGATGCATTCTTACATGGTCGACCCTCATGAAAATAATTGGCGCAATTGCATCAAAAATCATGACTTAAGGCCGAACTATAAATACATCAGCGATTCGAACTTTTTCACATGCATGACTTTTACGCCATGAGAGCTATTCTGAAAAGTATTAGTCTCAGAATAAAATTATTTGATGTGTGGATGCATTCTTACATGGTCGACCCTCATGAAAAGAATTGGCGCAATTGCATCAAAAATCATGACTTGAGGCTGAACTTTAAATACATCAGCGATTCGGACTTTTTCACATGCATGACTTTTACGCCATGAGAGCTATTCTCAAAAGTATTAGTCTCAGAATAAAATTATTTGGTGTGTGGATGCATTCTTACATGGTCGACCCTCATGAAAAGAATTGGCGCAATTGCATCAAAAATCATGACTTGAGGCCAAACTATAAATACATCAGCGATTCAGACTTTTTCACATGCATGACTTTTACGCCATGAGAGCTATTCTCAAAAGTATTAGTCTCAGAATAAAATTATTTGATGTGTGGATGCATTCTTACATGGTCGACCCTCATGAAAATAATTGGCGCAATTGCATCAAAAATCATGACTTAAGGCCGAACTATAAATACATCAGCGATTCGAACTTTTTCACATGCATGACTTTTACGCCATGAGAGCTATTCTGAAAAGTATTAGTCTCAGAATAAAATTATTTGATGTGTGGATGCATTCTTACATGGTCGACCCTCATGAAAAGAATTGGCGCAATTGGATCAAAAATCATGACTTGAGGCTGAACTTTAAATACATCAGCGATTCGGACTTTTTCACATGCATGACTTTTACGCCATGAGAGCTATTCTCAAAAGTATTAGTCTCAGAATAAAATTATTTGGTGTGTGGATGCATTCTTACATGGTCGACCCTCATGAAAAGAATTGGCGCAATTGCATCAAAAATCATGACTTGAGGCCAAACTATAAATACATCAGCGATTCAGACTTTTTCACATGCATGACTTTTACGCCATGAGAGCTATTCTCAAAAGTATTAGTCTCAGAATAAAATTATTTGATGTGTGGATGCATTCTTACATGGTCGACCCTCATGAAAATAATTGGCGCAATTGCATCAAAAATCATGACTTAAGGCCGAACTATAAATACATCAGCGATTCGAACTTTTTCACATGCATGACTTTTACGCCATGAGAGCTATTCTGAAAAGTATTAGTCTCAGAATAAAATTATTTGATGTGTGGATGCATTCTTACATGGTCGACCCTCATGAAAAGAATTGGCGCAATTGGATCAAAAATCATGACTTGAGGCTGAACTTTAAATACATCAGCGATTCGGACTTTTTCACATGCATGACTTTTACGCCATGAGAGCTATTCTCAAAAGTATTAGTATCAGAATAAAAATATTTGGTGTGTGGATGCATTCTTACATGGTCGACCCTCATGAAAAAAATTGGCGCAATTGCATCAAAAATCATGACTTGGGGCCGAACTATAAATACATCAGCGATTCGGACTTTTTCACATGCATGACTTTTACGCCATGAGAGCTATTCTCAAAAGTATTAGTCTCAGAATAAAATTATTTGGTGTGTGGATGCATTCTTACATGGTCGACCCTCATGAAAAGAATTGGCGCAATTGCATCAAAAATCATGACTTGAGGCCGCACTATAAATACATCAGCGATTCGAACTTTTTCACATGCATGACTTTTACGCCATGAGAGCTATTCTCAAAAGTATAAGTTTCAGAATAAAAATATTTGGTGTGTGGATGCATTCTTACATGGTCGACCCTCATGAAAAACATTGGCGCAATTGCATCAAAAATTATGACTTGTGGCCGAACTATAAATACATCAGCGATTCGAACTTTTTCACATGCATGACTTTTACGCCATGAGAGCTATTCTCAAAAGTATTAGTCTCAGAATAAAATTATTTGATGTGTGGATGCATTCTTACATGGTCGACCCTCATGAAAATAATTGGCGCAATTGCATCAAAAATCATGACTTGAGGCCGAACTATAAATACATCAGCGATTCGAACTTTTTCACATGCATGACTTTTACGCCATGAGAGCTATTCTCAAAAGTATTAGTCTCAGAATAAAATTATTTGATGTGTGGATGCATTCTTACATGGTCGACCCTCATGAAAAGAATTGGCGCAATTGGATCAAAAATCATGACTTGAGGCTGAACTATAAATACATCAGCGATTCGAACTTTTTCACATGCATGACTTTTACGCCATGAGAGCTATTCTCAAAAGTATAAGTTTCAGAATAAAAATATTTGATGTGTGGATGCATTCTTACATGGTCGACCCTCATGAAAAAAATTGGCGCAATTGCATCAAAAATCATGACTTGGGGCCGAACTATAAATACATCAGCGATTCGGACTTTTTCACATGCATGACTTTTACGCCATGAGAGCTATTCTCAAAAGTATTAGTCTCAGAATAAAATTATTTGGTGTGTGGATGCATTCTTACATGGTCGACCCTCATGAAATAAATTGGCGCAATTGCATCAAAAATCATGACTTAAGGCCGAACTATAAATACATCAGCGATTCGGACTTTTTCACATGCATGACTTTTACGCCATGAGAGCTATTCTCAAAAGTATTAGTATCAGAATAAAATTATTTGATGTGTGGATGCATTCTTACATGGTCAACCCTCATGAAAAGAATTGGCGCAATTGCATCAAAAATCATGACTTGGGGCCGAACTATAAATACATCAGCGATTCGGACGTTTTCACATGCATGACTTTTACGCCATGAGAGCTATTCTCAAAAGTATTAGTCTCAGAATAAAATTATTTGGTGTGTGGATGCATTCTTACATGGTCGACCCTCATGAAAAGAATTGGCGCAATTGCATCAAAAATCATGACTTGAGGCCGCACTATAAATACATCAGCGATTCGAACTTTTTCACATGCATGACTTTTACGCCATGAGAGCTATTCTCAAAAGTATTAGTCTCAGAATAAAAATATTTGGTGTGTGGATGCATTCTTACATGGTCGACCCTCATGAAAAACATTGGCGCAATTGCATCAAAAATTATGACTTGTGGCCGAACTATAAATACATCAGCGATTCGGACTTTTTCACATGCATGACTTTTACGCCATGAGAGCTATTCTCAAAAGTATTAGTCTCAGAATAAAATTATTTGATGTGTGGATGCATTCTTACATGGTCGACCCTCATGAAAAAAATTGGCGCAATTGCATCAAAAATCATGACTTGGGGCCGAACTATAAATACATCAGCGATTCGGACTTTTTCACATGCATGACTTTTACGCCATGAGAGCTATTCTCAAAAGTATTAGTCTCAGAATAAAATTATTTGATGTGTGGATGCATTTTTACATGGTCGACCCTCATGAAAAGAATTGGCGCAATTGCATCAAAAATCATGACTTGAGGCCGAACTATAAATACATCAGCGATTCGAACTTTTTCACATGCATGACTTTTACGCCATGAGAGCTATTCTCAAAAGTATTAGTCTCAGAATAAAATTATTTGATGTGTGGATGCATTCTTACATGGTCGACCCTCATGAAAAGAATTGGCGCAATTGGATCAAAAATCATGACTTGAGGCTGAACTATAAATACATCAGCGATTCGGACTTTTTCACATGCATGACTTTTACGCCATGAGAGCTATTCTCAAAAGTATAAGTTTCAGAATAAAAATATTTGATGTGTGGATGCATTCTTACATGGTCGACCCTCATGAAAAAAATTGGCGCAATTGGATCAAAAATCATGACTTGAGGCCGAACTATAAATACATCAGCGATTCGGACTTTTTCACATGCATGACTTTTACGCCATGAGAGCTATTCTCAAAAGTATTAGTCTCAGAATAAAATTATTTGGTGTGTGGATGCATTCTTACATGGTCGACCCTCATGAAATAAATTGGCGCAATTGCATCAAAAATCATGACTTAAGGCCGAACTATAAATACATCAGCGATTCGAACTTTTTCACATGCATGACTTTTACGCCATGAGAGCTATTCTGAAAAGTATTAGTCTCAGAATAAAATTATTTGATGTGTGGATGCATTCTTACATGGTCGACCCTCATGAAAAGAATTGGCGCAATTGCATCAAAAATCATGACTTGAGGCTGAACTTTAAATACATCAGCGATTCGGACTTTTTCACATGCATGACTTTTACGCCATGAGAGCTATTCTCAAAAGTATTAGTCTCAGAATAAAATTATTTGGTGTGTGGATGCATTCTTACATGGTCGACCCTCATGAAAAGAATTGGCGCAATTGCATCAAAAATCATGACTTGAGGCCAAACTATAAATACATCAGCGATTCAGACTTTTTCACATGCATGACTTTTACGCCATGAGAGCTATTCTCAAAAGTATTAGTCTCAGAATAAAATTATTTGATGTGTGGATGCATTCTTACATGGTCGACCCTCATGAAAATAATTGGCGCAATTGCATCAAAAATCATGACTTAAGGCCGAACTATAAATACATCAGCGATTCGAACTTTTTCACATGCATGACTTTTACGCCATGAGAGCTATTCTGAAAAGTATTAGTCTCAGAATAAAATTATTTGATGTGTGGATGCATTCTTACATGGTCGACCCTCATGAAAAGAATTGGCGCAATTGGATCAAAAATCATGACTTGAGGCTGAACTTTAAATACATCAGCGATTCGGACTTTTTCACATGCATGACTTTTACGCCATGAGAGCTATTCTCAAAAGTATTAGTCTCAGAATAAAATTATTTGGTGTGTGGATGCATTCTTACATGGTCGACCCTCATGAAAAGAATTGGCGCAATTGCATCAAAAATCATGACTTGAGGCCAAACTATAAATACATCAGCGATTCAGACTTTTTCACATGCATGACTTTTACGCCATGAGAGCTATTCTCAAAAGTATTAGTCTCAGAATAAAATTATTTGATGTGTGGATGCATTCTTACATGGTCGACCCTCATGAAAATAATTGGCGCAATTGCATCAAAAATCATGACTTAAGGCCGAACTATAAATACATCAGCGATTCGAACTTTTTCACATGCATGACTTTTACGCCATGAGAGCTATTCTGAAAAGTATTAGTCTCAGAATAAAATTATTTGATGTGTGGATGCATTCTTACATGGTCGACCCTCATGAAAAGAATTGGCGCAATTGGATCAAAAATCATGACTTGAGGCTGAACTTTAAATACATCAGCGATTCGGACTTTTTCACATGCATGACTTTTACGCCATGAGAGCTATTCTCAAAAGTATTAGTATCAGAATAAAAATATTTGGTGTGTGGATGCATTCTTACATGGTCGACCCTCATGAAAAAAATTGGCGCAATTGCATCAAAAATCATGACTTGGGGCCGAACTATAAATACATCAGCGATTCGGACTTTTTCACATGCATGACTTTTACGCCATGAGAGCTATTCTCAAAAGTATTAGTCTCAGAATAAAATTATTTGGTGTGTGGATGCATTCTTACATGGTCGACCCTCATGAAAAGAATTGGCGCAATTGCATCAAAAATCATGACTTGAGGCCGCACTATAAATACATCAGCGATTCGAACTTTTTCACATGCATGACTTTTACGCCATGAGAGCTATTCTCAAAAGTATAAGTTTCAGAATAAAAATATTTGGTGTGTGGATGCATTCTTACATGGTCGACCCTCATGAAAAACATTGGCGCAATTGCATCAAAAATTATGACTTGTGGCCGAACTATAAATACATCAGCGATTCGAACTTTTTCACATGCATGACTTTTACGCCATGAGAGCTATTCTCAAAAGTATTAGTCTCAGAATAAAATTATTTGATGTGTGGATGCATTCTTACATGGTCGACCCTCATGAAAATAATTGGCGCAATTGCATCAAAAATCATGACTTGAGGCCGAACTATAAATACATCAGCGATTCGAACTTTTTCACATGCATGACTTTTACGCCATGAGAGCTATTCTCAAAAGTATTAGTCTCAGAATAAAATTATTTGATGTGTGGATGCATTCTTACATGGTCGACCCTCATGAAAAGAATTGGCGCAATTGGATCAAAAATCATGACTTGAGGCTGAACTATAAATACATCAGCGATTCGAACTTTTTCACATGCATGACTTTTACGCCATGAGAGCTATTCTCAAAAGTATAAGTTTCAGAATAAAAATATTTGATGTGTGGATGCATTCTTACATGGTCGACCCTCATGAAAAAAATTGGCGCAATTGCATCAAAAATCATGACTTGGGGCCGAACTATAAATACATCAGCGATTCGGACTTTTTCACATGCATGACTTTTACGCCATGAGAGCTATTCTCAAAAGTATTAGTCTCAGAATAAAATTATTTGGTGTGTGGATGCATTCTTACATGGTCGACCCTCATGAAATAAATTGGCGCAATTGCATCAAAAATCATGACTTAAGGCCGAACTATAAATACATCAGCGATTCGGACTTTTTCACATGCATGACTTTTACGCCATGAGAGCTATTCTCAAAAGTATTAGTATCAGAATAAAATTATTTGATGTGTGGATGCATTCTTACATGGTCAACCCTCATGAAAAGAATTGGCGCAATTGCATCAAAAATCATGACTTGGGGCCGAACTATAAATACATCAGCGATTCGGACGTTTTCACATGCATGACTTTTACGCCATGAGAGCTATTCTCAAAAGTATTAGTCTCAGAATAAAATTATTTGGTGTGTGGATGCATTCTTACATGGTCGACCCTCATGAAAAGAATTGGCGCAATTGCATCAAAAATCATGACTTGAGGCCGCACTATAAATACATCAGCGATTCGAACTTTTTCACATGCATGACTTTTACGCCATGAGAGCTATTCTCAAAAGTATTAGTCTCAGAATAAAAATATTTGGTGTGTGGATGCATTCTTACATGGTCGACCCTCATGAAAAACATTGGCGCAATTGCATCAAAAATTATGACTTGTGGCCGAACTATAAATACATCAGCGATTCGGACTTTTTCACATGCATGACTTTTACGCCATGAGAGCTATTCTCAAAAGTATTAGTCTCAGAATAAAATTATTTGATGTGTGGATGCATTCTTACATGGTCGACCCTCATGAAAAAAATTGGCGCAATTGCATCAAAAATCATGACTTGGGGCCGAACTATAAATACATCAGCGATTCGGACTTTTTCACATGCATGACTTTTACGCCATGAGAGCTATTCTCAAAAGTATTAGTCTCAGAATAAAATTATTTGATGTGTGGATGCATTTTTACATGGTCGACCCTCATGAAAAGAATTGGCGCAATTGCATCAAAAATCATGACTTGAGGCCGAACTATAAATACATCAGCGATTCGAACTTTTTCACATGCATGACTTTTACGCCATGAGAGCTATTCTCAAAAGTATTAGTCTCAGAATAAAATTATTTGATGTGTGGATGCATTCTTACATGGTCGACCCTCATGAAAAGAATTGGCGCAATTGGATCAAAAATCATGACTTGAGGCTGAACTATAAATACATCAGCGATTCGGACTTTTTCACATGCATGACTTTTACGCCATGAGAGCTATTCTCAAAAGTATAAGTTTCAGAATAAAAATATTTGATGTGTGGATGCATTCTTACATGGTCGACCCTCATGAAAAAAATTGGCGCAATTGGATCAAAAATCATGACTTGAGGCCGAACTATAAATACATCAGCGATTCGGACTTTTTCACATGCATGACTTTTACGCCATGAGAGCTATTCTCAAAAGTATTAGTCTCAGAATAAAATTATTTGGTGTGTGGATGCATTCTTACATGGTCGACCCTCATGAAATAAATTGGCGCAATTGCATCAAAAATCATGACTTAAGGCCGAACTATAAATACATCAGCGATTCGAACTTTTTCACATGCATGACTTTTACGCCATGAGAGCTATTCTCAAAAGTATAAGTTTCAGAATAAAAATATTTGGTGTGTGGATGCATTCTTACATGGTCGACCCTCATGAAAAACATTGGCGCAATTGCATCAAAAATTATGACTTGTGGCCGAACTATAAATACATCAGCGATTCGGACTTTTTCACATGCATGACTTTTACGCCATGAGAGCTATTCTCAAAAGTATTAGTCTCAGAATAAAATTATTTGATGTGTGGATGCATTCTTACATGGTCGACCCTCATGAAAAAAATTGGCGCAATTGCATCAAAAATCATGACTTGGGGCCGAACTATAAATACATCAGCCATTCGGACTTTTTCACATGCATGACTTTTACGCCATGAGAGCTATTCTCAAAAGTATTAGTCTCAGAATAAAATTATTTGATGTGTGGATGCATTCTTACATGGTCGACCCTCATGAAAATAATTGGCGCAATTGCATCAAAAATCATGACTTGAGGCTGAACTATAAATACATCAGCGATTCGGACTTTTTCACATGCATGACTTTTACGCCATGAGAGCTATTCTCAAAAGTATAAGTTTCAGAATAAAAATATTTGATGTGTGGATGCATTCTTACATGGTCGACCCTCATGAAAAAAATTGGCGCAATTGGATCAAAAATCATGACTTGAGGCCGAACTATAAATACATCAGCGATTCGGACTTTTTCACATGCATGACTTTTACGCCATGAGAGCTATTCTCAAAAGTATTAGTCTCAGAATAAAATTATTTGGTGTGTGGATGCATTCTTACATGGTCGACCCTCATGAAATAAATTGGCGCAATTGCATCAAAAATCATGACTTAAGGCCGAACTATAAATACATCAGCGATTCGAACTTTTTCACATGCATGACTTTTACGCCATGAGAGCTATTCTCAAAAGTATAAGTTTCAGAATAAAAATATTTGGTGTGTGGATGCATTCTTACATGGTCGGCCCTCATGAAAAACATTGGCGCAATTGCATCAAAAATTATGACTTGTGGCCGAACTATAAATACATCAGCGATTCGGACTTTTTCACATGCATGACTTTTACGCCATGAGAGCTATTCTCAAAAGTATTAGTCTCAGAATAAAATTATTTGATGTGTGGATGCATTCTTACATGGTCGACCCTCATGAAAAAAATTGGCGCAATTGCATCAAAAATCATGACTTGGGGCCGAACTATAAATACATCAGCCATTCGGACTTTTTCACATGCATGACTTTTACGCCATGAGAGCTACTCTCAAAAGTATTAGTCTCAGAATAAAATTATTTGATGTGTGGATGCATTCTTACATGGTCGACCCTCATGAAAAGAATTGGCGCAATTGCATCAAAAATCATGACTTGAGGCCGAACTATAAATACATCAGCGATTCGAACTTTTTCACATGCATGACTTTTACGCCATGAGAGCTATTCTCAAAAGTATTAGTATCAGAATAAAATTATTTGATGTGTGGATGCATTCTTACATGGTCAACCCTCATGAAAAGAATTGGCGCAATTGCATCAAAAATCATGACTTGGGGCCGAACTATAAATACATCAGCGATTCGGACGTTTTCACATGCATGACTTTTACGCCATGAGAGCTATTCTCAAAAGTATTAGTCTCAGAATAAAATTATTTGGTGTGTGGATGCATTCTTACATGGTCGACCCTCATGAAAAGAATTGGCGCAATTGCATCAAAAATCATGACTTGAGGCCGCACTATAAATACATCAGCGATTCGAACTTTTTCACATGCATGACTTTTACGCCATGAGAGCTATTCTCAAAAGTATTAGTCTCAGAATAAAAATATTTGGTGTGTGGATGCATTCTTACATGGTCGACCCTCATGAAAAACATTGGCGCAATTGCATCAAAAATTATGACTTGTGGCCGAACTATAAATACATCAGCGATTCGGACTTTTTCACATGCATGACTTTTACGCCATGAGAGCTATTCTCAAAAGTATTAGTCTCAGAATAAAATTATTTGATGTGTGGATGCATTCTTACATGGTCGACCCTCATGAAAAAAATTGGCGCAATTGCATCAAAAATCATGACTTGGGGCCGAACTATAAATACATCAGCGATTCGGACTTTTTCACATGCATGACTTTTACGCCATGAGAGCTATTCTCAAAAGTATTAGTCTCAGAATAAAATTATTTGATGTGTGGATGCATTTTTACATGGTCGACCCTCATGAAAAGAATTGGCGCAATTGCATCAAAAATCATGACTTGAGGCTGAACTATAAATACATCAGCGATTCGGACTTTTTCACATGCATGACTTTTACGCCATGAGAGCTATTCTCAAAAGTATAAGTTTCAGAATAAAAATATTTGATGTGTGGATGCATTCTTACATGGTCGACCCTCATGAAAAAAATTGGCGCAATTGGATCAAAAATCATGACTTGAGGCCGAACTATAAATACATCAGCGATTCGGACTTTTTCACATGCATGACTTTTACGCCATGAGAGCTATTCTCAAAAGTATTAGTCTCAGAATAAAATTATTTGGTGTGTGGATGCATTCTTACATGGTCGACCCTCATGAAATAAATTGGCGCAATTGCATCAAAAATCATGACTTAAGGCCGAACTATAAATACATCAGCGATTCGAACTTTTTCACATGCATGACTTTTACGCCATGAGAGCTATTCTCAAAAGTATAAGTTTCAGAATAAAAATATTTGGTGTGTGGATGCATTCTTACATGGTCGACCCTCATGAAAAACATTGGCGCAATTGCATCAAAAATTATGACTTGTGGCCGAACTATAAATACATCAGCGATTCGGACTTTTTCACATGCATGACTTTTACGCCATGAGAGCTATTCTCAAAAGTATTAGTCTCAGAATAAAATTATTTGATGTGTGGATGCATTCTTACATGGTCGACCCTCATGAAAAAAATTGGCGCAATTGCATCAAAAATCATGACTTGGGGCCGAACTATAAATACATCAGCCATTCGGACTTTTTCACATGCATGACTTTTACGCCATGAGAGCTATTCTCAAAAGTATTAGTCTCAGAATAAAATTATTTGATGTGTGGATGCATTCTTACATGGTCGACCCTCATGAAAATAATTGGCGCAATTGCATCAAAAATCATGACTTGAGGCTGAACTATAAATACATCAGCGATTCGGACTTTTTCACATGCATGACTTTTACGCCATGAGAGCTATTCTCAAAAGTATAAGTTTCAGAATAAAAATATTTGATGTGTGGATGCATTCTTACATGGTCGACCCTCATGAAAAAAATTGGCGCAATTGGATCAAAAATCATGACTTGAGGCCGAACTATAAATACATCAGCGATTCGGACTTTTTCACATGCATGACTTTTACGCCATGAGAGCTATTCTCAAAAGTATTAGTCTCAGAATAAAATTATTTGGTGTGTGGATGCATTCTTACATGGTCGACCCTCATGAAATAAATTGGCGCAATTGCATCAAAAATCATGACTTAAGGCCGAACTATAAATACATCAGCGATTCGAACTTTTTCACATGCATGACTTTTACGCCATGAGAGCTATTCTCAAAAGTATAAGTTTCAGAATAAAAATATTTGGTGTGTGGATGCATTCTTACATGGTCGGCCCTCATGAAAAACATTGGCGCAATTGCATCAAAAATTATGACTTGTGGCCGAACTATAAATACATCAGCGATTCGGACTTTTTCACATGCATGACTTTTACGCCATGAGAGCTATTCTCAAAAGTATTAGTCTCAGAATAAAATTATTTGATGTGTGGATGCATTCTTACATGGTCGACCCTCATGAAAAAAATTGGCGCAATTGCATCAAAAATCATGACTTGGGGCCGAACTATAAATACATCAGCCATTCGGACTTTTTCACATGCATGACTTTTACGCCATGAGAGCTATTCTCAAAAGTATTAGTCTCAGAATAAAATTATTTGATGTGTGGATGCATTCTTACATGGTCGACCCTCATGAAAATAATTGGCGCAATTGCATCAAAAATCATGACTTGAGGCCGAACTATAAATACATCAGCGATTCGAACTTTTTCACATGCATGACTTTTACGCCATGAGAGCTATTCTCAAAAGTATTAGTCTCAGAATAAAATTATTTGATGTGTGGATGCATTCTTACATGGTCGACCCTCATGAAAAGAATTGGCGCAATTGGATCAAAAATCATGACTTGAGGCTGAACTATAAATACATCAGCGATTCGGACTTTTTCACATGCATGACTTTTACGCCATGAGAGCTATTCTCAAAAGTATAAGTTTCAGAATAAAAATATTTGATGTGTGGATGCATTCTTACATGGTCGACCCTCATGAAAAAAATTGGCGCAATTGGATCAAAAATCATGACTTGAGGCTGAACTATAAATACATCAGCGATTCGGACTTTTTCACATGCATGACTTTTACGCCATGAGAGCTATTCTCAAAAGTATTAGTCTCAGAATAAAATTATTTGGTGTGTGGATGCATTCTTACATGGTCGACCCTCATGAAATAAATTGGCGCAATTGCATCAAAAATCATGACTTAAGGCCGAACTATAAATACATCAGCGATTCGGACTTTTTCACATGCATGACTTTTACGCCATGAGAGCTATTCTCAAAAGTATTAGTCTCAGAATAAAATTATTTGATGTGTGGATGCATTCTTACATGGTCGACCCTCATGAAAAGAATTGGCGCAATTGCATCAAAAATCATGACTTGAGGCCAAACTATAAATACATCAGCGATTCGGACTTTTTCACATGCATGACTTTTACGCCATGAGAGCTATTCTGAAAAGTATTAGTCTCAGAATAAAATTATTTGATGTGTGGATGCATTCTTACATGATCGACCCTCATAAAAAGAATTGGCGCAATTGCATCAAAAATCATGACTTGAGGCCAAACTATAAATACATCAGCGATTCAGACTTTTTCACATGCATGACTTTTACGCCATGAGAGCTATTCTCAAAAGTATTAGTCTCAGAATAAAATTATTTGATGTGTGGATGCATTCTTACATGGTCAACCCTCATGAAAAGAATTGGCGCAATTGCATCAAAAATCATGACTTGGGGCCGAACTATAAATACATCAGCGATTCAGACTTTTTCACATGCATGACTTTTACGCCATGAGAGCTATTCTCAAAAGTATAAGTTTCAGAATAAAAATATTTGGTCTGTGGATGCATTCTTACATGGTCGACCCTCATGAAAAAAATTGGCGCAATTGCATCAAAAATCATGACTTGGGGCCGAACTATAAATACATCAGCGATTCAGACTTTTTCACATGCATGACTTTTACGCCTTGAGAGCTATTCTCAAAAGTATTAGTCTCAGAATAAAATTATTTGATGTGTGGATGCATTCTTACATGGTCGACCCTCATGAAAAAAATTGGCGCAATTGCATCAAAAATCATGACTTGAGGCCGAACTATAAATACATCAGCGATTCGGACTTTTTCACATGCATGACTTTTACGCCTTGAGAGCTATTCTCAAAAGTATTAGTCTCAGAATAAAATTATTTGATGTGTGGATGCATTCTTACATGGTCGACCCTCATGAAAAAAATTGGCGCAATTGCATCAAAAATCATGACTTAAGGCCGAACTATAAATACATCAGCGATTCGGACTTTTTCACATGCATGACTTTTACGCCATGAGAGCTATTCTCAAAAGTATTAGTCTCAGAATAAAATTATTTGGTGTGTGGATGCATTCTTACATGGTCGACCCTCATGAAAAGAATTGGCGCAATTGCATCAAAAATCATGACTTGAGGCCAAACTATAAATACATCAGCGATTCAGACTTTTTCACATGCATGACTTTTACGCCATGAGAGCTATTCTCAAAAGTATTAGTCTCAGAATAAAATTATTTGATGTGTGGATGCATTCTTACATGGTCGACCCTCATGAAAAAAATTGGCGCAATTGCATCAAAAATCATGACTTGGGGCCGATCTATAAATACATCAGCGATTCAGACTTTTTCACATGCATGATTTTACGCCATGAGAGCTATTCTCAAAAGTATTAGTCTCAGAATAAAATTATTTGATGTGTGGATGTATTCTTACATGGTCGACCCTCATGAAAAGAATTGGCGCAATTGGATCAAAAATCATGACTTGAGGCTGAACTATAAATACATCAGCGATTCGGACTTTTTCACATGCATGACTTTTACGCCATGAGAGCTATTCTCAAAAGTATTAGTCTCAGAATAAAATTATTTGATGTGTGGATGCATTCTTACATGGTCGACCCTCATGAAAAGAATTGGCGCAATTGCATCAAAAATCATGACTTGGGGCCAAACTATAAATACATCAGCGATTCAGACTTTTTCACATGCATGACTTTTACGCCATGAGAGCTATTCTCAAAAGTATTAGTCTCAGAATAAAATTATTTGATGTGTGGATGCATTCTTACATGGTCAACCCTCATGAAAAGAATTGGCGCAATTGCATCAAAAATCATGACTTGGGGCCGAACTATAAATACATCAGCGATTCGGACTTTTTCACATGCATGACTTTTACGCCATGAGAGCTATTCTCAAAAGTATTAGTCTCAGAATAAAATTATTTGGTGTGTGGATGCATTCTTACATGGTCGACCCTCATGAAAAGAATTGGCGCAATTGCATCAAAAATCATGACTTGAGGCCGCACTATAAATACATCAGCGATTCGAAATTTTTCACATGCATGACTTTTAAGCCATGAGAGCTATTCTCAAAAGTATTAGTCTCAGAATAAAATTATTTGGTGTGTGGATGCATTCTTACATGGTCGACCCTCATGAAATAAATTGGCGCAATTGCATCAAAAATCATGACTTAAGGCCGAACTATAAATACATCAGCGATTCGGACTTTTTCACATGCATGACTTTTACGCCATGAGAGCTATTCTCAAAAGTATTAGTCTCAGAATAAAATTATTTGATGTGTGGATGCATTCTTACATGGTCGACCCTCATGAAAAGAATTGGCGCAATTGCATCAAAAATCATGACTTGGGGCCGAACTATAAATACATCAGCGATTCGGACTTTTTCACATGCATGACTTTTACGCCTTGAGAGCTATTCTCAAAAGTATTAGTCTCAGAATAAAATTATTTGATGTGTGGATGCATTCTTACATGGTCGACCCTCATGAAAAGAATTGGCGCAATTGGATCAAAAATCATGACTTGAGGCTGAACTATAAATACATCAGCGATTCAGACTTTTTCACATGCATGACTTTTACGCCATGAGAGCTATTCTCAAAAGTATTAGTCTCAGAATAAAATTATTTGGTGTGTGGATGCATTCTTACATGGTCGACCCTCATAAAAAAAATTGGCGCAATTGCATCAAAAATCATGACTTAAGGCCGAACTATAAATACATCAGCCATTCGGACTTTTTCACATGCATGACTTTTACGCCATGAGAGCTATTCTCAAAAGTATTAGTCTCAGAATAAAATTATTTGATGTGTGGATGCATTCTTACATGGTCGACCCTCATGAAAATAATTGGCGCAATTGCATCAAAAATCATGACTTGAGGCCGAACTATAAATACATCAGCGATTCGAACTTTTTCACATGCATGACTTTTACGCCATGAGAGCTATTCTCAAAAGTATTAGTCTCAGAATAAAATTATTTGATGTGTGGATGCATTCTTACATGGTCGACCCTCATGAAAAGAATTGGCGCAATTGGATCAAAAATCATGACTTGAGGCTGAACTATAAATACATCAGCGATTCGGACTTTTTCACATGCATGACTTTTACGCCATGAGAGCTATTCTCAAAAGTATAAGTTTCAGAATAAAAATATTTGATGTGTGGATGCATTCTTACATGGTCGACCCTCATGAAAAAAATTGGCGCAATTGGATCAAAAATCATGACTTGAGGCTGAACTATAAATACATCAGCGATTCGGACTTTTTCACATGCATGACTTTTACGCCATGAGAGCTATTCTCAAAAGTATTAGTCTCAGAATAAAATTATTTGGTGTGTGGATGCATTCTTACATGGTCGACCCTCATGAAATAAATTGGCGCAATTGCATCAAAAATCATGACTTAAGGCCGAACTATAAATACATCAGCGATTCGGACTTTTTCACATGCATGACTTTTACGCCATGAGAGCTATTCTCAAAAGTATTAGTCTCAGAATAAAATTATTTGATGTGTGGATGCATTCTTACATGGTCGACCCTCATGAAAAGAATTGGCGCAATTGCATCAAAAATCATGACTTGAGGCCAAACTATAAATACATCAGCGATTCGGACTTTTTCACATGCATGACTTTTACGCCATGAGAGCTATTCTGAAAAGTATTAGTCTCAGAATAAAATTATTTGATGTGTGGATGCATTCTTACATGATCGACCCTCATAAAAAGAATTGGCGCAATTGCATCAAAAATCATGACTTGAGGCCAAACTATAAATACATCAGCGATTCAGACTTTTTCACATGCATGACTTTTACGCCATGAGAGCTATTCTCAAAAGTATTAGTCTCAGAATAAAATTATTTGATGTGTGGATGCATTCTTACATGGTCAACCCTCATGAAAAGAATTGGCGCAATTGCATCAAAAATCATGACTTGGGGCCGAACTATAAATACATCAGCGATTCAGACTTTTTCACATGCATGACTTTTACGCCATGAGAGCTATTCTCAAAAGTATAAGTTTCAGAATAAAAATATTTGGTCTGTGGATGCATTCTTACATGGTCGACCCTCATGAAAAAAATTGGCGCAATTGCATCAAAAATCATGACTTGGGGCCGAACTATAAATACATCAGCGATTCAGACTTTTTCACATGCATGACTTTTACGCCTTGAGAGCTATTCTCAAAAGTATTAGTCTCAGAATAAAATTATTTGATGTGTGGATGCATTCTTACATGGTCGACCCTCATGAAAAAAATTGGCGCAATTGCATCAAAAATCATGACTTGAGGCCGAACTATAAATACATCAGCGATTCGGACTTTTTCACATGCATGACTTTTACGCCTTGAGAGCTATTCTCAAAAGTATTAGTCTCAGAATAAAATTATTTGATGTGTGGATGCATTCTTACATGGTCGACCCTCATGAAAAAAATTGGCGCAATTGCATCAAAAATCATGACTTAAGGCCGAACTATAAATACATCAGCGATTCGGACTTTTTCACATGCATGACTTTTACGCCATGAGAGCTATTCTCAAAAGTATTAGTCTCAGAATAAAATTATTTGGTGTGTGGATGCATTCTTACATGGTCGACCCTCATGAAAAGAATTGGCGCAATTGCATCAAAAATCATGACTTGAGGCCAAACTATAAATACATCAGCGATTCGGACTTTTTCACATGCATGACTTTTACGCCATGAGAGCTATTCTCAAAAGTATTAGTCTCAGAATAAAATTATTTGATGTGTGGATGCATTCTTACATGGTCGACCCTCATGAAAAAAATTGGCGCAATTGCATCAAAAATCATGACTTGGGGCCGATCTATAAATACATCAGCGATTCAGACTTTTTCACATGCATGATTTTACGCCATGAGAGCTATTCTCAAAAGTATTAGTCTCAGAATAAAATTATTTGATGTGTGGATGTATTCTTACATGGTCGACCCTCATGAAAAGAATTGGCGCAATTGGATCAAAAATCATGACTTGAGGCTGAACTATAAATACATCAGCGATTCGGACTTTTTCACATGCATGACTTTTACGCCATGAGAGCTATTCTCAAAAGTATTAGTCTCAGAATAAAATTATTTGATGTGTGGATGCATTCTTACATGGTCGACCCTCATGAAAAGAATTGGCGCAATTGCATCAAAAATCATGACTTGGGGCCAAACTATAAATACATCAGCGATTCAGACTTTTTCACATGCATGACTTTTACGCCATGAGAGCTATTCTCAAAAGTATTAGTCTCAGAATAAAATTATTTGATGTGTGGATGCATTCTTACATGGTCAACCCTCATGAAAAGAATTGGCGCAATTGCATCAAAAATCATGACTTGGGGCCGAACTATAAATACATCAGCGATTCGGACTTTTTCACATGCATGACTTTTACGCCATGAGAGCTATTCTCAAAAGTATTAGTCTCAGAATAAAATTATTTGGTGTGTGGATGCATTCTTACATGGTCGACCCTCATGAAAAGAATTGGCGCAATTGCATCAAAAATCATGACTTGAGGCCGCACTATAAATACATCAGCGATTCGAAATTTTTCACATGCATGACTTTTAAGCCATGAGAGCTATTCTCAAAAGTATTAGTCTCAGAATAAAATTATTTGGTGTGTGGATGCATTCTTACATGGTCGACCCTCATGAAATAAATTGGCGCAATTGCATCAAAAATCATGACTTAAGGCCGAACTATAAATACATCAGCGATTCGGACTTTTTCACATGCATGACTTTTACGCCATGAGAGCTATTCTCAAAAGTATTAGTCTCAGAATAAAATTATTTGATGTGTGGATGCATTCTTACATGGTCGACCCTCATGAAAAGAATTGGCGCAATTGCATCAAAAATCATGACTTGGGGCCGAACTATAAATACATCAGCGATTCGGACTTTTTCACATGCATGACTTTTACGCCTTGAGAGCTATTCTCAAAAGTATTAGTCTCAGAATAAAATTATTTGATGTGTGGATGCATTCTTACATGGTCGACCCTCATGAAAAGAATTGGCGCAATTGGATCAAAAATCATGACTTGAGGCTGAACTATAAATACATCAGCGATTCAGACTTTTTCACATGCATGACTTTTACGCCATGAGAGCTATTCTCAAAAGTATTAGTCTCAGAATAAAATTATTTGGTGTGTGGATGCATTCTTACATGGTCGACCCTCATAAAAAAAATTGGCGCAATTGCATCAAAAATCATGACTTAAGGCCGAACTATAAATACATCAGCGATTCGGACTTTTTCACATGCATGACTTTTACGCCATGAGAGCTATTCTCAAAAGTATTAGTCTCAGAATAAAATTATTTGATGTGTGGATGCATTCTTACATGATCGACCCTCATAAAAAGAATTGGCGCAATTGCATCAAAAATCATGACTTGAGGCCAAACTATAAATACATCAGCGATTCAGACTTTTTCACATGCATGACTTTTACGCCATGAGAGCTATTCTCAAAAGTATTAGTCTCAGAATAAAATTATTTGATGTGTGGATGCATTCTTACATGGTCAACCCTCATGAAAAGAATTGGCGCAATTGCATCAAAAATCATGACTTGGGGCCGAACTATAAATACATCAGCGATTCAGACTTTTTCACATGCATGACTTTTACGCCATGAGAGCTATTCTCAAAAGTATAAGTTTCAGAATAAAAATATTTGGTGTGTGGATGCATTCTTACATGGTCGACCCTCATGAAAAACATTGGCGCAATTGCATCAAAAATCATGACTTGGGGCCGAACTATAAATACATCAGCGATTCGGACTTTTTCACATGCATGACTTTTACGCCTTGAGAGCTATTCTCAAAAGTATTAGTCTCAGAATAAAATTATTTGATGTGTGGATGCATTCTTACATGGTCGACCCTCATAAAAAGAATTGGCGCAATTGCATCAAAAATCATGACTTGGGGCCGAACTATAAATACATCAGCGATTCGGACTTTTTCACATGCATGACTTTTACGCCATGAGAGCTATTCTCAAAAGTATTAGTCTCAGAATAAAATTATTTGATGTGTGGATGCATTCTTACATGGTCGACCCTCATGAAAAGAATTGGCGCAATTGCATCAAAAATCATGACTTGTGGCCGAACTATAAATACATCAGCGATTCGGACTTTTTCACATGCATGACTTTTACGCCATGAGAGCTATTCTCAAAAGTATTAGTCTCAGAATAAAATTATTTGATGTGTGGATGCATTCTTACATGATCGACCCTCATAAAAAGAATTGGCGCAATTGCATCAAAAATCATGACTTGAGGCCAAACTATAAATACATCAGCGATTCAGACTTTTTCACATGCATGACTTTTACGCCATGAGAGCTATTCTCAAAAGTATTAGTCTCAGAATAAAATTATTTGATGTGTGGATGCATTCTTACATGGTCAACCCTCATGAAAAGAATTGGCGCAATTGCATCAAAAATCATGACTTGGGGCCGAACTATAAATACATCAGCGATTCAGACTTTTTCACATGCATGACTTTTACGCCATGAGAGCTATTCTCAAAAGTATTAGTCTCAGAATAAAAATATTTGGTGTGTGGATGCATTCTTACATGGTCGACCCTCATGAAAAAAATTGGCGCAATTGCATCAAAAATCATGACTTGGGGCCGAACTATAAATACATCAGCGATTCGGACTTTTTCACATGCATGACTTTTACGCCTTGAGAGCTATTCTCAAAAGTATTAGTCTCAGAATAAAATTATTTGATGTGTGGATGCATTCTTACATGGTCGACCCTCATGAAAAGAATTGGCGCAATTGGATCAAAAATCATGACTTGAGGCTGAACTATAAATACATCAGCGATTCAGACTTTTTCACATGCATGACTTTTACGCCATGAGAGCTATTCTCAAAAGTATTAGTCTCAGAATAAAATTATTTGGTGTGTGGATGCATTCTTACATGGTCGACCCTCATAAAAAAAATTGGCGCAATTGCATCAAAAATCATGACTTAAGGCCGAACTATAAATACATCAGCGATTCGGACTTTTTCACATGCATGACTTTTACGCCATGAGAGCTATTCTCAAAAGTATTAGTCTCAGAATAAAATTATTTGATGTGTGGATGCATTCTTACATGATCGACCCTCATAAAAAGAATTGGCGCAATTGCATCAAAAATCATGACTTGAGGCCAAACTATAAATACATCAGCGATTCAGACTTTTTCACATGCATGACTTTTACGCCATGAGAGCTATTCTCAAAAGTATTAGTCTCAGAATAAAATTATTTGATTTGTGGATGCATTCTTACATGGTCGACCCTCATGAAAAGAGTTGGCGCAATTGCATCAAAAATCATGACTTGGGGCCGAACTATAAATACATCAGCGATTCAGACTTTTTCACATGCATGACTTTTACGCCATGAGAGCTATTCTCAAAAGTATAAGTTTCAGAATAAAAATATTTGGTGTGTGGATGCATTCTTACATGGTCGACCCTCATGAAAAAAATTGGCGCAATTGCATCAAAAATCATGACTTGGGGCCGAACTATAAATACATCAGCGATTCGGACTTTTTCACATGCATGACTTTTACGCCTTGAGAGCTATTCTCAAAAGTATTAGTCTCAGAATAAAATTATTTGATGTGTGGATGCATTCTTACATGGTCGACCCTCATGAAAAAAATTGGCGCAATTGCATCAAAAATCATGACTTAAGGCCGAACTATAAATACATCAGCGATTCGGACTTTTTCACATGCATGACTTTTACGCCATGAGAGCTATTCTCAAAAGTATTAGTCTCAGAATAAAATTATTTGATGTGTGGATGCATTCTTACATGGTCGACCCTCATGAAAAGAATTTGCGCAATTGCATCAAAAATCATGACTTGAGGCCAAACTATAAATACATCAGCGATTCAGACTTTTTCACATGCATGACTTTTACGCCATGAGAGCTATTCTCAAAAGTATTAGTCTCAGAATAAAATTATTTGATGTGTGGATGTATTCTTACATGGTCGACCCTCATGAAAAGAATTGGCGCAATTGGATCAAAAATCATGACTTGAGGCCAAACTATAAATACATCAGCGATTCGGACTTTTTCACATGCATGACTTTTACGCCATGAGAGCTATTCTCAAAAGTATTAGTCTCAGAATAAAATTATTTGATGTGTGGATGCATTCTTACATGGTCGACCCTCATGAAAAGAATTTGCGCAATTGCATCAAAAATCATGACTTGAGGCCAAACTATAAATACATCAGCGATTCGGACTTTTTCACATGCATGACTTTTACGCCATGAGAGCTATTCTCAAAAGTATTAGTCTCAGAATAAAATTATTTGGTGTGTGGATGCATTCTTACATGGTCGACCCTCATGAAAAACATTGGCGCAATTGCATCAAAAATCATGACTTAAGGCCGAACTATAAATACATCAGCGATTCGGACTTTTTCACATGCATGACTTTTACGCCATGAGAGCTATTCTCAAAAGTATTAGTCTCAGAATAAAATTATTTGATGTGTGGATGCATTCTTACATGATCGACCCTCATGAAAAGAATTGGCGCAATTGCATCAAAAATCATGACTTGAGGCCAAACTATAAATACATCAGCGATTCAGACTTTTTCACATGCATGACTTTTACGCCATGAGAGCTATTCTCAAAAGTATTAGTCTCAGAATAAAATTATTTGATGTGTGGATGCATTCTTACATGGTCGACCCTCATGAAAAGAATTGGCGCAATTGCATCAAAAATCATGACTTGTGGCCGAACTATAAATACATCAGCGATTCGGACTTTTTCACATGCATGACTTTTACGCCATGAGAGCTATTCTCAAAAGTATTAGTCTCAGAATAAAATTATTTGGTGTGTGGATGCATTCTTACATGGTCAACCCTCATGAAAAGAATTGGCGCAATTGCATCAAAAATCATGACTTGAGGCCGAACTATAAATACATCAGCGATTCGAACTTTTTCACATGCATGACTTTTACGCCATGAGAGCTATTCTCAAAAGTATAAGTTTCAGAATAAAAATATTTGGTGTGTGGATGCATTCTTACATGGTCGACCCTCATGAAAAAAATTGGCGCAATTGCATCAAAAATCATGACTTGGGGCCGAACTATAAATACATCAGCGATTCGGACTTTTTCACATGCATGACTTTTACGCCATGAGAGCTATTCTCAAAAGTATTAGTCTCAGAATAAAATTATTTGGTGTGTGGATGCATTCTTACATGGTCAACCCTCATGAAAAAAATTGGCGCAATTGCATAAAAAATCATGACTTCAGGCCGAACTATAAATACATCAGCGATTCGGACTTTTTCACATGCATGACTTTTACGCCATGAGAGCTATTCTCAAAAGTATTAGTCTCAGAATAAAATTATTTGATGTGTGGATGCATTCTTACATGGTCAACCCTCATGAAAAGAATTGGCGCAATTGCATCAAAAATCATGACTTGAGGCCGAACTATAAATACATCAGCGATTCAGACTTTTTCACATGCATGACTTTTACGCCATGAGAGCTATTCTCAAAAGTATTAGTCTCAGAATAAAATTATTTGATGTGTGGATGCATTCTTACATGGTCGACCCTCATGAAAAGAATTGGCGCAATTGGATCAAAAATCATGACTTGAGGCGGAACTATAAATACATCAGCGATTCGGACTTTTTCACATGCATGACTTTTACGCCATGAGAGCTATTCTCAAAAGTATAACTTTCAGAATAAAAATATTTGGTGTGTGGATGCATTCTTACATGGTCGATCCTCATGAAAACAATTGGCGCAATTGCATCAAAAATCATGACTTGTGGCCGAACTATAAATACATCAGCGATTCGGACTTTTTCACATGCATGACTTTTACGCCATGAGAGCTATTCTCAAAAGTATTAGTCTCAGAATAAAATTATTTGGTGTGTGGATGCATTCTTACATGGTCGACCCTCATGAAAAAAATTGGCGCAATTGCATCAAAAATCATGACTTGAGGCCGAACTATAAATACATCAGCGATTCAGACTTCTTCACATGCATGACTTCTACGCCATGAGAGCTATTCTCAAAAGTATTAGTCTCAGAATAAAATTATTTGGTGTGTGGATGCATTCTTACATGGTCAACCCTCATGAAAAAAATTGGCGCAATTGCATCAAAAATCATGACTTAAGGCCGAACTATAAATACATCAGCGATTCGGACTTTTTCACATGCATGACTTTTACGCCATGAGAGCTATTCTCAAAAGTATTAGTCTCAGAATAAAATTATTTGATGTGTGGATGCATTCTTACATGGTCGACCCTCATGAAAAGAATTGGCGCAATTGCATCAAAAATCATGACTTGTGGCCGAACTATAAATACATCAGCGATTCGGACTTTTTCACATGCATGACTTTTACGCCATGAGAGCTATTCTCAAAAGTATTAGTCTCAGAATAAAATTATTTGGTGTGTGGATGCATTCTTACATGGTCGACCCTCATGAAAAAAATTGGCGCAATTGCATCAAAAATCATGACTTAAGGCCGAACTATAAATACATCAGCGATTCGGACTTTTTCACATGCATGACTTTTACGCCATGAGAGCTATTCTCAAAAGTATTAGTCTCAGAATAAAATTATTTGATGTGTGGATGCATTCTTACATGATCGACCCTCATGAAAAGAATTGGCGCAATTGCATCAAAAATCATGACTTGGGGCCGAACTATAAATACATCAGCGATTCGGACTTTTTCACATGCATGACTTTTAGGCCATGAGAGCTATTCTCAAAAGTATTAGTCTCAGAATAAAATTATTTGATGTGTGGATGCATTCTTACATGGTCGACCCTCATGAAAAGAATTGGCGCAATTGCATCAAAAATCATGACTTGTGGCCGAACTATAAATACATCAGCGATTCGGACTTTTTCACATGCATGACGTTTACGCCATGAGAGCTATTCTCAAAAGTATTAGTCTCAGAATAAAATTATTTGATGTGTGGATGCATTCTTACATGGTCGACCCTCATGAAAAAAATTGGCGCAATTGCATCAAAAATCATGACTTAAGGCCAAACTATAAATACATCAGCGATTCGGACTTTTTCACATGCATGACTTTTACGCCATGAGAGCTATTCTCAAAAGTATTAGTCTCAGAATAAAATTATTTGATGTGTGGATGCATTCTTACATGGTCGACCCTCATGAAAAAAATTGGCGCAATTGCATCAAAAATCATGACTTGAGGCTGAACTATAAATACATCAGCGATTCAGACTTTTTCACATGCATGACTTTTACGCCATGAGAGCTATTCTCAAAAGTATTAGTCTCAGAATAAAATTATTTGATGTGTGGATGCATTCTTACATGGTCGACCCTCATGAAAAAAATTGGCGCAATTGCATCAAAAATCATGACTTAAGGCCAAACTATAAATACATCAGCGATTCGGACTTTTTCACATGCATGACTTTTACGCCATGAGAGCTATTCTCAAAAGTATTAGTCTCAGAATAAAATTATTTGATGTGTGGATGCATTCTTACATGATCGACCCTCATAAAAAGAATTGGCGCAATTGCATCAAAAATCATGACTTGAGGCCAAACTATAAATACATCAGCGATTCAGACTTTTTCACATGCATGACTTTTACGCCATGAGAGCTATTCTCAAAAGTATTAGTCTCAGAATAAAATTATTTGATGTGTGGATGCATTCTTACATGGTCAACCCTCATGAAAAGAATTGGCGCAATTGCATCAAAAATCATGACTTGGGGCCGAACTATAAATACATCAGCGATTCAGACTTTTTCACATGCATGACTTTTACGCCATGAGAGCTATTCTCAAAAGTATTAGTCTCAGAATAAAAATATTTGGTGTGTGGATGCATTCTTACATGGTCGACCCTCATGAAAAAAATTGGCGCAATTGCATCAAAAATCATGACTTGGGGCCGAACTATAAATACATCAGCGATTCGGACTTTTTCACATGCATGACTTTTACGCCTTGAGAGCTATTCTCAAAAGTATTAGTCTCAGAATAAAATTATTTGATGTGTGGATGCATTCTTACATGGTCGACCCTCATGAAAAGAATTGGCGCAATTGGATCAAAAATCATGACTTGAGGCTGAACTATAAATACATCAGCGATTCAGACTTTTTCACATGCATGACTTTTACGCCATGAGAGCTATTCTCAAAAGTATTAGTCTCAGAATAAAATTATTTGGTGTGTGGATGCATTCTTACATGGTCGACCCTCATAAAAAAAATTGGCGCAATTGCATCAAAAATCATGACTTAAGGCCGAACTATAAATACATCAGCGATTCGGACTTTTTCACATGCATGACTTTTACGCCATGAGAGCTATTCTCAAAAGTATTAGTCTCAGAATAAAATTATTTGATGTGTGGATGCATTCTTACATGATCGACCCTCATAAAAAGAATTGGCGCAATTGCATCAAAAATCATGACTTGAGGCCAAACTATAAATACATCAGCGATTCAGACTTTTTCACATGCATGACTTTTACGCCATGAGAGCTATTCTCAAAAGTATTAGTCTCAGAATAAAATTATTTGATTTGTGGATGCATTCTTACATGGTCGACCCTCATGAAAAGAGTTGGCGCAATTGCATCAAAAATCATGACTTGGGGCCGAACTATAAATACATCAGCGATTCAGACTTTTTCACATGCATGACTTTTACGCCATGAGAGCTATTCTCAAAAGTATAAGTTTCAGAATAAAAATATTTGGTGTGTGGATGCATTCTTACATGGTCGACCCTCATGAAAAAAATTGGCGCAATTGCATCAAAAATCATGACTTGGGGCCGAACTATAAATACATCAGCGATTCGGACTTTTTCACATGCATGACTTTTACGCCTTGAGAGCTATTCTCAAAAGTATTAGTCTCAGAATAAAATTATTTGATGTGTGGATGCATTCTTACATGGTCGACCCTCATGAAAAAAATTGGCGCAATTGCATCAAAAATCATGACTTAAGGCCGAACTATAAATACATCAGCGATTCGGACTTTTTCACATGCATGACTTTTACGCCATGAGAGCTATTCTCAAAAGTATTAGTCTCAGAATAAAATTATTTGATGTGTGGATGCATTCTTACATGGTCGACCCTCATGAAAAGAATTTGCGCAATTGCATCAAAAATCATGACTTGAGGCCAAACTATAAATACATCAGCGATTCAGACTTTTTCACATGCATGACTTTTACGCCATGAGAGCTATTCTCAAAAGTATTAGTCTCAGAATAAAATTATTTGATGTGTGGATGTATTCTTACATGGTCGACCCTCATGAAAAGAATTGGCGCAATTGGATCAAAAATCATGACTTGAGGCCAAACTATAAATACATCAGCGATTCGGACTTTTTCACATGCATGACTTTTACGCCATGAGAGCTATTCTCAAAAGTATTAGTCTCAGAATAAAATTATTTGATGTGTGGATGCATTCTTACATGGTCGACCCTCATGAAAAGAATTTGCGCAATTGCATCAAAAATCATGACTTGAGGCCAAACTATAAATACATCAGCGATTCGGACTTTTTCACATGCATGACTTTTACGCCATGAGAGCTATTCTCAAAAGTATTAGTCTCAGAATAAAATTATTTGGTGTGTGGATGCATTCTTACATGGTCGACCCTCATGAAAAACATTGGCGCAATTGCATCAAAAATCATGACTTAAGGCCGAACTATAAATACATCAGCGATTCGGACTTTTTCACATGCATGACTTTTACGCCATGAGAGCTATTCTCAAAAGTATTAGTCTCAGAATAAAATTATTTGATGTGTGGATGCATTCTTACATGATCGACCCTCATGAAAAGAATTGGCGCAATTGCATCAAAAATCATGACTTGAGGCCAAACTATAAATACATCAGCGATTCAGACTTTTTCACATGCATGACTTTTACGCCATGAGAGCTATTCTCAAAAGTATTAGTCTCAGAATAAAATTATTTGATGTGTGGATGCATTCTTACATGGTCGACCCTCATGAAAAGAATTGGCGCAATTGCATCAAAAATCATGACTTGTGGCCGAACTATAAATACATCAGCGATTCGGACTTTTTCACATGCATGACTTTTACGCCATGAGAGCTATTCTCAAAAGTATTAGTCTCAGAATAAAATTATTTGGTGTGTGGATGCATTCTTACATGGTCAACCCTCATGAAAAGAATTGGCGCAATTGCATCAAAAATCATGACTTGAGGCCGAACTATAAATACATCAGCGATTCGAACTTTTTCACATGCATGACTTTTACGCCATGAGAGCTATTCTCAAAAGTATAAGTTTCAGAATAAAAATATTTGGTGTGTGGATGCATTCTTACATGGTCGACCCTCATGAAAAAAATTGGCGCAATTGCATCAAAAATCATGACTTGGGGCCGAACTATAAATACATCAGCGATTCGGACTTTTTCACATGCATGACTTTTACGCCATGAGAGCTATTCTCAAAAGTATTAGTCTCAGAATAAAATTATTTGGTGTGTGGATGCATTCTTACATGGTCAACCCTCATGAAAAAAATTGGCGCAATTGCATAAAAAATCATGACTTCAGGCCGAACTATAAATACATCAGCGATTCGGACTTTTTCACATGCATGACTTTTACGCCATGAGAGCTATTCTCAAAAGTATTAGTCTCAGAATAAAATTATTTGATGTGTGGATGCATTCTTACATGGTCAACCCTCATGAAAAGAATTGGCGCAATTGCATCAAAAATCATGACTTGAGGCCGAACTATAAATACATCAGCGATTCAGACTTTTTCACATGCATGACTTTTACGCCATGAGAGCTATTCTCAAAAGTATTAGTCTCAGAATAAAATTATTTGATGTGTGGATGCATTCTTACATGGTCGACCCTCATGAAAAGAATTGGCGCAATTGGATCAAAAATCATGACTTGAGGCGGAACTATAAATACATCAGCGATTCGGACTTTTTCACATGCATGACTTTTACGCCATGAGAGCTATTCTCAAAAGTATAACTTTCAGAATAAAAATATTTGGTGTGTGGATGCATTCTTACATGGTCGATCCTCATGAAAACAATTGGCGCAATTGCATCAAAAATCATGACTTGTGGCCGAACTATAAATACATCAGCGATTCGGACTTTTTCACATGCATGACTTTTACGCCATGAGAGCTATTCTCAAAAGTATTAGTCTCAGAATAAAATTATTTGGTGTGTGGATGCATTCTTACATGGTCGACCCTCATGAAAAAAATTGGCGCAATTGCATCAAAAATCATGACTTGAGGCCGAACTATAAATACATCAGCGATTCAGACTTCTTCACATGCATGACTTCTACGCCATGAGAGCTATTCTCAAAAGTATTAGTCTCAGAATAAAATTATTTGGTGTGTGGATGCATTCTTACATGGTCAACCCTCATGAAAAAAATTGGCGCAATTGCATCAAAAATCATGACTTAAGGCCGAACTATAAATACATCAGCGATTCGGACTTTTTCACATGCATGACTTTTACGCCATGAGAGCTATTCTCAAAAGTATTAGTCTCAGAATAAAATTATTTGATGTGTGGATGCATTCTTACATGGTCGACCCTCATGAAAAGAATTGGCGCAATTGCATCAAAAATCATGACTTGTGGCCGAACTATAAATACATCAGCGATTCGGACTTTTTCACATGCATGACTTTTACGCCATGAGAGCTATTCTCAAAAGTATTAGTCTCAGAATAAAATTATTTGGTGTGTGGATGCATTCTTACATGGTCGACCCTCATGAAAAAAATTGGCGCAATTGCATCAAAAATCATGACTTAAGGCCGAACTATAAATACATCAGCGATTCGGACTTTTTCACATGCATGACTTTTACGCCATGAGAGCTATTCTCAAAAGTATTAGTCTCAGAATAAAATTATTTGATGTGTGGATGCATTCTTACATGATCGACCCTCATGAAAAGAATTGGCGCAATTGCATCAAAAATCATGACTTGGGGCCGAACTATAAATACATCAGCGATTCGGACTTTTTCACATGCATGACTTTTAGGCCATGAGAGCTATTCTCAAAAGTATTAGTCTCAGAATAAAATTATTTGATGTGTGGATGCATTCTTACATGGTCGACCCTCATGAAAAGAATTGGCGCAATTGCATCAAAAATCATGACTTGTGGCCGAACTATAAATACATCAGCGATTCGGACTTTTTCACATGCATGACGTTTACGCCATGAGAGCTATTCTCAAAAGTATTAGTCTCAGAATAAAATTATTTGATGTGTGGATGCATTCTTACATGGTCGACCCTCATGAAAAAAATTGGCGCAATTGCATCAAAAATCATGACTTAAGGCCAAACTATAAATACATCAGCGATTCGGACTTTTTCACATGCATGACTTTTACGCCATGAGAGCTATTCTCAAAAGTATTAGTCTCAGAATAAAATTATTTGATGTGTGGATGCATTCTTACATGGTCGACCCTCATGAAAAAAATTGGCGCAATTGCATCAAAAATCATGACTTGAGGCTGAACTATAAATACATCAGCGATTCAGACTTTTTCACATGCATGACTTTTACGCCATGAGAGCTATTCTCAAAAGTATTAGTCTCAGAATAAAATTATTTGATGTGTGGATGCATTCTTACATGGTCGACCCTCATGAAAAAAATTGGCGCAATTGCATCAAAAATCATGACTTAAGGCCAAACTATAAATACATCAGCGATTCGGACTTTTTCACATGCATGACTTTTACGCCATGAGAGCTATTCTCAAAAGTATTAGTCTCAGAATAAAATTATTTGATGTGTGGATGCATTCTTACATGATCGACCCTCATGAAAAGAATTGGCGCAATTGCATCAAAAATCATGACTTGGGGCCGAACTATAAATACATCAGCGATTCGGACTTTTTCACATGCATGACTTTTACGCCATGAGAGCTATTCTCAAAAGTATTAGTCTCAGAATAAAATTATTTGATGTGTGGATGCATTCTTACATGGTCGACCCTCATGAAAAGAATTGGCGCAATTGCATCAAAAATCATGACTTGAGGCCGAACTATAAATACATCAGCGATTCGGACTTTTTCACATGCATGACTTTTACGCCATGAGAGCTATTCTCAAAAGTATTAGTCTCAGAATAAAATTATTTGGTGTGTGGATGCATTCTTACATGGTCGACCCTCATGAAAAGAATTGGCGCAATTGCATCAAAAATCATGACTTAAGGCCGAACTATAAATACATCAGCGATTCGAACTTTTTCACATGCATAACTTTTACGCCATGAGAGCTATTCTCAAAAGTATAAGTTTCAGAATAAAAATATTTGGTGTGTGGATGCATTCTTACATGGTCGACCCTCATGAAAAACATTGGCGCAATTGCATCAAAAATTATGACTTGAGGCCGAACTATAAATACATCAGCGATTCGGACTTTTTCACATGCATGACTTTTACGCCATGAGAGCTATTCTCAAAAGTATTAGTCTCAGAATAAAATTATTTGATGTGTGGATGCATTCTTACATGGTCGACCCTCATGAAAAAAATTGGCGCAATTGCATCAAAAATCATGACTTAAGGCCAAACTATAAATACATCAGCGATTCAGACTTTTTCACATGCATGACTTTTACGCCATGAGAGCTATTCTCAAAAGTATAAGTTTGAGAATAAAAATATTTGGTGTGTGGATGCATTCTTACATGGTCGACCCTCATGAAAAACATTGGCGCAATTGCATCAAAAATTATGACTTGAGGCCGAACTATAAATACATCAGCGATTCGGACTTTTTCACATGCATGACTTTTACGCCATGAGAGCTATTCTCAAAAGTATTAGTCTCAGAATAAAATTATTTGATGTGTGGATGCATTCTTACATGGTCGACCCTCATGAAAAAAATTGGCGCAATTGCATCAAAAATCATGACTTAAGGCCAAACTATAAATACATCAGCGATTCGGACTTTTTCACATGCATGACTTTTACGCCATGAGAGCTATTCTCAAAAGTATTAGTCTCAGAATAAAATTATTTGATGTGTGGATGCATTCTTACATGATCGACCCTCATGAAAAGAATTGGCGCAATTGCATAAAAAATCATGTCTTTGGGGCCGAACTATAAATACATCAGCGATTCGGACTTTTTCACATGCATGACTTTTACGCCATGAGAGCTATTCTCAAAAGTATTAGTCTCAGAATAAAATTATTTGATGTGTGGATGCATTCTTACATGGTCGACCCTCATGAAAAGAATTGGCGCAATTGCATCAAAAATCATGACTTGAGGCCGAACTATAAATACATCAGCGATTCAGACTTTTTCACATGCATGACTTTTACGCCATGAGAGCTATTCTAAAAAGTATTAGTCTCAGAATAAAATTATTTGATGTGTGGATGCATTCTTACATGGTCGACCCTCATGAAAAAAATTGGCGCAATTGCATCAAAAATCATGACTTGGGGCCGAACTATAAATACATCAGCGATTCGGACTTTTTCACATGCATGACTTTTACGCCATGAGAGCTATTCTCAAAAGTATTAGTCTCAGAATAAAATTATTTGATGTGTGGATGCATTCTTACATGGTCGACCTCATGAAAAGAATTGGCGCAATTGCATCAAAAATCATGACTTGAGGCCGAACTATAAATACATCAGCGATTCGAACTTTTTGCACATGCATGACTTTTACGCCATGAGAGCTATTCTCAAAAGTATAAGTTTCAGAATAAAAATATTTGGTGTGTGGATGCATTCTTACATGGTCGACCCTCATGAAAAAAATTGGCGCAATTGCATCAAAAATCATGACTTAAGGCCGAACTATAAATACATCAGCGATTCGGACTTTTTCACATGCATGACGTTTACGCCATGAGAGCTATTCTGAAAAGTATTAGTCTCAGAATAAAATTATTTGATGTGTGGATGCATTCTTACATGGTCAACCCTCATGAAAAGAATTTGCGCAATTGCATCAAAAATCATGACTTGGGGCCGAACTATAAATACATCAGCGATTCGGACTTTTTCACATGCATGACTTTTACGCCATGAGAGCTATTCTCAAAAGTATTAGTCTCAGAATAAAATTATTTGGTGTGTGGATGCATTCTTACATGGTCGACCCTGATGAAAAAAATTGGCGCAATTGCATCAAAAATCATGACTTAAGGCCGAACTATAAATACATCAGCGATTCGGACTTTTTCACATGCATGACTTTTACGCCATGAGAGCTATTCTCAAAAGTATTAGTCTCAGAATAAAATTATTTGATGTGTGGATGCATTCTTACATGATCGACCCTCATGAAAAGAATTGGCGCAATTGCATCAAAAATCATGACTTGAGGCCAAACTATAAATACATCAGCGATTCGGACTTTTTCACATGCATGACTTTTACGCCATGAGAGCTATTCTCAAAAGTATTAGTCTCAGAATAAAATTATTTGATGTGTGGATGCATTCTTACATGGTCAACCCTCATGAAAAGAATTGGCGCAATTGCATCAAAAATCATGACTTGTGGCCGAACTATAAATACATCAGCGATTCAGACTTTTTCACATGCATGACTTTTACGCCATGAGAGCTATTCTCAAAAGTATTAGTCTCAGAATAAAATTATTTGGTGTGTGGATGCATTCTTACATGGTCGACCCTCATGAAAAGAATTGGCGCAATTGCATCAAAAATCATGACTTGAGGCCGCACTATAAATACATCAGCGATTCGAACTTTTTCACATGCATGACTTTTACGCCATGAGAGCTATTCTCAAAAGTATAAGTTTCAGAATAAAAATATTTGGTGTGTGGATGCATTCTTACATGGTCGACCCTCATGAAAAACATTGGCGCAATTGCATCAAAAATTATGACTTGGGGCCGAACTATAAATACATCAGCGATTCGGACTTTTTCACATGCATGACTTTTACGCCATGAGAGCTATTCTCAAAAGTATTAGTCTCAGAATAAAATTATTTGATGTGTGGATGCATTCTTACATGATCGACCCTCATGAAAAGAATTGGCGCAATTGCATCAAAAATCATGACTTAAGGCCGAACTATAAATACATCAGCGATTCGAACTTTTTCACATCCATAACTTTTACGCCATGAGAGCTATTCTCAAAAGTATAAGTTTCAGAATAAAAATATTTGGTGTGTGGATGCATTCTTACATGGTCGACCCTCATGAAAAACATTGGCGCAATTGCATCAAAAATTATGACTTGAGGCCGAACTATAAATACATCAGCGATTCGGACTTTTTCACATGCATGACTTTTACGCCATGAGAGCTATTCTCAAAAGTATTAGTCTCAGAATAAAATTATTTGATGTGTGGATGCATTCTTACATGGTCGACCCTCATGAAAAAAATTGGCGCAATTGCATCAAAAATCATGACTTAAGGCCAAACTATAAATACATCAGCGATTCAGACTTTTTCACATGCATGACTTTTACGCCATGAGAGCTATTCTCAAAAGTATTAGTCTCAGAATAAAAATATTTGGTGTGTGGATGCATTCTTACATGGTCGACCCTCATGAAAAACATTGGCGCAATTGCATCAAAAATTATGACTTGAGGCCGAACTATAAATACATCAGCGATTCGGACTTTTTCACATGCATGACTTTTACGCCATGAGAGCTATTCTCAAAAGTATTAGTCTCAGAATAAAATTATTTGATGTGTGGATGCATTCTTACATGGTCGACCCTCATGAAAAAAATTGGCGCAATTGCATCAAAAATCATGACTTAAGGCCAAACTATAAATACATCAGCGATTCGGACTTTTTCACATGCATGACTTTTACGCCATGAGAGCTATTCTCAAAAGTATTAGTCTCAGAATAAAATTATTTGATGTGTGGATGCATTCTTACATGATCGACCCTCATGAAAAGAATTGGCGCAATTGCATAAAAAATCATGTCTTTGGGGCCGAACTATAAATACATCAGCGATTCGGACTTTTTCACATGCATGACTTTTACGCCATGAGAGCTATTCTCAAAAGTATTAGTCTCAGAATAAAATTATTTGATGTGTGGATGCATTCTTACATGGTCGACCCTCATGAAAAGAATTGGCGCAATTGCATCAAAAATCATGACTTGAGGCCGAACTATAAATACATCAGCGATTCAGACTTTTTCACATGCATGACTTTTACGCCATGAGAGCTATTCTCAAAAGTATTAGTCTCAGAATAAAATTATTTGATGTGTGGATGCATTCTTACATGGTCGACCCTCATGAAAAAAATTGGCGCAATTGCATCAAAAATCATGACTTAAGGCCAAACTATAAATACATCATCGATTCAGACTTTTTCACATGCATGACTTTTACGCCATGAGAGCTATTCTCAAAAGTATTAGTCTCAGAATAAAAATATTTGGTGTGTGGATGCATTCTTACATGGTCGACCCTCATGAAAAACATTGGCGCAATTGCATCAAAAATTATGACTTGAGGCCGAACTATAAATACATCAGCGATTCGGACTTTTTCACATGCATGACTTTTACGCCATGAGAGCTATTCTCAAAAGTATTAGTCTCAGAATAAAATTATTTGATGTGTGGATGCATTCTTACATGGTCGACCCTCATGAAAAAAATTGGCGCAATTGCATCAAAAATCATGACTTAAGGCCAAACTATAAATACATCAGCGATTCGGACTTTTTCACATGCATGACTTTTACGCCATGAGAGCTATTCTCAAAAGTATTAGTCTCAGAATAAAATTATTTGATGTGTGGATGCATTCTTACATGATCGACCCTCATGAAAAGAATTGGCGCAATTGCATAAAAAATCATGTCTTTGGGGCCGAACTATAAATACATCAGCGATTCGGACTTTTTCACATGCATGACTTTTACGCCATGAGAGCTATTCTCAAAAGTATTAGTCTCAGAATAAAATTATTTGATGTGTGGATGCATTCTTACATGGTCGACCCTCATGAAAAGAATTGGCGCAATTGCATCAAAAATCATGACTTGAGGCCGAACTATAAATACATCAGCGATTCAGACTTTTTCACATGCATGACTTTTACGCCATGAGAGCTATTCTCAAAAGTATTAGTCTCAGAATAAAATTATTTGATGTGTGGATGCATTCTTACATGGTCGACCCTCATGAAAAAAATTGGCGCAATTGCATCAAAAATCATGACTTAAGGCCAAACTATAAATACATCATCGATTCAGACTTTTTCACATGCATGACTTTTACGCCATGAGAGCTATTCTCAAAAGTATTAGTCTCAGAATAAAATTATTTGATGTGTGGATGCATTCTTACATGATCGACCCTCATGAAAAGAATTGGCGCAATTGCATAAAAAATCATGACTTGAGGCCGAACTATAAATACATCAGCGATTCGGACTTTTTCACATGCATGACTTTTACGCCATGAGAGCTATTCTAAAAAGTATTAGTCTCAGAATAAAATTATTTGATGTGTGGATGCATTCTTACATGGTCGACCCTCATGAAAATAATTGGCGCAATTGCATCAAAAATCATGACTTGAGGCCGAACTATAAATACATCAGCGATTCGGACTTTTTCACATGCATGACTTTTACGCCATGAGAGCTATTCTCAAAAGTATTAGTCTCAGAATAAAATTATTTGATGTGTGGATGCATTCTTACATGGTCAACCCTCATGAAAAGAATTGGCGCAATTGCATCAAAAATCATGACTTGGGGCCGAACTATAAATACATCAGCGATTCGGACTTTTTCACATGCATGACTTTTACGCCATGAGAGCTATTCTCAAAAGTATTAGTCTCAGAATAAAATTATTTGGTGTGTGGATGCATTCTTACATGGTCGACCCTGATGAAAAAAATTGGCGCAATTGCATCAAAAATCATGACTTAAGGCCAAACTATAAATACATCAGCGATTCGGACTTTTTCACATGCATGACTTTTACGCCATGAGAGCTATTCTCAAAAGTATTAGTCTCAGAATAAAATTATTTGATGTGTGGATGCATTCTTACATGATCGACCCTCATGAAAAGAATTGGCGCAATTGCATCAAAAATCATGACTTGAGGCCAAACTTTAAATACATCAGCGATTCGGACTTTTTCACATGCATGACTTTTACGCCATGAGAGCTATTCTCAAAAGTATTAGTCTCAGAATAAAATTATTTGATGTGTGGATGCATTCTTACATGGTCAACCCTCATGAAAAGAATTGGCGCAATTGCATCAAAAATCATGACTTGTGGCCGAACTATAAATACATCAGCGATTCGGACTTTTTCACATGCATGACTTTTACGCCATGAGAGCTATTCTCAAAAGTATTAGTCTCAGAATAAAATTATTTGGTGTGTGGATGCATTCTTACATGGTCGACCCTCATGAAAAGAATTGGCGCAATTGCATCAAAAATCATGACTTGAGGCCGCACTATAAATACATCAGCGATTCGAACTTTTTCACATGCATGACTTTTACGCCATGAGAGCTATTCTCAAAAGTATAAGTTTCAGAATAAAAATATTTGGTGTGTGGATGCATTCTTACATGGTCGACCCTCATGAAAAGAATTGGCGCAATTGCATCAAAAATCATGACTTGAGGCCAAACTATAAATACATCAGCGATTCGGACTTTTTCACATGCATGACTTTTACGCCATGAGAGCTATTCTCAAAAGTATTAGTCTCAGAATAAAATTATTTGATGTGTGGATGCATTCTTACATGGTCAACCCTCATGAAAAGAATTGGCGCAATTGCATCAAAAATCATGACTTGTGGCCGAACTATAAATACATCAGCGATTCAGACTTTTTCACATGCATGACTTTTACGCCATGAGAGCTATTCTCAAAAGTATTAGTCTCAGAATAAAATTATTTGGTGTGTGGATGCATTCTTACATGGTCGACCCTCATGAAAAGAATTGGCGCAATTGCATCAAAAATCATGACTTGAGGCCGCACTATAAATACATCAGCGATTCGAACTTTTTCACATGCATGACTTTTACGCCATGAGAGCTATTCTCAAAAGTATAAGTTTCAGAATAAAAATATTTGGTGTGTGGATGCATTCTTACATGGTCGACCCTCATGAAAAACATTGGCGCAATTGCATCAAAAATTATGACTTGGGGCCGAACTATAAATACATCAGCGATTCGGACTTTTTCACATGCATGACTTTTACGCCATGAGAGCTATTCTCAAAAGTATTAGTCTCAGAATAAAATTATTTGATGTGTGGATGCATTCTTACATGGTCGACCCTCATGAAAATAATTGGCGCAATTGCATCAAAAATCATGACTTGAGGCCGAACTATAAATACATCAGCGATTCGAACTTTTTCACATGCATGACTTTTACGCCATGAGAGCTATTCTCAAAAGTATAAGTTTCAGAATAAAAATATTTTGTGTGTGGATGCATTCTTACATGGTCGACCCTCATGAAAAGAATTGGCGCAATTGCATCAAAAATCATGACTTGAGGCCAAACTATAAATACATCAGCGATTCAGACTTTTTCACATGCATGACTTTTACGCCATGAGAGCTATTCTCAAAAGTATTAGTCTCAGAATAAAATTATTTGATGTGTGGATGCATTCTTACATGATCGACCCTCATGAAAAGAATTGGCGCAATTGCATCAAAAATCATGACTTTGGGCCGAACTATAAATACATCAGCGATTCAGACTTTTTCACATGCATGACTTTTACGCCATGAGAGCTATTCTCAAAAGTATTAGTCTCAGAATAAAATTATTTGGTGTGTGGATACATTCTTACATGGTCGACCCTCATGAAAAGAATTGGCGCAATTGCATCAAAAATCATGACTTGAGGCCGCACTATAAATACATCAGCGATTCGAACTTTTTCACATGCATGACTTTTACGCCATGAGAGCTATTCTCAAAAGTATAAGTTTCAGAATAAAAATATTTGGTGTGTGGATGCATTCTTACATGGTCGACCCTCATGAAAAACATTGGCGCAATTGCATCAAAAATTATGACTTGAGGCCGAACTATAAATACATCAGCGATTCGGACTTTTTCACATGCATGACTTTTACGCCATGAGAGCTATTCTCAAAAGTATTAGTCTCAGAATAAAATTATTTGATGTGTGGATGCATTCTTACATGGTCGACCCTCATGAAAAAAATTGGCGCAATTGCATCAAAAATCATGACTTGGGGCCGAACTATAAATACATCAGCGATTCGGACTTTTTCACATGCATGACTTTTACGCCATGAGAGCTATTCTCAAAAGTATTAGTCTCAGAATAAAATTATTTGATGTGTGGATGCATTCTTACATGGTCGACCCTCATGAAAATAATTGGCGCAATTGCATCAAAAATCATGACTTGAGGCCGAACTATAAATACATCAGCGATTCGAACTTTTTCACATGCATGACTTTTACGCCATGAGAGCTATTCTCAAAAGTATTAGTCTCAGAATAAAATTATTTGATGTGTGGATGCATTCTTACATGGTCGACCCTCATGAAAAGAATTGGCGCAATTGGATCAAAAATCATGACTTGAGGCTGAACTATAAATACATCAGCGATTCGAACTTTTTCACATGCATGACTTTTACGCCATGAGAGCTATTCTCAAAAGTATAAGTTTCAGAATAAAAATATTTGGTGTGTGGATGCATTCTTACATGGTCGACCCTCATGAAGAAAATTGGCGCAATTGCATCAAAAATCATGACTTGTGGCCGAACTATAAATACATCAGCGATTCGGACTTTTTCACATGCATGACTTTTACGCCATGAGAGCTATTCTCAAAAGTATTAGTCTCAGAATAAAATTATTTGGTGTGTGGATGCATTCTTACATGGTCAACCCTCATGAAAAAATTTGGCGCAATTGCATCAAAAATCATGACTTAAGGCCGAACTATAAATACATCAGCGATTCGGACTTTTTCACATGCATGACTTTTACGCCATGAGAGCTATTCTCAAAAGTATTAGTCTCAGAATAAAATTATTTGATGTGTGGATGCATTCTTACATGGTCAACCCTCATGAAAAGAATTGGCGCAATTGCATCAAAAATCATGACTTGAGGCCAAACTATAAATACATCAGCGATTCAGACTTTTTCACATGCATGACTTTTACGCCATGAGAGCTATTCTCAAAAGTATTAGTCTCAGAATAAAATTATTTGGTGTGTGGATGCATTCTTACATGGTCGACCCTCATGAAAAAAATTGGCGCAATTGCATCAAAAATCATGACTTGGGGCCGAACTGAAAATACATCAGCGATTCGGACTTTTTCACATGCATGACTTTTACGCCATGAGAGCTATTCTCAAAAGTATTAGTCTCAGAATAAAATTATTTGATGTGTGGATGCATTCTTACATGGTCGACCCTCATGAAAAGAATTGGCGCAATTGCATCAAAAATCATGACTTGGGGCCGAACTATAAATACATCAGCGATTCGGACTTTTTCACATGCATGACTTTTACGCCATGAGAGCTATTCTCAAAAGTATTAGTCTCAGAATAAAATTATTTGGTGTGTGGATGCATTCTTACATGGTCGACCCTCATGAAAAGAATTGGCGCAATTGCATCAAAAATCATGACTTGAGGCCGCACTATAAATACATCAGCGATTCGAACTTTTTCACATGCATGACTTTTACGCCATAAGAGCTATTCTCAAAAGTATAAGTTTCAGAATAAAAATATTTGGTGTGTGGATGCATTCTTACATGGTCGACCCTCATGAAAAAAATTGGCGCAATTGCATCAAAAATCATGACTTGGGGCCGAACTATAAATACATCAGCGATTCGGACTTTTTCACATGCATGACTTTTACGCCATGAGAGCTATTCTCAAAAGTATTAGTCTCAGAATAAAATTATTCGATGTGTGGATGCATTCTTACATGGTCGACCCTCATGAAAAAAATTGGCGCAATTGCATCAAACATCATGACTTAAGGCCGAACTATAAATACATCAGCGATTCGGACTTTTTCACATGCATGACTTTTACGCCATGAGAGCTATTCTCAAAAGTATTAGTCTCAGAATAAAATTATTTGATGTGTGGATGCATTCTTACATGGTCGACCCTCATGAAAAGAATTGGCGCAATTGCATCAAAAATCATGACTTGAGGCCAAACTATAAATACATCAGCGATTCAGACTTTTTCACATGCATGACTTTTACGCCATGAGAGCTATTCTCAAAAGTATTAGTCTCAGAATAAAATTATTTGATGTGTGGATGCATTCTTACATGGTCGACCCTCATGAAAAGAATTGGCGCAATTGGATCAAAAATCATGACTTGAGGCGGAACTATAAATACATCAGCGATTCGGACTTTTTCACATGCATGACTTTTACGCCATGAGAGCTATTCTCAAAAGTATAAGTTTCAGAATAAAAATATTTGGTGTGTGGATGCATTCTTACATGGTCGACCCTCATGTAAAAAATTGGCTTAATTGCATCAAAAATCATGACTTGTGGCCGAACTATAAATACATCAGCGATTCGGACTTTTTCACATGCATGACTTTTACGCCATGAGAGCTATTCTCAAAAGTATTAGTCTCAGAATAAAATTATTTGGTGTGTGGATGCATTCTTACATGGTCGACCCTCATGAAAAAAATTGGCGCAATTGCATCAAAAATCATGACTTAAGGCCGAACTATAAATACATCAGCGATTCAGACTTTTTCACATGCATGACTTTTACGCCATGAGAGCTATTCTCAAAAGTATTAGTCTCAGAATAAAATTATTTGATGTGTGGATGCATTCTTACATGGTCAACCCTCATGAAAAGAATTAGCGCAATTGCATCAAAAATCATGACTTGAGGCTGAACTATAAATACATCAGCGATTCGGACTTTTTCACATGCATGACTTTTACGCCATGAGAGCTATTCTCAAAAGTATTAGTCTCAGAATAAAATTATTTGATGTGTGGATGCATTCTTACATGGTCGACCCTCATGAAAAGAATTGGCGCAATTGCATCAAAAATCATGACTTGTGGCCGAACTATAAATACATCAGCGATTCGGACTTTTTCACATGCATGACTTTTACGCCATGAGAGCTATTCTCAAAAGTATTAGTCTCAGAATAAAATTATTTGGTGTGTGGATGCATTCTTACATGGTCGACCCTCATGAAAAAAATTGGCGCAATTGCATCAAAAATCATGACTTAAGGCCGAACTATAAATACATCAGCGATTCGGACTTTTTCACATGCATGACTTTTACGCCATGAGAGCTATTCTCAAAAGTATTAGTCTCAGAATAAAATTATTTGATGTGTGGATGCATTCTTACATGATCGACCCTCATGAAAAGAATTGGCGCAATTGCATCAAAAATCATGACTTGAGGCCAAACTATAAATACATCAGCGATCCAGACTTTTTCACATGCATGACTTTTACGCCATGAGAGCTATTCTCAAAAGTATTAGTCTCAGAATAAAATTATTTGATGTGTGGATGCATTCTTACATGATCAACCCTCATGAAAAGAATTGGCGCAATTGCATCAAAAATCATGACTTGGGGCCGAACTATAAAAACATCAGCGATTCGGACTTTTTCACATGCATGACTTTTACGCCATGAGAGCTATTCTCAAAAGTATTAGTCTCAGAATAAAATTATTTGGTGTGTGGATGCATTCTTACATGGTCGACCCTCATGAAAAGAATTGGCGCAATTGCATCAAAAATCATGACTTGAGGCCGCACTATAAATACATCAGCGATTCGAACTTTTTCACATGCATGACTTTTACGCCATGAGAGCTATTCTCAAAAGTATAAGTTTCAGAATAAAAATATTTCGTGTGTGGATGCATTCTTACATGGTCGACCCTCATGAAAAAAATTGGCGCAATTGCATCAAAAATCATGACTTGTGGCCGAACTATAAATACATCAGCGATTCGGACTTTTTCACATGCATGACTTTTACGCCATGAGAGCTATTCTCAAAAGTATTAGTCTCAGAATAAAATTATTTGGTGTGTGGATGCATTCTTACATGGTCGACCCTCATGAAAAGAATTGGCGCAATTGCATCAAAAATCATGACTTGAGGCTGAACTATAAATACATCAGCGATTCGGACTTTTTCACATGCATGACTTTTACGCCATGAGAGCTATTCTCAAAAGTATTAGTCTCAGAATAAAATTATTTGATGTGTGGATGCATTCTTACATGGTCAACCCTCATGAAAAGAATTGGCGCAATTGCATCAAAAATCATGACTTGAGGCCAAACTATAAATACATCAGCGATTCGGACTTTTTCACATGCATGACTTTTACGCCATGAGAGCTATTCTCAAAAGTATTAGTCTCAGAATAAAATTATTTGATGTGTGGATGCATTCTTACATGGTCAACCCTCATGAAAAGAATTGGCGCAATTGCATCAAAAATCATGACTTGTGGCCGAACTATAAATACATCAGCGATTCGGACTTTTTCACATGCATGACTTTTACGCCATGAGAGCTATTCTCAAAAGTATTAGTCTCAGAATAAAATTATTTGGTGTGTGGATGCATTCTTACATGGTCGACCCTCATGAAAAGAATTGGCGCAATTGCATCAAAAATCATGACTTAAGGCCAAACTATAAATACATCAGCGATTCAGACTTTTTCACATGCATGACTTTTACGCCATGAGAGCTATTCTCAAAAGTATTAGTCTCAGAATAAAATTATTTGATGTGTGGATGCATTCTTACATGATCGACCCTCATGAAAAGAATTGGCGCAATTGCATCAAAAATCATGACTTGGGGCCGAACTATAAATACATCAGCGATTCGGACTTTTTCACATGCATGACTTTTACGCCATGAGAGCTATTCTCAAAAGTATTAGTCTCAGAATAAAATTATTTGATGTGTGGATGCATTCTTACATGGTCGACCCTCATGAAAAGAATTGGCGTAATTGCATCAAAAATCATGACTTAAGGCCAAACTATAAATACATCAGCGATTCCGACTTTTTCACATGCATGACTTTTACGCCATGAGAGCTATTCTCAAAAGTATTAGTCTCAGAATAAAATTATTTGATGTGTGGATGCATTCTTACATGATCGACCCTCATGAAAAGAATTGGCGCAATTGCATCAAAAATCATGACTTGGGGCCGAACTATAAATACATCAGCGATTCGGACTTTTTCACATGCATGACTTTTACGCCATGAGAGCTATTCTCAAAAGTATTAGTCTCAGAATAAAATTATTTGATGTGTGGATGCATTCTTACATGGTCGACCCTCATGAAAATAATTGGCGCAATTGCATCAAAAATCATGACTTGAGGCCGAACTATAAATACATCAGCGATTCGAACTTTTTCACATGCATGACTTTTACGCCATGAGAGCTATTCTCAAAAGTATAAGTTTCAGAATAAAAATATTTGGTGTGTGGATGCATTCTTACATGATCGACCCTCATGAAAAAAATTGGCGCAATTGCATCAAAAATCATGACTTGAGGCCAAACTATAAATACATCAGCGATTCAGACTTTTTCACATGCATGACTTTTAGGCCATGAGAGCTATTCTCAAAAGTATTAGTCTCAGAATAAAATTATTTGATGTGTGGATGCATTCTTACATGATCGACCCTCATGAAAAGAATTGGCGCAATTGCATCAAAAATCATGACTTGAGGCCAAACTATAAATACATCAGCGATTCAGACTTTTTCACATGCATGACTTTTACGCCATGAGAGCTATTCTGAAAAGTATTAGTCTCAGAATAAAATTATTTGATGTGTGGATGCATTCTTACATGGTCAACCCTCATGAAAAGAATTGGCGCAATTGCATCAAAAATCATGACTTGGGGCCGAACTATAAATACATCAGCGATTCGGACTTTTTCACATGCATGACTTTTACGCCATGAGAGCTATTCTCAAAAGTATTAGTCTCAGAATAAAATTATTTGGTGTGTGGATGCATTCTTACATGGTCGACCCTCATGAAAAGAATTGGCGCAATTGCATCAAAAATCATGACTTGAGGCCGCACTATAAATACATCAGCGATTCGAACTTTTTCACATGCATGACTTTTAAGCCATGAGAGCTATTCTCAAAAGTATAAGTTTCAGAATAAAAATATTTGGTGTGTGGATGCATTCTTACATGGTCGACCCTCATGAAAAACATTGGCGCAATTGCATCAAAAATTATTACTAGTAGCCGAACTACAAATACATCAGCGATTCGGACTTTTTCACATGCATGACTTTTACGCCATGAGAGCTATTCTCAAAAGTATTAGTCTCAGAATAAAATTATTTGATGTGTGGATGCATTCTTACATGGTCAACCCTCATGAAAAAAATTGGCGCAATTGCATCAAAAATCATGACTTGTGGCCGAACTATAAATACATCAGCGATTCGGACTTTTTCACATGCATGACTTTTACGCCATGAGAGCTATTCTCAAAAGTATTAGTCTCAGAATAAAATTGTTTGATGTGTGGATGCATTCTTACATGGTCGACCCTCATGAAAATAATTGGCGCAATTGCATCAAAAATCATGACTTAAGGCCGAACTATAAATACATCAGCGATTCGAACTTTTTCACATGCATGACTTTTACGCCATGAGAGCTATTCTGAAAAGTATTAGTCTCAGAATAAAATTATTTGATGTGTGGATGCATTCTTACATGGTCGACCCTCATGAAAAGAATTGGCGCAATTGGATCAAAAATCATGACTTGAGGCTGAACTTTAAATACATCAGCGATTCGGACTTTTTCACATGCATGACTTTTACGCCATGAGAGCTATTCTCAAAAGTATTAGTATCAGAATAAAAATATTTGGTGTGTGGATGCATTCTTACATGGTCGACCCTCATGAAAAAAATTGGCGCAATTGCATCAAAAATCATGACTTGGGGCCGAACTATAAATACATCAGCGATTCGGACTTTTTCACATGCATGACTTTTACGCCATGAGAGCTATTCTCAAAAGTATTAGTCTCAGAATAAAATTATTTGGTGTGTGGATGCATTCTTACATGGTCGACCCTCATGAAAAGAATTGGCGCAATTGCATCAAAAATCATGACTTGAGGCCGCACTATAAATACATCAGCGATTCGAACTTTTTCACATGCATGACTTTTACGCCATGAGAGCTATTCTCAAAAGTATAAGTTTCAGAATAAAAATATTTGGTGTGTGGATGCATTCTTACATGGTCGACCCTCATGAAAAACATTGGCGCAATTGCATCAAAAATTATGACTTGTGGCCGAACTATAAATACATCAGCGATTCGAACTTTTTCACATGCATGACTTTTACGCCATGAGAGCTATTCTCAAAAGTATTAGTCTCAGAATAAAATTATTTGATGTGTGGATGCATTCTTACATGGTCGACCCTCATGAAAATAATTGGCGCAATTGCATCAAAAATCATGACTTGGGGCCGAACTATAAATACATCAGCGATTCGAACTTTTTCACATGCATGACTTTTACGCCATGAGAGCTATTCTGAAAAGTATTAGTCTCAGAATAAAATTATTTGATGTGTGGATGCATTCTTACATGGTCGACCCTCATGAAAAGAATTGGCGCAATTGGATCAAAAATCATGACTTGAGGCTGAACTATAAATACATCAGCGATTCGAACTTTTTCACATGCATGACTTTTACGCCATGAGAGCTATTCTCAAAAGTATAAGTTTCAGAATAAAAATATTTGATGTGTGGATGCATTCTCACATGGTCGACCCTCATGAAAAAAATTGGCGCAATTGCATCAAAAATCATGACTTGGGGCCGAACTATAAATACATCAGCGATTCGGACTTTTTCACATGCATGACTTTTACGCCATGAGAGCTATTCTCAAAAGTATTAGTCTCAGAATAAAATTATTTGGTGTGTGGATGCATTCTTACATGGTCGACCCTCATGAAATAAATTGGCGCAATTGCATCAAAAATCATGACTTAAGGCCGAACTATAAATACATCAGCGATTCGGACTTTTTCACATGCATGACTTTTACGCCATGAGAGCTATTCTCAAAAGTATAAGTTTCAGAATAAAAATATTTGATGTGTGGATGCATTCTTACATGATCGACCCTCATGAAAAAAATTGGCGCAATTGCATCAAAAATCATGACTTGAGGCCAAACTATAAATACATCAGCGATTCAGACTTTTTCACATGCATGACTTTTAGGCCATGAGAGCTATTCTCAAAAGTATTAGTCTCAGAATAAAATTATTTGATGTGTGGATGCATTCTTACATGATCGACCCTCATGAAAAGAATTGGCGCAATTGCATCAAAAATCATGACTTGAGGCCAAACTATAAATACATCAGCGATTCAGACTTTTTCACATGCATGACTTTTACGCCATGAGAGCTATTCTCAAAAGTATTAGTCTCAGAATAAAATTATTTGATGTGTGGATGCATTCTTACATGGTCAACCCTCATGAAAAGAATTGGCGCAATTGCATCAAAAATCATGACTTGGGGCCGAACTATAAATACATCAGCGATTCGGACTTTTTCACATGCATGACTTTTACGCCATGAGAGCTATTCTCAAAAGTATTAGTCTCAGAATAAAATTATTTGGTGTGTGGATGCATTCTTACATGGTCGACCCTCATGAAAAGAATTGGCGCAATTGCATCAAAAATCATGACTTGAGGCCGCACTATAAATACATCAGCGATTCGAACTTTTTCACATGCATGACTTTTAAGCCATGAGAGCTATTCTCAAAAGTATAAGTTTCAGAATAAAAATATTTGGTGTGTGGATGCATTCTTACATGGTCGACCCTCATGAAAAACATTGGCGCAATTGCATCAAAAATTATTACTAGTGGCCGAACTACAAATACATCAGCGATTCGGACTTTTTCACATGCATGACTTTTACGCCATGAGAGCTATTCTCAAAAGTATTAGTCTCAGAATAAAATTATTTGATGTGTGGATGCATTCTTACATGGTCAACCCTCATGAAAAAAATTGGCGCAATTGCATCAAAAATCATGACTTGTGGCCGAACTATAAATACATCAGCGATTCGGACTTTTTCACATGCATGACTTTTACGCCATGAGAGCTATTCTCAAAAGTATTAGTCTCAGAATAAAATTATTTGATGTGTGGATGCATTCTTACATGGTCGACCCTCATGAAAATAATTGGCGCAATTGCATCAAAAATCATGACTTAAGGCCGAACTATAAATACATCAGCGATTCGAACTTTTTCACATGCATGACTTTTACGCCATGAGAGCTATTCTGAAAAGTATTAGTCTCAGAATAAAATTATTTGATGTGTGGATGCATTCTTACATGGTCGACCCTCATGAAAAGAATTGGCGCAATTGGATCAAAAATCATGACTTGAGGCTGAACTTTAAATACATCAGCGATTCGGACTTTTTCACATGCATGACTTTTACGCCATGAGAGCTATTCTCAAAAGTATTAGTATCAGAATAAAAATATTTGGTGTGTGGATGCATTCTTACATGGTCGACCCTCATGAAAAAAATTGGCGCAATTGCATCAAAAATCATGACTTGGGGCCGAACTATAAATACATCAGCGATTCGGACTTTTTCACATGCATGACTTTTACGCCATGAGAGCTATTCTCAAAAGTATTAGTCTCAGAATAAAATTATTTGGTGTGTGGATGCATTCTTACATGGTCGACCCTCATGAAAAGAATTGGAGCAATTGCATCAAAAATCATGACTTGGGGCCGCACTATAAATACATCAGCGATTCGAACTTTTTCACATGCATGACTTTTACGCCATGAGAGCTATTCTCAAAAGTATAAGTTTCAGAATAAAAATATTTGGTGTGTGGATGCATTCTTACATGGTCGACCCTCATGAAAAACATTGGCGCAATTGCATCAAAAATTATGACTTGTGGCCGAACTATAAATACATCAGCGATTCGAACTTTTTCACATGCATGACTTTTACGCCATGAGAGCTATTCTCAAAAGTATTAGTCTCAGAATAAAATTATTTGATGTGTGGATGCATTCTTACATGGTCGACCCTCATGAAAATAATTGGCGCAATTGCATCAAAAATCATGACTTGAGGCTGAACTATAAATACATCAGCGATTCGAACTTTTTCACATGCATGACTTTTACGCCATGAGAGCTATTCTCAAAAGTATAAGTTTCAGAATAAAAATATTTGATGTGTGGATGCATTCTTACATGGTCGACCCTCATGAAAAAAATTGGCGCAATTGCATCAAAAATCATGACTTGGGGCCGAACTATAAATACATCAGCGATTCGGACTTTTTCACATGCATGACTTTTACGCCATGAGAGCTATTCTCAAAAGTATTAGTCTCAGAATAAAATTATTTGGTGTGTGGATGCATTCTTACATGGTCGACCCTCATGAAATAAATTGGCGCAATTGCATCAAAAATCATGACTTAAGGCCGAACTATAAATACATCAGCGATTCGGACTTTTTCACATGCATGACTTTTACGCCATGAGAGCTATTCTCAAAAGTATTAGTATCAGAATAAAATTATTTGATGTGTGGATGCATTCTTACATGGTCAACCCTCATGAAAAGAATTGGCGCAATTGCATCAAAAATCATGACTTGGGGCCGAACTATAAATACATCAGCGATTCGGACTTTTTCACATGCATGACTTTTACGCCATGAGAGCTATTCTCAAAAGTATTAGTCTCAGAATAAAATTATTTGATGTGTGGATGCATTCTTACATGATCGACCCTCATGAAAAGAATTGGCGCAATTGCATCAAAAATCATGACTTGGGGCCGAACTATAAATACATCAGCGATTCGGACTTTTTCACATGCATGACTTTTACGCCATGAGAGCTATTCTCAAAAGTATTAGTCTCAGAATAAAATTATTTGATGTGTGGATGCATTCTTACATGGTCGACCCTCATGAAAAGAATTGGCGTAATTGCATCAAAAATCATGACTTAAGGCCAAACTATAAATACATCAGCGATTCAGACTTTTTCACATGCATGACTTTTACGCCATGAGAGCTATTCTCAAAAGTATTAGTCTCAGAATAAAATTATTTGATGTGTGGATGCATTCTTACATGATCGACCCTCATGAAAAGAATTGGCGCAATTGCATCAAAAATCATGACTTGGGGCCGAACTATAAATACATCAGCGATTCGAACTTTTTCACATGCATGACTTTTACGCCATGAGAGCTATTCTCAAAAGTATAAGTTTCAGAATAAAAATATTTGGTGTGTGGATGCATTCTTACATGATCGACCCTCATGAAAAGAATTGGCGCAATTGCATCAAAAATCATGACTTGAGGCCGCACTATAAATACATCAGCGATTCAGACTTTTTCACATGCATGACTTTTACGCCATGAGAGCTATTCTCAAAAGTATTAGTTTCAGAATAAAAATATTTGGTGTGTGGATGCATTCTTACATGGTCGACCCTCATGAAAAACATTGGCGCAATTGCATCAAAAATTATTACTAGTGGCCGAACTACAAATACATCAGCGATTCGGACTTTTTCACATGCATGACTTTTACGCCATGAGAGCTATTCTCAAAAGTATTAGTCTCAGAATAAAATTATTTGATGTGTGGATGCATTCTTACATGGTCAACCCTCATGAAAAAAATTGGCGCAATTGCATCAAAAATCATGACTTGTGGCCGAACTATAAATACATCAGCGATTCGGACTTTTTCACATGCATGACTTTTACGCCATGAGAGCTATTCTCAAAAGTATTAGTCTCAGAATAAAATTATTTGATGTGTGGATGCATTCTTACATGGTCGACCCTCATGAAAATAATTGGCGCAATTGCATCAAAAATCATGACTTAAGGCCGCACTATAAATACATCAGCGATTCGAACTTTTTCACATGCATGACTTTTACGCCATGAGAGCTATTCTCAAAAGTATTAGTCTCAGAATAAAATTATTTGATGTGTGGATGCATTCTTACATGGTCGACCCTCATGAAAAGAATTGGCGCAATTGGATCAAAAATCATGACTTGAGGCTGAACTTTAAATACATCAGCGATTCGGACTTTTTCACATGCATGACTTTTACGCCATGAGAGCTATTCTCAAAAGTATTAGTATCAGAATAAAAATATTTGGTGTGTGGATGCATTCTTACATGGTCGACCCTCATGAAAAAAATTGGCGCAATTGCATCAAAAATCATGACTTGGGGCCGAACTATAAATACATCAGCGATTCGGACTTTTTCACATGCATGACTTTTACGCCATGAGAGCTATTCTCAAAAGTATTAGTCTCAGAATAAAATTATTTGGTGTGTGGATGCATTCTTACATGGTCGACCCTCATGAAAAGAATTGGCGCAATTGCATCAAAAATCATGACTTGAGGCCGCACTATAAATACATCAGCGATTCGAACTTTTTCACATGCATGACTTTTACGCCATGAGAGCTATTCTCAAAAGTATAAGTTTCAGAATAAAAATATTTGGTGTGTGGATGCATTCTTACATGGTCGACCCTCATGAAAAACATTGGCGCAATTGCATCAAAAATTATGACTTGTGGCCGAACTATAAATACATCAGCGATTCGAACTTTTTCACATGCATGACTTTTACGCCATGAGAGCTATTCTCAAAAGTATTAGTCTCAGAATAAAATTATTTGATGTGTGGATGCATTCTTACATGGTCGACCCTCATGAAAATAATTGGCGCAATTGCATCAAAAATCATGACTTGAGGCCGAACTATAAATACATCAGCGATTCGAACTTTTTCACATGCATGACTTTTACGCCATGAGAGCTATTCTCAAAAGTATTAGTCTCAGAATAAAATTATTTGATGTGTGGATGCATTCTTACATGGTCGACCCTCATGAAAAGAATTGGCGCAATTGGATCAAAAATCATGACTTGAGGCTGAACTATAAATACATCAGCGATTCGAACTTTTTCACATGCATGACTTTTACGCCATGAGAGCTATTCTCAAAAGTATAAGTTTCAGAATAAAAATATTTGATGTGTGGATGCATTCTTACATGGTCGACCCTCATGAAAAAAATTGGCGCAATTGCATCAAAAATCATGACTTGGGGCCGAACTATAAATACATCAGCGATTCGGACTTTTTCACATGCATGACTTTTACGCCATGAGAGCTATTCTCAAAAGTATTAGTCTCAGAATAAAATTATTTGATGTGTGGATGCATTCTTACATGGTCGACCCTCATGAAAATAATTGGCGCAATTGCATCAAAAATCATGACTTGAGGCCGAACTATAAATACATCAGCGATTCGAACTTTTTCACATGCATGACTTTTACGCCATGAGAGCTATTCTCAAAAGTATTAGTCTCAGAATAAAATTATTTGATGTGTGGATGCATTCTTACATGGTCGACCCTCATGAAAAGAATTGGCGCAATTGGATCAAAAATCATGACTTGAGGCTGAACTATAAATACATCAGCGATTCGAACTTTTTCACATGCATGACTTTTACGCCATGAGAGCTATTCTCAAAAGTATAAGTTTCAGAATAAAAATATTTGATGTGTGGATGCATTCTTACATGGTCGACCCTCATGAAAAAAATTGGCGCAATTGCATCAAAAATCATGACTTGGGGCCGAACTATAAATACATCAGCGATTCGGACTTTTTCACATGCATGACTTTTACGCCATGAGAGCTATTCTCAAAAGTATTAGTCTCAGAATAAAATTATTTGGTGTGTGGATGCATTCTTACATGGTCGACCCTCATGAAATAAATTGGCGCAATTGCATCAAAAATCATGACTTAAGGCCGAACTATAAATACATCAGCGATTCGGACTTTTTCACATGCATGACTTTTACGCCATGAGAGCTATTCTCAAAAGTATTAGTATCAGAATAAAATTATTTGATGTGTGGATGCATTCTTACATGGTCAACCCTCATGAAAAGAATTGGCGCAATTGCATCAAAAATCATGACTTGGGGCCGAACTATAAATACATCAGCGATTCGGACTTTTTCACATGCATGACTTTTACGCCATGAGAGCTATTCTCAAAAGTATTAGTCTCAGAATAAAATTATTTGGTGTGTGGATGCATTCTTACATGGTCGACCCTCATGAAAAGAATTGGCGCAATTGCATCAAAAATCATGACTTGAGGCCGCACTATAAATACATCAGCGATTCGAACTTTTTCACATGCATGACTTTTACGCCATGAGAGCTATTCTCAAAAGTATAAGTTTCAGAATAAAAATATTTGGTGTGTGGATGCATTCTTACATGGTCAACCCTCATGAAAAACATTGGCGCAATTGCATCAAAAATTATGACTTGTGGCCGAACTATAAATACATCAGCGATTCGGACTTTTTCACATGCATGACTTTTACGCCATGAGAGCTATTCTCAAAAGTATTAGTCTCAGAATAAAATTATTTGATGTGTGGATGCATTCTTACATGGTCAACCCTCATGAAAAAAATTGGCGCAATTGCATCAAAAATCATGACTTGGGGCCGAACTATAAATACATCAGCGATTCGGACTTTTTCACATGCATGACTTTTACGCCATGAGAGCTATTCTCAAAAGTATTAGTCTCAGAATAAAATTATTTGATGTGTGGATGCATTCTTACATGGTCGACCCTCATGAAAATAATTGGCGCAATTGCATCAAAAATCATGACTTGAGGCCGAACTATAAATACATCAGCGATTCGAACTTTTTCACATGCATGACTTTTACGCCATGAGAGCTATTCTCAAAAGTATTAGTCTCAGAATAAAATTATTTGATGTGTGGATGCATTCTTACATGGTCGACCCTCATGAAAAGAATTGGCGCAATTGGATCAAAAATCATGACTTGAGGCTGAACTATAAATACATCAGCGATTCGGACTTTTTCACATGCATGACTTTTACGCCATGAGAGCTATTCTCAAAAGTATTAGTCTCAGAATAAAATTATTTGGTGTGTGGATGCATTCTTACATGGTCGACCCTCATGAAATAAATTGGCGCAATTGCATCAAAAATCATGACTTAAGGCCGAACTATAAATACATCAGCGATTCGAACTTTTTCACATGCATGACTTTTACGCCATGAGAGCTATTCTCAAAAGTATAAGTTTCAGAATAAAAATATTTGGTGTGTGGATGCATTCTTACATGGTCGACCCTCATGAAAAACATTGGCGCAATTGCATCAAAAATTATGACTTGTGGCCGAACTATAAATACATCAGCGATTCGGACTTTTTCACATGCATGACTTTTACGCCATGAGAGCTATTCTCAAAAGTATTAGTCTCAGAATAAAATTATTTGATGTGTGGATGCATTCTTACATGGTCGACCCTCATGAAAAAAATTGGCGCAATTGCATCAAAAATCATGACTTGGGGCCGAACTATAAATACATCAGCGATTCGGACTTTTTCACATGCATGACTTTTACGCCATGAGAGCTATTCTCAAAAGTATTAGTCTCAGAATAAAATTATTTGATGTGTGGATGCATTCTTACATGGTCGACCCTCATGAAAATAATTGGCGCAATTGCATCAAAAATCATGACTTGAGGCCGAACTATAAATACATCAGCGATTCGAACTTTTTCACATGCATGACTTTTACGCCATGAGAGCTATTCTCAAAAGTATAAGTTTCAGAATAAAAATATTTGGTGTGTGGATGCATTCTTACATGATCGACCCTCATGAAAAAAATTGGCGCAATTGCATCAAAAATCATGACTTGAGGCCAAACTATAAATACATCAGCGATTCAGACTTTTTCACATGCATGACTTTTACGCCATGAGAGCTATTCTCAAAAGTATTAGTCTCAGAATAAAATTATTTGATGTGTGGATGCATTCTTACATGATCGACCCTCATGAAAAGAATTGGCGCAATTGCATCAAAAATCATGACTTGAGGCCAAACTATAAATACATCAGCGATTCAGACTTTTTCACATGCATGACTTTTACGCCATGAGAGCTATTCTCAAAAGTATTAGTCTCAGAATAAAATTATTTGATGTGTGGATGCATTCTTACATGGTCAACCCTCATGAAAAGAATTGGCGCAATTGCATCAAAAATCATGACTTGGGGCCGAACTATAAATACATCAGCGATTCGGACTTTTTCACATGCATGACTTTTACGCCATGAGAGCTATTCTCAAAAGTATTAGTCTCAGAATAAAATTATTTGGTGTGTGGATGCATTCTTACATGGTCGACCCTCATGAAAAGAATTGGCGCAATTGCATCAAAAATCATGACTTGAGGCCGCACTATAAATACATCAGCGATTCGAACTTTTTCACATGCATGACTTTTAAGCCATGAGAGCTATTCTCAAAAGTATAAGTTTCAGAATAAAAATATTTGGTGTGTGGATGCATTCTTACATGGTCGACCCTCATGAAAAACATTGGCGCAATTGCATCAAAAATTATTACTAGTGGCCGAACTACAAATACATCAGCGATTCGGACTTTTTCACATGCATGACTTTTACGCCATGAGAGCTATTCTCAAAAGTATTAGTCTCAGAATAAAATTATTTGATGTGTGGATGCATTCTTACATGGTCAACCCTCATGAAAAAAATTGGCGCAATTGCATCAAAAATCATGACTTGTGGCCGAACTATAAATACATCAGCGATTCGGACTTTTTCACATGCATGACTTTTACGCCATGAGAGCTATTCTCAAAAGTATTAGTCTCAGAATAAAATTATTTGATGTGTGGATGCATTCTTACATGGTCGACCCTCATGAAAATAATTGGCGCAATTGCATCAAAAATCATGACTTAAGGCCGAACTATAAATACATCAGCGATTCGAACTTTTTCACATGCATGACTTTTACGCCATGAGAGCTATTCTCAAAAGTATTAGTCTCAGAATAAAATTATTTGATGTGTGGATGCATTCTTACATGGTCGACCCTCATGAAAAGAATTGGCGCAATTGGATCAAAAATCATGACTTGAGGCTGAACTTTAAATACATCAGCGATTCGGACTTTTTCACATGCATGACTTTTACGCCATGAGAGCTATTCTCAAAAGTATTAGTATCAGAATAAAAATATTTGGTGTGTGGATGCATTCTTACATGGTCGACCCTCATGAAAAAAATTGGCGCAATTGCATCAAAAATCATGACTTGGGGCCGAACTATAAATACATCAGCGATTCGGACTTTTTCACATGCATGACTTTTACGCCATGAGAGCTATTCTCAAAAGTATTAGTCTCAGAATAAAATTATTTGGTGTGTGGATGCATTCTTACATGGTCGACCCTCATGAAAAGAATTGGCGCAATTGCATCAAAAATCATGACTTGAGGCCGCACTATAAATACATCAGCGATTCGAACTTTTTCACATGCATGACTTTTACGCCATGAGAGCTATTCTCAAAAGTATAAGTTTCAGAATAAAAATATTTGGTGTGTGGATGCATTCTTACATGGTCGACCCTCATGAAAAACATTGGCGCAATTGCATCAAAAATTATGACTTGTGGCCGAACTATAAATAGATCAGCGATTCGAACTTTTTCACATGCATGACTTTTACGCCATGAGAGCTATTCTCAAAAGTATTAGTCTCAGAATAAAATTATTTGATGTGTGGATGCATTCTTACATGGTCGACCCTCATGAAAATAATTGGCGCAATTGCATCAAAAATCATGACTTGAGGCCGAACTATAAATACATCAGCGATTCGAACTTTTTCACATGCATGACTTTTACGCCATGAGAGCTATTCTCAAAAGTATTAGTCTCAGAATAAAATTATTTGATGTGTGGATGCATTCTTACATGGTCGACCCTCATGAAAAGAATTGGCGCAATTGGATCAAAAATCATGACTTGAGGCTGAACTATAAATACATCAGCGATTCGAACTTTTTCACATGCATGACTTTTACGCCATGAGAGCTATTCTCAAAAGTATAAGTTTCAGAATAAAAATATTTGATGTGTGGATGCATTCTTACATGGTCGACCCTCATGAAAAAAATTGGCGCAATTGCATCAAAAATCATGACTTGGGGCCGAACTATAAATACATCAGCGATTCGGACTTTTTCACATGCATGACTTTTACGCCATGAGAGCTATTCTCAAAAGTATTAGTCTCAGAATAAAATTATTTGGTGTGTGGATGCATTCTTACATGGTCGACCCTCATGAAATAAATTGGCGCAATTGCATCAAAAATCATGACTTAAGGCCGAACTATAAATACATCAGCGATTCGGACTTTTTCACATGCATGACTTTTACGCCATGAGAGCTATTCTCAAAAGTATTAGTATCAGAATAAAATTATTTGATGTGTGGATGCATTCTTACATGGTCAACCCTCATGAAAAGAATTGGCGCAATTGCATCAAAAATCATGACTTGGGGCCGAACTATAAATACATCAGCGATTCGGACTTTTTCACATGCATGACTTTTACGCCATGAGAGCTATTCTCAAAAGTATTAGTCTCAGAATAAAATTATTTGGTGTGTGGATGCATTCTTACATGGTCGACCCTCATGAAAAGAATTGGCGCAATTGCATCAAAAATCATGACTTGAGGCCGCACTATAAATACATCAGCGATTCGAACTTTTTCACATGCATGACTTTTACGCCATGAGAGCTATTCTCAAAAGTATAAGTTTCAGAATAAAAATATTTGGTGTGTGGATGCATTCTTACATGGTCGACCCTCATGAAAAACATTGGCGCAATTGCATCAAAAATTATGACTTGTGGCCGAACTATAAATACATCAGCGATTCGAACTTTTTCACATGCATGACTTTTACGCCATGAGAGCTATTCTCAAAAGTATTAGTCTCAGAATAAAATTATTTGATGTGTGGATGCATTCTTACATGGTCGACCCTCATGAAAATAATTGGCGCAATTGCATCAAAAATCATGACTTGAGGCCGAACTATAAATACATCAGCGATTCGAACTTTTTCACATGCATGACTTTTACGCCATGAGAGCTATTCTCAAAAGTATTAGTCTCAGAATAAAATTATTTGATGTGTGGATGCATTCTTACATGGTCGACCCTCATGAAAAGAATTGGCGCAATTGGATCAAAAATCATGACTTGAGGCTGAACTATAAATACATCAGCGATTCGAACTTTTTCACATGCATGACTTTTACGCCATGAGAGCTATTCTCAAAAGTATAAGTTTCAGAATAAAAATATTTGATGTGTGGATGCATTCTTACATGGTCGACCCTCATGAAAAAAATTGGCGCAATTGCATCAAAAATCATGACTTGGGGCCGAACTATAAATACATCAGCGATTCGGACTTTTTCACATGCATGACTTTTACGCCATGAGAGCTATTCTCAAAAGTATTAGTCTCAGAATAAAATTATTTGGTGTGTGGATGCATTCTTACATGGTCGACCCTCATGAAATAAATTGGCGCAATTGCATCAAAAATCATGACTTAAGGCCGAACTATAAATACATCAGCGATTCGGACTTTTTCACATGCATGACTTTTACGCCATGAGAGCTATTCTCAAAAGTATTAGTATCAGAATAAAATTATTTGATGTGTGGATGCATTCTTACATGGTCAACCCTCATGAAAAGAATTGGCGCAATTGCATCAAAAATCATGACTTGGGGCCGAACTATAAATACATCAGCGATTCGGACTTTTTCACATGCATGACTTTTACGCCATGAGAGCTATTCTCAAAAGTATTAGTCTCAGAATAAAAATATTTGGTGTGTGGATGCATTCTTACATGGTCGACCCTCATGAAAAGAATTGGCGCAATTGCATCAAAAATCATGACTTGAGGCCGCACTATAAATACATCAGCGATTCGAACTTTTTCACATGCATGACTTTTACGCCATGAGAGCTATTCTCAAAAGTATAAGTTTCAGAATAAAAATATTTGGTGTGTGGATGCATTCTTACATGGTCGACCCTCATGAAAAACATTGGCGCAATTGCATCAAAAATTATGACTTGTGGCCGAACTATAAATACATCAGCGATTCGGACTTTTTCACATGCATGACTTTTACGCCATGAGAGCTATTCTCAAAAGTATTAGTCTCAGAATAAAATTATTTGATGTGTGGATGCATTCTTACATGGTCGACCCTCATGAAAAAAATTGGCGCAATTGCATCAAAAATCATGACTTGGGGCCGAACTATAAATACATCAGCGATTCGGACTTTTTCACATGCATGACTTTTACGCCATGAGAGCTATTCTCAAAAGTATTAGTCTCAGAATAAAATTATTTGATGTGTGGATGCATTCTTACATGGTCGACCCTCATGAAAATAATTGGCGCAATTGCATCAAAAATCATGACTTGAGGCCGAACTATAAATACATCAGCGATTCGAACTTTTTCACATGCATGACTTTTACGCCATGAGAGCTATTCTCAAAAGTATTAGTCTCAGAATAAAATTATTTGATGTGTGGATGCATTCTTACATGGTCGACCCTCATGAAAAGAATTGGCGCAATTGGATCAAAAATCATGACTTGAGGCTTAACTATAAATACATCAGCGATTCGGACTTTTTCACATGCATGACTTTTACGCCATGAGAGCTATTCTCAAAAGTATTAGTCTCAGAATAAAATTATTTGGTGTGTGGATGCATTCTTACATGGTCGACCCTCATGAAATAAATTGGCGCAATTGCATCAAAAATCATGACTTAAGGCCGAACTATAAATACATCAGCGATTCGAACTTTTTCACATGCATGACTTTTACGCCATGAGAGCTATTCTCAAAAGTATAAGTTTCAGAATAAAATTATTTGGTGTGTGGATGCATTCTTACATGGTCGACCCTCATGAAAAAAATTGGCGCAATTGCATCAAAAATTATGACTTGTGGCCGAACTATAAATACATCAGCGATTCGGACTTTTTCACATGCATGACTTTTACGCCATGAGAGCTATTCTCAAAAGTATTAGTCTCAGAATAAAATTATTTGATGTGTGGATGCATTCTTACATGGTCGACCCTCATGAAAAAAATTGGCGCAATTGCATCAAAAATCATGACTTGGGGCCGAACTATAAATACATCAGCGATTCGGACTTTTTCACATGCATGACTTTTACGCCATGAGAGCTATTCTCAAAAGTATTAGTCTCAGAATAAAATTATTTGATGTGTGGATGCATTCTTACATGGTCGACCCTCATGAAAATAATTGGCGCAATTGCATCAAAAATCATGACTTGAGGCCGAACTATAAATACATCAGCGATTCGGACTTTTTCACATGCATGACTTTTACGCCATGAGAGCTATTCTCAAAAGTATTAGTCTCAGAATAAAATTATTTGATGTGTGGATGCATTCTTACATGGTCGACCCTCATGAAAAGAATTGGCGCAATTGGATCAAAAATCATGACTTGAGGCCGAACTATAAATACATCAGCGATTCGGACTTTTTCACATGCATGACTTTTACGCCATGAGAGCTATTCTCAAAAGTATTAGTCTCAGAATAAAATTATTTGGTGTGTGGATGCATTCTTACATGGTCGACCCTCATGAAATAAATTGGCGCAATTGCATCAAAAATCATGACTTAAGGCCGAACTATAAATACATCAGCGATTCGGACTTTTTCACATGCATGACTTTTACGCCATGAGAGCTATTCTCAAAAGTATTAGTCTCAGAATAAAAATATTTGATGTGTGGATGCATTCTTACATGGTCGACCCTCATGAAAAAAATTGGCGCAATTGGATCAAAAATCATGACTTGAGGCCGAACTATAAATACATCAGCGATTCGGACTTTTTCACATGCATGACTTTTACGCCATGAGAGCTATTCTCAAAAGTATTAGTCTCAGAATAAAATTATTTGGTGTGTGGATGCATTCTTACATGGTCGACCCTCATGAAATAAATTGGCGCAATTGCATCAAAAATCATGACTTAAGGCCGAACTATAAATACATCAGCGATTCGGACTTTTTCACATGCATGACTTTTACGCCATGAGAGCTATTCTCAAAAGTATTAGTCTCAGAATAAAATTATTTGATGTGTGGATGCATTCTTACATGGTCGACCCTCATGAAAAGAATTGGCGCAATTGCATCAAAAATCATGACTTAAGGCCAAACTATAAATACATCAGCGATTCGGACTTTTTCACATGCATGACTTTTACGCCATGAGAGCTATTCTCAAAAGTATTAGTCTCAGAATAAAATTATTTGATGTGTGGATGCATTCTTACATGATCGACCCTCATAAAAAGAATTGGCGCAATTGCATCAAAAATCATGACTTGAGGCCAAACTATAAATACATCAGCGATTCAGACTTTTTCACATGCATGACTTTTACGCCATGAGAGCTATTCTCAAAAGTATTAGTCTCAGAATAAAATTATTTGATGTGTGGATGCATTCTTACATGGTCAACCCTCATGAAAAGAATTGGCGCAATTGCATCAAAAATCATGACTTGGGGCCGAACTATAAATACATCAGCGATTCAGACTTTTTCACATGCATGACTTTTACGCCATGAGAGCTATTCTCAAAAGTATAAGTTTCAGAATAAAAATATTTGGTCTGTGGATGCATTCTTACATGGTCGACCCTCATGAAAAAAATTGGCGCAATTGCATCAAAAATCATGACTTGGGGCCGAACTATAAATACATCAGCGATTCGGACTTTTTCACATGCATGACTTTTACGCCTTGAGAGCTATTCTCAAAAGTATTAGTCTCAGAATAAAATTATTTGATGTGTGGATGCATTCTTACATGGTCGACCCTCATGAAAAAAATTGGCGCAATTGCATCAAAAATCATGACTTGAGGCCGAACTATAAATACATCAGCGATTCGGACTTTTTCACATGCATGACTTTTACGCCTTGAAAGCTATTCTCAAAAGTATTAGTCTCAGAATAAAATTATTTGATGTGTGGATGCATTCTTACATGGTCGACCCTCATGAAAATAATTGGCGCAATTGCATCAAAAATCATGACTTGAGGCCGAACTATAAATACATCAGCGATTCGAACTTTTTCACATGCATGACTTTTACGCCATGAGAGCTATTCTCAAAAGTATTAGTCTCAGAATAAAATTATTTGATGTGTGGATGCATTCTTACATGGTCGACCCTCATGAAAAGAATTGGCGCAATTGGATCAAAAATCATGACTTGAGGCCGAACTATAAATACATCAGCGATTCGGACTTTTTCACATGCATGACTTTTACGCCATGAGAGCTATTCTCAAAAGTATTAGTCTCAGAATAAAATTATTTGGTGTGTGGATGCATTCTTACATGGTCGACCCTCATGAAATAAATTGGCGCAATTGGATCAAAAATCATGACTTGAGGCCAAACTATAAATACATCAGCGATTCGGACTTTTTCACATGCATGACTTTTACGCCATGAGAGCTATTCTCAAAAGTATTAGTCTCAGAATAAAATTATTTGGTGTGTGGATGCATTCTTACATGGTCGACCCTCATGAAATAAATTGGCGCAATTGCATCAAAAATCATGACTTAAGGCCGAACTATAAATACATCAGCGATTCGGACTTTTTCACATGCATGACTTTTACGCCATGAGAGCTATTCTCAAAAGTATTAGTCTCAGAATAAAATTATTTGATGTGTGGATGCATTCTTACATGGTCGACCCTCATGAAAAGAATTGGCGCAATTGCATCAAAAATCATGACTTGAGGCCAAACTATAAATACATCAGCGATTCGGACTTTTTCACATGCATGACTTTTACGCCATGAGAGCTATTCTCAAAAGTATTAGTCTCAGAATAAAATTATTTGATGTGTGGATGCATTCTTACATGATCGACCCTCATAAAAAGAATTGGCGCAATTGCATCAAAAATCATGACTTGAGGCCAAACTATAAATACATCAGCGATTCAGACTTTTTCACATGCATGACTTTTACGCCATGAGAGCTATTCTCAAAAGTATTAGTCTCAGAATAAAATTATTTGATGTGTGGATGCATTCTTACATGGTCAACCCTCATGAAAAGAATTGGCGCAATTGCATCAAAAATCATGACTTGGGGCCGAACTATAAATACATCAGCGATTCAGACTTTTTCACATGCATGACTTTTACGCCATGAGAGCTATTCTCAAAAGTATAAGTTTCAGAATAAAAATATTTGGTCTGTGGATGCATTCTTACATGGTCGACCCTCATGAAAAAAATTGGCGCAATTGCATCAAAAATCATGACTTGGGGCCGAACTATAAATACATCAGCGATTCGGACTTTTTCACATGCATGACTTTTACGCCTTGAGAGCTATTCTCAAAAGTATTAGTCTCAGAATAAAATTATTTGATGTGTGGATGCATTCTTACATGGTCGACCCTCATGAAAAAAATTGGCGCAATTGCATCAAAAATCATGACTTGAGGCCGAACTATAAATACATCAGCGATTCGGACTTTTTCACATGCATGACTTTTACGCCTTGAAAGCTATTCTCAAAAGTATTAGTCTCAGAATAAAATTATTTGATGTGTGGATGCATTCTTACATGGTCGACCCTCATGAAAAAAATTGGCGCAATTGCATCAAAAATCATGACTTAAGGCCGAACTATAAATACATCAGCGATTCGGACTTTTTCACATGCATGACTTTTACGCCATGAGAGCTATTCTCAAAAGTATTAGTCTCAGAATAAAATTATTTGGTGTGTGGATGCATTCTTACATGGTCGACCCTCATGAAAAGAATTGGCGCAATTGCATCAAAAATCATGACTTGAGGCCAAACTATAAATACATCAGCGATTCAGACTTTTTCACATGCATGACTTTTACGCCATGAGAGCTATTCTCAAAAGTATTAGTCTCAGAATAAAATTATTTGATGTGTGGATGCATTCTTACATGGTCGACCCTCATGAAAAAAATTGGCGCAATTGCATCAAAAATCATGACTTGGGGCCGAACTATAAATACATCAGCGATTCAGACTTTTTCACATGCATGATTTTACGCCATGAGAGCTATTCTCAAAAGTATTAGTGTCAGAATAAAATTATTTGATGTGTGGATGTATTCTTACATGGTCGACCCTCATGAAAAGAATTGGCGCAATTGGATCAAAAATCATGACTTGAGGCTGAACTATAAATACATCAGCGATTCGGACTTTTTCACATGCATGACTTTTACGCCATGAGAGCTATTCTCAAAAGTATTAGTCTCAGAATAAAATTATTTGATGTGTGGATGCATTCTTACATGGTCGACCCTCATGAAAAGAATTGGCGCAATTGCATCAAAAATCATGACTTGGGGCCGAACTATAAATACATCAGCGATTCAGACTTTTTCACATGCATGACTTTTACGCCATGAGAGCTATTCTCAAAAGTATTAGTCTCAGAATAAAATTATTTGATGTGTGGATGCATTCTTACATGGTCAACCCTCATGAAAAGAATTGGCGCAATTGCATCAAAAATCATGACTTGGGGCCGAACTATAAATACATCAGCGATTCGGACTTTTTCACATGCATGACTTTTACGCCATGAGAGCTATTCTCAAAAGTATTAGTCTCAGAATAAAATTATTTGGTGTGTGGATGCATTCTTACATGGTCGACCCTCATGAAAAGAATTGGCGCAATTGCATCAAAAATCATGACTTGGGGCCGCACTATAAATACATCAGCGATTCGAACTTTTTCACATGCATGACTTTTAAGCCATGAGAGCTATTCTCAAAAGTATTAGTCTCAGAATAAAATTATTTGGTGTGTGGATGCATTCTTACATGGTCGACCCTCATGAAATAAATTAGCGCAATTGCATCAAAAATCATGACTTAAGGCCGAACTATAAATACATCAGCGATTCGGACTTTTTCACATGCATGACTTTTACGCCATGAGAGCTATTCTCAAAAGTATTAGTCTCAGAATAAAATTATTTGATGTGTGGATGCATTCTTACATGGTCGACCCTCATGAAAAGAATTGGCGCAATTGCATCAAAAATCATGACTTGAGGCCAAACTATAAATACATCAGCGATTCAGACTTTTTCACATGCATGACTTTTACGCTATGAGAGCTATTCTCAAAAGTATTAGTCTCAGAATAAAATTATTTGATGTGTGGATGCATTCTTACATGGTCGACCCTCATGAAAAGAATTGGCGCAATTGCATCAAAAATCATGACTTGGGGCCGAACTATAAATACATCAGCGATTCGGACTTTTTCACATGCATGACTTTTACGCCATGAGAGCTATTCTCAAAAGTATAAGTTTCAGAATAAAAATATTTGGTGTGTGGATGCATTCTTACATGGTCGACCCTCATGAAAAACATTGGCGCAATTGCATCAAAAATTATGACTTGTGGCCGAACTATAAATACATCAGCGATTCGGACTTTTTCACATGCATGACTTTTACGCCATGAGAGCTATTCTCAAAAGTATTAGTCTCAGAATAAAATTATTTGATGTGTGGATGCATTCTTACATGGTCGACCCTCATGAAAAAAATTGGCGCAATTGCATCAAAAATCATGACTTGGGGCCGAACTATAAATACATCAGCGATTCGGACTTTTTCACATGCATGACTTTTACGCCATGAGAGCTATTCTCAAAAGTATTAGTCTCAGAATAAAATTATTTGATGTGTGGATGCATTCTTACATGGTCGACCCTCATGAAAATAATTGGCGCAATTGCATCAAAAATCATGACTTGAGGCCGAACTATAAATACATCAGCGATTCGAACTTTTTCACATGCATGACTTTTACGCCATGAGAGCTATTCTCAAAAGTATTAGTCTCAGAATAAAATTATTTGATGTGTGGATGCATTCTTACATGGTCGACCCTCATGAAAAGAATTGGCGCAATTGGATCAAAAATCATGACTTGAGGCTGAACTATAAATACATCAGCGATTCGGACTTTTTCACATGCATGACTTTTACGCCATGAGAGCTATTCTCAAAAGTATAAGTTTCAGAATAAAAATATTTGATGTGTGGATGCATTCTTACATGGTCGACCCTCATGAAAAAAATTGGCGCAATTGGATCAAAAATCATGACTTGAGGCCGAACTATAAATACATCAGCGATTCGGACTTTTTCACATGCATGACTTTTACGCCATGAGAGCTATTCTCAAAAGTATTAGTCTCAGAATAAAATTATTTGGTGTGTGGATGCATTCTTACATGGTCGACCCTCATGAAATAAATTGGCGCAATTGCATCAAAAATCATGACTTAAGGCCGAACTATAAATACATCAGCGATTCGGACTTTTTCACATGCATGACTTTTACGCCATGAGAGCTATTCTCAAAAGTATTAGTCTCAGAATAAAATTATTTGATGTGTGGATGCATTCTTACATGGTCGACCCTCATGAAAAGAATTGGCGCAATTGCATCAAAAATCATGACTTGAGGCCAAACTATAAATACATCAGCGATTCGGACTTTTTCACATGCATGACTTTTACGCCATGAGAGCTATTCTCAAAAGTATTAGTCTCAGAATAAAATTATTTGATGTGTGGATGCATTCTTACATGATCGACCCTCATAAAAAGAATTGGCGCAATTGCATCAAAAATCATGACTTGAGGCCAAACTATAAATACATCAGCGATTCAGACTTTTTCACATGCATGACTTTTACGCCATGAGAGCTATTCTCAAAAGTATTAGTCTCAGAATAAAATTATTTGATGTGTGGATGCATTCTTACATGGTCAACCCTCATGAAAAGAATTGGCGCAATTGCATCAAAAATCATGACTTGTGGCCGAACTATAAATACATCAGCGATTCAGACTTTTTCACATGCATGACTTTTACGCCATGAGAGCTATTCTCAAAAGTATAAGTTTCAGAATAAAAATATTTGGTCTGTGGATGCATTCTTACATGGTCGACCCTCATGAAAAAAATTGGCGCAATTGCATCAAAAATCATGACTTGGGGCCGAACTATAAATACATCAGCGATTCGGACTTTTTCACATGCATGACTTTTACGCCTTGAGAGCTATTCTCAAAAGTATTAGTCTCAGAATAAAATTATTTGATGTGTGGATGCATTCTTACATGGTCGACCCTCATGAAAAAAATTGGCGCAATTGCATCAAAAATCATGACTTGAGGCCGAACTATAAATACATCAGCGATTCGGACTTTTTCACATGCATGACTTTTACGCCTTGAGAGCTATTCTCAAAAGTATTAGTCTCAGAATAAAATTATTTGATGTGTGGATGCATTCTTACATGGTCGACCCTCATGAAAAAAATTGGCGCAATTGCATCAAAAATCATGACTTAAGGCCGAACTATAAATACATCAGCGATTCGGACTTTTTCACATGCATGACTTTTACGCCATGAGAGCTATTCTCAAAAGTATTAGTCTCAGAATAAAATTATTTGATGTGTGGATGCATTCTTACATGGTCGACCCTCATGAAAAGAATTGGCGCAATTGCATCAAAAATCATGACTTGAGGCCAAACTATAAATACATCAGCAATTCAGACTTTTTCACATGCATGACTTTTACGCCATGAGAGCTATTCTCAAAAGTATTAGTCTCAGAATAAAATTATTTGATGTGTGGATGCATTCTTACATGGTCGACCCTCATGAAAAAAATTGGCGCAATTGCATCAAAAATCATGACTTGGGGCCGAACTATAAATACATCAGCGATTCAGACTTTTTCACATGCATGATTTTACGCCATGAGAGCTATTCTCAAAAGTATTAGTGTCAGAATAAAATTATTTGATGTGTGGATGTATTCTTACATGGTCGACCCTCATGAAAAGAATTGGCGCAATTGGATCAAAAATCATGACTTGAGGCTGAACTATAAATACATCAGCGATTCGGACTTTTTCACATGCATGACTTTTACGCCATGAGAGCTATTCTCAAAAGTATTAGTCTCAGAATAAAATTATTTGATGTGTGGATGCATTCTTACATGGTCGACCCTCATGAAAAGAATTGGCGCAATTGCATCAAAAATCATGACTTGGGGCCAAACTATAAATACATCAGCGATTCAGACTTTTTCACATGCATGACTTTTACGCCATGAGAGCTATTCTCAAAAGTATTAGTCTCAGAATAAAATTATTTGATGTGTGGATGCATTCTTACATGGTCAACCCTCATGAAAAGAATTGGCGCAATTGCATCAAAAATCATGACTTGGGGCCGAACTATAAATACATCAGCGATTCGGACTTTTTCACATGCATGACTTTTACGCCATGAGAGCTATTCTCAAAAGTATTAGTCTTAGAATAAAATTATTTGGTGTGTGGATGCATTCTTACATGGTCGACCCTCATGAAAAGAATTGGCGCAATTGCATCAAAAATCATGACTTGAGGCCGCACTATAAATACATCAGCGATTCGAACTTTTTCACATGCATGACTTTTAAGCCATGAGAGCTATTCTCAAAAGTATTAGTCTCAGAATAAAATTATTTGGTGTGTGGATGCATTCTTACATGGTCAACCCTCATGAAATAAATTGGCGCAATTGCATCAAAAATCATGACTTAAGGCCGAACTATAAATACATCAGCGATTCGGACTTTTTCACATGCATGACTTTTACGCCATGAGAGCTATTCTCAAAAGTATTAGTCTCAGAATAAAATTATTTGATGTGTGGATGCATTCTTACATGGTCGACCCTCATGAAAAGAATTGGCGCAATTGCATCAAAAATCATGACTTGAGGCCAAACTATAAATACATCAGCGATTCAGACTTTTTCACATGCATGACTTTTACGCTATGAGAGCTATTCTCAAAAGTATTAGTCTCAGAATAAAATTATTTGATGTGTGGATGCATTCTTACATGGTCGACCCTCATGAAAAGAATTGGCGCAATTGCATCAAAAATCATGACTTGGGGCCGAACTATAAATACATCAGCGATTCGGACTTTTTCACATGCATGACTTTTACGCCATGAGAGCTATTCTCAAAAGTATTAGTCTCAGAATAAAATTATTTGATGTGTGGATGCATTCTTACATGGTCGACCCTCATGAAAAGAATTGGCGCAATTGCATCAAAAATCATGACTTGTGGCCGAACTATAAATACATCAGCGATTCGGACTTTTTCACATGCATGACTTTTACGCCATGAGAGCTATTCTCAAAAGTATTAGTCTCAGAATAAAATTATTTGGTGTGTGGATGCATTCTTACATGGTCGACCCTCATAAAAAGAATTGGCGCAATTGCATCAAAAATCATGACTTAAGGCCGAACTATAAATACATCAGCGATTCGGACTTTTTCACATGCATGACTTTTACGCCATGAGAGCTATTCTCAAAAGTATTAGTCTCAGAATAAAATTATTTGATGTGTGGATGCATTCTTACATGATCGACCCTCATAAAAAGAATTGGCGCAATTGCATCAAAAATCATGACTTGAGGCCAAACTATAAATACATCAGCGATTCAGACTTTTTCACATGCATGACTTTTACGCCATGAGAGCTATTCTCAAAAGTATTAGTGTCAGAATAAAATTATTTGATGTGTGGATGCATTCTTACATGGTCAACCCTCATGAAAAGAATTGGCGCAATTGCATCAAAAATCATGACTTGGGGCCGAACTATAAATACATCAGCGATTCAGACTTTTTCACATGCATGACTTTTACGCCATGAGAGCTATTCTCAAAAGTATAAGTTTCAGAATAAAAATATTTGGTGTGTGGATGCATTCTTACATGGTCGACCCTCATGAAAAAAATTGGCGCAATTGCATCAAAAATCATGACTTGGGGCCGAACTATAAATACATCAGCGATTCGGACTTTTTCACATGCATGACTTTTACGCCTTGAGAGCCATTCTCAAAAGTATTAGTCTCAGAATAAAATTATTTGATGTGTGGATGCATTCTTACATGGTCGACCCTCATGAAAAGAATTGGCGCAATTGGATCAAAAATCATGACTTGAGGCTGAACTATAAATACATCAGCGATTCAGACTTTTTCACATGCATGACTTTTACGCCATGAGAGCTATTCTCAAAAGTATTAGTCTCAGAATAAAATTATTTGGTGTGTGGATGCATTCTTACATGGTCGACCCTCATAAAAAAAATTGGCGCAATTGCATCAAAAATCATGACTTAAGGCCGAACTATAAATACATCAGCGATTCGGACTTTTTCACATGCATGACTTTTACGCCATGAGAGCTATTCTCAAAAGTATTAGTCTCAGAATAAAATTATTTGATGTGTGGATGCATTCTTACATGATCGACCCTCATAAAAAGAATTGGCGCAATTGCATCAAAAATCATGACTTGAGGCCAAACTATAAATACATCAGCGATTCAGACTTTTTCACATGCATGACTTTTACGCCATGAGAGCTATTCTCAAAAGTATTAGTCTCAGAATAAAATTATTTGATGTGTGGATGCATTCTTACATGGTCAACCCTCATGAAAAGAATTGGCGCAATTGCATCAAAAATCATGACTTGGGGCCGAACTATAAATACATCAGCGATTCAGACTTTTTCACATGCATGACTTTTACGCCATGAGAGCTATTCTCAAAAGTATAAGTTTCAGAATAAAATTATTTGGTGTGTGGATGCATTCTTACATGGTCGACCCTCATGAAAAACATTGGCGCAATTGCATCAAAAATCATGACTTGGGGCCGAACTATAAATACATCAGCGATTCGGACTTTTTCACATGCATGACTTTTACGCCTTGAGAGCTATTCTCAAAAGTATTAGTCTCAGAATAAAATTATTTGATGTGTGGATGCATTCTTACATGGTCGACCCTCATGAAAAGAATTGGCGCAATTGCATCAAAAATCATGACTTGGGGCCGAACTATAAATACATCAGCGATTCGGACTTTTTCACATGCATGACTTTTACGCCATGAGAGCTATTCTCAAAAGTATTAGTCTCAGAATAAAATTATTTGATGTGTGGATGCATTCTTACATGGTCGACCCTCATGAAAAGAATTGGCGCAATTGCATCAAAAATCATGACTTGTGGCCGAACTATAAATACATCAGCGATTCGGACTTTTTCACATGCATGACTTTTACGCCATGAGAGCTATTCTCAAAAGTATTAGTCTCAGAATAAAATTATTTGGTGTGTGGATGCATTCTTACATGGTCGACCCTCATAAAAAAAATTGGCGCAATTGCATCAAAAATCATGACTTAAGGCCGAACTATAAATACATCAGCGATTCGGACTTTTTCACATGCATGACTTTTACGCCATGAGAGCTATTCTCAAAAGTATTAGTCTCAGAATAAAATTATTTGATGTGTGGATGCATTCTTACATGATCGACCCTCATAAAAAGAATTGGCGCAATTGCATCAAAAATCATGACTTGAGGCCAAACTATAAATACATCAGCGATTCAGACTTTTTCACATGCATGACTTTTACGCCATGAGAGCTATTCTCAAAAGTATTAGTCTCAGAATAAAATTATTTGATGTGTGGATGCATTCTTACATGGTCGACCCTCATGAAAAAAATTGGCGCAATTGCATCAAAAATCATGACTTGGGGCCGAACTATAAATACATCAGCGATTCGGACTTTTTCACATGCATGACTTTTACGCCTTGAGAGCTATTCTCAAAAGTATTAGTCTCAGAATAAAATTATTTGATGTGTGGATGCATTCTTACATGGTCGACCCTCATGAAAAGAATTGGCGCAATTGCATCAAAAATCATGACTTGAGGCTGAACTATAAATACATCAGCGATTCAGACGTTTTCACATGCATGACTTTTACGCCATGAGAGCTATTCTCAAAAGTATTAGTCTCAGAATAAAATTATTTGGTGTGTGGATGCATTCTTACATGGTCGACCCTCATAAAAAAAATTGGCGCAATTGCATCAAAAATCATGACTTAAGGCCGAACTATAAATACATCAGCGATTCGGACTTTTTCACATGCATGACTTTTACGCCATGAGAGCTATTCTCAAAAGTATTAGTCTCAGAATAAAATTATTTGATGTGTGGATGCATTCTTACATGATCGACCCTCATAAAAAGAATTGGCGCAATTGCATCAAAAATCATGACTTGAGGCCAAACTATAAATACATCAGCGATTCAGACTTTTTCACATGCATGACTTTTACGCCATGAGAGCTATTCTCAAAAGTATTAGTCTCAGAATAAAATTATTTGATGTGTGGATGCATTCTTACATGGTCAACCCTCATGAAAAGAGTTGGCGCAATTGCATCAAAAATCATGACTTGGGGCCGAACTATAAATACATCAGCGATTCAGACTTTTTCACATGCATGACTTTTACGCCATGAGAGCTATTCTCAAAAGTATTAGTCTCAGAATAAAAATATTTGGTGTGTGGATGCATTCTTACATGGTCGACCCTCATGAAAAAAATTGGCGCAATTGCATCAAAAATCATGACTTAAGGCCGAACTATAAATACATCAGCGATTCGGACTTTTTCACATGCATGACTTTTACGCCATGAGAGCTATTCTCAAAAGTATTAGTCTCAGAATAAAATTATTTGATGTGTGGATGCATTCTTACATGGTCGACCCTCATGAAAAGAATTTGCGCAATTGCATCAAAAATCATGACTTGAGGCCAAACTATAAATACATCAGCGATTCAGACTTTTTCACATGCATGACTTTTACGCCATGAGAGCTATTCTCAAAAGTATTAGTCTCAGAATAAAATTATTTGATGTGTGGATGTATTCTTACATGGTCGACCCTCATGAAAAGAATTGGCGCAATTGGATCAAAAATCATGACTTGAGGCCAAACTATAAATACATCAGCGATTCGGACTTTTTCACATGCATGACTTTTACGCCATGAGAGCTATTCTCAAAAGTATTAGTCTCAGAATAAAATTATTTGATGTGTGGATGCATTCTTACATGGTCGACCCTCATGAAAAGAATTTGCGCAATTGCATCAAAAATCATGACTTGAGGCCAAACTATAAATACATCAGCGATTCGGACTTTTTCACATGCATGACTTTTACGCCATGAGAGCTATTCTCAAAAGTATTAGTCTCAGAATAAAATTATTTGATGTGTGGATGTATTCTTACATGGTCGACCCTCATGAAAAGAATTGGCGCAATTGGATCAAAAATCATGACTTGAGGCCAAACTATAAATACATCAGCGATTCGGACTTTTTCACATGCATGACTTTTACGCCATGAGAGCTATTCTCAAAAGTATTAGTCTCAGAATAAAATTATTTGATGTGTGGATGCATTCTTACATGGTCGACCCTCATGAAAAGAATTGGCGCAATTGCATCAAAAATCATGACTTGTGGCCGAACTATAAATACATCAGCGATTCGGACTTTTTCACATGCATGACTTTTACGCCATGAGAGCTATTCTCAAAAGTATTAGTCTCAGAATAAAATTATTTGGTGTGTGGATGCATTCTTACATGGTCGACCCTCATGAAAAAAATTGGCGCAATTGCATCAAAAATCATGACTTAAGGCCGAACTATAAATACATCAGCGATTCGGACTTTTTCACATGCATGACTTTTACGCCATGAGAGCTATTCTCAAAAGTATTAGTCTCAGAATAAAATTATTTGATGTGTGGATGCATTCTTACATGATCGACCCTCATGAAAAGAATTGGCGCAATTGCATCAAAAATCATGACTTGAGGCCAAACTATAAATACATCAGCGATTCAGACTTTTTCACATGCATGACTTTTACGCCATGAGAGCTATTCTCAAAAGTATTAGTCTCAGAATAAAATTATTTGATGTGTGGATGCATTCTTACATGGTCAACCCTCATGAAAAGAATTGGCGCAATTGCATCAAAAATCATGACTTGTGGCCGAACTATAAATACATCAGCGATTCGGACTTTTTCACATGCATGACTTTTACGCCATGAGAGCTATTCTCAAAAGTATTAGTCTCAGAATAAAATTATTTGGTGTGTGGATGCATTCTTACATGGTCAACCCTCATGAAAAGAATTGGCGCAATTGCATCAAAAATCATGACTTGAGGCCGAACTATAAATACATCAGCGATTCGAACTTTTTCACATGCATGACTTTTACGCCATGAGAGCTATTCTCAAAAGTATAAGTTTCAGAATAAAAATATTTGGTGTGTGGATGCATTCTTACATGGTCGACCCTCATGAAAAAAATTGGCGCAATTGCATCAAAAATCATGACTTGGGGCCGAACTATAAATACATCAGCGATTCGGACTTTTTCACATGCATGACTTTTACGCCATGAGAGCTATTCTCAAAAGTATTAGTCTCAGAATAAAATTATTTGGTGTGTGGATGCATTCTTACATGGTCAACCCTCATGAAAAAAATTGGCGCAATTGCATAAAAAATCATGACTTAAGGCCGAACTATAAATACATCAGCGATTCGGACTTTTTCACATGCATGACTTTTACGCCATGAGAGCTATTCTCAAAAGTATTAGTCTCAGAATAAAATTATTTGATGTGTGGATGCATTCTTACATGGTCAACCCTCATGAAAAGAATTGGCGCAATTGCATCAAAAATCATGACTTGAGGCCGAACTATAAATACATCAGCGATTCAGACTTTTTCACATGCATGACTTTTACGCCATGAGAGCTATTCTCAAAAGTATTAGTCTCAGAATAAAATTATTTGATGTGTGGATGCATTCTTACATGGTCGACCCTCATGAAAAGAATTGGCGCAATTGGATCAAAAATCATGACTTGAGGCTGAACTATAAATACATCAGCGATTCGGACTTTTTCACATGCATGACTTTTACGCCATGAGAGCTATTCTCAAAAGTATAAGTTTCAGAATAAAAATATTTGGTGTGTGGATGCATTCTTACATGGTCGATCCTCATGAAAAAAATTGGCGCAATTGCATCAAAAATCATGACTTGTGGCCGAACTATAAATACATCAGCGATTCGGACTTTTTCACATGCATGACTTTTACGCCATGAGAGCTATTCTCAAAAGTATTAGTCTCAGAATAAAATTATTTGGTGTGTGGATGCATTCTTACATGGTCGACCCTCATGAAAAAAATTGGCGCAATTGCATCAAAAATCATGACTTGAGGCCGAACTATAAATACATCAGCGATTCAGACTTCTTCACATGCATGACTTCTACGCCATGAGAGCTATTCTCAAAAGTATTAGTCTCAGAATAAAATTATTTGGTGTGTGGATGCATTCTTACATGGTCAACCCTCATGAAAAAAATTGGCGCAATTGCATCAAAAATCATGACTTAAGGCCGAACTATAAATACATCAGCGATTCGGACTTTTTCACATGCATGACTTTTACGCCATGAGAGCTATTCTCAAAAGTATTAGTCTCAGAATAAAATTATTTGATGTGTGGATGCATTCTTACATGGTCGACCCTCATGAAAAGAATTGGCGCAATTGCATCAAAAATCATGACTTGAGGCCAAACTATAAATACATCAGCGATTCAGACTTTTTCACATGCATGACTTTTACGCCATGAGAGCTATTCTCAAAAGTATTAGTCTCAGAATAAAATTATTTGATGTGTGGATGCATTCTTACATGATCGACCCTCATGAAAAGAATTGGCGCAATTGCATCAAAAATCATGACTTGGGGCCGAACTATAAATACATCAGCGATTCGGACTTTTTCACATGCATGACTTTTAGGCCATGAGAGCTATTCTCAAAAGTATTAGTCTCAGAATAAAATTATTTGATGTGTGGATGCATTCTTACATGGTCGACCCTCATGAAAAGAATTGGCGCAATTGCATCAAAAATCATGACTTGAGGCTGAACTATAAATACATCAGCGATTCGGACTTTTTCACATGCATGACTTTTACGCCATGAGAGCTATTCTCAAAAGTATAAGTTTCAGAATAAAAATATTTGGTGTGTGGATGCATTCTTACATGGTCGATCCTCATGAAAAAAATTGGCGCAATTGCATCAAAAATCATGACTTGTGGCCGAACTATAAATACATCAGCGATTCGGACTTTTTCACATGCATGACTTTTACGCCATGAGAGCTATTCTCAAAAGTATTAGTCTCAGAATAAAATTATTTGGTGTGTGGATGCATTCTTACATGGTCGACCCTCATGAAAAAAATTGGCGCAATTGCATCAAAAATCATGACTTGAGGCCGAACTATAAATACATCAGCGATTCAGACTTCTTCACATGCATGACTTCTACGCCATGAGAGCTATTCTCAAAAGTATTAGTCTCAGAATAAAATTATTTGGTGTGTGGATGCATTCTTACATGGTCAACCCTCATGAAAAAAATTGGCGCAATTGCATCAAAAATCATGACTTAAGGCCGAACTATAAATACATCAGCGATTCGGACTTTTTCACATGCATGACTTTTACGCCATGAGAGCTATTCTCAAAAGTATTAGTCTCAGAATAAAATTATTTGATGTGTGGATGCATTCTTACATGGTCGACCCTCATGAAAAGAATTGGCGCAATTGCATCAAAAATCATGACTTGAGGCCAAACTATAAATACATCAGCGATTCAGACTTTTTCACATGCATGACTTTTACGCCATGAGAGCTATTCTCAAAAGTATTAGTCTCAGAATAAAATTATTTGATGTGTGGATGCATTCTTACATGATCGACCCTCATGAAAAGAATTGGCGCAATTGCATCAAAAATCATGACTTGGGGCCGAACTATAAATACATCAGCGATTCGGACTTTTTCACATGCATGACTTTTACGCCATGAGAGCTATTCTCAAAAGTATTAGTCTCAGAATAAAATTATTTGATGTGTGGATGCATTCTTACATGGTCGACCCTCATGAAAAGAATTGGCGCAATTGCATCAAAAATCATGACTTGTGGCCGAACTATAAATACATCAGCGATTCAGACTTTTTCACATGCATGACGTTTACGCCATGAGAGCTATTCTCAAAAGTATTAGTCTCAGAATAAAATTATTTGATGTGTGGATGCATTCTTACATGGTCGACCCTCATGAAAAAAATTGGCGCAATTGCATCAAAAATCATGACTTAAGGCCAAACTATAAATACATCAGCGATTCGGACTTTTTCACATGCATGACTTTTACGCCATGAGAGCTATTCTCAAAAGTATTAGTCTCAGAATAAAATTATTTGATGTGTGGATGCATTCTTACATGATCGACCCTCATGAAAAGAATTGGCGCAATTGCATCAAAAATCATGACTTGAGGCTGAACTATAAATACATCAGCGATTCAGACTTTTTCACATGCATGACTTTTACGCCATGAGAGCTATTCTCAAAAGTATTAGTCTCAGAATAAAATTATTTGATGTGTGGATGCATTCTTACATGGTCGACCCTCATGAAAAAAATTGGCGCAATTGCATCAAAAATCATGACTTAAGGCCAAACTATAAATACATCAGCGATTCGGACTTTTTCACATGCATGACTTTTACGCCATGAGAGCTATTCTCAAAAGTATAAGTTTCAGAATAAAAATATTTGATGTGTGGATGCATTCTTACATGATCGACCCTCATGAAAAGAATTGGCGCAATTGCATCAAAAATCATGACTTGGGGCCGAACTATAAATACATCAGCGATTCGGACTTTTTCACATGCATGACTTTTACGCCATGAGAGCTATTCTCAAAAGTATTAGTCTCAGAATAAAATTATTTGATGTGTGGATGCATTCTTACATGGTCGACCCTCATGAAAAGAATTGGCGCAATTGCATCAAAAATCATGACTTGAGGCCGAACTATAAATACATCAGCGATTCGGACTTTTTCACATGCATGACTTTTACGCCATGAGAGCTATTCTCAAAAGTATTAGTCTCAGAATAAAATTATTTGATGTGTGGATGCATTCTTACATGATCGACCCTCATGAAAAGAATTGGCGCAATTGCATCAAAAATCATGACTTGGGGCCGAACTATAAATACATCAGCGATTCGGACTTTTTCACATGCATGACTTTTACGCCATGAGAGCTATTCTCAAAAGTATTAGTCTCAGAATAAAATTATTTGATGTGTGGATGCATTCTTACATGGTCGACCCTCATGAAAAGAATTGGCGCAATTGCATCAAAAATCATGACTTGAGGCCGAACTATAAATACATCAGCGATTCGGACTTTTTCACATGCATGACTTTTACGCCATGAGAGCTATTCTCAAAAGTATTAGTCTCAGAATAAAATTATTTGGTGTGTGGATGCATTCTTACATGGTCGACCCTCATGAAAAGAATTGGCGCAATTGCATCAAAAATCATGACTTGAGGCCGAACTATAAATACATCAGCGATTCGAACTTTTTCACATGCATAACTTTTACGCCATGAGAGCTATTCTCAAAAGTATAAGTTTCAGAATAAAAATATTTGGTGTGTGGATGCATTCTTACATGGTCGACCCTCATGAAAAACATTGGCGCAATTGCATCAAAAATTATGACTTGAGGCCGAACTATAAATACATCAGCGATTCGGACTTTTTCACATGCATGACTTTTACGCCATGAGAGCTATTCTCAAAAGTATTAGTCTCAGAATAAAATTATTTGATGTGTGGATGCATTCTTACATGGTCGACCCTCATGAAAAAAATTGGCGCAATTGCATCAAAAATCATGACTTAAGGCCAAACTATAAATACATCAGCGATTCAGACTTTTTCACATGCATGACTTTTACGCCATGAGAGCTATTCTCAAAAGTATAAGTTTGAGAATAAAAATATTTGGTGTGTGGATGCATTCTTACATGGTCGACCCTCATGAAAAACATTGGCTCAATTGCATCAAAAATTATGACTTGAGGCCGAACTATAAATACATCAGCGATTCGGACTTTTTCACATGCATGACTTTTACGCCATGAGAGCTATTCTCAAAAGTATTAGTCTCAGAATAAAATTATTTGATGTGTGGATGCATTCTTACATGGTCGACCCTCATGAAAAAAATTGGCGCAATTGCATCAAAAATCATGACTTAAGGCCAAACTATAAATACATCAGCGATTCGGACTTCTTCACATGCATGACTTTTACGCCATGAGAGCTATTCTCAAAAGTATTAGTCTCAGAATAAAATTATTTGATGTGTGGATGCATTCTTACATGATCGACCCTCATGAAAAGAATTGGCGCAATTGCATAAAAAATCATGTCTTTGGGGCCGAACTATAAATACATCAGCGATTCGGACTTTTTCACATGCATGACTTTTACGCCATGAGAGCTATTCTCAAAAGTATTAGTCTCAGAATAAAATTATTTGATGTGTGGATGCATTCTTACATGGTCGACCCTCATGAAAAGAATTGGCGCAATTGCATCAAAAATCATGACTTGAGGCCGAACTATAAATACATCAGCGATTCAGACTTTTTCACATGCATGACTTTTACGCCATGAGAGCTATTCTCAAAAGTATTAGTCTCAGAATAAAATTATTTGATGTGTGGATGCATTCTTACATGGTCAACCCTCATGAAAAAAATTGGCGCAATTGCATCAAAAATCATGACTTAAGGCCAAACTATAAATACATCATCGATTCAGACTTTTTCACATGCATGACTTTTACGCCATGAGAGCTATTCTCAAAAGTATTAGTCTCAGAATAAAATTATTTGATGTGTGGATGCATTCTTACATGATCGACCCTCATGAAAAGAATTGGCGCAATTGCATAAAAAATCATGACTTGGGGCCGAACTATAAATACATCAGCGATTCGGACTTTTTCACATGCATGACTTTTACGCCATGAGAGCTATTCTCAAAAGTATTAGTCTCAGAATAAAATTATTTGATGTGTGGATGCATTCTTACATGGTCGACCTCATGAAAAGAATTGGCGCAATTGCATCAAAAATCATGACTTGAGGCCGAACTATAAATACATCAGCGATTCGAACTTTTTGCACATGCATGACTTTTACGCCATGAGAGCTATTCTCAAAAGTATAAGTTTCAGAATAAAAATATTTGGTGTGTGGATGCATTCTTACATGGTCGACCCTCATGAAAAAAATTGGCGCAATTGGATCAAAAATCATGACTTAAGGCCGAACTATAAATACATCAGCGATTCGGACTTTTTCACATGCATGACGTTTACGCCATGAGAGCTATTCTGAAAAGTATTAGTCTCAGAATAAAATTATTTGATGTGTGGATGCATTCTTACATGATCGACCCTCATGAAAAGAATTGGCGCAATTGCATAAAAAATCATGACTTGTGGCCGAACTATTAATACATCAGCGATTCGGACTTTTTCACATGCATGACTTTTAGGCCATGAGAGCTATTCTCAAAAGTATTAGTCTCAGAATAAAATTATTTGATGTGTGGATGCATTCTTACATGGTCGACCCTCATGAAAAAAATTGGCGCAATTGCATCAAAAATCATGACTTCTGGCCGAACTATAAATACATCAGCGATTCGGACTTTTTCACATGCATGACTTTTACGCCATGAGAGCTATTCTCAAAAGTATTAGTCTCAGAATAAAATTATTTGATGTGTGGATGCATTCTTACATGGATCGACCCTCATGAAAAGAATTGGCGCAATTGCATCAAAAATCATGACTTGAGGCCAAACTATAAATACATCAGCGATTCAGACTTTTTCACATGCATGACTTTTACGCCATGAGAGCTATTCTCAAAAGTATTAGTCTCAGAATAAAATTATTTGATGTGTGGATGCATTCTTACATGGTCAACCCTCATGAAAAGAATTGGCGCAATTGCATCAAAAATCATGACTTGGGGCCGAACTATAAATACATCAGCGATTCGGACTTTTTCACATGCATGACTTTTACGCCATGAGAGCTATTCTCAAAAGTATTAGTCTCAGAATAAAATTATTTGATGTGTGGATGCATTCTTACATGGTCGACCCTCATGAAAAGAATTGGCGCAATTGCATCAAAAATCATGACTTGAGGCCGCACTATAAATACATCAGCGATTCGAACTTTTTCACATGCATGACTTTTACGCCATGAGAGCTATTCTCAAAAGTATAAGTTTCAGAATAAAAATATTTGGTGTGTGGATGCATTCTTACATGGTCGACCCTCATGAAAAACATTGGCGCAATTGCATCAAAAATTATGACTTGAGGCCGAACTATAAATACATCAGCGATTCGGACTTTTTCACATGCATGACTTTTACGCCATGAGAGCTATTCTCAAAAGTATTAGTCTCAGAATAAAATTATTTGGTGTGTGGATGCATTCTTACATGGTCGACCCTCATGAAAAAAATTGGCGCAATTGCATCAAAAATCATGACTTGGGGCCGAACTATAAATACATCAGCGATTCAGACTTTTTCACATGCATGACTTTTACGCCATGAGAGCTATTCTCAAAAGTATAAGTTTCAGAATAAAAATATTTGGTGTGTGGATGCATTCTTACATGGTCGACCCTCATGAAAAAAATTGGCGCAATTGCATCAAAAATCATGACTTGTGGCCGCACTATAAATACATCAGCGATTCGGACTTTTTCACATGCATGACTTTTAGGCCATGAGAGCTATTCTCAAAAGTATTAGTCTCAGAATAAAATTATTTGATGTGTGGATGCATTCTTACATGGTCGACCCTCATGAAAAAAAATTGGCGCAATAGCATCAAAAATCATGACTTGTGGCCGCACTATAAATACATCAGCGATTCGGACTTTTTCACATGCATGACTTTTAGGCCATGAGAGCTATTCTCAAAAGTATTAGTCTCAGAATAAAATTATTTGATGTGTGGATGCATTCTTACATGGTCGACCCTCATGAAAAAAATTGGCGCAATTGCATCAAAAATCATGACTTAAGGCCAAACTATAAATACATCAGCGATTCAGACTTTTTCACATGCATGACTTTTACGCCATGAGAGCTATTCTCAAAAGTATTAGTCTCAGAATAAAATTATTTGATGTGTGGATGCATTCTTACATGGTCGACCTCATGAAAAGAATTGGCGCAATTGCATCAAAAATCATGACTTGAGGCCGAACTATAAATACATCAGCGATTCGAACTTTTTGCACATGCATGACTTTTACGCCATGAGAGCTATTCTCAAAAGTATAAGTTTCAGAATAAAAATATTTGGTGTGTGGATGCATTCTTACATGGTCGACCCTCATGAAAAGAATTGGCGCAATTGCATCAAAAATCATGACTTGTGGCCAAACTATAAATACATCAGCGATTCGGACTTTTTCACATGCATGACGTTTACGCCATGAGAGCTATTCTCAAAAGTATTAGTCTCAGAATAAAATTATTTGATGTGTGGATGCATTCTTACATGATCGACCCTCATGAAAAGAATTGGCGCAATTGCATCAAAAATCATGACTTGTGGCCGAACTATAAATACATCAGCGATTCGGACTTTTTCACATGCATGACTTTTAGGCCATGAGAGCTATTCTCAAAAGTATTAGTCTCAGAATAAAATTATTTGATGTGTGGATGCATTCTTACATGATCGACCCTCATGAAAAGAATTGGCGCAATTGCATCAAAAATCATGACTTGTGGCCGAACTATAAATACATCAGCGATTCAGACTTTTTCACATGCATGACTTTTACGCCATGAGAGCTATTCTCAAAAGTATTAGTCTCAGAATAAAATTATTTGGTGTGTGGATGCATTCTTACATGGTCGACCCTCATGAAAAAAATTGGCGCAATTGCATCAAAAATCATGACTTGTGGCCGAACTATAAATACATCAGCGATTCGGACTTTTTCACATGCATGACTTTTACGCCATGAGAGCTATTCTCAAAAGTATTAGTCTCAGAATAAAATTATTTGATGTGTGGATGCATTCTTACATGATCGACCCTCATGAAAAGAATTGGCGCAATTGCATCAAAAATCATGACTTGAGGCCAAACTATAAATACATCAGCGATTCAGACTTTTTCACATGCATGACTTTTACGCCATGAGAGCTATTCTCAAAAGTATTAGTCTCAGAATAAAATTATTTGATGTGTGGATGCATTCTTACATGGTCATCCCTCATGAAAAGAATTGGCGCAATTGCATCAAAAATCATGACTTGGGGCCGAACTATAAATACATCAGCGATTCGGACTTTTTCACATGCATGACTTTTACGCCATGAGAGCTATTCTCAAAAGTATTAGTCTCAGAATAAAATTATTTGATGTGTGGATGCATTCTTACATGGTCGACCCTCATGAAAAGAATTGGCGCAATTGCATAAAAAATCATGACTTGGGGCCGAACTATAAATACATCAGCGATTCGGACTTTTTCACATGCATGACTTTTACGCCATGAGAGCTATTCTCAAAAGTATTAGTCTCAGAATAAAATTATTTGATGTGTGGATGCATTCTTACATGGTCGACCCTCATGAAAAGAATTGGCGCAATTGCATCAAAAATCATGACTTGAGGCCAAACTATAAATACATCAGCGATTCAGACTTTTTCACATGCATGACTTTTACGCCATGAGAGCTATTCTCAAAAGTATTAGTCTCAGAATAAAATTATTTGATGTGTGGATGCATTCTTACATGGTCCACCCTCATGAAAAAAATTGGCGCAATTGCATCAAAAATCATGACTTAAGGCCAAACTATAAATACATCATCGATTCAGACTTTTTCACATGCATGACTTTTACGCCATGAGAGCTATTCTCAAAAGTATTAGTCTCAGAATAAAATTATTTGATGTGTGGATGCATTCTTACATGATCGACCCTCATGAAAAGAATTGGCGCAATTGCATAAAAAATCATGACTTGGGGCCGAACTATAAATACATCAGCGATTCGGACTTTTTCACATGCATGACTTTTACGCCATGAGAGCTATTCTCAAAAGTATTAGTCTCAGAATAAAATTATTTGATGTGTGGATGCATTCTTACATGGTCGACCTCATGAAAAGAATTGGCGCAATTGCATGAAAAATCATGACTTGAGGCCGAACTATAAATACATCAGCGATTCGAACTTTTTGCACATGCATGACTTTTAGGCCATGAGAGCTATTCTCAAAAGTATAAGTTTCAGAATAAAAATATTTGGTGTGTGGATGCATTCTTACATGGTCGACCCTCATGAAAAGAATTGGCGCAATTGCATCAAAAATTATGACTTGAGGCCGAACTATAAATACATCAGCGATTCGGACTTTTTCACATGCATGACTTTTACGCCATGAGAGCTATTCTCAAAAGTATTAGTCTCAGAATAAAATTATTTGGTGTGTGGATGCATTCTTACATGGTCGACCCTCATGAAAACAATTGGCGCAATTGCATCAAAAATCATGACTTGGGGCCGAACTATAAATACATCAGCGATTCAGACTTTTTCACATGCATGACTTTTACGCCATGAGAGCTATTCTCAAAAGTATAAGTTTCAGAATAAAAATATTTGGTGTGTGGATGCATTCTTACATGGTCGACCCTCATGAAAAAAATTGGCGCAATAGCATCAAAAATCATGACTTGTGGCCGCACTATAAATACATCAGCGATTCGGACTTTTTCACATGCATGACTTTTAGGCCATGAGAGCTATTCTCAAAAGTATTAGTCTCAGAATAAAATTATTTGATGTGTGGATGCATTCTTACATGGTCGACCCTCATGAAAAAAAATTGGCGCAATAGCATCAAAAATCATGACTTGTGGCCGCACTATAAATACATCAGCGATTCGGACTTTTTCACATGCATGACTTTTAGGCCATGAGAGCTATTCTCAAAAGTATTAGTCTCAGAATAAAATTATTTGATGTGTGGATGCATTCTTACATGGTCGACCCTCATGAAAAAAATTGGCGCAATTGCATCAAAAATCATGACTTAAGGCCAAACTATAAATACATCAGCGATTCAGACTTTTTCACATGCATGACTTTTACGCCATGAGAGCTATTCTCAAAAGTATTAGTCTCAGAATAAAATTATTTGATGTGTGGATGCATTCTTACATGGTCGACCTCATGAAAAGAATTGGCGCAATTGCATCAAAAATCATGACTTGAGGCCGAACTATAAATACATCAGCGATTCGAACTTTTTGCACATGCATGACTTTTACGCCATGAGAGCTATTCTCAAAAGTATAAGTTTCAGAATAAAAATATTTGGTGTGTGGATGCATTCTTACATGGTCGACCCTCATGAAAAGAATTGGCGCAATTGCATCAAAAATCATGACTTGTGGCCGAACTATAAATACATCAGCGATTCGGACTTTTTCACATGCATGACGTTTACGCCATGAGAGCTATTCTCAAAAGTATTAGTCTCAGAATAAAATTATTTGATGTGTGGATGCATTCTTACATGATCGACCCTCATGAAAAGAATTGGCGCAATTGCATCAAAAATCATGACTTGTGGCCGAACTATAAATACATCAGCGATTCGGACTTTTTCACATGCATGACTTTTAGGCCATGAGAGCTATTCTCAAAAGTATTAGTCTCAGAATAAAATTATTTGATGTGTGGATGCATTCTTACATGATCGACCCTCATGAAAAGAATTGGCGCAATTGCATCAAAAATCATGACTTGTGGCCGAACTATAAATACATCAGCGATTCAGACTTTTTCACATGCATGACTTTTACGCCATGAGAGCTATTCTCAAAAGTATTAGTCTCAGAATAAAATTATTTGGTGTGTGGATGCATTCTTACATGGTCGACCCTCATGAAAAAAATTGGCGCAATTGCATCAAAAATCATGACTTGTGGCCGAACTATAAATACATCAGCGATTCGGACTTTTTCACATGCATGACTTTTACGCCATGAGAGCTATTCTCAAAAGTATTAGTCTCAGAATAAAATTATTTGATGTGTGGATGCATTCTTACATGATCGACCCTCATGAAAAGAATTGGCGCAATTGCATCAAAAATCATGACTTGAGGCCAAACTATAAATACATCAGCGATTCAGACTTTTTCACATGCATGACTTTTACGCCATGAGAGCTATTCTCAAAAGTATTAGTCTCAGAATAAAATTATTTGATGTGTGGATGCATTCTTACATGGTCATCCCTCATGAAAAGAATTGGCGCAATTGCATCAAAAATCATGACTTGGGGCCGAACTATAAATACATCAGCGATTCGGACTTTTTCACATGCATGACTTTTACGCCATGAGAGCTATTCTCAAAAGTATTAGTCTCAGAATAAAATTATTTGATGTGTGGATGCATTCTTACATGGTCGACCCTCATGAAAAGAATTGGCGCAATTGCATAAAAAATCATGACTTGGGGCCGAACTATAAATACATCAGCGATTCGGACTTTTTCACATGCATGACTTTTACGCCATGAGAGCTATTCTCAAAAGTATTAGTCTCAGAATAAAATTATTTGATGTGTGGATGCATTCTTACATGGTCGACCCTCATGAAAAGAATTGGCGCAATTGCATCAAAAATCATGACTTGAGGCCAAACTATAAATACATCAGCGATTCAGACTTTTTCACATGCATGACTTTTACGCCATGAGAGCTATTCTCAAAAGTATTAGTCTCAGAATAAAATTATTTGATGTGTGGATGCATTCTTACATGGTCCACCCTCATGAAAAAAATTGGCGCAATTGCATCAAAAATCATGACTTAAGGCCAAACTATAAATACATCATCGATTCAGACTTTTTCACATGCATGACTTTTACGCCATGAGAGCTATTCTCAAAAGTATTAGTCTCAGAATAAAATTATTTGATGTGTGGATGCATTCTTACATGATCGACCCTCATGAAAAGAATTGGCGCAATTGCATAAAAAATCATGACTTGGGGCCGAACTATAAATACATCAGCGATTCGGACTTTTTCACATGCATGACTTTTACGCCATGAGAGCTATTCTCAAAAGTATTAGTCTCAGAATAAAATTATTTGATGTGTGGATGCATTCTTACATGGTCGACCTCATGAAAAGAATTGGCGCAATTGCATGAAAAATCATGACTTGAGGCCGAACTATAAATACATCAGCGATTCGAACTTTTTGCACATGCATGACTTTTAGGCCATGAGAGCTATTCTCAAAAGTATAAGTTTCAGAATAAAAATATTTGGTGTGTGGATGCATTCTTACATGGTCGACCCTCATGAAAAGAATTGGCGCAATTGCATCAAAAATCATGACTTGTGGCCGAACTATAAATACATCAGCGATTCAGACTTTTTCACATGCATGACGTTTACGCCATGAGAGCTATTCTCAAAAGTATTAGTCTCAGAATAAAATTATTTGATGTGTGGATGCATTCTTACATGATCGACCCTCATGAAAAGAATTGGCGCAATTGCATCAAAAATCATGACTTGTGGCCGAACTATAAATACATCAGCGATTCGGACTTTTTCACATGCATGACTTTTACGCCATGAGAGCTATTCTCAAAAGTATTAGTCTCAGAATAAAATTATTTGATGTGTGGATGCATTCTTACATGATCGACCCTCATGAAAAGAATTGGCGCAATTGCATCAAAAATCATGACTTGTGGCCGAACTATAAATACATCAGCGATTCGGACTTTTTCACATGCATGACTTTTACGCCATGAGAGCTATTCTCAAAAGTATTAGTCTCAGAATAAAATTATTTGGTGTGTGGATGCATTCTTACATGGTCGACCCTCATGAAAAAAAATGGCGCAATTGCATAAAAAATCATGACTTGAGGCCGAACTATAAATACATCAGCGATTCGAACTTTTTCACATGCATGACTTTTACGCCATGAGAGCTATTCTCAAAAGTATAAGTTTCAGAATAAAAATATTTGGTGTGTGGATGCATTCTTACATGGTCGACCCTCATGAAAAACATTGGCGCAATTGCATCAAAAATTATGACTTGAGGCCGAACTATAAATACATCAGCGATTCGGACTTTTTCACATGCATGACTTTTACGCCATGAGAGCTATTCTCAAAAGTATTAGTCTCAGAATAAAATTATTTGATGTGTGGATGCATTCTTACATGGTCGACCCTCATGAAAAGAATTGGCGCAATTGCATCAAAAATCATGACTTGTGGCCGAACTATAAATACATCAGCGATTCAGACTTTTTCACATGCATGACTTTTACGCCATGAGAGCTATTCTCAAAAGTATTAGTCTCAGAATAAAATTATTTGATGTGTGGATGCATTCTTACATGGTCGACCCTCATGAAAAGAATTGGCGCAATTGCATAAAAAATCATGACTTGGGGCCGAACTATAAATACATCAGCGATTCGGACTTTTTCACATGCATGACTTTTACGCCATGAGAGCTATTCTCAAAAGTATTAGTCTCAGAATAAAATTATTTGATGTGTGGATGCATTCTTACATGGTCAACCCTCATGAAAAGAATTGGCGCAATTGCATCAAAAATCATGACTTGAGGCCGAACTATAAATACATCAGCGATTCGGACTTTTTCACATGCATGACTTTTACGCCATGAGAGCTATTCTCAAAAGTATTAGTCTTAGAATAAAATTATTTGATGTGTGGATGCATTCTTACATGATCGACCCTCATGAAAAAAAATGGCGCAATTGCATCAAAAATCATGACTTGAGGCCGAACTATAAATACATCAGCGATTCGAACTTTTTCACATGCATGACTTTTACGCCATGAGAGCTATTCTCAAAAGTATTAGTTTCAGAATAAAAATATTTGGTGTGTGGATGCATTCTTACATGGTCGACCCTCATGAAAAAAATTGGCGCGATTGCATCAAAAATCATGACTTGTGGCCGAACTATAAATACATCAGCGATTCGGACTTTTTCACATGCATGACTTTTACGCCATGAGAGCTATTCTCAAAAGTATTAGTCTCAGAATAAAATTATTTGATGTGTGGATGCATTCTTACATGGTCGACCCTCATGAAAAGAATTGGCGCAATTGCATCAAAAATCATGACTTGGGGCCGAACTATAAATACATCAGCGATTCAGACTTTTTGCACATGCATGACTTTTACGCTATGAGAGCTATTCTCAAAAGTATTAGTCTCAGAATAAAATTATTTGGTGTGTGAATGCATTGTAACATGGTCGACCCCCATGAAAAGAATTGGCGCAATTGCATCAAAAATCATGACTTGAGGCCGAACTATAAATACATCAGCGATTCAGACTTTTTCACATGCATGACTTTTACGCCATGAGAGCTATTCTCAAAAGTATTAGTCTCAGAATAAAATTATTTGGTGTGTGGATGCATTCTTACATGGTCGACCCTCATGAAAAGAATTGGCGCAATTGCTCAAAAATCATGACTTGAGGCCAAACTATAAATACATCAGCGAATCAGACTTTTTCACATGCATGACTTTTACGCTATGAGAGCTATTCTCAAAAGTATTAGTCTCAGAATAAAATTATTTGATGTGTGGATGCATTCTTACATGGTCGACCCTCATGAAAAGAATTGGCGCAATTGCATCAAAAATCATGACTTGAGGCCGAACTATAACTACATCAGCGATTCGAACTTTTTCACATGCATGACTTTTACGCCATGAGAGCTATTCTCAAAAGTATTAGTCTCAGAATAAAATTATTTGATGTGTGGATGCATTCTTACATGGTCAACCCTCATGAAAAGAATTGGCGCAATTGCATCAAAAATCATGACTTGAGGCCGAACTATAAATACATCAGCGATTCGGACTTTTTCACATGCATGACTTTTACGCCATGAGAGCTATTCTCAAAAGTATTAGTCTTAGAATAAAATTATTTGATGTGTGGATGCATTCTTACATGATCGACCCTCATGAAAAAAAATGGCGCAATTGCATCAAAAATCATGACTTGAGGCCGAACTATAAATACATCAGCGATTCGAACTTTTTCACATGCATGACTTTTACGCCATGAGAGCTATTCTCAAAAGTATTAGTTTCAGAATAAAAATATTTGGTGTGTGGATGCATTCTTACATGGTCGACCCTCATGAAAAAAATTGGCGCGATTGCATCAAAAATCATGACTTGTGGCCGAACTATAAATACATCAGCGATTCGGACTTTTTCACATGCATGACTTTTACGCCATGAGAGCTATTCTCAAAAGTATTAGTCTCAGAATAAAATTATTTGATGTGTGGATGCATTCTTACATGGTCGACCCTCATGAAAAGAATTGGCGCAATTGCATCAAAAATCATGACTTGGGGCCGAACTATAAATACATCAGCGATTCAGACTTTTTGCACATGCATGACTTTTACGCTATGAGAGCTATTCTCAAAAGTATTAGTCTCAGAATAAAATTATTTGGTCTGTGAATGCATTGTAACATGGTCGACCCCCATGAAAAGAATTGGCGCAATTGCATCAAAAATCATGACTTGAGGCCGAACTATAAATACATCAGCGATTCAGACTTTTTCACATGCATGACTTTTACGCCATGAGAGCTATTCTCAAAAGTATTAGTCTCAGAATAAAATTATTTGGTGTGTGGATGCATTCTTACATGGTCGACCCTCATGAAAAAAATTGGCGCAATAGCATCAAAAATCATGACTTGTGGCCGAACTATAAATACATCAGCGATTCGGACTTTTTCACATGCATGACTTTTACGCCATGAGAGCTATTCTCAAAAGTATTAGTCTCAGAATAAAATTATTTGATGTGTGGATGCATTCTTACATGGTCGACCCTCATGAAAAGAATTGGCGCAATTGCTCAAAAATCATGACTTGAGGCCAAACTATAAATACATCAGCGAATCAGACTTTTTCACATGCATGACTTTTACGCTATGAGAGCTATTCTCAAAAGTATTAGTCTCAGAATAAAATTATTTGATGTGTGGATGCATTCTTACATGGTCGACCCTCATGAAAAGAATTGGCGCAATTGCATCAAAAATCATGACTTGAGGCCGAACTATAAATACATCAGCGATTCGAACTTTTTCACATGCATGACTTTTACGCCATGAGAGCTATTCTCAAAAGTATTAGTCTCAGAATAAAATTATTGGATGTGTGGATGCATTCTTACATGGTCAACCCTCATGAAAAGAATTGGCGCAATTGCTCAAAAATCATGACTTGAGGCCAAACTATAAATACATCAGCGATTCAGACTTTTTCACATGCATGACTTTTACGCTATGAGAGCTATTCTCAAAAGTATTAGTCTCAGAATAAAATTATTTGATGTGTGGATGCATTCTTACATGGTCGACCCTCATGAAAAGAATTGGCGCAATTGCATCAAAAATCATGACTTGAGGCCGAACTATAAATACATCAGCGATTCGAACTTTTTCACATGCATGACTTTTACGCCATGAGAGCTATTCTCAAAAGTATAAGTTTCAGAATAAAAATATTTGGTGTGTGGATGCATTCTTACATGGTCGACCCTCATGAAAAACATTGGCGCAATTGCATCAAAAATTATGACTTGAGGCCGAACTATAAATACATCAGCGATTCGGACTTTTTCACATGCATGACTTTTACGCCATGAGAGCTATTCTCAAAAGTATTAGTCTCAGAATAAAATCATTTGATGTGTGGATGCATTCTTACATGGTCGACCCTCATGAAAAAAATTGGCGCAATTGCATCAAAAATCATGACTTAAGGCCGAACTATAAATACATCAGCGATTCAGACTTTTTCACATGCATGACTTTTACGCTATGAGAGCTATTCTCAAAAGTATTAGTCTCAGAATAAAATTATTTGATGTGTGGATGCATTCTTACATGATCGACCCTCATGAAAAGAATTGGCGCAATTGCATAAAAAATCATGACTTGGGGCCGAACTATAAATACATCAGCGATTCGGACTTTTTCACATGCATGACTTTTACGCCATGAGAGCTATTCTCAAAAGTATTAGTCTCAGAATAAAATTATTTGATGTGTGGATGCATTCTTACATGGTCAACCCTCATGAAAAGAATTGGCGCAATTGCATCAAAAATCATGACTTGAGGCCGAACTATAAATACATCAGCGATTCGAACTTTTTCACATGCATGACTTTTACGCCATGAGAGCTATTCTCAAAAGTATAAGTTTCAGAATAAAAATATTTGGTGTGGATGCATTCTTACATGGTCGACCCTCATGAAAAACATTGGCGCAATTGCATCAAAAATTATGACTTGAGGCCGAACTATAAATACATCAGCGATTCGGACTTTTTCACATGCATGACTTTTACGCCATGAGAGCTATTCTCAAAAGTATTAGTCTCAGAATAAAATTATTTGATGTGTGGATGCATTCTTACATGGTCGACCCTCATGAAAAGAATTGGCGCAATTGCATCAAAAATCATGACTTGGGGCCGAAGTATAAATACATCAGCGATTCGGACTTTTTCACATGCATGACTTTTAGGCCATGAGAGCTATTCTCAAAAGTATTAGTCTCAGAATAAAATTATTTGATGTGTGGATGCATTCTTACATGGTCGACCCTCATGAAAAGAATTGGCGCAATTGCATCAAAAATCATGACTTGTGGCCGAACTATAAATACATCAGCGATTCGGACTTTTTCACATGCATGACTTTTACGCCATGAGAGCTATTCTCAAAAGTATTAGTCTCAGAATAAAATTATTTGATGTGTGGATGCATTCTTACATGGTCGACCCTCATGAAAAAAAATGGCGCAATTGCTCAAAAATCATGACTTGAGGCCAAACTATAAATACATCAGCGATTCGGACTTTTTCACATGCATGACTTTTACGCTATGAGAGCTATTCTCAAAAGTATTAGTCTCAGAATAAAATTATTTGATGTGTGGATGCATTCTTACATGGTCGACCCTCATGAAAAGAATTGGCGCAATTGCATCAAAAATCATGACTTGAGGCCGAACTATAAATACATCAGCGATTCGAACTTTTTCACATGCATGACTTTTACGCCATGAGAGCTATTCTCAAAAGTATTAGTCTCAGAATAAAATTATTGGATGTGTGGATGCATTCTTACATGGTCAACCCTCATGAAAAGAATTGGCGCAATTGCTAAAAAATCATGACTTGAGGCCAAACTATAAATACATCAGCGATTCAGACTTTTTCACATGCATGACTTTTACGCTATGAGAGCTATTCTCAAAAGTATTAGTCTCAGAATAAAATTATTTGATGTGTGGATGCATTCTTACATGGTCGACCCTCATGAAAAGAATTGGCGCAATTGCATCAAAAATCATGACTTGAGGCCGAACTATAAATACATCAGCGATTCGAACTTTTTCACATGCATGACTTTTACGCCATGAGAGCTATTCTCAAAAGTATAAGTTTCAGAATAAAAACATTTGGTGTGTGGATGCATTCTTACATGGTCGACCCTCATGAAAAACATTGGCGCAATTGCATCAAAAATTATGACTTGAGGCCGAACTATAAATACATCAGCGATTCGGACTTTTTCACATGCATGACTTTTACGCCATGAGAGCTATTCTCAAAAGTATTAGTCTCAGAATAAAATTATTTGATGTGTGGATGCATTCTTACATGATCGACCCTCATGAAAAGAATTGGCGCAATTGCATCAAAAATCATGACTTGTGGCCGAACTATAAATACATCAGCGATTCGGACTTTTTCACATGCATGACTTTTACGCCATGAGAGCTATTCTCAAAAGTATTAGTCTCAGAATAAAATTATTTGATGTGTGGATGCATTCTTACATGGTCGACCCTCATGAAAAAAATTGGCGCAATTGCATCAAAAATCATGACTTAAGGCCAAACTATAAATACATCAGCGATTCAGACTTTTTCACATGCATGACTTTTACGCTATGAGAGCTATTCTCAAAAGTATTAGTCTCAGAATAAAATTATTTGATGTGTGGATGCATTCTTACATGATCGACCCTCGTGAAAAGAATTGGCGCAATTGCATAAAAAATCATGACTTGGGGCCGAACTATAAATACATCAGCGATTCGGACTTTTTCACATGCATGACTTTTACGCCATGAGAGCTATTCTCAAAAGTATTAGTCTCAGAATAAAATTATTTGATGTGTGGATGCATTCTTACATGGTCAACCCTCATGAAAAGAATTGGCGCAATTGCATCAAAAATCATGACTTGAGGCCGAACTATAAATACATCAGCGATTCGAACTTTTTCACATGCATGACTTTTACGCCATGAGAGCTATTCTCAAAAGTATAAGTTTCAGAATAAAAATATTTGGTGTGGATGCATTCTTACATGGTCGACCCTCATGAAAAACATTGGCGCAATTGCATCAAAAATTATGACTTGACGCGGAACTATAAATACATCAGCGATTCGGACTTTTTCACATGCATGACTTTTACGCCATGAGAGCTATTCTCAAAAGTATTAGTCTCAGAATAAAATTATTTGATGTGTGGATGCATTCTTACATGGTCGACCCTCATGAAAAGAATTGGCGCAATTGCATCAAAAATCATGACTTGGGGCCGAAGTATAAATACATCAGCGATTCGGACTTTTTCACATGCATGACTTTTAGGCCATGAGAGCTATTCTCAAAAGTATTAGTCTCAAAATAAAATTATTTGATGTGTGGATGCATTCTTACATGGTCGACCCTCATGAAAAGAATTGGCGCAATTGCATCAAAAATCATGACTTGGGGCCGAACTATAAATACATCAGCGATTCGGACTTTTTCACATGCATGACTTTTACGCCATGAGAGCTATTCTCAAAAGTATTAGTCTCAGAATAAAATTATTTGGTGTGTGGATGCATTCTTACATGGTCGACCCTCATGAAAAAAAATGGCGCAATTGCATAAAAAATCATGACTTGAGGCCGAACTATAAATACATCAGCGATTCGAACTTTTTCACATGCATGACTTTTACGCCATGAGAGCTATTCTCAAAAGTATAAGTTTCAGAATAAAAATATTTGGTGTGTGGATGCATTCTTACATGGTCGACCCTCATGAAAAACATTGGCGCAATTGCATCAAAAATCATGACTTAAGGCCAAACTATAAATACATCAGCGATTCAGACTTTTTCACATGCATGACTTTTACGCTATGAGAGCTATTCTCAAAAGTATTAGTCTCAGAATAAAATTATTTGATGTGTGGATGCATTCTTACATGATCGACCCTCATGAAAAGAATTGGCGCAATTGCATAAAAAATCATGACTTGGGGCCGAACTATAAATACATCAGCGATTCGGACTTTTTCACATGCATGACTTTTACGCCATGAGAGCTATTCTCAAAAGTATTAGTCTCAGAATAAAATTATTTGATGTGTGGATGCATTCTTACATGGTCAACCCTCATGAAAAGAATTGGCGCAATTGCATCAAAAATCATGACTTGAGGCCGAACTATAAATACATCAGCGATTCGAACTTTTTCACATGCATGACTTTTACGCCATGAGAGCTATTCTCAAAAGTATAAGTTTCAGAATAAAAATATTTGGTGTGGATGCATTCTTACATGGTCGACCCTCATGAAAAACATTGGCGCAATTGCATCAAAAATTATGACTTGAGGCCGAACTATAAATACATCAGCGATTCGGACTTTTTCACATGCATGACTTTTACGCCATGAGAGCTATTCTCAAAAGTATTAGTCTCAGAATAAAATTATTTGATGTGTGGATGCATTCTTACATGGTCGACCCTCATGAAAAGAATTGGCGCAATTGCATCAAAAATCATGACTTGGGGCCGAAGTATAAATACATCAGCGATTCGGACTTTTTCACATGCATGACTTTTAGGCCATGAGAGCTATTCTCAAAAGTATTAGTCTCAGAATAAAATTATTTGATGTGTGGATGCATTCTTACATGGTCGACCCTCATGAAAAGAATTGGCGCAATTGCATCAAAAATCATGACTTGTGGCCGAACTATAAATACATCAGCGATTCGGACTTTTTCACATGCATGACTTTTACGCCATGAGAGCTATTCTCAAAAGTATTAGTCTCAGAATAAAATTATTGGATGTGTGGATGCATTCTTACATGGTCAACCCTCATGAAAAGAATTGGCGCAATTGCTAAAAAATCATGACTTGAGGCCAAACTATAAATACATCAGCGATTCAGACTTTTTCACATGCATGACTTTTACGCTATGAGAGCTATTCTCAAAAGTATTAGTCTCAGAATAAAATTATTTGATGTGTGGATGCATTCTTACATGGTCGACCCTCATGAAAAGAATTGGCGCAATTGCATCAAAAATCATGACTTAAGGCCGAACTATAAATACATCAGCGATTCGAACTTTTTCACATGCATGACTTTTACGCCATGAGAGCTATTCTCAAAAGTATAAGTTTCAGAATAAAAACATTTGGTGTGTGGATGCATTCTTACATGGTCGACCCTCATGAAAAACATTGGCGCAATTGCATCAAAAATTATGACTTGAGGCCGAACTATAAATACATCAGCGATTCGGACTTTTTCACATGCATGACTTTTACGCCATGAGAGCTATTCTCAAAAGTATTAGTCTCAGAATAAAATTATTTGATGTGTGGATGCATTCTTACATGATCGACCCTCATGAAAAGAATTGGCGCAATTGCATCAAAAATCATGACTTGTGGCCGAACTATAAATACATCAGCGATTCGGACTTTTTCACATGCATGACTTTTACGCCATGAGAGCTATTCTCAAAAGTATTAGTCTCAGAATAAAATTATTTGATGTGTGGATGCATTCTTACATGGTCGACCCTCATGAAAAAAATTGGCGCAATTGCATCAAAAATCATGACTTAAGGCCAAACTATAAATACATCAGCGATTCAGACTTTTTCACATGCATGACTTTTACGCTATGAGAGCTATTCTCAAAAGTATTAGTCTCAGAATAAAATTATTTGATGTGTGGATGCATTCTTACATGATCGACCCTCGTGAAAAGAATTGGCGCAATTGCATAAAAAATCATGACTTGGGGCCGAACTATAAATACATCAGCGATTCGGACTTTTTCACATGCATGACTTTTACGCCATGAGAGCTATTCTCAAAAGTATTAGTCTCAGAATAAAATTATTTGATGTGTGGATGCATTCTTACATGGTCAACCCTCATGAAAAGAATTGGCGCAATTGCATCAAAAATCATGACTTGAGGCCGAACTATAAATACATCAGCGATTCGAACTTTTTCACATGCATGACTTTTACGCCATGAGAGCTATTCTCAAAAGTATAAGTTTCAGAATAAAAATATTTGGTGTGTGGATGCATTCTTACATGGTCGACCCTCATGAAAAACATTGGCGCAATTGCATCAAAAATTATGACTTGAGGCCGAACTATAAATACATCAGCGATTCGGACTTTTTCACATGCATGACTTTTACGCCATGAGAGCTATTCTCAAAAGTATTAGTCTCAGAATAAAATTATTTGATGTGTGGATGCATTCTTACATGGTCGACCCTCATGAAAAGAATTGGCGCAATTGCATCAAAAATCATGACTTGGGGCCGAAGTATAAATACATCAGCGATTCGGACTTTTTCACATGCATGACTTTTAGGCCATGAGAGCTATTCTCAAAAGTATTAGTCTCAAAATAAAATTATTTGATGTGTGGATGCATTCTTACATGGTCGACCCTCATGAAAAGAATTGGCGCAATTGCATCAAAAATCATGACTTGTGGCCGAACTATAAATACATCAGCGATTCGGACTTTTTCACATGCATGACTTTTACGCCATGAGAGCTATTCTCAAAAGTATTAGTCTCAGAATAAAATTATTTGGTGTGTGGATGCATTCTTACATGGTCGACCCTCATGAAAAAAAATGGCGCAATTGCATAAAAAATCATGACTTGAGGCCGAACTATAAATACATCAGCGATTCGAACTTTTTCACATGCATGACTTTTACGCCATGAGAGCTATTCTCAAAAGTATAAGTTTCAGAATAAAAATATTTGGTGTGTGGATGCATTCTTACATGGTCGACCCTCATGAAAAACATTGGCGCAATTGCATCAAAAATCATGACTTAAGGCCAAACTATAAATACATCAGCGATTCAGACTTTTTCACATGCATGACTTTTACGCTATGAGAGCTATTCTCAAAAGTATTAGTCTCAGAATAAAATTATTTGATGTGTGGATGCATTCTTACATGATCGACCCTCATGAAAAGAATTGGCGCAATTGCATAAAAAATCATGACTTGGGGCCGAACTATAAATACATCAGCGATTCGGACTTTTTCACATGCATGACTTTTACGCCATGAGAGCTATTCTCAAAAGTATTAGTCTCAGAATAAAATTATTTGATGTGTGGATGCATTCTTACATGGTCAACCCTCATGAAAAGAATTGGCGCAATTGCATCAAAAATCATGACTTGAGGCCGAACTATAAATACATCAGCGATTCGAACTTTTTCACATGCATGACTTTTACGCCATGAGAGCTATTCTCAAAAGTATAAGTTTCAGAATAAAAATATTTGGTGTGGATGCATTCTTACATGGTCGACCCTCATGAAAAACATTGGCGCAATTGCATCAAAAATTATGACTTGAGGCCGAACTATAAATACATCAGCGATTCGGACTTTTTCACATGCATGACTTTTACGCCATGAGAGCTATTCTCAAAAGTATTAGTCTCAGAATAAAATTATTTGATGTGTGGATGCATTCTTACATGGTCGACCCTCATGAAAAGAATTGGCGCAATTGCATCAAAAATCATGACTTGGGGCCGAAGTATAAATACATCAGCGATTCGGACTTTTTCACATGCATGACTTTTAGGCCATGAGAGCTATTCTCAAAAGTATTAGTCTCAGAATAAAATTATTTGATGTGTGGATGCATTCTTACATGGTCGACCCTCATGAAAAGAATTGGCGCAATTGCATCAAAAATCATGACTTGTGGCCGAACTATAAATACATCAGCGATTCGGACTTTTTCACATGCATGACTTTTACGCCATGAGAGCTATTCTCAAAAGTATTAGTCTCAGAATAAAATTATTGGATGTGTGGATGCATTCTTACATGGTCAACCCTCATGAAAAGAATTGGCGCAATTGCTAAAAAATCATGACTTGAGGCCAAACTATAAATACATCAGCGATTCAGACTTTTTCACATGCATGACTTTTACGCTATGAGAGCTATTCTCAAAAGTATTAGTCTCAGAATAAAATTATTTGATGTGTGGATGCATTCTTACATGGTCGACCCTCATGAAAAGAATTGGCGCAATTGCATCAAAAATCATGACTTGAGGCCGAACTATAAATACATCAGCGATTCGAACTTTTTCACATGCATGACTTTTACGCCATGAGAGCTATTCTCAAAAGTATAAGTTTCAGAATAAAAACATTTGGTGTGTGGATGCATTCTTACATGGTCGACCCTCATGAAAAACATTGGCGCAATTGCATCAAAAATTATGACTTGGGGCCGAACTATAAATACATCAGCGATTCGGACTTTTTCACATGCATGACTTTTACGCCATGAGAGCTATTCTCAAAAGTATTAGTCTCAGAATAAAATTATTTGATGTGTGGATGCATTCTTACATGATCGACCCTCATGAAAAGAATTGGCGCAATTGCATCAAAAATCATGACTTGTGGCCGAACTATAAATACATCAGCGATTCGGACTTTTTCACATGCATGACTTTTACGCCATGAGAGCTATTCTCAAAAGTATTAGTCTCAGAATAAAATTATTTGATGTGTGGATGCATTCTTACATGGTCGACCCTCATGAAAAAAATTGGCGCAATTGCATCAAAAATCATGACTTAAGGCCAAACTATAAATACATCAGCGATTCAGACTTTTTCACATGCATGACTTTTACGCTATGAGAGCTATTCTCAAAAGTATTAGTCTCAGAATAAAATTATTTGATGTGTGGATGCATTCTTACATGATCGACCCTCGTGAAAAGAATTGGCGCAATTGCATCAAAAATCATGACTTGGGGCCGAACTATAAATACATCAGCGATTCGGACTTTTTCACATGCATGACTTTTACGCCATGAGAGCTATTCTCAAAAGTATTAGTCTCAGAATAAAATTATTTGATGTGTGGATGCATTCTTACATGGTCAACCCTCATGAAAAGAATTGGCGCAATTGCATCAAAAATCATGACTTGAGGCCGAACTATAAATACATCAGCGATTCGAACTTTTTCACATGCATGACTTTTACGCCATGAGAGCTATTCTCAAAAGTATAAGTTTCAGAATAAAAATATTTGGTGTGGATGCATTCTTACATGGTCGACCCTCATGAAAAACATTGGCGCAATTGCATCAAAAATTATGACTTGAGGCCGAACTATAAATACATCAGCGATTCGGACTTTTTCACATGCATGACTTTTACGCCATGAGAGCTATTCTCAAAAGTATTAGTCTCAGAATAAAATTATTTGATGTGTGGATGCATTCTTACATGGTCGACCCTCATGAAAAGAATTGGCGCAATTGCATCAAAAATCATGACTTGGGGCCGAAGTATAAATACATCAGCGATTCGGACTTTTTCACATGCATGACTTTTAGGCCATGAGAGCTATTCTCAAAAGTATTAGTCTCAAAATAAAATTATTTGATGTGTGGATGCATTCTTACATGGTCGACCCTCATGAAAAGAATTGGCGCAATTGCATCAAAAATCATGACTTGTGGCCGAACTATAAATACATCAGCGATTCGGACTTTTTCACATGCATGACTTTTACGCCATGAGAGCTATTCTCAAAAGTATTAGTCTCAGAATAAAATTATTTGGTGTGTGGATGCATTCTTACATGGTCGACCCTCATGAAAAAAAATGGCGCAATTGCATAAAAAATCATGACTTGAGGCCGAACTATAAATACATCAGCGATTCGAACTTTTTCACATGCATGACTTTTACGCCATGAGAGCTATTCTCAAAAGTATAAGTTTCAGAATAAAAATATTTGGTGTGTGGATGCATTCTTACATGGTCGACCCTCATGAAAAACATTGGCGCAATTGCATCAAAAATCATGACTTAAGGCCAAACTATAAATACATCAGCGATTCAGACTTTTTCACATGCATGACTTTTACGCTATGAGAGCTATTCTCAAAAGTATTAGTCTCAGAATAAAATTATTTGATGTGTGGATGCATTCTTACATGATCGACCCTCATGAAAAGAATTGGCGCAATTGCATAAAAAATCATGACTTGGGGCCGAACTATAAATACATCAGCGATTCGGACTTTTTCACATGCATGACTTTTACGCCATGAGAGCTATTCTCAAAAGTATTAGTCTCAGAATAAAATTATTTGATGTGTGGATGCATTCTTACATGGTCAACCCTCATGAAAAGAATTGGCGCAATTGCATCAAAAATCATGACTTGAGGCCGAACTATAAATACATCAGCGATTCGAACTTTTTCACATGCATGACTTTTACGCCATGAGAGCTATTCTCAAAAGTATAAGTTTCAGAATAAAAATATTTGGTGTGGATGCATTCTTACATGGTCGACCCTCATGAAAAACATTGGCGCAATTGCATCAAAAATTATGACTTGAGGCCGAACTATAAATACATCAGCGATTCGGACTTTTTCACATGCATGACTTTTACGCCATGAGAGCTATTCTCAAAAGTATTAGTCTCAGAATAAAATTATTTGATGTGTGGATGCATTCTTACATGGTCGACCCTCATGAAAAGAATTGGCGCAATTGCATCAAAAATCATGACTTGGGGCCGAAGTATAAATACATCAGCGATTCGGACTTTTTCACATGCATGACTTTTAGGCCATGAGAGCTATTCTCAAAAGTATTAGTCTCAGAATAAAATTATTTGATGTGTGGATGCATTCTTACATGGTCGACCCTCATGAAAAGAATTGGCGCAATTGCATCAAAAATCATGACTTGTGGCCGAACTATAAATACATCAGCGATTCGGACTTTTTCACATGCATGACTTTTACGCCATGAGAGCTATTCTCAAAAGTATTAGTCTCAGAATAAAATTATTTGGTGTGTGGATGCATTCTTACATGGTCGACCCTCATGAAAAAAAATGGCGCAATTGCATAAAAAATCATGACTTGAGGCCGAACTATAAATACATCAGCGATTCGAACTTTTTCACATGCATGACTTTTACGCCATGAGAGCTATTCTCAAAAGTATAAGTTTCAGAATAAAAATATTTGGTGTGTGGATGCATTCTTACATGGTCGACCCTCATGAAAAACATTGGCGCAATTGCATCAAAAATTATGACTTGAGGCCGAACTATAAATACATCAGCGATTCGGACTTTTTCACATGCATGACTTTTACGCCATGAGAGCTATTCTCAAAAGTATTAGTCTCAGAATAAAATTATTTGATGTGTGGATGCATTCTTACATGATCGACCCTCATGAAAAGAATTGGCGCAATTGCATCAAAAATCATGACTTGTGGCCGAACTATAAATACATCAGCGATTCGGACTTTTTCACATGCATGACTTTTACGCCATGAGAGCTATTCTCAAAAGTATTAGTCTCAGAATAAAATTATTTGATGTGTGGATGCATTCTTACATGGTCCACCCTCATGAAAAAAATTGGCGCAATTGCATCAAAAATCATGACTTAAGGCCAAACTATAAATACATCAGCGATTCAGACTTTTTCACATGCATGACTTTTACCGCCATGAGAGCTATTCTCAAAAGTATTAGTCTCAGAATAAAATTATTTGATGTGTGGATGCATTCTTACATGATCGACCCTCATGAAAAGAATTGGCGCAATTGCATAAAAAATCATGACTTGGGGCCGAAGTATAAATACATCAGCGATTCGGACTTTTTCACATGCATGACTTTTACGCCATGAGAGCTATTCTCAAAAGTATTAGTCTCAGAATAAAATTATTTGATGTGTGGATGCATTCTTACATGGTCGACCCTCATGAAAAGAATTGGCGCAATTGCATCAAAAATCATGACTTGAGGCCGAACTATAAATACATCAGCGATTCGAACTTTTTCACATGCATGACTTTTACGCCATGAGAGCTATTCTCAAAAGTATAAGTTTCAGAATAAAAATATTTGGTGTGGATGCATTCTTACATGGTAGACCCTCATGAAAAACATTGGCGCAATTGCATCAAAAATTATGACTTGAGGCCGAACTATAAATACATCAGCGATTCGGACTTTTTTACATGCATGACTTTTACGCCATGAGAGCTATTCTCAAAAGTATTAGTCTCAGAATAAAATTATTTGATGTGTGGATGCATTCTTACATGATCGACCCTCATGAAAAGAATTGGCGCAATTGCATCAAAAATCATGACTTGTGGCCGAACTATAAATACATCAGCGATTGAGACTTTTTCACATGCATGACTTTTAGGCCATGAGAGCTATTCTCAAAAGTATTAGTCTCAGAATAAAATTATTTGATGTGTGGATGCATTCTTACATGGTCGACCCTCATGAAAAGAATTGGCGCAATTGCATCAAAAATCATGACTTGGGGCCGAACTATAAATACATCAGCGATTCGGACTTTTTCACATGCATGACTTTTACGCCATGAGAGCTATTCTCAAAAGTATTAGTCTCAGAATAAAATTATTTGATGTGTGGATGCATTCTTACATGATCGACCCTCATGAAAAGAATTGGCGCAATTGCATCAAAAATCATGACTTGAGGCCGAACTATAAATACATCAGCGATTCAGACTTTTTCACATGCATGACTTTTACGCCATGAGAGCTATTCTCAAAAGTATTAGTCTCAGAATAAAATTATTTGATGTGTGGATGCATTCTTACATGATCGACCCTCATGAAAAGAATTGGCGCAATTGCATCAAAAATCATGACTTGAGGCCAAACTATAAATACATCAGCGATTCAGACTTTTTCACATGCATGACTTTTACGCCATGAGAGCTATTCTCAAAAGTATTAGTCTCAGAATAAAATTATTTGATGTGTGGATGCATTCTTACATGGTCGACCCTCATGAAAAGAATTGGCGCAATTGCATCAAAAATCATGACTTGGGGCCGAACTATAAATACATCAGCGATTCGGACTTTTTCACATGCATGACTTTTACGCCATGAGAGCTATTCTCAAAAGTATTAGTCTCAGAATAAAATTATTTGGTGTGTGGATGCATTCTTACATGGTCGACCCTCATGAAAAGAATTGGCGCAATTGCATCAAAAATCATGACTTGAGGCCGCACTATAAATACATCAGCGATTCGAACTTTTTCACATGCATGACTTTTACGCCATGAGAGCTATTCTCAAAAGTATTAGTCTCAGAATAAAATTATTTGATGTGTGGATGCATTCTTACATGGTCGACCCTCATGAAAAGAATTGGCGCAATTGCATCAAAAATCATGACTTGGGGCCGAAGTATAAATACATCAGCGATTCGGACTTTTTCACATGCATGACTTTTAGGCCATGAGAGCTATTCTCAAAAGTATTAGTCTCAGAATAAAATTATTTGATGTGTGGATGCATTCTTACATGGTCGACCCTCATGAAAAGAATTGGCGCAATTGCATCAAAAATCATGACTTGTGGCCGAACTATAAATACATCAGCGATTCGGACTTTTTCACATGCATGACTTTTACGCCATGAGAGCTATTCTCAAAAGTATTAGTCTCAGAATAAAATTATTTGGTGTGTGGATGCATTCTTACATGGTCGACCCTCATGAAAAAAAATGGCGCAATTGCATAAAAAATCATGACTTGAGGCCGAACTATAAATACATCAGCGATTCGAACTTTTTCACATGCATGACTTTTACGCCATGAGAGCTATTCTCAAAAGTATAAGTTTCAGAATAAAAATATTTGGTGTGTGGATGCATTCTTACATGGTCGACCCTCATGAAAAACATTGGCGCAATTGCATCAAAAATTATGACTTGAGGCCAAACTATAAATACATCAGCGATTCGGACTTTTTCACATGCATGACTTTTACGCCATGAGAGCTATTCTCAAAAGTATTAGTCTCAGAATAAAATTATTTGATGTGTGGATGCATTCTTACATGATCGACCCTCATGAAAAGAATTGGCGCAATTGCATCAAAAATCATGACTTGTGGCCGAACTATAAATACATCAGCGATTCGGACTTTTTCACATGCATGACTTTTACGCCATGAGAGCTATTCTCAAAAGTATTAGTCTCAGAATAAAATTATTTGATGTGTGGATGCATTCTTACATGGTCGACCCTCATGAAAAAAATTGGCGCAATTGCATCAAAAATCATGACTTAAGGCCAAACTATAAATACATCAGCGATTCAGACTTTTTCACATGCATGACTTTTACGCCATGAGAGCTATTCTCAAAAGTATTAGTCTCAGAATAAAATTATTTGATGTGTGGATGCATTCTTACATGGTCAACCCTCATGAAAAGAATTGGCGCAATTGCATCAAAAATCATGACTTGAGGCCGAACTATAAATACATCAGCGATTCGAACTTTTTCACATGCATGACTTTTACGCCATGAGAGCTATTCTCAAAAGTATAAGTTTCAGAATAAAAATATTTGGTGTGGATGCATTCTTACATGATCGACCCTCATGAAAAACATTGGCGCAATTGCATCAAAAATTATGACTTGAGGCCGAACTATAAATACATCAGCGATTCGGACTTTTTTACATGCATGACTTTTAGGCCATGAGAGCTATTCTCAAAAGTATTAGTCTCAGAATAAAATTATTTGATGTGTGGATGCATTCTTACATGGTCGACCCTCATGAAAAGAATTGGCGCAATTGCATCAAAAATCATGACTTGTGGCCGAACTATAAATACATCAGCGATTCGGACTTTTTCACATGCATGACTTTTACGCCATGAGAGCTATTCTCAAAAGTATTAGTCTCAGAATAAAATTATTTGATGTGTGGATGCATTCTTACATGGTCGACCCTCATGAAAAAAATTGGCGCAATTGCATCAAAAATCATGACTTGAGGCCGAACTATAAATACATCAGCGATTCGGACTTTTTCACATGCATGACTTTTAGGCCATGAGAGCTATTCTCAAAAGTATTAGTCTCAGAATAAAATTATTTGATGTGTGGATGCATTCTTACATGATCGACCCTCATGAAAAGAATTGGCGCAATTGCATCAAAAATCATGACTTGAGGCCGAACTATAAATACATCAGCGATTCAGACTTTTTCACATGCATGACTTTTACGCCATGAGAGCTATTCTCAAAAGTATTAGTCTCAGAATAAAATTATTTGATGTGTGGATGCATTCTTACATGATCGACCCTCATGAAAAGAATTGGCGCAATTGCATCAAAAATCATGACTTGAGGCCGAACTATAAATACATCAGCGATTCGGACTTTTTCACATGCATGACTTTTACGCCATGAGAGCTATTCTCAAAAGTATAAGTTTCAGAATAAAAATATTTGGTGTGGATGCATTCTTACATGGTCGACCCTCATGAAAAACATTGGCGCAATTGCATCAAAAATTATGACTTGAGGCCGAACTATAAATACATCAGCGATTCGGACTTTTTCACATGCATGACTTTTACGCCATGAGAGCTATTCTCAAAAGTATTAGTCTCAGAATAAAATTATTTGATGTGTGGATGCATTCTTACATGGTCGACCCTCATGAAAAGAATTGGCGCAATTGCATCAAAAATCATGACTTGGGGCCGAAGTATAAATACATCAGCGATTCGGACTTTTTTACATGCATGACTTTTACGCCATGAGAGCTATTCTCAAAAGTATAAGTTTCAGAATAAAAATATTTGGTGTGGATGCATTCTTACATGGTCGACCCTCATGAAAAACATTGGCGCAATTGCATCAAAAATTATGACTTGAGGCCGAACTATAAATACATCAGCGATTCGGACTTTTTTACATGCATGACTTTTAGGCCATGAGAGCTATTCTCAAAAGTATTAGTCTCAGAATAAAATTATTTGATGTGTGGATGCATTCTTACATGGTCGACCCTCATGAAAAGAATTGGCGCAATTGCATCAAAAATCATGACTTGTGGCCGAACTATAAATACATCAGCGATTCGGACTTTTTCACATGCATGACTTTTACGCCATGAGAGCTATTCTCAAAAGTATTAGTCTCAGAATAAAATTATTTGATGTGTGGATGCATTCTTACATGGTCGACCCTCATGAAAAAAATTGGCGCAATTGCATCAAAAATCATGACTTGAGGCCGAACTATAAATACATCAGCGATTCGGACTTTTTCACATGCATGACTTTTAGGCCATGCGAGCTATTCTCAAAAGTATTAGTCTCAGAATAAAATTATTTGATGTGTGGATGCATTCTTACATGATCGACCCTCATGAAAAGAATTGGCGCAATTGCATCAAAAATCATGACTTGAGGCCAAACTATAAATACATCAGCGATTCAGACTTTTTCACATGCATGACTTTTACGCCATGAGAGCTATTCTCAAAAGTATTAGTCTCAGAATAAAATTATTTGATGTGTGGATGCATTCTTACATGGTCGACCCTCATGAAAAGAATTGGCGCAATTGCATCAAAAATCATGACTTGGGGCCGAACTATAAATACATCAGCGATTCGGACTTTTTCACATGCATGACTTTTACGCCATGAGAGCTATTCTCAAAAGTATTAGTCTCAGAATAAAATTATTTGGTGTGTGGATGCATTCTTACATGGTCGACCCTCATGAAAAGAATTGGCGCAATTGCATCAAAAATCATGACTTGAGGCCGCACTGTAAATACATCAGCGATTCGAACTTTTTCACATGCATGACTTTTACGCCATGAGAGCTATTCTCAAAAGTATAAGTTTCAGAATAAAAATATTTGGTGTGTGGATGCATTCTTACATGGTCGACCCTCATGAAAAACATTGGCGCAATTGCATCAACAATTATGACTTGAGGCCGAACTATAAATACATCAGCGATTCAGACTTTTTCACATGCATGACTTTTACGCCATGAGAGCTATTCTCAAAAGTATTAGTCTCAGAATAAAATTATTTGATGTGTGGATGCATTCTTACATGGTCGACCCTCATGAAAAGAATTGGCGCAATTGCATCAAAAATCATGACTTGGGGCCGAACTATAAATACATCAGCGATTCGGACTTTTTCACATGCATGACTTTTACGCCATGAGAGCTATTCTCAAAAGTATTAGTCTCAGAATAAAATTATTTGGTGTGTGGATGCATTCTTACATGGTCGACCCTCATGAAAAGAATTGGCGCAATTGCATCAAAAATCATGACTTGAGGCCGCACTATAAATACATCAGCGATTCGAACTTTTTCACATGCATGACTTTTACGCCATGAGAGCTATTCTCAAAAGTATAAGTTTCAGAATAAAAATATTTGGTGTGTGGATGCATTCTTACATGGTCGACCCTCATGAAAAACATTGGCGCAATTGCATCAACAATTATGACTTGAGGCCGAACTATAAATACATCAGCGATTCAGACTTTTTCACATGCATGACTTTTACGCCATGAGAGCTATTCTCAAAAGTATTAGTCTCAGAATAAAATTATTTGATGTGTGGATGCATTCTTACATGGTCGACCCTCATGAAAAAAATTGGCGCAATTGCATCAAAAATCATGACTTAAGGCCAAACTATAAATACATCAGCGATTCAGACTTTTTCACATGCATGACTTTTACGCCATGAGAGCTATTCTCAAAAGTATTAGTCTCAGAATAAAATTATTTGATGTGTGGATGCATTCTTACATGATCGACCCTCATGAAAAGAATTGGCGCAATTGCATCAAAAATCATGACTTGTGGCCGAACTATAAATACATCAGCGATTCGGACTTTTTCACATGCATGACTTTTACGCCATGAGAGCTATTCTCAAAAGTATTAGTCTCAGAATAAAATTATTTGATGTGTGGATGCATTCTTACATGATCGACCCTCATGAAAAGAATTGGCGCAATTGCATCAAAAATCATGACTTGTGGCCGAACTATAAATACATCAGCGATTCGGACTTTTTCACATGCATGACTTTTAGGCCATGAGAGCTATTCTCAAAAGTATTAGTCTCAGAATAAAATTATTTGATGTGTGGATGCATTCTTACATGGTCGACCCTCATGAAAAGAATTGGCGCAATTGCATCAAAAATCATGACTTGAGGCCGAACTATAAATACATCAGCGATTCGAACTTTTTGCACATGCATGACTTTTACGCCATGAGAGCTATTCTCAAAAGTATAAGTTTCAGAATAAAAATATTTGGTGTGTGGATGCATTCTTACATGGTCGACCCTCATGAAAAAAATTGGCGCAATTGCATCAAAAATTATGACTTGAGGCCAAACTATAAATACATCAGCGATTCAGACTTTTTCACATGCATGACTTTTACGCTATGAGAGCTATTCTCAAAAGTATTAGTCTCAGAATAAAATTATTTGGTGTGTGAATGCATTGTAACATGGTCGACCCTCATGAAAAGAATTGGCGCAATTGCATCAAAAATCATGACTTGAGGCCGAACTATAAATACATCAGCGATTCAGACTTTTTCACATGCATGACTTTTACGCCATGAGAGCTATTCTCAAAAGTATAAGTTTGAGAATAAAAATATTTGGTGTGTGGATGCATTCTTACATGGTCGACCCTCATGAAAAAAATTGGCGCAATTGCATCAAAAATCATGACTTGTGGCCGAACTATAAATACATCAGCGATTCGGACTTTTTCACATGCATGACTTTTAGGCCATGAGAGCTATTCTCAAAAGTATTAGTCTCAGAATAAAATTATTTGATGTGTGGATGCATTCTTACATGGTCGACCCTCATGAAAAGAATTGGCGCAATTGCTCAAAAATCATGACTTGAGGCCAAACTATAAATACATCAGCGATTCAGACTTTTTCACATGCATGACTTTTACGCTATGAGAGCTATTCTCAAAAGTATTAGTCTCAGAATAAAATTATTTGATGTGTGGATGCATTCTTACATGGTCAACCCTCATGAAAAGAATTGGCGCAATTGCATCAAAAATCATGACTTGAGGCCGAACTATAAATACATCAGCGATTCGAACTTTTTCACATGCATGACTTTTACGCCATGAGAGCTATTCTCAAAAGTATAAGTTTCAGAATAAAAATATTTGATGTGTGGATGCATTCTTACATGGTCGACCCTCATGAAAAACATTGGCGCAATTGCATCAACAATTATGACTTGAGGCCGAACTATAAATACATCAGCGATTCGGACTTTTTCACATGCATGACTTTTACGCCATGAGAGCTATTCTCAAAAGTATTAGTCTCAGAATAAAATTATTTGATGTGTGGATGCATTCTTACATGATCGACCCTCATGAAAAGAATTGGCGCAATTGCATAAAAAATCATGACTTAAGGCCAAACTATAAATACATCAGCGATTCAGACTTTTTCACATGCATGACTTTTACGCCATGAGAGCTATTCTCAAAAGTATTAGTCTCAGAATAAAATTTTTTGATGTGTGGATGCATTCTTACATGATCGACCCTCATGAAAAGAATTGGCGCAATTGCATCAAAAATCATGACTTGGGGCCGAACTATAAATACATCAGCGATTCGGACTTTTTCACATGCATGACTTTTACGCCATGAGAGCTATTCTCAAAAGTATTAGTCTCAGAATAAAATTATTTGATGTGTGGATGCATTCTTACATGGTCGACCCTCATGAAAATAATTGGCGCAATTGCATCAAAAATCATGACTTGTAGCCGAACTATAAATACATCAGCGATTCGAACTTTTTCACATGCATGACTTTTACGCCATGAGAGCTATTCTCAAAAGTATAAGTTTCAGAATAAAAATATTTGGTGTGTGGATGCATTCTTACATGGTCGACCCTCATGAAAAACATTGGCGCAATTGCATCAAAAATTATGACTTGAGGCCGAACTATAAATACATCAGCGATTCGGACTTTTTCACATGCATGACTTTTACGCCATGAGAGCTATTCTCAAAAGTATTAGTCTCAGAATAAAATTATTTGATGTGTGGATGCATTCTTACATGATCGACCCTCATGAAAAGAATTGGCGCAATTGCATCAAAAATCATGACTTGTGGCCGAACTATAAATACATCAGCGATTCGGACTTTTTCACATGCATGACTTTTAGGCCATGAGAGCTATTCTCAAAAGTATTAGTCTCAGAATAAAATTATTTGATGTGTGGATGCATTCTTACATGGTCGACCCTCATGAAAAGAATTGGCGCAATTGCATCAAAAATCATGACTTGTGGCCGAACTATAAATACATCAGCGATTCGGACTTTTTCACATGCATGACTTTTACGCCATGAGAGCTATTCTCAAAAGTATTAGTCTCAGAATAAAATTATTTGGTGTGTGGATGCATTCTTACATGGTCAACCCTCATGAAAAAAATTGGCGCAATTGCATCAAAAATCATGACTTGAGGCCGAACTATAAATACATCAGCGATTCGGACTTTTTCACATGCATGACTTTTAGGCCATGAGAGCTATTCTCAAAAGTATTAGTCTCAGAATAAAATTATTTGATGTGTGGATGCATTCTTACATGATCGACCCTCATGAAAAGAATTGGCGCAATTGCATCAAAAATCATGACTTGTGGCCGAACTATAAATACATCAGCGATTCGGACTTTTTCACATGCATGACTTTTAGGCCATGAGAGCTATTCTCAAAAGTATTAGTCTCAGAATAAAATTATTTGATGTGTGGATGCATTCTTACATGGTCGACCCTCATGAAAAGAATTGGCGCAATTGCATCAAAAATCATGACTTGAGGCCGAACTATAAATACATCAGCGATTCGAACTTTTTGCACATGCATGACTTTTACGCCATGAGAGCTATTCTCAAAAGTATAAGTTTCAGAATAAAAATATTTGGTGTGTGGATGCATTCTTACATGGTCGACCCTCATGAAAAAAATTGGCGCAATTGCATCAAAAATTATGACTTGAGGCCAAACTATAAATACATCAGCGATTCAGACTTTTTCACATGCATGACTTTTACGCTATGAGAGCTATTCTCAAAAGTATTAGTCTCAGAATAAAATTATTTGGTGTGTGAATGCATTGTAACATGGTCGACCCTCATGAAAAGAATTGGCGCAATTGCATCAAAAATCATGACTTGAGGCCGAACTATAAATACATCAGCGATTCAGACTTTTTCACATGCATGACTTTTACGCCATGAGAGCTATTCTCAAAAGTATAAGTTTGAGAATAAAAATATTTGGTGTGTGGATGCATTCTTACATGGTCGACCCTCATGAAAAAAATTGGCGCAATTGCATCAAAAATCATGACTTGTGGCCGAACTATAAATACATCAGCGATTCGGACTTTTTCACATGCATGACTTTTAGGCCATGAGAGCTATTCTCAAAAGTATTAGTCTCAGAATAAAATTATTTGATGTGTGGATGCATTCTTACATGGTCGACCCTCATGAAAAGAATTGGCGCAATTGCTCAAAAATCATGACTTGAGGCCAAACTATAAATACATCAGCGATTCAGACTTTTTCACATGCATGACTTTTACGCTATGAGAGCTATTCTCAAAAGTATTAGTCTCAGAATAAAATTATTTGATGTGTGGATGCATTCTTACATGGTCAACCCTCATGAAAAGAATTGGCGCAATTGCATCAAAAATCATGACTTGAGGCCGAACTATAAATACATCAGCGATTCGAACTTTTTCACATGCATGACTTTTACGCCATGAGAGCTATTCTCAAAAGTATAAGTTTCAGAATAAAAATATTTGATGTGTGGATGCATTCTTACATGGTCGACCCTCATGAAAAACATTGGCGCAATTGCATCAACAATTATGACTTGAGGCCGAACTATAAATACATCAGCGATTCGGACTTTTTCACATGCATGACTTTTACGCCATGAGAGCTATTCTCAAAAGTATTAGTCTCAGAATAAAATTATTTGATGTGTGGATGCATTCTTACATGATCGACCCTCATGAAAAGAATTGGCGCAATTGCATAAAAAATCATGACTTAAGGCCAAACTATAAATACATCAGCGATTCAGACTTTTTCACATGCATGACTTTTACGCCATGAGAGCTATTCTCAAAAGTATTAGTCTCAGAATAAAATTTTTTGATGTGTGGATGCATTCTTACATGATCGACCCTCATGAAAAGAATTGGCGCAATTGCATCAAAAATCATGACTTGGGGCCGAACTATAAATACATCAGCGATTCGGACTTTTTCACATGCATGACTTTTACGCCATGAGAGCTATTCTCAAAAGTATTAGTCTCAGAATAAAATTATTTGATGTGTGGATGCATTCTTACATGGTCGACCCTCATGAAAATAATTGGCGCAATTGCATCAAAAATCATGACTTGTAGCCGAACTATAAATACATCAGCGATTCGAACTTTTTCACATGCATGACTTTTACGCCATGAGAGCTATTCTCAAAAGTATAAGTTTCAGAATAAAAATATTTGGTGTGTGGATGCATTCTTACATGGTCGACCCTCATGAAAAACATTGGCGCAATTGCATCAAAAATTATGACTTGAGGCCGAACTATAAATACATCAGCGATTCGGACTTTTTCACATGCATGACTTTTACGCCATGAGAGCTATTCTCAAAAGTATTAGTCTCAGAATAAAATTATTTGATGTGTGGATGCATTCTTACATGATCGACCCTCATGAAAAGAATTGGCGCAATTGCATCAAAAATCATGACTTGTGGCCGAACTATAAATACATCAGCGATTCGGACTTTTTCACATGCATGACTTTTAGGCCATGAGAGCTATTCTCAAAAGTATTAGTCTCAGAATAAAATTATTTGATGTGTGGATGCATTCTTACATGGTCGACCCTCATGAAAAGAATTGGCGCAATTGCATCAAAAATCATGACTTGTGGCCGAACTATAAATACATCAGCGATTCGGACTTTTTCACATGCATGACTTTTACGCCATGAGAGCTATTCTCAAAAGTATTAGTCTCAGAATAAAATTATTTGGTGTGTGGATGCATTCTTACATGGTCAACCCTCATGAAAAAAATTGGCGCAATTGCATCAAAAATCATGACTTGAGGCCGAACTATAAATACATCAGCGATTCGGACTTTTTCACATGCATGACTTTTAGGCCATGAGAGCTATTCTCAAAAGTATTAGTCTCAGAATAAAATTATTTGATGTGTGGATGCATTCTTACATGATCGACCCTCATGAAAAGAATTGGCGCAATTGCATCAAAAATCATGACTTGTGGCCGAACTATAAATACATCAGCGATTCGGACTTTTTCACATGCATGACTTTTAGGCCATGAGAGCTATTCTCAAAAGTATTAGTCTCAGAATAAAATTATTTGATGTGTGGATGCATTCTTACATGGTCGACCCTCATGAAAAGAATTGGCGCAATTGCATCAAAAATCATGACTTGGGGCCGAACTATAAATACATCAGCGATTCGGACTTTTTCACATGCATGACTTTTACGCCATGAGAGCTATTCTCAAAAGTATTAGTCTCAGAATAAAATTATTTGATGTGTGGATGCATTCTTACATGGTCGACCCTCATGAAAATAATTGGCGCAATTGCATCAAAAATCATGACTTGTAGCCGAACTATAAATACATCAGCGATTCGAACTTTTTCACATGCATGACTTTTACGCCATGAGAGCTATTCTCAAAAGTATAAGTTTCAGAATAAAAATATTTGGTGTGTGGATGCATTCTTACATGGTCGACCCTCATGAAAAGAATTGGCGCAATTGCATAAAAAATTATGACTTGAGGCCGAACTATAAATACATCAGCGATTCGGACTTTTTCACATGCATGACTTTTACGCCATGAGAGCTACTCTCAAAAGTATTAGTCTCAGAATAAAAATTATTTGATGTGTGGATGCATTCTTACATGATCGACCCTCATGAAAAGAATTGGCGCAATTGCATCAAAAATCATGACTTGTGGCCGAACTATAAATACATCAGCGATTCGGACTTTTTCACATGCATGACTTTTACGCCATGAGAGCTATTCTCAAAAGTATTAGTCTCAGAATAAAATTATTTGATGTGTGGATGCATTCTTACATGGTCGACCCTCATGAAAAGAATTGGCGCAATTGCATCAAAAATCATGACTTGTGGCCGAACTATAAATACATCAGCGATTCGGACTTTTTCACATGCATGACTTTTACGCCATGAGAGCTATTCTCAAAAGTATTAGTCTCAGAATAAAATTATTTGATGTGTGGATGCATTCTTACATGATCGACCCTCATGAAAAGAATTGGCGCAATTGCATCAAAAATCATGACTTGAGGCCAAACTATAAATACATCAGCGATTCAGACTTTTTCACATGCATGACTTTTACGCCATGAGAGCTATTCTCAAAAGTATTAGTCTCAGAATAAAATTATTTGATGTGTGGATGCATTCTTACATGATCGACCCTCATGAAAAGAATTGGCGCAATTGCATCAAAAATCATGACTTGAGGCCAAACTATAAATACATCAGCGATTCAGACTTTTTCACATGCATGACTTTTACGCCATGAGAGCTATTCTCAAAAGTATTAGTCTCAGGATAAAATTATTTGATGTGTGGATGCATTCTTACATGGTCAACCCTCATGAAAAGAATTGGCGCAATTGCATCAAAAATTATGACTTGAGGCCAAACTATAAATACATCAGCGATTCAGACTTTTTCACATGCATGACTTTTACGCCATGAGAGCTATTCTCAAAAGTATTAGTCTCAGAATAAAATTATTTGGTGTGTGAATGCATTGTAACATGGTCGACCCTCATGAAAAGAATTGGCGCAATTGCATCAAAAATCATGACTTGTGGCCGAACTATAAATACATCAGCGATTCGCACTTTTTCACATGCATGACTTTTACGCCATGAGAGCTATTCTCAAAAGTATTAGTCTCAGAATAAAATTATTTGATGTGTGGATGCATTCTTACATGGTCGACCCTCATGAAAAGAATTGGCGCAATTGCTCAAAAATCATGACTTGAGGCCAAACTATAAATACATCAGCGATTCAGACTTTTTCACATGCATGACTTTTACGCTATGAGAGCTATTCTCAAAAGTATTAGTCTCAGAATAAAATTATTTGATGTGTGGATGCATTCTTACATGGTCAACCCTCATGAAAAGAATTGGCGCAATTGCATCAAAAATCATGACTTGAGGCCGAACTATAAATACATCAGCGATTCGAACTTTTTCACATGCATGACTTTTACGCCATGAGAGCTATTCTCAAAAGTATAAGTTTCAGAATAAAAATATTTGGTGTGTGGATGCATTCTTACATGGTCGACCCTCATGAAAAACATTGGCGCAATTGCATCAAAAATTATGACTTGAGGCCGAACTATAAATACATCAGCGATTCGGACTTTTTCACATGCATGACTTTTACGCCATGAGAGCTATTCTCAAAAGTATTAGTCTCAGAATAAAATTATTTGATGTGTGGATGCATTCTTACATGATCGACCCTCATGAAAAGAATTGGCGCAATTGCATAAAAAATCATGACTTGTGGCCGAACTATAAATACATCAGCGATTCGGACTTTTTCACATGCATGACTTTTACGCCATGAGAGCTATTCTCAAAAGTATTAGTCTCAGAATAAAATTATTTGATGTGTGGATGCATTCTTACATGGTCGACCCTCATGAAAAGAATTGGCGCAATTGCATCAAAAATCATGACTTAAGGCCAAACTATAAATACATCAGCGATTCAGACTTTTTCACATGCATGACTTTTACGCCATGAGAGCTATTCTCAAAAGTATTAGTCTCAGAATAAAATTATTTGATGTGTGGATGCATTCTTACATGATCGACCCTCATGAAAAGAATTGGCGCAATTGCATCAAAAATCATGACTTGGGGCCGAACTATAAATACATCAGCGATTCGGACTTTTTCACATGCATGACTTTTACGCCATGAGAGCTATTCTCAAAAGTATTAGTCTCAGAATAAAATTATTTGGTGTGTGGATGCATTCTTACATGGTCGACCCTCATGAAAATAATTGGCGCAATTGCATCAAAAATCATGACTTGTAGCCGAACTATAAATACATCAGCGATTCGAACTTTTTCACATGCATGACTTTTACGCCATGAGAGCTATTCTCAAAAGTATAAGTTTCAGAATAAAAATATTTGGTGTGTGGATGCATTCTTACATGGTCGACCCTCATGAAAAACATTGGCGCAATTGCATCAACAATTATGACTTGAGGCCGAACTATAAATACATCAGCGATTCAGACTTTTTCACGTGCATGACTTTTACGCCATGAGAGCTACTCTCAAAAGTATTAGTCTCAGAATAAAATTATTTGGTGTGTGGATGCATTCTTACATGATCGACCCTCATGAAAAGAATTGGCGCAATTGCATCAAAAATCATGACTTGTGGCCGAACTATAAATACATCAGCGATTCGGACTTTTTCACATGCATGACTTTTACGCCATGAGAGCTATTCTCAAAAGTATTAGTCTCAGAATAAAATTATTTGATGTGTGGATGCATTCTTACATGGTCGACCCTCATGAAAAGAATTGGCGCAATTGCATCAAAAATCATGACTTGTGGCCGAACTATAAATACATCAGCGATTCGGACTTTTTCACATGCATGACTTTTACGCCATGAGAGCTATTCTCAAAAGTATTAGTCTCAGAATAAAATTATTTGGTGTGTGGATGCATTCTTACATGGTCGACCCTCATGAAAAAAATTGGCGCAATTGCATCAAAAATCATGACTTGTGGCCGAACTATAAATACATCAGCGATTCGGACTTTTTCACATGCATGACTTTTACGCCATGAGAGCTATTCTCAAAAGTATTAGTCTCAGAATAAAATTATTTGATGTGTGGATGCATTCTTACATGATCGACCCTCATGAAAAGAATTGGCGCAATTGCATCAAAAATCATGACTTGAGGCCAAACTATAAATACATCAGCGATTCAGACTTTTTCACATGCATGACTTTTACGCCATGAGAGCTATTCTCAAAAGTATTAGTCTCAGGATAAAATTATTTGATGTGTGGATGCATTCTTACATGGTCAACCCTCATGAAAAGAATTGGCGCAATTGCATCAAAAATTATGACTTGAGGCCAAACTATAAATACATCAGCGATTCAGACTTTTTCACATGCATGACTTTTACGCCATGAGAGCTATTCTCAAAAGTATTAGTCTCAGAATAAAATTATTTGGTGTGTGAATGCATTGTAACATGGTCGACCCTCATGAAAAGAATTGGCGCAATTGCATCAAAAATCATGACTTGTGGCCGAACTATAAATACATCAGCGATTCAGACTTTTTCACATGCATGACTTTTAGGCCATGAGAGCTATTCTCAAAAGTATTAGTCTCAGAATAAAATTATTTGATGTGTGGATGCATTCTTACATGGTCGACCCTCATGAAAAGAATTGGCGCAATTGCATCAAAAATCATGACTTGAGGCCAAACTATAAATACATCAGCGATTCAGACTTTTTCACATGCATGACTTTTACGCTATGAGAGCTATTCTCAAAAGTATTAGTCTCAGAATAAAATTATTTGATGTGTGGATGCATTCTTACATGGTCAACCCTCATGAAAAGAATTGGCGCAATTGCATCAAAAATCATGACTTGAGGCCGAACTATAAATACATCAGCGATTTGAACTTTTTCACATGCATGACTTTTACGCCATGAGAGCTATTCTCAAAAGTATAAGTTTCAGAATAAAAATATTTGGTGTGTGGATGCATTCTTACATGGTCGACCCTCATGAAAAACATTGGCGCAATTGCATCAAAAATTATGACTTGAGGCCGAACTATAAATACATCAGCGATTCGGACTTTTTCACATGCATGACTTTTACGCCATGAGAGCTATTCTCAAAAGTATTAGTCTCAGAATAAAATTATTTGATGTGTGGATGCATTCTTACATGATCGACCCTCATGAAAAGAATTGGCGCAATTGCATCAAAAATCATGACTTGTGGCCGAACTATAAATACATCAGCGATTCGGACTTTTTCACATGCATGACTTTTAGGCCATGAGAGCTATTCTCAAAAGTATTAGTCTCAGAATAAAATTATTTGATGTGTGGATGCATTCTTACATGGTCGACCCTCATGAAAAAAATTGGCGCAATTGCATCAAAAATCATGACTTAAGGCCAAACTATAAATACATCAGCGATTCAGACTTTTTCACATGCATGACTTTTACGCCATGAGAGCTATTCTCAAAAGTATTAGTCTCAGAATAAAATTATTTGATGTGTGGATGCATTCTTACATGATCGACCCTCATGAAAAGAATTGGCGCAATTGCATAAAAAATCATGACTTGGGGCCGAACTATAAATACATCAGCGATTCGGACTTTTTCACATGCATGACTTTTACGCCATGAGAGCTATTCTCAAAAGTATTAGTCTCAGAATAAAATTATTTGATGTGTGGATGCATTCTTACATGGTCGACCCTCATGAAAATAATTGGCGCAATTGCATCAAAAATCATGACTTGTAGCCGAACTATAAATACATCAGCGATTCGAACTTTTTCACATGCATGACTTTTACGCCATGAGAGCTATTCTCAAAAGTATAAGTTTCAGAATAAAAATATTTGGTGTGTGGATGCATTCTTACATGGTCGACCCTCATGAAAAACATTGGCGCAATTGCATCAAAAATTATGACTTGAGGCCGAACTATAAATACATCAGCGATTCGGACTTTTTCACATGCATGACTTTTACGCCATGAGAGCTACTCTCAAAAGTATTAGTCTCAGAATAAAATTATTTGATGTGTGGATGCATTCTTACATGATCGACCCTCATGAAAAGAATTGGCGCAATTGCATCAAAAATCATGACTTGTGGCCGAACTATAAATACATCAGCGATTCGGACTTTTTCACATGCATGACTTTTACGCCATGAGAGCTATTCTCAAAAGTATTAGTCTCAGAATAAAATTATTTGATGTGTGGATGCATTCTTACATGGTCGACCCTCATGAAAAGAATTGGCGCAATTGCATCAAAAATCATGACTTGTGGCCGAACTATAAATACATCAGCGATTCGGACTTTTTCACATGCATGACTTTTACGCCATGAGAGCTATTCTCAAAAGTATTAGTCTCAGAATAAAATTATTTGGTGTGTGGATGCATTCTTACATGGTCGACCCTCATGAAAAAAATTGGCGCAATTGCATCAAAAATCATGACTTGTGGCCGAACTATAAATACATCAGCGATTCGGACTTTTTCACATGCATGACTTTTACGCCATGAGAGCTATTCTCAAAAGTATTAGTCTCAGAATAAAATTATTTGATGTGTGGATGCATTCTTACATGATCGACCCTCATGAAAAGAATTGGCGCAATTGCATCAAAAATCATGACTTGAGGCCAAACTATAAATACATCAGCGATTCGGACTTTTTCACATGCATGACTTTTACGCCATGAGAGCTATTCTCAAAAGTATTAGTCTCAGAATAAAATTATTTGATGTGTGGATGCATTCTTACATGGTCAACCCTCATGAAAAGAATTGGCGCAATTGCATCAAAAATCATGACTTGTGGCCGAACTATAAATACATCAGCGATTCGGACTTTTTCACATGCATGACTTTTACGCCATGAGAGCTATTCTCAAAAGTATTAGTCTCAGAATAAAATTATTTGGTGTGTGGATGCATTCTTACATGGTCAACCCTCATGAAAAGAATTGGCGCAATTGCATCAAAAATCATGACTTGAGGCCGCACTATAAATACATCAGCGATTCGAACTTTTTCACATGCATGACTTTTACGCCATGAGAGCTATTCTCAAAAGTATAAGTTTCAGAATAAAAATATTTGGTGTGTGGATGCATTCTTACATGGTCGACCCTCATGAAAAACATTGGCGCAATTGCATCAAAAATTATGACTTGAGGCCGAACTATAAATACATCAGCGATTCGGACTTTTTCACATGCATGACTTTTACGCCATGAGAGCTACTCTCAAAAGTATTAGTCTCAGAATAAAATTATTTGATGTGTGGATGCATTCTTACATGGTCGACCCTCATGAAAAAAATTGGCGCAATTGCATCAAAAATCATGACTTAAGGCCAAACTATAAATACATCAGCGATTCAGACTTTTTCACATGCATGACTTTTACGCCATGAGAGCTATTCTCAAAAGTATTAGTCTCAGAATAAAATTATTTGATGTGTGGATGCATTCTTACATGATCGACCCTCATGAAAAGAATTGGCGCAATTGCATAAAAAATCATGACTTGGGGCCGAACTATAAATACATCAGCGATTCGGACTTTTTCACATGCATGACTTTTACGCCATGAGAGCTATTCTCAAAAGTATTAGTCTCAGAATAAAATTATTTGATGTGTGGATGCATTCTTACATGGTCGACCCTCATGAAAATAATTGGCGCAATTGCATCAAAAATCATGACTTGTAGCCGAACTATAAATACATCAGCGATTCGAACTTTTTCACATGCATGACTTTTACGCCATGAGAGCTATTCTCAAAAGTATAAGTTTCAGAATACAAATATTTGGTGTGTGGATGCATTCTTACATGGTCGACCCTCATGAAAAACATTGGCGCAATTGCATCAAAAATTATGACTTGAGGCCGAACTATAAATACATCAGCGATTCGGACTTTTTCACATGCATGACTTTTACGCCATGAGAGCTACTCTCAAAAGTATTAGTCTCAGAATAAAATTATTTGATGTGTGGATGCATTCTTACATGGTCGACCCTCATGAAAAGAATTGGCGCAATTGCATCAAAAATCATGACTTGTGGCCGAACTATAAATACATCAGCGATTCGGACTTTTTCACATGCATGACTTTTACGCCATGAGAGCTATTCTCAAAAGTATTAGTCTCAGAATAAAATTATTTGGTGTGTGGATGCATTCTTACATGGTCGACCCTCATGAAAAAAATTGGCGCAATTGCATCAAAAATCATGACTTGTGGCCGAACTATAAATACATCAGCGATTCGGACTTTTTCACATGCATGACTTTTACGCCATGAGAGCTATTCTCAAAAGTATTAGTCTCAGAATAAAATTATTTGATGTGTGGATGCATTCTTACATGATCGACCCTCATGAAAAGAATTGGCGCAATTGCATCAAAAATCATGACTTGAGGCCAAACTATAAATACATCAGCGATTCAGACTTTTTCACATGCATGACTTTTACGCCATGAGAGCTATTCTCAAAAGTATTAGTCTCAGGATAAAATTATTTGATGTGTGGATGCATTCTTACATGGTCAACCCTCATGAAAAGAATTGGCGCAATTGCATCAAAAATTATGACTTGAGGCCAAACTACAAATACATCAGCGATTCAGACTTTTTCACATGCATGACTTTTACGCCATGAGAGCTATTCTCAAAAGTATTAGTCTCAGAATAAAATTATTTGGTGTGTGAATGCATTGTAACATGGTCGACCCTCATGAAAAGAATTGGCGCAATTGCATCAAAAATCATGACTTGTGGCCGAACTATAAATACATCAGCGATTCAGACTTTTTCACATGCATGACTTTTAGGCCATGAGAGCTATTCTCAAAAGTATTAGTCTCAGAATAAAATTATTTGATGTGTGGATGCATTCTTACATGGTCGACCCTCATGAAAAGAATTGGCGCAATTGCATCAAAAATCATGACTTGAGGCCAAACTATAAATACATCAGCGATTCAGACTTTTTCACATGCATGACTTTTACGCTATGAGAGCTATTCTCAAAAGTATTAGTCTCAGAATAAAATTATTTGATGTGTGGATGCATTCTTACATGGTCAACCCTCATGAAAAGAATTGGCGCAATTGCATCAAAAATCATGACTTGAGGCCGAACTATAAATACATCAGCGATTTGAACTTTTTCACATGCATGACTTTTACGCCATGAGAGCTATTCTCAAAAGTATAAGTTTCAGAATAAAAATATTTGGTGTGTGGATGCATTCTTACATGGTCGACCCTCATGAAAAACATTGGCGCAATTGCATCAAAAATTATGACTTGAGGCCGAACTATAAATACATCAGCGATTCGGACTTTTTCACATGCATGACTTTTACGCCATGAGAGCTATTCTCAAAAGTATTAGTCTCAGAATAAAATTATTTGATGTGTGGATGCATTCTTACATGATCGACCCTCATGAAAAGAATTGGCGCAATTGCATCAAAAATCATGACTTGTGGCCGAACTATAAATACATCAGCGATTCGGACTTTTTCACATGCATGACTTTTAGGCCATGAGAGCTATTCTCAAAAGTATTAGTCTCAGAATAAAATTATTTGATGTGTGGATGCATTCTTACATGGTCGACCCTCATGAAAAAAATTGGCGCAATTGCATCAAAAATCATGACTTAAGGCCAAACTATAAATACATCAGCGATTCAGACTTTTTCACATGCATGACTTTTACGCCATGAGAGCTATTCTCAAAAGTATTAGTCTCAGAATAAAATTATTTGATGTGTGGATGCATTCTTACATGATCGACCCTCATGAAAAGAATTGGCGCAATTGCATAAAAAATCATGACTTGGGGCCGAACTATAAATACATCAGCGATTCGGACTTTTTCACATGCATGACTTTTACGCCATGAGAGCTATTCTCAAAAGTATTAGTCTCAGAATAAAATTATTTGATGTGTGGATGCATTCTTACATGGTCGACCCTCATGAAAATAATTGGCGCAATTGCATCAAAAATCATGACTTGTAGCCGAACTATAAATACATCAGCGATTCGAACTTTTTCACATGCATGACTTTTACGCCATGAGAGCTATTCTCAAAAGTATAAGTTTCAGAATAAAAATATTTGGTGTGTGGATGCATTCTTACATGGTCGACCCTCATGAAAAACATTGGCGCAATTGCATCAAAAATTATGACTTGAGGCCGAACTATAAATACATCAGCGATTCGGACTTTTTCACATGCATGACTTTTACGCCATGAGAGCTACTCTCAAAAGTATTAGTCTCAGAATAAAATTATTTGATGTGTGGATGCATTCTTACATGATCGACCCTCATGAAAAGAATTGGCGCAATTGCATCAAAAATCATGACTTGTGGCCGAACTATAAATACATCAGCGATTCGGACTTTTTCACATGCATGACTTTTACGCCATGAGAGCTATTCTCAAAAGTATTAGTCTCAGAATAAAATTATTTGATGTGTGGATGCATTCTTACATGGTCGACCCTCATGAAAAGAATTGGCGCAATTGCATCAAAAATCATGACTTGTGGCCGAACTATAAATACATCAGCGATTCGGACTTTTTCACATGCATGACTTTTACGCCATGAGAGCTATTCTCAAAAGTATTAGTCTCAGAATAAAATTATTTGGTGTGTGGATGCATTCTTACATGGTCAACCCTCATGAAAAAAATTGGCGCAATTGCATCAAAAATCATGACTTGTGGCCGAACTATAAATACATCAGCGATTCGGACTTTTTCACATGCATGACTTTTACGCCATGAGAGCTATTCTCAAAAGTATTAGTCTCAGAATAAAATTATTTGATGTGTGGATGCATTCTTACATGATCGACCCTCATGAAAAGAATTGGCGCAATTGCATCAAAAATCATGACTTGAGGCCAAACTATAAATACATCAGCGATTCGGACTTTTTCACATGCATGACTTTTACGCCATGAGAGCTATTCTCAAAAGTATTAGTCTCAGAATAAAATTATTTGATGTGTGGATGCATTCTTACATGGTCAACCCTCATGAAAAGAATTGGCGCAATTGCATCAAAAATCATGACTTGTGGCCGAACTATAAATACATCAGCGATTCGGACTTTTTCACATGCATGACTTTTACGCCATGAGAGCTATTCTCAAAAGTATTAGTCTCAGAATAAAATTATTTGGTGTGTGGATGCATTCTTACATGGTCAACCCTCATGAAAAGAATTGGCGCAATTGCATCAAAAATCATGACTTGAGGCCGCACTATAAATACATCAGCGATTCGAACTTTTTCACATGCATGACTTTTACGCCATGAGAGCTATTCTCAAAAGTATAAGTTTCAGAATAAAAATATTTGGTGTGTGGATGCATTCTTACATGGTCGACCCTCATGAAAAACATTGGCGCAATTGCATCAAAAATTATGACTTGAGGCCGAACTATAAATACATCAGCGATTCGGACTTTTTCACATGCATGACTTTTACGCCATGAGAGCTACTCTCAAAAGTATTAGTCTCAGAATAAAATTATTTGATGTGTGGATGCATTCTTACATGGTCGACCCTCATGAAAAAAATTGGCGCAATTGCATCAAAAATCATGACTTAAGGCCAAACTATAAATACATCAGCGATTCAGACTTTTTCACATGCATGACTTTTACGCCATGAGAGCTATTCTCAAAAGTATTAGTCTCAGAATAAAATTATTTGATGTGTGGATGCATTCTTACATGATCGACCCTCATGAAAAGAATTGGCGCAATTGCATAAAAAATCATGACTTGGGGCCGAACTATAAATACATCAGCGATTCGGACTTTTTCACATGCATGACTTTTACGCCATGAGAGCTATTCTCAAAAGTATTAGTCTCAGAATAAAATTATTTGATGTGTGGATGCATTCTTACATGGTCGACCCTCATGAAAATAATTGGCGCAATTGCATCAAAAATCATGACTTGTAGCCGAACTATAAATACATCAGCGATTCGAACTTTTTCACATGCATGACTTTTACGCCATGAGAGCTATTCTCAAAAGTATAAGTTTCAGAATACAAATATTTGGTGTGTGGATGCATTCTTACATGGTCGACCCTCATGAAAAACATTGGCGCAATTGCATCAAAAATTATGACTTGAGGCCGAACTATAAATACATCAGCGATTCGGACTTTTTCACATGCATGACTTTTACGCCATGAGAGCTACTCTCAAAAGTATTAGTCTCAGAATAAAATTATTTGATGTGTGGATGCATTCTTACATGATCGACCCTCATGAAAAGAATTGGCGCAATTGCATCAAAAATCATGACTTGTGGCCGAACTATAAATACATCAGCGATTCGGACTTTTTCACATGCATGACTTTTACGCCATGAGAGCTATTCTCAAAAGTATTAGTCTCAGAATAAAATTATTTGATGTGTGGATGCATTCTTACATGGTCGACCCTCATGAAAAAAATTGGCGCAATTGCATCAAAAATCATGACTTAAGGCCAAACTATAAATACATCAGCGATTCAGACTTTTTCACATGCATGACTTTTACGCCATGAGAGCTATTCTCAAAAGTATTAGTCTCAGAATAAAATTATTTGATGTGTGGATGCATTCTTACATGATCGACCCTCATGAAAAGAATTGGCGCAATTGCATCAAAAATCATGACTTGGGGCCGAACTATAAATACATCAGCGATTCAGACTTTTTCACATGCATGACTTTTACGCCATGAGAGCTATTCTCAAAAGTATTAGTCTCAGAATAAAATTATTTGATGTGTGGATGCATTCTTACATGGTCGACCCTCATGAAAAGAATTGGCGCAATTGCATCAAAAATCATGACTTGTAGCCGAACTATAAATACATCAGCGATTCGAACTTTTTCACATGCATGACTTTTACGCCATGAGAGCTATTCTCAAAAGTATAAGTTTCAGAATAAAAATATTTGGTGTGTGGATGCATTCTTACATGGTCGACCCTCATGAAAAACATTGGCGCAATTGCATCAAAAATTATGACTTGAGGCCGAACTATAAATACATCAGCGATTCGGACTTTTTCACATGCATGACTTTTACGCCATGAGAGCTACTCTCAAAAGTATTAGTCTCAGAATAAAATTATTTGATGTGTGGATGCATTCTTACATGATCGACCCTCATGAAAAGAATTGGCGCAATTGCATCAAAAATCATGACTTGTGGCCGAACTATAAATACATCAGCGATTCGGACTTTTTCACATGCATGACTTTTACGCCATGAGAGCTATTCTCAAAAGTATTAGTCTCAGAATAAAAATATTTGATGTGTGGATGCATTCTTACATGATCGACCCTCATGAAAAGAATTGGCGCAATTGCATAAAAAATCATGACTTGAGGCCAAACTATAAATACATCAGCGATTCAGACTTTTTCACATGCATGACTTTTACGCCATGAGAGCTATTCTCAAAAGTATTAGTCTCAGAATAAAATTATTTGGTGTGTGGATGCATTCTTACATGGTCGACCCTCATGAAAAACATTGGCGCAATTGCATCAAAAATTATGACTTGAGGCCGAACTATAAATACATCAGCGATTCGGACTTTTTCACATGCATGACTTTTACGCCATGAGAGCTATTCTCAAAAGTATTAGTCTCAGAATAAAATTATTTGATGTGTGGATGCATTCTTACATGGTCGACCCTCATGAAAAACATTGGCGCAATTGCATCAAAAATCATGACTTAAGGCCAAACTATAAATACATCAGCGATTCAGACTTTTTCACATGCATGACTTTTACGCCATGAGAGCTATTCTCAAAAGTATTAGTCTCAGAATAAAATTATTTGATGTGTGGATGCATTCTTACATGATCGACCCTCATGAAAAGAATTGGCGCAATTGCATCAAAAATCATGACTTGGGGCCGAACTATAAATATATCAGCGATTCGGACTTTTTCACATGCATGACTTTTACGCCATGAGAGCTATTCTCAAAAGTATTAGTCTCAGAATAAAATTATTTGATGTGTGGATGCATTCTTACATGGTCGACCCTCATGAAAAGAATTGGCGCAATTGCATCAAAAATCATGACTTGTAGCCGAACTATAAATACATCAGCGATTCGAACTTTTTCACATGCATGACTTTTACGCCATGAGAGCTATTCTCAAAAGTATAAGTTTCAGAATAAAAATATTTGGTGTGTGGATGCATTCTTACATGGTCGACCCTCATGAAAAACATTGGCGCAATTGCATCAAAAATTATGACTTGAGGCCGAACTATAAATACATCAGCGATTCGGACTTTTTCACATGCATGACTTTTACGCCATGAGAGCTACTCTCAAAAGTATTAGTCTCAGAATAAAATTATTTGATGTGTGGATGCATTCTTACATGATCGACCCTCATGAAAAGAATTGGCGCAATTGCATCAAAAATCATGACTTGTGGCCGAACTATAAATACATCAGCGATTCGGACTTTTTCACATGCATGACTTTTACGCCATGAGAGCTATTCTCAAAAGTATTAGTCTCAGAATAAAAATATTTGATGTGTGGATGCATTCTTACATGATCGACCCTCATGAAAAGAATTGGCGCAATTGCATCAAAAATCATGACTTGAGGCCAAACTTTAAATACATCAGCGATTCAGACTTTTTCACATGCATGACTTTTACGCCATGAGAGCTATTCTCAAAAGTATTAGTCTCAGAATAAAATTATTTGATGTGTGGATGCATTCTTACATGGTCAACCCTCATGAAAAGAATTGGCGCAATTGCATCAAAAATCATGACTTGTGGCCGAACTATAAATACATCAGCGATTCGGACTTTTTCACATGCATGACTTTTACGCCATGAGAGCTATTCTCAAAAGTATTAGTCTCAGAATAAAATTATTTGGTGTGTGGATGCATTCTTACATGGTCAACCCTCATGAAAAGAATTGGCGCAATTGCATCAAAAATCATGACTTGAGGCCGCACTATAAATACATCAGCGATTCGAACTTTTTCACATGCATGACTTTTACGCCATGAGAGCTATTCTCAAAAGTATAAGTTTCAGAATAAAAATATTTGGTGTGTGGATGCATTCTTACATGGTCAACCCTCATGAAAAACATTGGCGCAATTGCATCAAAAATTATGACTTGAGGCCGAACTATAAATACATCAGCGATTCGGACTTTTTCACATGCATGACTTTTACGCCATGAGAGCTATTCTCAAAAGTATTAGTCTCAGAATAAAATTATTTGATGTGTGGATGCATTCTTACATGGTCGACCCTCATGAAAAGAATTGGCGCAATTGCATCAAAAATCATGACTTGTAGCCGAACTATAAATACATCAGCGATTCGAACTTTTTCACATGCATGACTTTTACGCCATGAGAGCTATTCTCAAAAGTATAAGTTTCAGAATAAAAATATTTGGTGTGTGGATGCATTCTTACATGGTCAACCCTCATGAATAACATTGGCGCAATTGCATCAAAAATTATGACTTGGGGCCGAACTATAAATACATCAGCGATTCGGACTTTTTCACATGCATGACTTTTACGCCATGAGAGCTATTCTCAAAAGTATTAGTCTCAGAATAAAATTATTTGATGTGTGGATGCATTCTTACATGATCGACCCTCATGAAAAGAATTGGCGCAATTGCATCAAAAATCATGACTTGTGGCCGAACTATAAATACATCAGCGATTCGGACTTTTTCACATGCATGACTTTTACGCCATGAGAGCTATTCTCAAAAGTATTAGTCTCAGAATAAAATTATTTGATGTGTGGATGCATTCTTACATGGTCGACCCTCATGAAAAAAATTGGCGCAATTGCATCAAAAATCATGACTTAAGGCCAAACTATAAATACATCAGCGATTCGGACTTTTTCACATGCATGACTTTTACGCCATGAGAGCTATTCTCAAAAGTATTAGTCTCAGAATAAAATTATTTGATGTGTGGATGCATTCTTACATGATCGACCCTCATGAAAAGAATTGGCGCAATTGCATAAAAAATCATGACTTGGGGCCGAACTATAAATACATCAGCGATTCGGACTTTTTCACATGCATGACTTTTACGCCATGAGAGCTATTCTCAAAAGTATTAGTCTCAGAATAAAATTATTTGATGTGTGGATGCATTCTTACATGGTCGACCCTCATGAAAATAATTGGCGCAATTGCATCAAAAATCATGACTTGTAGCCGAACTATAAATACATCAGCGATTCGAACTTTTTCACATGCATGACTTTTACGCCATGAGAGCTATTCTCAAAAGTATAAGTTTCAGAATAAAAATATTTGGTGTGTGGATGCATTCTTACATGGTCGACCCTCATGAAAAACATTGGCGCAATTGCATCAAAAATTATGACTTGAGGCCGAACTATAAATACATCAGCGATTCGGTCTTTTTCACATGCATGACTTTTACGCCATGAGAGCTACTCTCAAAAGTATTAGTCTCAGAATAAAATTATTTGATGTGTGGATGCATTCTTACATGATCGACCCTCATGAAAAGAATTGGCGCAATTGCATCAAAAATCATGACTTGTGGCCGAACTATAAATACATCAGCGATTCGGACTTTTTCACATGCATGACTTTTACGCCATGAGAGCTATTCTCAAAAGTATTAGTCTCAGAATAAAATTATTTGATGTGTGGATGCATTCTTACATGATCGACCCTCATGAAAAGAATTGGCGCAATTGCATCAAAAATCATGACTTGAGGCCAAACTCTAAATACATCAGCGATTCAGACTTTTTCACATGCATGACTTTTACGCCATGAGAGCTATTCTCAAAAGTATTAGTCTCAGAATAAAATTATTTGATGTGTGGATGCATTCTTACATGGTCAACCCTCATGAAAAGAATTGGCGCAATTGCATCAAAAATCATGACTTGTGGCCGAACTATAAATACATCAGCGATTCGGACTTTTTCACATGCATGACTTTTACGCCATGAGAGCTATTCTCAAAAGTATTAGTCTCAGAATAAAATTATTTGGTGTGTGGATGCATTCTTACATGGTCAACCCTCATGAAAAGAATTGGCGCAATTGCATCAAAAATCATGACTTGAGGCCAAACTATAAATACATCAGCGATTCGAACTTTTTCACATGCATGACTTTTACGCCATGAGAGCTATTCTCAAAAGTATAAGTTTCAGAATAAAAATATTTGGTGTGTGGATGCATTCTTACATGGTCAACCCTCATGAAAAACATTGGCGCAATTGCATCAAAAATTATGACTTGAGGCCGAACTATAAATACATCAGCGATTCGGACTTTTTCACATGCATGACTTTTACGCCATGAGAGCTATTCTCAAAAGTATTAGTCTCAGAATAAAATTATTTGATGTGTGGATGCATTCTTACATGATCGACCCTCATGAAAAAAATTGGCGCAATTGCATAAAAAATCATGACTTAAGACCAAACTATAAATACATCAGCGATTCAGACTTTTTCACATGCATGACTTTTACGCTATGAGAGCTATTCTCAAAAGTATTAGTCTCAGAATAAAATTATTTGGTGTGTGAATGCATTGTAACATTGTCGACCCTCATGAAAAGAATTGGCGCAATTGCATCAAAAATCATGACTTGAGGCCGAACTATAAATACATCTGCGATTCAGACTTTTTCACATGCATGACTTTTACGCCATGAGAGCTATTCTCAAAAGTATAAGTTTGAGAATAAAAATATTTGGTGTGTGGATGCATTCTTACATGGTCGACCCTCATGAAAAAAATTGGCGCAATTGCATCAAAAATCATGACTTGTGGCCGAACTATAAATACATCAGCGATTCAGACTTTTCACATGCATGACTTTTACGCCATGAGAGCTATTCTCAAAAGTATTAGTCTCAGAATAAAATTATTTGTGGTGTGGATGCATTCTTACATGGTCGACCCTCATGAAAAAAATTGGCGCAATTGCATCAAAATTCATGACTTGGGGCCGAACTATAAATACATCAGCGATTCGGACTTTTTCACATGCATGACTTTTACGCCATGAGAGCTATTCTCAAAAGTATTAGTCTCAGAATAAAATTATTTGATGTGTGGATGCATTCTTACATGGTCGACCCTCATGAAAAAAATTGGCGCAATTGCATCAAAAATCATGACTTGTGGCCGAACTATAAATACATCAGCGATTCGGACTTTTCACATGCATGACTTTTACGCCATGAGAGCTATTCTCAAAAGTATTAGTCTCAGAATAAAATTATTTGGTGTGTGGATGCATTCTTACATGGTCGACCCTCATGAAAAAAATTGGCGCAATTGCATCAAAAATCATGACTTGGGGCCGAACTATAAATACATCAGCGATTCGAACTTTTTGCACATGCATGACTTTTACGCCATGAGAGCTATTCTCAAAAGTATAAGTTTCAGAATAAAAATATTTGATGTGTGGATGCATTCTTACATGGTCGACCCTCATGAAAAAAATTGGCGCAATTGCATCCAAAATCATGACTTGAGGCCAAACTATAAATACATCAGCGATTCAGACTTTTTCACATGCATGACTTTTACGCCATGAGAGCTATTCTCAAAAGTATTAGTCTCAGAATAAAATTATTTTCTGTGTGAATGCATTGTAACATGGTCGACCCTCATGAAAAGAATTGGCGCAATTGCATCAAAAATCATGACTTGAGGCCGAACTATAAATACATCAGCGATTCAGACTTTTTCACATGCATGACTTTTACGCCATGAGAGCTATTCTCAAAAGTATTAGTCTCAGAATAAAATTATTTGATGTGTGGATGCATTCTTACATGGTCGACCCTCATGAAAAAAATTGGCGCAATTGCATCAAAAATCATAACTTGTGGCCGAACTATAAATACATCAGCGATTCGGACTTTTCACATGCATGACTTTTACGCCATGAGAGCTATTCTCAAAAGTATTAGTCTCAGAATAAAATTATTTGGTGTGTGGATGCATTCTTACATGGTCGACCCTCATGAAAAAAATTGGCGCAATTGCATCAAAAATCATGACTTGTGGCCGAACTATAAATACATCAGCGATTCGGACTTTTTCACATGCATGACTTTTACGCCATGAGAGCTATTCTCAAAAGTATTAGTCTCAGAATAAAATTATTTGATGTGTGGATGCATTCTTACATGGTCGACCCTCATGAAAAGAATTGGCGCAATTGCATCCAAAATCATGACTTGAGGCCAAACTATAAATACATCAGCGATTCAGACTTTTTCACATGCATGACTTTTACGCCATGAGAGCTATTCTCAAAAGTATTAGTCTCAGAATAAAATTATTTGATGTGTGGATGCATTCTTACATGATCGACCCTCATGAAAAGAATTGGCGCAATTGCATCAAAAATCATGACTTGAGGCCAAACTATAAATACATCAGCGATTCGAACTTTTTCACATGCATGACTTTTACGCCATGAGAGCTATTCTCAAAAGTATTAGTCTCAGAATAAAATTATTTGATGTGTGGATGCATTCTTACATGGTCGACCCTCATGAAAAGAATTGGCGCAATTGCATCAAAAATCATGACTTGTGGCCGAACTATAAATACATCAGCGATTCGGACTTTTTCACATGCATGACTTTTACGCCATGAGAGCTATTCTCAAAAGTATTAGTCTCAGAATAAAATTATTTGATGTGTGGATGCATTCTTACATGATCGACCCTCATGAAAAGAATTGGCGCAATTGCATCAAAAATCATGACTTGAGGCCGCACTATAAATACATCAGCGATTCGAAATTTTTCACATGCATGACTTTTACGCCATGAGAGCTATTCTCAAAAGTATAAGTTTGAGAATAAAAATATTTGGTGTGTGGATGCATTCTTACATGGTCGACCCTCATGAAAAAAATTGGCGCAATTGCATCAAAAATCATGACTTGTGGCCGAACTATAAATACATCAGCGATTCGGACTTTTCACATGCATGACTTTTATGCCATGAGAGCTATTCTCAAAAGTATTAGTCTCAGAATAAAATTATTTGGTGTGTGGATGCATTCTTACATGGTCGACCCTCATGAAAAAAATTGGCGCAATTGCATCAAAAATCATGACTTGAGGCCGAACTATAAATACATCAGCGATTCGGACTTTTTCACATGCATGACTTTTACGCCATGAGAGCTATTCTCAAAAGTATTAGTCTCAGAATAAAATTATTTGATGTGTGGATGCATTCTTACATGGTCGACCCTCATGAAAAGAATTGGCGCAATTGCTCAAAAATCATGACTTGAGGCCAAACTATAAATACATCAGCGATTCAGACTTTTTCACATGCATGACTTTTACGCCATGAGAGCTATTCTCAAAAGTATTAGTCTCAGAATAAAATTATTTGATGTGTGGATGCATTCTTACATGATCGACCCTCATGAAAAGAATTGGCGCAATTGCATCAAAAATCATGACTTGAGGCCGCACTATAAATACATCAGCGATTCGAACTTTTTCACATGCATGACTTTTACGCCATGAGAGCTATTCTCAAAAGTATAAGTTTCAGAATAAAAATATTTGGTGTGTGGATGCATTCTTACATGGTCGACCCTCATGAAAAACATTGGCGCAATTGCATCAAAAATTATGACTTGAGGCCGAACTATAAATACATCAGCGATTCGGACTTTTTCACATGCATGACTTTTACGCCATGAGAGCTATTCTCAAAAGTATAAGTTTCAGAATAAAAATATTTGGTGTGTGGATGCATTCTTACATGGTCGACCCTCATGAAAAGAATTGGCGCAATTGCATAAAAAATTATGACTTGAGGCCGAACTATAAATACATCAGCGATTCGGACTTTTTCACATGCATGACTTTTACGCCATGAGAGCTACTCTCAAAAGTATTAGTCTCAGAATAAAATTATTTGATGTGTGGATGCATTCTTACATGATCGACCCTCATGAAAAGAATTGGCGCAATTGCATCAAAAATCATGACTTGTGGCCGAACTATAAATACATCAGCGATTCGGACTTTTTCACATGCATGACTTTTACGCCATGAGAGCTATTCTCAAAAGTATTAGTCTCAGAATAAAATTATTTGATGTGTGGATGCATTCTTACATGATCGACCCTCATGAAAAGAATTGGCGCAATTGCATCAAAAATCATGACTTGAGGCCAAACTATAAATACATCAGCGATTCGGACTTTTTCACATGCATGACTTTTACGCCATGAGAGCTATTCTCAAAAGTATTAGTCTCAGAATAAAATTATTTGATGTGTGGATGCATTCTTACATGGTCAACCCTCATGAAAAGAATTGGCGCAATTGCATCAAAAATCATGACTTGTGGCCGAACTATAAATACATCAGCGATTCGGACTTTTTCACATGCATGACTTTTACGCCATGAGAGCTATTCTCAAAAGTATTAGTCTCAGAATAAAATTATTTGATGTGTGAATGCATTCTTACATGGTCAACCCTCATGAAAAGAATTGGCGCAATTGCATCAAAAATCATGACTTGGGGCCGAACTATAAATACATCAGCGATTCGAACTTTTTGCACATGCATGACTTTTACGCCATGAGAGCTATTCTCAAAAGTATAAGTTTCAGAATAAAAATATTTGGTGTGTGGATGCATTCTTACATGGTCGACCCTCATGAAAAAAATTGGCGCAATTGCATCAAAAATCATGACTTGAGGCCAAACTATAAATACATCAGCGATTCAGACTTTTTCACATGCATGACTTTTACGCTATGAGAGCTATTCTCAAAAGTATTAGTCTCAGAATAAAATTATTTGGTGTGTGAATGCATTGTAACATGGTCGACCCTCATGAAAAGAATTGGCGCAATTGCATCAAAAATCATGACTTGAGGCCGAACTATAAATACATCAGCGATTCAGACTTTTTCACATGCATGACTTTTACGCTATGAGAGCTATTCTCAAAAGTATTAGTCTCAGAATAAAATTATTTGATGTGTGGATGCATTCTTACATGGTCGACCCTCATGAAAAGAATTGGCGCAATTGCATCAAAAATCATGACTTGAGGCCGAACTATAAATACATCAGCGATTCGAACTTTTTCACATGCATGACTTTTACGCCATGAGAGCTATTCTCAAAAGTATAAGTTTCAGAATAAAAATATTTGGTGTGTGGATGCATTCTTACATGATCGACCCTCATGAAAAACATTGGCGCAATTGCATCAAAAATTATGACTTGAGGCCGAACTATAAATACATCAGCGATTCGGACTTTTTCACATGCATGACTTTTACGCCATGAGAGCTATTCTCAAAAGTATTAGTCTCAGAATAAAATTATTTGATGTGTGGATGCATTCTTACATGATCGACCCTCATGAAAAGAATTGGCGCAATTGCATCAAAAATCATGACTTGTGGCCGAACTATAAATACATCAGCGATTCGGACTTTTTCACATGCATGACTTTTACGCCATGAGAGCTATTCTCAAAAGTATTAGTCTCAGAATAAAATTATTTGATATGTGGATGCATTCTTACATGGTCAACCCTCATGAAAAGAATTGGCGCAATTGCATCAAAAATCATGACTTGGGGCCGAACTATAAATACATCAGCGATTCGAACTTTTTGCACATGCATGACTTTTACGCCATGAGAGCTATTCTCAAAAGTATAAGTTTGAGAATAAAAATATTTGGTGTGTGGATGCATTCTTACATGGTCGACCCTCATGAAAAAAATTGGCGCAATTGCATCAAAAATCATGACTTGTGGCCGAACTATAAATACATCAGCGATTCAGACTTTTCACATGCATGACTTTTACGCCATGAGAGCTATTCTCAAAAGTATTAGTCTCAGAATAAAATTATTTGATGTGTGGATGCATTCTTACATGGTCGACCCTCATGAAAAGAATTGGCGCAATTGCATCAAAAATCATGACTTGAGGCCGAACTATAAATACATCAGCGATTCGGACTTTTTCACATGCATGACTTTTACGCCATGAGAGCTATTCTCAAAAGTATTAGTCTCAGAATAAAATTATTTGATGTGTGGATGCATTCTTACATGGTCGACCCTCATGAAAAGAATTGGCGCAATTGCATCAAAAATCATGACTTTAGGCCAAACTATAAATACATCAGCGATTCAGACTTTTTCACATGCATGACTTTTACGCCATGAGAGCTATTCTCAAAAGTATTAGTCTCAGAATAAAATTATTTGGTGTGTGGATGCATTCTTACATGATCGACCCTCATGAAAAGAATTGGCGCAATTGCATCAAAAATCATGACTTGAGGCCAAACTATAAATACATCAGCGATTCAGACTTTTTCACATGCATGACTTTTACGCCATGAGAGCTATTCTCAAAAGTATTAGTCTCAGAATAAAATTATTTGATGTGTGGATGCATTCTTACATGGTCAACCCTCATGAAAAGAATTGGCGCAATTGCATCAAAAATCATGACTTGAGGCCGAACTATAAATACATCAGCGATTCAGACTTTTTCACATGCATGACTTTTACGCCATGAGAGCTATTCTCAAAAGTATTAGTCTTAGAATAAAATTATTTGATGTGTGGATGCATTCTTACATGATCGACCCTCATGAAAAAAAATGGCGCAATTGCATCAAAAATCATGACTTGTGGCCGAACTATAAATACATCAGCGATTCGAACTTTTTCACATGCATGACTTTTAGGCCATGAGAGCTATTCTCAAAAGTATTAGTCTCAGAATAAAATTATTTGATGTGTGGATGCATTCTTACATGATCGACCCTCATGAAAAGAATTGGCGCAATTGCATAAAAAATCATGACTTGTGGCCGAACTATAAATACATCAGCGATTCGGACTTTTTCACATGCATGACTTTTACGCCATGAGAGCTATTCTCAAAAGTATTAGTCTCAGAATAAAATTATTTGATGTGTGGATGCATTCTTACATGGTCAACCCTCATGAAAAGAATTGGCGCAATTGCATCAAAAATCATGACTTGGGGCCGAACTATAAATACATCAGCGATTCGAACTTTTTGCACATGCATGACTTTTACGCCATGAGAGCTATTCTCAAAAGTATAAGTTTCAGAATAAAAATATTTGGTGTGTGGATGCATTCTTACATGGTCGACCCTCATGAAAAAAATTGGCGCAATTGCATCAAAAATCATGACTTGAGGCCAAACTATAAATACATCAGCGATTCAGACTTTTTCACATGCATGACTTTTACGCTATGAGAGCTATTCTCAAAAGTATTAGTCTCAGAATAAAATTATTTGGTGTGTGAATGCATTGTAACATGGTCGACCCTCATGAAAAGAATTGGCGCAATTGCATCAAAAATCATGACTTGAGGCCGAACTATAAATACATCAGCGATTCAGACTTTTTCACATGCATGACTTTTACGCTATGAGAGCTATTCTCAAAAGTATTAGTCTCAGAATAAAATTATTTGATGTGTGGATGCATTCTTACATGGTCGACCCTCATGAAAAGAATTGGCGCAATTGCATCAAAAATCATGACTTGAGGCCAAACTATAAATACATCAGCGATTCGAACTTTTTCACATGCATGACTTTTACGCCATGAGAGCTATTCTCAAAAGTATAAGTTTCAGAATAAAAATATTTGGTGTGTGGATGCATTCTTACATGGTCGACCCTCATGAAAAACATTGGCGCAATTGCATCAAAAATTATGACTTGAGGCCGAACTATAAATACATCAGCGATTCGGACTTTTTCACATGCATGACTTTTACGCCATGAGAGCTATTCTCAAAAGTATTAGTCTCAGAATAAAATTATTTGATGTGTGGATGCATTCTTACATGATCGACCCTCATGAAAAAAATTGGCGCAATTGCATCAAAAATCATGACTTAAGGCCAAACTATAAATACATCAGCGATTCAGACTTTTTCACATGCATGACTTTTACGCCATGAGAGCTATTCTCAAAAGTATTAGTCTCAGAATAAAATTATTTGATGTGTGGATGCATTCTTACATGATCGACCCTCATGGAAGGAATTGGCGCAATTGCATAAAGAATCATGACTTGGGGCCGAACTATAAATACATCAGCGATTCGGACTTTTTCACATGCATGACTTTTACGCCATGAGAGCTATTCTCAAAAGTATTAGTCTCAGAATAAAATTATTTGATGTGTGGATGCATTCTTACATGGTCGACCCTCATGAAAAGAATTGGCGCAATTGCATCAAAAATCATGACTTGAGGCCGAACTATAAATACATCAGCGATTCAGACTTTTTCACATGCATGACTTTTACGCCATGAGAGCTATTCTCAAAAGTATTAGTCTTAGAATAAAATTATTTGATGTGTGGATGCATTCTTACATGATCGACCCTCATGAAAAAAAATGGCGCAATTGCATCAAAAATCATGACTTGTGGCCGAACTATAAATACATCAGCGATTCGAACTTTTTCACATGCATGACTTTTAGGCCATGAGAGCTATTCTCAAAAGTATTAGTCTCAGAATAAAATTATTTGATGTGTGGATGCATTCTTACATGGTCAACCCTCATGAAAAGAATTGGCGCAATTGCATCAAAAATCATGACTTGAGGCCAAACTATAAATACATCAGCGATTCAGACTTTTTCACATGCATGACTTTTACTCCATGAGAGCTATTCTCAAAAGTATTAGTCTCAGAATAAAATTATTTGATGTGTGGATGCATTCTTACATGGTCAACCCTCATGAAAAGAATTGGCGCAATTGCATCAAAAATCATGACTTGTGGCCGAACTATAAATACATCAGCGATTCGGACTTTTTCACATGCATGGCTTTTACGCCATGAGAGCTATTCTCAAAAGTATTAGTCTCAGAATAAAATTATTTGGTGTGTGGATGCATTCTTACATGGTCGACCCTCATGAAAACAATTGGCGCAATTTGCATCAAAAATCATGACTTGAGGCCGCACTATAAATACATCAGCGATTCGAACTTTTTCACATGCATGACTTTTAGGCCATGAGAGCTATTCTCAAAAGTATAAGTTTGAGAATAAAAATATTTGGTGTGTGGATGCATTCTTACATGGTCGACCCTCATGAAAAACATTGGCGCAATTGCATCAAAAATTATGACTTGAGGCCGAACTATAAATACATCAGCGATTCGGACTTTTTCACATGCATGACTTTTACGCCATGAGAGCTATTCTCAAAAGTATTAGTCTCAGAATAAAATTATTTGATGTGTGGATGCATTCTTACATGATCGACCCTCATGAAAAAAATTGGCGCAATTGCATCAAAAATCATGACTTAAGGCCAAACTATAAATACATCAGCGATTCAGACTTTTTCACATGCATGACTTTTACGCCATGAGAGCTATTCTCAAAAGTATTAGTCTCAGAATAAAATTATTTGATGTGTGGATGCATTCTTACATGATCGACCCTCATGAAAAGAATTGGCGCAATTGCATAAAGAATCATGACTTGGGGCCGAACTATAAATACATCAGCGATTCGGACTTTTTCACATGCATGACTTTTACGCCATGAGAGCTATTCTCAAAAGTATTAGTCTCAGAATAAAATTATTTGATGTGTGGATGCATTCTTACATGGTCGACCCTCATGAAAAGAATTGGCGCAATTGCATCAAAAATCATGACTTGAGGCCGAACTATAAATACATCAGCGATTCAGACTTTTTCACATGCATGACTTTTACGCCATGAGAGCTATTCTCAAAAGTATTAGTCTTAGAATAAAATTATTTGATGTGTGGATGCATTCTTACATGATCGACCCTCATGAAAAAAAATGGCGCAATTGCATCAAAAATCATGACTTGTGGCCGAACTATAAATACATCAGCGATTCGAACTTTTTCACATGCATGACTTTTAGGCCATGAGAGCTATTCTCAAAAGTATTAGTCTCAGAATAAAATTATTTGATGTGTGGATGCATTCTTACATGGTCGACCCTCATGAAAAGAATTGGCGCAATTGCATCAAAAATCATGACTTGAGGCCAAACTATAAATACATCAGCGATTCAGACTTTTTCACATGCATGACTTTTACGCCATGAGAGCTATTCTCAAAAGTATTAGTCTCAGAATAAAATTATTTGATGTGTGGATGCATTCTTACATGGTCAACCCTCATGAAAAGAATTGGCGCAATTGCATCAAAAATCATGACTTGTGGCCGAACTATAAATACATCAGCGATTCGGACTTTTTCACATGCATGACTTTTACGCCATGAGAGCTATTCTCAAAAGTATTAGTCTCAGAATAAAATTATTTGGTGTGTGGATGCATTCTTACATGGTCGACCCTCATGAAAACAATTGGCGCAATTTGCATCAAAAATCATGACTTGAGGCCGCACTATAAATACATCAGCGATTCGAACTTTTTCACATGCATGACTTTTAGGCCATGAGAGCTATTCTCAAAAGTATAAGTTTGAGAATAAAAATATTTGGTGTGTGGATGCATTCTTACATGGTCGACCCTCATGAAAAACATTGGCGCAATTGCATCAAAAATTATGACTTGAGGCCGAACTATAAATACATCAGCGATTCGGACTTTTTCACATGCATGACTTTTACGCCATGAGAGCTATTCTCAAAAGTATTAGTCTCAGAATAAAATTATTTGATGTGTGGATGCATTCTTACATGGTCGACCCTCATGAAAAAAATTGGCGCAATTGCATCAAAAATCATGACTTAAGGCCAAACTATAAATACATCAGCGATTCAGACTTTTTCACATGCATGACTTTTACGCCATGAGAGCTATTCTCAAAAGTATAAGTTTCAGAATAAAAATATTTGGTGTGTGGATGCATTCTTACATGGTCGACCCTCATGAAAAAAATTGGCGCAATTGCATCAAAAATCATGACTTGGGGCCGAACTATAAATACATCAGCGATTCGAACTTTTTGCACATGCATGACTTTTACGCCATGAGAGCTATTCTCAAAAGTATAAGTTTCAGAATAAAAATATTTGGTGTGTGGATGCATTCTTACATGGTCGACCCTCATGAAAAAAATTGGCGCAATTGCATCAAAAATCATGACTTGTGGCCGAACTATAAATACATCAGCGATTCGGACTTTTCACATGCATGACTTTTACGCCATGAGAGCTATTCTCAAAAGTATTAGTCTCAGAATAAAATTATTTGGTGTGTGGATGCATTCTTACATGGTCGACCCTCATGAAAAAAATTGGCGCAATTGCATCAAAAATCATGACTTGGGGCCGAACTATAAATACATCAGCGATTCGAACTTTTTGCACATGCATGACTTTTACGCCATGAGAGCTATTCTCAAAAGTATAAGTTTCAGAATAAAAATATTTGGTGTGTGGATGCATTCTTACATGGTCGACCCTCATGAAAAAAATTGGCGCAATTGCATCAAAAATCATGACTTGTGGCCGAACTATAAATACATCAGCGATTCGGACTTTTTCACATGCATGACTTTTACGCCATGAGAGCTATTCTCAAAAGTATTAGTCTCAGAATAAAATTATTTGATGTGTGGATGCATTCTTACATGGTCGACCCTCATGAAAAGAATTGGCGCAATTGCATCAAAAATCATGACTTGAGGCCAAACTATAAATACATCAGCGATTCAGACTTTTTCACATGCATGACTTTTACGCCATGAGAGCTATTCTCAAAAGTATTAGTCTCAGAATAAAATTATTTGATGTGTGGATGCATTCTTACATGATCGACCCTCATGAAAAGAATTGGCGCAATTGCATCAAAAATCATGACTTGAGGCCAAACTATAAATACATCAGCGATTCAGACTTTTTCACATGCATGACTTTTAGGCCATGAGAGCTATTCTCAAAAGTATTAGTCTCAGAATAAAATTATTTGATGTGTGGATGCATTCTTACATGGTCAACCCTCATGAAAAGAATTGGCGCAATTGCATCAAAAATCATGACTTGTGGCCGAACTATAAATACATCAGCGATTCGGACTTTTTCACATGCATGACTTTTACGCCATGAGAGCTATTCTCAAAAGTATTAGTCTCAGAATAAAATTATTTGATGTGTGGATGCATTCTTACATGGTCGACCCTCATGAAAAGAATTGGCGCAATTGCATCAAAAATCATGACTTGAGGCCAAACTATAAATACATCAGCGATTCGAAATTTTTCACATGCATGACTTTTACGCCATGAGAGCTATTTTCAAAAGTATAAGTTTCAGAATAAAAATATTTGGTGTGTGGATGCATTCTTACATGGTCGACCCTCATGAAAAACATTGGCGCAATTGCATCAAAAATTATGACTTGAGGCCGAACTATAAATACATCAGCGATTCGGACTTTTTCACATGCATGACTTTTACGCCATGAGAGCTATTCTCAAAAGTATTAGTCTCAGAATAAAATTATTTGATGTGTGGATGCATTCTTACATGGTCAACCCTCATGAAAAGAATTGGCGCAATTGCATAAAAAATCATGACTTGTGGCCGAACTATAAATACATCAGCGATTCGGACTTTTTCACATGCATGACTTTTACGCCATGAGAGCTATTCTCAAAAGTATTAGTCTCAGAATAAAATTATTTGATGTGTGGATGCATTCTTACATGGTCAACCCTCATGAAAAGAATTGGCGCAATTGCATCAAAAATCATGACTTGGGGCCGAACTATAAATACATCAGCGATTCGAACTTTTTGCACATGCATGACTTTTACGCCATGAGAGCTATTCTCAAAAGTATAAGTTTCAGAATAAAAATATTTGGTGTGTGGATGCATTCTTACATGGTCGACCCTCATGAAAAAAATTGGCGCAATTGCATCAAAAATCATGACTTGAGGCCAAACTATAAATACATCAGCGATTCAGACTTTTTCACATGCATGACTTTTACGCTATGAGAGCTATTCTCAAAAGTATTAGTCTCAGAATAAAATTATTTGGTGTGTGAATGCATTGTAACATGGTCGACCCTCATGAAAAGAATTGGCGCAATTGCATCAAAAATCATGACTTGAGGCCGAACTATAAATACATCAGCGATTCAGACTTTTTCACATGCATGACTTTTACGCCATGAGAGCTATTCTCAAAAGTATTAGTCTCAGAATAAAATTATTTGGTGTGTGGATGCATTCTTACATGATCGACCCTCATGAAAAGAATTGGCGCAATTGCATCAAAAATCATGACTTAAGGCCAAACTATAAATACATCAGCGATTCAGACTTTTTCACATGCATGACTTTTACGCCATGAGAGCTATTCTCAAAAGTATTAGTCTCAGAATAAAATTATTTGATGTGTGGATGCATTCTTACATGGTCAACCCTCATGAAAAGAATTGGCGCAATTGCATCAAAAATCATGACTTGTGGCCGAACTATAAATACATCAGCGATTCGGACTTTTTCACATGCATGACTTTTACGCCATGAGAGCTATTCTCAAAAGTATTAGTCTCAGAATAAAATTATTTGGTGTGTGGATGCATTCTTACATGGTCGACCCTCATGAAAAGAATTGGCGCAATTTGCATCAAAAATCATGACTTGAGACCGCACTATAAATACATCAGCGATTCGAACTTTTTCACATGCATGACTTTTAGGCCATGAGAGCTATTCTCAAAAGTATAAGTTTCAGAATAAAAATATTTGGTGTGTGGATGCATTCTTACATGGTCGACCCTCATGAAAAACATTGGCGCAATTGCATCAAAAATTATGACTTGAGGCCGAACTATAAATACATCAGCGATTCGGACTTTTTCACATGCATGACTTTTACGCCATGAGAGCTATTCTCAAAAGTATTAGTCTCAGAATAAAATTATTTGATGTGTGGATGCATTCTTACATGGTCGACCCTCATGAAAAAAATTGGCGCAATTGCATCAAAAATCATGACTTAAGGCCAAACTATAAATACATCAGCGATTCAGACTTTTTCACATGCATGACTTTTACGCCATGAGAGCTATTCTCAAAAGTATAAGTTTCAGAATAAAAATATTTGGTGTGTGGATGCATTCTTACATGGTCGACCCTCATGAAAAAAATTGGCGCAATTGCATCCAAAATCATGACTTGTGGCCGAACTATAAATACATCAGCGATTCGGACTTTTTCACATGCATGACTTTTACGCCATGAGAGCTATTCTCAAAAGTATTAGTCTCAGAATAAAATTATTTGATGTGTGGATGCATTCTTACATGGTCGACCCTCATGAAAAAAATTGGCGCAATTGCATCAAAAATCATGACTTGGGGCCGAACTATAAATACATCAGCGATTCGAACTTTTTGCACATGCATGACTTTTACGCCATGAGAGCTATTCTCAAAAGTATAAGTTTCAGAATAAAAATATTTGGTGTGTGGATGCATTCTTACATGGTCGACCCTCATGAAAAAAATTGGCGCAATTGCATCAAAAATCATGACTTGAGGCCAAACTATAAATACATCAGCGATTCAGACTTTTTCACATGCATGACTTTTACGCTATGAGAGCTATTCTCAAAAGTATTAGTCTCAGAATAAAATTATTTGGTGTGTGAATGCATTGTAACATGGTCGACCCTCATGAAAAGAATTGGCGCAATTGCATCAAAAATCATGACTTGAGGCCGAACTATAAATACATCAGCGATTCAGACTTTTTCACATGCATGACTTTTACGCCATGAGAGCTATTGTCAAAAGTATAAGTTTGAGAATAAAAATATTTGGTGTGTGGATGCATTCTTACATGGTCAACCCTCATGAAAAGAATTGGCGCAATTGCATCAAAAATCATGACTTGTGGCCGAACTATAAATACATCAGCGATTCGGACTTTTTCACATGCATGACTTTTACGCCATGAGAGCTATTCTCAAAAGTATTAGTCTCAGAATAAAATTATTTGATGTGTGGATGCATTCTTACATGGTCGACCCTCATGAAAAGAATTGGCGCAATTTGCATCAAAAATCATGACTTGAGACCGCACTATAAATACATCAGCGATTCGAACTTTTTCACATGCATGACTTTTAGGCCATGAGAGCTATTCTCAAAAGTATAAGTTTCAGAATAAAAATATTTGGTGTGTGGATGCATTCTTACATGGTCGACCCTCATGAAAAACATTGGCGCAATTGCATCAAAAATTATGACTTGAGGCCGAACTATAAATACATCAGCGATTCGGACTTTTTCACATGCATGACTTTTACGCCATGAGAGCTATTCTCAAAAGTATTAGTCTCAGAATAAAATTATTTGATGTGTGGATGCATTCTTACATGGTCGACCCTCATGAAAAAAATTGGCGCAATTGCATCAAAAATCATGACTTAAGGCCAAACTATAAATACATCAGCGATTCAGACTTTTTCACATGCATGACTTTTACGCCATGAGAGCTATTCTCAAAAGTATAAGTTTCAGAATAAAAATATTTGGTGTGTGGATGCATTCTTACATGGTCGACCCTCATGAAAAAAATTGGCGCAATTGCATCCAAAATCATGACTTGTGGCCGAACTATAAATACATCAGCGATTCGGACTTTTCACATGCATGACTTTTACGCCATGAGAGCTATTCTCAAAAGTATTAGTCTCAGAATAAAATTATTTGATGTGTGGATGCATTCTTACATGGTCGACCCTCATGAAAAAAATTGGCGCAATTGCATCAAAAATCATGACTTGGGGCCGAACTATAAATACATCAGCGATTCGAACTTTTTGCACATGCATGACTTTTACGCCATGAGAGCTATTCTCAAAAGTATAAGTTTCAGAATAAAAATATTTGGTGTGTGGATGCATTCTTACATGGTCGACCCTCATGAAAAAAATTGGCGCAATTGCATCAAAAATCATGACTTGAGGCCAAACTATAAATACATCAGCGATTCAGACTTTTTCACATGCATGACTTTTACGCTATGAGAGCTATTCTCAAAAGTATTAGTCTCAGAATAAAATTATTTGGTGTGTGAATGCATTGTAACATGGTCGACCCTCATGAAAAGAATTGGCGCAATTGCATCAAAAATCATGACTTGGGGCCGAACTATAAATACATCAGCGATTCAGACTTTTTCACATGCATGACTTTTACGCCATGAGAGCTATTGTCAAAAGTATAAGTTTGAGAATAAAAATATTTGGTGTGTGGATGCATTCTTACATGGTCGACCCTCATGAAAAAAATTGGCGCAATTGCATCAAAAATCATGACTTGTGGCCGAACTATAAATACATCAGCGATTCGGACTTTTTCACATGCATGACTTTTACGCCATGAGAGCTATTCTCAAAAGTATTAGTCTCAGAATAAAATTATTTGATGTGTGGATGCATTCTTACATGGTCGACCCTCATGAAAAGAATTGGCGCAATTGCATCAAAAATCATGACTTGAGGCCAAACTATAAATACATCAGCGATTCAGACTTTTTCACATGCATGACTTTTACGCCATGAGAGCTATTCTCAAAAGTATTAGTCTCAGAATAAAATTATTTGATGTGTGGATGCATTCTTACATGATCGACCCTCATGAAAAGAATTGGCGCAATTGCATCAAAAATCATGACTTGAGGCCAAACTATAAATACATCAGCGATTCAGACTTTTTCACATGCATGACTTTTACGCCATGAGAGCTATTCTCAAAAGTATTAGTCTCAGAATAAAATTATTTGATGTGTGGATGCATTCTTACATGGTCAACCCTCATGAAAAGAATTGGCGCAATTGCATCAAAAATCATGACTTGTGGCCGAACTATAAATACATCAGCGATTCGGACTTTTTCACATGCATGACTTTTACGCCATGAGAGCTATTCTCAAAAGTATTAGTCTCAGAATAAAATTATTTGATGTGTGGATGCATTCTTACATGGTCGACCCTCATGAAAAGAATTGGCGCAATTGCATCAAAAATCATGACTTGAGGCCGCACTATAAATACATCAGCGATTCGAAATTTTTCACATGCATGACTTTTACGCCATGAGAGCTATTCTCAAAAGTATAAGTTTCAGAATAAAAATATTTGGTGTGTGGATGCATTCTTACATGGTCGACCCTCATGAAAAACATTGGCGCAATTGCATCAAAAATTATGACTTGAGGCCGAACTATAAATACATCAGCGATTCGGACTTTTTCACATGCATGACTTTTAGGCCATGAGAGCTATTCTCAAAAGTATTAGTCTCAGAATAAAATTATTTGATGTGTGGATGCATTCTTACATGGTCGACCCTCATGAAAAAAATTGGCGCAATTGCATCAAAAATCATGATTTAAGGCCAAACTATAAATACATCAGCGATTCAGACTTTTTCACATGCATGACTTTTACGCCATGAGAGCTATTCTCAAAAGTATAAGTTTCAGAATAAAAATATTTGGTGTGTGGATGCATTCTTACATGGTCGACCCTCATGAAAAAAATTGGCGCAATTGCATCAAAAATCATGACTTGTGGCCGAACTATAAATACATCAGCGATTCGGACTTTTCACATGCATGACTTTTACGCCATGAGAGCTATTCTCAAAAGTATTAGTCTCAGAATAAAATTATTTGGTGTGTGGATGCATTCTTACATGGTCGACCCTCATGAAAAAAATTGGCGCAATTGCATCAAAAATCATGACTTGGGGCCGAACTATAAATACATCAGCGATTCGGACTTTTTCACATGCATGACTTTTAGGCCATGAGAGCTATTCTCAAAAGTATTAGTCTCAGAATAAAATTATTTGATGTGTGGATGCATTCTTACATGGTCGACCCTCATGAAAAGAATTGGCGCAATTGCTCAAAAATCATGACTTGAGGCCAAACTATAAATACATCAGCGATTCAGACTTTTTCACATGCATGACTTTTACGCCATGAGAGCTATTCTCAAAAGTATTAGTCTCAGAATAAAATTATTTGATGTGTGGATGCATTCTTACATGATCGACCCTCATGAAAAGAATTGGCGCAATTGCATCAAAAATCATGACTTGAGGCCGCACTATAAATACATCAGCGATTCGAACTTTTTCACATGCATGACTTTTACGCCATGAGAGCTATTCTCAAAAGTATAAGTTTCAGAATAAAATTATTTGGTGTGTGGATGCATTCTTACATGGTCGACCCTCATGAAAAACATTGGCGCAATTGCATCAAAAATTATGACTTGAGGCCGAACTATAAATACATCAGCGATTCGGACTTTTTCACATGCATGACTTTTACGCCATGAGAGCTATTCTCAAAGGTATTAGTCTCAGAATAAAATTATTTGATGTGTGGATGCATTCTTACATGGTCGACCCTTATGAAAAAAATTGGCGCAATTGCATCAAAAATCATGACTTAAGGCCAAACTATAAATACATCAGCGATTCAGACTTTTTCACATGCATGACTTTTACGCCATGAGAGCTATTCTCAAAAGTATTAGTCTCAGAATAAAATTATTTGATGTGTGGATGCATTCTTACATGATCGACCCTCATGAAAAGAATTGGCGCAATTGCATCAAAAATCATGACTTGGGGCCGAACTATAAATACATCAGCGATTCGGACTTTTCACATGCATGACTTTTACGCCATGAGAGCTATTCTCAAAAGTATTAGTCTCAGAATAAAATTATTTGATGTGTGGATGCATTCTTACATGGTCAACCCTCATGAAAAGAATTTGCGCAATTGCATCAAAAATCATGACTTGAGGCCGAACTATAAATACATCAGCGATTCAGACTTTTTCACATGCATGACTTTTACGCCATGAGAGCTATTCTCAAAAGTATTAGTCTTAGAATAAAATTATTTGATGTGTGGATGCATTCTTACATGATCGACCCTCATGAAAAAAAATGGCGCAATTGCATCAAAAATCATGACTTGAGGCCGAACTATAAATACATCAGCGATTCGAACTTTTTCACATGCATGACTTTTACGCCATGAGAGCTATTCTCAAAAGTATAAGTTTCAGAATAAAAATATTTGGTGTGTGGATGCATTCTTACATGGTCGACCCTCATGAAAAACATTTGCGCAATTGCATCAAAAATTATGACTTGAGGCCGAACTATAAATACATCAGCGATTCGGACTTTTTCACATGCATGACTTTTAGGCCATGAGAGCTATTCTCAAAAGTATAAGTTTGAGAATAAAAATATTTGGTGTGTGGATGCATTCTTACATGGTCGACCCTCATGAAAAAAATTGGCGCAATTGCATCAAAAATCATGACTTGTGGCCGAACTATAAATACATCAGCGATTCGGACTTTTCACATGCATGACTTTTACGCCATGAGAGCTATTCTCAAAAGTATTAGTCTCAGAATAAAATTATTTGGTGTGTGGATGCATTCTTACATGGTCGACCCTCATGAAAAAAATTGGCGCAATTGCATCAAAAATCATGACTTGGGGCCGAACTATAAATACATCAGCGATTCGGACTTTTTCACATGCATGACTTTTACGCCATGAGAGCTATTCTCAAAAGTATTAGTCTCAGAATAAAATTATTTGATGTGTGGATGCATTCTTACATGGTCGACCCTCATGAAAAGAATTGGCGCAATTGCTCAAAAATCATGACTTGAGGCCAAACTATAAATACATCAGCGATTCAGACTTTTTCACATGCATGACTTTTACGCCATGAGAGCTATTCTCAAAAGTATTAGTCTCAGAATAAAATTATTTGATGTGTGGATGCATTCTTACATGATCGACCCTCATGAAAAGAATTGGCGCAATTGCATCAAAAATCATGACTTGAGGCCAAACTATAAATACATCAGCGATTCAGACTTTTTCACATGCATGACTTTTACGCCATGAGAGCTATTCTCAAAAGTATTAGTCTCAGAATAAAATTATTTGATGTGTGGATGCATTCTTACATGGTCAACCCTCATGAAAAGAATTGCCGCAATTGCATCAAAAATCATGACTTGTGGCCGAACTATAAATACATCAGCGATTCGGACTTTTTCACATGCATGACTTTTACGCCATGAGAGCTATTCTCAAGAGTATTAGTCTCAGAATAAAATTATTTGATGTGTGGATGCATTCTTACATGGTCGACCCTCATGAAAAGAATTGGCGCAATTGCATCAAAAATCATGACTTGAGGCCGCACTATAAATACATCAGCGATTCGAACTTTTTCACATGCATGACTTTTACGCCATGAGAGCTATTCTCAAAAGTATAAGTTTCAGAATAAAAATATTTGGTGTGTGGATGCATTCTTACATGGTCGACCCTCATGAAAAACATTGGCGCAATTGCATCAAAAATTATGACTTGAGGCCGAACTATAAATACATCAGCGATTCGGACTTTTTCACATGCATGACTTTTACGCCATGAGAGCTATTCTCAAAAGTATTAGTCTCAGAATAAAATTATTTGATGTGTGGATGCATTCTTACATGGTCGACCCTTATGAAAAAAATTGGCGCAATTGCATCAAAAATCATGACTTGAGGCCAAACTATAAATACATCAGCGATTCAGACTTTTTCACATGCATGACTTTTACGCCATGAGAGCTATTCTCAAAAGTATTAGTCTCAGAATAAAATTATTTGATGTGTGGATGCATTCTTACATGATCGACCCTCATGAAAAGAATTGGCGCAATTGCATAAAAAATCATGACTTGGGGCCGAACTATAAATACATCAGCGATTCGGACTTTTCACATGCATGACTTTTAGGCCATGAGAGCTATTCTCAAAAGTATTAGTCTCAGAATAAAATTATTTGATGTGTGGATGCATTCTTACATGGTCGACCCTCATGAAAAGAATTGGCGCAATTGCATCAAAAATCATGACTTAAGGCCAAACTATAAATACATCAGCGATTCAGACTTTTTCACATGCATGACTTTTACGCCATGAGAGCTATTCTCAAAAGTATTAGTCTTAGAATAAAATTATTTGATGTGTGGATGCATTCTTACATGATCGACCCTCATGAAAAAAAATGGCGCAATTGCATCAAAAATCATGACTTGAGGCCGAACTATAAATACATCAGCGATTCGAACTTTTTCACATGCATGACTTTTACGCCATGAGAGCTATTCTCAAAAGTATAAGTTTCAGAATAAAAATATTTGGTGTGTGGATGCATTCTTACATGGTCGACCCTCATGAAAAAAATTGGCGCAATTGCATCAAAAATCATGACTTGTGGCCGAACTATAAATACATCAGCGATTCGGACTTTTTCACATGCATGACTTTTAGGCCATGAGAGCTATTCTCAAAAGTATTAGTCTCAGAATAAAATTATTTGATGTGTGGATGCATTCTTACATGATCGACCCTCATGAAAAGAATTGGCGCAATTGCATAAAAAATCATGACTTGTGGCCGAACTATAAATACATCAGCGATTCGGACTTTTTCACATGCATGACTTTTAGGCCATGAGAGCTATTCTCAAAAGTATTAGTCTCAGAATAAAATTATTTGATGTGTGGATGCATTCTTACATGGTCAACCCTCATGAAAAGAATTGGCGCAATTGCATCAAAAATCATGACTTGGGGCCGAACTATAAATACATCAGCGATTCGAACTTTTTGCACATGCATGACTTTTACGCCATGAGAGCTATTCTCAAAAGTATAAGTTTCAGAATAAAAATATTTGGTGTGTGGATGCATTCTTACATGGTCGACCCTCATGAAAAAAATTGGCGCAATTGCATCAAAAATCATGACTTGAGGCCAAACTATAAATACATCAGCGATTCAGACTTTTTCACATGCATGACTTTTACGCTATGAGAGCTATTCTCAAAAGTATTAGTCTCAGAATAAAATTATTTGGTGTGTGAATGCATTGTAACATGGTCGACCCTCATGAAAAGAATTGGCGCAATTGCATCAAAAATCATGACTTGAGGCCGAACTATAAATACATCAGCGATTCAGACTTTTTCACATGCATGACTTTTACGCCATGAGAGCTATTCTCAAAAGTATAAGTTTCAGAATAAAAATATTTGGTGTGTGGATGCATTCTTACATGGTCGACCCTCATGAAAAAAATTGGCGCAATTGCATCAAAAAATCATGACTTGTGGCCGAACTATAAATACATCAGCGATTTGAACTTTTTGCATATGCATGACTTTTACGCCATGAGAGCTATTCTCAAAAGTATAAGTTTCAGAATAAAAATATTTCGTGTGTGGATGAATTCTTACATGGTCGACCCTCATGAAAAAAATTGGCGCAATTGCATCAAAAATCATGACTTGAGGCCAAACTATAAATACATCAGCGATTCAGACTTTTTCACATGCATGACTTTTACGCTATGAGAGCTATTCTCAAAAGTATTAGTCTCAGAATAAAATTATTTGGTGTGTGAATGCATTGTAACATGGTCGACCCTCATGAAAAGAATTGGCGCAATTTCATCAAAAATCATGACTTGAGGCCGAACTATAAATACATCAGCGATTCAGACTTTTTCACATGCATGACTTTTACGCCATGAGAGCTATTCTCAAAAGTATAAGTTTGAGAATAAAAATATTTGGTGTGTGGATGCATTCTTACATGGTCGACCCTCATGAAAAAAATTGGCGCAATTGCATCAAAAATCATGACTTGTGGCCGAACTATAAATACATCAGCGATTCGGACTTTTCACATGCATGACTTTTACGCCATGAGAGCTATTCTCAAAAGTATTAGTCTCAGAATAAAATTATTTGGTGTGTGGATGCATTCTTACATGGTCGACCCTCATGAAAACAATTGGCGCAATTGCATCAAAAATCATGACTTGGGGCCGAACTATAAATACATCAGCGATTCGGACTTTTTCACATGCATGACTTTTACGCCATGAGAGCTATTCTCAAAAGTATTAGTCTCAGAATAAAATTATTTGATGTGTGGATGCATTCTTACATGGTCGACCCTCATGAAAAGAATTGGCGCAATTGCTCAAAAATCATGACTTGAGGCCAAACTATAAATACATCAGCGATTCAGACTTTTTCACATGCATGACTTTTACGCTATGAGAGCTATTCTCAAAAGTATTAGTCTCAGAATAAAATTATTTGATGTGTGGATGCATTCTTACATGGTCGACCCTCATGAAAAGAATTGGCGCAATTGCATCAAAAATCATGACTTGTGGCCGAACTATAAATACATCAGCGATTCGGACTTTTTCACATGCATGACTTTTACGCCATGAGAGCTATTCTCAAAAGTATTAGTCTCAGAATAAAATTATTTGATGTGTGGATGCATTCTTACATGGTCGACCCTTATGAAAAAAATTGGCGCAATTGCATCAAAAATCATGACTTAAGGCCAAACTATAAATACATCAGCGATTCAGACTTTTTCACATGCATGACTTTTACGCTATGAGAGCTATTCTCAAAAGTATTAGTCTCAGAATAAAATTATTTGATGTGTGGATGCATTCTTACATGATCGACCCTCATGAAAATAATTGGCGCAATTGCATAAAAAATCATGACTTGGGGCCGAACTATAAATACATCAGCGATTCGGACTTTTCACATGCATGACTTTTACGCCATGAGAGCTATTCTCAAAAGTATTAGTCTCAGAATAAAATTATTTGATGTGTGGATGCATTCTTACATGGTCGACCCTCATGAAAAAAATTGGCGCAATTGCATCAAAAATCATGACTTGAGGCCGAACTATAAATACATCAGCGATTCTGACTTTTTCACATGCATGACTTTTACGCCATGAGAGCTATTCTCAAAAGTATTAGTCTCAGAATAAAATTATTTGGTGTGTGGATGCATTCTTACATGGTCGACCCTCATGAAAAGAATTGGCGCAATTGCATCAAAAATCATGACTTGAGGCCGCACTATAAATACATCAGCGATTCGAACTTTTTCACATGCATGACTTTTACGCCATGAGAGCTATTCTCAAAAGTATAAGTTTCAGAATAAAAATATTTGGTGTGTGGATGCATTCTTACATGATCGACCCTCATGAAAAACATTGGCGCAATTGCATCAAAAATTATGACTTGAGGCCGAACTATAAATACATCAGCGATTCGGACTTTTTCACATGCATGACTTTTAGGCCATGAGAGCTATTCTCAAAAGTATTAGTCTCAGAATAAAATTATTTGATGTGTGGATGCATTCTTACATGGTCGACCCTTATGAAAAAAATTGACGCAATTGCATCAAAAATCATGACTTAAGGCCAAACTATAAATACATCAGCGATTCAGACTTTTTCACATGCATGACTTTTACGCCATGAGAGCTATTCTCAAAAGTATTAGTCTCAGAATAAAATTATTTGATGTGTGGATGCATTCTTACATGATCGACCCTCATGAAAATAATTGGCGCAATTGCATAAAAAATCATGACTTGGGGCCGAACTATAAATACATCAGCGATTCGGACTTTTCACATGCATGACTTTTACGCCATGAGAGCTATTCTCAAAAGTATTAGTCTCATAATAAAATTATTTGATGTGTGGATGCATTCTTACATGGTCGACCCTCATAAAAAGAATTGGCGCAATTGCATCAAAAATCATGACTTGAGGCCGAACTATAAATACATCAGCGATTCTGACTTTTTCACATGCATGACTTTTACGCCATGAGAGCTATTCTCAAAAGTATTAGTCTTAGAATAAAATTATTTGGTGTGTGGATGCATTCTTACATGATCGACCCTCATGAAAAGAAATGGCGCAATTGCATCAAAAATCATGACTTGAGGCCGAACTATAAATACATCAGCGATTCGAACTTTTTCACATGCATGACTTTTACGCCATGAGAGCTATTCTCAAAAGTATAAGTTTCAGAATAAAAATATTTGGTGTGTGGATGCATTCTTACATGGTCGACCCTCATGAAAAAAATTGGCGCAATTGCATCAAAAATCATGACTTGTGGCCGAACTATAAATACATCAGCGATTCGGACTTTTCACATGCATGACTTTTACGCCATGAGAGCTGTTCTCAAAAGTATTAGTCTCAGAATAAAATTATTTGGTGTGTGGATGCATTCTTACATGGTCGACCCTCATGAAAACAATTGGCGCAATTGCATCAAAAATCATGACTTGGGGCCGAACTATAAATACATCAGCGATTCGGACTTTTTCACATGCATGACTTTTACGCCATGAGAGCTATTCTCAAAAGTATTAGTCTCAGAATAAAATTATTTGATGTGTGGATGCATTCTTACATGGTCGACCCTCATGAAAAGAATTGGCGCAATTGCTCAAAAATCATGACTTGAGGCCAAACTATAAATACATCAGCGATTCAGACTTTTTCACATGCATGACTTTTACGCTATGAGAGCTATTCTCAAAAGTATTAGTCTCAGAATAAAATTATTTGATGTGTGGATGCATTCTTACATGGTCAACCCTCATGAAAAGAATTGGCGCAATTGCATCAAAAATCATGACTTGTGGCCGAACTATAAATACATCAGCGATTCGGACTTTTTCACATGCATGACTTTTACGCCATGAGAGCTATTCTCAAAAGTATTAGTCTCATAATAAAATTATTTGATGTGTGGATGCATTCTTACATGGTCGACCCTCATGAAAAGAATTGGCGCAATTGCATCAAAAATCATGACTTGAGGCCGCACTATAAATACATCAGCGATTCGAACTTTTTCACATGCATGACTTTTACGCCATGAGAGCTATTCTCAAAAGTATTAGTCTCAGAATAAAATTATTTGATGTGTGGATGCATTCTTACATGATCGACCCTCATGAAAAAAAATGGCGCAATTGCATCAAAAATCATGACTTGAGGCCGAACTATAAATACATCAGCGATTCGAACTTTTTCACATGCATGACTTTTACGCCATGAGAGCTATTCTCAAAAGTATAAGTTTCAGAATAAAAATATTTGGTGTGTGGATGCATTCTTACATGATCGACCCTCATGAAAAAAATTGGCGCAATTGCATCAAAAATCATGACTTGTGGCCGAACTATAAATACATCAGCGATTCGGACTTTTTCACATGCATGACTTTTACGCCATGAGAGCTATTCTCAAAAGTATTAGTCTCAGAATAAAATTATTTGATGTGTGGATGCATTCTTACATGATCGACCCTCATGAAAAGAATTGGCGCAATTGCATAAAAAATCATGACTTGTGGCCGAACTATAAATACATCAGCGATTCGGACTTTTTCACATGCATGACTTTTAGGCCATGAGAGCTATTCTCAAAAGTATTAGTCTCAGAATAAAATTATTTGATGTGTGGATGCATTCTTACATGGTCGACCCTCATGAAAAGAATTGGCGCAATTGCATCAAAAATCATGACTTGTGGCCGAACTATAAATACATCAGCGATTCGAACTTTTTGCACATGCATGACTTTTACGCCATGAGAGCTATTCTCAAAAGTATAAGTTTCAGAATAAAAATATTTGGTGTGTGGATGCATTCTTACATGGTCGACCCTCATGAAAAAAATTGGCGCAATTGCATCAAAAATCATGACTTGAGGCCAAACTATAAATACATCAGCGATTCAGACTTTTTCACATGCATGACTTTTACGCTATGAGAGCTATTCTCAAAAGTATTAGTCTCAGAATAAAATTATTTGGTGTGTGAATGCATTGTAACATGGTCAACCCTCATGAAAAGAATTGGCGCAATTGCATCAAAAATCATGACTTGAGGCCGAACTATAAATACATCAGCGATTCGGACTTTTTCACATGCATGACTTTTACGCCATGAGAGCTATTCTCAAAAGTATAAGTTTGAGAATAAAATTATTTGATGTGTGGATGCATTCTTACATGGTCGACCCTCATGAAAACAATTGGCGCAATTGCATCAAAAATCATGACTTGTGGCCGAACTATAAATACATCAGCGATTCGGACTTTTCACATGCATGACTTTTACGCCATGAGAGCTATTCTCAAAAGTATTAGTCTCAGAATAAAATTATTTGATGTGTGGATGCATTCTTACATGGTCGACCCTCATGAAAAGAATTGGCGCAATTGCTCAAAAATCATGACTTGAGGCCAAACTATAAATACATCAGCGATTCAGACTTTTTCACATGCATGACTTTTACGCTATGAGAGCTATTCTCAAAAGTATTAGTCTCAGAATAAAATTATTTGATGTGTGGATGCATTCTTACATGGTCGACCCTCATGAAAAGAATTGGCGCAATTGCATCAAAAATCATGACTTGAGGCCGAACTATAAATACATCAGCGATTCGAACTTTTTCACATGCATGACTTTTACGCCATGAGAGCTATTCTCAAAAGTATAAGTTTCAGAATAAAAATATTTGGTGTGTGGATGCATTCTTACATGGTCGACCCTCATGAAAAACATTGGCGCAATTGCATCAAAAATTATGACTTGTGGCCGAACTATAAATACATCAGCGATTCGGACTTTTTCACATGCATGACTTTTACGCCATGAGAGCTATTCTCAAAAGTATTAGTCTCAGAATAAAATTATTTGATGTGTGGATGGTCTTACATGATCGACCCTCATGAAAAGAATTGGCGCAATTGCATCAAAAATCATGACTTGTGGCCGAACTATAAATACATCAGCGATTCGGACTTTTTCACATGCATGACTTTTACGCCATGAGAGCTATTCTCAAAAGTATTAGTCTCAGAATAAAATTATTTGATGTGTGGATGCATTCTTACATGGTCGACCCTCATGAAAAGAATTGGCGCAATTGCATCAAAAATCATGACTTGTGGCCGAACTATAAATACATCAGCGATTCGAACTTTTTCACATGCATGACTTTTACGCCATGAGAGCTATTCTCAAAAGTATTAGTCTCAGAATAAAATTATTTGGTGTGTGGATGCATTCTTACATGGTCGACCCTCATGAAAAAAATTGGCGCAATTGCATCAAAAATCATGACTTGTGGCCGAACTATAAATACATCAGCGATTCGGACTTTTTCACATGCATGACTTTTACGCCATGAGAGCTATTCTCAAAAGTATTAGTCTCAGAATAAAATTATTTGATGTGTGGATGCATTCTTACATGATCGACCCTCATGAAAAGAATTGGCGCAATTGCATCAAAAATCATGACTTGAGGCCAAACTATAAATACATCAGCGATTCGGACTTTTTCACATGCATGACTTTTACGCCATGAGAGCTATTCTCAAAAGTATTAGTCTCAGAATAAAATTATTTGATGTGTGGATGCATTCTTACATGGTCAACCCTCATGAAAAAAATTGGCGCAATTGCATCAAAAATCATGACTTAAGGCCAAACTATAAATACATCAGCGATTCAGACTTTTTCACATGCATGACTTTTACGCCATGAGAGCTATTCTCAAAAGTATTAGTCTCAGAATAAAATTATTTGATGTGTGGATGCATTCTTACATGATCGACCCTCATGAAAAGAATTGGCGCAATTGCATCAAAAATCATGACTTGGGGCCGAACTATAAATACATCAGCGATTCGGACTTTTTCACATGCATGACTTTTACGCCATGAGAGCTATTCTCAAAAGTATTAGTCTCAGAATAAAATTATTTGATGTGTGGATGCATTCTTACATGGTCGACCCTCATGAAAAGAATTGGCGCAATTGCATCAAAAATCATGACTTAAGGCCAAACTATAAATACATCAGCGATTCGGACTTTTTCACATGCATGACTTTTAGGCCATGAGAGCTATTCTCAAAAGTATAAGTTTCAGAATAAAAATATTTGGTGTGTGGATGCATTCTTACATGATCGACCCTCATGAAAAGAATTGGCGCAATTGCATCAAAAATTATGACTTGAGGCCGAACTATAAATACATCAGCGATTCGGACTTTTTCACATGCATGACTTTTACGCCATGAGAGCTATTCTCAAAAGTATTAGTCTCAGAATAAAATTATTTGATGTGTGGATGCATTCTTACATGGTCGACCCTCATGAAAAAAATTGGCGCAATTGCATCAAAAATCATGACTTGTGGCCAAACTATAAATACATCAGCGATTCGGACTTTTTCACATGCATGACTTTTACGCCATGAGAGCTATTCTCAAAAGTATTAGTCTCAGAATAAAATTATTTGATGTGTGGATGCATTCTTACATGATCGACCCTCATGAAAAGAATTGGCGCAATTGCATAAAAAATCATGACTTGTGGCCGAACTATAAATACATCAGCGATTCGGACTTTTTCACATGCATGACTTTTACGCCATGAGAGCTATTCTCAAAAGTATTAGTCTCAGAATAAAATTATTTGATGTGTGGATGCATTCTTACATGGTCGACCCTCATGAAAAGAATTGGCGCAATTGCATCAAAAATCATAACTTGAGGCCGAACTATAAATACATCAGCGATTCGGACTTTTTCACATGCATGACTTTTACGCCATGAGAGCTATTCTCAAAAGTATTAGTCTTAGAATAAAATTATTTGATGTGTGGATGCATTCTTACATGATCGACCCTCATGAAAAAAAATGGCGCAATTGCATCAAAAATCATGACTTGAGGCCGAACTATAAATACATCAGCGATTCGGACTTTTTCACATGCATGACTTTTACGCCATGAGAGCTATTCTCAAAAGTATTAGTCTCAGAATAAAATTATTTGATGTGTGGATGCATTCTTACATGGTCGACCCTCATGAAAAGAATTGGCGCAATTGCATCAAAAATCATGACTTAAGGCCAAACTATAAATACATCAGCGATTCGGACTTTTTCACATGCATGACTTTTAGGCCATGAGAGCTATTCTCAAAAGTATAAGTTTCAGAATAAAAATATTTGGTGTGTGGATGCATTCTTACATGATCGACCCTCATGAAAAACATTGGCGCAATTGCATCAAAAATTATGACTTGAGGCCGAACTATAAATACATCAGCGATTCGGACTTTTTCACATGCATGACTTTTACGCCATGAGAGCTATTCTCAAAAGTATTAGTCTCAGAATAAAATTATTTGATGTGTGGATGCATTCTTACATGGTCGACCCTCATGAAAAAAATTGGCGCAATTGCATCAAAAATCATGACTTGTGGCCAAACTATAAATACATCAGCGATTCGGACTTTTTCACATGCATGACTTTTACGCCATGAGAGCTATTCTCAAAAGTATTAGTCTCAGAATAAAATTATTTGATGTGTGGATGCATTCTTACATGATCGACCCTCATGAAAAGAATTGGCGCAATTGCATAAAAAATCATGACTTGGGGCCGAACTATAAATACATCAGCGATTCGGACTTTTTCACATGCATGACTTTTACGCCATGAGAGCTATTCTCAAAAGTATTAGTCTCAGAATAAAATTATTTGATGTGTGGATGCATTCTTACATGGTCGACCCTCATGAAAAGAATTGGCGCAATTGCATCAAAAATCATAACTTGAGGCCGAACTATAAATACATCAGCGATTCGGACTTTTTCACATGCATGACTTTTACGCCATGAGAGCTATTCTCAAAAGTATTAGTCTTAGAATAAAATTATTTGGTGTGTGGATGCATTCTTACATGATCGACCCTCATGAAAAAAAATGGCGCAATTGCATCAAAAATCATGACTTGAGGCCGAACTATAAATACATCAGCGATTCGAACTTTTTGCACATGCATGACTTTTACGCCATGAGAGCTATTCTCAAAAGTATTAGTCTCAGAATAAAATTATTTGATGTGTGGATGCATTCTTACATGATCGACCCTCATGAAAAGAATTGGCGCAATTGCATCAAAAATCATGACTTGTGGCCGAACTATAAATACATCAGCGATTCGGACTTTTTCACATGCATGACTTTTAGGCCATTAGAGCTATTCTCAAAAGTATTAGTCTCAGAATAAAATTATTTGATGTGTGGATGCATTCTTACATGGTCAACCCTCATGAAAAGAATTGGCGCAATTGCATCAAAAATCATGACTTGTGGCCGAACTATAAATACATCAGCGATTCGGACTTTTTCACATGCATGACTTTTACGCCATGAGAGCTATTCTCAAAAGTATTAGTCTCAGAATAAAATTATTTGGTGTGTGGATGCATTCTTACATGATCGACCCTCATGAAAAAAATTGGCGCAATTGCATCAAAAATCATGACTTGTGGCCGAACTATAAATACATCAGCGATTCGGACTTTTTCACATGCATGACTTTTACGCCATGAGAGCTATTCTCAAAAGTATTAGTCTCAGAATAAAATTATTTGATGTGTGGATGCATTCTTACATGGTCAACCCTCATGAAAAGAATTGGCGCAATTGCATCAAAAATCATGACTTGTGGCCGAACTATAAATACATCAGCGATTCGGACTTTTTCACATGCATGACTTTTACGCCATGAGAGCTATTCTCAAAAGTATTAGTCTCAGAATAAAATTATTTGGTGTGTGGATGCATTCTTACATGGTCGACCCTCATGAAAAGAATTGGCGCAATTGCATCAAAAATCATGACTTGGGGCCGAACTATAAATACATCAGCGATTCGGACTTTTTCACATGCATGACTTTTACGCCATGAGAGCTATTCTCAAAAGTATTAGTCTCAGAATAAAATTATTTGGTGTGTGGATGCATTCTTACATGGTCGACCCTCATGAAAAAAATTGGCGCAATTGCATCAAAAATCATGACTTGTGGCCGAACTATAAATACATCAGCGATTCGGACTTTTTCACATGCATGACTTTTACGCCATGAGAGCTATTCTCAAAAGTATTAGTCTCAGAATAAAATTATTTGGTGTGTGGATGCATTCTTACATGGTCAACCCTCATGAAAAGAATTGGCGCAATTGCATCAAAAATCATGACTTGGGGCCGAACTATAAATACATCAGCGATTCGGACTTTTTCACATGCATGACTTTTACGCCATGAGAGCTATTCTCAAAAGTATTAGTCTCAGAATAAAATTATTTGGTGTGTGGATGCATTCTTACATGGTCGACCCTCATGAAAAGAATTGGCGCAATTGCATCAAAAATCATGACTTGTGGCCGAACTATAAATACATCAGCGATTCGAACTTTTTCACATGCATGACTTTTACGCCATGAGAGCTATTCTCAAAAGTATTAGTCTCAGAATAAAATTATTTGATGTGTGGATGCATTCTTACATGGTCAACCCTCATGAAAAAAATTGGCGCAATTGCATCAAAAATCATGACTTGTGGCCAAACTATAAATACATCAGTGATTCGGACTTTTTCACATGCATGACTTTTACGCCATGAGAGCTATTCTCAAAAGTATTAGTCTCAGAATAAAATTATTTGATGTGTGGATGCATTCTTACATGATCGACCCTCATGAAAAGAATTGGCGCAATTGCATAAAAAATCATGACTTGTGGCCGAACTATAAATACATCAGCGATTCGGACTTTTTCACATGCATGACTTTTACGCCATGAGAGCTATTCTCAAAAGTATTAGTCTCAGAATAAAATTATTTGATGTGTGGATGCATTCTTACATGGTCGACCCTCATGAAAAGAATTGGCGCAATTGCATCAAAAATCATAACTTGAGGCCGAACTATAAATACATCAGCGATTCGGACTTTTTCACATGCATGACTTTTACGCCATGAGAGCTATTCTCAAAAGTATTAGTCTTAGAATAAAATTATTTGATGTGTGGATGCATTCTTACATGATCGACCCTCATGAAAAAAAATGGCGCAATTGCATCAAAAATCATGACTTGAGGCCGAACTATAAATACATCAGCGATTCGGACTTTTTCACATGCATGACTTTTACGCCATGAGAGCTATTCTCAAAAGTATTAGTCTCAGAATAAAATTATTTGATGTGTGGATGCATTCTTACATGGTCGACCCTCATGAAAAGAATTGGCGCAATTGCATCAAAAATCATGACTTAAGGCCAAACTATAAATACATCAGCGATTCGGACTTTTTCACATGCATGACTTTTAGGCCATGAGAGCTATTCTCAAAAGTATAAGTTTCAGAATAAAAATATTTGGTGTGTGGATGCATTCTTACATGATCGACCCTCATGAAAAACATTGGCGCAATTGCATCAAAAATTATGACTTGAGGCCGAACTATAAATACATCAGCGATTCGGACTTTTTCACATGCATGACTTTTACGCCATGAGAGCTATTCTCAAAAGTATTAGTCTCAGAATAAAATTATTTGATGTGTGGATGCATTCTTACATGGTCGACCCTCATGAAAAAAATTGGCGCAATTGCATCAAAAATCATGACTTGTGGCCAAACTATAAATACATCAGCGATTCGGACTTTTTCACATGCATGACTTTTACGCCATGAGAGCTATTCTCAAAAGTATTAGTCTCAGAATAAAATTATTTGATGTGTGGATGCATTCTTACATGATCGACCCTCATGAAAAGAATTGGCGCAATTGCATAAAAAATCATGACTTGGGGCCGAACTATAAATACATCAGCGATTCGGACTTTTTCACATGCATGACTTTTACGCCATGAGAGCTATTCTCAAAAGTATTAGTCTCAGAATAAAATTATTTGATGTGTGGATGCATTCTTACATGGTCGACCCTCATGAAAAGAATTGGCGCAATTGCATCAAAAATCATAACTTGAGGCCGAACTATAAATACATCAGCGATTCGGACTTTTTCACATGCATGACTTTTACGCCATGAGAGCTATTCTCAAAAGTATTAGTCTTAGAATAAAATTATTTGATGTGTGGATGCATTCTTACATGATCGACCCTCATGAAAAAAAATGGCGCAATTGCATCAAAAATCATGACTTGAGGCCGAACTATAAATACATCAGCGATTCGAACTTTTTGCACATGCATGACTTTTACGCCATGAGAGCTATTCTCAAAAGTATTAGTCTCAGAATAAAATTATTTGATGTGTGGATGCATTCTTACATGATCGACCCTCATGAAAAGAATTGGCGCAATTGCATCAAAAATCATGACTTGTGGCCGAACTATAAATACATCAGCGATTCGGACTTTTTCACATGCATGACTTTTAGGCCATTAGAGCTATTCTCAAAAGTATTAGTCTCAGAATAAAATTATTTGATGTGTGGATGCATTCTTACATGGTCGACCCTCATGAAAAGAATTGGCGCAATTGCATCAAAAATCATGACTTGTGGCCGAACTATAAATACATCAGCGATTCGGACTTTTTCACATGCATGACTTTTACGCCATGAGAGCTATTCTCAAAAGTATTAGTCTCAGAATAAAATTATTTGGTGTGTGGATGCATTCTTACATGGTCGACCCTCATGAAAAAAATTGGCGCAATTGCATCAAAAATCATGACTTGTGGCCGAACTATAAATACATCAGCGATTCGGACTTTTTCACATGCATGACTTTTACGCCATGAGAGCTATTCTCAAAAGTATTAGTCTCAGAATAAAATTATTTGATGTGTGGATGCATTCTTACATGGTCAACCCTCATGAAAAGAATTGGCGCAATTGCATCAAAAATCATGACTTGTGGCCGAACTATAAATACATCAGCGATTCGGACTTTTTCACATGCATGACTTTTACGCCATGAGAGCTATTCTCAAAAGTATTAGTCTCAGAATAAAATTATTTGGTGTGTGGATGCATTCTTACATGGTCGACCCTCATGAAAAGAATTGGCGCAATTGCATCAAAAATCATGACTTGGGGCCGAACTATAAATACATCAGCGATTCGGACTTTTTCACATGCATGACTTTTACGCCATGAGAGCTATTCTCAAAAGTATTAGTCTCAGAATAAAATTATTTGGTGTGTGGATGCATTCTTACATGGTCGACCCTCATGAAAAAAATTGGCGCAATTGCATCAAAAATCATGACTTGTGGCCGAACTATAAATACATCAGCGATTCGGACTTTTTCACATGCATGACTTTTACGCCATGAGAGCTATTCTCAAAAGTATTAGTCTCAGAATAAAATTATTTGGTGTGTGGATGCATTCTTACATGGTCAACCCTCATGAAAAGAATTGGCGCAATTGCATCAAAAATCATGACTTGGGGCCGAACTATAAATACATCAGCGATTCGGACTTTTTCACATGCATGACTTTTACGCCATGAGAGCTATTCTCAAAAGTATTAGTCTCAGAATAAAATTATTTGATGTGTGGATGCATTCTTACATGGTCGACCCTCATGAAAAGAATTGGCGCAATTGCATCAAAAATCATGACTTGTGGCCGAACTATAAATACATCAGCGATTCGAACTTTTTCACATGCATGACTTTTACGCCATGAGAGCTATTCTCAAAAGTATTAGTCTCAGAATAAAATTATTTGGTGTGTGGATGCATTCTTACATGGTCGACCCTCATGAAAAGAATTGGCGCAATTGCATCAAAAATCATGACTTGGGGCCGAACTATAAATACATCAGCGATTCGGACTTTTTCACATGCATGACTTTTACGCCATGAGAGCTATTCTCAAAAGTATTAGTCTCAGAATAAAATTATTTGGTGTGTGGATGCATTCTTACATGGTCGACCCTCATGAAAAGAATTGGCGCAATTGCATCAAAAATCATGACTTGGGGCCGAACTATAAATACATCAGCGATTCGGACTTTTTCACATGCATGACTTTTACGCCATGAGAGCTATTCTCAAAAGTATTAGTCTCAGAATAAAATTATTTGATGTGTGGATGCATTCTTACATGGTCGACCCTCATGAAAAGAATTGGCGCAATTGCATCAAAAATCATAACTTGAGGCCGAACTATAAATACATCAGCGATTCGGACTTTTTCACATGCATGACTTTTACGCCATGAGAGCTATTCTCAAAAGTATTAGTCTTAGAATAAAAATATTTGATGTGTGGATGCATTCTTACATGATCGACCCTCATGAAAAAAAATGGCGCAATTGCATCAAAAATCATGACTTGAGGCCGAACTATAAATACATCAGCGATTCGAACTTTTTGCACATGCATGACTTTTACGCCATGAGAGCTATTCTCAAAAGTATTAGTCTCAGAATAAAATTATTTGATGTGTGGATGCATTCTTACATGATCGACCCTCATGAAAAGAATTGGCGCAATTGCATCAAAAATCATGACTTGTGGCCGAACTATAAATACATCAGCGATTCGGACTTTTTCACATGCATGACTTTTAGGCCATTAGAGCTATTCTCAAAAGTATTAGTCTCAGAATAAAATTATTTGATGTGTGGATGCATTCTTACATGGTCGACCCTCATGAAAAGAATTGGCGCAATTGCATCAAAAATCATGACTTGTGGCCGAACTATAAATACATCAGCGATTCGGACTTTTTCACATGCATGACTTTTACGCCATGAGAGCTATTCTCAAAAGTATTAGTCTCAGAATAAAATTATTTGGTGTGTGGATGCATTCTTACATGGTCGACCCTCATGAAAAAAATTGGCGCAATTGCATCAAAAATCATGACTTGTGGCCGAACTATAAATACATCAGCGATTCGGACTTTTTCACATGCATGACTTTTACGCCATGAGAGCTATTCTCAAAAGTATTAGTCTCAGAATAAAATTATTTGATGTGTGGATGCATTCTTACATGGTCAACCCTCATGAAAAGAATTGGCGCAATTGCATCAAAAATCATGACTTGTGGCCGAACTATAAATACATCAGCGATTCGGACTTTTTCACATGCATGACTTTTACGCCATGAGAGCTATTCTCAAAAGTATTAGTCTCAGAATAAAATTATTTGGTGTGTGGATGCATTCTTACATGGTCGACCCTCATGAAAAGAATTGGCGCAATTGCATCAAAAATCATGACTTGGGGCCGAACTATAAATACATCAGCGATTCGGACTTTTTCACATGCATGACTTTTACGCCATGAGAGCTATTCTCAAAAGTATTAGTCTCAGAATAAAATTATTTGGTGTGTGGATGCATTCTTACATGGTCGACCCTCATGAAAAAAATTGGCGCAATTGCATCAAAAATCATGACTTGTGGCCGAACTATAAATACATCAGCGATTCGGACTTTTTCACATGCATGACTTTTACGCCATGAGAGCTATTCTCAAAAGTATTAGTCTCAGAATAAAATTATTTGGTGTGTGGATGCATTCTTACATGGTCAACCCTCATGAAAAGAATTGGCGCAATTGCATCAAAAATCATGACTTGGGGCCGAACTATAAATACATCAGCGATTCGGACTTTTTCACATGCATGACTTTTACGCCATGAGAGCTATTCTCAAAAGTATTAGTCTCAGAATAAAATTATTTGATGTGTGGATGCATTCTTACATGGTCGACCCTCATGAAAAGAATTGGCGCAATTGCATCAAAAATCATGACTTGTGGCCGAACTATAAATACATCAGCGATTCGAACTTTTTCACATGCATGACTTTTACGCCATGAGAGCTATTCTCAAAAGTATTAGTCTCAGAATAAAATTATTTGGTGTGTGGATGCATTCTTACATGGTCGACCCTCATGAAAAGAATTGGCGCAATTGCATCAAAAATCATGACTTGGGGCCGAACTATAAATACATCAGCGATTCGGACTTTTTCACATGCATGACTTTTACGCCATGAGAGCTATTCTCAAAAGTATTAGTCTCAGAATAAAATTATTTGGTGTGTGGATGCATTCTTACATGGTCGACCCTCATGAAAAGAATTGGCGCAATTGCATCAAAAATCATGACTTGAGGCCGCACTATAAATACATCAGCGATTCGGACTTTTTCACATGCATGACTTTTACGCCATGAGAGCTATTCTCAAAAGTATTAGTCTCAGAATAAAATTATTTGATGTGTGGATGCATTCTTACATGGTCAACCCTCATGAAAAAAATTGGCGCAATTGCATCAAAAATCATGACTTAAGGCCAAACTATAAATACATCAGCGATTCAGACTTTTTCACATGCATGACTTTTACGCCATGAGAGCTATTCTCAAAAGTATTAGTCTCAGAATAAAATTATTTGATGTGTGGATGCATTCTTACATGATCGACCCTCATGAAAAGAATTGGCGCAATTGCATCAAAAATCATGACTTTGGGCCGAACTATAAATACATCAGCGATTCGGACTTTTTCACATGCATGACTTTTACGCCATGAGAGCTATTCTCAAAAGTATTAGTCTCAGAATAAAATTATTTGATGTGTGGATGCATTCTTACATGGTCGACCCTCATGAAAAGAATTGGCGCAATTGCATCAAAAATCATGACTTAAGGCCAAACTATAAATACATCAGCGATTCGGACTTTTTCACATGCATGACTTTTACGCCATGAGAGCTATTCTCAAAAGTATAAGTTTCAGAATAAAAATATTTGATGTGTGGATGCATTCTTACATGATCGACCCTCATGAAAAACATTGGCGCAATTGCATCAAAAATTATGACTTGAGGCCGAACTATAAATACATCAGCGATTCGGACTTTTTCACATGCATGACTTTTACGCCATGAGAGCTATTCTCAAAAGTATTAGTCTCAGAATAAAATTATTTGATGTGTGGATGCATTCTTACATGGTCGACCCTCATGAAAAAAATTGGCGCAATTGCATCAAAAATCATGACTTAAGGCCAAACTATAAATACATCAGCGATTCGGACTTTTTCACATGCATGACTTTTACGCCATGAGAGCTATTCTCAAAAGTATTAGTCTCAGAATAAAATTATTTGATGTGTGGATGCATTCTTACATGATCGACCCTCATGAAAAGAATTGGCGCAATTGCATCAAAAATCATGACTTGGGGCCGAACTATAAATACATCAGCGATTCGGACTTTTTCACATGCATGACTTTTACGCCATGAGAGCTATTCTCAAAAGTATTAGTCTCAGAATAAAATTATTTGATGTGTGGATGCATTCTTACATGGTCGACCCTCATGAAAAGAATTGGCGCAATTGCATCAAAAATCATAACTTGAGGCCGAACTATAAATACATCAGCGATTCGAACTTTTTCACATGCATGACTTTTACGCCATGAGAGCTATTCTCAAAAGTATTAGTCTCAGAATAAAATTATTTGATGTGTGGATGCATTCTTACATGATCGACCCTCATGAAAAGAATTGGCGCAATTGCATCAAAAATCATGACTTGTGGCCGAACTATAAATACATCAGCGATTCGGACTTTTTCACATGCATGACTTTTAGGCCATTAGAGCTATTCTCAAAAGTATTAGTCTCAGAATAAAATTATTTGATGTGTGGATGCATTCTTACATGGTCGACCCTCATGAAAAGAATTGGCGCAATTGCATCAAAAATCATGACTTGGGGCCGAACTATAAATACATCAGCGATTCGGACTTTTTCACATGCATGACTTTTACGCCATGAGAGCTATTCTCAAAAGTATTAGTCTCAGAATAAAATTATTTGGTGTGTGGATGCATTCTTACATGGTCGACCCTCATGAAAAAAATTGGCGCAATTGCATCAAAAATCATGACTTGTGGCCGAACTATAAATACATCAGCGATTCGGACTTTTTCACATGCATGACTTTTACGCCATGAGAGCTATTCTCAAAAGTATTAGTCTCAGAATAAAATTATTTGATGTGTGGATGCATTCTTACATGGTCAACCCTCATGAAAAGAATTGGCGCAATTGCATCAAAAATCATGACTTGTGGCCGAACTATAAATACATCAGCGATTCGGACTTTTTCACATGCATGACTTTTACGCCATGAGAGCTATTCTCAAAAGTATTAGTCTCAGAATAAAATTATTTGGTGTGTGGATGCATTCTTACATGGTCGACCCTCATGAAAAGAATTGGCGCAATTGCATCAAAAATCATGACTTGTGGCCGAACTATAAATACATCAGCGATTCGGACTTTTTCACATGCATGACTTTTACGCCATGAGAGCTATTCTCAAAAGTATTAGTCTCAGAATAAAATTATTTGGTGTGTGGATGCATTCTTACATGGTCGACCCTCATGAAAAAAATTGGCGCAATTGCATCAAAAATCATGACTTGTGGCCGAACTATAAATACATCAGCGATTCGGACTTTTTCACATGCATGACTTTTACGCCATGACAGCTATTCTCAAAAGTATTAGTCTCAGAATAAAATTATTTGGTGTGTGGATGCATTCTTACATGGTCAACCCTCATGAAAAGAATTGGCGCAATTGCATCAAAAATCATGACTTGGGGCCGAACTATAAATACATCAGCGATTCGGACTTTTTCACATGCATGACTTTTACGCCATGAGAGCTATTCTCAAAAGTATTAGTCTCAGAATAAAATTATTTGGTGTGTGGATGCATTCTTACATGGTCGACCCTCATGAAAAGAATTGGCGCAATTGCATCAAAAATCATGACTTGGGGCCGCACTATAAATACATCAGCGATTCGGACTTTTTCACATGCATGACTTTTACGCCATGAGAGCTATTCTCAAAAGTATAAGTTTCAGAATAAAAATATTTGGTGTGTGGATGCATTCTTACATGGTCGACCCTCATGAAAAACATTGGCGCAATTGCATCAAAAATTATGACTTGAGGCCGAACTATAAATACATCAGCGATTCAGACTTTTTCACATGCATGACTTTTACGCCATGAGAGCTATTCTCAAAAGTATTAGTCTCAGAATAAAAATATTTGGTGTGTGGATGCATTCTTACATGGTCGACCCTCATGAAAAACATTGGCGCAATTGCATCAAAAATCATGACTTGAGGCCGCACTATAAATACATCAGCGATTCGGACTTTTTCACATGCATGACTTTTACGCCATGAGAGCTATTCTCAAAAGTATTAGTCTCAGAATAAAATTATTTGATGTGTGGATGCATTCTTACATGGTCGACCCTCATGAAAAGAATTGGCGCAATTGCATCAAAAATCATGACTTAAGGCCAAACTATAAATACATCAGCGATTCAGACTTTTTCACATGCATGACTTTTACGCCATGAGAGCTATTCTCAAAAGTATTAGTCTCAGAATAAAATTATTTGATGTGTGGATGCATTCTTACATGATCGACCCTCATGAAAAGAATTGGCGCAATTGCATCAAAAATCATGACTTGAGGCCGAACTATAAATACATCAGCGATTCGGACTTTTTCACATGCATGACTTTTACGCCGTGAGAGCTATTCTCAAAAGTATTAGTCTCAGAATAAAATTATTTGATGTGTGGATGCATTCTTACATGGTCGACCCTCATGAAAAGAATTGGCGCAATTGCATCAAAAATCATGACTTAAGGCCAAACTATAAATACATCAGCGATTCGGACTTTTTCACATGCATGACTTTTACGCCATGAGAGCTATTCTCAAAAGTATAAGTTTCAGAATAAAAATATTTGGTGTGTGGATGCATTCTTACATGGTCGACCCTCATGAAAAACATTGGCGCAATTGCATCAAAAATTATGACTTGAGGCCGAACTATAAATACATCAGCGATTCGGACTTTTTCACATGCATGACTTTTACGCCATGAGAGCTATTCTCAAAAGTATTAGTCTCAGAATAAAATTATTTGATGTGTGGATGCATTCTTACATGGTCGACCCTCATGAAAAAAATTGGCGCAATTGCATCAAAAATCATGACTTAAGGCCAAACTATAAATACATCAGCGATTCGGACTTTTTCACATGCATGACTTTTACGCCATGAGAGCTATTCTCAAAAGTATTAGTCTCAGAATAAAATTATTTGATGTGTGGATGCATTCTTACATGATCGACCCTCATGAAAAGAATTGGCGCAATTGCATAAAAAATCATGACTTGGGGCCAAACTATAAATACATCAGCGATTCAGACTTTTTCACATGCATGACTTTTACGCCATGAGAGCTATTCTCAAAAGTATTAGTCTCAGAATAAAATTATTTGATGTGTGGATGCATTCTTACATGGTCGACCCTCATGAAAAGAATTGGCGCAATTGCATCAAAAATCATAACTTGAGGCCGAACTATAAATACATCAGCGATTCGGACTTTTTCACATGCATGACTTTTACGCCATGAGAGCTATTCTCAAAAGTATTAGTCTTAGAATAAAATTATTTGATGTGTGGATGCATTCTTACATGATCGACCCTCATGAAAAAAAATGGCGCAATTGCATCAAAAATCATGACTTGAGGCCGAACTATAAATACATCAGCGATTCGAACTTTTTGCACATGCATGACTTTTACGCCATGAGAGCTATTCTCAAAAGTATTAGTCTCAGAATAAAATTATTTGATGTGTGGATCCATTCTTACATGATCGACCCTCATGAAAAGAATTGGCGCAATTGCATCAAAAATCATGACTTGGGGCCGAACTATAAATACATCAGCGATTCGGACTTTTTCACATGCATGACTTTTACGCCATGAGAGCTATTCTCAAAAGTATTAGTCTTAGAATAAAATTATTTGATGTGTGGATGCATTCTTACATGATCGACCCTCATGAAAAAAAATGGCGCAATTGCATCAAAAATCATGACTTGAGGCCGAACTATAAATACATCAGCGATTCGAACTTTTTGCACATGCATGACTTTTACGCCATGAGAGCTATTCTCAAAAGTATTAGTCTCAGAATAAAATTATTTGATGTGTGGATGCATTCTTACATGATCGACCCTCATGAAAAGAATTGGCGCAATTGCATCAAAAATCATGACTTGTGGCCGAACTATAAATACATCAGCGATTCGGACTTTTTCACATGCATGACTTTTAGGCCATTAGAGCTATTCTCAAAAGTATTAGTCTCAGAATAAAATTATTTGATGTGTGGATGCATTCTTACATGGTCGACCCTCATGAAAAGAATTGGCGCAATTGCATCAAAAATCATGACTTGTGGCCGAACTATAAATACATCAGCGATTCGGACTTTTTCACATGCATGACTTTTACGCCATGAGAGCTATTCTCAAAAGTATTAGTCTCAGAATAAAATTATTTGGTGTGTGGATGCATTCTTACATGGTCGACCCTCATGAAAAAAATTGGCGCAATTGCATCAAAAATCATGACTTGTGGCCGAACTATAAATACATCAGCGATTCGGACTTTTTCACATGCATGACTTTTACGCCATGAGAGCTATTCTCAAAAGTATTAGTCTCAGAATAAAATTATTTGATGTGTGGATGCATTCTTACATGGTCGACCCTCATGAAAAGAATTGGCGCAATTGCATCAAAAATCATGACTTGTGGCCGAACTATAAATACATCAGCGATTCGGACTTTTTCACATGCATGACTTTTACGCCATGAGAGCTATTCTCAAAAGTATTAGTCTCAGAATAAAATTATTTGATGTGTGGATGCATTCTTACATGGTCAACCCTCATGAAAAGAATTGGCGCAATTGCATCAAAAATCATGACTTGGGGCCGAACTATAAATACATCAGCGATTCGGACTTTTTCACATGCATGACTTTTACGCCATGAGAGCTATTCTCAAAAGTATTAGTCTCAGAATAAAATTATTTGGTGTGTGGATGCATTCTTACATGGTCGACCCTCATGAAAAGAATTGGCGCAATTGCATCAAAAATCATGACTTGAGGCCGAACTATAAATACATCAGCGATTCGGACTTTTTCACATGCATGACTTTTACGCCATGAGAGCTATTCTCAAAAGTATTAGTCTCAGAATAAAATTATTTGATGTGTGGATGCATTCTTACATGATCGACCCTCATGAAAAGAATTGGCGCAATTGCATCAAAAATCATGACTTGTGGCCGAACTATAAATACATCAGCGATTCGGACTTTTTCACATGCATGACTTTTAGGCCATGAGAGCTATTCTCAAAAGTATTAGTCTCAGAATAAAATTATTTGATGTGTGGATGCATTCTTACATGGTCGACCCTCATGAAAAGAATTGGCGCAATTGCATCAAAAATCATGACTTGTGGCCGAACTATAAATACATCAGCGATTCGAACTTTTTCACATGCATGACTTTTACGCCATGAGAGCTATTCTCAAAAGTATTAGTCTCAGAATAAAATTATTTGGTGTGTGGATGCATTCTTACATGGTCGACCCTCATGAAAAAAATTGGCGCAATTGCATCAAAAATCATGACTTGTGGCCGAACTATAAATACATCAGCGATTCGGACTTTTTCACATGCATGACTTTTACGCCATGAGAGCTATTCTCAAAAGTATTAGTCTCAGAATAAAATTATTTGATGTGTGGATGCATTCTTACATGATCGACCCTCATGAAAAGAATTGGCGCAATTGCATCAAAAATCATGACTTGAGGCCGAACTATAAATACATCAGCGATTCAGACTTTTTCACATGCATGACTTTTACGCCATGAGAGCTATTCTCAAAAGTATTAGTCTCAGAATAAAATTATTTGATGTGTGGATGCATTCTTACATGGTCAACCCTCATGAAAAGAATTGGCGCAATTGCATCAAAAATCATGACTTGGGGCCGAACTATAAATACATCAGCGATTCGGACTTTTTCACATGCATGACTTTTACGCCATGAGAGCTATTCTCAAAAGTATTAGTCTCAGAATAAAATTATTTGATCTGTGGATGCATTCTTACATGATCGACCCTCATGAAAAGAATTGGCGCAATTGCATCAAAAATCATGACTTGTGGCCGAACTATAAATACATCAGCGATTCGGACTTTTTCACATGCATGACTTTTACGCCATGAGAGCTATTCTCAAAAGTATTAGTCTCAGAATAAAATTATTTGATGTGTGGATGCATTCTTACATGGTCGACCCTCATGAAAAGAATTGGCGCAATTGCATCAAAAATCATGACTTGTGGCCGAACTATAAATACATCAGCGATTCGGACTTTTTCACATGCATGACTTTTACGCCATGAGAGCTATTCTCAAAAGTATTAGTCTCAGAATAAAATTATTTGATGTGTGGATGCATTCTTACATGGTCAACCCTCATGAAAAGAATTGGCGCAATTGCATCAAAAATCATGACTTGGGGCCGAACTATAAATACATCAGCGATTCGGACTTTTTCACATGCATGACTTTTACGCCATGAGAGCTATTCTCAAAAGTATTAGTCTCAGAATAAAATTATTTGGTGTGTGGATGCATTCTTACATGGTCAACCCTCATGAAAAGAATTGGCGCAATTGCATCAAAAATCATGACTTGAGGCCGAACTATAAATACATCAGCGATTCGGACTTTTTCACATGCATGACTTTTACGCCATGAGAGCTATTCTCAAAAGTATTAGTCTCAGAATAAAATTATTTGATGTGTGGATGCATTCTTACATGATCGACCCTCATGAAAAGAATTGGCGCAATTGCATCAAAAATCATGACTTGTGGCCGAACTATAAATACATCAGCGATTCGGACTTTTTCACATGCATGACTTTTAGGCCATGAGAGCTATTCTCAAAAGTATTAGTCTCAGAATAAAATTATTTGATGTGTGGATGCATTCTTACATGGTCGACCCTCATGAAAAGAATTGGCGCAATTGCATCAAAAATCATGACTTGTGGCCGAACTATAAATACATCAGCGATTCGAACTTTTTCACATGCATGACTTTTACGCCATGAGAGCTATTCTCAAAAGTATTAGTCTCAGAATAAAATTATTTGGTGTGTGGATGCATTCTTACATGGTCGACCCTCATGAAAAAAATTGGCGCAATTGCATCAAAAATCATGACTTGTGGCCGAACTATAAATACATCAGCGATTCGGACTTTTTCACATGCATGACTTTTACGCCATGAGAGCTATTCTCAAAAGTATTAGTCTCAGAATAAAATTATTTGATGTGTGGATGCATTCTTACATGATCGACCCTCATGAAAAGAATTGGCGCAATTGCATCAAAAATCATGACTTGAGGCCGAACTATAAATACATCAGCGATTCAGACTTTTTCACATGCATGACTTTTACGCCATGAGAGCTATTCTCAAAAGTATTAGTCTCAGAATAAAATTATTTGATGTGTGGATGCATTCTTACATGGTCAACCCTCATGAAAAGAATTGGCGCAATTGCATCAAAAATCATGACTTGGGGCCGAACTATAAATACATCAGCGATTCGGACTTTTTCACATGCATGACTTTTACGCCATGAGAGCTATTCTCAAAAGTATTAGTCTCAGAATAAAATTATTTGATGTGTGGATGCATTCTTACATGGTCAACCCTCATGAAAAAAATTGGCGCAATTGCATCAAAAATCATGACTTAAGGCCAAACTATAAATACATCAGCGATTCAGACTTTTTCACATGCATGACTTTTACGCCATGAGAGCTATTCTCAAAAGTATTAGTCTCAGAATAAAATTATTTGATGTGTGGATGCATTCTTACATGATCGACCCTCATGAAAAGAATTGGCGCAATTGCATCAAAAATCATGACTTGGGGCCGAACTATAAATACATCAGCGATTCGGACTTTTTCACATGCATGACTTTTACGCCATGAGAGCTATTCTCAAAAGTATTAGTCTCAGAATAAAATTATTTGATGTGTGGATGCATTCTTACATGGTCGACCCTCATGAAAAGAATTGGCGCAATTGCATCAAAAATCATGACTTAAGGCCAAACTATAAATACATCAGCGATTCGGACTTTTTCACATGCATGACTTTTACGCCATGAGAGCTATTCTCAAAAGTATAAGTTTCAGAATAAAAATATTTGGTGTGTGGATGCATTCTTACATGATCGACCCTCATGAAAAACATTGGCGCAATTGCATCAAAAATTATGACTTGAGGCCGAACTATAAATACATCAGCGATTCGGACTTTTTCACATGCATGACTTTTACGCCATGAGAGCTATTCTCAAAAGTATTAGTCTCAGAATAAAATTATTTGATGTGTGGATGCATTCTTACATGGTCGACCCTCATGAAAAAAATTGGCGCAATTGCATCAAAAATCATGACTTAAGGCCAAACTATAAATACATCAGCGATACGGACTTTTTCACATGCATGACTTTTACGCCATGAGAGCTATTCTCAAAAGTATTAGTCTCAGAATAAAATTATTTGATGTGTGGATGCATTCTTACATGATCGACCCTCATGAAAAGAATTGGCGCAATTGCATAAAAAATCATGACTTGGGGCCGAACTATAAATACATCAGCGATTCGGACTTTTTCACATGCATGACTTTTACGCCATGAGAGCTATTCTCAAAAGTATTAGTCTCAGAATAAAATTATTTGGTGTGTGGATGCATTCTTACATGGTCAACCCTCATGAAAAAAATTGGCGCAATTGCATCAAAAATCATGACTTGTGGCCGAACTATAAATACATCAGCGATTCGGACTTTTTCACATGCATGACTTTTACGCCATGAGAGCTATTCTCAAAAGTATTAGTCTCAGAATAAAATTATTTGATGTGTGGATGCATTCTTACATGATCGACCCTCATGAAAAGAATTGGCGCAATTGCATCAAAAATCATGACTTGAGGCCGAACTATAAATACATCAGCGATTCAGACTTTTTCACATGCATGACTTTTACGCCATGAGAGCTATTCTCAAAAGTATTAGTCTCAGAATAAAATTATTTGATGTGTGGATGCATTCTTACATGGTCAACCCTCATGAAAAGAATTGGCGCAATTGCATCAAAAATCATGACTTGGGGCCGAACTATAAATACATCAGCGATTCGGACTTTTTCACATGCATGACTTTTACGCCATGAGAGCTATTCTCAAAAGTATTAGTCTCAGAATAAAATTATTTGGTGTGTGGATGCATTCTTACATGGTCGACCCTCATGAAAAGAATTGGCGCAATTGCATCAAAAATCATGACTTGAGGCCGCACTATAAATACATCAGCGATTCGGACTTTTTCACATGCATGACTTTTACGCCATGAGAGCTATTCTCAAAAGTATTAGTCTCAGAATAAAATTATTTGATGTGTGGATGCATTCTTACATGGTCAACCCTCATGAAAAAAATTGGCGCAATTGCATCAAAAATCATGACTTAAGGCCAAACTATAAATACATCAGCGATTCAGACTTTTTCACATGCATGACTTTTACGCCATGAGAGCTATTCTCAAAAGTATTAGTCTCAGAATAAAATTATTTGATGTGTGGATGCATTCTTACATGATCGACCCTCATGAAAAGAATTGGCGCAATTGCATCAAAAATCATGACTTGGGGCCGAACTATAAATACATCAGCGATTCGGACTTTTTCACATGCATGACTTTTACGCCATGAGAGCTATTCTCAAAAGTATTAGTCTCAGAATAAAATTATTTGATGTGTGGATGCATTCTTACATGGTCGACCCTCATGAAAAGAATTGGCGCAATTGCATCAAAAATCATGACTTAAGGCCAAACTATAAATACATCAGCGATTCGGACTTTTTCACATGCATGACTTTTACGCCATGAGAGCTATTCTCAAAAGTATAAGTTTCAGAATAAAAATATTTGGTGTGTGGATGCATTCTTACATGATCGACCCTCATGAAAAACATTGGCGCAATTGCATCAAAAATTATGACTTGAGGCCGAACTATAAATACATCAGCGATTCGGACTTTTTCACATGCATGACTTTTACGCCATGAGAGCTATTCTCAAAAGTATTAGTCTCAGAATAAAATTATTTGATGTGTGGATGCATTCTTACATGGTCGACCCTCATGAAAAAAATTGGCGCAATTGCATCAAAAATCATGACTTAAGGCCAAACTATAAATACATCAGCGATACGGACTTTTTCACATGCATGACTTTTACGCCATGAGAGCTATTCTCAAAAGTATTAGTCTCAGAATAAAATTATTTGATGTGTGGATGCATTCTTACATGATCGACCCTCATGAAAAGAATTGGCGCAATTGCATAAAAAATCATGACTTGGGGCCGAACTATAAATACATCAGCGATTCGGACTTTTTCACATGCATGACTTTTACGCCATGAGAGCTATTCTCAAAAGTATTAGTCTCAGAATAAAATTATTTGATGTGTGGATGCATTCTTACATGGTCGACCCTCATGAAAAGAATTGGCGCAATTGCATCAAAAATCATAACTTGAGGCCGCACTATAAATACATCAGCGATTCGGACTTTTTCACATGCATGACTTTTACGCCATGAGAGCTATTCTCAAAAGTATTAGTCTTAGAATAAAATTATTTGATGTGTGGATGCATTCTTACATGATCGACCCTCATGATAAAAAATGGCGCAATTGCATCAAAAATCATGACTTGAGGCCGAACTATAAATACATCAGCGATTCGAACTTTTTGCACATGCATGACTTTTACGCCATGAGAGCTATTCTCAAAAGTATTAGTCTCAGAATAAAATTATTTGATGTGTGGATGCATTCTTACATGATCGACCCTCATGAAAAGAATTGGCGCAATTGCATCAAAAATCATGACTTGTGGCCGAACTATAAATACATCAGCGATTCGGACTTTTTCACATGCATGACTTTTAGGCCATTAGAGCTATTCTCAAAAGTATTAGTCTCAGAATAAAATTATTTGATGTGTGGATGCATTCTTACATGATCGACCCTCATGAAAAGAATTGGCGCAATTGCATCAAAAATCATGACTTGTGGCCGAACTATAAATACATCAGCGATTCGGACTTTTTCACATGCATGACTTTTACGCCATGAGAGCTATTCTCAAAAGTATTAGTCTCAGAATAAAATTATTTGATGTGTGGATGCATTCTTACATGGTCAACCCTCATGAAAAGAATTGGCGCAATTGCATCAAAAATCATGACTTGGGGCCGAACTATAAATACATCAGCGATTCGGACTTTTTCACATGCATGACTTTTACGCCATGAGAGCTATTCTCAAAAGTATTAGTCTCAGAATAAAATTATTTGGTGTGTGGATGCATTCTTACATGGTCGACCCTCATGAAAAGAATTGGCGCAATTGCATCAAAAATCATGACTTGTGGCCGAACTATAAATACATCAGCGATTCGGACTTTTTCACATGCATGACTTTTACGCCATGAGAGCTATTCTCAAAAGTATTAGTCTCAGAATAAAATTATTTGGTGTGTGGATGCATTCTTACATGGTCGACCCTCATGAAAAAAATTGGCGCAATTGCATCAAAAATCATGACTTGTGGCCGAACTATAAATACATCAGCGATTCGGACTTTTTCACATGCATGACTTTTACGCCATGAGAGCTATTCTCAAAAGTATTAGTCTCAGAATAAAATTATTTGGTGTGTGGATGCATTCTTACATGGTCAACCCTCATGAAAAGAATTGGCGCAATTGCATCAAAAATCATGACTTGGGGCCGAACTATAAATACATCAGCGATTCGGACTTTTTCACATGCATGACTTTTACGCCATGAGAGCTATTCTCAAAAGTATTAGTCTCAGAATAAAATTATTTGGTGTGTGGATGCATTCTTACATGGTCGACCCTCATGAAAAACATTGGCGCAATTGCATCAAAAATTATGACTTGAGGCCGAACTATAAATACATCAGCGATTCGGACTTTTTCACATGCATGACTTTTACGCCATGAGAGCTATTCTCAAAAGTATTAGTCTCAGAATAAAAATATTTGGTGTGTGGATGCATTCTTACATGGTCGACCCTCATGAAAAACATTGGCGCAATTGCATCAAAAATCATGACTTGAGGCCGCACTATAAATACATCAGCGATTCGGACTTTTTCACATGCATGACTTTTACGCCATGAGAGCTATTCTCAAAAGTATTAGTCTCAGAATAAAATTATTTGATGTGTGGATGCATTCTTACATGGTCAACCCTCATGAAAAGAATTGGCGCAATTGCATCAAAAATCATGACTTAAGGCCAAACTATAAATACATCAGCGATTCAGACTTTTTGACATGCATGACTTTTACGCCATGAGAGCTATTCTCAAAAGTATTAGTCTCAGAATAAAATTATTTGATGTGTGGATGCATTCTTACATGATCGACCCTCATGAAAAGAATTGGCGCAATTGCATCAAAAATCATGACTTGGGGCCGAACTATAAATACATCAGCGATTCAGACTTTTTCACATGCATGACTTTTACGCCATGAGAGCTATTCTCAAAAGTATTAGTCTCAGAATAAAATTATTTGATGTGTGGATGCATTCTTACATGGTCGACCCTCATGAAAAGAATTGGCGCAATTGCATCAAAAATCATGACTTAAGGCCAAACTATAAATACATCAGCGATTCGGACTTTTTCACATGCATGACTTTTACGCCATGAGAGCTATTCTCAAAAGTATAAGTTTCAGAATAAAAATATTTGGTGTGTGGATGCATTCTTACATGGTCGACCCTCATGAAAAAAACATTGGCGCAATTGCATCAAAAATTATGACTTGAGGCCGAACTATAAATACATCAGCGATTCAGACTTTTTCACATGCATGACTTTTACGCCATGAGAGCTATTCTCAAAAGTATTAGTCTCAGAATAAAATTATTTGATGTGTGGATGCATTCTTACATGGTCGACCCTCATGAAAAAAATTGGCGCAATTGCATCAAAAATTATGACTTAAGGCCAAACTATAAATACATCAGCGATTCGGACTTTTTCACATGCATGACTTTTACGCCATGAGAGCTATTCTCAAAAGTATTAGTCTCAGAATAAAATTATTTGATGTGTGGATGCATTCTTACATGGTCGACCCTCATGAAAAGAATTGGCGCAATTGCATCAAAAATCATGACTTGTGGCCGAACTATAAATACATCAGCGATTCGGACTTTTTCACATGCATGACTTTTACGCCATGAGAGCTATTCTCAAAAGTATTAGTCTCAGAATAAAATTATTTGATGTGTGGATGCATTCTTACATGGTCGACCCTCATGAAAAGAATTGGCGCAATTGCATCAAAAATCATAACTTGAGGCCGAACTATAAATACATCAGCGTTTCGGACTTTTTCACATGCATGACTTTTACGCCATGAGAGCTATTCTCAAAAGTATTAGTCTTAGAATAAAATTATTTGATGTGTGGATGCATTCTTACATGATCGACCCTCATGAAAAAAAATGGCGCAATTGCATCAAAAATCATGACTTGAGGCCGAACTATAAATACATCAGTGATTCGAACTTTTTGCACATGCATGACTTTTACGCCATGAGAGCTATTCTCAAAAGTATTAGTCTCAGAATAAAATTATTTGATCTGTGGATGCATTCTTACATGATCGACCCTCATGAAAAGAATTGGCGCAATTGCATCAAAAATCATGACTTGTGGCCGAACTATAAATACATCAGCGATTCGGACTTTTTCACATGCATGACTTTTAGGCCATTAGAGCTATTCTCAAAAGTATTAGTCTCAGAATAAAATTATTTGATGTGTGGATGCATTCTTACATGGTCGACCCTCATGAAAAGAATTGGCGCAATTGCATCAAAAATCATGACTTGTGGCCGAACTATAAATACATCAGCGATTCGGACTTTTTCACATGCATGACTTTTACGCCATGAGAGCTATTCTCAAAAGTATTAGTCTCAGAATAAAATTATTTGGTGTGTGGATGCATTCTTACATGGTCGACCCTCATGATAAAAATTGGCGCAATTGCATCAAAAATCATGACTTGTGGCCGAACTATAAATACATCAGCGATTCGGACTTTTTCACATGCATGACTTTTACGCCATGAGAGCTATTCTCAAAAGTATTAGTCTCAGAATCAAATTATTTGATGTGTGGATGCATTCTTACATGGTCAACCCTCATGAAAAGAATTGGCGCAATTGCATCAAAAATCATGACTTGGGGCCGAACTATAAATACATCAGCGATTCGGACTTTTTCACATGCATGACTTTTACGCCATGAGAGCTATTCTCAAAAGTATTAGTCTCAGAATAAAATTATTTGGTGTGTGGATGCATTCTTACATGGTCGACCCTCATGAAAAGAATTGGCGCAATTGCATCAAAAATCATGACTTGTGGCCGAACTATAAATACATCAGCGATTCGGACTTTTTCACATGCATGACTTTTACGCCATGAGAGCTATTCTCAAAAGTATTAGTCTCAGAATAAAATTATTTGGTGTGTGGATGCATTCTTACATGGTCGACCCTCATGAAAAGAATTGGCGCAATTGCATCAAAAATCATGACTTGGGGCCGCACTATAAATACATCAGCGATTCGGACTTTTTCACATGCATGACTTTTACGCCATGAGAGCTATTCTCAAAAGTATAAGTTTCAGAATAAAAATATTTGGTGTGTGGATGCATTCTTACATGGTCGACCCTCATGAAAAACATTGGCGCAATTGCATCAAAAATTATGACTTGAGGCCGAACTATAAATACATCAGCGATTCGGACTTTTTCACATGCATGACTTTTACGCCATGAGAGCTATTCTCAAAAGTATTAGTCTCAGAATAAAAATATTTGGTGTGTGGATGCATTCTTACATGGTCGACCCTCATGAAAAACATTGGCGCAATTGCATCAAAAATCATGACTTGAGGCCGCACTATAAATACATCAGCGATTCGGACTTTTTCACATGCATGACTTTTACGCCATGAGAGCTATTCTCAAAAGTATTAGTCTCAGAATAAAATTATTTGATGTGTGGATGCATTCTTACATGGTCAACCCTCATGAAAAGAATTGGCGCAATTGCATCAAAAATCATGACTTAAGGCCAAACTATAAATACATCAGCGATTCAGACTTTTTGACATGCATGACTTTTACGCCATGAGAGCTATTCTCAAAAGTATTAGTCTCAGAATAAAATTATTTGATGTGTGGATGCATTCTTACATGATCGACCCTCATGAAAAGAATTGGCGCAATTGCATCAAAAATCATGACTTGGGGCCGAACTATAAATACATCAGCGATTCGGACTTTTTCACATGCATGACTTTTACGCCATGAGAGCTATTCTCAAAAGTATTAGTCTCAGAATAAAATTATTTGATGTGTGGATGCATTCTTACATGGTCGACCCTCATGAAAAGAATTGGCGCAATTGCATCAAAAATCATGACTTAAGGCCAAACTATAAATACATCAGCGATTCGGACTTTTTCACATGCATGACTTTTACGCCATGAGAGCTATTCTCAAAAGTATAAGTTTCAGAATAAAAATATTTGGTGTGTGGATGCATTCTTACATGGTCGACCCTCATGAAAAACATTGGCGCAATTGCATCAAAAATTATGACTTGAGGCCGAACTATAAATACATCAGCGATTCAGACTTTTTCACATGCATGACTTTTACGCCATGAGAGCTATTCTCAAAAGTATTAGTCTCAGAATAAAATTATTTGATGTGTGGATGCATTCTTACATGGTCGACCCTCATGAAAAAAATTGGCGCAATTGCATCAAAAATTATGACTTAAGGCCAAACTATAAATACATCAGCGATTCGGACTTTTTCACATGCATGACTTTTACGCCATGAGAGCTATTCTCAAAAGTATTAGTCTCAGAATAAAATTATTTGATGTGTGGATGCATTCTTACATGGTCGACCCTCATGAAAAGAATTGGCGCAATTGCATAAAAAATCATGACTTGTGGCCGAACTATAAATACATCAGCGATTCGGACTTTTTCACATGCATGACTTTTACGCCATGAGAGCTATTCTCAAAAGTATTAGTCTCAGAATAAAATTATTTGATGTGTGGATGCATTCTTACATGGTCGACCCTCATGAAAAGAATTGGCGCAATTGCATCAAAAATCATAACTTGAGGCCGAACTATAAATACATCAGCGATTCGGACTTTTTCACATGCATGACTTTTACGCCATGAGAGCTATTCTCAAAAGTATTAGTCTTAGAATAAAATTATTTGATGTGTGGATGCATTCTTACATGATCGACCCTCATGAAAAAAAATGGCGCAATTGCATCAAAAATCATGACTTGAGGCCGAACTATAAATACATCAGTGATTCGAACTTTTTGCACATGCATGACTTTTACGCCATGAGAGCTATTCTCAAAAGTATTAGTCTCAGAATAAAATTATTTGATCTGTGGATGCATTCTTACATGATCGACCCTCATGAAAAGAATTGGCGCAATTGCATCAAAAATCATGACTTGTGGCCGAACTATAAATACATCAGCGATTCGGACTTTTTCACATGCATGACTTTTAGGCCATTAGAGCTATTCTCAAAAGTATTAGTCTCAGAATAAAATTATTTGATGTGTGGATGCATTCTTACATGGTCGACCCTCATGAAAAGAATTGGCGCAATTGCATCAAAAATCATGACTTGTGGCCGAACTATAAATACATCAGCGATTCGGACTTTTTCACATGCATGACTTTTACGCCATGAGAGCTATTCTCAAAAGTATTAGTCTCAGAATAAAATTATTTGGTGTGTGGATGCATTCTTACATGGTCGACCCTCATGAAAAAAATTGGCGCAATTGCATCAAAAATCATGACTTGTGGCCGAACTATAAATACATCAGCGATTCGGACTTTTTCACATGCATGACTTTTACGCCATGAGAGCTATTCTCAAAAGTATTAGTCTCAGAATCAAATTATTTGATGTGTGGATGCATTCTTACATGGTCAACCCTCATGAAAAGAATTGGCGCAATTGCATCAAAAATCATGACTTGGGGCCGAACTATAAATACATCAGCGATTCGGACTTTTTCACATGCATGACTTTTACGCCATGAGAGCTATTCTCAAAAGTATTAGTCTCAGAATAAAATTATTTGGTGTGTGGATGCATTCTTACATGGTCGACCCTCATGAAAAGAATTGGCGCAATTGCATCAAAAATCATGACTTGGGGCCGCACTATAAATACATCAGCGATTCGGACTTTTTCACATGCATGACTTTTACGCCATGAGAGCTATTCTCAAAAGTATAAGTTTCAGAATAAAAATATTTGGTGTGTGGATGCATTCTTACATGGTCGACCCTCATGAAAAACATTGGCGCAATTGCATCAAAAATCATGACTTGAGGCCGAACTATAAATACATCAGTGATTCGAACTTTTTGCACATGCATGACTTTTACGCCATGAGAGCTATTCTCAAAAGTATTAGTCTCAGAATAAAATTATTTGATCTGTGGATGCATTCTTACATGATCGACCCTCATGAAAAGAATTGGCGCAATTGCATCAAAAATCATGACTTGTGGCCGAACTATAAATACATCAGCGATTCGGACTTTTTCACATGCATGACTTTTAGGCCATTAGAGCTATTCTCAAAAGTATTAGTCTCAGAATAAAATTATTTGATGTGTGGATGCATTCTTACATGGTCGACCCTCATGAAAAGAATTGGCGCAATTGCATCAAAAATCATGACTTGTGGCCGAACTATAAATACATCAGCGATTCGGACTTTTTCACATGCATGACTTTTACGCCATGAGAGCTATTCTCAAAAGTATTAGTCTCAGAATAAAATTATTTGGTGTGTGGATGCATTCTTACATGGTCGACCCTCATGATAAAAATTGGCGCAATTGCATCAAAAATCATGACTTGTGGCCGAACTATAAATACATCAGCGATTCGGACTTTTTCACATGCATGACTTTTACGCCATGAGAGCTATTCTCAAAAGTATTAGTCTCAGAATCAAATTATTTGATGTGTGGATGCATTCTTACATGGTCAACCCTCATGAAAAGAATTGGCGCAATTGCATCAAAAATCATGACTTGGGGCCGAACTATAAATACATCAGCGATTCGGACTTTTTCACATGCATGACTTTTACGCCATGAGAGCTATTCTCAAAAGTATTAGTCTCAGAATAAAATTATTTGGTGTGTGGATGCATTCTTACATGGTCGACCCTCATGAAAAGAATTGGCGCAATTGCATCAAAAATCATGACTTGTGGCCGAACTATAAATACATCAGCGATTCGGACTTTTTCACATGCATGACTTTTACGCCATGAGAGCTATTCTCAAAAGTATTAGTCTCAGAATAAAATTATTTGGTGTGTGGATGCATTCTTACATGGTCGACCCTCATGAAAAGAATTGGCGCAATTGCATCAAAAATCATGACTTGGGGCCGCACTATAAATACATCAGCGATTCGGACTTTTTCACATGCATGACTTTTACGCCATGAGAGCTATTCTCAAAAGTATAAGTTTCAGAATAAAAATATTTGGTGTGTGGATGCATTCTTACATGGTCGACCCTCATGAAAAACATTGGCGCAATTGCATCAAAAATTATGACTTGAGGCCGAACTATAAATACATCAGCGATTCGGACTTTTTCACATGCATGACTTTTACGCCATGAGAGCTATTCTCAAAAGTATTAGTCTCAGAATAAAAATATTTGGTGTGTGGATGCATTCTTACATGGTCGACCCTCATGAAAAACATTGGCGCAATTGCATCAAAAATCATGACTTGAGGCCGCACTATAAATACATCAGCGATTCGGACTTTTTCACATGCATGACTTTTACGCCATGAGAGCTATTCTCAAAAGTATTAGTCTCAGAATAAAATTATTTGATGTGTGGATGCATTCTTACATGGTCAACCCTCATGAAAAGAATTGGCGCAATTGCATCAAAAATCATGACTTAAGGCCAAACTATAAATACATCAGCGATTCAGACTTTTTGACATGCATGACTTTTACGCCATGAGAGCTATTCTCAAAAGTATTAGTCTCAGAATAAAATTATTTGATGTGTGGATGCATTCTTACATGATCGACCCTCATGAAAAGAATTGGCGCAATTGCATCAAAAATCATGACTTGGGGCCGAACTATAAATACATCAGCGATTCGGACTTTTTCACATGCATGACTTTTACGCCATGAGAGCTATTCTCAAAAGTATTAGTCTCAGAATAAAATTATTTGATGTGTGGATGCATTCTTACATGGTCGACCCTCATGAAAAGAATTGGCGCAATTGCATCAAAAATCATGACTTAAGGCCAAACTATAAATACATCAGCGATTCGGACTTTTTCACATGCATGACTTTTACGCCATGAGAGCTATTCTCAAAAGTATAAGTTTCAGAATAAAAATATTTGGTGTGTGGATGCATTCTTACATGGTCGACCCTCATGAAAAACATTGGCGCAATTGCATCAAAAATTATGACTTGAGGCCGAACTATAAATACATCAGCGATTCAGACTTTTTCACATGCATGACTTTTACGCCATGAGAGCTATTCTCAAAAGTATTAGTCTCAGAATAAAATTATTTGATGTGTGGATGCATTCTTACATGGTCGACCCTCATGAAAAAAATTGGCGCAATTGCATCAAAAATTATGACTTAAGGCCAAACTATAAATACATCAGCGATTCGGACTTTTTCACATGCATGACTTTTACGCCATGAGAGCTATTCTCAAAAGTATTAGTCTCAGAATAAAATTATTTGATGTGTGGATGCATTCTTACATGGTCGACCCTCATGAAAAGAATTGGCGCAATTGCATAAAAAATCATGACTTGTGGCCGAACTATAAATACATCAGCGATTCGGACTTTTTCACATGCATGACTTTTACGCCATGAGAGCTATTCTCAAAAGTATTAGTCTCAGAATAAAATTATTTGATGTGTGGATGCATTCTTACATGGTCGACCCTCATGAAAAGAATTGGCGCAATTGCATCAAAAATCATAACTTGAGGCCGAACTATAAATACATCAGCGATTCGGACTTTTTCACATGCATGACTTTTACGCCATGAGAGCTATTCTCAAAAGTATTAGTCTTAGAATAAAATTATTTGATGTGTGGATGCATTCTTACATGATCGACCCTCATGAAAAAAAATGGCGCAATTGCATCAAAAATCATGACTTGAGGCCGAACTATAAATACATCAGTGATTCGAACTTTTTGCACATGCATGACTTTTACGCCATGAGAGCTATTCTCAAAAGTATTAGTCTCAGAATAAAATTATTTGATCTGTGGATGCATTCTTACATGATCGACCCTCATGAAAAGAATTGGCGCAATTGCATCAAAAATCATGACTTGTGGCCGAACTATAAATACATCAGCGATTCGGACTTTTTCACATGCATGACTTTTAGGCCATTAGAGCTATTCTCAAAAGTATTAGTCTCAGAATAAAATTATTTGATGTGTGGATGCATTCTTACATGGTCGACCCTCATGAAAAGAATTGGCGCAATTGCATCAAAAATCATGACTTGTGGCCGAACTATAAATACATCAGCGATTCGGACTTTTTCACATGCATGACTTTTACGCCATGAGAGCTATTCTCAAAAGTATTAGTCTCAGAATAAAATTATTTGGTGTGTGGATGCATTCTTACATGGTCGACCCTCATGAAAAAAATTGGCGCAATTGCATCAAAAATCATGACTTGTGGCCGAACTATAAATACATCAGCGATTCGGACTTTTTCACATGCATGACTTTTACGCCATGAGAGCTATTCTCAAAAGTATTAGTCTCAGAATCAAATTATTTGATGTGTGGATGCATTCTTACATGGTCAACCCTCATGAAAAGAATTGGCGCAATTGCATCAAAAATCATGACTTGGGGCCGAACTATAAATACATCAGCGATTCGGACTTTTTCACATGCATGACTTTTACGCCATGAGAGCTATTCTCAAAAGTATTAGTCTCAGAATAAAATTATTTGGTGTGTGGATGCATTCTTACATGGTCGACCCTCATGAAAAGAATTGGCGCAATTGCATCAAAAATCATGACTTGTGGCCGAACTATAAATACATCAGCGATTCGGACTTTTTCACATGCATGACTTTTACGCCATGAGAGCTATTCTCAAAAGTATTAGTCTCAGAATAAAATTATTTGGTGTGTGGATGCATTCTTACATGGTCGACCCTCATGAAAAGAATTGGCGCAATTGCATCAAAAATCATGACTTAAGGCCAAACTATAAATACATCAGCGATTCAGACTTTTTGACATGCATGACTTTTACGCCATGAGAGCTATTCTCAAAAGTATTAGTCTCAGAATAAAATTATTTGATGTGTGGATGCATTCTTACATGATCGACCCTCATGAAAAGAATTGGCGCAATTGCATCAAAAATCATGACTTGGGGCCGAACTATAAATACATCAGCGATTCGGACTTTTTCACATGCATGACTTTTACGCCATGAGAGCTATTCTCAAAAGTATTAGTCTCAGAATAAAATTATTTGATGTGTGGATGCATTCTTACATGGTCGACCCTCATGAAAAGAATTGGCGCAATTGCATCAAAAATCATGACTTAAGGCCAAACTATAAATACATCAGCGATTCGGACTTTTTCACATGCATGACTTTTACGCCATGAGAGCTATTCTCAAAAGTATAAGTTTCAGAATAAAAATATTTGGTGTGTGGATGCATTCTTACATGGTCGACCCTCATGAAAAACATTGGCGCAATTGCATCAAAAATTATGACTTGAGGCCGAACTATAAATACATCAGCGATTCAGACTTTTTCACATGCATGACTTTTACGCCATGAGAGCTATTCTCAAAAGTATTAGTCTCAGAATAAAATTATTTGATGTGTGGATGCATTCTTACATGGTCGACCCTCATGAAAAAAATTGGCGCAATTGCATCAAAAATTATGACTTAAGGCCAAACTATAAATACATCAGCGATTCGGACTTTTTCACATGCATGACTTTTACGCCATGAGAGCTATTCTCAAAAGTATTAGTCTCAGAATAAAATTATTTGATGTGTGGATGCATTCTTACATGGTCGACCCTCATGAAAAGAATTGGCGCAATTGCATAAAAAATCATGACTTGTGGCCGAACTATAAATACATCAGCGATTCGGACTTTTTCACATGCATGACTTTTACGCCATGAGAGCTATTCTCAAAAGTATTAGTCTCAGAATAAAATTATTTGATGTGTGGATGCATTCTTACATGGTCGACCCTCATGAAAAGAATTGGCGCAATTGCATCAAAAATCATAACTTGAGGCCGAACTATAAATACATCAGCGATTCGGACTTTTTCACATGCATGACTTTTACGCCATGAGAGCTATTCTCAAAAGTATTAGTCTTAGAATAAAATTATTTGATGTGTGGATGCATTCTTACATGATCGACCCTCATGAAAAAAAATGGCGCAATTGCATCAAAAATCATGACTTGAGGCCGAACTATAAATACATCAGTGATTCGAACTTTTTGCACATGCATGACTTTTACGCCATGAGAGCTATTCTCAAAAGTATTAGTCTCAGAATAAAATTATTTGATCTGTGGATGCATTCTTACATGATCGACCCTCATGAAAAGAATTGGCGCAATTGCATCAAAAATCATGACTTGTGGCCGAACTATAAATACATCAGCGATTCGGACTTTTTCACATGCATGACTTTTAGGCCATTAGAGCTATTCTCAAAAGTATTAGTCTCAGAATAAAATTATTTGATGTGTGGATGCATTCTTACATGGTCGACCCTCATGAAAAGAATTGGCGCAATTGCATCAAAAATCATGACTTGTGGCCGAACTATAAATACATCAGCGATTCGGACTTTTTCACATGCATGACTTTTACGCCATGAGAGCTATTCTCAAAAGTATTAGTCTCAGAATAAAATTATTTGGTGTGTGGATGCATTCTTACATGGTCGACCCTCATGAAAAAAATTGGCGCAATTGCATCAAAAATCATGACTTGTGGCCGAACTATAAATACATCAGCGATTCGGACTTTTTCACATGCATGACTTTTACGCCATGAGAGCTATTCTCAAAAGTATTAGTCTCAGAATCAAATTATTTGATGTGTGGATGCATTCTTACATGGTCAACCCTCATGAAAAGAATTGGCGCAATTGCATCAAAAATCATGACTTGGGGCCGAACTATAAATACATCAGCGATTCGGACTTTTTCACATGCATGACTTTTACGCCATGAGAGCTATTCTCAAAAGTATTAGTCTCAGAATAAAATTATTTGGTGTGTGGATGCATTCTTACATGGTCGACCCTCATGAAAAGAATTGGCGCAATTGCATCAAAAATCATGACTTGTGGCCGAACTATAAATACATCAGCGATTCGGACTTTTTCACATGCATGACTTTTACGCCATGAGAGCTATTCTCAAAAGTATTAGTCTCAGAATAAAATTATTTGGTGTGTGGATGCATTCTTACATGGTCGACCCTCATGAAAAGAATTGGCGCAATTGCATCAAAAATCATGACTTGGGGCCGCACTATAAATACATCAGCGATTCGGACTTTTTCACATGCATGACTTTTACGCCATGAGAGCTATTCTCAAAAGTATAAGTTTCAGAATAAAAATATTTGGTGTGTGGATGCATTCTTACATGGTCGACCCTCATGAAAAACATTGGCGCAATTGCATCAAAAATTATGACTTGAGGCCGAACTATAAATACATCAGCGATTCGGACTTTTTCACATGCATGACTTTTACGCCATGAGAGCTATTCTCAAAAGTATTAGTCTCAGAATAAAATTATTTGATGTGTGGATGCATTCTTACATGATCGACCCTCATGAAAAAAATTGGCGCAATTGCATCAAAAATCATGACTTAAGGCCAAACTATAAATACATCAGCGATTCAGACTTTTTCACATGCATGACTTTTACGCCATGAGAGCTATTCTCAAAAGTATTAGTCTCAGAATAAAATTATTTGATGTGTTGATGCATTCTTACATGGTCGACCCTCATGAAAAAAATTGGCGCAATTGCATCAAAAATCATGACTTGTGGCCGAACTATAAATACATCAGCGATTCGGACTTTTTCACATGCATGACTTTTACGCCATGAGAGCTATTCTCAAAAGTATTAGTCTCAGAATAAAATTATTTGATGTGTGGATGCATTCTTACATGATCGACCCTCATGAAAAGAATTGGCGCAATTGCATCAAAAATCATGACTTGGGGCCGAACTATAAATACATCAGCGATTCAGACTTTTTCACATGCATGACTTTTAGGCCATGAGAGCTATTCTCAAAAGTATTAGTCTCAGAATAAAATTATTTGATGTGTGGATGCATTCTTACATGATCGACCCTCATGAAAAGAATTGGCGCAATTGCATCAAAAATCATGACTTGGGGCCGAACTATAAATACATCAGCGATTCGAACTTTTTGCACATGCATGACTTTTACGCCATGAGAGCTATTCTCAAAAGTATAAGTTTCAGAATAAAAATATTTGGTGTGTGGATGCATTCTTACATGGTCCACCCTCATGAAAAAAATTGGCGCAATTGCATCAAAAATCATGACTTGTGGCCGAACTATAAATACATCAGCGATTCGGACTTTTTCACATGCATGACTTTTACGCCATGAGAGCTATTCTCAAAAGTATTAGTCTCAGAATTAAATTATTTGATGTGTGGATGCATTCTTACATGGTCGACCCTCATGAAAAGAATTGGCGCAATTGCATCAAAAATCATGACTTGAGGCCAAACTATAAATACATCAGCGATTCAGACTTTTTCACATGCATGACTTTTACGCTATGAGAGCTATTCTCAAAAGTATTAGTCTCAGAATCAAATTATTTGGTGTGTGAATGCATTGTAACATGGTCAACCCTCATGAAAGAATTGGCGCAATTGCATCAAAAATTATGACTTGAGGCCGAACTATAAATACATCAGCGATTCAGACTTTTTCACATGCATGACTTTTACGCCATGAGAGCTATTCTCAAAAGTATAAGTTTGAGAATAAAAATATTTGATGTGTGGATGCATTCTTACATGGTCGACCCTCATGAAAAAAATTGGCGCAATTGCATCAAAAATCATGACTTGTGGCCGAACTATAAATACATCAGCGATTCGGACTTTTTCACATGCATGACTTTTACGCCATGAGAGCTATTCTCAAAAGTATTAGTCTCAGAATAAAATTATTTGATGTGTGGATGCATTCTTACATGATCGACCCTCATGAAAAAAATTGGCGCAATTGCATCAAAAATCATGACTTAAGGCCAAACTATAAATACATCAGCGATTCAGACTTTTTCACATGCATGACTTTTACGCCATGAGAGCTATTCTCAAAAGTATTAGTCTCAGAATAAAATTATTTGATGTGTTGATGCATTCTTACATGATCGACCCTCATGAAAAGAATTGGCGCAATTGCATCAAAAATCATGACTTGAGGCCGAACTATAAATACATCAGCGATTCGGACTTTTTCACATGCATGACTTTTAGGCCATGAGAGCTATTCTCAAAAGTATTAGTCTCAGAATAAAATTATTTGATGTGTGGATGCATTCTTACATGATCGACCCTCATGAAAAAAAATGGCGCAATTGCATCAAAAATCATGACTTGAGGCCGAACTATAAATACATCAGCGATTCGAACTTTTTGCACATGCATGACTTTTACGCCATGAGAGCTATTCTCAAAAGTATAAGTTTCAGAATAAAAATATTTGGTGTGTGTATGCATTCTTACATGGTCGACCCTCATGAAAAAAATTGGCGCAATTGCATCAAAAATCATGACTTGTGGCCGAACTATAAATACATCAGCGATTCGGACTTTTTCACATGCATGACTTTTACGCCATGAGAGCTATTCTCAAAAGTATTAGTCTCAGAATAAAATTATTTGATGTGTGGATGCATTCTTACATGATCGACCCTCATGAAAAGAATTGGCGCAATTGCATCAAAAATCATGACTTGGGGCCGAACTATAAATACATCAGCGATTCAGACTTTTTCACATGCATGACTTTTAGGCCATGAGAGCTATTCTCAAAAGTATTAGTCTCAGAATAAAATTATTTGATGTGTGGATGCATTCTTACATGATCGACCCTCATGAAAAGAATTGGCGCAATTGCATCAAAAATCATGACTTGGGGCCGAACTATAAATACATCAGCGATTCGAACTTTTTGCACATGCATGACTTTTACGCCATGAGAGCTATTCTCAAAAGTATAAGTTTCAGAATAAAAATATTTGGTGTGTGGATGCATTCTTACATGGTCCACCCTCATGAAAAAAATTGGCGCAATTGCATCAAAAATCATGACTTGTGGCCGCACTATAAATACATCAGCGATTCGGACTTTTTCACATGCATGACTTTTACGCCATGAGAGCTATTCTGAAAAGTATTAGTCTCAGAATAAAATTATTTGATGTGTGGATGCATTCTTACATGATCGACCCTCATGAAAAGAATTGGCGCAATTGCATCAAAAATCATGACTTGTGGCCGAACTATAAATACATCAGCGATTCGGACTTTTTCACATGCATGACTTTTAGGCCATGAGAGCTATTCTCAAAAGTATTAGTCTCAGAATAAAATTATTTGATGTGTGGATGCATTCTTACATGATCGACCCTCATGAAAAAAAATGGCGCAATTGCATCAAAAATCATGACTTGGGGCCGAACTATAAATACATCAGCGATTCGAACTTTTTGCACATGCATGACTTTTACGCCATGAGAGCTATTCTCAAAAGTATAAGTTTCAGAATAAAAATATTTGGTGTGTGTATGCATTCTTACATGGTCGACCCTCATGAAAAAAATTGGCGCAATTGCATCAAAAATCATGACTTGTGGCCGAACTATAAATACATCAGCGATTCGGACTTTTTCACATGCATGACTTTTACGCCATGAGAGCTATTCTCAAAAGTATTAGTCTCAGAATAAAATTATTTGATGTGTGGATGCATTCTTACATGATCGACCCTCATGAAAAGAATTGGCGCAATTGCATCAAAAATCATGACTTGGGGCCGAACTATAAATACATCAGCGATTCAGACTTTTTCACATGCATGACTTTTAGGCCATGAGAGCTATTCTCAAAAGTATTAGTCTCAGAATAAAATTATTTGATGTGTGGATGCATTCTTACATGATCGACCCTCATGAAAAGAATTGGCGCAATTGCATCAAAAATCATGACTTGGGGCCGAACTATAAATACATCAGCGATTCGAACTTTTTGCACATGCATGACTTTTACGCCATGAGAGCTATTCTCAAAAGTATAAGTTTCAGAATAAAAATATTTGGTGTGTGGATGCATTCTTACATGGTCCACCCTCATGAAAAAACTTGGCGCAATTGCATCAAAAATCATGACTTGTGGCCGCACTATAAATACATCAGCGATTCGGACTTTTTCACATGCATGACGTTTACGCCATGAGAGCTATTCTGAAAAGTATTAGTCTCAGAATAAAATTATTTGATGTGTGGATGCATTCTTACATGATCGACCCTCATGAAAAGAATTGGCGCAATTGCATCAAAAATCATGACTTGTGGCCGAACTATAAATACATCAGCGATTCGGACTTTTTCACATGCATGACTTTTACGCCATGAGAGCTATTCTCAAAAGTATTAGTCTCAGAATAAAATTATTTGATGTGTGGATGCATTCTTACATGGTCGACCCTCATGAAAAGAATTGGCGCAATTGCATCAAAAATCATGACTTGTGGCCGAACTATAAATACATCAGCGATTCGGACTTTTTCACATGCATTACTTTTACGCCATGAGAGCTATTCTCAAAAGTATTAGTCTTAGAATAAAATTATTTGATGTGTGGATGCATTCTTACATGGTCGACCCTCATGAAAAAAATTGGCGCAATTGCATCAAAAATCATGACTTGTGGCCGAACTATAAATACATCAGCGATTCGGACTTTTTCACATGCATGACTTTTACGCCATGAGAGCTATTCTCAAAAGTATTAGTCTCAGAATTAAATTATTTGATGTGTGGATGCATTCTTACATGGTCGACCCTCATGAAAAGAATTGGCGCAATTGCATAAAAAATCATGACTTGAGGCCAAACTATAAATACATCAGCGATTCAGACTTTTTCACATGCATGACTTTTACGCTATGAGAGCTATTCTCAAAAGTATTAGTCTCAGAATCAAATTATTTGGTGTGTGAATGCATTGTAACATGGTCAACCCTCATGAAAGAATTGGCGCAATTGCATCAAAAATTATGACTTGAGGCCGAACTATAAATACATCAGCGATTCAGACTTTTTCACATGCATGACTTTTACGCCATGAGAGCTATTCTCAAAAGTATAAGTTTGAGAATAAAAATATTTGATGTGTGGATGCATTCTTACATGGTCGACCCTCATGAAAAAAATTGGCGCAATTGCATCAAAAATCATGACTTGTGGCCGAACTATAAATACATCAGCGATTCGGACTTTTTCACATGCATGACTTTTACGCCATGAGAGCTATTCTCAAAAGTATTAGTCTCAGAATAAAATTATTTGATGTGTGGATGCATTCTTACATGATCGACCCTCATGAAAAGAATTGGCGCAATTGCATCAAAAATCATGACTTGAGGCCAAACTATAAATACATCAGCGATTCAGACTTTTTCACATGCATGACTTTTACGCCATGAGAGCTATTCTCAAAAGTATTAGTCTCAGAATAAAATTATTTGATGTGTGGATGCATTCTTACATGGTCGACCCTCATGAAAAGAATTGGCGCAATTGCATCAAAAATCATGACTTGAGGCCGAACTATAAATACATCAGCGATTCAGACTTTTTCACATGCATGACTTTTACGCTATGAGAGCTATTCTCAAAAGTATTACTCTCAGAATAAAATTATTTGGTGTGTGAATGCGTTGTAACATGGTCGACCCTCATGAAAAGAATTGGCGCAATTGCATCAAAAATCATGACTTGAGGCCGAACTATAAATACATCAGCGATTCAGACTTTTTCACATGCATGACTTTTACGCCATGAGAGCTATTCTCAAAAGTATAAGTTTGAGAATAAAAATATTTGGTGTGTGTATGCATTCTTACATGGTCGACCCTCATGAAAAACATTGGCGCAATTGCATCAAAAATCATGACTTGTGGCCGAACTATAAATACATCAGCGATTCGGACTTTTTCACATGCATGACTTTTACGCCATGAGAGCTATTCTCAAAAGTATTAGTCTCAGAATAAAATTATTTGATGTGTGGATGCATTCTTACATGATCGACCCTCATGAAAAGAATTGGCGCAATTGCATCAAAAATCATGACTTGGGGCCGAACTATAAATACATCAGCGATTCGAACTTTTTGCACATGCATGACTTTTACGCCATGAGAGCTATTCTCAAAAGCATAAGTTTCAGAATAAAAATATTTGGTGTGTGGATGCATTCTTACATGGTCCACCCTCATGAAAAAAATTGGCGCAATTGCATCAAAAATCATGACTTGTGGCCGCACTATAAATACATCAGCGATTCGGACTTTTTCACATGCATGACGTTTACGCCATGAGAGCTATTCTGAAAAGTATTAGTCTCAGAATAAAATTATTTGATGTGTGGATGCATTCTTACATGATCGACCCTCATGAAAAGAATTGGCGCAATTGCATCAAAAATCATGACTTGTGGCCGAACTATAAATACATCAGCGATTCGGACTTTTTCACATGCATGACTTTTACGCCATGAGAGCTATTCTCAAAAGTATTAGTCTCAGAATAAAATTATTTGATGTGTGGATGCATTCTTACATGGTCGACCCTCATGAAAAGAATTGGCGCAATTGCATCAAAAATCATGACTTGTGGCCGAACTATAAATACATCAGCGATTCGGACTTTTTCACATGCATTACTTTTACGCCATGAGAGCTATTCTCAAAAGTATTAGTCTTAGAATAAAATTATTTGATGTGTGGATGCATTCTTACATGGTCGACCCTGATGAAAAAAATTGGCGCAATTGCATCAAAAATCATGACTTGTGGCCGAACTATAAATACATCAGCGATTCGGACTTTTTCACATGCATGACTTTTACGCCATGAGAGCTATTCTCAAAAGTATTAGTCTCAGAATTAAATTATTTGATGTGTGGATGCATTCTTACATGGTCGACCCTCATGAAAAGAATTGGCGCAATTGCATCAAAAATCATGACTTGAGGCCAAACTATAAATACATCAGCGATTCAGACTTTTTCACATGCATGACTTTTACGCTATGAGAGCTATTCTCAAAAGTATTAGTCTCAGAATCAAATTATTTGGTGTGTGAATGCATTGTAACATGGTCAACCCTCATGAAAAACATTGGCGCAATTGCATCAAAAATTATGACTTGAGGCCGAACTATAAATACATCAGCGATTCAGACTTTTTCACATGCATGACTTTTACGCCATGAGAGCTATTCTCAAAAGTATAAGTTTGAGAATAAAAATATTTGATGTGTGGATGCATTCTTACATGGTCGACCCTCATGAAAAAAATTGGCGCAATTGCATCAAAAATCATGACTTGTGGCCGAACTATAAATACATCAGCGATTCGGACTTTTTCACATGCATGACTTTTACGCCATGAGAGCTATTCTCAAAAGTATTAGTCTCAGAATAAAATTATTTGATGTGTGGATGCATTCTTACATGATCGACCCTCATGAAAAAAATTGGCGCAATTGCATCAAAAATCATGACTTAAGGCCAAACTATAAATACATCAGCGATTCAGACTTTTTCACATGCATGACTTTTACGCCATGAGAGCTATTCTCAAAAGTATTAGTCTCAGAATAAAATTATTTGATGTGTTGATGCATTCTTACATGATCGACCCTCATGAAAAGAATTGGCGCAATTGCATCAAAAATCATGACTTGAGGCCGAACTATAAATACATCAGCGATTCGGACTTTTTCACATGCATGACTTTTAGGCCATGAGAGCTATTCTCAAAAGTATTAGTCTCAGAATAAAATTATTTGATGTGTGGATGCATTCTTACATGATCGACCCTCATGAAAAAAAATGGCGCAATTGCATCAAAAATCATGACTTGAGGCCGAACTATAAATACATCAGCGATTCGAACTTTTTGCACATGCATGACTTTTACGCCATGAGAGCTATTCTCAAAAGTATAAGTTTCAGAATAAAAATATTTGGTGTGTGTATGCATTCTTACATGGTCGACCCTCATGAAAAAAATTGGCGCAATTGCATCAAAAATCATGACTTGTGGCCGAACTATAAATACATCAGCGATTCGGACTTTTTCACATGCATGACTTTTACGCCATGAGAGCTATTCTCAAAAGTATTAGTCTCAGAATAAAATTATTTGATGTGTGGATGCATTCTTACATGGTCGACCCTCATGAAAAGAATTGGCGCAATTGCATCAAAAATCATGACTTGTGGCCGAACTATAAATACATCAGCGATTCGGACTTTTTCACATGCATTACTTTTACGCCATGAGAGCTATTCTCAAAAGTATTAGTCTTAGAATAAAATTATTTGATGTGTGGATGCATTCTTACATGGTCGACCCTGATGAAAAAAATTGGCGCAATTGCATCAAAAATCATGACTTGTGGCCGAACTATAAATACATCAGCGATTCGGACTTTTTCACATGCATGACTTTTACGCCATGAGAGCTATTCTCAAAAGTATTAGTCTCAGAATTAAATTATTTGATGTGTGGATGCATTCTTACATGGTCGACCCTCATGAAAAGAATTGGCGCAATTGCATCAAAAATCATGACTTGAGGCCAAACTATAAATACATCAGCGATTCAGACTTTTTCACATGCATGACTTTTACGCTATGAGAGCTATTCTCAAAAGTATTAGTCTCAGAATCAAATTATTTGGTGTGTGAATGCATTGTAACATGGTCAACCCTCATGAAAAACATTGGCGCAATTGCATCAAAAATTATGACTTGAGGCCGAACTATAAATACATCAGCGATTCAGACTTTTTCACATGCATGACTTTTACGCCATGAGAGCTATTCTCAAAAGTATAAGTTTGAGAAAAAAAATATTTGATGTGTGGATGCATTCTTACATGGTCGACCCTCATGAAAAAAATTGGCGCAATTGCATCAAAAATCATGACTTGTGGCCGAACTATAAATACATCAGCGATTCGGACTTTTTCACATGCATGACTTTTACGCCATGAGAGCTATTCTCAAAAGTATTAGTCTCAGAATAAAATTATTTGATGTGTGGATGCATTCTTACATGATCGACCCTCATGAAAAAAATTGGCGCAATTGCATCAAAAATCATGACTTAAGGCCAAACTATAAATACATCAGCGATTCAGACTTTTTCACATGCATGACTTTTACGCCATGAGAGCTATTCTCAAAAGTATTAGTCTCAGAATAAAATTATTTGATGTGTTGATGCATTCTTACATGATCGACCCTCATGAAAAGAATTGGCGCAATTGCATCAAAAATCATGACTTGAGGCCGAACTATAAATACATCAGCGATTCGGACTTTTTCACATGCATGACTTTTAGGCCATGAGAGCTATTCTCAAAAGTATTAGTCTCAGAATAAAATTATTTGATGTGTGGATGCATTCTTACATGATCGACCCTCATGAAAAAAAATGGCGCAATTGCATCAAAAATCATGACTTGAGGCCGAACTATAAATACATCAGCGATTCGAACTTTTTGCACATGCATGACTTTTACGCCATGAGAGCTATTCTCAAAAGTATAAGTTTCAGAATAAAAATATTTGGTGTGTGTATGCATTCTTACATGGTCGACCCTCATGAAAAAAATTGGCGCAATTGCATCAAAAATCATGACTTGTGGCCGAACTATAAATACATCAGCGATTCGGACTTTTTCACATGCATGACTTTTACGCCATGAGAGCTATTCTCAAAAGTATTAGTCTCAGAATAAAATTATTTGATGTGTGGATGCATTCTTACATGATCGACCCTCATGAAAAGAATTGGCGCAATTGCATCAAAAATCATGACTTGGGGCCGAACTATAAATACATCAGCGATTCAGACTTTTTCACATGCATGACTTTTAGGCCATGAGAGCTATTCTCAAAAGTATTAGTCTCAGAATAAAATTATTTGATGTGTGGATGCATTCTTACATGATCGACCCTCATGAAAAGAATTGGCGCAATTGCATCAAAAATCATGACTTGGGGCCGAACTATAAATACATCAGCGATTCGAACTTTTTGCACATGCATGACTTTTACGCCATGAGAGCTATTCTCAAAAGTATAAGTTTCAGAATAAAAATATTTGGTGTGTGGATGCATTCTTACATGGTCCACCCTCATGAAAAAAATTGGCGCAATTGCATCAAAAATCATGACTTGGGGCCGAACTATAAATACATCAGCGATTCGGACTTTTTCACATGCATGACGTTTACGCCATGAGAGCTATTCTGAAAAGTATTAGTCTCAGAATAAAATTATTTGATGTGTGGATGCATTCTTACATGATCGACCCTCATGAAAAGAATTGGCGCAATTGCATCAAAAATCATGACTTGTGGCCGAACTATAAATACATCAGCGATTCGGACTTTTTCACATGCATGACTTTTAGGCCATGAGAGCTATTCTCAAAAGTATTAGTCTCAGAATAAAATTATTTGATGTGTGGATGCATTCTTACATGATCGACCCTCATGAAAAAAAATGGCGCAATTGCATCAAAAATCATGACTTGAGGCCGAACTATAAATACATCAGCGATTCGAACTTTTTGCACATGCATGACTTTTACGCCATGAGAGCTATTCTCAAAAGTATAAGTTTCAGAATAAAAATATTTGGTGTGTGTATGCATTCTTACATGGTCGACCCTCATGAAAAAAATTGGCGCAATTGCATCAAAAATCATGACTTGTGGCCGAACTATAAATACATCAGCGATTCGGACTTTTTCACATGCATGACTTTTACGCCATGAGAGCTATTCTCAAAAGTATTAGTCTCAGAATAAAATTATTTGATGTGTGGATGCATTCTTACATGATCGACCCTCATGAAAAGAATTGGCGCAATTGCATCAAAAATCATGACTTGGGGCCGAACTATAAATACATCAGCGATTCAGACTTTTTCACATGCATGACTTTTAGGCCATGAGAGCTATTCTCAAAAGTATTAGTCTCAGAATAAAATTATTTGATGTGTGGATGCATTCTTACATGATCGACCCTCATGAAAAGAATTGGCGCAATTGCATCAAAAATCATGACTTGTGGCCGAACTATAAATACATCAGCGATTCGGACTTTTTCACATGCATGACTTTTACGCCATGAGAGCTATTCTCAAAAGTATTAGTCTCAGAATAAAATTATTTGATGTGTGGATGCATTCTTACATGGTCGACCCTCATGAAAAGAATTGGCGCAATTGCATCAAAAATCATGACTTGTGGCCGAACTATAAATACATCAGCGATTCGGACTTTTTCACATGCATTACTTTTACGCCATGAGAGCTATTCTCAAAAGTATTAGTCTTAGAATAAAATTATTTGATGTGTGGATGCATTCTTACATGGTCGACCCTCATGAAAAAAATTGGCGCAATTGCATCAAAAATCATGACTTGTGGCCGAACTATAAATACATCAGCGATTCGGACTTTTTCACATGCATGACTTTTACGCCATGAGAGCTATTCTCAAAAGTATTAGTCTCAGAATTAAATTATTTGATGTGTGGATGCATTCTTACATGGTCGACCCTCATGAAAAGAATTGGCGCAATTGCATAAAAAATCATGACTTGAGGCCAAACTATAAATACATCAGCGATTCAGACTTTTTCACATGCATGACTTTTACGCCATGAGAGCTATTCTCAAAAGTATTAGTCTCAGAATAAAATTATTTGATGTGTGGATGCATTCTTACATGGTCGACCCTCATGAAAAGAATTGGCGCAATTGCATCAAAAATCATGACTTGAGGCCGAACTATAAATACATCAGCGATTCAGACTTTTTCACATGCATGACTTTTACGCTATGAGAGCTATTCTCAAAAGTATTACTCTCAGAATAAAATTATTTGGTGTGTGAATGCGTTGTAACATGGTCGACCCTCATGAAAAGAATTGGCGCAATTGCATCAAAAATCATGACTTGAGGCCGAACTATAAATACATCAGCGATTCAGACTTTTTCACATGCATGACTTTTACGCCATGAGAGCTATTCTCAAAAGTATAAGTTTGAGAATAAAAATATTTGGTGTGTGGATGCATTCTTACATGGTCGACCCTCATGAAAAACATTGGCGCAATTGCATCAAAAATCATGACTTGTGGCCGAACTATAAATACATCAGCGATTCGGACTTTTTCACATGCATGACTTTTACGCCATGAGAGCTATTCTCAAAAGTATTAGTCTCAGAATAAAATTATTTGATGTGTGGATGCATTCTTACATGATCGACCCTCATTAAAAGAATTGGCGCAATTGCATCAAAAATCATGACTTGAGGCCAAACTATAAATACATCAGCGATTCAGACTTTTTCACATGCATGACTTTTACGCCATGAGAGCTATTCTCAAAAGTATTAGTCTCAGAATAAAATTATTTGATGTGTGGATGCATTCTTACATGGTCAACCCTCATGAAAAGAATTGGCGCAATTGCATAAAAAATCATGACTTGTGGCCGAACTATAAATACATCAGCGATTCGGACTTTTTCACATGCATGACTTTTACGCCATGAGAGCTATTCTCAAAAGTATTAGTCTTAGAATAAAATTATTTGGTGTGTGGATGCATTGTAACATGGTCGACCCTCATGAAAAGAATTGGCGCAATTGCATCAAAAATCATGACTTGAGGCCGAACTATAAATACATCAGCGATTCAGACTTTTTCACATGCATGACTTTTACGCCATGAGAGCTATTCTCAAAAGTATAAGTTTGAGAATAAAAATATTCGGTGTGTGGATGCATTCTTACATGGTCGACCCTCATGAAAAACATTGGCGCAATTGCATCAAAAATCATGACTTGTGGCCGAACTATAAATACATCAGCGATTCGGACTTTTTCACATGCATGACTTTTACGCCATGAGAGCTATTCTCAAAAGTATTAGTCTCAGAATAAAATTATTTGATGTGTGGATGCATTCTTACATGATCGACCCTCATTAAAAGAATTGGCGCAATTGCATCAAAAATCATGACTTGAGGCCAAACTATAAATACATCAGCGATTCAGACTTTTTCACATGCATGACTTTTACGCCATGAGAGCTATTCTCAAAAGTATTAGTCTCAGAATAAAATTATTTGATGTGTGGATGCATTCTTACATGGTCAACCCTCATGAAAAGAATTGGCGCAATTGCATAAAAAATCATGACTTGTGGCCGAACTATAAATACATCAGCGATTCGGACTTTTTCACATGCATGACTTTTACGCCATGAGAGCTATTCTCAAAAGTATTAGTCTTAGAATAAAATTATTTGGTGTGTGGATGCATTGTAACATGGTCGACCCTCATGAAAAGAATTGGCGCAATTGCATCAAAAATCATGACTTGAGGCCGAACTATAAATACATCAGCGATTCAGACTTTTTCACATGCATGACTTTTACGCCATGAGAGCTATTCTCAAAAGTATAAGTTTGAGAATAAAAATATTCGGTGTGTGGATGCATTCTTACATGGTCGACCCTCATGAAAAACATTGGCGCAATTGCATCAAAAATCATGACTTGTGGCCGAACTATAAATACATCAGCGATTCGGACTTTTTGCACATGCATGACTTTTACGCCATGAGAGCTATTCTCAAAAGTATTAGTCTCAGAATAAAATTATTTGATGTGTGGATGCATTCTTACATGATCGACCCTCATTAAAAGAATTGGCGCAATTGCATCAAAAATCATGACTTGAGGCCAAACTATAAATACATCAGCGATTCAGACTTTTTCACATGCATGACTTTTACGCCATGAGAGCTATTCTCAAAAGTATTAGTCTCAGAATAAAATTATTTGATGTGTGGATGCATTCTTACATGGTCAACCCTCATGAAAAGAATTGGCGCAATTGCATAAAAAATCATGACTTGTGGCCGAACTATAAATACATCAGCGATTCGGACTTTTTCACATGCATGACTTTTACGCCATGAGAGCTATTCTCAAAAGTATTAGTCTTAGAATAAAATTATTTGGTGTGTGGATGCATTCTTACATGGTCGACCCTCATGAAAAGAATTGGCGCAATTGCATCAAAAATCATGACTTGAGGCCGCACTATAAATACATCAGCGATTCGGACTTTTTCACATGCATGACTTTTACGCCATGAGAGCTATTCTCAAAAGTATAACTTTCAGAATAAAAATATTTGGTGTGTGGATGCATTCTTACATGGTCGACCCTCATGAAAAACATTGGCGCAATTGCATCAAAAATTATGACTTGAGGCCGAACTATAAATACATCAGCGATTCGGACTTTTTCACATGCATGACTTTTACGCCATGAGAGCTATTCTCAAAAGTATTAGTCTCAGAATAAAATTATTTGATGTGTGGATGCATTCTTACATGGTCGACCCTCATGAAAAAAATTGGCGCAATTGCATCAAAAATCATGACTTAAGGCCAAACTATAAATACATCAGCGATTCAGACTTTTTCACATGCATGACTTTTACGCCATGAGAGCTATTCTCAAAAGTATTAGTCTCAGAATAAAATTATTTGATGTGTGGATGCATTCTTACATGGTCGACCCTCATGAAAAGAATTGGCGCAATTGCATAAAAAATCATGACTTGGGGCCGAACTATAAATACATCAGCGATTCGGACTTTTTCACATGCATGACTTTTACGCCATGAGAGCTATTCTCAAAAGTATTAGTCTCAGAATAAAATTATTTGATGTGTGGATGCATTCTTACATGATCGACCCTCATGTAAAGAATTGGCGCAATTGCATCAAAAATCATGACTTGGGGCCGAACTATAAATACATCAGCGATTCGGACTTTTTCACATGCATGACTTTTACGCCATGAGAGCTATTCTCAAAAGTATTAGTCTTAGAATAAAATTATTTGATGTGTGGATGCATTCTTACATGATCGACCCTCATGAAAAAAAATGGCGCAATTGCATCAAAAATCATGACTTGAGGCCAAACTATAAATACATCAGCGATTCGAACTTTTTGCACATGCATGACTTTTACGCCATGAGAGCTATTCTCAAAAGTATTAGTCTCAGAATAAAATTATTTGATGTGTGGATGCATTCTTACATGATCGACCCTCATGAAAAGAATTGGCGCAATTGCATCAAAAATCATGACTTGGGGCCGAACTATAAATACATCAGCGATTCGGACTTTTTCACATGCATGACTTTTACGCCATGAGAGCTATTCTCAAAAGTATTAGTCTCAGAATAAAATTATTTGATGTATGGATGCATTCTTACATGGTCGACCCTCATGAAAAGAATTGGCGCAATTGCATCAAAAATCATGACTTGGGGCCGAACTATAAATACATCAGCGATTCGGACTTTTTCACATGCATGACTTTTAGGCCATGAGAGCTATTCTCAAAAGTATTAGTCTCAGAATAAAATTATTTGATGTGTGGATGCATTCTTACATGGTCGACCCTCATGAAAAACATTGGCGCAATTGCATCAAAAGTCATGACTTGGGGCCGAACTATAAATACATCAGCGATTCGAACTTTTTGCACATGCATGACTTTTACGCCATGAGAGCTATTCTCAAAAGTATAAGTTTCAGAATAAAAATATTTGGTGTGTGGATGCATTCTTACATGGTCGACCCTCATGAAAAAAATTGGCGCAATTGCATCAAAAATCATGACTTGTGGCCGAACTATAAATACATCAGCGATTCGAACTTTTTGCACATGCATGACTTTTACGCCATGAGAGCTATTCTCAAAAGTATAAGTTTCAGAATAAAAATATTTGGTGTGTGGATGCATTCTTACATGGTCGACCCTCATGAAAACAATTGGCGCAATTGCATCAAAAATCATGACTTGGGGCCGAACTATAAATACATCAGCGATTCGGACTTTTTCACATGCATGACTTTTAGGCCATGAGAGCTATTCTCAAAAGTATTAGTCTCAGAATAAAATTATTTGATGTGTGGATGCATTCTTACATGGTCGACCCTCATGAAAAGAATTGGCGCAATTGCATCAAAAATCATGACTTGTGGCCGAACTATAAATACATCAGCGATTCGGACTTTTTCACATGCATGACTTTTACGCCATGAGAGCTATTCTCAAAAGTATTAGTCTCAGAATAAAATTATTTGGTGTGTGGATGCATTCTTACATGGTCGACCCTCATGAAAAGAATTGGCGCAATTGCATCAAAAATCATGACTTGAGGCCGCACTATAAATACATCAGCGATTCGAACTTTTTCACATGCATGACTTTTACGCCATGAGAGCTATTCTCAAAAGTATAAGTTTCAGAATAAAAATATTTGGTGTGTGGATGCATTCTTACATGGTCGACCCTCATGAAAAACATTGGCGCAATTGCATCAAAAATTATGACTTGAGGCCGAACTATAAATACATCAGCGATTCGGACTTTTTCACATGCATGACTTTTACGCCATGAGAGCTATTCTCAAAAGTATTAGTCTCAGAATAAAATTATTTGATGTGTGGATGCATTCTTACATGGTCGACCCTCATGAAAAAAATTGGCGCAATTGCATCAAAAATCATGACTTAAGGCAAAACTATAAATACATCAGCGATTCGGACTTTTTCACATGCATGACTTTTACGCCATGAGAGCTATTCTCAAAAGTATTAGTCTCAGAATAAAATTATTTGATGTGTGGATGCATTCTTACATGATCGACCCTCATGAAAATAATTGGCGCAATTGCATCAAAAATCATGACTTGGGGCCGAACTATAAATACATCAGCGATTCGGACTTTTCACATGCATGACTTTTACGCCATGAGAGCTATTCTCAAAAGTATTAGTCTCAGAATAAAATTATTTGATGTGTGGATGCATTCTTACATGGTCGACCCTCATGAAAAGAATTGGCGCAATTGCATCAAAAATCATGACTTGTGGCCGAACTATAAATACATCAGCGATTCGAACTTTTTCACATGCATGACTTTTACGCCATGAGAGCTATTCTCAAGTATAAGTTTCAGAATAAAAATATTTGGTGTGTGGATGCATTCTTACATGGTCGACCCTCATGAAAAGAATTGGCGCAATTGCATCAAAAATCATGACTTGTGGCCGAACTATAAATACATCAGCGATTCGGACTTTTTCACATGCATGACTTTTAGGCCATGAGAGCTATTCTCAAAAGTATTAGTCTCAGAATAAAATTATTTGATGTGTGGATGCATTCTTACATGGTCGACCCTCATGAAAAGAATTGGCGCAATTGCATCAAAAATCATGACTTGTGGCCGAACTATAAATACATCAGCGATTCGAACTTTTTGCACATGCATGACTTTTACGCCATGAGATCTATTCTCAAAAGTATAAGTTTCAGAATAAAAATATTTGGTGTGTGTATGCATTCTTACATGGTCGACCCTCATGAAAAAAATTGGCGCAATTGCATCAAAAATCATGACTTGTGGCCGAACTATAAATACATCAGCGATTCGGACTTTTTCACATGCATGACTTTTACGCTATCAGAGCTATTCTCAAAAGTATTAGTCTCAGAATAAAATTATTTGGTGTGTGAATGCATTGTAACATGGTCAACCCTCATGAAAAGAATTGGCGCAATTGCATCAAAAATCATGACTTGAGGCCGAACTATAAATACATCAGCGATTCAGACTTTTTCACATGCATGACTTTTACGCCATGAGAGCTATTCTCAAAAGTATAAGTTTGAGAATAAAAATATTTGGTGTGTGGATGCATTCTTACATGGTCGACCCTCATGAAAAAAATTGGCGCAATTGCATCAAAAATCATGACTTGTGGCCGAACTATAAATACATCAGCGACTCGGACTTTTCACATGCATGACTTTTACGCCATGAGAGCTATTCTCAAAAGTATTAGTCTCAGAATAAAATTATTTGGTGTGTGGATGCATTCTTACATGGTCGACCCTCATGAAAAAAATTGGCGCAATTGCATCAAAAATCATGACTTGGGGCCGAACTATAAATACATCAGCGATTCGGACTTTTTCACATGCATGACTTTTACGCCATGAGAGCTATTCTCAAAAGTATTAGTCTCAGAATAAAATTATTTGATGTGTGGATGCATTCTTACATGGTCAACCCTCATGAAAAGAATTGGCGCAATTGCTCAAAAATCATGACTTGAGGCCAAACTATAAATACATCAGCGATTCAGACTTTTTCACATGCATGACTTTTACGCTATGAGAGCTATTCTCAAAAGTATTAGTCTCAGAATAAAATTATTTGATGTGTGGATGCATTCTTACATGGTCGACCCTCATGAAAAGAATTGGCGCAATTGCATCAAAAATCATGACTTGAGGCCGAACTATAAATACATCAGCGATTCGAACTTTTTCACATGCATGACTTTTACGCCATGAGAGCTATTCTCAAGTATAAGTTTCAGAATAAAAATATTTGGTGTGTGGATGCATTCTTACATGGTCGACCCTCATGAAAAGAATTGGCGCAATTGCATCAAAAATCATGACTTGTGGCCGAACTATAAATACATCAGCGATTCGGACTTTTTCACATGCATGACTTTTAGGCCATGAGAGCTATTCTCAAAAGTATTAGTCTCAGAATAAAATTATTTGATGTGTGGATGCATTCTTACATGGTCGACCCTCATGAAAAGAATTGGCGCAATTGCATCAAAAATCATGACTTGTGGCCGAACTATAAATACATCAGCGATTCGAACTTTTTGCACATGCATGACTTTTACGCCATGAGATCTATTCTCAAAAGTATAAGTTTCAGAATAAAAATATTTGGTGTGTGTATGCATTCTTACATGGTCGACCCTCATGAAAAAAATTGGCGCAATTGCATCAAAAATCATGACTTGTGGCCGAACTATAAATACATCAGCGATTCAGACTTTTTCACATGCATGACTTTTACGCTATCAGAGCTATTCTCAAAAGTATTAGTCTCAGAATAAAATTATTTGGTGTGTGAATGCATTGTAACATGGTCAACCCTCATGAAAAGAATTGGCGCAATTGCATCAAAAATCATGACTTGAGGCCGAACTATAAATACATCAGCGATTCAGACTTTTTCACATGCATGACTTTTACGCCATGAGAGCTATTCTCAAAAGTATAAGTTTGAGAATAAAAATATTTGGTGTGTGGATGCATTCTTACATGGTCGACCCTCATGAAAAAAATTGGCGCAATTGCATCAAAAATCATGACTTGTGGCCGAACTATAAATACATCAGCGACTCGGACTTTTCACATGCATGACTTTTACGCCATGAGAGCTATTCTCAAAAGTATTAGTCTCAGAATAAAATTATTTGGTGTGTGGATGCATTCTTACATGGTCGACCCTCATGAAAAAAATTGGCGCAATTGCATCAAAAATCATGACTTGGGGCCGAACTATAAATACATCAGCGATTCGGACTTTTTCACATGCATGACTTTTACGCCATGAGAGCTATTCTCAAAAGTATTAGTCTCAGAATAAAATTATTTGATGTGTGGATGCATTCTTACATGGTCAACCCTCATGAAAAGAATTGGCGCAATTGCTCAAAAATCATGACTTGAGGCCAAACTATAAATACATCAGCGATTCAGACTTTTTCACATGCATGACTTTTACGCTATGAGAGCTATTCTCAAAAGTATTAGTCTCAGAATAAAATTATTTGATGTGTGGATGCATTCTTACATGGTCGACCCTCATGAAAAGAATTGGCGCAATTGCATCAAAAATCATGACTTGAGGCCGAACTATAAATACATCAGCGATTCGAACTTTTTCACATGCATGACTTTTACGCCATGAGAGCTATTCTCAAAAGTATAAGTTTCAGAATAAAAATATTTGGTGTGTGGATGCATTCTTACATGGTCGACCCTCATGAAAAACATTGGCGCAATTGCATCAAAAATTATGACTTGAGGCCGAACTATAAATACATCAGCGATTCGGACTTTTTCACATGCATGACTTTTACGCCATGAGAGCTATTCTCAAAAGTATTAGTCTCAGAATAAAATTATTTGATGTGTGGATGCATTCTTACATGATCGACCCTCATGAAAAGAATTGGCGCAATTGCATCAAAAATCATGACTTGTGGCCGAACTATAAATACATCAGCGATTCGGACTTTTTCACATGCATGACTTTTAGGCCATGAGAGCTATTCTCAAAAGTATTAGTCTCAGAATAAAATTATTTGATGTGTGGATGCATTCTTACATGGTCGACCCTCATGAAAAGAATTGGCGCAATTGCATCAAAAATCATGACTTGTGGCCGAACTATAAATACATCAGCGATTCGAACTTTTTCACATGCATGACTTTTACGCCATGAGAGCTATTCTCAAAAGTATTAGTCTCAGAATAAAATTATTTGGTGTGTGGATGCATTCTTACATGGTCGACCCTCATGAAAAGAATTGGCGCAATTGCATCAAAAATCATGACTTGAGGCCGAACTATAAATACATCAGCGATTCGAACTTTTTCACATGCATGACTTTTACGCCATGAGAGCTATTCTCAAAAGTATTAGTCTCAGAATAAAATTATTTGGTGTGTGGATGCATTCTTACATGGTCGACCCTCATGAAAACAATTGGCGCAATTGCATCAAAAATCATGACTTGGGGCCGAACTATAAATACATCAGCGATTCGGACTTTTTCACATGCATGACTTTTAGGCCATGAGAGCTATTCTCAAAAGTATTAGTCTCAGAATAAAATTATTTGATGTGTGGATGCATTCTTACATGGTCGACCCTCATGAAAAGAATTGGCGCAATTGCATCAAAAATCATGACTTGTGGCCGAACTATAAATACATCAGCGATTCGGACTTTTTCACATGCATGACTTTTACGCCATGAGAGCTATTCTCAAAAGTATTAGTCTCAGAATAAAATTATTTGGTGTGTGGATGCATTCTTACATGGTCGACCCTCATGAAAAGAATTGGCGCAATTGCATCAAAAATCATGACTTGAGGCCGCACTATAAATACATCAGCGATTCGAACTTTTTCACATGCATGACTTTTACGCCATGAGAGCTATTCTCAAAAGTATAAGTTTCAGAATAAAAATATTTGGTGTGTGGATGCATTCTTACATGGTCGACCCTCATGAAAAACATTGGCGCAATTGCATCAAAAATTATGACTTGAGGCCGAACTATAAATACATCAGCGATTCAGACTTTTTCACATGCATGACTTTTACGCCATGAGAGCTATTCTCAAAAGTATTAGTCTCAGAATAAAATTATTTGATGTGTGGATGCACTCTTACATGGTCGACCCTCATGAAAAAAATTGGCGCAATTGCATCAAAAATCATGACTTAAGGCCAAACTATAAATACATCAGCGATTCGGACTTTTTCACATGCATGACTTTTACGCCATGAGAGCTATTCTCAAAAGTATTAGTCTCAGAATAAAATTATTTGATGTGTGGATGCATTCTTACATGATCGACCCTCATGAAAATAATTGGCGCAATTGCATCAAAAATCATGACTTGAGGCCGAACTATAAATACATCAGCGATTCGAACTTTTTCACATGCATGACTTTTACGCCATGAGAGCTATTCTCAAAAGTATAAGTTTCAGAATAAAAATATTTGGTGTGTGGATGCATTCTTACATGGTCGACCCTCATGAAAAACATTGGCGCAATTGCATCAAAAATTATGACTTGAGGCCGAACTATAAATACATCAGCGATTCGGACTTTTTCACATGCATGACTTTTACGCCATGAGAGCTATTCTCAAAAGTATTAGTCTCAGAATAAAATTATTTGATGTGTGGATGCATTCTTACATGATCGACCCTCATGAAAAGAATTGGCGCAATTGCTCAAAAATCATGACTTGAGGCCAAACTATAAATACATCAGCGATTCAGACTTTTTCACATGCATGACTTTTACGCTATGAGAGCTATTCTCAAAAGTATTAGTCTCAGAATAAAATTATTTGATGTGTGGATGCATTCTTACATGGTCGACCCTCATGAAAAGAATTGGCGCAATTGCATCAAAAATCATGACTTGAGGCCGAACTATAAATACATCAGCGATTCGAACTTTTTCACATGCATGACTTTTACGCCATGAGAGCTATTCTCAAAAGTATAAGTTTCAGAATAAAAATATTTGGTGTGTGGATGCATTCTTACATGGTCGACCCTCATGAAAAACATTGGCGCAATTGCATCAAAAATTATGACTTGAGGCCGAACTATAAATACATCAGCGATTCGGACTTTTTCACATGCATGACTTTTACGCCATGAGAGCTATTCTCAAAAGTATTAGTCTCAGAATAAAATTATTTGATGTGTGGATGCATTCTTACATGATCGACCCTCATGAAAAGAATTGGCGCAATTGCATCAAAAATCATGACTTGTGGCCGAACTATAAATACATCAGCGATTCGGACTTTTTCACATGCATGACTTTTAGGCCATGAGAGCTATTCTCAAAAGTATTAGTCTCAGAATAAAATTATTTGATGTGTGGATGCATTCTTACATGGTCGACCCTCATGAAAAGAATTGGCGCAATTGCATCAAAAATCATGACTTGAGGCCGAACTATAAATACATCAGCGATTCGAACTTTTTCACATGCATGACTTTTACGCCATGAGAGCTATTCTCAAAAGTATAAGTTTCAGAATAAAAATATTTGGTGTGTGGATGCATTCTTACATGGTCGACCCTCATGAAAAACATTGGCGCAATTGCATCAAAAATTATGACTTGAGGCCGAACTATAAATACATCAGCGATTCGGACTTTTTCACATGCATGACTTTTACGCCATGAGAGCTATTCTCAAAAGTATTAGTCTCAGAATAAAATTATTTGATGTGTGGATGCATTCTTACATGATCGACCCTCATGAAAAGAATTGGCGCAATTGCATCAAAAATCATGACTTGTGGCCGAACTATAAATACATCAGCGATTCGGACTTTTTCACATGCATGACTTTTAGGCCATGAGAGCTATTCTCAAAAGTATTAGTCTCAGAATAAAATTATTTGATGTGTGGATGCATTCTTACATGGTCGACCCTCATGAAAAACATTGGCGCAATTGCATCAAAAATCATGACTTGTGGCCGAACTATAAATACATCAGCGATTCGAACTTTTTGCACATGCATGACTTTTACGCCATGAGATCTATTCTCAAAAGTATAAGTTTCAGAATAAAAATATTTGGTGTGTGGATGCATTCTTACATGGTCGACCCTCATGAAAAAAATTGGCGCAATTGCATCAAAAATCATGACTTGAGGCCAAACTATAAATACATCAGCGATTCAGACTTTTTCACATGCATGACTTTTACGCTATCAGAGCTATTCTCAAAAGTATTAGTCTCAGAATAAAATTATTTGGTGTGTGAATGCATTGTAACATGGTCAACCCTCATGAAAAGAATTGGCGCAATTGCATCAAAAATCATGACTTGAGGCCGAACTATAAATACATCAGCGATTCAGACTTTTTCACATGCATGACTTTTACGCCATGAGAGCTATTCTCAAAAGTATAAGTTTCAGAATAAAAATATTTGGTGTGTGGATGCATTCTTACATGGTCGACCCTCATGAAAAAAATTGGCGCAATTGCATCAAAAATCATGACTTGTGGCCGAACTATAAATACATCAGCGACTCGGACTTTTCACATGCATGACTTTTACGCCATGAGAGCTATTCTCAAAAGTATTAGTCTCAGAATAAAATTATTTGGTGTGTGGATGCATTCTTACATGGTCGACCCTCATGAAAACAATTGGCGCAATTGCATCAAAAATCATGACTTGGGGCCGAACTATAAATACATCAGCGATTCGGACTTTTTCACATGCATGACTTTTAGGCCATGAGAGCTATTCTCAAAAGTATTAGTCTCAGAATAAAATTATTTGATGTGTGGATGCATTCTTACATGGTCAACCCTCATGAAAAGAATTGGCGCAATTGCATCAAAAATTATGACTTGAGGCCAAACTATAAATACATCAGCGATTCAGACTTTTTCACATGCATGACTTTTACGCCATGAGAGCTATTCTCAAAAGTATTAGTCTCAGAATAAAATTATTTGATGTGTGGATGCATTCTTACATGATCGACCCTCATGAAAAGAATTGGCGCAATTGCATCAAAAATCATGACTTGTGGCCGAACTATAAATACATCAGCGATTCGGACTTTTTCACATGCATGACTTTTAGGCCATGAGAGCTATTCTCAAAAGTATTAGTCTCAGAATAAAATTATTTGATGTGTGGATGCATTCTTACATGGTCGACCCTCATGAAAAGAATTGGCGCAATTGCATCAAAAATCATGACTTGTGGCCGAACTATAAATACATCAGCGATTCGGACTTTTTCACATGCATGACTTTTACGCCATGAGAGCTATTCTCAAAAGTATTAGTCTCAGAATAAAATTATTTGGTGTGTGGATGCATTCTTACATGGTCGACCCTCATGAAAAAAATTGGCGCAATTGCATCAAAAATCATGACTTGTGGCCGAACTATAAATACATCAGCGATTCGGACTTTTTCACATGCATGACTTTTAGGCCATGAGAGCTATTCTCAAAAGTATTAGTCTCAGAATAAAATTATTTGATGTGTGGATGCATTCTTACATGATCGACCCTCATGAAAACAATTGGCGCAATTGCATCAAAAATCATGACTTGTGGCCGAACTATAAATACATCAGCGATTCGGACTTTTTCACATGCATGACTTTTAGGCCATGAGAGCTATTCTCAAAAGTATTAGTCTCAGAATAAAATTATTTGATGTGTGGATGCATTCTTACATGGTCGACCCTCATGAAAAGAATTGGCGCAATTGCATCAAAAATCATGACTTGTGGCCGAACTATAAATACATCAGCGATTCGAACTTTTTGCACATGCATGACTTTTACGCCATGAGATCTATTCTCAAAAGTATAAGTTTTAGAATAAAAATATTTGGTGTGTGGATGCATTCTTACATGGTCGACCCTCATGAAAAAAATTGGCGCAATTGCATCAAAAATCATGACTTGAGGCCAAACTATAAATACATCAGCGATTCAGACTTTTTCACATGCATGACTTTTACGCTATCAGAGCTATTCTCAAAAGTATTAGTCTCAGAATAAAATTATTTGGTGTGTGAATGCATTGTAACATGGTCAACCCTCATGAAAAGAATTGGCGCAATTGCATCAAAAATCATGACTTGAGGCCGAACTATAAATACATCAGCGATTCAGACTTTTTCACATGCATGACTTTTACGCCATGAGAGCTATTCTCAAAAGTATAAGTTTGAGAATAAAAATATTTGGTGTGTGGATGCATTCTTACATGGTCGACCCTCATGAAAAAAATTGGCGCAATTGCATCAAAAATCATGACTTGTGGCCGAACTATAAATACATCAGCGACTCGGACTTTTCACATGCATGACTTTTACGCCATGAGAGCTATTCTCAAAAGTATTAGTCTCAGAATAAAATTATTTGGTGTGTGGATGCATTCTTACATGGTCGACCCTCATGAAAAAAATTGGCGCAATTGCATCAAAAATCATGACTTGGGGCCGAACTATAAATACATCAGCGATTCGGACTTTTTCACATGCATGACTTTTACGCCATGAGAGCTATTCTCAAAAGTATTAGTCTCAGAATAAAATTATTTGATGTGTGGATGCATTCTTACATGGTCAACCCTCATGAAAAGAATTGGCGCAATTGCTCAAAAATCATGACTTGAGGCCAAACTATAAATACATCAGCGATTCAGACTTTTTCACATGCATGACTTTTACGCTATGAGAGCTATTCTCAAAAGTATTAGTCTCAGAATAAAATTATTTGATGTGTGGATGCATTCTTACATGGTCGACCCTCATGAAAAGAATTGGCGCAATTGCATCAAAAATCATGACTTGAGGCCGAACTATAAATACATCAGCGATTCGAACTTTTTCACATGCATGACTTTTACGCCATGAGAGCTATTCTCAAAAGTATAAGTTTCAGAATAAAAATATTTGGTGTGTGGATGCATTCTTACATGGTCGACCCTCATGAAAAACATTGGCGCAATTGCATCAAAAATTATGACTTGAGGCCGAACTATAAATACATCAGCGATTCGGACTTTTTCACATGCATGACTTTTACGCCATGAGAGCTATTCTCAAAAGTATTAGTCTCAGAATAAAATTATTTGATGTGTGGATGCATTCTTACATGATCGACCCTCATGAAAAGAATTGGCGCAATTGCATCAAAAATCATGACTTGTGGCCGAACTATAAATACATCAGCGATTCGGACTTTTTCACATGCATGACTTTTACGCCATGAGAGCTATTCTCAAAAGTATTAGTCTCAGAATAAAATTATTTGATGTGTGGATGCATTCTTACATGGTCGACCCTCATGAAAAGAATTGGCGCAATTGCATCAAAAATCATGACTTGTGGCCGAACTATAAATACATCAGCGATTCGGACTTTTTCACATGCATGACTTTTACGCCATGAGAGCTATTCTCAAAAGTATTAGTCTCAGAATAAAATTATTTGGTGTGTGGATGCATTCTTACATGGTCGACCCTCATGAAAAAAATTGGCGCAATTGCATCAAAAATCATGACTTGTGGCCGAACTATAAATACATCAGCGATTCGGACTTTTTCACATGCATGACTTTTACGCCATGAGAGCTATTCTCAAAAGTATTAGTCTCAGAATTAAATTATTTGATGTGTGGATGCATTCTTACATGATCGACCCTCATGAAAAGAATTGGCGCAATTGCATCAAAAATCATGACTTGAGGCCAAACTATAAATACATCAGCGATTCAGACTTTTTCACATGCATGACTTTTACGCCATGAGAGCTATTCTCAAAAGTATTAGTCTCAGAATAAAATTATTTGATGTGTGGATGCATTCTTACATGGTCAACCCTCATGAAAAGAATTGGCGCAATTGCATCAAAAATCATGACTTGGGGCCGAACTATAAATACATCAGCGATTCGGACTTTTTCACATGCATGACTTTTAGGCCATGAGAGCTATTCTCAAAAGTATTAGTCTCAGAATAAAATTATTTGGTGTGTGGATGCATTCTTACATGGTCGACCCTCATGAAAAGAATTGGCGCAATTGCATCAAAAATCATGACTTGAGGCCGCACTATAAATACATCAGCGATTCGGACTTTTTCACATGCATGACTCTTACGCCATGAGAGCTATTCTCAAAAGTATTAGTCTCAGAATAAAATTATTTGATGTGTGGATGCATTCTTACATGGTCAACCCTCATGAAAAAAATTGGCGCAATTGCATCAAAAATCATGACTTAAGGCCAAACTATAAATACATCAGCGATTCAGACTTTTTCACATGCATGACTTTTACGCCATGAGAGCTATTCTCAAAAGTATTAGTCTCAGAATAAAATTATTTGATGTGTGGATGCATTCTTACATGATCGACCCTCATGAAAAGAATTGGCGCAATTGCATCAAAAATCATGACTTGGGGCCGAACTATAAATACATCAGCGATTCGGACTTTTTCACATGCATGACTTTTACGCCATGAGAGCTATTCTCAAAAGTATTAGTCTCAGAATAAAATTATTTGATGTGTGGATGCATTCTTACATGGTCGACCCTCATGAAAAGAATTGGCGCAATTGCATCAAAAATCATGACTTGAGGCCGCACTATAAATACATCAGCGATTCGGACTTTTTCACATGCATGACTTTTACGCCATGAGAGCTATTCTCAAAAGTATAAGTTTCAGAATAAAAATATTTGGTGTGTGGATGCATTCTTACATGGTCGACCCTCATGAAAAACATTGGCGCAATTGCATCAAAAATTATGACTTGAGGCCAAACTATAAATACATCAGCGATTCGGACTTTTTCACATGCATGACTTTTACGCCATGAGAGCTATTCTCAAAAGTATTAGTCTCAGAATAAAATTATTTGATGTGTGGATGCATTCTTACATGGTCGACCCTCATGAAAAAAATTGGCGCAATTGCATCAAAAATCATGACTTAAGGCCAAACTATAAATACATCAGCGATTCGGACTTTTTCACATGCATGACTTTTACGCCATGAGAGCTATTCTCAAAAGTATTAGTCTCAGAATAAAATTATTTGATGTGTGGATGCATTCTTACATGATCGACCCTCATGAAAAGAATTGGCGCAATTGCATAAAAAATCATGACTTGGGGCCGAACTATAAATACATCAGCGATTCGGACTTTTTCACATGCATGACTTTTAGGCCATGAGAGCTATTCTCAAAAGTATTAGTCTCAGAATAAAATTATTTGATGTGTGGATGCATTCTTACATGATCGACCCTCATGAAAATAATTGGCGCAATTGCATAAAAAATCATGACTTGGGGCCGAACTATAAATACATCAGCGATTCGGACTTTTCACATGCATGACTTTTACGCCATGAGAGCTATTCTCAAAAGTATTAGTCTCAGAATAAAATTATTTGATGTGTGGATGCATTCTTACATGGTCGACCCTCATGAAAAGAATTGGCGCAATTGCATCAAAAATCATGACTTGAGGCCGAACTATAAATACATCAGCGATTCAGACTTTTTCACATGCATGACTTTTACGCCATGAGAGCTATTCTCAAAAGTATTAGTCTTAGAATAAAATTATTTGATGTGTGGATGCATTCTTACATGATCGACCCTCATGAAAAAAATTGGCGCAATTGCATCAAAAATCATGACTTGAGGCCGAACTATAAATACATCAGCGATTCGAACTTTTTCACATGCATGACTTTTACGCCATGAGAGCTATTCTCAAAAGTATAAGTTTCAGAATAAAAATATTTGGTGTGTGGATGCATTCTTACATGGTCGACCCTCATGAAAAAAATTGGCGCAATTGCATCAAAAATCATGACTTGTGGCCGAACTATAAATACATCAGCGATTCGGACTTTTTCACATGCATGACTTTTAGGCCATGAGAGCTATTCTCAAAAGTATTAGTCTCAGAATAAAATTATTTGATGTGTGGATGCATTCTTACATGATCGACCCTCATGAAAACAATTGGCGCAATTGCATCAAAAATCATGACTTGTGGCCGAACTATAAATACATCAGCGATTCGGACTTTTTCACATGCATGACTTTTAGGCCATGAGAGCTATTCTCAAAAGTATTAGTCTCAGAATAAAATTATTTGATGTGTGGATGCATTCTTACATGGTCGACCCTCATGAAAAGAATTGGCGCAATTGCATCAAAAATCATGACTTGTGGCCGAACTATAAATACATCAGCGATTCGAACTTTTTGCACATGCATGACTTTTAGGCCATGAGAGCTATTCTCAAAAGTATTAGTCTCAGAATAAAATTATTTGATGTGTGGATGCATTCTTACATGATCGACCCTCATGAAAACAATTGGCGCAATTGCATCAAAAATCATGACTTGTGGCCGAACTATAAATACATCAGCGATTCGGACTTTTTCACATGCATGACTTTTAGGCCATGAGAGCTATTCTCAAAAGTATTAGTCTCAGAATAAAATTATTTGATGTGTGGATGCATTCTTACATGGTCAACCCTCATGAAAAGAATTGGCGCAATTGCTCAAAAATCATGACTTGAGGCCAAACTATAAATACATCAGCGATTCAGACTTTTTCACATGCATGACTTTTACGCTATGAGAGCTATTCTCAAAAGTATTAGTCTCAGAATAAAATTATTTGATGTGTGGATGCATTCTTACATGGTCGACCCTCATGAAAAGAATTGGCGCAATTGCATCAAAAATCATGACTTGAGGCCGAACTATAAATACATCAGCGATTCGAACTTTTTCACATCCATGACTTTTACGCCATGAGAGCTATTCTCAAAAGTATAAGTTTCAGAATAAAAATATTTGGTGTGTGGATGCATTCTTACATGGTCGACCCTCATGAAAAACATTGGCGCAATTGCATCAAAAATTATGACTTGAGGCCGAACTATAAATACATCAGCGATTCGGACTTTTTCACATGCATGACTTTTACGCCATGAGAGCTATTCTCAAAAGTATTAGTCTCAGAATAAAATTATTTGATGTGTGGATGCATTCTTACATGATCGACCCTCATGAAAAGAATTGGCGCAATTGCATCAAAAATCATGACTTGGGGCCGAACTATAAATACATCAGCGATTCGGACTTTTTCACATGCATGACTTTTAGGCCATGAGAGCTATTCTCAAAAGTATTAGTCTCAGAATAAAATTATTTGATGTGTGGATGCATTCTTACATGGTCGACCCTCATGAAAAGAATTGGCGCAATTGCATCAAAAATCATGACTTGGGGCCGAACTATAAATACATCAGCGATTCGGACTTTTTCACATGCATGACTTTTAGGCCATGAGAGCTATTCTCAAAAGTATTAGTCTCAGAATAAAATTATTTGGTGTGTGGATGCATTCTTACATGGTCGACCCTCATGAAAAAAATTGGCGCAATTGCATCAAAAATCATGACTTGGGGCCGAACTATAAATACATCAGCGATTCGGACTTTTTCACATGCATGACTTTTACGCCATGAGAGCTATTCTCAAAAGTATTAGTCTCAGAATAAAATTATTTGATGTGTGGATGCATTCTTACATGATCGACCCTCATGAAAAGAATTGGCGCAATTGCATCAAAAATCATGACTTGAGGCCAAACTATAAATACATCAGCGATTCAGACTTTTTCACATGCATGACTTTTACGCCATGAGAGCTATTCTCAAAAGTATTAGTCTCAGAATAAAATTATTTGATGTGTGGATGCATTCTTACATGGTCAACCCTCATGAAAAGAATTGGCGCAATTGCATCAAAAATCATGACTTGGGGCCGAACTATAAATACATCAGCGATTCGGACTTTTTCACATGCATGACTTTTAGGCCATGAGAGCTATTCTCAAAAGCATTAGTCTCAGAATAAAATTATTTGATGTATGGATGCATTCTTACATGATCGACCCTCATGAAAAGAATTGGCGCAATTGCATCAAAAATCATGACTTGGGGCCGAACTATAAATACATCAGCGATTCGGACTTTTTCACATGCATGACTTTTACGCCATGAGAGCTATTCTCAAAAGTATTAGTCTCAGAATAAAATTATTTGATGTGTGGATGCATTCTTACATGGTCGACCCTCATGAAAAGAATTGGCGCAATTGCATCAAAAATCATGACTTGAGGCCGCACTATAAATACATCAGCGATTCGGACTTTTTCACATGCATGACTTTTACGCCATGAGAGCTATTCTCAAAAGTATAAGTTTCAGAATAAAAATATTTGGTGTGTGGATGCATTCTTACATGGTCGACCCTCATGAAAAACATTGGCGCAATTGCATCAAAAATTATGACTTGAGGCCGAACTATAAATACATCAGCGATTCGGACTTTTTCACATGCATGACTTTTACGCCATGAGAGCTATTCTCAAAAGTATTAGTCTCAGAATAAAATTATTTGATGTGTGGATGCATTCTTACATGATCGACCCTCATGAAAAGAATTGGCGCAATTGCATCAAAAATCATGACTTGTGGCCGAACTATAAATACATCAGCGATTCGGACTTTTTCACATGCATGACTTTTAGGCCATGAGAGCTATTCTCAAAAGTATTAGTCTCAGAATAAAATTATTTGATGTGTGGATGCATTCTTACATGGTCGACCCTCATGAAAAGAATTGGCGCAATTGCATCAAAAATCATGACTTGGGGCCGAACTATAAATACATCAGCGATTCGGACTTTTTCACATGCATGACTTTTAGGCCATGAGAGCTATTCTCAAAAGTATTAGTCTCAGAATAAAATTATTTGATGTGTGGATGCATTCTTACATGGTCGACCCTCATGAAAAAAATTGGCGCAATTGCATCAAAAATCATGACTTGTGGCCGAACTATAAATACATCAGCGATTCAGACTTTTTCACATGCATGACTTTTACGCCATGAGAGCTATTCTCAAAAGTATTAGTCTCAGAATAAAATTATTTGATGTGTGGATGCATTCTTACATGATCGACCCTCATGAAAAGAATTGGCGCAATTGCATCAAAAATCATGACTTGAGGCCAAACTATAAATACATCAGCGATTCAGACTTTTTCACATGCATGACTTTTACGCCATGAGAGCTATTCTCAAAAGTATTAGTCTCAGAATAAAATTATTTGATGTGTGGATGCATTCTTACATAGTCAACCCTCATGAAAAGAATTGGCGCAATTGCATCAAAAATCATGACTTGGGGCCGAACTATAAATACATCAGCGATTCGGACTTTTTCACATGCATGACTTTTACGCCATGAGAGCTATTCTCAAAAGTATTAGTCTCAGAATAAAATTATTTGGTGTGTGGATGCATTCTTACATGGTCGACCCTCATGAAAAGAATTGGCGCAATTGCATCAAAAATCATGACTTGAGGCCGCACTATAAATACATCAGCGATTCGGACTTTTTCACATGCATGACTTTTACGCTATGAGAGCTATTCTCAAAAGTATTAGTCTCAGAATAAAATTATTTGATGTGTGGATGCATTCTTACATGGTCAACCCTCATGAAAAAAATTGGCGCAATTGCATCAAAAATCATGACTTAAGGCCAAACTATAAATACATCAGCGATTCAGACTTTTTCACATGCATGACTTTTACGCCATGAGAGCTATTCTCAAAAGTATTAGTCTCAGAATAAAATTATTTGATGTGTGGATGCATTCTTACATGATCGACCCTCATGAAAAGAATTGGCGCAATTGCATCAAAAATCATGACTTGGGGCCGAACTATAAATACATCAGCGATTCGGACTTTTTCACATGCATGACTTTTACGCCATGAGAGCTATTCTCAAAAGTATTAGTCTCAGAATAAAATTATTTGATGTGTGGATGCATTCTTACATGGTCGACCCTCATGAAAAGAATTGGCGCAATTGCATCAAAAATCATGACTTGAGGCCGCACTATAAATACATCAGCGATTCGGACTTTTTCACATGCATGACTTTTACGCCATGAGAGCTATTCTCAAAAGTATAAGTTTCAGAATAAAAATATTTGGTGTGTGGATGCATTCTTACATGGTCGACCCTCATGAAAAACATTGGCGCAATTGCATCAAAAATTATGACTTGAGGCCGAACTATAAATACATCAGCGATTCGGACTTTTTCACATGCATGACTTTTAGGCCATGAGAGCTATTCTCAAAAGTATTAGTCTCAGAATAAAATTATTTGATGTGTGGATGCATTCTTACATGGTCGACCCTCATGAAAAGAATTGGCGCAATTGCATCAAAAATCATGACTTGTGGCCGAACTATAAATACATCAGCGATTCGGACTTTTTCACATGCATGACTTTTACGCCATGAGAGCTATTCTCAAAAGTATTAGTCTCAGAATAAAATTATTTGGTGTGTGGATGCATTCTTACATGATCGACCCTCATGAAAAAAATTGGCGCAATTGCATCAAAAATCATGACTTGGGGCCGAACTATAAATACATCAGCGATTCGGACTTTTTCACATGCATGACTTTTACGCCATGAGAGCTATTCTCAAAAGTATTAGTCTCAGAATAAAATTATTTGATGTGTGGATGCATTCTTACATGATCGACCCTCATGAAAAGAATTGGCGCAATTGCATCAAAAATCATGACTTGAGGCCAAACTATAAATACATCAGCGATTCAGACTTTTTCACATGCATGACTTTTACGCCATGAGAGCTATTCTCAAAAGTATTAGTCTCAGAATAAAATTATTTGATGTGTGGATGCATTCTTACATGGTCAACCCTCATGAAAAGAATTGGCGCAATTGCATCAAAAATCATGACTTGGGGCCGAACTATAAATACATCAGCGATTCGGACTTTTTCACATGCATGACTTTTAGGCCATGAGAGCTATTCTCAAAAGTATTAGTCTCAGAATAAAATTATTTGGTGTGTGGATGCATTCTTACATGGTCGACCCTCATGAAAAGAATTGGCGCAATTGCATCAAAAATCATGACTTGAGGCCGCACTATAAATACATCAGCGATTCGGACTTTTTCACATGCATGACTTTTACGCCATGAGAGCTATTCTCAAAAGTATTAGTCTCAGAATAAAATTATTTGATGTGTGGATGCATTCTTACATGGTCAACCCTCATGAAAAAAATTGGCGCAATTGCATCAAAAATCATGACTTAAGGCCAAACTATAAATACATCAGCGATTCAGACTTTTTCACATGCATGACTTTTACGCCATGAGAGCTATTCTCAAAAGTATTAGTCTCAGAATAAAATTATTTGATGTATGGATGCATTCTTACATGATCGACCCTCATGAAAAGAATTGGCGCAATTGCATCAAAAATCATGACTTGGGGCCGAACTATAAATACATCAGCGATTCGGACTTTTTCACATGCATGACTTTTACGCCATGAGAGCTATTCTCAAAAGTATTAGTCTCAGAATAAAATTATTTGATGTGTGGATGCATTCTTACATGGTCGACCCTCATGAAAAGAATTGGCGCAATTGCATCAAAAATCATGACTTGAGGCCGCACTATAAATACATCAGCGATTCGGACTTTTTCACATGCATGACTTTTACGCCATGAGAGCTATTCTCAAAAGTATAAGTTTCAGAATAAAAATATTTGGTGTGTGGATGCATTCTTACATGGTCGACCCTCATGAAAAACATTGGCGCAATTGCATCAAAAATTATGACTTGAGGCCGAACTATAAATACATCAGCGATTCGGACTTTTTCACATGCATGACTTTTACGCCATGAGAGCTATTCTCAAAAGTATTAGTCTCAGAATAAAATTATTTGATGTGTGGATGCATTCTTACATGATCGACCCTCATGAAAAGAATTGGCGCAATTGCATCAAAAATCATGACTTGTGGCCGAACTATAAATACATCAGCGATTCGGACTTTTTCACATGCATGACTTTTAGGCCATGAGAGCTATTCTCAAAAGTATTAGTCTCAGAATAAAATTATTTGATGTGTGGATGCATTCTTACATGGTCGACCCTCATGAAAAGAATTGGCGCAATTGCATCAAAAATCATGACTTGGGGCCGAACTATAAATACATCAGCGATTCGGACTTTTTCACATGCATGACTTTTAGGCCATGAGAGCTATTCTCAAAAGTATTAGTCTCAGAATAAAATTATTTGATGTGTGGATGCATTCTTACATGGTCGACCCTCATGAAAAAAATTGGCGCAATTGCATCAAAAATCATGACTTGTGGCCGAACTATAAATACATCAGCGATTCGGACTTTTTCACATGCATGACTTTTACGCCATGAGAGCTATTCTCAAAAGTATTAGTCTCAGAATAAAATTATTTGATGTGTGGATGCATTCTTACATGATCGACCCTCATGAAAAGAATTGGCGCAATTGCATCAAAAATCATGACTTGAGGCCAAACTATAAATACATCAGCGATTCAGACTTTTTCACATGCATGACTTTTACGCCATGAGAGCTATTCTCAAAAGTATTAGTCTCAGAATAAAATTATTTGATGTGTGGATGCATTCTTACATAGTCAACCCTCATGAAAAGAATTGGCGCAATTGCATCAAAAATCATGACTTGGGGCCGAACTATAAATACATCAGCGATTCGGACTTTTTCACATGCATGACTTTTACGCCATGAGAGCTATTCTCAAAAGTATTAGTCTCAGAATAAAATTATTTGGTGTGTGGATGCATTCTTACATGGTCGACCCTCATGAAAAGAATTGGCGCAATTGCATCAAAAATCATGACTTGAGGCCGCACTATAAATACATCAGCGATTCGGACTTTTTCACATGCATGACTTTTACGCTATGAGAGCTATTCTCAAAAGTATTAGTCTCAGAATAAAATTATTTGATGTGTGGATGCATTCTTACATGGTCAACCCTCATGAAAAAAATTGGCGCAATTGCATCAAAAATCATGACTTAAGGCCAAACTATAAATACATCAGCGATTCAGACTTTTTCACATGCATGACTTTTACGCCATGAGAGCTATTCTCAAAAGTATTAGTCTCAGAATAAAATTATTTGATGTGTGGATGCATTCTTACATGATCGACCCTCATGAAAAGAATTGGCGCAATTGCATCAAAAATCATGACTTGGGGCCGAACTATAAATACATCAGCGATTCGGACTTTTTCACATGCATGACTTTTACGCCATGAGAGCTATTCTCAAAAGTATTAGTCTCAGAATAAAATTATTTGATGTGTGGATGCATTCTTACATGGTCGACCCTCATGAAAAGAATTGGCGCAATTGCATCAAAAATCATGACTTGAGGCCGCACTATAAATACATCAGCGATTCGGACTTTTTCACATGCATGACTTTTACGCCATGAGAGCTATTCTCAAAAGTATAAGTTTCAGAATAAAAATATTTGGTGTGTGGATGCATTCTTACATGGTCGACCCTCATGAAAAACATTGGCGCAATTGCATCAAAAATTATGACTTGAGGCCGAACTATAAATACATCAGCGATTCGGACTTTTTCACATGCATGACTTTTAGGCCATGAGAGCTATTCTCAAAAGTATTAGTCTCAGAATAAAATTATTTGATGTGTGGATGCATTCTTACATGGTCGACCCTCATGAAAAAAATTGGCGCAATTGCATCAAAAATCATGACTTGTGGCCGAACTATAAATACATCAGCGATTCGGACTTTTTCACATGCATGACTTTTACGCCATGAGAGCTATTCTCAAAAGTATTAGTCTCAGAATAAAATTATTTGATGTGTGGATGCATTCTTACATGATCGACCCTCATGAAAAGAATTGGCGCAATTGCATCAAAAATCATGACTTGAGGCCAAACTATAAATACATCAGCGATTCAGACTTTTTCACATGCATGACTTTTACGCCATGAGAGCTATTCTCAAAAGTATTAGTCTCAGAATAAAATTATTTGATGTGTGGATGCATTCTTACATGGTCAACCCTCATGAAAAGAATTGGCGCAATTGCATCAAAAATCATGACTTGGGGCCGAACTATAAATACATCAGCGATTCGGACTTTTTCACATGCATGACTTTTACGCCATGAGAGCTATTCTCAAAAGTATTAGTCTCAGAATAAAATTATTTGGTGTGTGGATGCATTCTTACATGGTCGACCCTCATGAAAAGAATTGGCGCAATTGCATCAAAAATCATGACTTGAGGCCGCACTATAAATACATCAGCGATTCGGACTTTTTCACATGCATGACTTTTACGCTATGAGAGCTATTCTCAAAAGTATTAGTCTCAGAATAAAATTATTTGATGTGTGGATGCATTCTTACATGGTCAACCCTCATGAAAAAAATTGGCGCAATTGCATCAAAAATCATGACTTAAGGCCAAACTATAAATACATCAGCGATTCAGACTTTTTCACATGCATGACTTTTACGCCATGAGAGCTATTCTCAAAAGTATTAGTCTCAGAATAAAATTATTTGATGTGTGGATGCATTCTTACATGATCGACCCTCATGAAAAGAATTGGCGCAATTGCATCAAAAATCATGACTTGGGGCCGAACTATAAATACATCAGCGATTCGGACTTTTTCACATGCATGACTTTTACGCCATGAGAGCTATTCTCAAAAGTATTAGTCTCAGAATAAAATTATTTGATGTGTGGATGCATTCTTACATGGTCGACCCTCATGAAAAGAATTGGCGCAATTGCATCAAAAATCATGACTTGAGGCCGCACTATAAATACATCAGCGATTCGGACTTTTTCACATGCATGACTTTTACGCCATGAGAGCTATTCTCAAAAGTATAAGTTTCAGAATAAAAATATTTGGTGTGTGGATGCATTCTTACATGGTCGACCCTCATGAAAAACATTGGCGCAATTGCATCAAAAATTATGACTTGAGGCCGAACTATAAATACATCAGCGATTCGGACTTTTTCACATGCATGACTTTTACGCCATGAGAGCTATTCTCAAAAGTATTAGTCTCAGAATAAAATTATTTGATGTGTGGATGCATTCTTACATGGTCGACCCTCATGAAAAAAATTGGCGCAATTGCATCAAAAATCATGACTTAAGGCCAAACTATAAATACATCAGCGATTCGGACTTTTTCACATGCATGACTTTTACGCCATGAGAGCTATTCTCAAAAGTATTAGTCTCAGAATAAAATTATTTGATGTGTGGATGCATTCTTACATGATCGACCCTCATGAAAAGAATTGGCGCAATTGCATCAAAAATCATGACTTGGGGCCGAACTATAAATACATCAGCGATTCGGACTTTTTCACATGCATGACTTTTACGCCATGAGAGCTATTCTCAAAAGTATTAGTCTCAGAATAAAATTATTTGATGTGTGGATGCATTCTTACATGGTCGACCCTCATGAAAAGAATTGGCGCAATTGCATCAAAAATCATAACTTCAGGCCGAACTATAAATACATCAGCGATTCGGACTTTTTCACATGCATGACTTTTACGCCATGAGAGCTATTCTCAAAAGTATTAGTCTTAGAATAAAATTATTTGATGTGTGGATGCATTCTTACATGATCGACCCTCATGATAAAAAATGGCGCAATTGCATCAAAAATCATGACTTGAGGCCGAACTATAAATACATCAGCGATTCGAACTTTTTGCACATGCATGACTTTTACGCCATGAGAGCTATTCTCAAAAGTATTAGTCTCAGAATAAAATTATTTGATGTGTGGATGCATTCTTACATGATCGACCCTCATGAAAAGAATTGGCGCAATTGCATCAAAAATCATGACTTGTGGCCGAACTATAAATACATCAGCGATTCGGACTTTTTCACATGCATGACTTTTAGGCCATTAGAGCTATTCTCAAAAGTATTAGTCTCAGAATAAAATTATTTGATGTGTGGATGCATTCTTACATGGTCGACCCTCATGAAAAGAATTGGCGCAATTGCATCAAAAATCATGACTTGTGGCCGAACTATAAATACATCAGCGATTCGGACTTTTTCACATGCATGACTTTTACGCCATGAGAGCTATTCTCAAAAGTATTAGTCTCAGAATAAAATTATTTGGTGTGTGGATGCATTCTTACATGGTCGACCCTCATGAAAAAAATTGGCGCAATTGCATCAAAAATCATGACTTGTGGCCGAACTATAAATACATCAGCGATTCGGACTTTTTCACATGCATGACTTTTACGCCATGAGAGCTATTCTCAAAAGTATTAGTCTCAGAATAAAATTATTTGATGTGTGGATGCATTCTTACATGGTCAACCCTCATGAAAAGAATTGGCGCAATTGCATCAAAAATCATGACTTGGGGCCGAACTATAAATACATCAGCGATTCGGACTTTTTCACATGCATGACTTTTACGCCATGAGAGCTATTCTCAAAAGTATTAGTCTCAGAATAAAATTATTTGGTGTGTGGATGCATTCTTACATGGTCGACCCTCATGAAAAGAATTGGCGCAATTGCATCAAAAATCATGACTTGTGGCCGAACTATAAATACATCAGCGATTCGGACTTTTTCACATGCATGACTTTTACGCCATGAGAGCTATTCTCAAAAGTATTAGTCTCAGAATAAAATTATTTGGTGTGTGGATGCATTCTTACATGGTCGACCCTCATGAAAAGAATTGGCGCAATTGCATCAAAAATCATGACTTGAGGCCGAACTATAAATACATCAGCGATTCGAACTTTTTGCACATGCATGACTTTTACGCCATGAGAGCTATTCTCAAAAGTATTAGTCTCAGAATAAAATTATTTGATGTGTGGATGCATTCTTACATGATCGACCCTCATGAAAAGAATTGGCGCAATTGCATCAAAAATCATGACTTGTGGCCGAACTATAAATACATCAGCGATTCGGACTTTTTCACATGCATGACTTTTAGGCCATTAGAGCTATTCTCAAAAGTATTAGTCTCAGAATAAAATTATTTGATGTGTGGATGCATTCTTACATGGTCGACCCTCATGAAAAGAATTGGCGCAATTGCATCAAAAATCATGACTTGTGGCCGAACTATAAATACATCAGCGATTCGGACTTTTTCACATGCATGACTTTTACGCCATGAGAGCTATTCTCAAAAGTATTAGTCTCAGAATAAAATTATTTGGTGTGTGGATGCATTCTTACATGGTCGACCCTCATGAAAAAAATTGGCGCAATTGCATCAAAAATCATGACTTGTGGCCGAACTATAAATACATCAGCGATTCGGACTTTTTCACATGCATGACTTTTACGCCATGAGAGCTATTCTCAAAAGTATTAGTCTCAGAATAAAATTATTTGATGTGTGGATGCATTCTTACATGGTCAACCCTCATGAAAAGAATTGGCGCAATTGCATCAAAAATCATGACTTGGGGCCGAACTATAAATACATCAGCGATTCGGACTTTTTCACATGCATGACTTTTACGCCATGAGAGCTATTCTCAAAAGTATTAGTCTCAGAATAAAATTATTTGGTGTGTGGATGCATTCTTACATGGTCGACCCTCATGAAAAGAATTGGCGCAATTGCATCAAAAATCATGACTTGAGGCCGCACTATAAATACATCAGCGATTCGGACTTTTTCACATGCATGACTTTTACGCTATGAGAGCTATTCTCAAAAGTATTAGTCTCAGAATAAAATTATTTGATGTGTGGATGCATTCTTACATGGTCAACCCTCATGAAAAAAATTGGCGCAATTGCATCAAAAATCATGACTTAAGGCCAAACTATAAATACATCAGCGATTCAGACTTTTTCACATGCATGACTTTTACGCCATGAGAGCTATTCTCAAAAGTATTAGTCTCAGAATAAAATTATTTGATGTGTGGATGCATTCTTACATGATCGACCCTCATGAAAAGAATTGGCGCAATTGCATCAAAAATCATGACTTGGGGCCGAACTATAAATACATCAGCGATTCGGACTTTTTCACATGCATGACTTTTACGCCATGAGAGCTATTCTCAAAAGTATTAGTCTCAGAATAAAATTATTTGATGTGTGGATGCATTCTTACATGGTCGACCCTCATGAAAAGAATTGGCGCAATTGCATCAAAAATCATGACTTGAGGCCGCACTATAAATACATCAGCGATTCGGACTTTTTCACATGCATGACTTTTACGCCATGAGAGCTATTCTCAAAAGTATTAGTCTCAGAATAAAATTATTTGGTGTGTGGATGCATTCTTACATGGTCGACCCTCATGAAAAAAATTGGCGCAATTGCATCAAAAATCATGACTTGTGGCCGAACTATAAATACATCAGCGATTCGGACTTTTTCACATGCATGACTTTTACGCCATGAGAGCTATTCTCAAAAGTATTAGTCTCAGAATAAAATTATTTGATGTGTGGATGCATTCTTACATGGTCAACCCTCATGAAAAGAATTGGCGCAATTGCATCAAAAATCATGACTTGGGGCCGAACTATAAATACATCAGCGATTCGGACTTTTTCACATGCATGACTTTTACGCCATGAGAGCTATTCTCAAAAGTATTAGTCTCAGAATAAAATTATTTGGTGTGTGGATGCATTCTTACATGGTCGACCCTCATGAAAAGAATTGGCGCAATTGCATCAAAAATCATGACTTGTGGCCGAACTATAAATACATCAGCGATTCGGACTTTTTCACATGCATGACTTTTACGCCATGAGAGCTATTCTCAAAAGTATTAGTCTCAGAATAAAATTATTTGGTGTGTGGATGCATTCTTACATGGTCGACCCTCATGAAAAGAATTGGCGCAATTGCATCAAAAATCATGACTTGAGGCCGAACTATAAATACATCAGCGATTCGAACTTTTTGCACATGCATGACTTTTACGCCATGAGAGCTATTCTCAAAAGTATTAGTCTCAGAATAAAATTATTTGATGTGTGGATGCATTCTTACATGATCGACCCTCATGAAAAGAATTGGCGCAATTGCATCAAAAATCATGACTTGTGGCCGAACTATAAATACATCAGCGATTCGGACTTTTTCACATGCATGACTTTTAGGCCATTAGAGCTATTCTCAAAAGTATTAGTCTCAGAATAAAATTATTTGATGTGTGGATGCATTCTTACATGGTCGACCCTCATGAAAAGAATTGGCGCAATTGCATCAAAAATCATGACTTGTGGCCGAACTATAAATACATCAGCGATTCGGACTTTTTCACATGCATGACTTTTACGCCATGAGAGCTATTCTCAAAAGTATTAGTCTCAGAATAAAATTATTTGGTGTGTGGATGCATTCTTACATGGTCGACCCTCATGAAAAAAATTGGCGCAATTGCATCAAAAATCATGACTTGTGGCCGAACTATAAATACATCAGCGATTCGGACTTTTTCACATGCATGACTTTTACGCCATGAGAGCTATTCTCAAAAGTATTAGTCTCAGAATAAAATTATTTGATGTGTGGATGCATTCTTACATGGTCAACCCTCATGAAAAGAATTGGCGCAATTGCATCAAAAATCATGACTTGGGGCCGAACTATAAATACATCAGCGATTCGGACTTTTTCACATGCATGACTTTTACGCCATGAGAGCTATTCTCAAAAGTATTAGTCTCAGAATAAAATTATTTGGTGTGTGGATGCATTCTTACATGGTCGACCCTCATGAAAAGAATTGGCGCAATTGCATCAAAAATCATGACTTGAGGCCGCACTATAAATACATCAGCGATTCGGACTTTTTCACATGCATGACTTTTACGCTATGAGAGCTATTCTCAAAAGTATTAGTCTCAGAATAAAATTATTTGATGTGTGGATGCATTCTTACATGGTCAACCCTCATGAAAAAAATTGGCGCAATTGCATCAAAAATCATGACTTAAGGCCAAACTATAAATACATCAGCGATTCAGACTTTTTCACATGCATGACTTTTACGCCATGAGAGCTATTCTCAAAAGTATTAGTCTCAGAATAAAATTATTTGATGTGTGGATGCATTCTTACATGATCGACCCTCATGAAAAGAATTGGCGCAATTGCATCAAAAATCATGACTTGGGGCCGAACTATAAATACATCAGCGATTCGGACTTTTTCACATGCATGACTTTTACGCCATGAGAGCTATTCTCAAAAGTATTAGTCTCAGAATAAAATTATTTGATGTGTGGATGCATTCTTACATGGTCGACCCTCATGAAAAGAATTGGCGCAATTGCATCAAAAATCATGACTTGAGGCCGCACTATAAATACATCAGCGATTCGGACTTTTTCACATGCATGACTTTTACGCCATGAGAGCTATTCTCAAAAGTATAAGTTTCAGAATAAAAATATTTGGTGTGTGGATGCATTCTTACATGGTCGACCCTCATGAAAAACATTGGCGCAATTGCATCAAAAATTATGACTTGAGGCCGAACTATAAATACATCAGCGATTCGGACTTTTTCACATGCATGACTTTTACGCCATGAGAGCTATTCTCAAAAGTATTAGTCTCAGAATAAAATTATTTGATGTGTGGATGCATTCTTACATGGTCGACCCTCATGAAAAAAATTGGCGCAATTGCATCAAAAATCATGACTTAAGGCCAAACTATAAATACATCAGCGATTCGGACTTTTTCACATGCATGACTTTTACGCCATGAGAGCTATTCTCAAAAGTATTAGTCTCAGAATAAAATTATTTGATGTGTGGATGCATTCTTACATGATCGACCCTCATGAAAAGAATTGGCGCAATTGCATCAAAAATCATGACTTGGGGCCGAACTATAAATACATCAGCGATTCGGACTTTTTCACATGCATGACTTTTACGCCATGAGAGCTATTCTCAAAAGTATTAGTCTCAGAATAAAATTATTTGATGTGTGGATGCATTCTTACATGGTCGACCCTCATGAAAAGAATTGGCGCAATTGCATCAAAAATCATAACTTCAGGCCGAACTATAAATACATCAGCGATTCGGACTTTTTCACATGCATGACTTTTACGCCATGAGAGCTATTCTCAAAAGTATTAGTCTTAGAATAAAATTATTTGATGTGTGGATGCATTCTTACATGATCGACCCTCATGATAAAAAATGGCGCAATTGCATCAAAAATCATGACTTGAGGCCGAACTATAAATACATCAGCGATTCGAACTTTTTGCACATGCATGACTTTTACGCCATGAGAGCTATTCTCAAAAGTATTAGTCTCAGAATAAAATTATTTGATGTGTGGATGCATTCTTACATGATCGACCCTCATGAAAAGAATTGGCGCAATTGCATCAAAAATCATGACTTGTGGCCGAACTATAAATACATCAGCGATTCGGACTTTTTCACATGCATGACTTTTAGGCCATTAGAGCTATTCTCAAAAGTATTAGTCTCAGAATAAAATTATTTGATGTGTGGATGCATTCTTACATGGTCGACCCTCATGAAAAGAATTGGCGCAATTGCATCAAAAATCATGACTTGTGGCCGAACTATAAATACATCAGCGATTCGGACTTTTTCACATGCATGACTTTTACGCCATGAGAGCTATTCTCAAAAGTATTAGTCTCAGAATAAAATTATTTGGTGTGTGGATGCATTCTTACATGGTCGACCCTCATGAAAAAAATTGGCGCAATTGCATCAAAAATCATGACTTGTGGCCGAACTATAAATACATCAGCGATTCGGACTTTTTCACATGCATGACTTTTACGCCATGAGAGCTATTCTCAAAAGTATTAGTCTCAGAATAAAATTATTTGATGTGTGGATGCATTCTTACATGGTCAACCCTCATGAAAAGAATTGGCGCAATTGCATCAAAAATCATGACTTGGGGCCGAACTATAAATACATCAGCGATTCGGACTTTTTCACATGCATGACTTTTACGCCATGAGAGCTATTCTCAAAAGTATTAGTCTCAGAATAAAATTATTTGGTGTGTGGATGCATTCTTACATGGTCGACCCTCATGAAAAGAATTGGCGCAATTGCATCAAAAATCATGACTTGTGGCCGAACTATAAATACATCAGCGATTCGGACTTTTTCACATGCATGACTTTTACGCCATGAGAGCTATTCTCAAAAGTATTAGTCTCAGAATAAAATTATTTGGTGTGTGGATGCATTCTTACATGGTCGACCCTCATGAAAAAAAATGGCGCAATTGCATCAAAAATCATGACTTGAGGCCGAACTATAAATACATCAGCGATTCGAACTTTTTGCACATGCATGACTTTTACGCCATGAGAGCTATTCTCAAAAGTATTAGTCTCAGAATAAAATTATTTGATGTGTGGATGCATTCTTACATGATCGACCCTCATGAAAAGAATTGGCGCAATTGCATCAAAAATCATGACTTGTGGCCGAACTATAAATACATCAGCGATTCGGACTTTTTCACATGCATGACTTTTAGGCCATTAGAGCTATTCTCAAAAGTATTAGTCTCAGAATAAAATTATTTGATGTGTGGATGCATTCTTACATGGTCGACCCTCATGAAAAGAATTGGCGCAATTGCATCAAAAATCATGACTTGTGGCCGAACTATAAATACATCAGCGATTCGGACTTTTTCACATGCATGACTTTTACGCCATGAGAGCTATTCTCAAAAGTATTAGTCTCAGAATAAAATTATTTGGTGTGTGGATGCATTCTTACATGGTCGACCCTCATGAAAAAAATTGGCGCAATTGCATCAAAAATCATGACTTGTGGCCGAACTATAAATACATCAGCGATTCGGACTTTTTCACATGCATGACTTTTACGCCATGAGAGCTATTCTCAAAAGTATTAGTCTCAGAATAAAATTATTTGATGTGTGGATGCATTCTTACATGGTCAACCCTCATGAAAAGAATTGGCGCAATTGCATCAAAATCATGACTTGGGGCCGAACTATAAATACATCAGCGATTCGGACTTTTTCACATGCATGACTTTTACGCCATGAGAGCTATTCTCAAAAGTATTAGTCTCAGAATAAAATTATTTGGTGTGTGGATGCATTCTTACATGGTCGACCCTCATGAAAAGAATTGGCGCAATTGCATCAAAAATCATGACTTGTGGCCGAACTATAAATACATCAGCGATTCGGACTTTTTCACATGCATGACTTTTACGCCATGAGAGCTATTCTCAAAAGTATTAGTCTCAGAATAAAATTATTTGATGTGTGGATGCATTCTTACATGGTCGACCCTCATGAAAAGAATTGGCGCAATTGCATCAAAAATCATAACTTCAGGCCGAACTATAAATACATCAGCGATTCGGACTTTTTCACATGCATGACTTTTACGCCATGAGAGCTATTCTCAAAAGTATTAGTCTTAGAATAAAATTATTTGATGTGTGGATGCATTCTTACATGGTCGACCCTCATGATAAAAAATGGCGCAATTGCATCAAAAATCATGACTTGAGGCCGAACTATAAATACATCAGCGATTCGAACTTTTTGCACATGCATGACTTTTACGCCATGAGAGCTATTCTCAAAAGTATTAGTCTCAGAATAAAATTATTTGGTGTGTGGATGCATTCTTACATGGTCAACCCTCATGAAAAGAATTGGCGCAATTGCATCAAAATCATGACTTGGGGCCGAACTATAAATACATCAGCGATTCGGACTTTTTCACATGCATGACTTTTACGCCATGAGAGCTATTCTCAAAAGTATTAGTCTCAGAATAAAATTATTTGGTGTGTGGATGCATTCTTACATGGTCGACCCTCATGAAAAGAATTGGCGCAATTGCATCAAAAATCATGACTTGAGGCCGAACTATAAATACATCAGCGATTCGAACTTTTTGCACATGCATGACTTTTACGCCATGAGAGCTATTCTCAAAAGTATTAGTCTCAGAATAAAATTATTTGATGTGTGGATGCATTCTTACATGATCGACCCTCATGAAAAGAATTGGCGCAATTGCATCAAAAATCATGACTTGTGGCCGAACTATAAATACATCAGCGATTCGGACTTTTTCACATGCATGACTTTTAGGCCATTAGAGCTATTCTCAAAAGTATTAGTCTCAGAATAAAATTATTTGATGTGTGGATGCATTCTTACATGATCGACCCTCATGATAAAAAATGGCGCAATTGCATCAAAAATCATGACTTGTGGCCGAACTATAAATACATCAGCGATTCGGACTTTTTCACATGCATGACTTTTACGCCATGAGAGCTATTCTCAAAAGTATTAGTCTCAGAATAAAATTATTTGATGTGTGGATGCATTCTTACATGGTCAACCCTCATGAAAAGAATTGGCGCAATTGCATCAAAATCATGACTTGGGGCCGAACTATAAATACATCAGCGATTCGGACTTTTTCACATGCATGACTTTTACGCCATGAGAGCTATTCTCAAAAGTATTAGTCTCAGAATAAAATTATTTGGTGTGTGGATGCATTCTTACATGGTCGACCCTCATGAAAAGAATTGGCGCAATTGCATCAAAAATCATGACTTGGGGCCGAACTATAAATACATCAGCGATTCGGACTTTTTCACATGCATGACTTTTACGCCATGAGAGCTATTCTCAAAAGTATTAGTCTCAGAATAAAATTATTTGATGTGTGGATGCATTCTTACATGGTCGACCCTCATGAAAAGAATTGGCGCAATTGCATCAAAAATCATAACTTCAGGCCGAACTATAAATACATCAGCGATTCGGACTTTTTCACATGCATGACTTTTACGCCATGAGAGCTATTCTCAAAAGTATTAGTCTTAGAATAAAATTATTTGATGTGTGGATGCATTCTTACATGATCGACCCTCATGATAAAAAATGGCGCAATTGCATCAAAAATCATGACTTGAGGCCGAACTATAAATACATCAGCGATTCGAACTTTTTGCACATGCATGACTTTTACGCCATGAGAGCTATTCTCAAAAGTATTAGTCTCAGAATAAAATTATTTGATGTGTGGATGCATTCTTACATGATCGACCCTCATGAAAAGAATTGGCGCAATTGCATCAAAAATCATGACTTGTGGCCGAACTATAAATACATCAGCGATTCGGACTTTTTCACATGCATGACTTTTAGGCCATTAGAGCTATTCTCAAAAGTATTAGTCTCAGAATAAAATTATTTGATGTGTGGATGCATTCTTACATGGTCGACCCTCATGAAAAGAATTGGCGCAATTGCATCAAAAATCATGACTTGTGGCCGAACTATAAATACATCAGCGATTCGGACTTTTTCACATGCATGACTTTTACGCCATGAGAGCTATTCTCAAAAGTATTAGTCTCAGAATAAAATTATTTGGTGTGTGGATGCATTCTTACATGGTCGACCCTCATGAAAAAAATTGGCGCAATTGCATCAAAAATCATGACTTGTGGCCGAACTATAAATACATCAGCGATTCGGACTTTTTCACATGCATGACTTTTACGCCATGAGAGCTATTCTCAAAAGTATTAGTCTCAGAATAAAATTATTTGATGTGTGGATGCATTCTTACATGGTCAACCCTCATGAAAAGAATTGGCGCAATTGCATCAAAAATCATGACTTGGGGCCGAACTATAAATACATCAGCGATTCGGACTTTTTCACATGCATGACTTTTACGCCATGAGAGCTATTCTCAAAAGTATTAGTCTCAGAATAAAATTATTTGGTGTGTGGATGCATTCTTACATGGTCGACCCTCATGAAAAGAATTGGCGCAATTGCATCAAAAATCATGACTTGTGGCCGAACTATAAATACATCAGCGATTCGGACTTTTTCACATGCATGACTTTTACGCCATGAGAGCTATTCTCAAAAGTATTAGTCTCAGAATAAAATTATTTGGTGTGTGGATGCATTCTTACATGGTCGACCCTCATGAAAAAAAATGGCGCAATTGCATCAAAAATCATGACTTGAGGCCGAACTATAAATACATCAGCGATTCGAACTTTTTGCACATGCATGACTTTTACGCCATGAGAGCTATTCTCAAAAGTATTAGTCTCAGAATAAAATTATTTGATGTGTGGATGCATTCTTACATGATCGACCCTCATGAAAAGAATTGGCGCAATTGCATCAAAAATCATGACTTGTGGCCGAACTATAAATACATCAGCGATTCGGACTTTTTCACATGCATGACTTTTAGGCCATTAGAGCTATTCTCAAAAGTATTAGTCTCAGAATAAAATTATTTGATGTGTGGATGCATTCTTACATGGTCGACCCTCATGAAAAGAATTGGCGCAATTGCATCAAAAATCATGACTTGTGGCCGAACTATAAATACATCAGCGATTCGGACTTTTTCACATGCATGACTTTTACGCCATGAGAGCTATTCTCAAAAGTATTAGTCTCAGAATAAAATTATTTGGTGTGTGGATGCATTCTTACATGGTCGACCCTCATGAAAAAAATTGGCGCAATTGCATCAAAAATCATGACTTGTGGCCGAACTATAAATACATCAGCGATTCGGACTTTTTCACATGCATGACTTTTACGCCATGAGAGCTATTCTCAAAAGTATTAGTCTCAGAATAAAATTATTTGATGTGTGGATGCATTCTTACATGGTCAACCCTCATGAAAAGAATTGGCGCAATTGCATCAAAATCATGACTTGGGGCCGAACTATAAATACATCAGCGATTCGGACTTTTTCACATGCATGACTTTTACGCCATGAGAGCTATTCTCAAAAGTATTAGTCTCAGAATAAAATTATTTGGTGTGTGGATGCATTCTTACATGGTCGACCCTCATGAAAAGAATTGGCGCAATTGCATCAAAAATCATGACTTGTGGCCGAACTATAAATACATCAGCGATTCGGACTTTTTCACATGCATGACTTTCACGCCATGAGAGCTATTCTCAAAAGTATTAGTCTCAGAATAAAATTATTTGGTGTGTGGATGCATTCTTACATGGTCGACCCTCATGAAAAAAATTGGCGCAATTGCATCAAAAATCATGACTTGTGGCCGAACTATAAATACATCAGCGATTCAGACTTTTTCACATGCATGACTTTTACGCCATGAGAGCTATTCTCAAAAGTATTAGTCTCAGAATAAAATTATTTGATGTGTGGATGCATTCTTACATGGTCAACCCTCATGAAAAGAATTGGCGCAATTGCATCAAAAATCATGACTTGGGGCCGAACTATAAATACATCAGCGATTCGGACTTTTTCACATGCATGACTTTTACGCCATGAGAGCTATTCTCAAAAGTATTAGTCTCAGAATAAAATTATTTGGTGTGTGGATGCATTCTTACATGGTCGACCCTCATGAAAAGAATTGGCGCAATTGCATCAAAAATCATGACTTGGGGCCGCACTATAAATACATCAGCGATTCGGACTTTTTCACATGCATGACTTTTAGGCCATGAGAGCTATTCTCAAAAGTATAAGTTTGAGAATAAAAATATTTGGTGTGTGGATGCATTCTTACATGGTCGACCCTCATGAAAATCATTGGCGCAATTGCATCAAAAATTATGACTTGAGGCCGAACTATAAATACATCAGCGATTCGGACTTTTTCACATGCATGACTTTTACGCCATGAGAGCTATTCTCAAAAGTATTAGTCTCAGAATAAAATTATTTGATGTGTGGATGCATTCTTACATGGTCGACCCTCATGAAAAAAATTGGCGCAATTGCATCAAAAATCATGACTTAAGGCCAAACTATAAATACATCAGCGATTCGGACTTTTTCACATGCATGACTTTTACGCTATGAGAGCTATTCTCAAAAGTATTAGTCTCAGAATAAAATTATTTGATGTGTGGATGCATTCTTACATGATCGACCCTCATGAAAAGAATTGGCGCAATTGCATCAAAAATCATGACTTGAGGCCGAACTATAAATACATCAGCGATTCGGACTTTTCACATGCATGACTTTTAGGCCATGAGAGCTATTCTCAAAAGTATTAGTCTCAGAATAAAATTATTTGATGTGTGGATGCATTCTTACATGATCGACCCTCATGAAAAAAAATGGCGCAATTGCATCAAAAATCATGACTTGAGGCCGAACTATAAATACATCAGCGATTCGGACTTTTTCACATGCATGACTTTTACGCCATGAGAGCTATTCTCAAAAGTATTAGTCTCAGAATTAAATTATTTGATGTGTGGATGCATTCTTACATGGTCGACCCTCATGAAAAGAATTGGCGCAATTGCATCAAAAATCATGACTTGAGGCCAAACTATAAATACATCAGCGATTCAGACTTTTTCACATGCATGACTTTTACGCTATGAGACCTATTCTCAAAATTATTAGTCTCAGAATCAAATTATTTGGTGTGTGAATGCATTGTAACATGGTCGACCCTCATGAAAAGAATTGGCGCAATTGCATCAAAAATTATGACTTGAGGCCGAACTATAAATACATCAGCGATTCAGACTTTTTCACATGCATGACTTTTACGCCATGAGAGCAATTCTCAAAAGTATAAGTTTGAGAATAAAAATTTTTGGTGTGTGGATGCATTTTTACATGGTCGACCCTCATGAAAAAAATTGGCGCAATTGCATCAAAAATCATGACTTGGGGCCGAACTATAAATACATCAGCGATTCGGACTTTTTCACATGCATGACTTTTACGCCATGAGAGCTATTCTCAAAAGTATTAGTCTCAGAATAAAATTATTTGATGTGTGGATGCATTCTTACATGATCGACCCTCATGAAAAGAATCGGCGCAATTGCATCAAAAATCATGACTTGAGGCCAAACTATAAATACATCAGCGATTCAGACTTTTTCACATGCATGACTTTTACGCCATGAGAGCTATTCTCAAAAGTATTAGTCTCAGAATAAAATTATTTGATGTGTGGATGCATTCTTACATGGTCGACCCTCATGAAAAGAATTGGCGCAATTGCATCAAAAATCATGACTTGAGGCCAAACTATAAATACATCAGCGATTCAGACTTTTTCACATGCATGACTTTTACGCTATGAGAGCTATTCTCAAAAGTATTAGTCTCAGAATAAAATTATTTGGTGTGTGAATGCATTGTAACATGGTCGACCCTCATGAAAAGAATTGGCGCAATTGCATCAAAAATCATGACTTGAGGCCGAACTATAAATACATCAGCGATTCAGACTTTTTCACATGCATGACTTTTACGCCATGAGAGCTATTCTCAAAAGTATTAGTCTCAGAATAAAAATATTTGGTGTGTGGATGCATTCTTACATGGTCAACCCTCATGAAAAACATTGGCGCAATTGCATCAAAAATCATGACTTGTGGCCGAACTATAAATACATCAGCGATTCGGACTTTTTCACATGGATGACTTTTACGCCATGAGAGCTATTCTCAAAAGTATTAGTCTCAGAATAAAATTATTTGATGTGTGGATGCATTCTTACATGATCGACCCTCATGAAAAGAATTGGCGCAATTGCATCAAAAATCATGACTTGAGGCCAAACTATAAATACATCAGCGATTCAGACTTTTTCACATGCATGACTTTTACGCCATGAGAGCTATTCTCAAAAGTATTAGTCTCAGAATAAAATTATTTGATGTGTGGATGCATTCTTACATGATCGACCCTCATGAAAAGAATTGGCGCAATTGCATCAAAAATCATGACTTGGGGCCGAACTATAAATACATCAGCGATTCGGACTTTTTCACATGCATGACTTTTACGCCATGAGAGCTATTCTCAAAAGTATTAGTCTCAGAATAAAATTATTTGATGTGTGGATGCATTCTTACATGGTCGACCCTCATGAAAAGAATTGGCGCAATTGCATCAAAAATCATGACTTGGGGCCGAACTATAAATACATCAGCGATTCGGACTTTTTCACATGCATGACTTTTACGCCATGAGAGCTATTCTCAAAAGTATTAGTCTTAGAATAAAATTATTTGATGTGTGGATGCATTCTTACATGATCGACCCTCATGATAAAAAATGGCGCAATTGCATCAAAAATCATGACTTGAGGCCGAACTATAAATACATCAGCGATTCGAACTTTTTGCACATGCATGACTTTTACGCCATGAGAGCTATTCTCAAAAGTATTAGTCTCAGAATAAAATTATTTGATGTGTGGATGCATTCTTACATGATCGACCCTCATGAAAAGAATTGGCGCAATTGCATCAAAAATCATGACTTGTGGCCGAACTATAAATACATCAGCGATTCGGACTTTTTCACATGCATGACTTTTAGGCCATTAGAGCTATTCTCAAAAGTATTAGTCTCAGAATAAAATTATTTGATGTGTGGATGCATTCTTACATGGTCGACCCTCATGAAAAGAATTGGCGCAATTGCATCAAAAATCATGACTTGTGGCCGAACTATAAATACATCAGCGATTCGGACTTTTTCACATGCATGACTTTTACGCCATGAGAGCTATTCTCAAAAGTATTAGTCTCAGAATAAAATTATTTGGTGTGTGGATGCATTCTTACATGGTCGACCCTCATGAAAAAAATTGGCGCAATTGCATCAAAAATCATGACTTGTGGCCGAACTATAAATACATCAGCGATTCGGACTTTTTCACATGCATGACTTTTACGCCATGAGAGCTATTCTCAAAAGTATTAGTCTCAGAATAAAATTATTTGATGTGTGGATGCATTCTTACATGGTCAACCCTCATGAAAAGAATTGGCGCAATTGCATCAAAAATCATGACTTGTGGCCGAACTATAAATACATCAGCGATTCGGACTTTTTCACATGCATGACTTTTACGCCATGAGAGCTATTCTCAAAAGTATTAGTCTCAGAATAAAATTATTTGGTGTGTGGATGCATTCTTACATGGTCGACCCTCATGAAAAAAAATGGCGCAATTGCATCAAAAATCATGACTTGAGGCCGAACTATAAATACATCAGCGATTCGAACTTTTTGCACATGCATGACTTTTACGCCATGAGAGCTATTCTCAAAAGTATTAGTCTCAGAATAAAATTATTTGATGTGTGGATGCATTCTTACATGATCGACCCTCATGAAAAGAATTGGCGCAATTGCATCAAAAATCATGACTTGTGGCCGAACTATAAATACATCAGCGATTCGGACTTTTTCACATGCATGACTTTTAGGCCATTAGAGCTATTCTCAAAAGTATTAGTCTCAGAATAAAATTATTTGATGTGTGGATGCATTTTTACATGGTCGACCCTCATGAAAAGAATTGGCGCAATTGCATCAAAAATCATGACTTGTGGCCGAACTATAAATACATCAGCGATTCGGACTTTTTCACATGCATGACTTTTACGCCATGAGAGCTATTCTCAAAAGTATTAGTCTCAGAATAAAATTATTTGGTGTGTGGATGCATTCTTACATGGTCGACCCTCATGAAAAAAATTGGCGCAATTGCATCAAAAATCATGACTTGTGGCCGAACTATAAATACATCAGCGATTCGGACTTTTTCACATGCATGACTTTTACGCCATGAGAGCTATTCTCAAAAGTATTAGTCTCAGAATAAAATTATTTGATGTGTGGATGCATTCTTACATGGTCAACCCTCATGAAAAGAATTGGCGCAATTGCATCAAAAATCATGACTTGGGGCCGAACTATAAATACATCAGCGATTCGGACTTTTTCACATGCATGACTTTTACGCCATGAGAGCTATTCTCAAAAGTATTAGTCTCAGAATAAAATTATTTGGTGTGTGGATGCATTCTTACATGGTCGACCCTCATGAAAAGAATTGGCGCAATTGCATCAAAAATCATGACTTGTGGCCGAACTATAAATACATCAGCGATTCGGACTTTTTCACATGCATGACTTTCACGCCATGAGAGCTATTCTCAAAAGTATTAGTCTCAGAATAAAATTATTTGGTGTGTGGATGCATTCTTACATGGTCGACCCTCATGAAAAGAATTGGCGCAATTGCATCAAAAATCATGACTTGGGGCCGCACTATAAATACATCAGCGATTCGGACTTTTTCACATGCATGACTTTTAGGCCATGAGAGCTATTCTCAAAAGTATAAGTTTGAGAATAAAAATATTTGGTGTGTGGATGCATTCTTACATGGTCGACCCTCATGAAAATCATTGGCGCAATTGCATCAAAAATTATGACTTGAGGCCGAACTATAAATACATCAGCGATTCGGACTTTTTCACATGCATGACTTTTACGCCATGAGAGCTATTCTCAAAAGTATTAGTCTCAGAATAAAATTATTTGATGTGTGGATGCATTCTTACATGGTCGACCCTCATGAAAAAAATTGGCGCAATTGCATCAAAAATCATGACTTAAGGCCAAACTATAAATACATCAGCGATTCGGACTTTTTCACATGCATGACTTTTACGCTATGAGAGCTATTCTCAAAAGTATTAGTCTCAGAATAAAATTATTTGATGTGTGGATGCATTCTTACATGATCGACCCTCATGAAAAGAATTGGCGCAATTGCATCAAAAATCATGACTTGAGGCCGAACTATAAATACATCAGCGATTCGGACTTTTCACATGCATGACTTTTACGCCATGAGAGCTATTCTCAAAAGTATTAGTCTCAGAATAAAATTATTTGATGTGTGGATGCATTCTTACATGATCGACCCTCATGAAAAAAAATGGCGCAATTGCATCAAAAATCATGACTTGAGGCCGAACTATAAATACATCAGCGATTCGGACTTTTTCACATGCATGACTTTTACGCCATGAGAGCTATTCTCAAAAGTATTAGTCTCAGAATTAAATTATTTGATGTGTGGATGCATTCTTACATGGTCGACCCTCATGAAAAGAATTGGCGCAATTGCATCAAAAATCATGACTTGAGGCCAAACTATAAATACATCAGCGATTCAGACTTTTTCACATGCATGACTTTTACGCTATGAGACCTATTCTCAAAATTATTAGTCTCAGAATCAAATTATTTGGTGTGTGAATGCATTGTAACATGGTCGACCCTCATGAAAAGAATTGGCGCAATTGCATCAAAAATTATGACTTGAGGCCGAACTATAAATACATCAGCGATTCAGACTTTTTCACATGCATGACTTTTACGCCATGAGAGCAATTCTCAAAAGTATAAGTTTGAGAATAAAAATTTTTGGTGTGTGGATGCATTCTTACATGGTCGACCCTCATGAAAAAAATTGGCGCAATTGCATCAAAAATCATGACTTGGGGCCGAACTATAAATACATCAGCGATTCGGACTTTTTCACATGCATGACTTTTACGCCATGAGAGCTATTCTCAAAAGTATTAGTCTCAGAATAAAATTATTTGATGTGTGGATGCATTCTTACATGATCGACCCTCATGAAAAGAATCGGCGCAATTGCATCAAAAATCATGACTTGAGGCCAAACTATAAATACATCAGCGATTCAGACTTTTTCACATGCATGACTTTTACGCCATGAGAGCTATTCTCAAAAGTATTAGTCTCAGAATAAAATTATTTGATGTGTGGATGCATTCTTACATGGTCGACCCTCATGAAAAGAATTGGCGCAATTGCATCAAAAATCATGACTTGAGGCCAAACTATAAATACATCAGCGATTCAGACTTTTTCACATGCATGACTTTTACGCTATGAGAGCTATTCTCAAAAGTATTAGTCTCAGAATAAAATTATTTGGTGTGTGAATGCATTGTAACATGGTCGACCCTCATGAAAAGAATTGGCGCAATTGCATCAAAAATCATGACTTGAGGCCGAACTATAAATACATCAGCGATTCAGACTTTTTCACATGCATGACTTTTACGCCATGAGAGCTATTCTCAAAAGTATAAGTTTGAGAATAAAAATATTTGGTGTGTGGATGCATTCTTACATGGTCAACCCTCATGAAAAACATTGGCGCAATTGCATCAAAAATCATGACTTGTGGCCGAACTATAAATACATCAGCGATTCGGACTTTTTCACATGGATGACTTTTACGCCATGAGAGCTATTCTCAAAAGTATTAGTCTCAGAATAAAATTATTTGATGTGTGGATGCATTCTTACATGATCGACCCTCATGAAAAGAATTGGCGCAATTGCATCAAAAATCATGACTTGAGGCCAAACTATAAATACATCAGCGATTCAGACTTTTTCACATGCATGACTTTTACGCCATGAGAGCTATTCTCAAAAGTATTAGTCTCAGAATAAAATTATTTGATGTGTGGATGCATTCTTACATGGTCAACCCTCATGAAAAGAATTGGCGCAATTGCATCAAAAATCATGACTTGTGGCCGAACTATAAATACATCAGCGATTCGGACTTTTTCACATGCATGACTTTTACGCCATGAGAGCTATTCTCAAAAGTATTAGTCTCAGAATAAAATTATTTGGTGTGTGGATGCATTCTTACATGGTCGACCCTCATGAAAAAAATTGGCGCAATTGCATCAAAAATCATGACTTGTGGCCGAACTATAAATACATCAGCGATTCGGACTTTTTCACATGCATGACTTTTACGCCATGAGAGCTATTCTCAAAAGTATTAGTCTCAGAATAAAATTATTTGATGTGTGGATGCATTCTTACATGGTCAACCCTCATGAAAAGAATTGGCGCAATTGCATCAAAAATCATGACTTGGGGCCGAACTATAAATACATCAGCGATTCGGACTTTTTCACATGCATGACTTTTACGCCATGAGAGCTATTCTCAAAAGTATTAGTCTCAGAATAAAATTATTTGGTGTGTGGATGCATTCTTACATGGTCGACCCTCATGAAAAGAATTGGCGCAATTGCATCAAAAATCATGACTTGTGGCCGAACTATAAATACATCAGCGATTCGGACTTTTTCACATGCATGACTTTCACGCCATGAGAGCTATTCTCAAAAGTATTAGTCTCAGAATAAAATTATTTGATGTGTGGATGCATTCTTACATGATCGACCCTCATGAAAAAAAATGGCGCAATTGCATCAAAAATCATGACTTGAGGCCGAACTATAAATACATCAGCGATTCGGACTTTTTCACATGCATGACTTTTACGCCATGAGAGCTATTCTCAAAAGTATTAGTCTCAGAATTAAATTATTTGATGTGTGGATGCATTCTTACATGGTCGACCCTCATGAAAAGAATTGGCGCAATTGCATCAAAAATCATGACTTGAGGCCAAACTATAAATACATCAGCGATTCAGACTTTTTCACATGCATGACTTTTACGCTATGAGACCTATTCTCAAAATTATTAGTCTCAGAATCAAATTATTTGGTGTGTGAATGCATTGTAACATGGTCGACCCTCATGAAAAGAATTGGCGCAATTGCATCAAAAATTATGACTTGAGGCCGAACTATAAATACATCAGCGATTCAGACTTTTTCACATGCATGACTTTTACGCCATGAGAGCAATTCTCAAAAGTATAAGTTTGAGAATAAAAATTTTTGGTGTGTGGATGCATTCTTACATGGTCGACCCTCATGAAAAAAATTGGCGCAATTGCATCAAAAATCATGACTTGGGGCCGAACTATAAATACATCAGCGATTCGGACTTTTTCACATGCATGACTTTTACGCCATGAGAGCTATTCTCAAAAGTATTAGTCTCAGAATAAAATTATTTGATGTGTGGATGCATTCTTACATGATCGACCCTCATGAAAAGAATCGGCGCAATTGCATCAAAAATCATGACTTGAGGCCAAACTATAAATACATCAGCGATTCAGACTTTTTCACATGCATGACTTTTACGCCATGAGAGCTATTCTCAAAAGTATTAGTCTCAGAATAAAATTATTTGATGTGTGGATGCATTCTTACATGGTCGACCCTCATGAAAAGAATTGGCGCAATTGCATCAAAAATCATGACTTGAGGCCAAACTATAAATACATCAGCGATTCAGACTTTTTCACATGCATGACTTTTACGCTATGAGAGCTATTCTCAAAAGTATTAGTCTCAGAATAAAATTATTTGGTGTGTGAATGCATTGTAACATGGTCGACCCTCATGAAAAGAATTGGCGCAATTGCATCAAAAATCATGACTTGAGGCCGAACTATAAATACATCAGCGATTCAGACTTTTTCACATGCATGACTTTTACGCCATGAGAGCTATTCTCAAAAGTATAAGTTTGAGAATAAAAATATTTGGTGTGTGGATGCATTCTTACATGGTCAACCCTCATGAAAAACATTGGCGCAATTGCATCAAAAATCATGACTTGTGGCCGAACTATAAATACATCAGCGATTCGGACTTTTTCACATGGATGACTTTTACGCCATGAGAGCTATTCTCAAAAGTATTAGTCTCAGAATAAAATTATTTGATGTGTGGATGCATTCTTACATGATCGACCCTCATGAAAAGAATTGGCGCAATTGCATCAAAAATCATGACTTGAGGCCAAACTATAAATACATCAGCGATTCAGACTTTTTCACATGCATGACTTTTACGCCATGAGAGCTATTCTCAAAAGTATTAGTCTCAGAATAAAATTATTTGATGTGTGGATGCATTCTTACATGGTCAACCCTCATGAAAAGAATTGGCGCAATTGCATCAAAAATCATGACTTGTGGCCGAACTATAAATACATCAGCGATTCGGACTTTTTCACATGCATGACTTTTACGCCATGAGAGCTATTCTCAAAAGTATTAGTCTCAGAATAAAATTATTTGGTGTGTGGATGCATTCTTACATGGTCGACCCTCATGAAAAAAATTGGCGCAATTGCATCAAAAATCATGACTTGTGGCCGAACTATAAATACATCAGCGATTCGGACTTTTTCACATGCATGACTTTTACGCCATGAGAGCTATTCTCAAAAGTATTAGTCTCAGAATAAAATTATTTGATGTGTGGATGCATTCTTACATGGTCAACCCTCATGAAAAGAATTGGCGCAATTGCATCAAAAATCATGACTTGGGGCCGAACTATAAATACATCAGCGATTCGGACTTTTTCACATGCATGACTTTTACGCCATGAGAGCTATTCTCAAAAGTATTAGTCTCAGAATAAAATTATTTGGTGTGTGGATGCATTCTTACATGGTCGACCCTCATGAAAAGAATTGGCGCAATTGCATCAAAAATCATGACTTGTGGCCGAACTATAAATACATCAGCGATTCGGACTTTTTCACATGCATGACTTTCACGCCATGAGAGCTATTCTCAAAAGTATTAGTCTCAGAATAAAATTATTTGGTGTGTGGATGCATTCTTACATGGTCGACCCTCATGAAAAAAATTGGCGCAATTGCATCAAAAATCATGACTTAAGGCCAAACTATAAATACATCAGCGATTCGGACTTTTTCACATGCATGACTTTTACGCTATGAGAGCTATTCTCAAAAGTATTAGTCTCAGAATAAAATTATTTGATGTGTGGATGCATTCTTACATGATCGACCCTCATGAAAAGAATTGGCGCAATTGCATCAAAAATCATGACTTGAGGCCGAACTATAAATACATCAGCGATTCGGACTTTTCACATGCATGACTTTTACGCCATGAGAGCTATTCTCAAAAGTATTAGTCTCAGAATAAAATTATTTGATGTGTGGATGCATTCTTACATGATCGACCCTCATGAAAAAAAATGGCGCAATTGCATCAAAAATCATGACTTGAGGCCGAACTATAAATACATCAGCGGTTCGGACTTTTTCACATGCATGACTTTTACGCCATGAGAGCTATTCTCAAAAGTATTAGTCTCAGAATTAAATTATTTGATGTGTGGATGCATTCTTACATGGTCGACCCTCATGAAAAGAATTGGCGCAATTGCATCAAAAATCATGACTTGAGGCCAAACTATAAATACATCAGCGATTCAGACTTTTTCACATGCATGACTTTTACGCTATGAGACCTATTCTCAAAATTATTAGTCTCAGAATCAAATTATTTGGTGTGTGAATGCATTGTAACATGGTCGACCCTCATGAAAAGAATTGGCGCAATTGCATCAAAAATTATGACTTGAGGCCGAACTATAAATACATCAGCGATTCAGACTTTTTCATATGCATGACTTTTACGCCATGAGAGCAATTCTCAAAAGTATAAGTTTGAGAATAAAAATTTTTGGTGTGTGGATGCATTCTTACATGGTCGACCCTCATGAAAAAAATTGGCGCAATTGCATCAAAAATCATGACTTGGGGCCGAACTATAAATACATCAGCGATTCGGACTTTTTCACATGCATGACTTTTACGCCATGAGAGCTATTCTCAAAAGTATTAGTCTCAGAATAAAATTATTTGATGTGTGGATGCATTCTTACATGATCGACCCTCATGAAAAGAATCGGCGCAATTGCATCAAAAATCATGACTTGAGGCCAAACTATAAATACATCAGCGATTCAGACTTTTTCACATGCATGACTTTTACGCCATGAGAGCTATTCTCAAAAGTATTAGTCTCAGAATAAAATTATTTGATGTGTGGATGCATTCTTACATGGTCGACCCTCATGAAAAGAATTGGCGCAATTGCATCAAAAATCATGACTTGAGGCCAAACTATAAATACATCAGCGATTCAGACTTTTTCACATGCATGACTTTTACGCTATGAGAGCTATTCTCAAAAGTATTAGTCTCAGAATAAAATTATTTGGTGTGTGAATGCATTGTAACATGGTCGACCCTCATGAAAAGAATTGGCGCAATTGCATCAAAAATCATGACTTGAGGCCGAACTATAAATACATCAGCGATTCAGACTTTTTCACATGCATGACTTTTACGCCATGAGAGCTATTCTCAAAAGTATAAGTTTGAGAATAAAAATATTTGGTGTGTGGATGCATTCTTACATGGTCAACCCTCATGAAAAACATTGGCGCAATTGCATCAAAAATCATGACTTGTGGCCGAACTATAAATACATCAGCGATTCGGACTTTTTCACATGGATGACTTTTACGCCATGAGAGCTATTCTCAAAAGTATTAGTCTCAGAATAAAATTATTTGATGTGTGGATGCATTCTTACATGATCGACCCTCATGAAAAGAATTGGCGCAATTGCATCAAAAATCATGACTTGAGGCCAAACTATAAATACATCAGCGATTCAGACTTTTTCACATGCATGACTTTTACGCCATGAGAGCTATTCTCAAAAGTATTAGTCTCAGAATAAAATTATTTGATGTGTGGATGCATTCTTACATGGTCAACCCTCATGAAAAGAATTGGCGCAATTGCATCAAAAATCATGACTTGTGGCCGAACTATAAATACATCAGCGATTCGGACTTTTTCACATGCATGACTTTTACGCCATGAGAGCTATTCTCAAAAGTATTAGTTTCAGAATAAAATTATTTGGTGTGTGGATGCATTCTTACATGGTCGACCCTCATGAAAAGAATTGGCGCAATTGCATCAAAAATCATGACTTGAGGCCAAACTATAAATACATCAGCGATTCGGACTTTTTCACATGCATGACTTTTACGCCATGAGAGCTATTCTCAAAAGTATTAGTCTCAGAATAAAATTATTTGATGTGTGGATGCATTCTTACATGGTCGACCCTCATGAAAAAAATTGGCGCAATTGCATCAAAAATCATGACTTGGGGCCGAACTATAAATACATCAGCGATTCGGACTTTTTCACATGCATGACTTTTACGCCATGAGAGCTATTCTCAAAAGTATTAGTCTCAGAATAAAATTATTTGATGTGTGGATGCATTCTTACATGGTCGACCCTCATGTAAAGAATTGGCGCAATTGCATCAAAAATCATGACTTGAGGCCGAACTATAAATACATCAGCGATTCGGACTTTTTCACATGCATGACTTTTACGCCATGAGAGCTATTCTCAAAAGTATTAGTCTCAGAATAAAATTATTTGATGTGTGGATGCATTCTTACATGGTCGACCCTCATGAAAAAAATTGGCGCAATTGCATCAAAAATCATGACTTGGGGCCGAACTATAAATACATCAGCGATTCGGACTTTTTCACATGCATGACTTTTACGCCATGAGAGCTATTCTCAAAAGTATTAGTCTCAGAATAAAATTATTTGATGTGTGGATGCATTCTTACATGGTCGACCCTCATGTAAAGAATTGGCGCAATTGCATCAAAAATCATGACTTGAGGCCGAACTATAAATACATCAGCGATTCGGACTTTTTCACATGCATGACTTTTACGCCATGAGAGCTATTCTCAAAAGTATTAGTCTTAGAATAAAATTATTTGATGTGTGGATGCATTCTTACATGATCGACCCTCATGAAAAAAAATGGCGCAATTGCATCAAAAATCATGACTTGGGGCCAAACTATAAATACATCAGCGATTCGAACTTTTTGCACATGCATGACTTTTACGCCATGAGAGCTATTCTCAAAAGTATTAGTCTCAGAATAAAATTATTTGGTGTGTGAATGCATTGTAACATGGTCGACCCTCATGAAAAGAATTGGCGCAATTGCATCAAAAATCATGACTTGAGGCCGAACTATAAATACATCAGCGATTCAGACTTTTTCACATGCATGACTTTTACGCCATGAGAGCTATTCTCAAAAGTATAAGTTTGAGAATAAAAATATTTGGTGTGTGGATGCATTCTTACATGGTCAACCCTCATGAAAAACATTGGCGCAATTGCATCAAAAATCATGACTTGTGGCCGAACTATAAATACATCAGCGATTCGGACTTTTTCACATGGATGACTTTTACGCCATGAGAGCTATTCTCAAAAGTATTAGTCTCAGAATAAAATTATTTGATGTGTGGATGCATTCTTACATGATCGACCCTCATGAAAAGAATTGGCGCAATTGCATCAAAAATCATGACTTGAGGCCAAACTATAAATACATCAGCGATTCAGACTTTTTCACATGCATGACTTTTACGCCATGAGAGCTATTCTCAAAAGTATTAGTCTCAGAATAAAATTATTTGATGTGTGGATGCATTCTTACATGGTCAACCCTCATGAAAAGAATTGGCGCAATTGCATCAAAAATCATGACTTGTGGCCGAACTATAAATACATCAGCGATTCGGACTTTTTCACATGCATGACTTTTACGCCATGAGAGCTATTCTCAAAAGTATTAGTTTCAGAATAAAATTATTTGGTGTGTGGATGCATTCTTACATGGTCGACCCTCATGAAAAGAATTGGCGCAATTGCATCAAAAATCATGACTTGAGGCCAAACTATAAATACATCAGCGATTCGGACTTTTTCACATGCATGACTTTTACGCCATGAGAGCTATTCTCAAAAGTATTAGTCTCAGAATAAAATTATTTGATGTGTGGATGCATTCTTACATGGTCGACCCTCATGAAAAGAATTGGCGCAATTGCATCAAAAATCATGACTTGGGGCCGAACTATAAATACATCAGCGATTCGGACTTTTTCACATGCATGACTTTTACGCCATGAGAGCTATTCTCAAAAGTATTAGTCTCAGAATAAAATTATTTCATGTGTGGATGCATTCTTACATGGTCGACCCTCATGTAAAGAATTGGCGCAATTGCATCAAAAATCATGACTTGAGGCCGAACTATAAATACATCAGCGATTCGGACTTTTTCACATGCATGACTTTTACGCCATGAGAGCTATTCTCAAAAGTATTAGTCTTAGAATAAAATTATTTGATGTGTGGATGCATTCTTACATGATCGACCCTCATGAAAAAAAATGGCGCAATTGCATCAAAAATCATGACTTGGGGCCAAACTATAAATACATCAGCGATTCGAACTTTTTGCACATGCATGACTTTTACGCCATGAGAGCTATTCTCAAAAGTATTAGTCTCAGAATAAAATTATTTGATGTGTGGATGCATTCTTACATGATCGACCCTCATGAAAAGAATTGGCGCAATTGCATCAAAAATCATGACTTGTGGCCGAACTATAAATACATCAGCGATTCGGACTTTTTCACATGCATGACTTTTACGCCATGAGAGCTATTCTCAAAAGTATTAGTCTCAGAATAAAATTATTTGATGTATGGATGCATTCTTACATGGTCGACCCTCATGAAAAGAATTGGCGCAATTGCATCAAAAATCATGACTTGGGGCCGAACTATAAATACATCAGCGATTCGGACTTTTTCACATGCATGACTTTTAGGCCATGAGAGCTATTCTCAAAAGTATTAGTCTCAGAATAAAATTATTTGATGTGTGGATGCATTCTTACATGGTCGACCCTCATGAAAAGAATTGGCGCAATTGCATCAAAAATCATGACTTGGGGCCGAACTATAAATACATCAGCGATTCGAACTTTTTGCACATGCATGACTTTTACGCCATGAGAGCTATTCTCAAAAGTATAAGTTTCAGAATAAAAATATTTGGTGTGTGGATGCATTCTTACATGGTCGACCCTCATGAAAAAAATTGGCGCAATTGCATCAAAAATTATGACTTGAGGCCGAACTATAAATACATCAGCGATTCGGACTTTTTCACATGCATGACTTTTACGCCATGAGAGCTATTCTCAAAAGTATTAGTCTCAGAATAAAATTATTTGATGTGTGGATGCATTCTTACATGGTCGACCCTCATGAAAAGAATTGGCGCAATTGCATCAAAAATCATGACTTGGGGCCGAACTATAAATACATCAGCGATTCGAACTTTTTGCACATGCATGACTTTTACGCCATGAGAGCTATTCTCAAAAGTATAAGTTTCAGAATAAAAATATTTGGTGTGTGGATGCATTCTTACATGGTCGACCCTCATGAAAAAAATTGGCGCAATTGCATCAAAAATCATGACTTGAGGCCGAACTATAAATACATCAGCGATTCGGACTTTTTCACATGCATGACTTTTACGCCATGAGAGCTATTCTCAAAAGTATTAGTCTCAGAATAAAATTATTTGATGTGTGGATGCATTCTTACATGATCGACCCTCATGAAAAGAATTGGCGCAATTGCATCAAAAATCATGACTTGGGGCCGAACTATAAATACATCAGCGATTCGGACTTTTTCACATGCATGACTTTTACGCCATGAGAGCTATTCTCAAAAGTATTAGTCTCAGAATAAAATTATTTGATGTGTGGATGCATTCTTACATGGTCGACCCTCATGAAAAGAATTGGCGCAATTGCATCAAAAATCATGACTTGGGGCCGAACTATAAATACATCAGCGATTCGGACTTTTTCACATGCATGACTTTTACGCCATGAGAGCTATTCTCAAAAGTATTAGTCTTAGAATAAATTATTTGATGTGTGGATGCATTCTTACATGATCGACCCTCATGAAAAAAAATGGCGCAATTGCATCAAAAATCATGACTTGAGGCCAAACTATAAATACATCAGCGATTCGAACTTTTTGCACATGCATGACTTTTACGCCATGAGAGCTATTCTCAAAAGTATTAGTCTCAGAATAAAATTATTTGATGTGTGGATGCATTCTTACATGATCGACCCTCATGAAAAGAATTGGCGCAATTGCATCAAAAATCATGACTTGGGGCCGAACTATAAATACATCAGCGATTCGGACTTTTTCACATGCATGACTTTTACGCCATGAGAGCTATTCTCAAAAGTATTAGTCTCAGAATAAAATTATTTGATGTATGGATGCATTCTTACATGGTCGACCCTCATGAAAAGAATTGGCGCAATTGCATCAAAAATCATGACTTGAGGCCGAACTATAAATACATCAGCGATTCGGACTTTTTCACATGCATGACTTTTAGGCCATGAGAGCTATTCTCAAAAGTATTAGTCTCAGAATAAAATTATTTGATGTGTGGATGCATTCTTACATGGTCAACCCTCATGAAAAGAATTGGCGCAATTGCATCAAAAATCATGACTTGGGGCCGAACTATAAATACATCAGCGATTCGGACTTTTTGCACATGCATGACTTTTACGCCATGAGAGCTATTCTCAAAAGTATAAGTTTCAGAATAAAAATATTTGGTGTGTGGATGCATTCTTACATGGTCGACCCTCATGAAAAAAATTGGCGCAATTGCATCAAAAATTATGACTTGAGGCCGAACTATAAATACATCAGCGATTCGGACTTTTTCACATGCATGACTTTTACGCCATGAGAGCTATTCTCAAAAGTATTAGTCTCAGAATAAAATTATTTGATGTGTGGATGCATTCTTACATGGTCGACCCTCATGAAAAGAATTGGCGCAATTGCATCAAAAATCATGACTTGGGGCCGAACTATAAATACATCAGCGATTCGAACTTTTTGCACATGCATGACTTTTACGCCATGAGAGCTATTCTCAAAAGTATAAGTTTCAGAATAAAAATATTTGGTGTGTGGATGCATTCTTACATGGTCGACCCTCATGAAAAAAATTGGCGCAATTGCATCAAAAATTATGACTTGAGGCCGAACTATAAATACATCAGCGATTCGGACTTTTTCACATGCATGACTTTTACGCCATGAGAGCTATTCTCAAAAGTATTAGTCTCAGAATAAAATTATTTGATGTGTGGATGCATTCTTACATGGTCGACCCTCATGAAAAGAATTGGCGCAATTGCATCAAAAATTATGACTTGAGGCCGAACTATAAATACATCAGCGATTCGGACTTTTTCACATGCATGACTTTTACGCCATGAGAGCTATTCTCAAAAGTATTAGTCTCAGAATAAAATTATTTGATGTGTGGATGCATTCTTACATGGTCGACCCTCATGAAAAGAATTGGCGCAATTGCATCAAAAATCATGACTTGGGGCCGAACTATAAATACATCAGCGATTCGAACTTTTTGCACATGCATGACTTTTACGCCATGAGAGCTATTCTCAAAAGTATAAGTTTCAGAATAAAAATATTTGGTGTGTGGATGCATTCTTACATGGTCGACCCTCATGAAAAAAATTGGCGCAATTGCATCAAAAATTATGACTTGAGGCCGAACTATAAATACATCAGCGATTCGGACTTTTTCACATGCATGACTTTTACGCCATGAGAGCTATTCTCAAAAGTATTAGTCTCAGAATAAAATTATTTGATGTGTGGATGCATTCTTACATGATCGACCCTCATGAAAAGAATTGGCGCAATTGCATCAAAAATCATGACTTGAGGCCGAACTATAAATACATCAGCGATTCGGACTTTTTCACATGCATGACTTTTACGCCATGAGAGCTATTCTCAAAAGTATTAGTCTTAGAATAAAATTATTTGATGTGTGTATGCATTCTTACATGATCGACCCTCATGAAAAAAAATGGCGCAATTGCGTCAAAAATCATGACTTGAGGCCGAACTATAAATACATCAGCGATTCGAACTTTTTGCACATGCATGACTTTTACGCCATGAGAGCTATTCTCAAAAGTATTAGTCTCAGAATAAAATTATTTGATGTGTGGATGCATTCTTACATGATCGACCCTCATGAAAAGAATTGGCGCAATTGCATCAAAAATCATGACTTGGGGCCGAACTATAAATACATCAGCGATTCGGACTTTTTCACATGCATGACTTTTACGCCATGAGAGCTATTCTCAAAAGTATTAGTCTCAGAATAAAATTATTTGATGTGTGGATGCATTCTTACATGGTCGACCCTCATGAAAAGAATTGGCGCAATTGCATCAAAAATCATGACTTGAGGCCGAACTATAAATACATCAGCGATTCGGACTTTTTCACATGCATGACTTTTAGGCCATGAGAGCTATTCTCAAAAGTATTAGTCTCAGAATAAAATTATTTGATGTGTGGATGCATTCTTACATGGTCGACCCTCATGAAAAGAATTGGCGCAATTGCATCAAAAATCATGACTTGGGGCCGAACTATAAATACATCAGCGATTCGAACTTTTTGCACATGCATGACTTTTACGCCATGAGAGCTATTCTCAAAAGTATAAGTTTCAGAATAAAAATATTTGGTGTGTGGATGCATTCTTACATGGTCGACCCTCATGAAAAAAATTGGCGCAATTGCATCAAAAATTATGACTTGAGGCCGAACTATAAATACATCAGCGATTCGGACTTTTTCACATGCATGACTTTTACGCCATGAGAGCTATTCTCAAAAGTATTAGTCTCAGAATAAAATTATTTGATGTGTGGATGCATTCTTACATGATCGACCCTCATGAAAAGAATTGGCGCAATTGCATCACAAATCATGACTTGAGGCCGAACTATAAATACATCAGCGATTCGGACTTTTTCACATGCATGACTTTTACGCCATGAGAGCTATTCTCAAAAGTATTAGTCTTAGAATAAAATTATTTGATGTGTGTATGCATTCTTACATGATCGACCCTCATGAAAAAAAATGGCGCAATTGCGTCAAAAATCATGACTTGAGGCCGAACTATAAATACATCAGCGATTCGAACTTTTTGCACATGCATGACTTTTACGCCATGAGAGCTATTCTCAAAAGTATAAGTTTCAGAATAAAAATATTTGGTGTGTGGATGCATTCTTACATGGTCGACCCTCATGAAAAAAATTGGCGCAATTGCATCAAAAATTATGACTTGAGGCCGAACTATAAATACATCAGCGATTCGGACTTTTTCACATGCATGACTTTTACGCCATGAGAGCTATTCTCAAAAGTATTAGTCTCAGAATAAAATTATTTGATGTGTGGATGCATTCTTACATGGTCGACCCTCATGAAAAGAATTGGCGCAATTGCATCAAAAATTATGACTTGAGGCCGAACTATAAATACATCAGCGATTCGGACTTTTTCACATGCATGACTTTTACGCCATGAGAGCTATTCTCAAAAGTATTAGTCTCAGAATAAAATTATTTGATGTGTGGATGCATTCTTACATGGTCGACCCTCATGAAAAGAATTGGCGCAATTGCATCAAAAATCATGACTTGGGGCCGAACTATAAATACATCAGCGATTCGAACTTTTTGCACATGCATGACTTTTACGCCATGAGAGCTATTCTCAAAAGTATAAGTTTCAGAATAAAAATATTTGGTGTGTGGATGCATTCTTACATGGTCGACCCTCATGAAAAAAATTGGCGCAATTGCATCAAAAATTATGACTTGAGGCCGAACTATAAATACATCAGCGATTCGGACTTTTTCACATGCATGACTTTTACGCCATGAGAGCTATTCTCAAAAGTATTAGTCTCAGAATAAAATTATTTGATGTGTGGATGCATTCTTACATGATCGACCCTCATGAAAAGAATTGGCGCAATTGCATCAAAAATCATGACTTGAGGCCGAACTATAAATACATCAGCGATTCGGACTTTTTCACATGCATGACTTTTACGCCATGAGAGCTATTCTCAAAAGTATTAGTCTTAGAATAAAATTATTTGATGTGTGTATGCATTCTTACATGATCGACCCTCATGAAAAAAAATGGCGCAATTGCGTCAAAAATCATGACTTGAGGCCGAACTATAAATACATCAGCGATTCGAACTTTTTGCACATGCATGACTTTTACGCCATGAGAGCTATTCTCAAAAGTATTAGTCTCAGAATAAAATTATTTGATGTGTGGATGCATTCTTACATGATCGACCCTCATGAAAAGAATTGGCGCAATTGCATCAAAAATCATGACTTGGGGCCGAACTATAAATACATCAGCGATTCGGACTTTTTCACATGCATGACTTTTACGCCATGAGAGCTATTCTCAAAAGTATAAGTCTCAGAATAAAATTATTTGATGTGTGGATGCATTCTTACATGGTCAACCCTCATGAAAAGAATTGGCGCAATTGCATCAAAAATCATGACTTGAGGCCGAACTATAAATACATCAGCGATTCGGACTTTTTCACATGCATGACTTTTAGGCCATGAGAGCTATTCTCAAAAGTATTAGTCTCAGAATAAAATTATTTGATGTGTGGATGCATTCTTACATGGTCGACCCTCATGAAAAGAATTGGCGCAATTGCATCAAAAATCATGACTTGGGGCCGAACTATAAATACATCAGCGATTCGAACTTTTTGCACATGCATGACTTTTACGCCATGAGAGCTATTCTCAAAAGTATTAGTCTCAGAATAAAAATATTTGGTGTGTGGATGCATTCTTACATGGTCAACCCTCATGAAAAAAATTGGCGCAATTGCATCAAAAATCTTGACTTGTGGCCGCACTATAAATACATCAGCGATTCGGACTTTTTCACATGCATGACTTTTACGCCATGAGAGCTATTCTCAAAAGTATAAGTTTCAGAATAAAAATATTTGGTGTGTGGATGCATTCTTACATGGTCGACCCTCATGAAAAACATTGGCGCAATTGCATCAAAAATCATGACTTCTGGCCGAACTATAAATACATCAGCGATTCAGACTTTTTCACATGCATGACTTTTACGCAATGAGAGCTATTCTCAAAAGTATTAGTCTCAGAATAAAATTATTTGATGTGTGGATGCATTCTTACATGGTCGACCCTCATGAAAAGAATTGGCGCAATTGCATCAAAAATCATGACTTGAGGCCAAACTATAAATACATCAGCGATTCGGACTTTTTCACATGCATGACTTTTACGCCATGAGAGCTATTCTCAAAAGTATTAGTCTCAGAATAAAATTATTTGATGTGTGGATGCATTCTTACATGGTCGACCCTCATGAAAAGAATTGGCGCAATTGCATCAAAAATCATGACTTGGGGCCGAACTATAAATACATCAGCGATTCGAACTTTTTGCACATGCATGACTTTTACGCCATGAGAGCTATTCTCAAAAGTATAAGTTTCAGAATAAAAATATTTGGTGTGTGGATGCATTCTTACATGGTCGACCCTCATGAAAAAAATTGGCGCAATTGCATCAAAAATTATGACTTGAGGCCGAACTATAAATACATCAGCGATTCGGACTTTTTCACATGCATGACTTTTACGCCATGAGAGCTATTCTCAAAAGTATTAGTCTCAGAATAAAATTATTTGATGTGTGGATGCATTCTTACATGATCGACCCTCATGAAAAGAATTGGCGCAATTGCATCACAAATCATGACTTGAGGCCGAACTATAAATACATCAGCGATTCGGACTTTTTCACATGCATGACTTTTACGCCATGAGAGCTATTCTCAAAAGTATTAGTCTTAGAATAAAATTATTTGATGTGTGTATGCATTCTTACATGATCGACCCTCATGAAAAAAAATGGCGCAATTGCGTCAAAAATCATGACTTGAGGCCGAACTATAAATACATCAGCGATTCGAACTTTTTGCACATGCATGACTTTTACGCCATGAGAGCTATTCTCAAAAGTATAAGTTTCAGAATAAAAATATTTGGTGTGTGGATGCATTCTTACATGGTCGACCCTCATGAAAAAAATTGGCGCAATTGCATCAAAAATTATGACTTGAGGCCGAACTATAAATACATCAGCGATTCGGACTTTTTCACATGCATGACTTTTACGCCATGAGAGCTATTCTCAAAAGTATTAGTCTCAGAATAAAATTATTTGATGTGTGGATGCATTCTTACATGGTCGACCCTCATGAAAAGAATTGGCGCAATTGCATCAAAAATTATGACTTGAGGCCGAACTATAAATACATCAGCGATTCGGACTTTTTCACATGCATGACTTTTACGCCATGAGAGCTATTCTCAAAAGTATTAGTCTCAGAATAAAATTATTTGATGTGTGGATGCATTCTTACATGGTCGACCCTCATGAAAAGAATTGGCGCAATTGCATCAAAAATCATGACTTGGGGCCGAACTATAAATACATCAGCGATTCGAACTTTTTGCACATGCATGACTTTTACGCCATGAGAGCTATTCTCAAAAGTATAAGTTTCAGAATAAAAATATTTGGTGTGTGGATGCATTCTTACATGGTCGACCCTCATGAAAAAAATTGGCGCAATTGCATCAAAAATTATGACTTGAGGCCGAACTATAAATACATCAGCGATTCGGACTTTTTCACATGCATGACTTTTACGCCATGAGAGCTATTCTCAAAAGTATTAGTCTCAGAATAAAATTATTTGATGTGTGGATGCATTCTTACATGATCGACCCTCATGAAAAGAATTGGCGCAATTGCATCAAAAATCATGACTTGAGGCCGAACTATAAATACATCAGCGATTCGGACTTTTTCACATGCATGACTTTTACGCCATGAGAGCTATTCTCAAAAGTATTAGTCTTAGAATAAAATTATTTGATGTGTGTATGCATTCTTACATGATCGACCCTCATGAAAAAAAATGGCGCAATTGCGTCAAAAATCATGACTTGAGGCCGAACTATAAATACATCAGCGATTCGAACTTTTTGCACATGCATGACTTTTACGCCATGAGAGCTATTCTCAAAAGTATTAGTCTCAGAATAAAATTATTTGATGTGTGGATGCATTCTTACATGATCGACCCTCATGAAAAGAATTGGCGCAATTGCATCAAAAATCATGACTTGGGGCCGAACTATAAATACATCAGCGATTCGGACTTTTTCACATGCATGACTTTTACGCCATGAGAGCTATTCTCAAAAGTATAAGTCTCAGAATAAAATTATTTGATGTGTGGATGCATTCTTACATGGTCAACCCTCATGAAAAGAATTGGCGCAATTGCATCAAAAATCATGACTTGAGGCCGAACTATAAATACATCAGCGATTCGGACTTTTTCACATGCATGACTTTTAGGCCATGAGAGCTATTCTCAAAAGTATTAGTCTCAGAATAAAATTATTTGATGTGTGGATGCATTCTTACATGGTCGACCCTCATGAAAAGAATTGGCGCAATTGCATCAAAAATCATGACTTGGGGCCGAACTATAAATACATCAGCGATTCGAACTTTTTGCACATGCATGACTTTTACGCCATGAGAGCTATTCTCAAAAGTATTAGTCTCAGAATAAAAATATTTGGTGTGTGGATGCATTCTTACATGGTCAACCCTCATGAAAAAAATTGGCGCAATTGCATCAAAAATCTTGACTTGTGGCCGCACTATAAATACATCAGCGATTCGGACTTTTTCACATGCATGACTTTTACGCCATGAGAGCTATTCTCAAAAGTATAAGTTTCAGAATAAAAATATTTGGTGTGTGGATGCATTCTTACATGGTCGACCCTCATGAAAAACATTGGCGCAATTGCATCAAAAATCATGACTTCTGGCCGAACTATAAATACATCAGCGATTCAGACTTTTTCACATGCATGACTTTTACGCAATGAGAGCTATTCTCAAAAGTATTAGTCTCAGAATAAAATTATTTGATGTGTGGATGCATTCTTACATGGTCGACCCTCATGAAAAGAATTGGCGCAATTGCATCAAAAATCATGACTTGAGGCCAAACTATAAATACATCAGCGATTCGGACTTTTTCACATGCATGACTTTTACGCCATGAGAGCTATTCTCAAAAGTATTAGTCTCAGAATAAAATTATTTGATGTGTGGATGCATTCTTACATGGTCGACCCTCATGAAAAGAATTGGCGCAATTGCATCAAAAATCATGACTTGGGGCCGAACTATAAATACATCAGCGATTCGAACTTTTTGCACATGCATGACTTTTACGCCATGAGAGCTATTCTCAAAAGTATAAGTTTCAGAATAAAAATATTTGGTGTGTGGATGCATTCTTACATGGTCGACCCTCATGAAAAAAATTGGCGCAATTGCATCAAAAATTATGACTTGAGGCCGAACTATAAATACATCAGCGATTCGGACTTTTTCACATGCATGACTTTTACGCCATGAGAGCTATTCTCAAAAGTATTAGTCTCAGAATAAAATTATTTGATGTGTGGATGCATTCTTACATGATCGACCCTCATGAAAAGAATTGGCGCAATTGCATCACAAATCATGACTTGAGGCCGAACTATAAATACATCAGCGATTCGGACTTTTTCACATGCATGACTTTTACGCCATGAGAGCTATTCTCAAAAGTATTAGTCTTAGAATAAAATTATTTGATGTGTGTATGCATTCTTACATGATCGACCCTCATGAAAAAAAATGGCGCAATTGCGTCAAAAATCATGACTTGAGGCCGAACTATAAATACATCAGCGATTCGAACTTTTTGCACATGCATGACTTTTACGCCATGAGAGCTATTCTCAAAAGTATTAGTCTCAGAATAAAATTATTTGATGTGTGGATGCATTCTTACATGATCGACCCTCATGAAAAGAATTGGCGCAATTGCATCAAAAATCATGACTTGGGGCCGAACTATAAATACATCAGCGATTCGGACTTTTTCACATGCATGACTTTTACGCCATGAGAGCTATTCTCAAAAGTATTAGTCTCAGAATAAAATTATTTGATGTGTGGATGCATTCTTACATGGTCGACCCTCATGAAAAGAATTGGCGCAATTGCATCAAAAATCATGACTTGAGGCCGAACTATAAATACATCAGCGATTCGGACTTTTTCACATGCATGACTTTTAGGCCATGAGAGCTATTCTCAAAAGTATTAGTCTCAGAATAAAATTATTTGATGTGTGGATGCATTCTTACATGGTCGACCCTCATGAAAAGAATTGGCGCAATTGCATCAAAAATCATGACTTGGGGCCGAACTATAAATACATCAGCGATTCGAACTTTTTGCACATGCATGACTTTTACGCCATGAGAGCTATTCTCAAAAGTATTAGTCTCAGAATAAAAATATTTGGTGTGTGGATGCATTCTTACATGGTCAACCCTCATGAAAAAAATTGGCGCAATTGCATCAAAAATCTTGACTTGTGGCCGCACTATAAATACATCAGCGATTCGGACTTTTTCACATGCATGACTTTTACGCCATGAGAGCTATTCTCAAAAGTATAAGTTTCAGAATAAAAATATTTGGTGTGTGGATGCATTCTTACATGGTCGACCCTCATGAAAAACATTGGCGCAATTGCATCAAAAATCATGACTTGTGGCCGAACTATAAATACATCAGCGATTCAGACTTTTTCACATGCATGACTTTTACGCAATGAGAGCTATTCTCAAAAGTATTAGTCTCAGAATAAAATTATTTGATGTGTGGATGCATTCTTACATGGTCGACCCTCATGAAAAGAATTGGCGCAATTGCATCAAAAATCATGACTTGAGGCCAAACTATAAATACATCAGCGATTCGGACTTTTTCACATGCATGACTTTTACGCCATGAGAGCTATTCTCAAAAGTATTAGTCTCAGAATAAAATTATTTGATGTGTGGATGCATTCTTACATGGTCGACCCTCATGAAAAAAATTGGCGCAATTGCATCAAAAATCATGACTTAAGGCCAAACTATAAATACATCAGCGATTCAGACTTTTTCACATGCATGACTTTTACGCCATGAGAGCTATTCTCAAAAGTATTAGTCTCAGAATAAAATTATTTGATGTGTGGATGCATTCTTACATGGTCGACCCTCATGAAAAGAATTGGCGCAATTGCATAAAAAATCATGACTTGGGGCCGAACTATAAATACATCAGCGATTCGGACTTTTTCACATGCATGACTTTTACGCCATGAGAGCTATTCTCAAAAGTATTAGTCTCAGAATAAAATTATTTGATGTGTGGATGCATTCTTACATGGTCGACCCTCATGTAAAGAATTGGCGCAATTGCATCAAAAATCATGACTTGAGGCCGAACTATAAATACATCAGCGATTCGGACTTTTTCACATGCATGACTTTTAGGCCATGAGAGCTATTCTCAAAAGTATTAGTCTTAGAATAAAATTATTTGATGTGTGGATGCATTCTTACATGATCGACCCTCATGAAAAAAAATGGCGCAATTGCATCAAAAATCATGACTTGAGGCCAAACTATAAATACATCAGCGATTCGAACTTTTTTCACATGCATGACTTTTACGCCATGAGAGCTATTCTCAAAAGTATTAGTCTTAGAATAAAATTATTTGATGTGTGGATGCATTCTTACATGATCGACCCTCATGAAAAAAAATGGCGCAATTGCATCAAAAATCATGACTTGAGGCCGAACTATAAATACATCAGCGATTCGAACTTTTTTCACATGCATGACTTTTACGCCATGAGAGCTATTCTCAAAAGTATTAGTCTCAGAATAAAATTATTTGATGTGTGGATGCATTCTTACATGATCGACCCTCATGAAAAGAATTGGCGCAATTGCATCAAAAATCATGACTTGTGGCCGAACTATAAATACATCAGCGATTCGGACTTTTTCACATGCATGACTTTTACGCCATGAGAGCTATTCTCAAAAGTATTAGTCTCAGAATAAAATTATTTGATGTATGGATGCATTCTTACATGGTCGACCCTCATGAAAAGAATTGGCGCAATTGCATCAAAAATCATGACTTGGGGCCGAACTATAAATACATCAGCGATTCGGACTTTTTCACATGCATGACTTTTAGGCCATGAGAGCTATTCTCAAAAGTATTAGTCTCAGAATAAAATTATTTGATGTGTGGATGCATTCTTACATGGTCGACCCTCATGAAAAGAATTGGCGCAATTGCATCAAAAATCATGACTTGGGGCCGAACTATAAATACATCAGCGATTCGAACTTTTTGCACATGCATGACTTTTACGCCATGAGAGCTATTCTCAAAAGTATAAGTTTCAGAATAAAAATATTTGGTGTGTGGATGCATTCTTACATGGTCGACCCTCATGAAAAAAATTGGCGCAATTGCATCAAAAATTATGACTTGAGGCCGAACTATAAATACATCAGCGATTCGGACTTTTTCACATGCATGACTTTTACGCCATGAGAGCTATTCTCAAAAGTATTAGTCTCAGAATAAAATTATTTGATGTGTGGATGCATTCTTACATGGTCGACCCTCATGAAAAGAATTGGCGCAATTGCATCAAAAATCATGACTTGAGGCCGAACTATAAATACATCAGCGATTCGGACTTTTTCACATGCATGACTTTTACGCCATGAGAGCTATTCTCAAAAGTATAAGTTTCAGAATAAAAATATTTGGTGTGTGGATGCATTCTTACATGGTCGACCCTCATGAAAAACATTGGCGCAATTGCATCAAAAATCATGACTTGTGGCCGAACTATAAATACATCAGCGATTCGGACTTTTTCACATGCATGACTTTTACGCCATGAGAGCTATTCTCAAAAGTATTAGTCTCAGAATAAAATTATTTGATGTGTGGATGCATTCTTACATGGTCGACCCTCATGAAAAGAATTGGCGCAATTGCATCAAAAATCATGACTTGAGGCCAAACTATAAATACATCAGCGATTCAGACTTTTTCACATGCATGACTTTTACGCCATGAGAGCTATTCTCAAAAGTATTAGTCTCAGAATAAAATTATTTGATGTGTGGATGCATTCTTACATGGTCAACCCTCATGAAAAGAATTGGCGCAATTGCATCAAAAATCATGACTTGGGGCCGAACTATAAATACATCAGCGATTCGGACTTTTTCACATGCATGACTTTTACGCCATGAGAGCTATTCTCAAAAGTATAAGTTTCAGAATAAAAATATTTGGTGTGTGGATGCATTCTTACATGGTCGACCCTCATGAAAAACATTGGCGCAATTGCATCAAAAATTATGACTTGAGGCCGAACTATAAATACATCAGCGATTCGGACTTTTTCACATGCATGACTTTTACGCCATGAGAGCTATTCTCAAAAGTATTAGTCTCAGAATAAAATTATTTGATGTGTGGATGCATTCTTACATGGTCGACCCTCATGAAAAAAATTGTCGCAATTGCATCAAAAATCATGACTTAAGGCCAAACTATAAATACATCAGCGATTCAGACTTTTTCACATGCATGACTTTTACGCCATGAGAGCTATTCTCAAAAGTATTAGTCTCAGAATAAAATTATTTGATGTGTGGATGCATTCTTACATGGTCGACCCTCATGAAAAGAATTGGCGCAATTGCATAAAAAATCATGACTTGGGGCCGAACTATAAATACATCAGCGATTCGGACTTTTTCACATGCATGACTTTTACGCCATGAGAGCTATTCTCAAAAGTATTAGTCTCAGAATAAAATTATTTGATGTGTGGATGCATTCTTACATGGTCGACCCTCATGTAAAGAATTGGCGCAATTGCATCAAAAATCATGACTTGAGGCCGAACTATAAATACATCAGCGATTCGGACTTTTTCACATGCATGACTTTTACGCCATGAGAGCTATTCTCAAAAGTATTAGTCTTAGAATAAAATTATTTGATGTGTGGATGCATTCTTACATGATCGACCCTCATGAAAAGAATTGGCGCAATTGCATCAAAAATCATGACTTGAGGCCAAACTATAAATACATCAGCGATTCAGACTTTTTCACATGCATGACTTTTACGCCATGAGAGCTATTCTCAAAAGTATTAGTCTCAGAATAAAATTATTTGATGTGTGGATGCATTCTTACATGGTCAACCCTCATGAAAAGAATTGGCGCAATTGCATCAAAAATCATGACTTGTGGCCGAACTATAAATACATCAGCGATTCGGACTTTTTCACATGCATGACTTTTACGCCATGAGAGCAATTCTCAAAAGTATTAGTCTCAGAATAAAATTATTTGTTGTGTGGATGCATTCTTACATGGTCGACCCTCATGAAAAGAATTGGCGCAATTGCATCAAAAATCATGACTTGAGGCCGCACTATAAATACATCAGCGATTCGGACTTTTTCACATGCATGACTTTTACGCCATGAGAGCTATTCTCAAAAGTATAAGTTTCAGAATAAAAATATTTGGTGTGTGGATGCATTCTTACATGGTCGACCCTCATGAAAAACATTGGCGCAATTGCATCAAAAATTATGACTTGAGGCCGAACTATAAATACATCAGCGATTCGGACTTTTTCACATGCATGACTTTTACGCCATGAGAGCTATTCTCAAAAGTATTAGTCTCAGAATAAAATTATTTGATGTGTGGATGCATTCTTACATGGTCGACCCTCATGAAAAAAATTGGCGCAATTGCATCAAAAATCATGACTTAAGGCCAAACTATAAATACATCAGCGATTCAGACTTTTTCACATGCATGACTTTTACGCCATGAGAGCTATTCTCAAAAGTATTAGTCTCAGAATAAAATTATTTGATGTGTGGATGCATTCTTACATGATCGACCCTCATGAAAAGAATTGGCGCAATTGCATCAAAAATCATGACTTGAGGCCGAACTATAAATACATCAGCGATTCGGACTTTTTCACATGCATGACTTTTACGCCATGAGAGCTATTCTCAAAAGTATTAGTCTCAGAATAAAATTATTTGATGTGTGGATGCATTCTTACATGGTCGACCCTCATGAAAAGAATTGGCGCAATTGCATCAAAAATCATGACTTGGGGCCGAACTATAAATACACATCAGCGATTCGAACTTTTTGCACATGCAAGACTTTTACGCCATGAGAGCTATTCTCAAAAGTATAAGTTTCAGAATAAAAATATTTGATGTGTGGATGCATTCTTACATGGTCGACCCTCATGAAAAAAATTGGCGCAATTGCATCAAAAATTATGACTTGAGGCCGAACTATAAATACATCAGCGATTCGGACTTTTTCACATGCATGACTTTTACGCCATGAGAGCTATTCTCAAAAGTATTAGTCTCAGAATAAAATTATTTGATGTGTGGATGCATTCTTACATGGTCGACCCTCATGAAAAGAATTGGCGCAATTGCATCAAAAATCATGACTTGAGGCCGAACTATAAATACATCAGCGATTCGGACTTTTTCACATGCATGACTTTTACGCCATGAGAGCTATTCTCAAAAGTATTAGTCTCAGAATAAAATTATTTGATGTGTGGATGCATTCTTACATGGTCGACCCTCATGAAAAGAATTGGCGCAATTGCATCAAAAATCATGACTTGAGGCCGCACTATAAATACATCAGCGATTCGGACTTTTTCACATGCATGACTTTTAGGCCATGAGAGCTATTCTCAAAAGTATTAGTCTCAGAAAAAAATTATTTGATGTGTGGATGCATTCTTACATGGTCGACCCTCATGAAAAGAATTGGCGCAATTGCATCAAAAATCATGACTTGAGGCCGAACTATAAATACATCAGCGATTCGGACTTTTTCACATGCATGACTTTTACGCCATGAGAGCTATTCTCAAAAGTATTAGTCTCAGAATAAAAATATTTGGTGTGTGGATGCATTCTTACATGGTCGACCCTCATGAAAAACATTGGCGCAATTGCATCAAAAATTATGACTTGAGGCCGAACTATAAATACATCAGCGATTCGGACTTTTTCACATGCATGACTTTTACGCCATGAGAGCTATTCTCAAAAGTATTAGTCTCAGAATAAAATTATTTGATGTGTGGATGCATTCTTACATGGTCGACCCTCATGAAAAAAATTGGCGCAATTGCATCAAAAATCATGACTTAAGGCCAAACTATAAATACATCAGCGATTCAGACTTTTTCACATGCATGACTTTTACGCCATGAGAGCTATTCTCAAAAGTATTAGTCTCAGAATAAAATTATTTAATGTGTGGATGCATTCTTACATGGTCGACCATCATGAAAAGAATTGGCGCAATTGCATAAAAAATCATGACTTGGGGCCGAACTATAAATACATCAGCGATTCGGACTTTTTCACATGCATGACTTTTACGCCATGAGAGCTATTCTCAAAAGTATTAGTCTCAGAATAAAATTATTTGATGTGTGGATGCATTCTTACATGGTCGACCCTCATGTAAAGAATTGGCGCAATTGCATCAAAAATCATGACTTGAGGCCGAACTATAAATACATCAGCGATTCGGACTTTTTCACATGCATGACTTTTACGCCATGAGAGCTATTCTCAAAAGTATTAGTCTTAGAATAAAATTATTTGATGTGTGGATGCATTCTTACATGATCGACCCTCATGAAAAAAAATGGCGCAATTGCATCAAAAATCATGACTTGAGGCCAAACTATAAATACATCAGCGATTCGAACTTTTTTCACATGCATGACTTTTACGCCATGAGAGCTATTCTCAAAAGTATTAGTCTTAGAATAAAATTATTTGAAGTGTGGATGCATTCTTACATGATCGACCCTCATGAAAAAAAATGGCGCAATTGCATCAAAAATCATGACTTGAGGCCAAACTATAAATACATCAGCGATTCGAACTTTTTTCACATGCATGACTTTTACGCCATGAGAGCTATTCTCAAAAGTATTAGTCTCAGAATAAAATTATTTGATGTGTGGATGCATTCTTACATGATCGACCCTCATGAAAAGAATTGGCGCAATTGCATCAAAAATCATGACTTGGGGCCGAACTATAAATACATCAGCGATTCGGACTTTTTCACATGCATGACTTTTACGCCATGAGAGCTATTCTCAAAAGTATTAGTCTCAGAATAAAATTATTTGATGTATGGATGCATTCTTACATGGTCGACCCTCATGAAAAGAATTGGCGCAATTGCATCAAAAATCATGACTTGGGGCCGAACTATAAATACATCAGCGATTCGGACTTTTTCACATGCATGACTTTTACGCCATGAGAGCTATTCTCAAAAGTATTAGTCTTAGAATAAAATTATTTGATGTGTGGATGCATTCTTACATGGTCGACCCTCATGAAAAGAATTGGCGCAATTGCATCAAAAATCATGACTTGGGGCCGAACTATAAATACATCAGCGATTCGAACTTTTTGCACATGCATGACTTTTACGCCATGAGAGCTATTCTCAAAAGTATAAGTTTCAGAATAAAAATATTTGATGTGTGGATGCATTCTTACATGGTCGACCCTCATGAAAAAAATTGGCGCAATTGCATCAAAAATTATGACTTGAGGCCGAACTATAAATACATCAGCGATTCGGACTTTTTCACATGCATGACTTTTACGCCATGAGAGCTATTCTCAAAAGTATTAGTCTCAGAATAAAATTATTTGATGTGTGGATGCATTCTTACATGATCGACCCTCATGAAAAGAAATGGCGCAATTGCATCAAAAATCATGACTTGGGGCCGAACTATAAATACATCAGCGATTCGAACTTTTTGCACATGCATGACTTTTACGCCATGAGAGCTATTCTCAAAAGTATAAGTTTCAGAATAAAAATATTTGGTGTGTGGATGCATTCTTACATGGTCGACCCTCATGAAAAAAATTGGCGCAATTGCATCAAAAATTATGACTTGAGGCCGAACTATAAATACATCAGCGATTCGGACTTTTTCACATGCATGACTTTTACGCCATGAGAGCTATTCTCAAAAGTATTAGTCTCAGAATAAAATTATTTGATGTGTGGATGCATTCTTACATGGTCGACCCTCATGAAAAGAATTGGCGCAATTGCATCAAAAATCATGACTTGAGGCCGAACTATAAATACATCAGCGATTCGGACTTTTTCACATGCATGACTTTTACGCCATGAGAGCTATTCTCAAAAGTATAAGTTTCAGAATAAAAATATTTGGTGTGTGGATGCATTCTTACATGGTCGACCCTCATGAAAAACATTGGCGCAATTGCATCAAAAATCATGACTTGTGGCCGAACTATAAATACATCAGCGATTCGGACTTTTTCACATGCATGACTTTTACGCCATGAGAGCTATTCTCAAAAGTATTAGTCTCAGAATAAAATTATTTGATGTGTGGATGCATTCTTACATGATCGACCCTCATGAAAAGAATTGGCGCAATTGCATCAAAAATCATGACTTGAGGCCAAACTATAAATACATCAGCGATTCAGACTTTTTCACATGCATGACTTTTACGCCATGAGAGCTATTCTCAAAAGTATTAGTCTCAGAATAAAATTATTTGATGTGTGGATGCATTCTTACATGGTCGACCCTCATGTAAAGAATTGGCGCAATTGCATCAAAAATCATGACTTGAGGCCGAACTATAAATACATCAGCGATTCGGACTTTTTCACATGCATGACTTTTACGCCATGAGAGCTATTCTCAAAAGTATTAGTCTTAGAATAAAATTATTTGATGTGTGGATGCATTCTTACATGATCGACCCTCATGAAAAGAATTGGCGCAATTGCATCAAAAATCATGACTTGAGGCCAAACTATAAATACATCAGCGATTCAGACTTTTTCACATGCATGACTTTTACGCCATGAGAGCTATTCTCAAAAGTATTAGTCTCAGAATAAAATTATTTGATGTGTGGATGCATTCTTACATGGTCAACCCTCATGAAAAGAATTGGCGCAATTGCATCAAAAATCATGACTTGTGGCCGAACTATAAATACATCAGCGATTCGGACTTTTTCACATGCATGACTTTTACGCCATGAGAGCAATTCTCAAAAGTATTAGTCTCAGAATAAAATTATTTGTTGTGTGGATGCATTCTTACATGATCGACCCTCATGAAAAGAATTGGCGCAATTGCATCAAAAATCATGACTTGAGGCCGAACTATAAATACATCAGCGATTCGGACTTTTTCACATGCATGACTTTTACGCCATGAGAGCTATTCTCAAAAGTATTAGTCTCAGAATAAAATTATTTGATGTGTGGATGCATTCTTACATGGTCGACCCTCATGAAAAGAATTGGCGCAATTGCATCAAAAATCATGACTTGGGGCCGAACTATAAATACACATCAGCGATTCGAACTTTTTGCACATGCATGACTTTTACGCCATGAGAGCTATTCTCAAAAGTATAAGTTTCAGAATAAAAATATTTGATGTGTGGATGCATTCTTACATGGTCGACCCTCATGAAAAAAATTGGCGCAATTGCATCAAAAATTATGACTTGAGGCCGAACTATAAATACATCAGCGATTCGGACTTTTTCACATGCATGACTTTTACGCCATGAGAGCTATTCTCAAAAGTATTAGTCTCAGAATAAAATTATTTGATGTGTGGATGCATTCTTACATGGTCGACCCTCATGAAAAGAATTGGCGCAATTGCATCAAAAATCATGACTTGAGGCCGAACTATAAATACATCAGCGATTCGGACTTTTTCACATGCATGACTTTTACGCCATGAGAGCTATTCTCAAAAGTATTAGTCTCAGAATAAAATTATTTGATGTGTGGATGCATTCTTACATGGTCGACCCTCATGAAAAGAATTGGCGCAATTGCATCAAAAATCATGACTTGAGGCCGCACTATAAATACATCAGCGATTCGGACTTTTTCACATGCATGACTTTTAGGCCATGAGAGCTATTCTCAAAAGTATTAGTCTCAGAAAAAAATTATTTGATGTGTGGATGCATTCTTACATGGTCGACCCTCATGAAAAGAATTGGCGCAATTGCATCAAAAATCATGACTTGAGGCCGAACTATAAATACATCAGCGATTCGGACTTTTTCACATGCATGACTTTTACGCCATGAGAGCTATTCTCAAAAGTATTAGTCTCAGAATAAAAATATTTGGTGTGTGGATGCATTCTTACATGGTCGACCCTCATGAAAAGAATTGGCGCAATTGCATCAAAAATCATGACTTGGGGCCGAACTATAAATACATCAGCGATTCGGACTTTTTCACATGCATGACTTTTACGCCATGAGAGCTATTCTCAAAAGTATTAGTCTCAGAATAAAATTATTTGATGTGTGGATGCATTCTTACATGGTCGACCCTCATGAAAAGAATTGGCGCAATTGCATCAAAAATCATGACTTGGGGCCGAACTATAAATACACATCAGCGATTCGAACTTTTTGCACATGCATGACTTTTACGCCATGAGAGCTATTCTCAAAAGTATAAGTTTCAGAATAAAAATATTTGATGTGTGGATGCATTCTTACATGGTCGACCCTCATGAAAAAAATTGGCGCAATTGCATCAAAAATTATGACTTGAGGCCGAACTATAAATACATCAGCGATTCGGACTTTTTCACATGCATGACTTTTACGCCATGAGAGCTATTCTCAAAAGTATTAGTCTCAGAATAAAATTATTTGATGTGTGGATGCATTCTTACATGGTCGACCCTCATGAAAAGAATTGGCGCAATTGCATCAAAAATCATGACTTGAGGCCGAACTATAAATACATCAGCGATTCGGACTTTTTCACATGCATGACTTTTACGCCATGAGAGCTATTCTCAAAAGTATTAGTCTCAGAATAAAATTATTTGATGTGTGGATGCATTCTTACATGGTCGACCCTCATGAAAAGAATTGGCGCAATTGCATCAAAAATCATGACTTGAGGCCGCACTATAAATACATCAGCGATTCGGACTTTTTCACATGCATGACTTTTAGGCCATGAGAGCTATTCTCAAAAGTATTAGTCTCAGAAAAAAATTATTTGATGTGTGGATGCATTCTTACATGGTCGACCCTCATGAAAAGAATTGGCGCAATTGCATCAAAAATCATGACTTGAGGCCGAACTATAAATACATCAGCGATTCGGACTTTTTCACATGCATGACTTTTACGCCATGAGAGCTATTCTCAAAAGTATTAGTCTCAGAATAAAAATATTTGGTGTGTGGATGCATTCTTACATGGTCGACCCTCATGAAAAGAATTGGCGCAATTGCATCAAAAATCATGACTTGAGGCCGAACTATAAATACATCAGCGATTCGGACTTTTTCACATGCATGACTTTTACGCCATGAGAGCTATTCTCAAAAGTATAAGTTTCAGAATAAAAATATTTGGTGTGTGGATGCATTCTTACATGGTCGACCCTCATGAAAAACATTGGCGCAATTGCATCAAAAATCATGACTTGTGGCCGAACTATAAATACATCAGCGATTCGGACTTTTTCACATGCATGACTTTTACGCCATGAGAGCTATTCTCAAAAGTATTAGTCTCAGAATAAAATTATTTGATGTGTGGATGCATTCTTACATGATCGACCCTCATGAAAAGAATTGGCGCAATTGCATCAAAAATCATGACTTGAGGCCAAACTATAAATACATCAGCGATTCAGACTTTTTCACATGCATGACTTTTACGCCATGAGAGCTATTCTCAAAAGTATTAGTCTCAGAATAAAATTATTTGATGTGTGGATGCATTCTTACATGGTCAACCCTCATGAAAAGAATTGGCGCAATTGCATCAAAAATCATGACTTGTGGCCGAACTATAAATACATCAGCGATTCGGACTTTTTCACATGCATGACTTTTACGCCATGAGAGCTATTCTCAAAAGTATTAGTCTCAGAATAAAATTATTTGATGTGTGGATGCATTCTTACATGGTCGACCCTCATGTAAAGAATTGGCGCAATTGCATCAAAAATCATGACTTGAGGCCGAACTATAAATACATCAGCGATTCGAACTTTTTCACATGCATGACTTTTACGCCATGAGAGCTATTCTCAAAAGTATTAGTCTTAGAATAAAATTATTTGATGTGTGGATGCATTCTTACATGATCGACCCTCATGAAAAGAATTGGCGCAATTGCATCAAAAATCATGACTTGAGGCCAAACTATAAATACATCAGCGATTCAGACTTTTTCACATGCATGACTTTTACGCCATGAGAGCTATTCTCAAAAGTATTAGTCTCAGAATAAAATTATTTGATGTGTGGATGCATTCTTACATGGTCAACCCTCATGAAAAGAATTGGCGCAATTGCATCAAAAATCATGACTTGTGGCCGAACTATAAATACATCAGCGATTCGGACTTTTTCACATGCATGACTTTTACGCCATGAGAGCAATTCTCAAAAGTATTAGTCTCAGAATAAAATTATTTGTTGTGTGGATGCATTCTTACATGGTCGACCCTCATGAAAAAAATTGGCGCAATTGCATCAAAAATCATGACTTAAGGCCAAACTATAAATACATCAGCGATTCAGACTTTTTCACATGCATGACTTTTACGCCATGAGAGCTATTCTCAAAAGTATTAGTCTCAGAATAAAATTATTTGATGTGTGGATGCATTCTTACATGATCGACCCTCATGAAAAGAATTGGCGCAATTGCATCAAAAATCATGACTTGAGGCCGAACTATAAATACATCAGCGATTCGGACTTTTTCACATGCATGACTTTTACGCCATGAGAGCTATTCTCAAAAGTATTAGTCTCAGAATAAAATTATTTGATGTGTGGATGCATTCTTACATGGTCGACCCTCATGAAAAGAATTGGCGCAATTGCATCAAAAATCATGACTTGGGGCCGAACTATAAATACACATCAGCGATTCGAACTTTTTGCACATGCATGACTTTTACGCCATGAGAGCTATTCTCAAAAGTATAAGTTTCAGAATAAAAATATTTGATGTGTGGATGCATTCTTACATGGTCGACCCTCATGAAAAAAATTGGCGCAATTGCATCAAAAATCATGACTTGAGGCCGAACTATAAATACATCAGCGATTCGGACTTTTTCACATGCATGACTTTTACGCCATGAGAGCTATTCTCAAAAGTATTAGTCTCAGAATAAAATTATTTGATGTGTGGATGCATTCTTACATGGTCGACCCTCATGAAAAGAATTGGCGCAATTGCATCAAAAATCATGACTTGAGGCCGCACTATAAATACATCAGCGATTCGGACTTTTTCACATGCATGACTTTTAGGCCATGAGAGCTATTCTCAAAAGTATTAGTCTCAGAAAAAAATTATTTGATGTGTGGATGCATTCTTACATGGTCGACCCTCATGAAAAGAATTGGCGCAATTGCATCAAAAATCATGACTTGAGGCCGAACTATAAATACATCAGCGATTCGGACTTTTTCACATGCATGACTTTTACGCCATGAGAGCTATTCTCAAAAGTATTAGTCTCAGAATAAAAATATTTGGTGTGTGGATGCATTCTTACATGGTCGACCCTCATGAAAAACATTGGCGCAATTGCATCAAAAATTATGACTTGAGGCCGAACTATAAATACATCAGCGATTCGGACTTTTTCACATGCATGACTTTTACGCCATGAGAGCTATTCTCAAAAGTATTAGTCTCAGAATAAAATTATTTGATGTGTGGATGCATTCTTACATGGTCGACCCTCATGAAAAAAATTGGCGCAATTGCATCAAAAATCATGACTTAAGGCCAAACTATAAATACATCAGCGATTCAGACTTTTTCACATGCATGACTTTTACGCCATGAGAGCTATTCTCAAAAGTATTAGTCTCAGAATAAAATTATTTAATGTGTGGATGCATTCTTACATGGTCGACCCTCATGTAAAGAATTGGCGCAATTGCATCAAAAATCATGACTTGAGGCCGAACTATAAATACATCAGCGATTCGGACTTTTTCACATGCATGACTTTTACGCCATGAGAGCTATTCTCAAAAGTATTAGTCTTAGAATAAAATTATTTGATGTGTGGATGCATTCTTACATGATCGACCCTCATGAAAAAAAATGGCGCAATTGCATCAAAAATCATGACTTGAGGCCAAACTATAAATACATCAGCGATTCGAACTTTTTTCACATGCATGACTTTTACGCCATGAGAGCTATTCTCAAAAGTATTAGTCTTAGAATAAAATTATTTGAAGTGTGGATGCATTCTTACATGATCGACCCTCATGAAAAAAAATGGCGCAATTGCATCAAAAATCATGACTTGAGGCCAAACTATAAATACATCAGCGATTCGAACTTTTTTCACATGCATGACTTTTACGCCATGAGAGCTATTCTCAAAAGTATTAGTCTCAGAATAAAATTATTTGATGTGTGGATGCATTCTTACATGATCGACCCTCATGAAAAGAATTGGCGCAATTGCATCAAAAATCATGACTTGGGGCCGAACTATAAATACATCAGCGATTCGGACTTTTTCACATGCATGACTTTTACGCCATGAGAGCTATTCTCAAAAGTATTAGTCTCAGAATAAAATTATTTGATGTATGGATGCATTCTTACATGGTCGACCCTCATGAAAAGAATTGGCGCAATTGCATCAAAAATCATGACTTGGGGCCGAACTATAAATACATCAGCGATTCGGACTTTTTCACATGCATGACTTTTACGCCATGAGAGCTATTCTCAAAAGTATTAGTCTTAGAATAAAATTATTTGATGTGTGGATGCATTCTTACATGGTCGACCCTCATGAAAAGAATTGGCGCAATTGCATAAAAAATCATGACTTGGGGCCGAACTATAAATACATCAGCGATTCGAACTTTTTTCACATGCATGACTTTTACGCCATGAGAGCTATTCTCAAAAGTATAAGTTTCAGAATAAAAATATTTGATGTGTGGATGCATTCTTACATGGTCGACCCTCATGAAAAAAATTGGCGCAATTGCATCAAAAATTATGACTTGAGGCCGAACTATAAATACATCAGCGATTCGGACTTTTTCACATGCATGACTTTTACGCCATGAGAGCTATTCTCAAAAGTATTAGTCTTAGAATAAAATTATTTGAAGTGTGGATGCATTCTTACATGATCGACCCTCATGAAAAAAAATGGCGCAATTGCATCAAAAATCATGACTTGAGGCCAAACTATAAATACATCAGCGATTCGAACTTTTTTCACATGCATGACTTTTACGCCATGAGAGCTATTCTCAAAAGTATTAGTCTCAGAATAAAATTATTTGATGTGTGGATGCATTCTTACATGATCGACCCTCATGAAAAGAATTGGCGCAATTGCATCAAAAATCATGACTTGGGGCCGAACTATAAATACATCAGCGATTCGGACTTTTTCACATGCATGACTTTTACGCCATGAGAGCTATTCTCAAAAGTATTAGTCTCAGAATAAAATTATTTGATGTATGGATGCATTCTTACATGGTCGACCCTCATGAAAAGAATTGGCGCAATTGCATCAAAAATCATGACTTGGGGCCGAACTATAAATACATCAGCGATTCGGACTTTTTCACATGCATGACTTTTACGCCATGAGAGCTATTCTCAAAAGTATTAGTCTTAGAATAAAATTATTTGATGTGTGGATGCATTCTTACATGGTCGACCCTCATGAAAAGAATTGGCGCAATTGCATCAAAAATCATGACTTGGGGCCGAACTATAAATACATCAGCGATTCGAACTTTTTGCACATGCATGACTTTTACGCCATGAGAGCTATTCTCAAAAGTATAAGTTTCAGAATAAAAATATTTGATGTGTGGATGCATTCTTACATGGTCGACCCTCATGAAAAAAATTGGCGCAATTGCATCAAAAATTATGACTTGAGGCCGAACTATAAATACATCAGCGATTCGGACTTTTTCACATGCATGACTTTTACGCCATGAGAGCTATTCTCAAAAGTATTAGTCTCAGAATAAAATTATTTGATGTGTGGATGCATTCTTACATGATCGACCCTCATGTAAAGAATTGGCGCAATTGCATCAAAAATCATGACTTGGGGCCGAACTATAAATACATCAGCGATTCGGACTTTTTCACATGCATGACTTTTACGCCATGAGAGCTATTCTCAAAAGTATTAGTCTCAGAATAAAATTATTTGATGTGTGGATGCATTCTTACATGGTCGACCCTCATGAAAAGAATTGGCGCAATTGCATCAAAAATCATGACTTAAGGCCAAACTATAAATACATCAGCGATTCAGACTTTTTCACATGCATGACTTTTACGCCATGAGAGCTATTCTCAAAAGTATTAGTCTCAGAATAAAATTATTTGATGTGTGGATGCATTCTTACATGGTCGACCCTCATGAAAAGAATTGGCGCAATTGCATAAAAAATCATGACTTGGGGCCGAACTATAAATACATCAGCGATTCGGACTTTTTCACATGCATGACTTTTACGCCATGAGAGCTATTCTCAAAAGTATTAGTCTTAGAATAAAATTATTTGATGTGTGGATGCATTCTTACATGATCGACCCTCATGAAAAAAAATGGCGCAATTGCATCAAAAATCATGACTTGAGGCCAAACTATAAATACATCAGCGATTCGAACTTTTTTCACATGCATGACTTTTACGCCATGAGAGCTATTCTCAAAAGTATTAGTCTTAGAATAAAATTATTTGATGTGTGGATGCATTCTTACATGATCGACCCTCATGAAAAGAAATGGCGCAATTGCATCAAAAATCATGACTTGAGGCCAAACTATAAATACATCAGCGATTCGAACTTTTTTCACATGCATGACTTTTACGCCATGAGAGCTATTCTCAAAAGTATTAGTCTCAGAATAAAATTATTTGATGTGTGGATGCATTCTTACATGATCGACCCTCATGAAAAGAATTGGCGCAATTGCATCAAAAATCATGACTTGGGGCCGAACTATAAATACATCAGCGATTCGGACTTTTTCACATGCATGACTTTTACGCCATGAGAGCTATTCTCAAAAGTATTAGTCTCAGAATAAAATTATTTGATGTATGGATGCATTCTTACATGGTCGACCCTCATGAAAAGAATTGGCGCAATTGCATCAAAAATCATGACTTGGGGCCGAACTATAAATACATCAGCGATTCGAACTTTTTGCACATGCATGACTTTTACGCCATGAGAGCTATTCTCAAAAGTATAAGTTTCAGAATAAAAATATTTGGTGTGTGGATGCATTCTTACATGGTCGACCCTCATGAAAAAAATTGGCGCAATTGCATCAAAAATTATGACTTGAGGCCGAACTATAAATACATCAGCGATTCGGACTTTTTCACATGCATGACTTTTACGCCATGAGAGCTATTCTCAAAAGTATTAGTCTCAGAATAAAATTATTTGATGTGTGGATGCATTCTTACATGGTCGACCCTCATGAAAAGAATTGGCGCAATTGCATCAAAAATCATGACTTGAGGCCGAACTATAAATACATCAGCGATTCGGACTTTTTCACATGCATGACTTTTACGCCATGAGAGCTATTCTCAAAAGTATTAGTCTCAGAATAAAATTATTTGATGTGTGGATGCATTCTTACATGGTCGACCCTCATGAAAAGAATTGGCGCAATTGCATCAAAAATCATGACTTGGGGCCGAACTATAAATACACATCAGCGATTCGAACTTTTTGCACATGCATGACTTTTACGCCATGAGAGCTATTCTCAAAAGTATAAGTTTCAGAATAAAAATATTTGATGTGTGGATGCATTCTTACATGGTCGACCCTCATGAAAAAAATTGGCGCAATTGCATCAAAAATTATGACTTGAGGCCGAACTATAAATACATCAGCGATTCGGACTTTTTCACATGCATGACTTTTACGCCATGAGAGCTATTCTCAAAAGTATTAGTCTCAGAATAAAATTATTTAATGTGTGGATGCATTCTTACATGGTCGACCATCATGAAAAGAATTGGCGCAATTGCATAAAAAATCATGACTTGGGGCCGAACTATAAATACATCAGCGATTCGGACTTTTTCACATGCATGACTTTTACGCCATGAGAGCTATTCTCAAAAGTATTAGTCTCAGAATAAAATTATTTGATGTGTGGATGCATTCTTACATGGTCGACCCTCATGTAAAGAATTGGCGCAATTGCATCAAAAATCATGACTTGAGGCCCAACTATAAATACATCAGCGATTCGGACTTTTTCACATGCATGACTTTTACGCCATGAGAGCTATTCTCAAAAGTATTAGTCTTAGAATAAAATTATTTGATGTGTGGATGCATTCTTACATGATCGACCCTCATGAAAAAAAATGGCGCAATTGCATCAAAAATCATGACTTGAGGCCAAACTATAAATACATCAGCGATTTCGAACTTTTTTCACATGCATGACTTTTACGCCATGAGAGCTATTCTCAAAAGTATTAGTCTTAGAATAAAATTATTTGATGTGTGGATGCATTCTTACATGATCGACCCTCATGAAAAAAAATGGCGCAATTGCATCAAAAATCATGACTTGAGGCCAAACTATAAATACATCAGCGATTCGGACTTTTTTCACATGCATGACTTTTACGCCATGAGAGCTATTCTCAAAAGTATTAGTCTCAGAATAAAATTATTTGATGTGTGGATGCATTCTTACATGATCGACCCTCATGAAAAGAATTGGCGCAATTGCATCAAAAATCATGACTTGGGGCCGAACTATAAATACATCAGCGATTCGGACTTTTTCACATGCATGACTTTTACGCCATGAGAGCTATTCTCAAAAGTATTAGTCTCAGAATAAAATTATTTGATGTATGGATGCATTCTTACATGGTCGACCCTCATGAAAAGAATTGGCGCAATTGCATCAAAAATCATGACTTGGGGCCGAACTATAAATACATCAGCGATTCGGACTTTTTCACATGCATGACTTTTAGGCCATGAGAGCTATTCTCAAAAGTATTAGTCTCAGAATAAAATTATTTGATGTGTGGATGCATTCTTACATGGTCGACCCTCATGAAAAGAATTGGCGCAATTGCATCAAAAATCATGACTTGGGGCCGAACTATAAATACATCAGCGATTCGAACTTTTTGCACATGCATGACTTTTACGCCATGAGAGCTATTCTCAAAAGTATAAGTTTCAGAATAAAAATATTTGGTGTGTGGATGCATTCTTACATGGTCGACCCTCATGAAAAAAATTGGCGCAATTGCATCAAAAATTATGACTTGAGGCCGAACTATAAATACATCAGCGATTCGGACTTTTTCACATGCATGACTTTTACGCCATGAGAGCTATTCTCAAAAGTATTAGTCTCAGAATAAAATTATTTGATGTGTGGATGCATTCTTACATGGTCGACCCTCATGAAAAGAATTGGCGCAATTGCATCAAAAATCATGACTTGGGGCCGAACTATAAATACATCAGCGATTCGGACTTTTTCACATGCATGACTTTTACGCCATGAGAGCTATTCTCAAAAGTATTAGTCTTAGAATAAAATTATTTGATGTGTGGATGCATTCTTACATGATCGACCCTCATGAAAAAAAATGGCGCAATTGCATCAAAAATCATGACTTGAGGCCAAACTATAAATACATCAGCGATTCGAACTTTTTTCACATGCATGACTTTTACGCCATGAGAGCTATTCTCAAAAGTATTAGTCTTAGAATAAAATTATTTGATGTGTGGATGCATTCTTACATGATCGACCCTCATGAAAAAAAATGGCGCAATTGCATCAAAAATCATGACTTGAGGCCAAACTATAAATACATCAGCGATTCGAACTTTTTTCACATGCATGACTTTTACGCCATGAGAGCTATTCTCAAAAGTATTAGTCTCAGAATAAAATTATTTGATGTGTGGATGCATTCTTACATGATCGACCCTCATGAAAAGAATTGGCGCAATTGCATCAAAAATCATGACTTGGGGCCGAACTATAAATACATCAGCGATTCGGACTTTTTCACATGCATGACTTTTACGCCATGAGAGCTATTCTCAAAAGTATTAGTCTCAGAATAAAATTATTTGATGTATGGATGCATTCTTACATGGTCGACCCTCATGAAAAGAATTGGCGCAATTGCATCAAAAATCATGACTTGGGGCCGAACTATAAATACATCAGCGATTCGAACTTTTTGCACATGCATGACTTTTACGCCATGAGAGCTATTCTCAAAAGTATAAGTTTCAGAATAAAAATATTTGATGTGTGGATGCATTCTTACATGGTCGCCCCTTATGAAAAAAATTGGCGCAATTGCATCAAAAATTATGACTTGAGGCCGAACTATAAATACATCAGCGATTCGGACTTTTTCACATGCATGACTTTTACGCCATGAGAGCTATTCTCAAAAGTATTAGTCTCAGAATAAAATTATTTGATGTGTGGATGCATTCTTACATGGTCGACCCTCATGAAAAGAATTGGCGCAATTGCATCAAAAATCATGACTTGAGGCCGAACTATAAATACATCAGCGATTCGGACTTTTTCACATGCATGACTTTTACGCCATGAGAGCTATTCTCAAAAGTATTAGTCTCAGAATAAAATTATTTGATGTGTGGATGCATTCTTACATGGTCGACCCTCATGAAAAGAATTGGCGCAATTGCATCAAAAATCATGACTTGGGGCCGAACTATAAATACACATCAGCGATTCGAACTTTTTGCACATGCATGACTTTTACGCCATGAGAGCTATTCTCAAAAGTATAAGTTTCAGAATAAAAATATTTGATGTGTGGATGCATTCTTACATGGTCGACCCTCATGAAAAAAATTGGCGCAATTGCATCAAAAATTATGACTTGAGGCCGAACTATAAATACATCAGCGATTCGGACTTTTTCACATGCATGACTTTTACGCCATGAGAGCTATTCTCAAAAGTATTAGTCTCAGAATAAAATTATTTGATGTGTGGATGCATTCTTACATGATCGACCCTCATGAAAAGAATTGGCGCAATTGCATCAAAAATCATGACTTGGGGCCGAACTATAAAATACATCAGCGATTCGGACTTTTTCACATGCATGACTTTTAGGCCATGAGAGCTATTCTCAAAAGTATTAGTCTCAGAATAAAATTATTTGATGTGTGGATGCATTCTTACATGGTCGACCCTCATGAAAAGAATTGGCGCAATTGCATCAAAAATCATGACTTGAGGCCGAACTATAAATACATCAGCGATTCGGACTTTTTCACATGCATGACTTTTACGCCATGAGAGCTATTCTCAAAAGTATTAGTCTCAGAATAAAATTATTTGATGTGTGGATGCATTCTTACATGGTCGACCCTCATGAAAAGAATTGGCGCAATTGCATCAAAAATCATGACTTGGGGCCGAACTATAAATACATCAGCGATTCGGACTTTTTCACATGCATGACTTTTACGCCATGAGAGCTATTCTCAAAAGTATTAGTCTTAGAATAAAATTATTTGATGTGTGGATGCATTCTTACATGATCGACCCTCATGAAAAAAAATGGCGCAATTGCATCAAAAATCATGACTTGAGGCCAAACTATAAATACATCAGCGATTCGAACTTTTTTCACATGCATGACTTTTACGCCATGAGAGCTATTCTCAAAAGTATTAGTCTTAGAATAAAATTATTTGATGTGTGGATGCATTCTTACATGATCGACCCTCATGAAAAAAAATGGCGCAATTGCATCAAAAATCATGACTTGAGGCCAAACTATAAATACATCAGCGATTCGAACTTTTTTCACATGCATGACTTTTACGCCATGAGAGCTATTCTCAAAAGTATTAGTCTCAGAATAAAATTATTTGATGTGTGGATGCATTCTTACATGATCGACCCTCATGAAAAGAATTGGCGCAATTGCATCAAAAATCATGACTTGGGGCCGAACTATAAATACATCAGCGATTCGGACTTTTTCACATGCATGACTTTTACGCCATGAGAGCTATTCCCAAAAGTATTAGTCTCAGAATAAAATTATTTGATGTATGGATGCATTCTTACATGGTCGACCCTCATGAAAAGAATTGGCGCAATTGCATCAAAAATCATGACTTGGGGCCGAACTATAAATACATCAGCGATTCGAACTTTTTGCACATGCATGACTTTTACGCCATGAGAGCTATTCTCAAAAGTATAAGTTTCAGAATAAAAATATTTGGTGTGTGGATGCATTCTTACATGGTCGCCCCGTATGAAAAAAATTGGCGCAATTGCATCAAAAATTATGACTTGAGGCCGAACTATAAATACATCAGCGATTCGGACTTTTTCACATGCATGACTTTTACGCCATGAGAGCTATTCTCAAAAGTATTAGTCTCAGAATAAAATTATTTGATGTGTGGATGCATTCTTACATGGTCGACCCTCATGAAAAGAATTGGCGCAATTGCATCAAAAATCATGACTTGAGGCCGAACTATAAATACATCAGCGATTCGGACTTTTTCACATGCATGACTTTTACGCCATGAGAGCTATTCTCAAAAGTATTAGTCTCAGAATAAAATTATTTGATGTGTGGATGCATTCTTACATGGTCGACCCTCATGAAAAGAATTGGCGCAATTGCATCAAAAATCATGACTTGGGGCCGAACTATAAATACACATCAGCGATTCGAACTTTTTGCACATGCATGACTTTTACGCCATGAGAGCTATTCTCAAAAGTATAAGTTTCAGAATAAAAATATTTGATGTGTGGATGCATTCTTACATGATCGACCCTCATGAAAAGAATTGGCGCAATTGCATCAAAAATCATGACTTGGGGCCGAACTATAAATACATCAGCGATTCGGACTTTTTCACATGCATGACTTTTACGCCATGAGAGCTATTCCCAAAAGTATTAGTCTCAGAATAAAATTATTTGATGTATGGATGCATTCTTACATGGTCGACCCTCATGAAAAGAATTGGCGCAATTGCATCAAAAATCATGACTTGGGGCCGAACTATAAATACATCAGCGATTCGAACTTTTTGCACATGCATGACTTTTACGCCATGAGAGCTATTCTCAAAAGTATAAGTTTCAGAATAAAAATATTTGGTGTGTGGATGCATTCTTACATGGTCGCCCCTTATGAAAAAAATTGGCGCAATTGCATCAAAAATTATGACTTGAGGCCGAACTATAAATACATCAGCGATTCGGACTTTTTCACATGCATGACTTTTACGCCATGAGAGCTATTCTCAAAAGTATTAGTCTCAGAATAAAATTATTTGATGTGTGGATGCATTCTTACATGGTCGACCCTCATGAAAAGAATTGGCGCAATTGCATCAAAAATCATGACTTGAGGCCGAACTATAAATACATCAGCGATTCGGACTTTTTCACATGCATGACTTTTACGCCATGAGAGCTATTCTCAAAAGTATTAGTCTCAGAATAAAATTATTTGATGTGTGGATGCATTCTTACATGGTCGACCCTCATGAAAAGAATTGGCGCAATTGCATCAAAAATCATGACTTGGGGCCGAACTATAAATACACATCAGCGATTCGAACTTTTTGCACATGCATGACTTTTACGCCATGAGAGCTATTCTCAAAAGTATAAGTTTCAGAATAAAAATATTTGATGTGTGGATGCATTCTTACATGGTCGACCCTCATGAAAAAAATTGGCGCAATTGCATCAAAAATTATGACTTGAGGCCGAACTATAAATACATCAGCGATTCGGACTTTTTCACATGCATGACTTTTACGCCATGAGAGCTATTCTCAAAAGTATTAGTCTCAGAATAAAATTATTTGATGTATGGATGCATTCTTACATGGTCGACCCTCATGAAAAGAATTGGCGCAATTGCATCAAAAATCATGACTTGGGGCCGAACTATAAATACATCAGCGATTCGAACTTTTTGCACATGCATGACTTTTACGCCATGAGAGCTATTCTCAAAAGTATAAGTTTCAGAATAAAAATATTTGATGTGTGGATGCATTCTTACATGGTCGCCCCTTATGAAAAAAATTGGCGCAATTGCATCAAAAATTATGACTTGAGGCCGAACTATAAATACATCAGCGATTCGGACTTTTTCACATGCATGACTTTTTTCGCCATGAGAGCTATTCTCAAAAGTATTAGTCTCAGAATAAAATTATTTGATGTGTGGATGCATTCTTACATGGTCGACCCTCATGAAAAGAATTGGCGCAATTGCATCAAAAATCATGACTTGAGGCCGAACTATAAATACATCAGCGATTCGGACTTTTTCACATGCATGACTTTTACGCCATGAGAGCTATTCTCAAAAGTATTAGTCTCAGAATAAAATTATTTGATGTGTGGATGCATTCTTACATGGTCGACCCTCATGAAAAGAATTGGCGCAATTGCATCAAAAATCATGACTTGGGGCCGAACTATAAATACACATCAGCGATTCGGACTTTTTCACATGCATGACTTTTACGCCATGAGAGCTATTCTCAAAAGTATTAGTCTCAGAATAAAATTATTTGATGTGTGGATGCATTCTTACATGGTCGACCCTCATGAAAAGAATTGGCGCAATTGCATCAAAAATCATGACTTGAGGCCGAACTATAAATACATCAGCGATTCGGACTTTTTCACATGCATGACTTTTACGCCATGAGAGCTATTCTCAAAAGTATTAGTCTCAGAATAAAATTATTTGATGTGTGGATGCATTCTTACATGGTCGACCCTCATGAAAAGAATTGGCGCAATTGCATCAAAAATCATGACTTGGGGCCGAACTATAAATACACATCAGCGATTCGAACTTTTTGCACATGCATGACTTTTACGCCATGAGAGCTATTCTCAAAAGTATAAGTTTCAGAATAAAAATATTTGATGTGTGGATGCATTCTTACATGGTCGACCCTCATGAAAAAAATTGGCGCAATTGCATCAAAAATTATGACTTGAGGCCGAACTATAAATACATCAGCGATTCGGACTTTTTCACATGCATGACTTTTACGCCATGAGAGCTATTCTCAAAAGTATTAGTCTCAGAATAAAATTATTTGATGTGTGGATGCATTCTTACATGATCGACCCTCATGAAAAGAATTGGCGCAATTGCATCAAAAATCATGACTTGGGGCCGAACTATAAAATACATCAGCGATTCGGACTTTTTCACATGCATGACTTTTAGGCCATGAGAGCTATTCTCAAAAGTATTAGTCTCAGAATAAAATTATTTGATGTGTGGATGCATTCTTACATGGTCGACCCTCATGAAAAGAATTGGCGCAATTGCATCAAAAATCATGACTTGAGGCCGAACTATAAATACATCAGCGATTCGGACTTTTTCACATGCATGACTTTTACGCCATGAGAGCTATTCTCAAAAGTATTAGTCTCAGAATAAAATTATTTGATGTGTGGATGCATTCTTACATGGTCGACCCTCATGAAAAGAATTGGCGCAATTGCATCAAAAATCATGACTTGGGGCCGAACTATAAATACATCAGCGATTCGGACTTTTTCACATGCATGACTTTTACGCCATGAGAGCTATTCTCAAAAGTATTAGTCTTAGAATAAAATTATTTGATGTGTGGATGCATTCTTACATGATCGACCCTCATGAAAAAAAATGGCGCAATTGCATCAAAAATCATGACTTGAGGCCAAACTATAAATACATCAGCGATTCGAACTTTTTTCACATGCATGACTTTTACGCCATGAGAGCTATTCTCAAAAGTATTAGTCTTAGAATAAAATTATTTGATGTGTGGATGCATTCTTACATGATCGACCCTCATGAAAAAAAATGGCGCAATTGCATCAAAAATCATGACTTGAGGCCAAACTATAAATACATCAGCGATTCGAACTTTTTTCACATGCATGACTTTTACGCCATGAGAGCTATTCTCAAAAGTATTAGTCTCAGAATAAAATTATTTGATGTGTGGATGCATTCTTACATGATCGACCCTCATGAAAAGAATTGGCGCAATTGCATCAAAAATCATGACTTGGGGCCGAACTATAAATACATCAGCGATTCGGACTTTTTCACATGCATGACTTTTACGCCATGAGAGCTATTCCCAAAAGTATTAGTCTCAGAATAAAATTATTTGATGTATGGATGCATTCTTACATGGTCGACCCTCATGAAAAGAATTGGCGCAATTGCATCAAAAATCATGACTTGGGGCCGAACTATAAATACATCAGCGATTCGAACTTTTTGCACATGCATGACTTTTACGCCATGAGAGCTATTCTCAAAAGTATAAGTTTCAGAATAAAAATATTTGGTGTGTGGATGCATTCTTACATGGTCGCCCCTTATGAAAAAAATTGGCGCAATTGCATCAAAAATTATGACTTGAGGCCGAACTATAAATACATCAGCGATTCGGACTTTTTCACATGCATGACTTTTACGCCATGAGAGCTATTCTCAAAAGTATTAGTCTCAGAATAAAATTATTTGATGTGTGGATGCATTCTTACATGGTCGACCCTCATGAAAAGAATTGGCGCAATTGCATCAAAAATCATGACTTGAGGCCGAACTATAAATACATCAGCGATTCGGACTTTTTCACATGCATGACTTTTACGCCATGAGAGCTATTCTCAAAAGTATTAGTCTCAGAATAAAATTATTTGATGTGTGGATGCATTCTTACATGGTCGACCCTCATGAAAAGAATTGGCGCAATTGCATCAAAAATCATGACTTGGGGCCGAACTATAAATACACATCAGCGATTCGAACTTTTTGCACATGCATGACTTTTACGCCATGAGAGCTATTCTCAAAAGTATAAGTTTCAGAATAAAAATATTTGATGTGTGGATGCATTCTTACATGATCGACCCTCATGAAAAGAATTGGCGCAATTGCATCAAAAATCATGACTTGGGGCCGAACTATAAATACATCAGCGATTCGGACTTTTTCACATGCATGACTTTTACGCCATGAGAGCTATTCCCAAAAGTATTAGTCTCAGAATAAAATTATTTGATGTATGGATGCATTCTTACATGGTCGACCCTTATGAAAAAAATTGGCGCAATTGCATCAAAAATTATGACTTGAGGCCGAACTATAAATACATCAGCGATTCGGACTTTTTCACATGCATGACTTTTACGCCATGAGAGCTATTCTCAAAAGTATTAGTCTCAGAATAAAATTATTTGATGTGTGGATGCATTCTTACATGGTCGACCCTCATGAAAAGAATTGGCGCAATTGCATCAAAAATCATGACTTGAGGCCGAACTATAAATACATCAGCGATTCGGACTTTTTCACATGCATGACTTTTACGCCATGAGAGCTATTCTCAAAAGTATTAGTCTCAGAATAAAATTATTTGATGTGTGGATGCATTCTTACATGGTCGACCCTCATGAAAAGAATTGGCGCAATTGCATCAAAAATCATGACTTGGGGCCGAACTATAAATACACATCAGCGATTCGAACTTTTTGCACATGCATGACTTTTACGCCATGAGAGCTATTCTCAAAAGTATAAGTTTCAGAATAAAAATATTTGATGTGTGGATGCATTCTTACATGGTCGACCCTCATGAAAAAAATTGGCGCAATTGCATCAAAAATTATGACTTGAGGCCGAACTATAAATACATCAGCGATTCGGACTTTTTCACATGCATGACTTTTACGCCATGAGAGCTATTCTCAAAAGTATTAGTCTCAGAATAAAATTATTTGATGTATGGATGCATTCTTACATGGTCGACCCTCATGAAAAGAATTGGCGCAATTGCATCAAAAATCATGACTTGGGGCCGAACTATAAATACATCAGCGATTCGAACTTTTTGCACATGCATGACTTTTACGCCATGAGAGCTATTCTCAAAAGTATAAGTTTCAGAATAAAAATATTTGATGTGTGGATGCATTCTTACATGGTCGCCCCTTATGAAAAAAATTGGCGCAATTGCATCAAAAATTATGACTTGAGGCCGAACTATAAATACATCAGCGATTCGGACTTTTTCACATGCATGACTTTTTTCGCCATGAGAGCTATTCTCAAAAGTATTAGTCTCAGAATAAAATTATTTGATGTGTGGATGCATTCTTACATGGTCGACCCTCATGAAAAGAATTGGCGCAATTGCATCAAAAATCATGACTTGAGGCCGAACTATAAATACATCAGCGATTCGGACTTTTTCACATGCATGACTTTTACGCCATGAGAGCTATTCTCAAAAGTATTAGTCTCAGAATAAAATTATTTGATGTGTGGATGCATTCTTACATGGTCGACCCTCATGAAAAGAATTGGCGCAATTGCATCAAAAATCATGACTTGGGGCCGAACTATAAATACACATCAGCGATTCGGACTTTTTCACATGCATGACTTTTACGCCATGAGAGCTATTCTCAAAAGTATTAGTCTCAGAATAAAATTATTTGATGTGTGGATGCATTCTTACATGGTCGACCCTCATGAAAAGAATTGGCGCAATTGCATCAAAAATCATGACTTGGGGCCGAACTATAAATACACATCAGCGATTCGAACTTTTTGCACATGCATGACTTTTACGCCATGAGAGCTATTCTCAAAAGTATAAGTTTCAGAATAAAAATATTTGATGTGTGGATGCATTCTTACATGGTCGACCCTCATGAAAAAAATTGGCGCAATTGCATCAAAAATTATGACTTGAGGCCGAACTATAAATACATCAGCGATTCGGACTTTTTCACATGCATGACTTTTACGCCATGAGAGCTATTCTCAAAAGTATTAGTCTCAGAATAAAATTATTTGATGTGTGGATGCATTCTTACATGATCGACCCTCATGAAAAGAATTGGCGCAATTGCATCAAAAATCATGACTTGGGGCCGAACTATAAAATACATCAGCGATTCGGACTTTTTCACATGCATGACTTTTAGGCCATGAGAGCTATTCTCAAAAGTATTAGTCTCAGAATAAAATTATTTGATGTGTGGATGCATTCTTACATGGTCGACCCTCATGAAAAGAATTGGCGCAATTGCATCAAAAATCATGACTTGAGGCCGAACTATAAATACATCAGCGATTCGGACTTTTTCACATGCATGACTTTTACGCCATGAGAGCTATTCTCAAAAGTATTAGTCTCAGAATAAAATTATTTGATGTGTGGATGCATTCTTACATGGTCGACCCTCATGAAAAGAATTGGCGCAATTGCATCAAAAATCATGACTTGGGGCCGAACTATAAATACATCAGCGATTCGGACTTTTTCACATGCATGACTTTTACGCCATGAGAGCTATTCTCAAAAGTATTAGTCTTAGAATAAAATTATTTGATGTGTGGATGCATTCTTACATGATCGACCCTCATGAAAAAAAATGGCGCAATTGCATCAAAAATCATGACTTGAGGCCAAACTATAAATACATCAGCGATTCGAACTTTTTTCACATGCATGACTTTTACGCCATGAGAGCTATTCTCAAAAGTATTAGTCTTAGAATAAAATTATTTGATGTGTGGATGCATTCTTACATGATCGACCCTCATGAAAAAAAATGGCGCAATTGCATCAAAAATCATGACTTGAGGCCAAACTATAAATACATCAGCGATTCGAACTTTTTTCACATGCATGACTTTTACGCCATGAGAGCTATTCTCAAAAGTATTAGTCTCAGAATAAAATTATTTGATGTGTGGATGCATTCTTACATGATCGACCCTCATGAAAAGAATTGGCGCAATTGCATCAAAAATCATGACTTGGGGCCGAACTATAAATACATCAGCGATTCGGACTTTTTCACATGCATGACTTTTACGCCATGAGAGCTATTCCCAAAAGTATTAGTCTCAGAATAAAATTATTTGATGTATGGATGCATTCTTACATGGTCGACCCTCATGAAAAGAATTGGCGCAATTGCATCAAAAATCATGACTTGGGGCCGAACTATAAATACATCAGCGATTCGAACTTTTTGCACATGCATGACTTTTACGCCATGAGAGCTATTCTCAAAAGTATAAGTTTCAGAATAAAAATATTTGGTGTGTGGATGCATTCTTACATGGTCGCCCCTTATGAAAAAAATTGGCGCAATTGCATCAAAAATTATGACTTGAGGCCGAACTATAAATACATCAGCGATTCGGACTTTTTCACATGCATGACTTTTACGCCATGAGAGCTATTCTCAAAAGTATTAGTCTCAGAATAAAATTATTTGATGTGTGGATGCATTCTTACATGGTCGACCCTCATGAAAAGAATTGGCGCAATTGCATCAAAAATCATGACTTGAGGCCGAACTATAAATACATCAGCGATTCGGACTTTTTCACATGCATGACTTTTACGCCATGAGAGCTATTCTCAAAAGTATTAGTCTCAGAATAAAATTATTTGATGTGTGGATGCATTCTTACATGGTCGACCCTCATGAAAAGAATTGGCGCAATTGCATCAAAAATCATGACTTGGGGCCGAACTATAAATACACATCAGCGATTCGAACTTTTTGCACATGCATGACTTTTACGCCATGAGAGCTATTCTCAAAAGTATAAGTTTCAGAATAAAAATATTTGATGTGTGGATGCATTCTTACATGATCGACCCTCATGAAAAGAATTGGCGCAATTGCATCAAAAATCATGACTTGGGGCCGAACTATAAATACATCAGCGATTCGGACTTTTTCACATGCATGACTTTTACGCCATGAGAGCTATTCCCAAAAGTATTAGTCTCAGAATAAAATTATTTGATGTATGGATGCATTCTTACATGGTCGACCCTCATGAAAAGAATTGGCGCAATTGCATCAAAAATCATGACTTGGGGCCGAACTATAAATACATCAGCGATTCGAACTTTTTGCACATGCATGACTTTTACGCCATGAGAGCTATTCTCAAAAGTATAAGTTTCAGAATAAAAATATTTGGTGTGTGGATGCATTCTTACATGGTCGCCCCTTATGAAAAAAATTGGCGCAATTGCATCAAAAATTATGACTTGAGGCCGAACTATAAATACATCAGCGATTCGGACTTTTTCACATGCATGACTTTTACGCCATGAGAGCTATTCTCAAAAGTATTAGTCTCAGAATAAAATTATTTGATGTGTGGATGCATTCTTACATGGTCGACCCTCATGAAAAGAATTGGCGCAATTGCATCAAAAATCATGACTTGAGGCCGAACTATAAATACATCAGCGATTCGGACTTTTTCACATGCATGACTTTTACGCCATGAGAGCTATTCTCAAAAGTATTAGTCTCAGAATAAAATTATTTGATGTGTGGATGCATTCTTACATGGTCGACCCTCATGAAAAGAATTGGCGCAATTGCATCAAAAATCATGACTTGGGGCCGAACTATAAATACACATCAGCGATTCGAACTTTTTGCACATGCATGACTTTTACGCCATGAGAGCTATTCTCAAAAGTATAAGTTTCAGAATAAAAATATTTGATGTGTGGATGCATTCTTACATGGTCGACCCTCATGAAAAAAATTGGCGCAATTGCATCAAAAATTATGACTTGAGGCCGAACTATAAATACATCAGCGATTCGGACTTTTTCACATGCATGACTTTTACGCCATGAGAGCTATTCTCAAAAGTATTAGTCTCAGAATAAAATTATTTGATGTGTGGATGCATTCTTACATGATCGACCCTCATGAAAAGAATTGGCGCAATTGCATCAAAAATCATGACTTGGGGCCGAACTATAAAATACATCAGCGATTCGGACTTTTTCACATGCATGACTTTTAGGCCATGAGAGCTATTCTCAAAAGTATTAGTCTCAGAATAAAATTATTTGATGTGTGGATGCATTCTTACATGGTCGACCCTCATGAAAAGAATTGGCGCAATTGCATCAAAAATCATGACTTGAGGCCGAACTATAAATACATCAGCGATTCGGACTTTTTCACATGCATGACTTTTACGCCATGAGAGCTATTCTCAAAAGTATTAGTCTCAGAATAAAATTATTTGGTGTGTGGATGCATTCTTACATGGTCGACCCTCATGAAAAGAATTGGCGCAATTGCATCAAAAATCATGACTTGAGGCCGCACTATAAATACATCAGCGATTCGGACTTTTTCACATGCATGACTTTTACGCCATGAGAGCTATTCTCAAAAGTATTAGTCTCAGAATAAAATTATTTGATGTGTGGATGCATTCTTACATGGTCGACCCTCATGAAAAAAATTGGCGCAATTGCATCAAAAATCATGACTTAAGGCCAAACTATAAATACATCAGCGATTCAGACTTTTTCACATGCATGACTTTTACGCCATGAGAGCTATTCTCAAAACTATTAGTCTCAGAATAAAATTATTTAATGTGTGGATGCATTCTTACATGGTCGACCATCATGAAAAGAATTGGCGCAATTGCATCAAAAATCATGACTTGGGGCCGAACTATAAATACATCAGCGATTCGGACTTTTTCACATGCATGACTTTTACGCCATGAGAGCTATTCTCAAAAGTATTAGTCTCAGAATAAAATTATTTGATGTGTGGATGCATTCTTACATGGTCGACCCTCATGTAAAGAATTGGCGCAATTGCATCAAAAATCATGACTTGAGGCCGAACTATAAATACATCAGCGATTCGGACTTTTTCACATGCATGACTTTTACGCCATGAGAGCTATTCTCAAAAGTATTAGTCTTAGAATAAAATTATTTGATGTGTGGATGCATTCTTACATGATCGACCCTCATGAAAAAAAATGGCGCAATTGCATCAAAAATCATGACTTGAGGCCAAACTATAAATACATCAGCGATTCGAACTTTTTTCACATGCATGACTTTTACGCCATGAGAGCTATTCTCAAAAGTATTAGTCTCAGAATAAAATTATTTGATGTGTGGATGCATTCTTACATGATCGACCCTCATGAAAAGAATTGGCGCAATTGCATCAAAAATCATGACTTGGGGCCGAACTATAAATACATCAGCGATTCGGACTTTTTCACATGCATGACTTTTACGCCATGAGAGCTATTCTCAAAAGTATTAGTCTCAGAATAAAATTATTTGATGTATGGATGCATTCTTACATGGTCGACCCTCATGAAAAGAATTGGCGCAATTGCATCAAAAATCATGACTTGGGGCCGAACTATAAATACATCAGCGATTCGAACTTTTTGCACATGCATGACTTTTACGCCATGAGAGCTATTCTCAAAAGTATAAGTTTCAGAATAAAAATATTTGGTGTGTGGATGCATTCTTACATGGTCGACCCTCATGAAAAAAATTGGCGCAATTGCATCAAAAATTATGACTTGAGGCCGAACTATAAATACATCAGCGATTCGGACTTTTTCACATGCATGACTTTTACGCCATGAGAGCTATTCTCAAAAGTATTAGTCTCAGAATAAAATTATTTGATGTGTGGATGCATTCTTACATGGTCGACCCTCATGAAAAGAATTGGCGCAATTGCATCAAAAATCATGACTTGAGGCCGAACTATAAATACATCAGCGATTCGGACTTTTTCACATGCATGACTTTTACGCCATGAGAGCTATTCTCAAAAGTATTAGTCTCAGAATAAAATTATTTGATGTGTGGATGCATTCTTACATGGTCGACCCTCATGAAAAGAATTGGCGCAATTGCATCAAAAATCATGACTTGGGGCCGAACTATAAATACACATCAGCGATTCGAACTTTTTGCACATGCATGACTTTTACGCCATGAGAGCTATTCTCAAAAGTATAAGTTTCAGAATAAAAATATTTGATGTGTGGATGCATTCTTACATGGTCGACCCTCATGAAAAAAATTGGCGCAATTGCATCAAAAATTATGACTTGAGGCCGAACTATAAATACATCAGCGATTCGGACTTTTTCACATGCATGACTTTTACGCCATGAGAGCTATTCTCAAAAGTATTAGTCTCAGAATAAAATTATTTAATGTGTGGATGCATTCTTACATGGTCGACCATCATGAAAAGAATTGGCGCAATTGCATCAAAAATCATGACTTGAGGCCAAACTATAAATACATCAGCGATTTCGAACTTTTTTCACATGCATGACTTTTACGCCATGAGAGCTATTCTCAAAAGTATTAGTCTTAGAATAAAATTATTTGATGTGTGGATGCATTCTTACATGATCGACCCTCATGAAAAAAAATGGCGCAATTGCATCAAAAATCATGACTTGAGGCCAAACTATAAATACATCAGCGATTCGGACTTTTTTCACATGCATGACTTTTACGCCATGAGAGCTATTCTCAAAAGTATTAGTCTCAGAATAAAATTATTTGATGTGTGGATGCATTCTTACATGATCGACCCTCATGAAAAGAATTGGCGCAATTGCATCAAAAATCATGACTTGGGGCCGAACTATAAATACATCAGCGATTCGGACTTTTTCACATGCATGACTTTTACGCCATGAGAGCTATTCTCAAAAGTATTAGTCTCAGAATAAAATTATTTGATGTATGGATGCATTCTTACATGGTCGACCATCATGAAAAGAATTTGGCGCAATTGCATCAAAAATCATGACTTGAGGCCAAACTATAAATACATCAGCGATTTCGAACTTTTTTCACATGCATGACTTTTACGCCATGAGAGCTATTCTCAAAAGTATTAGTCTTAGAATAAAATTATTTGATGTGTGGATGCATTCTTACATGATCGACCCTCATGAAAAAAAATGGCGCAATTGCATCAAAAATCATGACTTGAGGCCAAACTATAAATACATCAGCGATTCGGACTTTTTTCACATGCATGACTTTTACGCCATGAGAGCTATTCTCAAAAGTATTAGTCTCAGAATAAAATTATTTGATGTGTGGATGCATTCTTACATGATCGACCCTCATGAAAAGAATTGGCGCAATTGCATCAAAAATCATGACTTGGGGCCGAACTATAAATACATCAGCGATTCGGACTTTTTCACATGCATGACTTTTACGCCATGAGAGCTATTCTCAAAAGTATTAGTCTCAGAATAAAATTATTTGATGTATGGATGCATTCTTACATGGTCGACCCTCATGAAAAGAATTGGCGCAATTGCATCAAAAATCATGACTTGTGGCCGAACTATAAATACATCAGCGATTCGGACTTTTTCACATGCATGACTTTTAGGCCATGAGAGCTATTCTCAAAAGTATTAGTCTCAGAATAAAATTATTTGATGTGTGGATGCATTCTTACATGGTCGACCCTCATGAAAAAAATTGGCGCAATTGCATCAAAAATTATGACTTGAGGCCGAACTATAAATACATCAGCGATTCGGACTTTTTCACATGCATGACTTTTACGCCATGAGAGCTATTCTCAAAAGTATTAGTCTCAGAATAAAATTATTTGATGTGTGGATGCATTCTTACATGGTCGACCCTCATGAAAAGAATTGGCGCAATTGCATCAAAAATCATGACTTGGGGCCGAACTATAAATACATCAGCGATTCGGACTTTTTCACATGCATGACTTTTACGCCATGAGAGCTATTCTCAAAAGTATTAGTCTTAGAATAAAATTATTTGATGTGTGGATGCATTCTTACATGATCGACCCTCATGAAAAAAAATGGCGCAATTGCATCAAAAATCATGACTTGAGGCCAAACTATAAATACATCAGCGATTCGAACTTTTTTCACATGCATGACTTTTACGCCATGAGAGCTATTCTCAAAAGTATTAGTCTTAGAATAAAATTATTTGATGTGTGGATGCATTCTTACATGATCGACCCTCATGAAAAAAAATGGCGCAATTGCATCAAAAATCATGACTTGAGGCCAAACTATAAATACATCAGCGATTCGAACTTTTTTCACATGCATGACTTTTACGCCATGAGAGCTATTCTCAAAAGTATTAGTCTCAGAATAAAATTATTTGATGTGTGGATGCATTCTTACATGATCGACCCTCATGAAAAGAATTGGCGCAATTGCATCAAAAATCATGACTTGGGGCCGAACTATAAATACATCAGCGATTCGGACTTTTTCACATGCATGACTTTTACGCCATGAGAGCTATTCTCAAAAGTATTAGTCTCAGAATAAAATTATTTGATGTATGGATGCATTCTTACATGGTCGACCCTCATGAAAAGAATTGGCGCAATTGCATCAAAAATCATGACTTGGGGCCGAACTATAAATACATCAGCGATTCGAACTTTTTGCACATGCATGACTTTTACGCCATGAGAGCTATTCTCAAAAGTATAAGTTTCAGAATAAAAATATTTGATGTGTGGATGCATTCTTACATGGTCGACCCTCATGAAAAAAATTGGCGCAATTGCATCAAAAATTATGACTTGAGGCCGAACTATAAATACATCAGCGATTCGGACTTTTTCACATGCATGACTTTTACGCCATGAGAGCTATTCTCAAAAGTATTAGTCTCAGAATAAAATTATTTGATGTGTGGATGCATTCTTACATGATCGACCCTCATGAAAAGAATTGGCGCAATTGCATCAAAAATCATGACTTGGGGCCGAACTATAAATACATCAGCGATTCGGACTTTTTCACATGCATGACTTTTACGCCATGAGAGCTATTCTCAAAAGTATTAGTCTTAGAATAAAATTATTTGATGTGTGGATGCATTCTTACATGGTCGACCCTCATGAAAAGAATTGGCGCAATTGCATCAAAAATCATGACTTGGGGCCGAACTATAAATACATCAGCGATTCGGACTTTTTCACATGCATGACTTTTACGCCATGAGAGCTATTCTCAAAAGTATTAGTCTTAGAATAAAATTATTTGATGTGTGGATGCATTCTTACATGATCGACCCTCATGAAAAAAAATGGCGCAATTGCATCAAAAATCATGACTTGAGGCCAAACTATAAATACATCAGCGATTCGAACTTTTTTCACATGCATGACTTTTACGCCATGAGAGCTATTCTCAAAAGTATTAGTCTTAGAATAAAATTATTTGATGTGTGGATGCATTCTTACATGATCGACCCTCATGAAAAAAAATGGCGCAATTGCATCAAAAATCATGACTTGAGGCCAAACTATAAATACATCAGCGATTCGAACTTTTTTCACATGCATGACTTTTACGCCATGAGAGCTATTCTCAAAAGTATTAGTCTCAGAATAAAATTATTTGATGTGTGGATGCATTCTTACATGATCGACCCTCATGAAAAGAATTGGCGCAATTGCATCAAAAATCATGACTTGGGGCCGAACTATAAATACATCAGCGATTCGGACTTTTTCACATGCATGACTTTTACGCCATGAGAGCTATTCTCAAAAGTATTAGTCTCAGAATAAAATTATTTGATGTATGGATGCATTCTTACATGGTCGACCCTCATGAAAAGAATTGGCGCAATTGCATCAAAAATCATGACTTGGGGCCGAACTATAAATACATCAGCGATTCGAACTTTTTGCACATGCATGACTTTTACGCCATGAGAGCTATTCTCAAAAGTATAAGTTTCAGAATAAAAATATTTGGTGTGTGGATGCATTCTTACATGGTCGACCCTCATGAAAAAAATTGGCGCAATTGCATCAAAAATTATGACTTGAGGCCGAACTATAAATACATCAGCGATTCGGACTTTTTCACATGCATGACTTTTACGCCATGAGAGCTATTCTCAAAAGTATTAGTCTCAGAATAAAATTATTTGATGTGTGGATGCATTCTTACATGGTCGACCCTCATGAAAAGAATTGGCGCAATTGCATCAAAAATCATGACTTGAGGCCGAACTATAAATACATCAGCGATTCGGACTTTTTCACATGCATGACTTTTACGCCATGAGAGCTATTCTCAAAAGTATTAGTCTCAGAATAAAATTATTTGATGTGTGGATGCATTCTTACATGGTCGACCCTCATGAAAAGAATTGGCGCAATTGCATCAAAAATCATGACTTGGGGCCGAACTATAAATACACATCAGCGATTCGAACTTTTTGCACATGCATGACTTTTACGCCATGAGAGCTATTCTCAAAAGTATAAGTTTCAGAATAAAAATATTTGATGTGTGGATGCATTCTTACATGGTCGACCCTCATGAAAAAAATTGGCGCAATTGCATCAAAAATTATGACTTGAGGCCGAACTATAAATACATCAGCGATTCGGACTTTTTCACATGCATGACTTTTACGCCATGAGAGCTATTCTCAAAAGTATTAGTCTCAGAATAAAATTATTTGATGTGTGGATGCATTCTTACATGATCGACCCTCATGAAAAGAATTGGCGCAATTGCATCAAAAATCATGACTTGGGGCCGAACTATCAAATACATCAGCGATTCGGACTTTTTCACATGCATGACTTTTAGGCCATGAGAGCTATTCTCAAAAGTATTAGTCTCAGAATAAAATTATTTGATGTGTGGATGCATTCTTACATGGTCGACCCTCATGAAAAGAATTGGCGCAATTGCATCAAAAATCATGACTTGAGGCCGAACTATAAATACATCAGCGATTCGGACTTTTTCACATGCATGACTTTTACGCCATGAGAGCTATTCTCAAAAGTATTAGTCTCAGAATAAAATTATTTGATGTGTGGATGCATTCTTACATGGTCGACCCTCATGAAAAGAATTGGCGCAATTGCATCAAAAATCATGACTTGGGGCCGAACTATAAATACATCAGCGATTCGGACTTTTTCACATGCATGACTTTTACGCCATGAGAGCTATTCTCAAAAGTATTAGTCTTAGAATAAAATTATTTGATGTGTGGATGCATTCTTACATGATCGACCCTCATGAAAAAAAATGGCGCAATTGCATCAAAAATCATGACTTGAGGCCGAACTATAAATACATCAGCGATTTGAACTTTTTTCACATGCATGACTTTTACGCCATGAGAGCTATTCTCAAAAGTATTAGTCTTAGAATAAAATTATTTGATGTGTGGATGCATTCTTACATGATCGACCCTCATGAAAAAAAATGGCGCAATTGCATCAAAAATCATGACTTGAGGCCAAACTATAAATACATCAGCGATTCGAACTTTTTTCACATGCATGACTTTTACGCCATGAGAGCTATTCTCAAAAGTATTAGTCTCAGAATAAAATTATTTGATGTGTGGATGCATTCTTACATGATCGACCCTCATGAAAAGAATTGGCGCAATTGCATCAAAAATCATGACTTGGGGCCGAACTATAAATACATCAGCGATTCGGACTTTTTCACATGCATGACTTTTACGCCATGAGAGCTATTCTCAAAAGTATTAGTCTCAGAATAAAATTATTTGATGTATGGATGCATTCTTACATGGTCGACCCTCATGAAAAGAATTGGCGCAATTGCATCAAAAATCATGACTTGGGGCCGAACTATAAATACATCAGCGATTCGAACTTTTTGCACATGCATGACTTTTACGCCATGAGAGCTATTCTCAAAAGTATAAGTTTCAGAATAAAAATATTTGGTGTGTGGATGCATTCTTACATGGTCGACCCTCATGAAAAAAATTGGCGCAATTGCATCAAAAATTATGACTTGAGGCCGAACTATAAATACATCAGCGATTCGGACTTTTTCACATGCATGACTTTTACGCCATGAGAGCTATTCTCAAAAGTATTAGTCTCAGAATAAAATTATTTGATGTGTGGATGCATTCTTACATGGTCGACCCTCATGAAAAGAATTGGCGCAATTGCATCAAAAATCATGACTTGAGGCCGAACTATAAATACATCAGCGATTCGGACTTTTTCACATGCATGACTTTTACGCCATGAGAGCTATTCTCAAAAGTATTAGTCTCAGAATAAAATTATTTGATGTGTGGATGCATTCTTACATGGTCGACCCTCATGAAAAGAATTGGCGCAATTGCATCAAAAATCATGACTTGGGGCCGAACTATAAATACATCAGCGATTCGGACTTTTTCACATGCATGACTTTTACGCCATGAGAGCTATTCTCAAAAGTATTAGTCTTAGAATAAAATTATTTGATGTGTGGATGCATTCTTACATGATCGACCCTCATGAAAAAAAATGGCGCAATTGCATCAAAAATCATGACTTGAGGCCAAACTATAAATACATCAGCGATTCGAACTTTTTTCACATGCATGACTTTTACGCCATGAGAGCTATTCTCAAAAGTATTAGTCTTAGAATAAAATTATTTGATGTGTGGATGCATTCTTACATGATCGACCCTCATGAAAAAAAATGGCGCAATTGCATCAAAAATCATGACTTGAGGCCAAACTATAAATACATCAGCGATTCGAACTTTTTTCACATGCATGACTTTTACGCCATGAGAGCTATTCTCAAAAGTATTAGTCTCAGAATAAAATTATTTGATGTGTGGATGCATTCTTACATGATCGACCCTCATGAAAAGAATTGGCGCAATTGCATCAAAAATCATGACTTGGGGCCGAACTATAAATACATCAGCGATTCGGACTTTTTCACATGCATGACTTTTACGCCATGAGAGCTATTCTCAAAAGTATTAGTCTCAGAATAAAATTATTTGATGTATGGATGCATTCTTACATGGTCGACCCTCATGAAAAGAATTGGCGCAATTGCATCAAAAATCATGACTTGGGGCCGAACTATAAATACATCAGCGATTCGAACTTTTTGCACATGCATGACTTTTACGCCATGAGAGCTATTCTCAAAAGTATAAGTTTCAGAATAAAAATATTTGGTGTGTGGATGCATTCTTACATGGTCGACCCTCATGAAAAAAATTGGCGCAATTGCATCAAAAATTATGACTTGAGGCCGAACTATAAATACATCAGCGATTCGGACTTTTTCACATGCATGACTTTTACGCCATGAGAGCTATTCTCAAAAGTATTAGTCTCAGAATAAAATTATTTGATGTGTGGATGCATTCTTACATGGTCGACCCTCATGAAAAGAATTGGCGCAATTGCATCAAAAATCATGACTTGAGGCCGAACTATAAATACATCAGCGATTCGGACTTTTTCACATGCATGACTTTTACGCCATGAGAGCTATTCTCAAAAGTATTAGTCTCAGAATAAAATTATTTGATGTGTGGATGCATTCTTACATGGTCGACCCTCATGAAAAGAATTGGCGCAATTGCATCAAAAATCATGACTTGGGGCCGAACTATAAATACACATCAGCGATTCGAACTTTTTGCACATGCATGACTTTTACGCCATGAGAGCTATTCTCAAAAGTATAAGTTTCAGAATAAAAATATTTGATGTGTGGATGCATTCTTACATGGTCGACCCTCATGAAAAAAATTGGCGCAATTGCATCAAAAATTATGACTTGAGGCCGAACTATAAATACATCAGCGATTCGGACTTTTTCACATGCATGACTTTTACGCCATGAGAGCTATTCTCAAAAGTATTAGTCTCAGAATAAAATTATTTGATGTGTGGATGCATTCTTACATGATCGACCCTCATGAAAAGAATTGGCGCAATTGCATCAAAAATCATGACTTGGGGCCGAACTATCAAATACATCAGCGATTCGGACTTTTTCACATGCATGACTTTTAGGCCATGAGAGCTATTCTCAAAAGTATTAGTCTCAGAATAAAATTATTTGATGTGTGGATGCATTCTTACATGGTCGACCCTCATGAAAAGAATTGGCGCAATTGCATCAAAAATCATGACTTGAGGCCGAACTATAAATACATCAGCGATTCGGACTTTTTCACATGCATGACTTTTACGCCATGAGAGCTATTCTCAAAAGTATTAGTCTCAGAATAAAATTATTTGATGTGTGGATGCATTCTTACATGGTCGACCCTCATGAAAAGAATTGGCGCAATTGCATCAAAAATCATGACTTGGGGCCGAACTATAAATACATCAGCGATTCGGACTTTTTCACATGCATGACTTTTACGCCATGAGAGCTATTCTCAAAAGTATTAGTCTTAGAATAAAATTATTTGATGTGTGGATGCATTCTTACATGATCGACCCTCATGAAAAAAAATGGCGCAATTGCATCAAAAATCATGACTTGAGGCCGAACTATAAATACATCAGCGATTCGAACTTTTTTCACATGCATGACTTTTACGCCATGAGAGCTATTCTCAAAAGTATTAGTCTTAGAATAAAATTATTTGATGTGTGGATGCATTCTTACATGATCGACCCTCATGAAAAAAAATGGCGCAATTGCATCAAAAATCATGACTTGAGGCCAAACTATAAATACATCAGCGATTCGAACTTTTTTCACATGCATGACTTTTACGCCATGAGAGCTATTCTCAAAAGTATTAGTCTCAGAATAAAATTATTTGATGTGTGGATGCATTCTTACATGATCGACCCTCATGAAAAGAATTGGCGCAATTGCATCAAAAATCATGACTTGGGGCCGAACTATAAATACATCAGCGATTCGGACTTTTTCACATGCATGACTTTTACGCCATGAGAGCTATTCTCAAAAGTATTAGTCTCAGAATAAAATTATTTGATGTATGGATGCATTCTTACATGGTCGACCCTCATGAAAAGAATTGGCGCAATTGCATCAAAAATCATGACTTGGGGCCGAACTATAAATACATCAGCGATTCGAACTTTTTGCACATGCATGACTTTTACGCCATGAGAGCTATTCTCAAAAGTATAAGTTTCAGAATAAAAATATTTGGTGTGTGGATGCATTCTTACATGGTCGACCCTCATGAAAAAAATTGGCGCAATTGCATCAAAAATTATGACTTGAGGCCGAACTATAAATACATCAGCGATTCGGACTTTTTCACATGCATGACTTTTACGCCATGAGAGCTATTCTCAAAAGTATTAGTCTCAGAATAAAATTATTTGATGTGTGGATGCATTCTTACATGGTCGACCCTCATGAAAAGAATTGGCGCAATTGCATCAAAAATCATGACTTGAGGCCGAACTATAAATACATCAGCGATTCGGACTTTTTCACATGCATGACTTTTACGCCATGAGAGCTATTCTCAAAAGTATTAGTCTCAGAATAAAATTATTTGATGTGTGGATGCATTCTTACATGGTCGACCCTCATGAAAAGAATTGGCGCAATTGCATCAAAAATCATGACTTGGGGCCGAACTATAAATACACATCAGCGATTCGAACTTTTTGCACATGCATGACTTTTACGCCATGAGAGCTATTCTCAAAAGTATAAGTTTCAGAATAAAAATATTTGATGTGTGGATGCATTCTTACATGGTCGACCCTCATGAAAAAAATTGGCGCAATTGCATCAAAAATTATGACTTGAGGCCGAACTATAAATACATCAGCGATTCGGACTTTTTCACATGCATGACTTTTACGCCATGAGAGCTATTCTCAAAAGTATTAGTCTCAGAATAAAATTATTTAATGTGTGGATGCATTCTTACATGGTCGACCATCATGAAAAGAATTGGCGCAATTGCATCAAAAATCATGACTTGAGGCCAAACTATAAATACATCAGCGATTTCGAACTTTTTTCACATGCATGACTTTTACGCCATGAGAGCTATTCTCAAAAGTATTAGTCTTAGAATAAAATTATTTGATGTGTGGATGCATTCTTACATGATCGACCCTCATGAAAAAAAATGGCGCAATTGCATCAAAAATCATGACTTGAGGCCAAACTATAAATACATCAGCGATTCGGACTTTTTTCACATGCATGACTTTTACGCCATGAGAGCTATTCTCAAAAGTATTAGTCTCAGAATAAAATTATTTGATGTGTGGATGCATTCTTACATGATCGACCCTCATGAAAAGAATTGGCGCAATTGCATCAAAAATCATGACTTGGGGCCGAACTATAAATACATCAGCGATTCGGACTTTTTCACATGCATGACTTTTACGCCATGAGAGCTATTCTCAAAAGTATTAGTCTCAGAATAAAATTATTTGATGTATGGATGCATTCTTACATGGTCGACCCTCATGAAAAGAATTGGCGCAATTGCATCAAAAATCATGACTTGTGGCCGAACTATAAATACATCAGCGATTCGGACTTTTTCACATGCATGACTTTTACGCCATGAGAGCTATTCTCAAAAGTATTAGTCTCAGAATAAAATTATTTGATGTGTGGATGCATTCTTACATGGTCGACCCTCATGAAAAAAATTGGCGCAATTGCATCAAAAATTATGACTTGAGGCCGAACTATAAATACATCAGCGATTCGGACTTTTTCACATGCATGACTTTTACGCCATGAGAGCTATTCTCAAAAGTATTAGTCTCAGAATAAAATTATTTGATGTGTGGATGCATTCTTACATGGTCGACCCTCATGAAAAGAATTGGCGCAATTGCATCAAAAATCATGACTTGGGGCCGAACTATAAATACATCAGCGATTCGGACTTTTTCACATGCATGACTTTTACGCCATGAGAGCTATTCTCAAAAGTATTAGTCTTAGAATAAAATTATTTGATGTGTGGATGCATTCTTACATGATCGACCCTCATGAAAAAAAATGGCGCAATTGCATCAAAAATCATGACTTGAGGCCAAACTATAAATACATCAGCGATTCGAACTTTTTTCACATGCATGACTTTTACGCCATGAGAGCTATTCTCAAAAGTATTAGTCTTAGAATAAAATTATTTGATGTGTGGATGCATTCTTACATGATCGACCCTCATGATAAAAAATGGCGCAATTGCATCAAAAATCATGACTTGAGGCCAAACTATAAATACATCAGCGATTCGAACTTTTTTCACATGCATGACTTTTACGCCATGAGAGCTATTCTCAAAAGTATTAGTCTCAGAATAAAATTATTTGATGTGTGGATGCATTCTTACATGATCGACCCTCATGAAAAGAATTGGCGCAATTGCATCAAAAATCATGACTTGGGGCCGAACTATAAATACATCAGCGATTCGGACTTTTTCACATGCATGACTTTTACGCCATGAGAGCTATTCTCAAAAGTATTAGTCTCAGAATAAAATTATTTGATGTATGGATGCATTCTTACATGGTCGACCCTCATGAAAAGAATTGGCGCAATTGCATCAAAAATCATGACTTGGGGCCGAACTATAAATACATCAGCGATTCGAACTTTTTGCACATGCATGACTTTTACGCCATGAGAGCTATTCTCAAAAGTATAAGTTTCAGAATAAAAATATTTGGTGTGTGGATGCATTCTTACATGGTCGACCCTCATGAAAAAAATTGGCGCAATTGCATCAAAAATTATGACTTGAGGCCGAACTATAAATACATCAGCGATTCGGACTTTTTCACATGCATGACTTTTACGCCATGAGAGCTATTCTCAAAAGTATTAGTCTCAGAATAAAATTATTTGATGTGTGGATGCATTCTTACATGGTCGACCCTCATGAAAAGAATTGGCGCAATTGCATCAAAAATCATGACTTGGGGCCGAACTATAAATACATCAGCGATTCGGACTTTTTCACATGCATGACTTTTACGCCATGAGAGCTATTCTCAAAAGTATTAGTCTTAGAATAAAATTATTTGATGTGTGGATGCATTCTTACATGATCGACCCTCATGAAAAAAAATGGCGCAATTGCATCAAAAATCATGACTTGAGGCCAAACTATAAATACATCAGCGATTCGAACTTTTTTCACATGCATGACTTTTACGCCATGAGAGCTATTCTCAAAAGTATTAGTCTTAGAATAAAATTATTTGATGTGTGGATGCATTCTTACATGATCGACCCTCATGAAAAAAAATGGCGCAATTGCATCAAAAATCATGACTTGAGGCCAAACTATAAATACATCAGCGATTCGAACTTTTTTCACATGCATGACTTTTACGCCATGAGAGCTATTCTCAAAAGTATTAGTCTCAGAATAAAATTATTTGATGTGTGGATGCATTCTTACATGATCGACCCTCATGAAAAGAATTGGCGCAATTGCATCAAAAATCATGACTTGGGGCCGAACTATAAATACATCAGCGATTCGGACTTTTTCACATGCATGACTTTTACGCCATGAGAGCTATTCTCAAAAGTATTAGTCTCAGAATAAAATTATTTGATGTATGGATGCATTCTTACATGGTCGACCCTCATGAAAAGAATTGGCGCAATTGCATCAAAAATCATGACTTGGGGCCGAACTATAAATACATCAGCGATTCGAACTTTTTCACATGCATGACTTTTACGCCATGAGAGCTATTCTCAAAAGTATAAGTTTCAGAATAAAAATATTTGGTGTGTGGATGCATTCTTACATGGTCGACCCTCATGAAAAAAATTGGCGCAATTGCATCAAAAATTATGACTTGAGGCCGAACTATAAATACATCAGCGATTCGGACTTTTTCACATGCATGACTTTTACGCCATGAGAGCTATTCTCAAAAGTATTAGTCTCAGAATAAAATTATTTGATGTGTGGATGCATTCTTACATGGTCGACCCTCATGAAAAGAATTGGCGCAATTGCATCAAAAATCATGACTTGAGGCCGAACTATAAATACATCAGCGATTCGGACTTTTTCACATGCATGACTTTTACGCCATGAGAGCTATTCTCAAAAGTATTAGTCTCAGAATAAAATTATTTGATGTGTGGATGCATTCTTACATGGTCGACCCTCATGAAAAGAATTGGCGCAATTGCATCAAAAATCATGACTTGGGGCCGAACTATAAATACACATCAGCGATTCGAACTTTTTGCACATGCATGACTTTTACGCCATGAGAGCTATTCTCAAAAGTATAAGTTTCAGAATAAAAATATTTGATGTGTGGATGCATTCTTACATGGTCGACCCTCATGAAAAAAATTGGCGCAATTGCATCAAAAATTATGACTTGAGGCCGAACTATAAATACATCAGCGATTCGGACTTTTTCACATGCATGACTTTTACGCCATGAGAGCTATTCTCAAAAGTATTAGTCTCAGAATAAAATTATTTGATGTGTGGATGCATTCTTACATGATCGACCCTCATGAAAAGAATTGGCGCAATTGCATCAAAAATCATGACTTGGGGCCGAACTATCAAATACATCAGCGATTCGGACTTTTTCACATGCATGACTTTTAGGCCATGAGAGCTATTCTCAAAAGTATTAGTCTCAGAATAAAATTATTTGATGTGTGGATGCATTCTTACATGGTCGACCCTCATGAAAAGAATTGGCGCAATTGCATCAAAAATCATGACTTGAGGCCGAACTATAAATACATCAGCGATTCGGACTTTTTCACATGCATGACTTTTACGCCATGAGAGCTATTCTCAAAAGTATTAGTCTCAGAATAAAATTATTTGATGTGTGGATGCATTCTTACATGGTCGACCCTCATGAAAAGAATTGGCGCAATTGCATCAAAAATCATGACTTGGGGCCGAACTATAAATACATCAGCGATTCGGACTTTTTCACATGCATGACTTTTACGCCATGAGAGCTATTCTCAAAAGTATTAGTCTTAGAATAAAATTATTTGATGTGTGGATGCATTCTTACATGATCGACCCTCATGAAAAAAAATGGCGCAATTGCATCAAAAATCATGACTTGAGGCCAAACTATAAATACATCAGCGATTCGAACTTTTTTCACATGCATGACTTTTACGCCATGAGAGCTATTCTCAAAAGTATTAGTCTCAGAATAAAATTATTTGATGTGTGGATGCATTCTTACATGATCGACCCTCATGAAAAAAAATGGCGCAATTGCATCAAAAATCATGACTTGAGGCCAAACTATAAATACATCAGCGATTCGAACTTTTTTCACATGCATGACTTTTACGCCATGAGAGCTATTCTCAAAAGTATTAGTCTCAGAATAAAATTATTTGATGTGTGGATGCATTCTTACATGATCGACCCTCATGAAAAGAATTGGCGCAATTGCATCAAAAATCATGACTTGGGGCCGAACTATAAATACATCAGCGATTCGGACTTTTTCACATGCATGACTTTTACGCCATGAGAGCTATTCTCAAAAGTATTAGTCTCAGAATAAAATTATTTGATGTATGGATGCATTCTTACATGGTCGACCCTCATGAAAAGAATTGGCGCAATTGCATCAAAAATCATGACTTGGGGCCGAACTATAAATACATCAGCGATTCGAACTTTTTGCACATGCATGACTTTTACGCCATGAGAGCTATTCTCAAAAGTATAAGTTTCAGAATAAAAATATTTGGTGTGTGGATGCATTCTTACATGGTCGACCCTCATGAAAAAAATTGGCGCAATTGCATCAAAAATTATGACTTGAGGCCGAACTATAAATACATCAGCGATTCGGACTTTTTCACATGCATGACTTTTACGCCATGAGAGCTATTCTCAAAAGTATTAGTCTCAGAATAAAATTATTTGATGTGTGGATGCATTCTTACATGGTCGACCCTCATGAAAAGAATTGGCGCAATTGCATCAAAAATCATGACTTGAGGCCGAACTATAAATACATCAGCGATTCGGACTTTTTCACATGCATGACTTTTACGCCATGAGAGCTATTCTCAAAAGTATTAGTCTCAGAATAAAATTATTTGATGTGTGGATGCATTCTTACATGGTCGACCCTCATGAAAAGAATTGGCGCAATTGCATCAAAAATCATGACTTGGGGCCGAACTATAAATACACATCAGCGATTCGAACTTTTTGCACATGCATGACTTTTACGCCATGAGAGCTATTCTCAAAAGTATAAGTTTCAGAATAAAAATATTTGATGTGTGGATGCATTCTTACATGGTCGACCCTCATGAAAAAAATTGGCGCAATTGCATCAAAAATTATGACTTGAGGCCGAACTATAAATACATCAGCGATTCGGACTTTTTCACATGCATGACTTTTACGCCATGAGAGCTATTCTCAAAAGTATTAGTCTCAGAATAAAATTATTTGATGTGTGGATGCATTCTTACATGATCGACCCTCATGAAAAGAATTGGCGCAATTGCATCAAAAATCATGACTTGGGGCCGAACTATCAAATACATCAGCGATTCGGACTTTTTCACATGCATGACTTTTAGGCCATGAGAGCTATTCTCAAAAGTATTAGTCTCAGAATAAAATTATTTGATGTGTGGATGCATTCTTACATGGTCGACCCTCATGAAAAGAATTGGCGCAATTGCATCAAAAATCATGACTTGAGGCCGAACTATAAATACATCAGCGATTCGGACTTTTTCACATGCATGACTTTTACGCCATGAGAGCTATTCTCAAAAGTATTAGTCTCAGAATAAAATTATTTGGTGTGTGGATGCATTCTTACATGGTCGACCCTCATGAAAAGAATTGGCGCAATTGCATCAAAAATCATGACTTGGGGCCGAACTATAAATACACATCAGCGATTCGAACTTTTTGCACATGCATGACTTTTACGCCATGAGAGCTATTCTCAAAAGTATAAGTTTCAGAATAAAAATATTTGATGTGTGGATGCATTCTTACATGGTCGACCCTCATGAAAAAAATTGGCGCAATTGCATCAAAAATTATGACTTGAGGCCGAACTATAAATACATCAGCGATTCGGACTTTTTCACATGCATGACTTTTACGCCATGAGAGCTATTCTCAAAAGTATTAGTCTCAGAATAAAATTATTTAATGTGTGGATGCATTCTTACATGGTCGACCATCATGAAAAGAATTGGCGCAATTGCATCAAAAATCATGACTTGGGGCCGAACTATAAATACATCAGCGATTCGGACTTTTTCACATGCATGACTTTTACGCCATGAGAGCTATTCTCAAAAGTATTAGTCTCAGAATAAAATTATTTGATGTGTGGATGCATTCTTACATGGTCGACCCTCATGTAAAGAATTGGCGCAATTGCATCAAAAATCATGACTTGAGGCCGAACTATAAATACATCAGCGATTCGGACTTTTTCACATGCATGACTTTTACGCCATGAGAGCTATTCTCAAAAGTATTAGTCTTAGAATAAAATTATTTGATGTGTGGATGCATTCTTACATGATCGACCCTCATGAAAAAAAATGGCGCAATTGCATCAAAAATCATGACTTGAGGCCAAACTATAAATACATCAGCGATTTCGAACTTTTTTCACATGCATGACTTTTACGCCATGAGAGCTATTCTCAAAAGTATTAGTCTTAGAATAAAATTATTTGATGTGTGGATGCATTCTTACATGATCGACCCTCATGAAAAAAATTGGCGCAATTGCATCAAAAATCATGACTTGAGGCCAAACTATAAATACATCAGCGATTCGGACTTTTTTCACATGCATGACTTTTACGCCATGAGAGCTATTCTCAAAAGTATTAGTCTCAGAATAAAATTATTTGATGTGTGGATGCATTCTTACATGATCGACCCTCATGAAAAGAATTGGCGCAATTGCATCAAAAATCATGACTTGGGGCCGAACTATAAATACATCAGCGATTCGGACTTTTTCACATGCATGACTTTTACGCCATGAGAGCTATTCTCAAAAGTATTAGTCTCAGAATAAAATTATTTGATGTATGGATGCATTCTTACATGGTCGACCCTCATGAAAAGAATTGGCGCAATTGCATCAAAAATCATGACTTGGGGCCGAACTATAAATACATCAGCGATTCGGACTTTTTCACATGCATGACTTTTAGGCCATGAGAGCTATTCTCAAAAGTATTAGTCTCAGAATAAAATTATTTGATGTGTGGATGCATTCTTACATGGTCGACCCTCATGAAAAGAATTGGCGCAATTGCATCAAAAATCATGACTTGGGGCCGAACTATAAAGACATCAGCGATTCGAACTTTTTGCACATGCATGACTTTTACGCCATGAGAGCTATTCTCAAAAGTATAAGTTTCAGAATAAAAATATTTGGTGTGTGGATGCATTCTTACATGGTCGACCCTCATGAAAAAAATTGGCGCAATTGCATCAAAAATTATGACTTGAGGCCGAACTATAAATACATCAGCGATTCGGACTTTTTCACATGCATGACTTTTACGCCATGAGAGCTATTCTCAAAAGTATTAGTCTCAGAATAAAATTATTTGATGTGTGGATGCATTCTTACATGGTCGACCCTCATGAAAAGAATTGGCGCAATTGCATCAAAAATCATGACTTGGGGCCGAACTATAAATACATCAGCGATTCGGACTTTTTCACATGCATGACTTTTACGCCATGAGAGCTATTCTCAAAAGTATTAGTCTTAGAATAAAATTATTTGATGTGTGGATGCATTCTTACATGATCGACCCTCATGAAAAAAAATGGCGCAATTGCATCAAAAATCATGACTTGAGGCCAAACTATAAATACATCAGCGATTCGAACTTTTTTCACATGCATGACTTTTACGCCATGAGAGCTATTCTCAAAAGTATTAGTCTTAGAATAAAATTATTTGATGTGTGGATGCATTCTTACATGATCGACCCTCATGAAAAAAAATGGCGCAATTGCATCAAAAATCATGACTTGAGGCCAAACTATAAATACATCAGCGATTCGAACTTTTTTCACATGCATGACTTTTACGCCATGAGAGCTATTCTCAAAAGTATTAGTCTCAGAATAAAATTATTTGATGTGTGGATGCATTCTTACATGATCGACCCTCATGAAAAGAATTGGCGCAATTGCATCAAAAATCATGACTTGGGGCCGAACTATAAATACATCAGCGATTCGGACTTTTTCACATGCATGACTTTTACGCCATGAGAGCTATTCTCAAAAGTATTAGTCTCAGAATAAAATTATTTGATGTATGGATGCATTCTTACATGGTCGACCCTCATGAAAAGAATTGGCGCAATTGCATCAAAAATCATGACTTGGGGCCGAACTATAAATACATCAGCGATTCGAACTTTTTGCACATGCATGACTTTTACGCCATGAGAGCTATTCTCAAAAGTATAAGTTTCAGAATAAAAATATTTGGTGTGTGGATGCATTCTTACATGGTCGACCCTCATGAAAAAAATTGGCGCAATTGCATCAAAAATTATGACTTGAGGCCGAACTATAAATACATCAGCGATTCGGACTTTTTCACATGCATGACTTCTACGCCATGAGAGCTATTCTCAAAAGTATTAGTCTCAGAATAAAATTATTTGATGTGTGGATGCATTCTTACATTGTCGACCCTCATGAAAAGAATTGGCGCAATTGCATCAAAAATCATGACTTGAGGCCGAACTATAAATACATCAGCGATTCGGACTTTTTCACATGCATGACTTTTACGCCATGAGAGCTATTCTCAAAAGTATTAGTCTCAGAATAAAATTATTTGATGTGTGGATGCATTCTTACATGGTCGACCCTCATGAAAAGAATTGGCGCAATTGCATCAAAAATCATGACTTGGGGCCGAACTATAAATACACATCAGCGATTCGAACTTTTTGCACATGCATGACTTTTACGCCATGAGAGCTATTCTCAAAAGTATAAGTTTCAGAATAAAAATATTTGATGTGTGGATGCATTCTTACATGGTCGACCCTCATGAAAAAAATTGGCGCAATTGCATCAAAAATTATGACTTGAGGCCGAACTATAAATACATCAGCGATTCGGACTTTTTCACATGCATGACTTTTACGCCATGAGAGCTATTCTCAAAAGTATTAGTCTCAGAATAAAATTATTTGATGTGTGGATGCATTCTTACATGATCGACCCTCATGAAAAGAATTGGCGCAATTGCATCAAAAATCATGACTTGGGGCCGAACTATAAAATACATCAGCGATTCGGACTTTTTCACATGCATGACTTTTAGGCCATGAGAGCTATTCTCAAAAGTATTAGTCTCAGAATAAAATTATTTGATGTGTGGATGCATTCTTACATGGTCGACCCTCATGAAAAGAATTGGCGCAATTGCATCAAAAATCATGACTTGAGGCCGAACTATAAATACATCAGCGATTCGGACTTTTTCACATGCATGACTTTTACGCCATGAGAGCTATTCTCAAAAGTATTAGTCTCAGAATAAAATTATTTGGTGTGTGGATGCATTCTTACATGGTCGACCCTCATGAAAAGAATTGGCGCAATTGCATCAAAAATCATGACTTGAGGCCGCACTATAAATACATCAGCGATTCGGACTTTTTCACATGCATGACTTTTACGCCATGAGAGCTATTCTCAAAAGTATAAGTTTCAGAATAAAAATATTTGGTGTGTGGATGCATTCTTACATGGTCGACCCTCATGAAAAACATTGGCGCAATTGCATCAAAAATTATGACTTGAGGCCGAACTATAAATACATCAGCGATTCGGACTTTTTCACATGCATGACTTTTACGCCATGAGAGCTATTCTCAAAAGTATTAGTCTCAGAATAAAATTATTTGATGTGTGGATGCATTATTACATGGTCGACCCTCATGAAAAAAATTGGCGCAATTGCATCAAAAATCATGACTTAAGGCCAAACTATAAATACATCAGCGATTCAGACTTTTTCACATGCATGACTTTTACGCCATGAGAGCTATTCTCAAAACTATTAGTCTCAGAATAAAATTATTTAATGTGTGGATGCATTCTTACATGGTCGACCATCATGAAAAGAATTGGCGCAATTGCATAAAAAATCATGACTTGGGGCCGAACTATAAATACATCAGCGATTCGGACTTTTTCACATGCATGACTTTTACGCCATGAGAGCTATTCTCAAAAGTATTAGTCTCAGAATAAAATTATTTGATGTGTGGATGCATTCTTACATGGTCGACCCTCATGTAAAGAATTGGCGCAATTGCATCAAAAATCATGACTTGAGGCCGAACTATAAATACATCAGCGATTCGGACTTTTTCACATGCATGACTTTTACGCCATGAGAGCTATTCTCAAAAGTATTAGTCTTAGAATAAAATTATTTGATGTGTGGATGCATTCTTACATGATCGACCCTCATGAAAAAAAATGGCGCAATTGCATCAAAAATCATGACTTGAGGCCAAACTATAAATACATCAGCGATTCGAACTTTTTTCACATGCATGACTTTTACGCCATGAGAGCTATTCTCAAAAGTATTAGTCTTAGAATAAAATTATTTGATGTGTGGATGCATTCTTACATGATCGACCCTCATGAAAAAAAATGGCGCAATTGCATCAAAAATCATGACTTGAGGCCAAACTATAAATACATCAGCGATTCGAACTTTTTTCACATGCATGACTTTTACGCCATGAGAGCTATTCTCAAAAGTATTAGTCTCAGAATAAAATTATTTGATGTGTGGATGCATTCTTACATGATCGACCCTCATGAAAAAAATTGGCGCAATTGCATCAAAAATCATGACTTGGGGCCGAACTATAAATACATCAGCGATTCGGACTTTTTCACATGCATGACTTTTACGCCATGAGAGCTATTCTCAAAAGTATTAGTCTCAGAATAAAATTATTTGATGTATGGATGCATTCTTACATGGTCGACCCTCATGAAAAGAATTGGCGCAATTGCATCAAAAATCATGACTTGGGGCCGAACTATAAATACATCAGCGATTCGGACTTTTTCACATGCATGACTTTTAGGCCATGAGAGCTATTCTCAAAAGTATTAGTCTCAGAATAAAATTATTTGATGTGTGGATGCATTCTTACATGGTCGACCCTCATGAAAAGAATTGGCGCAATTGCATCAAAAATCATGACTTGGGGCCGAACTATAAATACATCAGCGATTCGAACTTTTTGCACATGCATGACTTTTACGCCATGAGAGCTATTCTCAAAAGTATAAGTTTCAGAATAAAAATATTTGGTGTGTCGATGCATTCTTACATGGTCGACCCTCATGAAAAAAATTGGCGCAATTGCATCAAAAATTATGACTTGAGGCCGAACTATAAATACATCAGCGATTCGGACTTTTTCACATGCATGACTTTTAGGCCATGAGAGCTATTCTCAAAAGTATTAGTCTCAGAATAAAATTATTTGATGTGTGGATGCATTCTTACATGGTCGACCCTCATGAAAAGAATTGGCGCAATTGCATCAAAAATCATGACTTGGGGCCGAACTATAAATACATCAGCGATTCGAACTTTTTGCACATGCATGACTTTTACGCCATGAGAGCTATTCTCAAAAGTATAAGTTTCAGAATAAAAATATTTGATGTGTGGATGCATTCTTACATGGTCGACCCTCATGAAAAAAATTGGCGCAATTGCATCAAAAATTATGACTTGAGGCCGAACTATAAATACATCAGCGATTCGGACTTTTTCACATGCATGACTTTTACGCCATGAGAGCTATTCTCAAAAGTATTAGTCTCAGAATAAAATTATTTGATGTGTGGATGCATTCTTACATGATCGACCCTCATGAAAAGAATTGGCGCAATTGCATCAAAAATCATGACTTGGGGCCGAACTATAAAATACATCAGCGATTCGGACTTTTTCACATGCATGACTTTTAGGCCATGAGAGCTATTCTCAAAAGTATTAGTCTCAGAATAAAATTATTTGATGTGTGGATGCATTCTTACATGGTCGACCCTCATGAAAAGAATTGGCGCAATTGCATCAAAAATCATGACTTGAGGCCGAACTATAAATACATCAGCGATTCGGACTTTTTCACATGCATGACTTTTACGCCATGAGAGCTATTCTCAAAAGTATTAGTCTCAGAATAAAATTATTTGATGTGTGGATGCATTCTTACATGGTCGACCCTCATGAAAAGAATTGGCGCAATTGCATCAAAAATCATGACTTGAGGCCGCACTATAAATACATCAGCGATTCGGACTTTTTCACATGCATGACTTTTACGCCATGAGAGCTATTCTCAAAAGTATAAGTTTCAGAATAAAAATATTTGGTGTGTGGATGCATTCTTACATGGTCGACCCTCATGAAAAACATTGGCGCAATTGCATCAAAAATTATGACTTGAGGCCGAACTATAAATACATCAGCGATTCGGACTTTTTCACATGCATGACTTTTAGGCCATGAGAGCTATTCTCAAAAGTATTAGTCTCAGAATAAAATTATTTGATGTGTGGATGCATTATTACATGGTCGACCCTCATGAAAAAAATTGGCGCAATTGCATCAAAAATCATGACTTAAGGCCAAACTATAAATACATCAGCGATTCAGACTTTTTCACATGCATGACTTTTACGCCATGAGAGCTATTCTCAAAACTATTAGTCTCAGAATAAAATTATTTAATGTGTGGATGCATTCTTACATGGTCGACCATCATGAAAAGAATTGGCGCAATTGCATCAAAAATCATGACTTGGGGCCGAACTATAAATACATCAGCGATTCGGACTTTTTCACATGCATGACTTTTACGCCATGAGAGCTATTCTCAAAAGTATTAGTCTCAGAATAAAATTATTTGATGTGTGGATGCATTCTTACATGGTCGACCCTCATGTAAAGAATTGGCGCAATTGCATCAAAAATCATGACTTGAGGCCGAACTATAAATACATCAGCGATTCGGACTTTTTCACATGCATGACTTTTACGCCATGAGAGCTATTCTCAAAAGTATTAGTCTTAGAATAAAATTATTTGATGTGTGGATGCATTCTTACATGATCGACCCTCATGAAAAAAAATGGCGCAATTGCATCAAAAATCATGACTTGAGGCCAAACTATAAATACATCAGCGATTCGAACTTTTTTCACATGCATGACTTTTACGCCATGAGAGCTATTCTCAAAAGTATTAGTCTTAGAATAAAATTATTTGATGTGTGGATGCATTCTTACATGATCGACCCTCATGAAAAAAAATGGCGCAATTGCATCAAAAATCATGACTTGAGGCCAAACTATAAATACATCAGCGATTCGAACTTTTTTAACATGCATGACTTTTACGCCATGAGAGCTATTCTCAAAAGTATTAGTCTCAGAATAAAATTATTTGATGTGTGGATGCATTCTTACATGATCGACCCTCATGAAAAAAATTGGCGCAATTGCATCAAAAATCATGACTTGGGGCCGAACTATAAATACATCAGCGATTCGGACTTTTTCACATGCATGACTTTTACGCCATGAGAGCTATTCTCAAAAGTATTAGTCTCAGAATAAAATTATTTGATGTATGGATGCATTCTTACATGGTCGACCCTCATGAAAAGAATTGGCGCAATTGCATCAAAAATCATGACTTGGGGCCGAACTATAAATACATCAGCGATTCGGACTTTTTCACATGCATGACTTTTACGCCATGAGAGCTATTCTCAAAAGTATTAGTCTCAGAATAAAATTATTTGATGTGTGGATGCATTCTTACATGGTCGACCCTCATGAAAAGAATTGGCGCAATTGCATCAAAAATCATGACTTGGGGCCGAACTATAAATACATCAGCGATTCGAACTTTTTGCACATGCATGACTTTTACGCCATGAGAGCTATTCTCAAAAGTATAAGTTTCAGAATAAAAATATTTGGTGTGTGGATGCATTCTTACATGGTCGACCCTCATGAAAAAAATTGGCGCAATTGCATCAAAAATTATGACTTGAGGCCGAACTATAAATACATCAGCGATTCGGACTTTTTCACATGCATGACTTTTAGGCCATGAGAGCTATTCTCAAAAGTATTAGTCTCAGAATAAAATTATTTGATGAGTGGATGCATTCTTACATGGTCGACCCTCATGAAAAGAATTGGCGCAATTGCATCAAAAATCATGACTTGGGGCCGAACTATAAATACATCAGCGATTCGAACTTTTTGCACATGCATGACTTTTACGCCATGAGAGCTATTCTCAAAAGTATAAGTTTCAGAATAAAAATATTTGATGTGTGGATGCATTCTTACATGGTCGACCCTCATGAAAAAAATTGGCGCAATTGCATCAAAAATTATGACTTGAGGCCGAACTATAAATACATCAGCGATTCGGACTTTTTCACATGCATGACTTTTACGCCATGAGAGCTATTCTCAAAAGTATTAGTCTCAGAATAAAATTATTTGATGTGTGGATGCATTCTTACATGATCGACCCTCATGAAAAGAATTGGCGCAATTGCATCAAAAATCATGACTTGGGGCCGAACTATAAATACATCAGCGATTCGGACTTTTTCACATGCATGACTTTTACGCCATGAGAGCTATTCTCAAAAGTATTAGTCTCAGAATAAAATTATTTGATGTGTGGATGCATTCTTACATGGTCGACCCTCATGAAAAGAATTGGCGCAATTGCATCAAAAATCATGACTTGAGGCCGAACTATAAATACATCAGCGATTCGGACTTTTTCACATGCATGACTTTTACGCCATGAGAGCTATTCTCAAAAGTATTAGTCTTAGAATAAAATTATTTGATGTGTGGATGCATTCTTACATGGTCGACCCTCATGAAAAAAAATGGCGCAATTGCATCAAAAATCATGACTTGAGGCCAAACTATAAATACATCAGCGATTCGAACTTTTTGCACATGCATGACTTTTACGCCATGAGAGCTATTCTCAAAAGTATTAGTCTCAGAATAAAATTATTTGATGTGTGGATGCATTCTTACATGATCGACCCTCATGAAAAGAATTGGCGCAATTGCATCAAAAATCATGACTTGGGGCCGAACTATAAATACATCAGCGATTCGGACTTTTTCACATGCATGACTTTTACGCCATGAGAGCTATTCTCAAAAGTATTAGTCTCAGAATAAAATTATTTGATGTGTGGATGCATTCTTACATGGTCGACCCTCATGAAAAGAATTGGCGCAATTGCATCAAAAATCATGACTTGAGGCCAAACTATAAATACATCAGCGATTCGGACTTTTTCACATGCATGACTTTTACGCCATGAGAGCTATTCTCAAAAGTATTAGTCTCAGAATAAAATTATTTGATGTGTGGATGCATTCTTACATGATCGACCCTCATGAAAAGAATTGGCGCAATTGCATCAAAAATCATGACTTGGGGCCGAACTATAAATACATCAGCGATTCGGACTTTTTCACATGCATGACTTTTACGCCATGAGAGCTATTCTCAAAAGTATTAGTCTCAGAATAAAATTATTTGATGTGTGGATGCATTCTTACATGGTCGACCCTCATGAAAAGAATTGGCGCAATTGCATCAAAAATCATGACTTGAGGCCGAACTATAAATACATCAGCGATTCGGACTTTTTCACATGCATGACTTTTACGCCATGAGAGCTATTCTCAAAAGTATTAGTCTTAGAATAAAATTATTTGATGTGTGGATGCATTCTTACATGATCGACCCTCATGAAAAAAAATGGCGCAATTGCATCAAAAATCATGACTTGAGGCCGAACTATAAATACATCAGCGATTCGAACTTTTTGCACATGCATGACTTTTACGCCATGAGAGCTATTCTCAAAAGTATAAGTTTCAGAATAAAAATATTTGGTGTGTGGATGCATTCTTACATGGTCGACCCTCATGAAAAGAATTGGCGCAATTGCATCAAAAATCATGACTTGGGGCCGAACTATAAATACATCAGCGATTCGGACTTTTTCACATGCATGACTTTTAGGCCATGAGAGCTATTCTCAAAAGTATAAGTTTCAGAATAAAAATATTTGGTGTGTGGATGCATTCTTACATGGTCAACCCTCATGAAAAAATTGGCGCAATTGCATCAAAAATCTTGACTTGTGGCCGCACTATAAATACATCAGCGATTCGGACTTTTTCACATGCATGACTTTTACGCCATGAGAGCTATTCTGAAAAGTATTAGTCTCAGAATAAAATTATTTGATGTGTGGATGCATTCTTACATGATCGACCCTCATGAAAAGAATTGGCGCAATTGCATCAAAAATCATGACTTGTGGCCGAACTATAAATACATCAGCGATTCGGACTTTTTCACATGCATGACTTTTACGCCATGAGAGCTATTCTCAAAAGTATTAGTCTCAGAATAAAATTATTTGATGTGTGGATGCATTCTTACATGGTCGACCCTCATGAAAAGAATTGGCGCAATTGCATCAAAAATCATGACTTGGGGCCGAACTATAAATACATCAGCGATTCGGACTTTTTCACATGCATGACTTTTACGCCATGAGAGCTATTCTCAAAAGTATTAGTCTCAGAATAAAATTATTTGATGTGTGGATGCATTCTTACATGGTCGACCCTCATGAAAAAAATTGGCGCAATTGCATCAAAAATCATGACTTGAGGCCAAACTATAAATACATCAGCGATTCGAACTTTTTTCACATGCATGACTTTTACGCCATGAGAGCTATTCTCAAAAGTATTAGTCTTAGAATAAAATTATTTGATGTGTGGATGCATTCTTACATGATCGACCCTCATGAAAAAAAATGGCGCAATTGCATCAAAAATCATGACTTGAGGCCAAACTATAAATACATCAGCGATTCGAACTTTTTTAACATGCATGACTTTTACGCCATGAGAGCTATTCTCAAAAGTATTAGTCTCAGAATAAAATTATTTGATGTGTGGATGCATTCTTACATGATCGACCCTCATGAAAAAAATTGGCGCAATTGCATCAAAAATCATGACTTGGGGCCGAACTATAAATACATCAGCGATTCGGACTTTTTCACATGCATGACTTTTACGCCATGAGAGCTATTCTCAAAAGTATTAGTCTCAGAATAAAATTATTTGATGTATGGATGCATTCTTACATGGTCGACCCTCATGAAAAGAATTGGCGCAATTGCATCAAAAATCATGACTTGGGGCCGAACTATAAATACATCAGCGATTCGGACTTTTTCACATGCATGACTTTTACGCCATGAGAGCTATTCTCAAAAGTATTAGTCTCAGAATAAAATTATTTGATGTGTGGATGCATTCTTACATGGTCGACCCTCATGAAAAGAATTGGCGCAATTGCATCAAAAATCATGACTTGGGGCCGAACTATAAATACATCAGCGATTCGAACTTTTTGCACATGCATGACTTTTACGCCATGAGAGCTATTCTCAAAAGTATAAGTTTCAGAATAAAAATATTTGGTGTGTGGATGCATTCTTACATGGTCGACCCTCATGAAAAAAATTGGCGCAATTGCATCAAAAATTATGACTTGAGGCCGAACTATAAATACATCAGCGATTCGGACTTTTTCACATGCATGACTTTTAGGCCATGAGAGCTATTCTCAAAAGTATTAGTCTCAGAATAAAATTATTTGATGTGTGGATGCATTCTTACATGGTCGACCCTCATGAAAAGAATTGGCGCAATTGCATCAAAAATCATGACTTGGGGCCGAACTATAAATACATCAGCGATTCGAACTTTTTGCACATGCATGACTTTTACGCCATGAGAGCTATTCTCAAAAGTATAAGTTTCAGAATAAAAATATTTGATGTGTGGATGCATTCTTACATGGTCGACCCTCATGAAAAAAATTGGCGCAATTGCATCAAAAATTATGACTTGAGGCCGAACTATAAATACATCAGCGATTCGGACTTTTTCACATGCATGACTTTTACGCCATGAGAGCTATTCTCAAAAGTATTAGTCTCAGAATAAAATTATTTGATGTGTGGATGCATTCTTACATGATCGACCCTCATGAAAAGAATTGGCGCAATTGCATCAAAAATCATGACTTGGGGCCGAACTATAAATACATCAGCGATTCGGACTTTTTCACATGCATGACTTTTACGCCATGAGAGCTATTCTCAAAAGTATTAGTCTCAGAATAAAATTATTTGATGTGTGGATGCATTCTTACATGGTCGACCCTCATGAAAAGAATTGGCGCAATTGCATCAAAAATCATGACTTGAGGCCGAACTATAAATACATCAGCGATTCGGACTTTTTCACATGCATGACTTTTACGCCATGAGAGCTATTCTCAAAAGTATTAGTCTTAGAATAAAATTATTTGATGTGTGGATGCATTCTTACATGGTCGACCCTCATGAAAAAAAATGGCGCAATTGCATCAAAAATCATGACTTGAGGCCAAACTATAAATACATCAGCGATTCGAACTTTTTGCACATGCATGACTTTTACGCCATGAGAGCTATTCTCAAAAGTATTAGTCTCAGAATAAAATTATTTGATGTGTGGATGCATTCTTACATGATCGACCCTCATGAAAAGAATTGGCGCAATTGCATCAAAAATCATGACTTGGGGCCGAACTATAAATACATCAGCGATTCGGACTTTTTCACATGCATGACTTTTACGCCATGAGAGCTATTCTCAAAAGTATTAGTCTCAGAATAAAATTATTTGATGTGTGGATGCATTCTTACATGGTCGACCCTCATGAAAAGAATTGGCGCAATTGCATCAAAAATCATGACTTTAGGCCAAACTATAAATACATCAGCGATTCGGACTTTTTCACATGCATGACTTTTACGCCATGAGAGCTATTCTCAAAAGTATTAGTCTCAGAATAAAATTATTTGATGTGTGGATGCATTCTTACATGATCGACCCTCATGAAAAGAATTGGCGCAATTGCATCAAAAATCATGACTTGGGGCCGAACTATAAATACATCAGCGATTCGGACTTTTTCACATGCATGACTTTTACGCCATGAGAGCTATTCTCAAAAGTATTAGTCTCAGAATAAAATTATTTGATGTGTGGATGCATTCTTACATGGTCGACCCTCATGAAAAGAATTGGCGCAATTGCATCAAAAATCATGACTTGAGGCCGAACTATAAATACATCAGCGATTCGGACTTTTTCACATGCATGACTTTTACGCCATGAGAGCTATTCTCAAAAGTATTAGTCTTAGAATAAAATTATTTGATGTGTGGATGCATTCTTACATGATCGACCCTCATGAAAAAAAATGGCGCAATTGCATCAAAAATCATGACTTGAGGCCGAACTATAAATACATCAGCGATTCGAACTTTTTGCACATGCATGACTTTTACGCCATGAGAGCTATTCTCAAAAGTATAAGTTTCAGAATAAAAATATTTGGTGTGTGGATGCATTCTTACATGGTCGACCCTCATGAAAAGAATTGGCGCAATTGCATCAAAAATCATGACTTGGGGCCGAACTATAAATACATCAGCGATTCGGACTTTTTCACATGCATGACTTTTAGGCCATGAGAGCTATTCTCAAAAGTATAAGTTTCAGAATAAAAATATTTGGTGTGTGGATGCATTCTTACATGGTCAACCCTCATGAAAAAATTGGCGCAATTGCATCAAAAATCTTGACTTGTGGCCGCACTATAAATACATCAGCGATTCGGACTTTTTCACATGCATGACTTTTACGCCATGAGAGCTATTCTGAAAAGTATTAGTCTCAGAATAAAATTATTTGATGTGTGGATGCATTCTTACATGATCGACCCTCATGAAAAGAATTGGCGCAATTGCATCAAAAATCATGACTTGGGGCCGAACTATAAATACATCAGCGATTCGGACTTTTTCACATGCATGACTTTTACGCCATGAGAGCTATTCTCAAAAGTATTAGTCTCAGAATAAAATTATTTGATGTGTGGATGCATTCTTACATGGTCGACCCTCATGAAAAGAATTGGCGCAATTGCATCAAAAATCATGACTTGGGGCCGAACTATAAATACATCAGCGATTCGGACTTTTTCACATGCATGACTTTTACGCCATGAGAGCTATTCTCAAAAGTATTAGTCTCAGAATAAAATTATTTGATGTGTGGATGCATTCTTACATGGTCGACCCTCATGAAAAAAATTGGCGCAATTGCATCAAAAATCATGACTTGAGGCCAAACTATAAATACATCAGCGATTCGAACTTTTTTCACATGCATGACTTTTACGCCATGAGAGCTATTCTCAAAAGTATTAGTCTTAGAATAAAATTATTTGATGTGTGGATGCATTCTTACATGATCGACCCTCATGAAAAAAAATGGCGCAATTGCATCAAAAATCATGACTTGAGGCCAAACTATAAATACATCAGCGATTCGAACTTTTTTCACATGCATGACTTTTACGCCATGAGAGCTATTCTCAAAAGTATTAGTCTCAGAATAAAATTATTTGATGTGTGGATGCATTCTTACATGATCGACCCTCATGAAAAGAATTGGCGCAATTGCATCAAAAATCATGACTTGAGGCCGAACTATAAATACATCAGCGATTCGGACTTTTTCACATGCATGACTTTTACGCCATGAGAGCTATTCTCAAAAGTATTAGTCTCAGAATAAAATTATTTGATGTATGGATGCATTCTTACATGGTCGACCCTCATGAAAAGAATTGGCGCAATTGCATCAAAAATCATGACTTGGGGCCGAACTATAAATACATCAGCGATTCGAACTTTTTGCACATGCATGACTTTTACGCCATGAGAGCTATTCTCAAAAGTATAAGTTTCAGAATAAAAATATTTGGTGTGTGGATGCATTCTTACATGGTCGACCCTCATGAAAAAAATTGGCGCAATTGCATCAAAAATTATGACTTGAGGCCGAACTATAAATACATCAGCGATTCGGACTTTTTCACATGCATGACTTTTACGCCATGAGAGCTATTCTCAAAAGTATTAGTCTCAGAATAAAATTATTTGATGTGTGGATGCATTCTTACATGGTCGACCCTCATGAAAAGAATTGGCGCAATTGCATCAAAAATCATGACTTGAGGCCGAACTATAAATACATCAGCGATTCGGACTTTTTCACATTGCATGACTTTTACGCCATGAGAGCTATTCTCAAAAGTATTAGTCTCAGAATAAAATTATTTGATGTGTGGATGCATTCTTACATGGTCGACCCTCATGAAAAGAATTGGCGCAATTGCATCAAAAATCATGACTTGGGGCCGAACTATAAATACACATCAGCGATTCGAACTTTTTGCACATGCATGACTTTTACGCCATGAGAGCTATTCTCAAAAGTATAAGTTTCAGAATAAAAATATTTGATGTGTGGATGCATTCTTACATGGTCGACCCTCATGAAAAAAATTGGCGCAATTGCATCAAAAATTATGACTTGAGGCCGAACTATAAATACATCAGCGATTCGGACTTTTTCACATGCATGACTTTTACGCCATGAGAGCTATTCTCAAAAGTATTAGTCTCAGAATAAAATTATTTGATGTGTGGATGCATTCTTACATGATCGACCCTCATGAAAAGAATTGGCGCAATTGCATCAAAAATCATGACTTGGGGCCGAACTATAAAATACATCAGCGATTCGGACTTTTTCACATGCATGACTTTTACGCCATGAGAGCTATTCTCAAAAGTATTAGTCTCAGAATAAAATTATTTGATGTGTGGATGCATTCTTACATGGTCGACCCTCATGAAAAGAATTGGCGCAATTGCATCAAAAATCATGACTTGAGGCCGAACTATAAATACATCAGCGATTCGGACTTTTTCACATGCATGACTTTTACGCCATGAGAGCTATTCTCAAAAGTATTAGTCTCAGAATAAAATTATTTGATGTATGGATGCATTCTTACATGGTCGACCCTCATGAAAAGAATTGGCGCAATTGCATCAAAAATCATGACTTGGGGCCGAACTATAAATACATCAGCGATTCGAACTTTTTGCACATGCATGACTTTTACGCCATGAGAGCTATTCTCAAAAGTATAAGTTTCAGAATAAAAATATTTGGTGTGTGGATGCATTCTTACATGGTCGACCCTCATGAAAAAAATTGGCGCAATTGCATCAAAAATTATGACTTGAGGCCGAACTATAAATACATCAGCGATTCGGACTTTTTCACATGCATGACTTTTACGCCATGAGAGCTATTCTCAAAAGTATTAGTCTCAGAATAAAATTATTTGATGTGTGGATGCATTCTTACATGGTCGACCCTCATGAAAAGAATTGGCGCAATTGCATCAAAAATCATGACTTGAGGCCGAACTATAAATACATCAGCGATTCGGACTTTTTCACATTGCATGACTTTTACGCCATGAGAGCTATTCTCAAAAGTATTAGTCTCAGAATAAAATTATTTGATGTGTGGATGCATTCTTACATGGTCGACCCTCATGAAAAGAATTGGCGCAATTGCATCAAAAATCATGACTTGGGGCCGAACTATAAATACACATCAGCGATTCGAACTTTTTGCACATGCATGACTTTTACGCCATGAGAGCTATTCTCAAAAGTATAAGTTTCAGAATAAAAATATTTGATGTGTGGATGCATTCTTACATGGTCGACCCTCATGAAAAAAATTGGCGCAATTGCATCAAAAATTATGACTTGAGGCCGAACTATAAATACATCAGCGATTCGGACTTTTTCACATGCATGACTTTTACGCCATGAGAGCTATTCTCAAAAGTATTAGTCTCAGAATAAAATTATTTGATGTGTGGATGCATTCTTACATGATCGACCCTCATGAAAAGAATTGGCGCAATTGCATCAAAAATCATGACTTGAGGCCGAACTATAAAATACATCAGCGATTCGGACTTTTTCACATGCATGACTTTTAGGCCATGAGAGCTATTCTCAAAAGTATTAGTCTCAGAATAAAATTATTTGATGTGTGGATGCATTCTTACATGGTCGACCCTCATGAAAAGAATTGGCGCAATTGCATCAAAAATCATGACTTGGGGCCGAACTATAAATACATCAGCGATTCGGACTTTTTCACATGCATGACTTTTACGCCATGAGAGCTATTCTCAAAAGTATTAGTCTCAGAATAAAATTATTTGATGTGTGGATGCATTCTTACATGGTCGACCCTCATGAAAAAAATTGGCGCAATTGCATCAAAAATCATGACTTGAGGCCAAACTATAAATACATCAGCGATTCGAACTTTTTTCACATGCATGACTTTTACGCCATGAGAGCTATTCTCAAAAGTATTAGTCTTAGAATAAATTATTTGATGTGTGGATGCATTCTTACATGATCGACCCTCATGAAAAAAAATGGCGCAATTGCATCAAAAATCATGACTTGAGGCCAAACTATAAATACATCAGCGATTCGAACTTTTTTCACATGCATGACTTTTACGCCATGAGAGCTATTCTCAAAAGTATTAGTCTCAGAATAAAATTATTTGATGTGTGGATGCATTCTTACATGATCGACCCTCATGAAAAGAATTGGCGCAATTGCATCAAAAATCATGACTTGAGGCCGAACTATAAATACATCAGCGATTCGGACTTTTTCACATGCATGACTTTTACGCCATGAGAGCTATTCTCAAAAGTATTAGTCTCAGAATAAAATTATTTGATGTATGGATGCATTCTTACATGGTCGACCCTCATGAAAAGAATTGGCGCAATTGCATCAAAAATCATGACTTGGGGCCGAACTATAAATACATCAGCGATTCGAACTTTTTGCACATGCATGACTTTTACGCCATGAGAGCTATTCTCAAAAGTATAAGTTTCAGAATAAAAATATTTGGTGTGTGGATGCATTCTTACATGGTCGACCCTCATGAAAAAAATTGGCGCAATTGCATCAAAAATTATGACTTGAGGCCGAACTATAAATACATCAGCGATTCGGACTTTTTCACATGCATGACTTTTACGCCATGAGAGCTATTCTCAAAAGTATTAGTCTCAGAATAAAATTATTTGATGTGTGGATGCATTCTTACATGGTCGACCCTCATGAAAAGAATTGGCGCAATTGCATCAAAAATCATGACTTGAGGCCGAACTATAAATACATCAGCGATTCGGACTTTTTCACATTGCATGACTTTTACGCCATGAGAGCTATTCTCAAAAGTATTAGTCTCAGAATAAAATTATTTGATGTGTGGATGCATTCTTACATGGTCGACCCTCATGAAAAGAATTGGCGCAATTGCATCAAAAATCATGACTTGGGGCCGAACTATAAATACACATCAGCGATTCGAACTTTTTGCACATGCATGACTTTTACGCCATGAGAGCTATTCTCAAAAGTATAAGTTTCAGAATAAAAATATTTGATGTGTGGATGCATTCTTACATGGTCGACCCTCATGAAAAAAATTGGCGCAATTGCATCAAAAATTATGACTTGAGGCCGAACTATAAATACATCAGCGATTCGGACTTTTTCACATGCATGACTTTTACGCCATGAGAGCTATTCTCAAAAGTATTAGTCTCAGAATAAAATTATTTGATGTGTGGATGCATTCTTACATGATCGACCCTCATGAAAAGAATTGGCGCAATTGCATCAAAAATCATGACTTGGGGCCGAACTATAAAATACATCAGCGATTCGGACTTTTTCACATGCATGACTTTTACGCCATGAGAGCTATTCTCAAAAGTATTAGTCTCAGAATAAAATTATTTGATGTGTGGATGCATTCTTACATGGTCGACCCTCATGAAAAGAATTGGCGCAATTGCATCAAAAATCATGACTTGAGGCCGAACTATAAATACATCAGCGATTCGGACTTTTTCACATGCATGACTTTTACGCCATGAGAGCTATTCTCAAAAGTATTAGTCTCAGAATAAAATTATTTGATGTATGGATGCATTCTTACATGGTCGACCCTCATGAAAAGAATTGGCGCAATTGCATCAAAAATCATGACTTGGGGCCGAACTATAAATACATCAGCGATTCGAACTTTTTGCACATGCATGACTTTTACGCCATGAGAGCTATTCTCAAAAGTATAAGTTTCAGAATAAAAATATTTGGTGTGTGGATGCATTCTTACATGGTCGACCCTCATGAAAAAAATTGGCGCAATTGCATCAAAAATTATGACTTGAGGCCGAACTATAAATACATCAGCGATTCGGACTTTTTCACATGCATGACTTTTACGCCATGAGAGCTATTCTCAAAAGTATTAGTCTCAGAATAAAATTATTTGATGTGTGGATGCATTCTTACATGGTCGACCCTCATGAAAAGAATTGGCGCAATTGCATAAAAAATCATGACTTGAGGCCGAACTATAAATACATCAGCGATTCGGACTTTTTCACATTGCATGACTTTTACGCCATGAGAGCTATTCTCAAAAGTATTAGTCTCAGAATAAAATTATTTGATGTGTGGATGCATTCTTACATGGTCGACCCTCATGAAAAGAATTGGCGCAATTGCATCAAAAATCATGACTTGGGGCCGAACTATAAATACACATCAGCGATTCGAACTTTTTGCACATGCATGACTTTTACGCCATGAGAGCTATTCTCAAAAGTATAAGTTTCAGAATAAAAATATTTGATGTGTGGATGCATTCTTACATGGTCGACCCTCATGAAAAAAATTGGCGCAATTGCATCAAAAATTATGACTTGAGGCCGAACTATAAATACATCAGCGATTCGGACTTTTTCACATGCATGACTTTTACGCCATGAGAGCTATTCTCAAAAGTATTAGTCTCAGAATAAAATTATTTGATGTGTGGATGCATTCTTACATGATCGACCCTCATGAAAAGAATTGGCGCAATTGCATCAAAAATCATGACTTGAGGCCGAACTATAAAATACATCAGCGATTCGGACTTTTTCACATGCATGACTTTTAGGCCATGAGAGCTATTCTCAAAAGTATTAGTCTCAGAATAAAATTATTTGATGTGTGGATGCATTCTTACATGGTCGACCCTCATGAAAAGAATTGGCGCAATTGCATCAAAAATCATGACTTGAGGCCGAACTATAAATACATCAGCGATTCGGACTTTTTCACATGCATGACTTTTACGCCATGAGAGCTATTCTCAAAAGTATTAGTCTCAGAATAAAATTATTTGGTGTGTGGATGCATTCTTACATGGTCGACCCTCATGAAAAGAATTGGCGCAATTGCATCAAAAATCATGACTTGGGGCCGAACTATAAATACATCAGCGATTCGAACTTTTTGCACATGCATGACTTTTACGCCATGAGAGCTATTCTCAAAAGTATAAGTTTCAGAATAAAAATATTTGGTGTGTGGATGCATTCTTACATGGTCGACCCTCATGAAAAAAATTGGCGCAATTGCATCAAAAATTATGACTTGAGGCCGAACTATAAATACATCAGCGATTCGGACTTTTTCACATGCATGACTTTTACGCCATGAGAGCTATTCTCAAAAGTATTAGTCTCAGAATAAAATTATTTGATGTGTGGATGCATTCTTACATGGTCGACCCTCATGAAAAGAATTGGCGCAATTGCATCAAAAATCATGACTTGAGGCCGAACTATAAATACATCAGCGATTCGGACTTTTTCACATTGCATGACTTTTACGCCATGAGAGCTATTCTCAAAAGTATTAGTCTCAGAATAAAATTATTTGATGTGTGGATGCATTCTTACATGGTCGACCCTCATGAAAAGAATTGGCGCAATTGCATCAAAAATCATGACTTGGGGCCGAACTATAAATACACATCAGCGATTCGAACTTTTTGCACATGCATGACTTTTACGCCATGAGAGCTATTCTCAAAAGTATAAGTTTCAGAATAAAAATATTTGATGTGTGGATGCATTCTTACATGGTCGACCCTCATGAAAAAAATTGGCGCAATTGCATCAAAAATTATGACTTGAGGCCGAACTATAAATACATCAGCGATTCGGACTTTTTCACATGCATGACTTTTACGCCATGAGAGCTATTCTCAAAAGTATTAGTCTCAGAATAAAATTATTTGATGTGTGGATGCATTCTTACATGATCGACCCTCATGAAAAGAATTGGCGCAATTGCATCAAAAATCATGACTTGGGGCCGAACTATAAAATACATCAGCGATTCGGACTTTTTCACATGCATGACTTTTAGGCCATGAGAGCTATTCTCAAAAGTATTAGTCTCAGAATAAAATTATTTGATGTGTGGATGCATTCTTACATGGTCGACCCTCATGAAAAGAATTGGCGCAATTGCATCAAAAATCATGACTTGAGGCCGAACTATAAATACATCAGCGATTCGGACTTTTTCACATGCATGACTTTTACGCCATGAGAGCTATTCTCAAAAGTATTAGTCTCAGAATAAAATTATTTGGTGTGTGGATGCATTCTTACATGGTCGACCCTCATGAAAAGAATTGGCGCAATTGCATCAAAAATCATGACTTGAGGCCGCACTATAAATACATCAGCGATTCGGACTTTTTCACATGCATGACTTTTACGCCATGAGAGCTATTCTCAAAAGTATAAGTTTCAGAATAAAAATATTTGGTGTGTGGATGCATTCTTACATGGTCGACCCTCATGAAAAACATTGGCGCAATTGCATCAAAAATTATGACTTGAGGCCGAACTATAAATACATCAGCGATTCGGACTTTTTCACATGCATGACTTTTACGCCATGAGAGCTATTCTCAAAAGTATTAGTCTCAGAATAAAATTATTTGATGTGTGGATGCATTATTACATGGTCGACCCTCATGAAAAAAATTGGCGCAATTGCATCAAAAATCATGACTTAAGGCCAAACTATAAATACATCAGCGATTCAGACTTTTTCACATGCATGACTTTTACGCCATGAGAGCTATTCTCAAAACTATTAGTCTCAGAATAAAATTATTTGATGTGTGGATGCATTCTTACATGGTCGACCATCATGAAAAGAATTGGCGCAATTGCATAAAAAATCATGACTTGGGGCCGAACTATAAATACATCAGCGATTCGGACTTTTTCACATGCATGACTTTTACGCCATGAGAGCTATTCTCAAAAGTATTAGTCTCAGAATAAAATTATTTGATGTGTGGATGCATTCTTACATGGTCGACCCTCATGTAAAGAATTGGCGCAATTGCATCAAAAATCATGACTTGAGGCCGAACTATAAATACATCAGCGATTCGGACTTTTTCACATGCATGACTTTTACGCCATGAGAGCTATTCTCAAAAGTATTAGTCTCAGAATAAAATTATTTGATGTATGGATGCATTCTTACATGGTCGACCCTCATGAAAAGAATTGGCGCAATTGCATCAAAAATCATGACTTGGGGCCGAACTATAAATACATCAGCGATTCGAACTTTTTGCACATGCATGACTTTTACGCCATGAGAGCTATTCTCAAAAGTATAAGTTTCAGAATAAAAATATTTGGTGTGTGGATGCATTCTTACATGGTCGACCCTCATGAAAAAAATTGGCGCAATTGCATCAAAAATTATGACTTGAGGCCGAACTATAAATACATCAGCGATTCGGACTTTTTCACATGCATGACTTTTACGCCATGAGAGCTATTCTCAAAAGTATTAGTCTCAGAATAAAATTATTTGATGTGTGGATGCATTCTTACATGGTCGACCCTCATGAAAAGAATTGGCGCAATTGCATCAAAAATCATGACTTGAGGCCGAACTATAAATACATCAGCGATTCGGACTTTTTCACATTGCATGACTTTTACGCCATGAGAGCTATTCTCAAAAGTATTAGTCTCAGAATAAAATTATTTGATGTGTGGATGCATTCTTACATGGTCGACCCTCATGAAAAGAATTGGCGCAATTGCATCAAAAATCATGACTTGGGGCCGAACTATAAATACACATCAGCGATTCGAACTTTTTGCACATGCATGACTTTTACGCCATGAGAGCTATTCTCAAAAGTATAAGTTTCAGAATAAAAATATTTGATGTGTGGATGCATTCTTACATGGTCGACCCTCATGAAAAAAATTGGCGCAATTGCATAAAAAATTATGACTTGAGGCCGAACTATAAATACATCAGCGATTCGGACTTTTTCACATGCATGACTTTTACGCCATGAGAGCTATTCTCAAAAGTATTAGTCTCAGAATAAAATTATTTGATGTGTGGATGCATTCTTACATGATCGACCCTCATGAAAAGAATTGGCGCAATTGCATCAAAAATCATGACTTGAGGCCGAACTATAAAATACATCAGCGATTCGGACTTTTTCACATGCATGACTTTTAGGCCATGAGAGCTATTCTCAAAAGTATTAGTCTCAGAATAAAATTATTTGATGTGTGGATGCATTCTTACATGGTCGACCCTCATGAAAAGAATTGGCGCAATTGCATCAAAAATCATGACTTGAGGCCGAACTATAAATACATCAGCGATTCGGACTTTTTCACATGCATGACTTTTACGCCATGAGAGCTATTCTCAAAAGTATTAGTCTCAGAATAAAATTATTTGGTGTGTGGATGCATTCTTACATGGTCGACCCTCATGAAAAGAATTGGCGCAATTGCATCAAAAATCATGACTTGGGGCCGAACTATAAATACATCAGCGATTCGAACTTTTTGCACATGCATGACTTTTACGCCATGAGAGCTATTCTCAAAAGTATAAGTTTCAGAATAAAATTATTTGGTGTGTGGATGCATTCTTACATGGTCGACCCTCATGAAAAGAATTGGCGCAATTGCATCAAAAATCATGACTTGAGGCCGCACTATAAATACATCAGCGATTCGGACTTTTTCACATGCATGACTTTTACGCCATGAGAGCTATTCTCAAAAGTATAAGTTTCAGAATAAAAATATTTGGTGTGTGGATGCATTCTTACATGGTCGACCCTCATGAAAAACATTGGCGCAATTGCATCAAAAATTATGACTTGAGGCCGAACTATAAATACATCAGCGATTCGGACTTTTTCACATGCATGACTTTTACGCCATGAGAGCTATTCTCAAAAGTATTAGTCTCAGAATAAAATTATTTGATGTGTGGATGCATTATTACATGGTCGACCCTCATGAAAAAAATTGGCGCAATTGCATCAAAAATCATGACTTAAGGCCAAACTATAAATACATCAGCGATTCAGACTTTTTCACATGCATGACTTTTACGCCATGAGAGCTATTCTCAAAACTATTAGTCTCAGAATAAAATTATTTGGTGTGTGGATGCATTCTTACATGGTCGACCCTCATGAAAAAAATTGGCGCAATTGCATCAAAAATTATGACTTGAGGCCGAACTATAAATACATCAGCGATTCGGACTTTTTCACATGCATGACTTTTACGCCATGAGAGCTATTCTCAAAAGTATTAGTCTCAGAATAAAATTATTTGATGTGTGGATGCATTCTTACATGGTCGACCCTCATGAAAAGAATTGGCGCAATTGCATCAAAAATCATGACTTGAGGCCGAACTATAAATACATCAGCGATTCGGACTTTTTCACATTGCATGACTTTTACGCCATGAGAGCTATTCTCAAAAGTATTAGTCTCAGAATAAAATTATTTGATGTGTGGATGCATTCTTACATGGTCGACCCTCATGAAAAGAATTGGCGCAATTGCATCAAAAATCATGACTTGGGGCCGAACTATAAATACACATCAGCGATTCGAACTTTTTGCACATGCATGACTTTTACGCCATGAGAGCTATTCTCAAAAGTATAAGTTTCAGAATAAAAATATTTGATGTGTGGATGCATTCTTACATGGTCGACCCTCATGAAAAAAATTGGCGCAATTGCATCAAAAATTATGACTTGAGGCCGAACTATAAATACATCAGCGATTCGGACTTTTTCACATGCATGACTTTTACGCCATGAGAGCTATTCTCAAAAGTATTAGTCTCAGAATAAAATTATTTGATGTGTGGATGCATTCTTACATGATCGACCCTCATGAAAAGAATTGGCGCAATTGCATCAAAAATCATGACTTGAGGCCGAACTATAAAATACATCAGCGATTCGGACTTTTTCACATGCATGACTTTTAGGCCATGAGAGCTATTCTCAAAAGTATTAGTCTCAGAATAAAATTATTTGATGTGTGGATGCATTCTTACATGGTCGACCCTCATGAAAAGAATTGGCGCAATTGCATCAAAAATCATGACTTGAGGCCGAACTATAAATACATCAGCGATTCGGACTTTTTCACATGCATGACTTTTACGCCATGAGAGCTATTCTCAAAAGTATTAGTCTCAGAATAAAATTATTTGGTGTGTGGATGCATTCTTACATGGTCGACCCTCATGAAAAGAATTGGCGCAATTGCATCAAAAATCATGACTTGGGGCCGAACTATAAATACATCAGCGATTCGAACTTTTTGCACATGCATGACTTTTACGCCATGAGAGCTATTCTCAAAAGTATAAGTTTCAGAATAAAAATATTTGGTGTGTGGATGCATTCTTACATGGTCGACCCTCATGAAAAAAATTGGCGCAATTGCATCAAAAATTATGACTTGAGGCCGAACTATAAATACATCAGCGATTCGGACTTTTTCACATGCATGACTTTTACGCCATGAGAGCTATTCTCAAAAGTATTAGTCTCAGAATAAAATTATTTGATGTGTGGATGCATTCTTACATGGTCGACCCTCATGAAAAGAATTGGCGCAATTGCATCAAAAATCATGACTTGAGGCCGAACTATAAATACATCAGCGATTCGGACTTTTTCACATTGCATGACTTTTACGCCATGAGAGCTATTCTCAAAAGTATTAGTCTCAGAATAAAATTATTTGATGTGTGGATGCATTCTTACATGGTCGACCCTCATGAAAAGAATTGGCGCAATTGCATCAAAAATCATGACTTGGGGCCGAACTATAAATACACATCAGCGATTCGAACTTTTTGCACATGCATGACTTTTACGCCATGAGAGCTATTCTCAAAAGTATAAGTTTCAGAATAAAAATATTTGATGTGTGGATGCATTCTTACATGGTCGACCCTCATGAAAAAAATTGGCGCAATTGCATCAAAAATTATGACTTGAGGCCGAACTATAAATACATCAGCGATTCGGACTTTTTCACATGCATGACTTTTACGCCATGAGAGCTATTCTCAAAAGTATTAGTCTCAGAATAAAATTATTTGATGTGTGGATGCATTCTTACATGATCGACCCTCATGAAAAGAATTGGCGCAATTGCATCAAAAATCATGACTTGGGGCCGAACTATAAAATACATCAGCGATTCGGACTTTTTCACATGCATGACTTTTAGGCCATGAGAGCTATTCTCAAAAGTATTAGTCTCAGAATAAAATTATTTGATGTGTGGATGCATTCTTACATGGTCGACCCTCATGAAAAGAATTGGCGCAATTGCATCAAAAATCATGACTTGAGGCCGAACTATAAATACATCAGCGATTCGGACTTTTTCACATGCATGACTTTTACGCCATGAGAGCTATTCTCAAAAGTATTAGTCTCAGAATAAAATTATTTGGTGTGTGGATGCATTCTTACATGGTCGACCCTCATGAAAAGAATTGGCGCAATTGCATCAAAAATCATGACTTGAGGCCGCACTATAAATACATCAGCGATTCGGACTTTTTCACATGCATGACTTTTACGCCATGAGAGCTATTCTCAAAAGTATAAGTTTCAGAATAAAAATATTTGGTGTGTGGATGCATTCGTACATGGTCGACCCTCATGAAAAACATTGGCGCAATTGAATCAAAAATTATGACTTGAGGCCGAACTATAAATACATCAGCGATTCGGACTTTTTCACATGCATGACTTTTACGCCATGAGAGCTATTCTCAAAAGTATTAGTCTCAGAATAAAATTATTTGATGTGTGGATGCATTATTACATGGTCGACCCTCATGAAAAAAATTGGCGCAATTGCATCAAAAATCATGACTTAAGGCCAAACTATAAATACATCAGCGATTCAGACTTTTTCACATGCATGACTTTTACGCCATGAGAGCTATTCTCAAAACTATTAGTCTCAGAATAAAATTATTTAATGTGTGGATGCATTCTTACATGGTCGACCATCATGAAAAGAATTGGCGCAATTGCATAAAAAATCATGACTTGGGGCCGAACTATAAATACATCAGCGATTCGGACTTTTTCACATGCATGACTTTTACGCCATGAGAGCTATTCTCAAAAGTATTAGTCTCAGAATAAAATTATTTGATGTGTGGATGCATTCTTACATGGTCGACCCTCATGTAAAGAATTGGCGCAATTGCATCAAAAATCATGACTTGAGGCCGAACTATAAATACATCAGCGATTCGGACTTTTTCACATGCATGACTTTTACGCCATGAGAGCTATTCTCAAAAGTATTAGTCTTAGAATAAAATTATTTGATGTGTGGATGCATTCTTACATGATCGACCCTCATGAAAAAAAATGGCGCAATTGCATCAAAAATCATGACTTGAGGCCAAACTATAAATACATCAGCGATTCGAACTTTTTTCACATGCATGACTTTTACGCCATGAGAGCTATTCTCAAAAGTATTAGTCTTAGAATAAAATTATTTGATGTGTGGATGCATTCTTACATGATCGACCCTCATGAAAAAAAATGGCGCAATTGCATCAAAAATCATGACTTGAGGCCAAACTATAAATACATCAGCGATTCGAACTTTTTTCACATGCATGACTTTTACGCCATGAGAGCTATTCTCAAAACTATTAGTCTCAGAATAAAATTATTTGATGTGTGGATGCATTCTTACATGGTCGACCATCATGAAAAGAATTGGCGCAATTGCATAAAAAATCATGACTTGGGGCTGAACTATAAATACATCAGCGATTCGGACTTTTTCACATGCATGACTTTTACGCCATGAGAGCTATTCTCAAAAGTATTAGTCTCAGAATAAAATTATTTGATGTGTGGATGCATTCTTACATGGTCGACCCTCATGTAAAGAATTGGCGCAATTGCATCAAAAATCATGACTTGAGGCCGAACTATAAATACATCAGCGATTCGGACTTTTTCACATGCATGACTTTTACGCCATGAGAGCTATTCTCAAAAGTATTAGTCTTAGAATAAAATTATTTGATGTGTGGATGCATTCTTACATGGTCGACCCTCATGAAAAAAAATGGCGCAATTGCATCAAAAATCATGACTTGAGGCCAAACTATAAATACATCAGCGATTCGAACTTTTTTCACATGCATGACTTTTACGCCATGAGAGCTATTCTCAAAAGTATTAGTCTCAGAATAAAATTATTTGATGTGTGGATGCATTCTTACATGATCGACCCTCATGAAAAGAATTGGCGCAATTGCATCAAAAATCATGACTTGGGGCCGAACTATAAATACATCAGCGATTCGGACTTTTTCACATGCATGACTTTTACGCCATGAGAGCTATTCTCAAAAGTATTAGTCTCAGAATAAAATTATTTGATGTATGGATGCATTCTTACATGGTCGACCCTCATGAAAAGAATTGGCGCAATTGCATCAAAAATCATGACTTGGGGCCGAACTATAAATACATCAGCGATTCGAACTTTTTGCACATGCATGACTTTTACGCCATGAGAGCTATTCTCAAAAGTATAAGTTTCAGAATAAAAATATTTGGTGTGTGGATGCATTCTTACATGGTCGACCCTCATGAAAAGAATTGGCGCAATTGCATCAAAAATCATGACTTGTGGCCGAACTATAAATACATCAGCGATTCGGACTTTTTCACATGCATGACTTTTACGCCATGAGAGCTATTCTCAAAAGTATTAGTCTCAGAATAAAATTATTTGGTGTGTGGATGCATTCTTACATGGTCGACCCTCATGAAAAGAATTGGCGCAATTGCATCAAAAATCATGACTTGAGGCCAAACTATAAATACATCAGCGATTCGAACTTTTTTCACATGCATGACTTTTACGCCATGAGAGCTATTCTCAAAAGTATTAGTCTCAGAATAAAATTATTTGATGTGTGGATGCATTCTTACATGATCGACCCTCATGAAAAGAATTGGCGCAATTGCATCAAAAATCATGACTTGGGGCCGAACTATAAATACATCAGCGATTCGGACTTTTTCACATGCATGACTTTTACGCCATGAGAGCTATTCTCAAAAGTATTAGTCTCAGAATAAAATTATTTGATGTATGGATGCATTCTTACATGGTCGACCCTCATGAAAAGAATTGGCGCAATTGCATCAAAAATCATGACTTGGGGCCGAACTATAAATACACATCAGCGATTCGAACTTTTTGCACATGCATGACTTTTACGCCATGAGAGCTATTCTCAAAAGTATAAGTTTCAGAATAAAAATATTTGATGTGTGGATGCATTCTTACATGGTCGACCCTCATGAAAAAAATTGGCGCAATTGCATCAAAAATTATGACTTGAGGCCGAACTATAAATACATCAGCGATTCGGACTTTTTCACATGCATGACTTTTACGCCATGAGAGCTATTCTCAAAAGTATTAGTCTCAGAATAAAATTATTTGATGTGTGGATGCATTCTTACATGATCGACCCTCATGAAAAGAATTGGCGCAATTGCATCAAAAATCATGACTTGGGGCCGAACTATAAAATACATCAGCGATTCGGACTTTTTCACATGCATGACTTTTAGGCCATGAGAGCTATTCTCAAAAGTATTAGTCTCAGAATAAAATTATTTGATGTGTGGATGCATTCTTACATGGTCGACCCTCATGAAAAGAATTGGCGCAATTGCATCAAAAATCATGACTTGGGGCCGAACTATAAATACATCAGCGATTCGGACTTTTTCACATGCATGACTTTTACGCCATGAGAGCTATTCTCAAAAGTATTAGTCTCAGAATAAAATTATTTGGTGTGTGGATGCATTCTTACATGGTCGACCCTCATGAAAAGAATTGGCGCAATTGCATCAAAAATCATGACTTGAGGCCGAACTATAAATACATCAGCGATTCGGACTTTTTCACATGCATGACTTTTACGCCATGAGCGCTATTCTCAAAAGTATAAGTTTCAGAATAAAAATATTTGGTGTGTGGATGCATTCTTACATGGTCGACCCTCATGAAAAACATTGGCGCAATTGCATCAAAAATTATGACTTGAGGCCGAACTATAAATACATCAGCGATTCGGACTTTTTCACATGCATGACTTTTACGCCATGAGAGCTATTCTCAAAACTATTAGTCTCAGAATAAAATTATTTAATGTGTGGATGCATTCTTACATGGTCGACCATCATGAAAAGAATTGGCGCAATTGCATCAAAAATCATGACTTGGGGCCGAACTATAAATACATCAGCGATTCGGACTTTTTCACATGCATGACTTTTACGCCATGAGAGCTATTCTCAAAAGTATTAGTCTCAGAATAAAATTATTTGATGTGTGGATGCATTCTTACATGGTCGACCCTCATGTAAAGAATTGGCGCAATTGCATCAAAAATCATGACTTGAGGCCGAACTATAAATACATCAGCGATTCGGACTTTTTCACATGCATGACTTTTACGCCATGAGAGCTATTCTCAAAAGTATTAGTCTTAGAATAAAATTATTTGATGTGTGGATGCATTCTTACATGATCGACCCTCATGAAAAAAAATGGCGCAATTGCATCAAAAATCATGACTTGAGGCCAAACTATAAATACATCAGCGATTCTAACTTTTTTCACATGCATGACTTTTACGCCATGAGAGCTATTCTCAAAAGTATTAGTCTTAGAATAAAATTATTTGATGTGTGGATGCATTCTTACATGATCGACCCTCATGAAAAAAAATGGCGCAATTGCATCAAAAATCATGACTTGAGGCCAAACTATAAATACATCAGCGATTCGAACTTTTTTCACATGCATGACTTTTACGCCATGAGAGCTATTCTCAAAAGTATTAGTCTCAGAATAAAATTATTTGATGTGTGGATGCATTCTTACATGATCGACCCTCATGAAAAGAATTGGCGCAATTGCATCAAAAATCATGACTTGGGGCCGAACTATAAATACATCAGCGATTCGAACTTTTTGCACATGCATGACTTTTACGCCATGAGAGCTATTCTCAAAAGTATAAGTTTCAGAATAAAAATATTTGGTGTGTGGATGCATTCTTACATGGTCGACCCTCATGAAAAAAATTGGCGCAATTGCATCAAAAATTATGACTTGAGGCCGAACTATAAATACATCAGCGATTCGGACTTTTTCACATGCATGACTTTTACGCCATGAGAGCTATTCTCAAAAGTATTAGTCTCAGAATAAAATTATTTGATGTGTGGATGCATTCTTACATGGTCGACCCTCATGAAAAGAATTGGCGCAATTGCATCAAAAATCATGACTTGAGGCCGAACTATAAATACATCAGCGATTCGGACTTTTTCACATGCATGACTTTTACGCCATGAGAGCTATTCTCAAAAGTATTAGTCTTAGAATAAAATTATTTGATGTGTGGATGCATTCTTACATGGTCGACCCTCATGAAAAGAATTGGCGCAATTGCATCAAAAATCATGACTTGGGGCCGAACTATAAATACATCAGCGATTCGAACTTTTTGCACATGCATGACTTTTACGCCATGAGAGCTATTCTCAAAAGTATAAGTTTCAGAATAAAAATATTTGATGTGTGGATGCATTCTTACATGGTCGACCCTCATGAAAAAAATTGGCGCAATTGCATCAAAAATTATGACTTGAGGCCGAACTATAAATACATCAGCGATTCGGACTTTTTCACATGCATGACTTTTACGCCATGAGAGCTATTCTCAAAAGTATTAGTCTCAGAATAAAATTATTTGATGTGTGGATGCATTCTTACATGATCGACCCTCATGAAAAAAAATGGCGCAATTGCATCAAAAATCATGACTTGGGGCCGAACTATAAATACATCAGCGATTCGGACTTTTTCACATGCATGACTTTTACGCCATGAGAGCTATTCTCAAAAGTATTAGTCTCAGAATAAAATTATTTGATGTGTGGATGCATTCTTACATGGTCGACCCTCATGAAAAGAATTGGCGCAATTGCATCAAAAATCATGACTTGAGGCCGAACTATAAATACATCAGCGATTCGGACTTTTTCACATGCATGACTTTTACGCCATGAGAGCTATTCTCAAAAGTATTAGTCTTAGAATAAAATTATTTGATGTGTGGATGCATTCTTACATGGTCGACCCTCATGAAAAAAAATGGCGCAATTGCATCAAAAATCATGACTTGAGGCCGAACTATAAATACATCAGCGATTCGAACTTTTTGCACATGCATGACTTTTACGCCATGAGAGCTATTCTCAAAAGTATTAGTCTCAGAATAAAATTATTTGATGTGTGGATGCATTCTTACATGATCGACCCTCATGAAAAGAATTGGCGCAATTGCATCAAAAATCATGACTTGGGGCCGAACTATAAATACATCAGCGATTCGGACTTTTTCACATGCATGACTTTTACGCCATGAGAGCTATTCTCAAAAGTATTAGTCTCAGAATAAAATTATTTGATGTGTGGATGCATTCTTACATGATCGACCCTCATGAAAAGAATTGGCGCAATTGCATCAAAAATCATGACTTGGGGCCGAACTATAAATACATCAGCGATTCGGACTTTTTCACATGCATGACTTTTACGCCATGAGAGCTATTCTCAAAAGTATTAGTCTCAGAATAAAATTATTTGATGTGTGGATGCATTCTTACATGATCGACCCTCATGAAAAAAAATGGCGCAATTGCATCAAAAATCATGACTTGGGGCCGAACTATAAATACATCAGCGATTCGGACTTTTTCACATGCATGACTTTTACGCCATGAGAGCTATTCTCAAAAGTATTAGTCTCAGAATAAAATTATTTGATGTGTGGATGCATTCTTACATGGTCGACCCTCATGAAAAGAATTGGCGCAATTGCATCAAAAATCATGACTTGAGGCCGAACTATAAATACATCAGCGATTCGGACTTTTTCACATGCATGACTTTTACGCCATGAGAGCTATTCTCAAAAGTATTAGTCTTAGAATAAAATTATTTGATGTGTGGATGCATTCTTACATGGTCGACCCTCATGAAAAAAAATGGCGCAATTGCATCAAAAATCATGACTTGAGGCCGAACTATAAATACATCAGCGATTCGAACTTTTTGCACATGCATGACTTTTACGCCATGAGAGCTATTCTCAAAAGTATTAGTCTCAGAATAAAATTATTTGATGTGTGGATGCATTCTTACATGATCGACCCTCATGAAAAGAATTGGCGCAATTGCATCAAAAATCATGACTTGGGGCCGAACTATAAATACATCAGCGATTCGGACTTTTTCACATGCATGACTTTTACGCCATGAGAGCTATTCTCAAAAGTATTAGTCTCAGAATAAAATTATTTGATGTGTGGATGCATTCTTACATGGTCGACCCTCATGAAAAGAATTGGCGCAATTGCATCAAAAATCATGACTTGAGGCCGAACTATAAATACATCAGCGATTCGGACTTTTTCACATGCATGACTTTTACGCCATGAGAGCTATTCTCAAAAGTATTAGTCTCAGAATAAAATTATTTGATGTATGGATGCATTCTTACATGATCGACCCTCATGAAAAGAATTGGCGCAATTGCATCAAAAATCATGACTTGGGGCCGAACTATAAATACATCAGCGATTCGGACTTTTTCACATGCATGACTTTTACGCCATGAGAGCTATTCTCAAAAGTATTAGTCTCAGAATAAAATTATTTGATGTATGGATGCATTCTTACATGGTCGACCCTCATAAAAAGAATTGGCGCAATTGCATCAAAAATCATGACTTGGGGCCGAACTATAAATACATCAGCGATTCGGACTTTTTCACATGCATGACTTTTAGGCCATGAGAGCTATTCTCAAAAGTATTAGTCTCAGAATAAAATTATTTGATGTGTGGATGCATTCTTACATGGTCGACCCTCATGAAAAGAATTGGCGCAATTGCATCAAAAATCATGACTTGAGGCCGAACTATAAATACATCAGCGATTCGGACTTTTTCACATGCATGACTTTTACGCCATGAGAGCTATTCTCAAAAGTATTAGTCTCAGAATAAAATTATTTGATGTGTGGATGCATTCTTACATGGTCGACCCTCATGAAAAGAATTGGCGCAATTGCATCAAAAATCATGACTTGAGGCCGAACTATAAATACATCAGCGATTCGGACTTTTTCACATTGCATGACTTTTACGCCATGAGAGCTATTCTCAAAAGTATTAGTCTCAGAATAAAATTATTTGATGTGTGGATGCATTCTTACATGGTCGACCCTCATGAAAAGAATTGGCGCAATTGCATCAAAAATCATGACTTGAGGCCGAACTATAAATACATCAGCGATTCGGACTTTTTCACATGCATGACTTTTACGCCATGAGAGCTATTCTCAAAAGTATTAGTCTCAGAATAAAATTATTTGATGTGTGGATGCATTCTTACATGGTCGACCCTCATGAAAAGAATTGGCGCAATTGCATCAAAAATCATGACTTGAGGCCGAACTATAAATACATCAGCGATTCGGACTTTTTCACATGCATGACTTTTACGCCATGAGAGCTATTCTCAAAAGTATTAGTCTTAGAATAAAATTATTTGATGTGTGGATGCATTCTTACATGGTCGACCCTCATGAAAAAAAATGGCGCAATTGCATCAAAAATCATGACTTGAGGCCGAACTATAAATACATCAGCGATTCGAACTTTTTGCACATGCATGACTTTTACGCCATGAGAGCTATTCTCAAAAGTATTAGTCTCAGAATAAAATTATTTGATGTGTGGATGCATTCTTACATGATCGACCCTCATGAAAAGAATTGGCGCAATTGCATCAAAAATCATGACTTGGGGCCGAACTATAAATACATCAGCGATTCGGACTTTTTCACATGCATGACTTTTACGCCATGAGAGCTATTCTCAAAAGTATTAGTCTCAGAATAAAATTATTTGATGTGTGGATGCATTCTTACATGGTCGACCCTCATGAAAAGAATTGGCGCAATTGCATCAAAAATCATGACTTGAGGCCGAACTATAAATACATCAGCGATTCGGACTTTTTCACATGCATGACTTTTACGCCATGAGAGCTATTCTCAAAAGTATTAGTCTCAGAATAAAATTATTTGATGTATGGATGCATTCTTACATGATCGACCCTCATGAAAAGAATTGGCGCAATTGCATCAAAAATCATGACTTGGGGCCGAACTATAAATACATCAGCGATTCGGACTTTTTCACATGCATGACTTTTACGCCATGAGAGCTATTCTCAAAAGTATTAGTCTCAGAATAAAATTATTTGATGTATGGATGCATTCTTACATGGTCGACCCTCATAAAAAGAATTGGCGCAATTGCATCAAAAATCATGACTTGGGGCCGAACTATAAATACATCAGCGATTCGGACTTTTTCACATGCATGACTTTTAGGCCATGAGAGCTATTCTCAAAAGTATTAGTCTCAGAATAAAATTATTTGATGTGTGGATGCATTCTTACATGGTCGACCCTCATGAAAAGAATTGGCGCAATTGCATCAAAAATCATGACTTGAGGCCGAACTATAAATACATCAGCGATTCGGACTTTTTCACATGCATGACTTTTACGCCATGAGAGCTATTCTCAAAAGTATTAGTCTCAGAATAAAATTATTTGATGTGTGGATGCATTCTTACATGGTCGACCCTCATGAAAAGAATTGGCGCAATTGCATCAAAAATCATGACTTGAGGCCGAACTATAAATACATCAGCGATTCGGACTTTTTCACATTGCATGACTTTTACGCCATGAGAGCTATTCTCAAAAGTATTAGTCTCAGAATAAAATTATTTGATGTGTGGATGCATTCTTACATGGTCGACCCTCATGAAAAGAATTGGCGCAATTGCATCAAAAATCATGACTTGAGGCCGAACTATAAATACATCAGCGATTCGGACTTTTTCACATGCATGACTTTTACGCCATGAGAGCTATTCTCAAAAGTATTAGTCTCAGAATAAAATTATTTGATGTGTGGATGCATTCTTACATGGTCGACCCTCATGAAAAGAATTGGCGCAATTGCATCAAAAATCATGACTTGAGGCCGAACTATAAATACATCAGCGATTCGGACTTTTTCACATTGCATGACTTTTACGCCATGAGAGCTATTCTCAAAAGTATTAGTCTCAGAATAAAATTATTTGATGTGTGGATGCATTCTTACATGGTCGACCCTCATGAAAAGAATTGGCGCAATTGCATCAAAAATCATGACTTGGGGCCGAACTATAAATACACATCAGCGATTCGAACTTTTTGCACATGCATGACTTTTACGCCATGAGAGCTATTCTCAAAAGTATAAGTTTCAGAATAAAAATATTTGATGTGTGGATGCATTCTTACATGGTCGACCCTCATGAAAAAAATTGGCGCAATTGCATCAAAAATTATGACTTGAGGCCGAACTATAAATACATCAGCGATTCGGACTTTTTCACATGCATGACTTTTACGCCATGAGAGCTATTCTCAAAAGTATTAGTCTCAGAATAAAATTATTTGATGTGTGGATGCATTCTTACATGATCGACCCTCATGAAAAGAATTGGCGCAATTGCATCAAAAATCATGACTTGAGGCCGAACTATAAAATACATCAGCGATTCGGACTTTTTCACATGCATGACTTTTAGGCCATGAGAGCTATTCTCAAAAGTATTAGTCTCAGAATAAAATTATTTGATGTGTGGATGCATTCTTACATGGTCGACCCTCATGAAAAGAATTGGCGCAATTGCATCAAAAATCATGACTTGAGGCCGAACTATAAATACATCAGCGATTCGGACTTTTTCACATGCATGACTTTTACGCCATGAGAGCTATTCTCAAAAGTATTAGTCTCAGAATAAAATTATTTGGTGTGTGGATGCATTCTTACATGGTCGACCCTCATGAAAAGAATTGGCGCAATTGCATCAAAAATCATGACTTGGGGCCGAACTATAAATACATCAGCGATTCGAACTTTTTGCACATGCATGACTTTTACGCCATGAGAGCTATTCTCAAAAGTATAAGTTTCAGAATAAAAATATTTGGTGTGTGGATGCATTCTTACATGGTCGACCCTCATGAAAAAAATTGGCGCAATTGCATCAAAAATTATGACTTGAGGCCGAACTATAAATACATCAGCGATTCGGACTTTTTCACATGCATGACTTTTACGCCATGAGAGCTATTCTCAAAAGTATTAGTCTCAGAATAAAATTATTTGATGTGTGGATTCATTCTTACATGGTCGACCCTCATGAAAAGAATTGGCGCAATTGCATCAAAAATCATGACTTGGGGCCGAACTATAAATACATCAGCGATTCGGACTTTTTCACATTGCATGACTTTTACGCCATGAGAGCTATTCTCAAAAGTATTAGTCTCAGAATAAAATTATTTGATGTGTGGATGCATTCTTACATGGTCGACCCTCATGAAAAGAATTGGCGCAATTGCATCAAAAATCATGACTTGGGGCCGAACTATAAATACACATCAGCGATTCGAACTTTTTGCACATGCATGACTTTTACGCCATGAGAGCTATTCTCAAAAGTATAAGTTTCAGAATAAAAATATTTGATGTGTGGATGCATTCTTACATGGTCGACCCTCATGAAAAAAATTGGCGCAATTGCATCAAAAATTATGACTTGAGGCCGAACTATAAATACATCAGCGATTCGGACTTTTTCACATGCATGACTTTTACGCCATGAGAGCTATTCTCAAAAGTATTAGTCTCAGAATAAAATTATTTGATGTGTGGATGCATTCTTACATGATCGACCCTCATGAAAAGAATTGGCGCAATTGCATCAAAAATCATGACTTGGGGCCGAACTATAAAATACATCAGCGATTCGGACTTTTTCACATGCATGACTTTTAGGCCATGAGAGCTATTCTCAAAAGTATTAGTCTCAGAATAAAATTATTTGATGTGTGGATGCATTCTTACATGGTCGACCCTCATGAAAAGAATTGGCGCAATTGCATCAAAAATCATGACTTGAGGCCGAACTATAAATACATCAGCGATTCGGACTTTTTCACATGCATGACTTTTACGCCATGAGAGCTATTCTCAAAAGTATTAGTCTCAGAATAAAATTATTTGGTGTGTGGATGCATTCTTACATGGTCGACCCTCATGAAAAGAATTGGCGCAATTGCATCAAAAATCATGACTTGAGGCCGCACTATAAATACATCAGCGATTCGGACTTTTTCACATGCATGACTTTTACGCCATGAGAGCTATTCTCAAAAGTATAAGTTTCAGAATAAAAATATTTGGTGTGTGGATGCATTCGTACATGGTCGACCCTCATGAAAAACATTGGCGCAATTGAATCAAAAATTATGACTTGAGGCCGAACTATAAATACATCAGCGATTCGGACTTTTTCACATGCATGACTTTTACGCCATGAGAGCTATTCTCAAAAGTATTAGTCTCAGAATAAAATTATTTGATGTGTGGATGCATTATTACATGGTCGACCCTCATGAAAAAAATTGGCGCAATTGCATCAAAAATCATGACTTAAGGCCAAACTATAAATACATCAGCGATTCAGACTTTTTCACATGCATGACTTTTACGCCATGAGAGCTATTCTCAAAACTATTAGTCTCAGAATAAAATTATTTAATGTGTGGATGCATTCTTACATGGTCGACCATCATGAAAAGAATTGGCGCAATTGCATAAAAAATCATGACTTGGGGCCGAACTATAAATACATCAGCGATTCGGACTTTTTCACATGCATGACTTTTACGCCATGAGAGCTATTCTCAAAAGTATTAGTCTCAGAATAAAATTATTTGATGTGTGGATGCATTCTTACATGGTCGACCCTCATGTAAAGAATTGGCGCAATTGCATCAAAAATCATGACTTGAGGCCGAACTATAAATACATCAGCGATTCGGACTTTTTCACATGCATGACTTTTACGCCATGAGAGCTATTCTCAAAAGTATTAGTCTTAGAATAAAATTATTTGATGTGTGGATGCATTCTTACATGATCGACCCTCATGAAAAAAAATGGCGCAATTGCATCAAAAATCATGACTTGAGGCCAAACTATAAATACATCAGCGATTCGAACTTTTTTCACATGCATGACTTTTACGCCATGAGAGCTATTCTCAAAAGTATTAGTCTTAGAATAAAATTATTTGATGTGTGGATGCATTCTTACATGATCGACCCTCATGAAAAAAAATGGCGCAATTGCATCAAAAATCATGACTTGAGGCCAAACTATAAATACATCAGCGATTCGAACTTTTTTCACATGCATGACTTTTACGCCATGAGAGCTATTCTCAAAACTATTAGTCTCAGAATAAAATTATTTGATGTGTGGATGCATTCTTACATGGTCGACCATCATGAAAAGAATTGGCGCAATTGCATAAAAAATCATGACTTGGGGCTGAACTATAAATACATCAGCGATTCGGACTTTTTCACATGCATGACTTTTAAGCCATGAGAGCTATTCTCAAAAGTATTAGTCTCAGAATAAAATTATTTGATGTGTGGATGCATTCTTACATGGTCGACCCTCATGTAAAGAATTGGCGCAATTGCATCAAAAATCATGACTTGAGGCCGAACTATAAATACATCAGCGATTCGGACTTTTTCACATGCATGACTTTTACGCCATGAGAGCTATTCTCAAAAGTATTAGTCTTAGAATAAAATTATTTGATGTGTGGATGCATTCTTACATGGTCGACCCTCATGAAAAAAAATGGCGCAATTGCATCAAAAATCATGACTTGAGGCCAAACTATAAATACATCAGCGATTCGAACTTTTTTCACATGCATGACTTTTACGCCATGAGAGCTATTCTCAAAACTATTAGTCTCAGAATAAAATTATTTGATGTGTGGATGCATTCTTACATGATCGACCCTCATGAAAAGAATTGGCGCAATTGCATCAAAAATCATGACTTGGGGCCGAACTATAAATACATCAGCGATTCGGACTTTTTCACATGCATGACTTTTACGCCATGAGAGCTATTCTCAAAAGTATTAGTCTCAGAATAAAATTATTTGATGTATGGATGCATTCTTACATGGTCGACCCTCATGAAAAGAATTGGCGCAATTGCATCAAAAATCATGACTTGGGGCCGAACTATAAATACATCAGCGATTCGAACTTTTTGCACATGCATGACTTTTACGCCATGAGAGCTATTCTCAAAAGTATAAGTTTCAGAATAAAAATATTTGGTGTGTGGATGCATTCTTACATGGTCGACCCTCATGAAAAGAATTGGCGCAATTGCATCAAAAATCATGACTTGTGGCCGAACTATAAATACATCAGCGATTCGGACTTTTTCACATGCATGACTTTTACGCCATGAGAGCTATTCTCAAAAGTATTAGTCTCAGAATAAAATTATTTGGTGTGTGGATGCATTCTTACATGGTCGACCCTCATGAAAAGAATTGGCGCAATTGCATCAAAAATCATGACTTGAGGCCAAACTATAAATACATCAGCGATTCGAACTTTTTTCACATGCATGACTTTTACGCCATGAGAGCTATTCTCAAAAGTATTAGTCTCAGAATAAAATTATTTGATGTGTGGATGCATTCTTACATGATCGACCCTCATGAAAAGAATTGGCGCAATTGCATCAAAAATCATGACTTGGGGCCGAACTATAAATACATCAGCGATTCGGACTTTTTCACATGCATGACTTTTACGCCATGAGAGCTTTCTCAAAAGTATTAGTCTCAGAATAAAATTATTTGATGTATGGATGCATTCTTACATGGTCGACCCTCATGAAAAGAATTGGCGCAATTGCATCAAAAATCATGACTTGGGGCCGAACTATAAATACACATCAGCGATTCGAACTTTTTGCACATGCATGACTTTTACGCCATGAGAGCTATTCTCAAAAGTATAAGTTTCAGAATAAAAATATTTGATGTGTGGATGCATTCTTACATGGTCGACCCTCATGAAAAAAATTGGCGCAATTGCATCAAAAATTATGACTTGAGGCCGAACTATAAATACATCAGCGATTCGGACTTTTTCACATGCATGACTTTTAAGCCATGAGAGCTATTCTCAAAAGTATTAGTCTCAGAATAAAATTATTTGATGTGTGGATGCATTCTTACATGATCGACCCTCATGAAAAGAATTGGCGCAATTGCATCAAAAATCATGACTTGGGGCCGAACTATAAAATACATCAGCGATTCGGACTTTTTCACATGCATGACTTTTAGGCCATGAGAGCTATTCTCAAAAGTATTAGTCTCAGAATAAAATTATTTGATGTGTGGATGCATTCTTACATGGTCGACCCTCATGAAAAGAATTGGCGCAATTGCATCAAAAATCATGACTTGGGGCCGAACTATAAATACATCAGCGATTCGGACTTTTTCACATGCATGACTTTTACGCCATGAGAGCTATTCTCAAAAGTATTAGTCTCAGAATAAAATTATTTGGTGTGTGGATGCATTCTTACATGGTCGACCCTCATGAAAAGAATTGGCGCAATTGCATCAAAAATCATGACTTGAGGCCGCACTATAAATACATCAGCGATTCGGACTTTTTCACATGCATGACTTTTACGCCATGAGCGCTATTCTCAAAAGTATAAGTTTCAGAATAAAAATATTTGGTGTGTGGATGCATTCTTACATGGTCGACCCTCATGAAAAACATTGGCGCAATTGCATCAAAAATTATGACTTGAGGCCGAACTATAAATACATCAGCGATTCGGACTTTTTCACATGCATGACTTTTACGCCATGAGAGCTATTCTCAAAACTATTAGTCTCAGAATAAAATTATTTAATGTGTGGATGCATTCTTACATGGTCGACCATCATGAAAAGAATTGGCGCAATTGCATCAAAAATCATGACTTGGGGCCGAACTATAAATACATCAGCGATTCGGACTTTTTCACATGCATGACTTTTACGCCATGAGAGCTATTCTCAAAAGTATTAGTCTCAGAATAAAATTATTTGATGTGTGGATGCATTCTTACATGGTCGACCCTCATGTAAAGAATTGGCGCAATTGCATCAAAAATCATGACTTGAGGCCGAACTATAAATACATCAGCGATTCGGACTTTTTCACATGCATGACTTTTACGCCATGAGAGCTATTCTCAAAAGTATTAGTCTTAGAATAAAATTATTTGATGTGTGGATGCATTCTTACATGATCGACCCTCATGAAAAAAAATGGCGCAATTGCATCAAAAATCATGACTTGAGGCCAAACTATAAATACATCAGCGATTCTAACTTTTTTCACATGCATGACTTTTACGCCATGAGAGCTATTCTCAAAAGTATTAGTCTTAGAATAAAATTATTTGATGTGTGGATGCATTCTTACATGATCGACCCTCATGAAAAAAAATGGCGCAATTGCATCAAAAATCATGACTTGAGGCCAAACTATAAATACATCAGCGATTCTAACTTTTTTCACATGCATGACTTTTACGCCATGAGAGCTATTCTCAAAAGTATTAGTCTCAGAATAAAATTATTTGATGTGTGGATGCATTCTTACATGATCGACCCTCATGAAAAGAATTGGCGCAATTGCATCAAAAATCATGACTTGGGGCCGAACTATAAATACATCAGCGATTCGGACTTTTTCACATGCATGACTTTTACGCCATGAGAGCTATTCTCAAAAGTATTAGTCTCAGAATAAAATTATTTGATGTATGGATGCATTCTTACATGGTCGACCCTCATGAAAAGAATTGGCGCAATTGCATCAAAAATCATGACTTGGGGCCGAACTATAAATACATCAGCGATTCGGACTTTTTCACATGCATGACTTTTAGGCCATGAGAGCTATTCTCAAAAGTATTAGTCTCAGAATAAAATTATTTGATGTGTGGATGCATTCTTACATGGTCGACCCTCATGAAAAGAATTGGCGCAATTGCATCAAAAATCATGACTTGGGGCCGAACTATAAATACATCAGCGATTCGAACTTTTTGCACATGCATGACTTTTACGCCATGAGAGCTATTCTCAAAAGTATAAGTTTCAGAATAAAAATATTTGGTGTGTGGATGCATTCTTACATGGTCGACCCTCATGAAAAAAATTGGCGCAATTGCATCAAAAATTATGACTTGAGGCCGAACTATAAATACATCAGCGATTCGGACTTTTTCACATGCATGACTTTTACGCCATGAGAGCTATTCTCAAAAGTATTAGTCTCAGAATAAAATTATTTGATGTGTGGATGCATTCTTACATGGTCGACCCTCATGAAAAGAATTGGCGCAATTGCATCAAAAATCATGACTTGAGGCCGAACTATAAATACATCAGCGATTCGGACTTTTTCACATGCATGACTTTTACGCCATGAGAGCTATTCTCAAAAGTATTAGTCTTAGAATAAAATTATTTGATGTGTGGATGCATTCTTACATGGTCGACCCTCATGAAAAGAATTGGCGCAATTGCATCAAAAATCATGACTTGGGGCCGAACTATAAATACATCAGCGATTCGAACTTTTTGCACATGCATGACTTTTACGCCATGAGAGCTATTCTCAAAAGTATAAGTTTCAGAATAAAAATATTTGATGTGTGGATGCATTCTTACATGGTCGACCCTCATGAAAAAAATTGGCGCAATTGCATCAAAAATTATGACTTGAGGCCGAACTATAAATACATCAGCGATTCGGACTTTTTCACATGCATGACTTTTACGCCATGAGAGCTATTCTCAAAAGTATTAGTCTCAGAATAAAATTATTTGATGTGTGGATGCATTCTTACATGATCGACCCTCATGAAAAAAAATGGCGCAATTGCATCAAAAATCATGACTTGGGGCCGAACTATAAATACATCAGCGATTCGGACTTTTTCACATGCATGACTTTTACGCCATGAGAGCTATTCTCAAAAGTATTAGTCTCAGAATAAAATTATTTGATGTGTGGATGCATTCTTACATGGTCGACCCTCATGAAAAGAATTGGCGCAATTGCATCAAAAATCATGACTTGAGGCCGAACTATAAATACATCAGCGATTCGGACTTTTTCACATGCATGACTTTTACGCCATGAGAGCTATTCTCAAAAGTATTAGTCTTAGAATAAAATTATTTGATGTGTGGATGCATTCTTACATGGTCGACCCTCATGAAAAAAAATGGCGCAATTGCATCAAAAATCATGACTTGAGGCCGAACTATAAATACATCAGCGATTCGAACTTTTTGCACATGCATGACTTTTACGCCATGAGAGCTATTCTCAAAAGTATTAGTCTCAGAATAAAATTATTTGATGTGTGGATGCATTCTTACATGATCGACCCTCATGAAAAGAATTGGCGCAATTGCATCAAAAATCATGACTTGGGGCCGAACTATAAATACATCAGCGATTCGGACTTTTTCACATGCATGACTTTTACGCCATGAGAGCTATTCTCAAAAGTATTAGTCTCAGAATAAAATTATTTGATGTGTGGATGCATTCTTACATGGTCGACCCTCATGAAAAGAATTGGCGCAATTGCATCAAAAATCATGACTTGAGGCCGAACTATAAATACATCAGCGATTCGGACTTTTTCACATGCATGACTTTTACGCCATGAGAGCTATTCTCAAAAGTATTAGTCTCAGAATAAAATTATTTGATGTATGGATGCATTCTTACATGATCGACCCTCATGAAAAGAATTGGCGCAATTGCATCAAAAATCATGACTTGGGGCCGAACTATAAATACATCAGCGATTCGGACTTTTTCACATGCATGACTTTTACGCCATGAGAGCTATTCTCAAAAGTATTAGTCTCAGAATAAAATTATTTGATGTATGGATGCATTCTTACATGGTCGACCCTCATGAAAAGAATTGGCGCAATTGCATCAAAAATCATGACTTGGGGCCGAACTATAAATACATCAGCGATTCGGACTTTTTCACATGCATGACTTTTACGCCATGAGAGCTATTCTCAAAAGTATTAGTCTTAGAATAAAATTATTTGATGTGTGGATGCATTCTTACATGGTCGACCCTCATGAAAAAAAATGGCGCAATTGCATCAAAAATCATGACTTGAGGCCGAACTATAAATACATCAGCGATTCGAACTTTTTGCACATGTATGACTTTTACGCCATGAGAGCTATTCTCAAAAGTATTAGTCTCAGAATAAAATTATTTGATGTGTGGATGCATTCTTACATGATCGACCCTCATGAAAAGAATTGGCGCAATTGCATCAAAAATCATGACTTGGGGCCGAACTATAAATACATCAGCGATTCGGACTTTTTCACATGCATGACTTTTACGCCATGAGAGCTATTCTCAAAAGTATTAGTCTCAGAATAAAATTATTTGATGTGTGGATGCATTCTTACATGGTCGACCCTCATGAAAAGAATTGGCGCAATTGCATCAAAAATCATGACTTGAGGCCGAACTATAAATACATCAGCGATTCGGACTTTTTCACATGCATGACTTTTACGCCATGAGAGCTATTCTCAAAAGTATTAGTCTCAGAATAAAATTATTTGATGTATGGATGCATTCTTACATGATCGACCCTCATGAAAAGAATTGGCGCAATTGCATCAAAAATCATGACTTGGGGCCGAACTATAAATACATCAGCGATTCGGACTTTTTCACATGCATGACTTTTACGCCATGAGAGCTATTCTCAAAAGTATTAGTCTCAGAATAAAATTATTTGATGTATGGATGCATTCTTACATGGTCGACCCTCATGAAAAGAATTGGCGCAATTGCATCAAAAATCATGACTTGGGGCCGAACTATAAATACATCAGCGATTCGGACTTTTTCACATGCATGACTTTTAGGCCATGAGAGCTATTCTCAAAAGTATTAGTCTCAGAATAAAATTATTTGATGTGTGGATGCATTCTTACATGGTCGACCCTCATGAAAAGAATTGGCGCAATTGCATCAAAAATCATGACTTGGGGCCGAACTATAAATACATCAGCGATTCGAACTTTTTGCACATGCATGACTTTTACGCCATGAGAGCTATTCTCAAAAGTATAAGTTTCAGAATAAAAATATTTGATGTGTGGATGCATTCTTACATGGTCGACCCTCATGAAAAAAATTGGCGCAATTGCATCAAAAATTATGACTTGAGGCCGAACTATAAATACATCAGCGATTCGGACTTTTTCACATGCATGACTTTTACGCCATGAGAGCTATTCTCAAAAGTATTAGTCTCAGAATAAAATTATTTGATGTGTGGATGCATTCTTACATGATCGACCCTCATGAAAAAAAATGGCGCAATTGCATCAAAAATCATGACTTGGGGCCGAACTATAAATACATCAGCGATTCGGACTTTTTCACATGCATGACTTTTACGCCATGAGAGCTATTCTCAAAAGTATTAGTCTCAGAATAAAATTATTTGATGTGTGGATGCATTCTTACATGGTCGACCCTCATGAAAAGAATTGGCGCAATTGCATAAAAAATCATGGCTTGAGGCCGAACTATAAATACATCAGCGATTCGGACTTTTCACATGCATGACTTTTACGCCATGAGAGCTATTCTCAAAAGTATTAGTCTTAGAATAAAATTATTTGATGTGTGGATGCATTCTTACATGGTCGACCCTCATGAAAAAAAATGGCGCAATTGCATCAAAAATCATGACTTGAGGCCGAACTATAAATACATCAGCGATTCGAACTTTTTGCACATGCATGACTTTTACGCCATGAGAGCTATTCTCAAAAGTATTAGTCTCAGAATAAAATTATTTGATGTGTGGATGCATTCTTACATGATCGACCCTCATGAAAAGAATTGGCGCAATTGCATCAAAAATCATGACTTGGGGCCGAACTATAAATACATCAGCGATTCGGACTTTTTCACATGCATGACTTTTACGCCATGAGAGCTATTCTCAAAAGTATTAGTCTCAGAATAAAATTATTTGATGTGTGGATGCATTCTTACATGGTCGACCCTCATGAAAAGAATTGGCGCAATTGCATCAAAAATCATGACTTGAGGCCGAACTATAAATACATCAGCGATTCGGAATTTTTTTAAAAGCATGACTTTTACGCCATGAGAGCTATTCTCAAAAGTATTAGTCTCAGAATAAAATTATTTGATGTATGGATGCATTCTTACATGGTCGACCCTCATGAAAAGAATTGGCGCAATTGCATCAAAAATCATGACTTGGGGCCGAACTATAAATACATCAGCGATTCGAACTTTTTGCACATGCATGACTTTTACGCCATGAGAGCTATTCTCAAAAGTATAAGTTTCAGAATAAAAATATTTGGTGTGTGGATGCATTCTTACATGGTCGACCCTCATGAAAAAAATTGGCGCAATTGCATCAAAAATTATGACTTGAGGCCGAACTATAAATACATCAGCGATTCGGACTTTTTCACATGCATGACTTTTACGCCATGAGAGCTATTCTCAAAAGTATTAGTCTCAGAATAAAATTATTTGATGTGTGGATGCATTCTTACATGGTCGACCCTCATGAAAAGAATTGGCGCAATTGCATCAAAAATCATGACTTGGGGCCGAACTATAAATACATCAGCGATTCGAACTTTTTGCACATGCATGACTTTTACGCCATGAGAGCTATTCTCAAAAGTATTAGTCTTAGAATAAAATTATTTGATGTGTGGATGCATTCTTACATGGTCGACCCTCATGAAAAAAATTGGCGCAATTGCATCAAAAATTATGACTTGAGGCCGAACTATAAATACATCAGCGATTCGGACTTTTTCACATGCATGACTTTTACGCCATGAGAGCTATTCTCAAAAGTATTAGTCTCAGAATAAAATTATTTGATGTGTGGATGCATTCTTACATGATCGACCCTCATGAAAAAAAATGGCGCAATTGCATCAAAAATCATGACTTGGGGCCGAACTATAAATACATCAGCGATTCGGACTTTTTCACATGCATGACTTTTACGCCATGAGAGCTATTCTCAAAAGTATTAGTCTCAGAATAAAATTATTTGATGTGTGGATGCATTCTTACATGGTCGACCCTCATGAAAAGAATTGGCGCAATTGCATCAAAAATCATGACTTGAGGCCGAACTATAAATACATCAGCGATTCGGACTTTTTCACATGCATGACTTTTACGCCATGAGAGCTATTCTCAAAAGTATTAGTCTTAGAATAAAATTATTTGATGTGTGGATGCATTCTTACATGGTCGACCCTCATGAAAAAAAATGGCGCAATTGCATCAAAAATCATGACTTGAGGCCGAACTATAAATACATCAGCGATTCGAACTTTTTGCACATGCATGACTTTTACGCCATGAGAGCTATTCTCAAAAGTATTAGTCTCAGAATATAATTATTTGATGTGTGGATGCATTCTTACATGATCGACCCTCATGAAAAGAATTGGCGCAATTGCATCAAAAATCATGACTTGGGGCCGAACTATAAATACATGAGCGATTCGGACTTTTTCACATGCATGACTTTTACGCCATGAGAGCTATTCTCAAAAGTATTAGTCTCAGAATAAAATTATTTGATGTGTGGATGCATTCTTACATGGTCGACCCTCATGAAAAGAATTGGCGCAATTGCATCAAAAATCATGACTTGAGGCCGAACTATAAATACATCAGCGATTCGGACTTTTTCACATGCATGACTTTTACGCCATGAGAGCTATTCTCAAAAGTATTAGTCTTAGAATAAAATTATTTGATGTGTGGATGCATTCTTACATGATCGACCCTCATGAAAAAAAATGGCGCAATTGCATCAAAAATCATGACTTGAGGCCGAACTATAAATACATCAGCGATTCGAACTTTTTGCACATGCATGACTTTTACGCCATGAGAGCTATTCTCAAAAGTATAAGTTTCAGAATAAAAATATTTGGTGTGTGGATGCATTCTTACATGGTCGACCCTCATGAAAAGAATTGGCGCAATTGCATCAAAAATCATGACTTGAGGCCGAACTATAAATACATCAGCGATTCGGACTTTTTCACATGCATGACTTTTACGCCATGAGAGCTATTCTCAAAAGTATAAGTTTCAGAATAAAAATATTTGGTGTGTGGATGCATTCTTACATGGTCGACCCTCATGAAAAACATTGGCGCAATTGCATCAAAAATTATGACTTGAGGCCGAACTATAAATACATCAGCGATTCGGACTTTTTCACATGCATGACTTTTACGCCATGAGAGCTATTCTCAAAAGTATTAGTCTCAGAATAAAATTATTTGATGTGTGGATGCATTCTTACATGGTCGACCCTCATGAAAAGAATTGGCGCAATTGCATCAAAAATCATGACTTGAGGCCGAACTATAAATACATCAGCGATTCGGACTTTTTCACATGCATGACTTTTACGCCATGAGAGCTATTCTCAAAAGTATTAGTCTTAGAATAAAATTATTTGATGTGTGGATGCATTCTTACATGGTCGACCCTCATGAAAAGAATTGGCGCAATTGCATCAAAAATCATGACTTGGGGCCGAACTATAAATACATCAGCGATTCGAACTTTTTGCACATGCATGACTTTTACGCCATGAGAGCTATTCTCAAAAGTATAAGTTTCAGAATAAAAATATTTGATGTGTGGATGCATTCTTACATGGTCGACCCTCATGAAAAAAATTGGCGCAATTGCATCAAAAATTATGACTTGAGGCCGAACTATAAATACATCAGCGATTCGGACTTTTTCACATGCATGACTTTTACGCCATGAGAGCTATTCTCAAAAGTATTAGTCTCAGAATAAAATTATTTGATGTGTGGATGCATTCTTACATGATCGACCCTCATGAAAAAAAATGGCGCAATTGCATCAAAAATCATGACTTGGGGCCGAACTATAAATACATCAGCGATTCGGACTTTTTCACATGCATGACTTTTACGCCATGAGAGCTATTCTCAAAAGTATTAGTCTCAGAATAAAATTATTTGATGTGTGGATGCATTCTTACATGGTCGACCCTCATGAAAAGAATTGGCGCAATTGCATCAAAAATCATGACTTGAGGCCGAACTATAAATACATCAGCGATTCGGACTTTTTCACATGCATGACTTTTACGCCATGAGAGCTATTCTCAAAAGTATTAGTCTTAGAATAAAATTATTTGATGTGTGGATGCATTCTTACATGGTCGACCCTCATGAAAAAAAATGGCGCAATTGCATCAAAAATCATGACTTGAGGCCGAACTATAAATACATCAGCGATTCGAACTTTTTGCACATGCATGACTTTTACGCCATGAGAGCTATTCTCAAAAGTATTAGTCTCAGAATAAAATTATTTGATGTGTGGATGCATTCTTACATGATCGACCCTCATGAAAAGAATTGGCGCAATTGCATCAAAAATCATGACTTGGGGCCGAACTATAAATACATCAGCGATTCGGACTTTTTCACATGCATGACTTTTACGCCATGAGAGCTATTCTCAAAAGTATTAGTCTCAGAATAAAATTATTTGATGTGTGGATGCATTCTTACATGGTCGACCCTCATGAAAAGAATTGGCGCAATTGCATCAAAAATCATGACTTGAGGCCGAACTATAAATACATCAGCGATTCGGACTTTTTCACATGCATGACTTTTACGCCATGAGAGCTATTCTCAAAAGTATTAGTCTTAGAATAAAATTATTTGATGTGTGGATGCATTCTTACATGGTCGACCCTCATGAAAAAAAATGGCGCAATTGCATCAAAAATCATGACTTGAGGCCGAACTATAAATACATCAGCGATTCGAACTTTTTGCACATGCATGACTTTTACGCCATGAGAGCTATTCTCAAAAGTATAAGTTTCAGAATAAAAATATTTGGTGTGTGGATGCATTCTTACATGGTCGACCCTCATGAAAAGAATTGGCGCAATTGCATCAAAAATCATGACTTGAGGCCGAACTATAAATACATCAGCGATTCGGACTTTTTCACATGCATGACTTTTACGCCATGAGAGCTATTCTCAAAAGTATAAGTTTCAGAATAAAAATATTTGGTGTGTGGATGCATTCTTACATGGTCGACCCTCATGAAAAACATTGGCGCAATTGCATCAAAAATTATGACTTGAGGCCGAACTATAAATACATCAGCGATTCGGACTTTTTCACATGCATGACTTTTACGCCATGAGAGCTATTCTCAAAAGTATTAGTCTCAGAATAAAATTATTTGATGTGTGGATGCATTATTACATGGTCGACCCTCATGAAAAAAATTGGCGCAATTGCATCAAAAATCATGACTTAAGGCCAAACTATAAATACATCAGCGATTCAGACTTTTTCACATGCATGACTTTTACGCCATGAGAGCTATTCTCAAAACTATTAGTCTCAGAATAAAATTATTTAATGTGTGGATGCATTCTTACATGGTCGACCATCATGAAAAGAATTGGCGCAATTGCATCAAAAATCATGACTTGGGGCCGAACTATAAATACATCAGCGATTCGGACTTTTTCACATGCATGACTTTTACGCCATGAGAGCTATTCTCAAAAGTATTAGTCTCAGAATAAAATTATTTGATGTGTGGATGCATTCTTACATGGTCGACCCTCATGTAAAGAATTGGCGCAATTGCATCAAAAATCATGACTTGAGGCCGAACTATAAATACATCAGCGATTCGGACTTTTTCACATGCATGACTTTTACGCCATGAGAGCTATTCTCAAAAGTATTAGTCTCAGAATAAAATTATTTGATGTGTGGATGCATTCTTACATGGTCGACCCTCATGAAAAGAATTGGCGCAATTGCATCAAAAATCATGACTTGAGGCCGAACTATAAATACATCAGCGATTCGAACTTTTTGCACATGCATGACTTTTACGCCATGAGAGCTATTCTCAAAAGTATTAGTCTCAGAATAAAATTATTTGATGTGTGGATGCATTCTTACATGATCGACCATCATGAAAAGAATTGGCGCAATTGCATCAAAAATCATGACTTGAGGCCGAACTATAAATACATCAGCGATTCGGACTTTTTCACATGCATGACTTTTACGCCATGAGAGCTATTCTCAAAAGTATAAGTTTCAGAATAAAAATATTTGGTGTGTGGATGCATTCTTACATGGTCGACCCTCATGAAAAACATTGGCGCAATTGCATCAAGAATTATGACTTGAGGCCGAACTATAAATACATCAGCGATTCGGACTTTTTCACATGCATGACTTTTACGCCATGAGAGCTATTCTCAAAAGTATTAGTCTCAGAATAAAATTATTTGATGTGTGGATGCATTATTACATGGTCGACCCTCATGAAAAAAATTGGCGCAATTGCATCAAAAATCATGACTTAAGGCCAAACTATAAATACATCAGCGATTCAGACTTTTTCACATGCATGACTTTTACGCCATGAGAGCTATTCTCAAAACTATTAGTCTCAGAATAAAATTATTTAATGTGTGGATGCATTCTTACATGGTCGACCATCATGAAAAGAATTGGCGCAATTGCATAAAAAATCATGACTTGGGGCCGAACTATAAATACATCAGCGATTCGGACTTTTTCACATGCATGACTTTTACGCCATGAGAGCTATTCTCAAAAGTATTAGTCTCAGAATAAAATTATTTGATGTGTGGATGCATTCTTACATGGTCGACCCTCATGTAAAGAATTGGCGCAATTGCATCAAACATCATGACTTGAGGCCGAACTATAAATACATCAGCGATTCGGACTTTTTCACATGCATGACTTTTACGCCATGAGAGCTATTCTCAAAAGTATTAGTCTCAGAATAAAATTATTTGATGTGTGGATGCATTCTTACATGGTCGACCCTCATGAAAAGAATTGGCGCAATTGCATCAAAAATCATGACTTGAGGCCGAACTATAAATACATCAGCGATTCGAACTTTTTGCACATGCATGACTTTTACGCCATGAGAGCTATTCTCAAAAGTATTAGTCTCAGAATAAAATTATTTGATGTGTGGATGCATTCTTACATGATCGACCCTCATGAAAAGAATTGGCGCAATTGCATCAAAAATCATGACTTGAGGCCGAACTATAAATACATCAGCGATTCGGACTTTTTCACATGCATGACTTTTACGCCATGAGAGCTATTCTCAAAAGTATAAGTTTCAGAATAAAAATGTTTGGTGTGTGGATGCATTCTTACATGGTCGACCCTCATGAAAAACATTGGCGCAATTGCATCAAAAATTATGACTTGAGGCCGAACTATAAATACATCAGCGATTCGGACTTTTTCACATGCATGACTTTTACGCCATGAGAGCTATTCTCAAAAGTATTAGTCTCAGAATAAAATTATTTGATGTGTGGATGCATTATTACATGGTCGACCCTCATGAAAAAAATTGGCGCAATTGCATCAAAAATCATGACTTAAGGCCAAACTATAAATACATCAGCGATTCAGACTTTTTCACATGCATGACTTTTACGCCATGAGAGCTATTCTCAAAACTATTAGTCTCAGAATAAAATTATTTAATGTGTGGATGCATTCTTACATGGTCGACCATCATGAAAAGAATTGGCGCAATTGCATAAAAAATCATGACTTGGGGCCGAACTATAAATACATCAGCGATTCGGACTTTTTCACATGCATGACTTTTACGCCATGAGAGCTATTCTCAAAAGTATTAGTCTCAGAATAAAATTATTTGATGTGTGGATGCATTCTTACATGGTCGACCCTCATGAAAAAAAATGGCGCAATTGCATCAAAAATCATGACTTGGGGCCGAACTATAAATACATCAGCGATTCAGACTTTTTCACATGCATGACTTTTACGCCATGAGAGCTATTCTCAAAAGTATTAGTCTCAGAATAAAATTATTTGATGTGTGGATGCATTCTTACATGGTCGACCCTCATGAAAAGAATTGGCGCAATTGCATCAAAAATCATGACTTGAGGCCGAACTATAAATACATCAGCGATTCGGACTTTTTCACATGCATGACTTTTACGCCATGAGAGCTATTCTCAAAAGTATTAGTCTTAGAATAAAATTATTTGATGTGTGGATGCATTCTTACATGGTCGACCCTCATGAAAAAAAATGGCGCAATTGCATCAAAAATCATGACTTGAGGCCGAACTATAAATACATCAGCGATTCGAACTTTTTGCACATGCATGACTTTTACGCCATGAGAGCTATTCTCAAAAGTATTAGTCTCAGAATAAAATTATTTGATGTGTGGATGCATTCTTACATGATCGACCCTCATGAAAAGAATTGGCGCAATTGCATCAAAAATCATGACTTGGGGCCGAACTATAAATACATGAGCGATTCGGACTTTTTCACATGCATGACTTTTACGCCATGAGAGCTATTCTCAAAAGTATTAGTCTCAGAATAAAATTATTTGATGTGTGGATGCATTCTTACATGGTCGACCCTCATGAAAAGAATTGGCGCAATTGCATCAAAAATCATGACTTGAGGCCGAACTATAAATACATCAGCGATTCGGACTTTTTCACATGCATGACTTTTACGCCATGAGAGCTATTCTCAAAAGTATTAGTCTTAGAATAAAATTATTTGATGTGTGGATGCATTCTTACATGATCGACCCTCATGAAAAAAAATGGCGCAATTGCATCAAAAATCATGACTTGAGGCCGAACTATAAATACATCAGCGATTCGAACTTTTTGCACATGCATGACTTTTACGCCATGAGAGCTATTCTCAAAAGTATAAGTTTCAGAATAAAAATATTTGGTGTGTGGATGCATTCTTACATGGTCGACCCTCATGAAAAGAATTGGCGCAATTGCATCAAAAATCATGACTTGAGGCCGAACTATAAATACATCAGCGATTCGGACTTTTTCACATGCATGACTTTTACGCCATGAGAGCTATTCTCAAAAGTATAAGTTTCAGAATAAAAATATTTGGTGTGTGGATGCATTCTTACATGGTCGACCCTCATGAAAAACATTGGCGCAATTGCATCAAAAATTATGACTTGAGGCCGAACTATAAATACATCAGCGATTCGGACTTTTTCACATGCATGACTTTTACGCCATGAGAGCTATTCTCAAAAGTATTAGTCTCAGAATAAAATTATTTGATGTGTGGATGCATTATTACATGGTCGACCCTCATGAAAAAAATTGGCGCAATTGCATCAAAAATCATGACTTAAGGCCAAACTATAAATACATCAGCGATTCAGACTTTTTCACATGCATGACTTTTACGCCATGAGAGCTATTCTCAAAACTATTAGTCTCAGAATAAAATTATTTAATGTGTGGATGCATTCTTACATGGTCGACCATCATGAAAAGAATTGGCGCAATTGCATCAAAAATCATGACTTGGGGCCGAACTATAAATACATCAGCGATTCGGACTTTTTCACATGCATGACTTTTACGCCATGAGAGCTATTCTCAAAAGTATTAGTCTCAGAATAAAATTATTTGATGTGTGGATGCATTCTTACATGGTCGACCCTCATGTAAAGAATTGGCGCAATTGCATCAAAAATCATGACTTGAGGCCGAACTATAAATACATCAGCGATTCGGACTTTTTCACATGCATGACTTTTACGCCATGAGAGCTATTCTCAAAAGTATTAGTCTCAGAATAAAATTATTTGATGTGTGGATGCATTCTTACATGGTCGACCCTCATGAAAAGAATTGGCGCAATTGCATCAAAAATCATGACTTGAGGCCGAACTATAAATACATCAGCGATTCGAACTTTTTGCACATGCATGACTTTTACGCCATGAGAGCTATTCTCAAAAGTATTAGTCTCAGAATAAAATTATTTGATGTGTGGATGCATTCTTACATGATCGACCCTCATGAAAAGAATTGGCGCAATTGCATCAAAAATCATGACTTGAGGCCGAACTATAAATACATCAGCGATTCGGACTTTTTCACATGCATGACTTTTACGCCATGAGAGCTATTCTCAAAAGTATAAGTTTCAGAATAAAAATATTTGGTGTGTGGATGCATTCTTACATGGTCGACCCTCATGAAAAACATTGGCGCAATTGCATCAAAAATTATGACTTGAGGCCGAACTATAAATACATCAGCGATTCGGACTTTTTCACATGCATGACTTTTACGCCATGAGAGCTATTCTCAAAAGTATTAGTCTCAGAATAAAATTATTTGATGTGTGGATGCATTATTACATGGTCGACCCTCATGAAAAAAATTGGCGCAATTGCATCAAAAATCATGACTTAAGGCCAAACTATAAATACATCCGCGATTCAGACTTTTTCACATGCATGACTTTTACGCCATGAGAGCTATTCTCAAAACTATTAGTCTCAGAATAAAATTATTTAATGTGTGGATGCATTCTTACATGGTCGACCATCATGAAAAGAATTGGCGCAATTGCATAAAAAATCATGACTTGGGGCCGAACTATAAATACATCAGCGATTCGGACTTTTTCACATGCATGACTTTTACGCCATGAGAGCTATTCTCAAAAGTATTAGTCTCAGAATAAAATTATTTGATGTGTGGATGCATTCTTACATGGTCGACCCTCATGTAAAGAATTGGCGCAATTGCATCAAACATCATGACTTGAGGCCGAACTATAAATACATCAGCGATTCGGACTTTTTCACATGCATGACTTTTACGCCATGAGAGCTATTCTCAAAAGTATTAGTCTCAGAATAAAATTATTTGATGTGTGGATGCATTCTTACATGGTCGACCCTCATGAAAAGAATTGGCGCAATTGCATCAAAAATCATGACTTGAGGCCGAACTATAAATACATCAGCGATTCGAACTTTTTGCACATGCATGACTTTTACGCCATGAGAGCTATTCTCAAAAGTATTAGTCTCAGAATAAAATTATTTGATGTGTGGATGCATTCTTACATGATCGACCCTCATGAAAAGAATTGGCGCAATTGCATCAAAAATCATGACTTGAGGCCGAACTATAAATACATCAGCGATTCGGACTTTTTCACATGCATGACTTTTACGCCATGAGAGCTATTCTCAAAAGTATAAGTTTCAGAATAAAAATGTTTGGTGTGTGGATGCATTCTTACATGGTCGACCCTCATGAAAAACATTGGCGCAATTGCATCAAAAATTATGACTTGAGGCCGAACTATAAATACATCAGCGATTCGGACTTTTTCACATGCATGACTTTTACGCCATGAGAGCTATTCTCAAAAGTATTAGTCTCAGAATAAAATTATTTGATGTGTGGATGCATTATTACATGGTCGACCCTCATGAAAAAAATTGGCGCAATTGCATCAAAAATCATGACTTAAGGCCAAACTATAAATACATCAGCGATTCAGACTTTTTCACATGCATGACTTTTACGCCATGAGAGCTATTCTCAAAACTATTAGTCTCAGAATAAAATTATTTAATGTGTGGATGCATTCTTACATGGTCGACCATCATGAAAAGAATTGGCGCAATTGCATAAAAAATCATGACTTGGGGCCGAACTATAAATACATCAGCGATTCGGACTTTTTCACATGCATGACTTTTACGCCATGAGAGCTATTCTCAAAAGTATTAGTCTCAGAATAAAATTATTTGATGTGTGGATGCATTCTTACATGGTCGACCCTCATGTAAAGAATTGGCGCAATTGCATCAAAAATCATGACTTGAGGCCGAACTATAAATACATCAGCGATTCGGACTTTTTCACATGCATGACTTTTACGCCATGAGAGCTATTCTCAAAAGTATTAGTCTTAGAATAAAATTATTTGATGTGTGGATGCATTCTTACATGATCGACCCTCATGAAAAAAAATGGCGCAATTGCATCAAAAATCATGACTTGAGGCCGAACTATAAATACATCAGCGATTCGAACTTTTTGCACATGCATGACTTTTACGCCATGAGAGCTATTCTCAAAAGTATAAGTTTCAGAATAAAAATATTTGGTGTGTGGATGCATTCTTACATGGTCGACCCTCATGAAAAGAATTGGCGCAATTGCATCAAAAATCATGACTTGAGGCCGAACTATAAATACATCAGCGATTCGGACTTTTTCACATGCATGACTTTTACGCCATGAGAGCTATTCTCAAAAGTATAAGTTTCAGAATAAAAATATTTGGTGTGTGGATGCATTCTTACATGGTCGACCCTCATGAAAAACATTGGCGCAATTGCATCAAAAATTATGACTTGAGGCCGAACTATAAATACATCAGCGATTCGGACTTTTTCACATGCATGACTTTTACGCCATGAGAGCTATTCTCAAAAGTATTAGTCTCAGAATAAAATTATTTGATGTGTGGATGCATTATTACATGGTCGACCCTCATGAAAAAAATTGGCGCAATTGCATCAAAAATCATGACTTAAGGCCAAACTATAAATACATCAGCGATTCAGACTTTTTCACATGCATGACTTTTACGCCATGAGAGCTATTCTCAAAACTATTAGTCTCAGAATAAAATTATTTAATGTGTGGATGCATTCTTACATGGTCGACCATCATGAAAAGAATTGGCGCAATTGCATAAAAAATCATGACTTGGGGCCGAACTATAAATACATCAGCGATTCGGACTTTTTCACATGCATGACTTTTACGCCATGAGAGCTATTCTCAAAAGTATTAGTCTCAGAATAAAATTATTTGATGTGTGGATGCATTCTTACATGGTCGACCCTCATGTAAAGAATTGGCGCAATTGCATCAAAAATCATGACTTGAGGCCGAACTATAAATACATCAGCGATTCGGACTTTTTCACATGCATGACTTTTACGCCATGAGAGCTATTCTCAAAAGTATTAGTCTTAGAATAAAATTATTTGATGTGTGGATGCATTCTTACATGATCGACCCTCATGAAAAAAAATGGCGCAATTGCATCAAAAATCATGACTTGAGGCCAAACTATAAATACATCAGCGATTCGAACTTTTTTCACATGCATGACTTTTACGCCATGAGAGCTATTCTCAAAAGTATTAGTCTTAGAATAAAATTATTTGATGTGTGGATGCATTCTTACATGATCGACCCTCATGAAAAAAAATGGCGCAATTGCATCAAAAATCATGACTTGAGGCCAAACTATAAATACATCAGCGATTCGAACTTTTTTCACATGCATGACTTTTACGCCATGAGAGCTATTCTCAAAAGTATTAGTCTTAGAATAAAATTATTTGATGTGTGGATGCATTCTTACATGATCGACCCTCATGAAAAAAATTGGCGCAATTGCATCAAAAATCATGACTTGGGGCCGAACTATAAATACATCAGCGATTCGGACTTTTTCACATGCATGACTTTTACGCCATGAGAGCTATTCTCAAAAGTATTAGTCTCAGAATAAAATTATTTGATGTATGGATGCATTCTTACATGGTCGACCCTCATGAAAAGAATTGGCGCAATTGCATCAAAAATCATGACTTGGGGCCGAACTATAAATACATCAGCGATTCGGACTTTTTCACATGCATGACTTTTAGGCCATGAGAGCTATTCTCAAAAGTATTAGTCTCAGAATAAAATTATTTGATGTGTGGATGCATTCTTACATGGTCGACCCTCATGAAAAACATTGGCGCAATTGCATCAAAAATTATGACTTGAGGCCGAACTATAAATACATCAGCGATTCGGACTTTTTCACATGCATGACTTTTACGCCATGAGAGCTATTCTCAAAAGTATTAGTCTCAGAATAAAATTATTTGATGTGTGGATGCATTATTACATGGTCGACCCTCATGTAAAGAATTGGCGCAATTGCATCAAAAATCATGACTTGAGGCCGAACTATAAATACATCAGCGATTCGGACTTTTTCACATGCATGACTTTTACGCCATGAGAGCTATTCTCAAAAGTATTAGTCTTAGAATAAAATTATTTGATGTGTGGATGCATTCTTACATGATCGACCCTCATGAAAAAAAATGGCGCAATTGCATCAAAAATCATGACTTGAGGCCAAACTATAAATACATCAGCGATTCGAACTTTTTTCACATGCATGACTTTTACGCCATGAGAGCTATTCTCAAAAGTATTAGTCTTAGAATAAAATTATTTGATGTGTGGATGCATTCTTACATGATCGACCCTCATGAAAAAAAATGGCGCAATTGCATCAAAAATCATGACTTGAGGCCAAACTATAAATACATCAGCGATTCGACCTTTTTTCACATGCATGACTTTTACGCCATGAGAGCTATTCTCAAAAGTATTAGTCTCAGAATAAAATTATTTGATGTGTGGATGCATTCTTACATGATCGACCCTCATGAAAAAAATTGGCGCAATTGCATCAAAAATCATGACTTGGGGCCGAACTATAAATACATCAGCGATTCGGACTTTTTCACATGCATGACTTTTACGCCATGAGAGCTATTCTCAAAAGTATTAGTCTCAGAATAAAATTATTTGATGTATGGATGCATTCTTACATGGTCGACCCTCATGAAAAGAATTGGCGCAATTGCATCAAAAATCATGACTTGGGGCCGAACTATAAATACATCAGCGATTCGGACTTTTTCACATGCATGACTTTTAGGCCATGAGAGCTATTCTCAAAAGTATTAGTCTCAGAATAAAATTATTTGATGTGTGGATGCATTCTTACATGGTCGACCCTCATGAAAAGAATTGGCGCAATTGCATCAAAAATCATGACTTGGGGCCGAACTATAAATACATCAGCGATTCGAACTTTTTGCACATGCATGACTTTTACGCCATGAGAGCTATTCTCAAAAGTATAAGTTTCAGAATAAAAATATTTGGTGTGTGGATGCATTCTTACATGGTCGACCCTCATGAAAAAAATTGGCGCAATTGCATCAAAAATTATGACTTGAGGCCGAACTATAAATACATCAGCGATTCGGACTTTTTCACATGCATGACTTTTACGCCATGAGAGCTATTCTCAAAAGTATTAGTCTCAGAATAAAATTATTTGATGTGTGGATGCATTCTTACATGATCGACCCTCATGAAAAGAATTGGCGCAATTGCATCAAAAATCATGACTTGGGGCCGAACTATAAATACATCAGCGATTCGAACTTTTTGCACATGCATGACTTTTACGCCATGAGAGCTATTCTCAAAAGTATAAGTTTCAGAATAAAAATATTTGATGTGTGGATGCATTCTTACATGGTCGACCCTCATGAAAAAAATTGGCGCAATTGCATCAAAAATTATGACTTGAGGCCGAACTATAAATACATCAGCGATTCGGACTTTTTCACATGCATGACTTTTACGCCATGAGAGCTATTCTCAAAAGTATTAGTCTCAGAATAAAATTATTTGATGTGTGGATGCATTCTTACATGATCGACCCTCATGAAAAGAATTGGCGCAATTGCATCAAAAATCATGACTTGGGGCCGAACTATAAATACATCAGCGATTCGGACTTTTTCACATGCATGACTTTTACGCCATGAGAGCTATTCTCAAAAGTATTAGTCTCAGAATAAAATTATTTGATGTGTGGATGCATTCTTACATGGTCGACCCTCATGAAAAGAATTGGCGCAATTGCATCAAAAATCTTGACTTGTGGCCGAACTATAAATACATCAGCGATTCGGACTTTTTCACATGCATGACGTTTACGCCATGAGAGCTATTCTGAAAAGTATTAGTCTCAGAATAAAATTATTTGATGTGTGGTTGCATTCTTACATGGTCGACCCTCATGAAAAGAATTGGCGCAATTGCATCAAAAATCATGACTTGGGGCCGAACTATAAATACATCAGCGATTCGGACTTTTTCACATGCATGACTTTTACGCCATGAGAGCTATTCTCAAAAGTATTAGTCTCAGAATAAAATTATTTGATGTGTGGATGCATTCTTACATGGTCGACCCTCATGAAAAAAATTGGCGCAATTGCATCAAAAATCATTACTTAAGGCCAAACTATAAATACATCAGCGATTCAGACTTTTTCACATGCATGACTTTTACGCCATGAGAGCTATTCTCAAAAGTATAAGTTTCAGAATAAAAATATTTGGTGTGTGGATGCATTCTTACATGGTCGACCCTCATGAAAAAAATTGGCGCAATTGCATCAAAAATTATGACTTGAGGCCGAACTATAAATACATCAGCGATTCGGACTTTTTCACATGCATGACTTTTACGCCATGAGAGCTATTCTCAAAAGTATTAGTCTCAGAATAAAATTATTTGATGTGTGGATGCATTCTTACATGGTCGACCCTCATGAAAAGAATTGGCGCAATTGCATCAAAAATCATGACTTGAGGCCGAACTATAAATACATCAGCGATTCGGACTTTTTCACATGCATGACTTTTACGCCATGAGAGCTATTCTCAAAAGTATTAGTCTTAGAATAAAATTATTTGATGTGTGGATGCATTCTTACATGGTCGACCCTCATGAAAAGAATTGGCGCAATTGCATCAAAAATCATGACTTGAGGCCGAACTATAAATACATCAGCGATTCGGACTTTTTCACATGCATGACTTTTACGCCATGAGAGCTATTCTCAAAAGTATTAGTCTTAGAATAAAATTATTTGATGTGTGGATGCATTCTTACATGGTCGACCCTCATGAAAAGAATTGGCGCAATTGCATCAAAAATCATGACTTGGGGCCGAACTATAAATACATCAGCGATTCGAACTTTTTGCACATGCATGACTTTTACGCCATGAGAGCTATTCTCAAAAGTATAAGTTTCAGAATAAAAATATTTGATGTGTGGATGCATTCTTACATGGTCGACCCTCATGAAAAAAATTGGCGCAATTGCATCAAAAATTATGACTTGAGGCCGAACTATAAATACATCAGCGATTCGGACTTTTTCACATGCATGACTTTTACGCCATGAGAGCTATTCTCAAAAGTATTAGTCTCAGAATAAAATTATTTGATGTGTGGATGCATTCTTACATGATCGACCCTCATGAAAAGAATTGGCGCAATTGCATCAAAAATCATGACTTGGGGCCGAACTATAAATACATCAGCGATTCGGACTTTTTCACATGCATGACTTTTACGCCATGAGAGCTATTCTCAAAAGTATTAGTCTCAGAATAAAATTATTTGATGTGTGGATGCATTCTTACATGGTCGACCCTCATGAAAAGAATTGGCGCAATTGCATCAAAAATCATGACTTGAGGCCGAACTATAAATACATCAGCGATTCGGACTTTTTCACATGCATGACTTTTACGCCATGAGAGCTATTCTCAAAAGTATTAGTCTTAGAATAAAATTATTTGATGTGTGGATGCATTCTTACATGGTCGACCCTCATGAAAAAAAATGGCGCAATTGCATCAAAAATCATGACTTGGGGCCGAACTATAAATACATCAGCGATTCGAACTTTTTGCACATGCATGACTTTTACGCCATGAGAGCTATTCTCAAAAGTATTAGTCTCAGAATAAAATTATTTGATGTGTGGATGCATTCTTACATGATCGACCCTCATGAAAAGAATTGGCGCAATTGCATCAAAAATCATGACTTGGGGCCGAACTATAAATACATCAGCGATTCGGACTTTTTCACATGCATGACTTTTACGCCATGAGAGCTATTCTCAAAAGTATTAGTCTCAGAATAAAATTATTTGATGTGTGGATGCATTCTTACATGGTCGACCCTCATGAAAAGAATTGGCGCAATTGCATCAAAAATCATGACTTGAGGCCGAACTATAAATACATCAGCGATTCGGACTTTTTCACATGCATGACTTTTACGCCATGAGAGCTATTCTCAAAAGTATTAGTCTTAGAATAAAATTATTTGATGTGTGGATGCATTCTTACATGGTCGACCCTCATGAAAAAAAATGGCGCAATTGCATCAAAAATCATGACTTGAGGCCTAACTATAAATACATCAGCGATTCGAACTTTTTGCACATGCATGACTTTTACGCCATGAGAGCTATTCTCAAAAGTATTAGTCTCAGAATAAAATTATTTGATGTGTGGATGCATTCTTACATGATCGACCCTCATGAAAAGAATTGGCGCAATTGCATCAAAAATCATGACTTGGGGCCGAACTATAAATACATCAGCGATTCGGACTTTTTCACATGCATGACTTTTACGCCATGAGAGCTATTCTCAAAAGTATTAGTCTCAAATAAAATTATTTGATGTGTGGATGCATTCTTACATGGTCGACCCTCATGAAAAGAATTGGCGCAATTGCATCAAAAATCATGACTTGAGGCCGAACTATAAATACATCAGCGATTCGGACTTTTTCACATGCATGACTTTTACGCCATGAGAGCTATTCTCAAAAGTATTAGTCTTAGAATAAAATTATTTGATGTGTGGATGCATTCTTACATGATCGACCCTCATGAAAAAAAATGGCGCAATTGCATCAAAAATCATGACTTGAGGCCGAACTATAAATACATCAGCGATTCGAACTTTTTGCACATGCATGACTTTTACGCCATGAGAGCTATTCTCAAAAGTATAAGTTTCAGAATAAAAATATTTGGTGTGTGGATGCATTCTTACATGGTCGACCCTCATGAAAAGAATTGGCGCAATTGCATCAAAAATCATGACTTGGGGCCGAACTATAAATACATCAGCGATTCGGACTTTTTCACATGCATGACTTTTAGGCCATGAGAGCTATTCTCAAAAGTATTAGTCTCAGAATAAAATTATTTGATGTGTGGATGCATTCTTACATGGTCGACCCTCATGAAAAGAATTGGCGCAATTGCATCAAAAATCATGACTTGGGGCCGAACTATAAATACATCAGCGATTCGAACTTTTTGCACATGCATGACTTTTACGCCATGAGAGCTATTCTCAAAAGTATAAGTTTCAGAATAAAAATATTTGGTGTGTGGATGCATTCTTACATGGTCGACCCTCATGAAAAAAATTGGCGCAATTGCATCAAAAATTATGACTTGAGGCCGAACTATAAATACATCAGCGATTCGGACTTTTTCACATGCATGACTTTTACGCCATGAGAGCTATTCTCAAAAGTATTAGTCTCAGAATAAAATTATTTGATGTGTGGATGCATTCTTACATGGTCGACCCTCATGAAAAGAATTGGCGCAATTGCATCAAAAATCATGACTTGAGGCCGAACTATAAATACATCAGCGATTCGGACTTTTTCACATGCATGACTTTTACGCCATGAGAGCTATTCTCAAAAGTATTAGTCTCAGAATAAAATTATTTGATGTGTGGATGCATTCTTACATGGTCGACCCTCATGAAAAGAATTGGCGCAATTGCATCAAAAATCATGACTTGGGGCCGAACTATAAATACATCAGCGATTCGAACTTTTTGCACATGCATGACTTTTAGGCCATGAGAGCTATTCTCAAAAGTATAAGTTTCAGAATAAAAATATTTGATGTGTGGATGCATTCTTACATGGTCGACCCTCATGAAAAGAATTGGCGCAATTGCATCAAAAATCATGACTTGGGGCCGAACTATAAATACATCAGCGATTCGAACTTTTTGCACATGCATGACTTTTACGCCATGAGAGCTATTCTCAAAAGTATAAGTTTCAGAATAAAAATATTTGATGTGTGGATGCATTCTTACATGGTCGACCCTCATGAAAAAAATTGGCGCAATTGCATCAAAAATTATGACTTGAGGCCGAACTATAAATACATCAGCGATTCGGACTTTTTCACATGCATGACTTTTACGCCATGAGAGCTATTCTCAAAAGTATTAGTCTCAGAATAAAATTATTTGATGTGTGGATGCATTCTTACATGATCGACCCTCATGAAAAGAATTGGCGCAATTGCATCAAAAATCATGACTTGGGGCCGAACTATAAATACATCAGCGATTCGGACTTTTTCACATGCATGACTTTTACGCCATGAGAGCTATTCTCAAAAGTATTAGTCTCAGAATAAAATTATTTGATGTATGGATGCATTCTTACATGGTCGACCCTCATGAAAAGAATTGGCGCAATTGCATCAAAAATCATGACTTGGGGCCGAACTATAAATACATCAGCGATTCGGACTTTTTCACATGCATGACTTTTAGGCCATGAGAGCTATTCTCAAAAGTATTAGTCTCAGAATAAAATTATTTGATGTGTGGATGCATTCTTACATGGTCGACCCTCATGAAAAGAATTGGCGCAATTGCATCAAAAATCATGACTTGGGGCCGAACTATAAATACATCAGCGATTCGAACTTTTTGCACATGCATGACTTTTACGCCATGAGAGCTATTCTCAAAAGTATAAGTTTCAGAATAAAAATATTTGGTGTGTGGATGCATTCTTACATGGTCGACCCTCATGAAAAAAATTGGCGCAATTGCATCAAAAATTATGACTTGAGGCCGAACTATAAATACATCAGCGATTCGGACTTTTTCACATGCATGACTTTTACGCCATGAGAGCTATTCTCAAAAGTATTAGTCTCAGAATAAAATTATTTGATGTGTGGATGCATTCTTACATGGTCGACCCTCATGAAAAGAATTGGCGCAATTGCATCAAAAATCATGACTTGAGGCCGAACTATAAATACATCAGCGATTCGGACTTTTTCACATGCATGACTTTTACGCCATGAGAGCTATTCTCAAAAGTATTAGTCTCAGAATAAAATTATTTGATGTGTGGATGCATTCTTACATGGTCGACCCTCATGAAAAGAATTGGCGCAATTGCATCAAAAATCATGACTTGGGGCCGAACTATAAATACATCAGCGATTCGAACTTTTTGCACATGCATGACTTTTACGCCATGAGAGCTATTCTCAAAAGTATAAGTTTCAGAATAAAAATATTTGATGTGTGGATGCATTCTTACATGGTCGACCCTCATGAAAAAAATTGGCGCAATTGCATCAAAAATTATGACTTGAGGCCGAACTATAAATACATCAGCGATTCGGACTTTTTCACATGCATGACTTTTACGCCATGAGAGCTATTCTCAAAAGTATTAGTCTCAGAATAAAATTATTTGATGTGTGGATGCATTCTTACATGATCGACCCTCATGAAAAGAATTGGCGCAATTGCATCAAAAATCATGACTTGGGGCCGAACTATAAATACATCAGCGATTCGGACTTTTTCACATGCATGACTTTTACGCCATGAGAGCTATTCTCAAAAGTATTAGTCTCAGAATAAAATTATTTGATGTGTGGATGCATTCTTACATGGTCGACCCTCATGAAAAGAATTGGCGCAATTGCATCAAAAATCATGACTTGAGGCCGAACTATAAATACATCAGCGATTCGAACTTTTTCACATGCATGACTTTTACGCCATGAGAGCTATTCTCAAAAGTATTAGTCTCAGAATAAAATTATTTGATGTGTGGATGCATTCTTACATGGTCGACCCTCATGAAAAGAATTGGCGCAATTGCATCAAAAATCATGACTTGGGGCCGAACTATAAATACATCAGCGATTCGAACTTTTTGCACATGCATGACTTTTACGCCATGAGAGCTATTCTCAAAAGTATAAGTTTCAGAATAAAAATATTTGATGTGTGGATGCATTCTTACATGGTCGACCCTCATGAAAAAAATTGGCGCAATTGCATAAAAAATTATGACTTGAGGCCGAACTATAAATACATCAGCGATTCGGACTTTTTCACATGCATGACTTTTACGCCATGAGAGCTATTCTCAAAAGTATTAGTCTCAGAATAAAATTATTTGATGTGTGGATGCATTCTTACATGATCGACCCTCATGAAAAGAATTGGCGCAATTGCATCAAAAATCATGACTTGGGGCCGAACTATAAATACATCAGCGATTCGGACTTTTTCACATGCATGACTTTTACGCCATGAGAGCTATTCTCAAAAGTATTAGTCTCAGAATAAAATTATTTGATGTGTGGATGCATTCTTACATGGTCGACCCTCATGAAAAGAATTGGCGCAATTGCATCAAAAATCATGACTTGGGGCCGAACTATAAATACATCAGCGATTCGAACTTTTTGCACATGCATGACTTTTACGCCATGAGAGCTATTCTCAAAAGTATAAGTTTCAGAATAAAAATATTTGATGTGTGGATGCATTCTTACATGGTCGACCCTCATGAAAAAAATTGGCGCAATTGCATAAAAAATTATGACTTGAGGCCGAACTATAAATACATCAGCGATTCGGACTTTTCACATGCATGACTTTTACGCCATGAGAGCTATTCTCAAAAGTATTAGTCTCAGAATAAAATTATTTGATGTGTGGATGCATTCTTACATGATCGACCCTCATGAAAAGAATTGGCGCAATTGCATCAAAAATCATGACTTGGGGCCGAACTATAAATACATCAGCGATTCGGACTTTTTCACATGCATGACTTTTACGCCATGAGAGCTATTCTCAAAAGTATTAGTCTCAGAATAAAATTATTTGATGTGTGGATGCATTCTTACATGGTCGACCCTCATGAAAAGAATTGGCGCAATTGCATCAAAAATTATGACTTGAGGCCGAACTATAAATACATCAGCGATTCGGACTTTTTCACATGCATGACTTTTACGCCATGAGAGCTATTCTCAAAAGTATTAGTCTCAGAATAAAATTATTTGATGTGTGGATGCATTCTTACATGGTCGACCCTCATGAAAAGAATTGGTGCAATTGCATAAAAAATCATGACTTGGGGCCGAACTATAAATACATCAGCGATTCGGACTTTTTCACATGCATGACTTTTACGCCATGAGAGCTATTCTCAAAAGTATTAGTCTCAGAATAAAATTATTTGATGTATGGATGCATTCTTACATGGTCGACCCTCATGAAAAGAATTGGCGCAATTGCATCAAAAATCATGACTTGGGGCCGAACTATAAATACATCAGCGATTCGGACTTTTTCACATGCATGACTTTTAGGCCATGAGAGCTATTCTCAAAAGTATTAGTCTCAGAATAAAATTATTTGATGTGTGGATGCATTCTTACATGGTCGACCCTCATGAAAAGAATTGGCGCAATTGCATCAAAAATCATGACTTGAGGCCGAACTATAAATACATCAGCGATTCGAACTTTTTCACATGCATGACTTTTACGCCATGAGAGCTATTCTCAAAAGTATTAGTCTCAGAATAAAATTATTTGATGTGTGGATGCATTCTTACATGGTCGACCCTCATGAAAAGAATTGGCGCAATTGCATCAAAAATCATGACTTGGGGCCGAACTATAAATACATCAGCGATTCGAACTTTTTGCACATGCATGACTTTTACGCCATGAGAGCTATTCTCAAAAGTATAAGTTTCAGAATAAAAATATTTGATGTGTGGATGCATTCTTACATGGTCGACCCTCATGAAAAAAATTGGCGCAATTGCATCAAAAATTATGACTTGAGGCCGAACTATAAATACATCAGCGATTCGGACTTTTTCACATGCATGACTTTTACGCCATGAGAGCTATTCTCAAAAGTATTAGTCTCAGAATAAAATTATTTTATGTGTGGATGCATTCTTACATGATCGACCCTCATGAAAAGAATTGGCGCAATTGCATCAAAAATCATGACTTGGGGCCGAACTATAAATACATCAGCGATTCGGACTTTTTCACATGCATGACTTTTACGCCATGAGAGCTATTCTCAAAAGTATTAGTCTCAGAATAAAATTATTTGATGTGTGGATGCATTCTTACATGGTCGACCCTCATGAAAAGAATTGGCGCAATTGCATCAAAAATCATGACTTGGGGCCGAACTATAAATACATCAGCGATTCGAACTTTTTGCACATGCATGACTTTTACGCCATGAGAGCTATTCTCAAAAGTATAAGTTTCAGAATAAAAATATTTGATGTGTGGATGCATTCTTACATGGTCGACCCTCATGAAAAAAATTGGCGCAATTGCATAAAAAATTATGACTTGAGGCCGAACTATAAATACATCAGCGATTCGGACTTTTCACATGCATGACTTTTACGCCATGAGAGCTATTCTCAAAAGTATTAGTCTCAGAATAAAATTATTTGATGTGTGGATGCATTCTTACATGATCGACCCTCATGAAAAGAATTGGCGCAATTGCATCAAAAATCATGACTTGGGGCCGAACTATAAATACATCAGCGATTCGGACTTTTTCACATGCATGACTTTTACGCCATGAGAGCTATTCTCAAAAGTATTAGTCTCAGAATAAAATTATTTGATGTGTGGATGCATTCTTACATGGTCGACCCTCATGAAAAGAATTGGCGCAATTGCATCAAAAATTATGACTTGAGGCCGAACTATAAATACATCAGCGATTCGGACTTTTTCACATGCATGACTTTTACGCCATGAGAGCTATTCTCAAAAGTATTAGTCTCAGAATAAAATTATTTGATGTGTGGATGCATTCTTACATGGTCGACCCTCATGAAAAGAATTGGCGCAATTGCATCAAAAATCATGACTTGGGGCCGAACTATAAATACATCAGCGATTCGGACTTTTTCACATGCATGACTTTTACGCCATGAGAGCTATTCTCAAAAGTATTAGTCTCAGAATAAAATTATTTGATGTATGGATGCATTCTTACATGGTCGACCCTCATGAAAAGAATTGGCGCAATTGCATCAAAAATCATGACTTGGGGCCGAACTATAAATACATCAGCGATTCGGACTTTTTCACATGCATGACTTTTAGGCCATGAGAGCTATTCTCAAAAGTATTAGTCTCAGAATAAAATTATTTGATGTGTGGATGCATTCTTACATGGTCGACCCTCATGAAAAGAATTGGCGCAATTGCATCAAAAATCATGACTTGGGGCCGAACTATAAATACATCAGCGATTCGAACTTTTTGCACATGCATGACTTTTACGCCATGAGAGCTATTCTCAAAAGTATAAGTTTCAGAATAAAAATATTTGGTGTGTGGATGCATTCTTACATGGTCGACCCTCATGAAAAAAATTGGCGCAATTGCATCAAAAATTATGACTTGAGGCCGAACTATAAATACATCAGCGATTCGGACTTTTTCACATGCATGACTTTTACGCCATGAGAGCTATTCTCAAAAGTATTAGTCTCAGAATAAAATTATTTGATGTGTGCATGCATTCTTACATGGTCGACCCTCATGAAAAGAATTGGCGCAATTGCATCAAAAATCATGACTTGAGGCCGAACTATAAATACATCAGCGATTCGGACTTTTTCACATGCATGACTTTTACGCCATGAGAGCTATTCTCAAAAGTATTAGTCTCAGAATAAAATTATTTGATGTGTGGATGCATTCTTACATGGTCGACCCTCATGAAAAGAATTGGCGCAATTGCATCAAAAATCATGACTTGAGGCCGAACTATAAATACATCAGCGATTCGGACTTTTTCACATGCATGACTTTTACGCCATGAGAGCTATTCTCAAAAGTATTAGTCTCAGAATAAAATTATTTGATGTGTGGATGCATTCTTACATGGTCGACCCTCATGAAAAGAATTGGCGCAATTGCATCAAAAATCATGACTTGGGGCCGAACTATAAATACATCAGCGATTCGGACTTTTTCACATGCATGACTTTTACGCCATGAGAGCTATTCTCAAAAGTATTAGTCTCAGAATAAAATTATTTGATGTATGGATGCATTCTTACATGGTCGACCCTCATGAAAAGAATTGGCGCAATTGCATCAAAAATCATGACTTGGGGCCGAACTATAAATACATCAGCGATTCGGACTTTTTCACATGCATGACTTTTAGGCCATGAGAGCTATTCTCAAAAGTATTAGTCTCAGAATAAAATTATTTGATGTGTGGATGCATTCTTACATGGTCGACCCTCATGAAAAGAATTGGCGCAATTGCATCAAAAATCATGACTTGAGGCCGAACTATAAATACATCAGCGATTCGGACTTTTTCACATGCATGACTTTTACGCCATGAGAGCTATTCTCAAAAGTATAAGTTTCAGAATAAAAATATTTGATGTGTGGATGCATTCTTACATGGTCGACCCTCATGAAAAAAATTGGCGCAATTGCATCAAAAATTATGACTTGAGGCCGAACTATAAATACATCAGCGATTCGGACTTTTTCACATGCATGACTTTTACGCCATGAGAGCTATTCTCAAAAGTATTAGTCTCAGAATAAAATTATTTGATGTGTGGATGCATTCTTACATGGTCGACCCTCATGAAAAGAATTGGCGCAATTGCATCAAAAATCATGACTTGGGGCCGAACTATAAATACATCAGCGATTCGGACTTTTTCACATGCATGACTTTTACGCCATGAGAGCTATTCTCAAAAGTATTAGTCTCAGAATAAAATTATTTGATGTGTGGATGCATTCTTACATGATCGACCCTCATGAAAAGAATTGGCGCAATTGCATCAAAAATCATGACTTGGGGCCGAACTATAAATACATCAGCGATTCGAACTTTTTGCACATGCATGACTTTTACGCCATGAGAGCTATTCTCAAAAGTATAAGTTTCAGAATAAAAATATTTGATGTGTGGATGCATTCTTACATGGTCGACCCTCATGAAAAAAATTGGCGCAATTGCATCAAAAATTATGACTTGAGGCCGAACTATAAATACATCAGCGATTCGGACTTTTTCACATGCATGACTTTTACGCCATGAGAGCTATTCTCAAAAGTATTAGTCTCAGAATAAAATTATTTGATGTATGGATGCATTCTTACATGGTCGACCCTCATGAAAAGAATTGGCGCAATTGCATCAAAAATCATGACTTGGGGCCGAACTATAAATACATCAGCGATTCGGACTTTTTCACATGCATGACTTTTAGGCCATGAGAGCTATTCTCAAAAGTATTAGTCTCAGAATAAAATTATTTGATGTGTGGATGCATTCTTACATGGTCGACCCTCATGAAAAGAATTGGCGCAATTGCATCAAAAATCATGACTTGGGGCCGAACTATAAATACATCAGCGATTCGAACTTTTTGCACATGCATGACTTTTACGCCATGAGAGCTATTCTCAAAAGTATAAGTTTCAGAATAAAAATATTTGGTGTGTGGATGCATTCTTACATGGTCGACCCTCATGAAAAAAATTGGCGCAATTGCATCAAAAATTATGACTTGAGGCCGAACTATAAATACATCAGCGATTCGGACTTTTTCACATGCATGACTTTTACGCCATGAGAGCTATTCTCAAAAGTATTAGTCTCAGAATAAAATTATTTGATGTGTGCATGCATTCTTACATGGTCGACCCTCATGAAAAGAATTGGCGCAATTGCATCAAAAATCATGACTTGAGGCCGAACTATAAATACATCAGCGATTCGGACTTTTTCACATGCATGACTTTTACGCCATGAGAGCTATTCTCAAAAGTATTAGTCTCAGAATAAAATTATTTGATGTGTGGATGCATTCTTACATGGTCGACCCTCATGAAAAGAATTGGCGCAATTGCATCAAAAATCATGACTTGAGGCCGAACTATAAATACATCAGCGATTCGGACTTTTTCACATGCATGACTTTTACGCCATGAGAGCTATTCTCAAAAGTATTAGTCTCAGAATAAAATTATTTGATGTCTGGATGCATTCTTACATGGTCGACCCTCATGAAAAGAATTGGCGCAATTGCATCAAAAATCATGACTTGGGGCCGAACTATAAATACATCAGCGATTCGGACTTTTTCACATGCATGACTTTTACGCCATGAGAGCTATTCTCAAAAGTATTAGTCTCAGAATAAAATTATTTGATGTATGGATGCATTCTTACATGGTCGACCCTCATGAAAAGAATTGGCGCAATTGCATCAAAAATCATGACTTGGGGCCGAACTATAAATACATCAGCGATTCGGACTTTTTCACATGCATGACTTTTAGGCCATGAGAGCTATTCTCAAAAGTATTAGTCTCAGAATAAAATTATTTGATGTGTGGATGCATTCTTACATGGTCGACCCTCATGAAAAGAATTGGCGCAATTGCATCAAAAATCATGACTTGAGGCCGAACTATAAATACATCAGCGATTCGGACTTTTTCACATGCATGACTTTTACGCCATGAGAGCTATTCTCAAAAGTATAAGTTTCAGAATAAAAATATTTGATGTGTGGATGCATTCTTACATGGTCGACCCTCATGAAAAAAATTGGCGCAATTGCATCAAAAATTATGACTTGAGGCCGAACTATAAATACATCAGCGATTCGGACTTTTTCACATGCATGACTTTTACGCCATGAGAGCTATTCTCAAAAGTATTAGTCTCAGAATAAAATTATTTGATGTGTGGATGCATTCTTACATGGTCGACCCTCATGAAAAGAATTGGCGCAATTGCATCAAAAATCATGACTTGGGGCCGAACTATAAATACATCAGCGATTCGGACTTTTTCACATGCATGACTTTTACGCCATGAGAGCTATTCTCAAAAGTATTAGTCTCAGAATAAAATTATTTGATGTGTGGATGCATTCTTACATGATCGACCCTCATGAAAAGAATTGGCGCAATTGCATCAAAAATCATGACTTGGGGCCGAACTATAAATACATCAGCGATTCGAACTTTTTGCACATGCATGACTTTTACGCCATGAGAGCTATTCTCAAAAGTATAAGTTTCAGAATAAAAATATTTGATGTGTGGATGCATTCTTACATGGTCGACCCTCATGAAAAAAATTGGCGCAATTGCATCAAAAATTATGACTTGAGGCCGAACTATAAATACATCAGCGATTCGGACTTTTTCACATGCATGACTTTTACGCCATGAGAGCTATTCTCAAAAGTATTAGTCTCAGAATAAAATTATTTGATGTGTGGATGCATTCTTACATGATCGACCCTCATGAAAAGAATTGGCGCAATTGCATCAAAAATCATGACTTGTGGCCGAACTATAAATACATCAGCGATTCGGACTTTTTCACATGCATGACTTTTACGCCATGAGAGCTATTCTCAAAAGTATTAGTCTCAGAATAAAATTATTTGATGTGTGGATGCATTCTTACATGGTCGACCATCATGAAAAGAATTGGCGCAATTGCATCAAAAATCATGACTTGGGGCCGAACTATAAATACATCAGCGATTCGAACTTTTTCACATGCATGACTTTTACGCCATGAGAGCTATTCTCAAAAGTATTAGTCTCAGAATAAAATTATTTGATGTGTGGATGCATTCTTACATGGTCGACCCTCATGAAAAGAATTGGCGCAATTGCATCAAAAATCATGACTTGGGGCCGAACTATAAATACACATCAGCGATTCGAACTTTTTGCACATGCATGACTTTTACGCCATGAGAGCTATTCTCAAAAGTATAAGTTTCAGAATAAAAATATTTGATGTGTGGATGCATTCTTACATGGTCGACCCTCATGAAAAAAATTGGCGCAATTGCATCAAAAATTATGACTTGAGGCCGAACTATAAATACATCAGCGATTCGGACTTTTTCACATGCATGACTTTTACGCCATGAGAGCTATTCTCAAAAGTATTAGTCTCAGAATAAAATTATTTGATGTGTGGATGCATTCTTACATGATCGACCCTCATGAAAAGAATTGGCGCAATTGCATCAAAAATCATGACTTGGGGCCGAACTATAAATACATCAGCGATTCGGACTTTTTCACATGCATGACTTTTACGCCATGAGAGCTATTCTCAAAAGTATTAGTCTCAGAATAAAATTATTTGATGTGTGGATGCATTCTTACATGGTCGACCCTCATGAAAAGAATTGGCGCAATTGCATCAAAAATCATGACTTGGGGCCGAACTATAAATACATCAGCGATTCGAACTTTTTGCACATGCATGACTTTTACGCCATGAGAGCTATTCTCAAAAGTATAAGTTTCAGAATAAAAATATTTGATGTGTGGATGCATTCTTACATGGTCGACCCTCATGAAAAAAATTGGCGCAATTGCATCAAAAATTATGACTTGAGGCCGAACTATAAATACATCAGCGATTCGGACTTTTCACATGCATGACTTTTACGCCATGAGAGCTATTCTCAAAAGTATTAGTCTCAGAATAAAATTATTTGATGTGTGGATGCATTCTTACATGATCGACCCTCATGAAAAGAATTGGCGCAATTGCATCAAAAATCATGACTTGGGGCCGAACTATAAATACATCAGCGATTCGGACTTTTTCACATGCATGACTTTTACGCCATGAGAGCTATTCTCAAAAGTATTAGTCTCAGAATAAAATTATTTGATGTGTGGATGCATTCTTACATGGTCGACCCTCATGAAAAGAATTGGCGCAATTGCATCAAAAATTATGACTTGAGGCCGAACTATAAATACATCAGCGATTCGGACTTTTTCACATGCATGACTTTTACGCCATGAGAGCTATTCTCAAAAGTATTAGTCTCAGAATAAAATTATTTGGTGTGTGGATGCATTCTTACATGGTCGACCCTCATGAAAAGAATTGGCGCAATTGCATCAAAAATCATGACTTGGGGCCGAACTATAAATACATCAGCGATTCGGACTTTTTCACATGCATGACTTTTACGCCATGAGAGCTATTCTCAAAAGTATTAGTCTCAGAATAAAATTATTTGATGTATGGATGCATTCTTACATGGTCGACCCTCATGAAAAGAATTGGCGCAATTGCATCAAAAATCATGACTTGGGGCCGAACTATAAATACATCAGCGATTCGGACTTTTTCACATGCATGACTTTTAGGCCATGAGAGCTATTCTCAAAAGTATTAGTCTCAGAATAAAATTATTTGATGTGTGGATGCATTCTTACATGGTCGACCCTCATGAAAAGAATTGGCGCAATTGCATCAAAAATCATGACTTGGGGCCGAACTATAAATACATCAGCGATTCGAACTTTTTGCACATGCATGACTTTTACGCCATGAGAGCTATTCTCAAAAGTATAAGTTTCAGAATAAAAATATTTGGTGTGTGGATGCATTCTTACATGGTCGACCCTCATGAAAAAAATTGGCGCAATTGCATCAAAAATTATGACTTGAGGCCGAACTATAAATACATCAGCGATTCGGACTTTTTCACATGCATGACTTTTACGCCATGAGAGCTATTCTCAAAAGTATTAGTCTCAGAATAAAATTATTTGATGTGTGCATGCATTCTTACATGGTCGACCATCATGAAAAGAATTGGCGCAATTGCATCAAAAATCATGACTTGGGGCCGAACTATAAATACATCAGCGATTCGAACTTTTTCACATGCATGACTTTTACGCCATGAGAGCTATTCTCAAAAGTATTAGTCTCAGAATAAAATTATTTGATGTGTGGATGCATTCTTACATGGTCGACCCTCATGAAAAGAATTGGCGCAATTGCATCAAAAATCATGACTTGGGGCCGAACTATAAATACATCAGCGATTCGAACTTTTTGCACATGCATGACTTTTACGCCATGAGAGCTATTCTCAAAAGTATAAGTTTCAGAATAAAAATATTTGATGTGTGGATGCATTCTTACATGGTCGACCCTCATGAAAAAAATTGGCGCAATTGCATCAAAAATTATGACTTGAGGCCGAACTATAAATACATCAGCGATTCGGACTTTTTCACATGCATGACTTTTACGCCATGAGAGCTATTCTCAAAAGTATTAGTCTCAGAATAAAATTATTTGATGTGTGGATGCATTCTTACATGATCGACCCTCATGAAAAGAATTGGCGCAATTGCATCAAAAATCATGACTTGGGGCCGAACTATAAATACATCAGCGATTCGAACTTTTTGCACATGCATGACTTTTACGCCATGAGAGCTATTCTCAAAAGTATAAGTTTCAGAATAAAAATATTTGATGTGTGGATGCATTCTTACATGGTCGACCCTCATGAAAAAAATTGGCGCAATTGCATCAAAAATTATGACTTGAGGCCGAACTATAAATACATCAGCGATTCGGACTTTTTCACATGCATGACTTTTACGCCATGAGAGCTATTCTCAAAAGTATTAGTCTCAGAATAAAATTATTTGATGTATGGATGCATTCTTACATGGTCGACCCTCATGAAAAGAATTGGCGCAATTGCATCAAAAATCATGACTTGGGGCCGAACTATAAATACATCAGCGATTCGGACTTTTTCACATGCATGACTTTTAGGCCATGAGAGCTATTCTCAAAAGTATTAGTCTCAGAATAAAATTATTTGATGTGTGGATGCATTCTTACATGGTCGACCCTCATGAAAAGAATTGGCGCAATTGCATCAAAAATCATGACTTGGGGCCGAACTATAAATACATCAGCGATTCGAACTTTTTGCACATGCATGACTTTTACGCCATGAGAGCTATTCTCAAAAGTATAAGTTTCAGAATAAAAATATTTGGTGTGTGGATGCATTCTTACATGGTCGACCCTCATGAAAAAAATTGGCGCAATTGCATCAAAAATTATGACTTGAGGCCGAACTATAAATACATCAGCGATTCGGACTTTTTCACATGCATGACTTTTACGCCATGAGAGCTATTCTCAAAAGTATTAGTCTCAGAATAAAATTATTTGATGTGTGCATGCATTCTTACATGGTCGACCCTCATGAAAAGAATTGGCGCAATTGCATCAAAAATCATGACTTGAGGCCGAACTATAAATACATCAGCGATTCGGACTTTTTCACATGCATGACTTTTACGCCATGAGAGCTATTCTCAAAAGTATTAGTCTCAGAATAAAATTATTTGATGTGTGGATGCATTCTTACATGGTCGACCCTCATGAAAAGAATTGGCGCAATTGCATCAAAAATCATGACTTGAGGCCGAACTATAAATACATCAGCGATTCGGACTTTTTCACATGCATGACTTTTACGCCATGAGAGCTATTCTCAAAAGTATTAGTCTCAGAATAAAATTATTTGATGTGTGGATGCATTCTTACATGGTCGACCCTCATGAAAAGAATTGGCGCAATTGCATCAAAAATCATGACTTGGGGCCGAACTATAAATACATCAGCGATTCGGACTTTTTCACATGCATGACTTTTACGCCATGAGAGCTATTCTCAAAAGTATTAGTCTCAGAATAAAATTATTTGATGTATGGATGCATTCTTACATGGTCGACCCTCATGAAAAGAATTGGCGCAATTGCATCAAAAATCATGACTTGGGGCCGAACTATAAATACATCAGCGATTCGGACTTTTTCACATGCATGACTTTTAGGCCATGAGAGCTATTCTCAAAAGTATTAGTCTCAGAATAAAATTATTTGATGTGTGGATGCATTCTTACATGGTCGACCCTCATGAAAAGAATTGGCGCAATTGCATCAAAAATCATGACTTGAGGCCGAACTATAAATACATCAGCGATTCGGACTTTTTCACATGCATGACTTTTACGCCATGAGAGCTATTCTCAAAAGTATAAGTTTCAGAATAAAAATATTTGATGTGTGGATGCATTCTTACATGGTCGACCCTCATGAAAAAAATTGGCGCAATTGCATCAAAAATTATGACTTGAGGCCGAACTATAAATACATCAGCGATTCGGACTTTTTCACATGCATGACTTTTACGCCATGAGAGCTATTCTCAAAAGTATTAGTCTCAGAATAAAATTATTTGATGTGTGGATGCATTCTTACATGGTCGACCCTCATGAAAAGAATTGGCGCAATTGCATCAAAAATCATGACTTGGGGCCGAACTATAAATACATCAGCGATTCGGACTTTTTCACATGCATGACTTTTACGCCATGAGAGCTATTCTCAAAAGTATTAGTCTCAGAATAAAATTATTTGATGTGTGGATGCATTCTTACATGATCGACCCTCATGAAAAGAATTGGCGCAATTGCATCAAAAATCATGACTTGGGGCCGAACTATAAATACATCAGCGATTCGAACTTTTTGCACATGCATGACTTTTACGCCATGAGAGCTATTCTCAAAAGTATAAGTTTCAGAATAAAAATATTTGATGTGTGGATGCATTCTTACATGGTCGACCCTCATGAAAAAAATTGGCGCAATTGCATCAAAAATTATGACTTGAGGCCGAACTATAAATACATCAGCGATTCGGACTTTTTCACATGCATGACTTTTACGCCATGAGAGCTATTCTCAAAAGTATTAGTCTCAGAATAAAATTATTTGATGTGTGGATGCATTCTTACATGATCGACCCTCATGAAAAGAATTGGCGCAATTGCATCAAAAATCATGACTTGTGGCCGAACTATAAATACATCAGCGATTCGGACTTTTTCACATGCATGACTTTTACGCCATGAGAGCTATTCTCAAAAGTATTAGTCTCAGAATAAAATTATTTGATGTGTGGATGCATTCTTACATGGTCGACCATCATGAAAAGAATTGGCGCAATTGCATCAAAAATCATGACTTGGGGCCGAACTATAAATACATCAGCGATTCGAACTTTTTCACATGCATGACTTTTACGCCATGAGAGCTATTCTCAAAAGTATTAGTCTCAGAATAAAATTATTTGATGTGTGGATGCATTCTTACATGGTCGACCCTCATGAAAAGAATTGGCGCAATTGCATCAAAAATCATGACTTGGGGCCGAACTATAAATACACATCAGCGATTCGAACTTTTTGCACATGCATGACTTTTACGCCATGAGAGCTATTCTCAAAAGTATAAGTTTCAGAATAAAAATATTTGATGTGTGGATGCATTCTTACATGGTCGACCCTCATGAAAAAAATTGGCGCAATTGCATCAAAAATTATGACTTGAGGCCGAACTATAAATACATCAGCGATTCGGACTTTTTCACATGCATGACTTTTACGCCATGAGAGCTATTCTCAAAAGTATTAGTCTCAGAATAAAATTATTTGATGTGTGGATGCATTCTTACATGATCGACCCTCATGAAAAGAATTGGCGCAATTGCATCAAAAATCATGACTTGGGGCCGAACTATAAATACATCAGCGATTCGGACTTTTTCACATGCATGACTTTTACGCCATGAGAGCTATTCTCAAAAGTATTAGTCTCAGAATAAAATTATTTGATGTGTGGATGCATTCTTACATGGTCGACCCTCATGAAAAGAATTGGCGCAATTGCATCAAAAATCATGACTTGGGGCCGAACTATAAATACATCAGCGATTCGAACTTTTTGCACATGCATGACTTTTACGCCATGAGAGCTATTCTCAAAAGTATAAGTTTCAGAATAAAAATATTTGATGTGTGGATGCATTCTTACATGGTCGACCCTCATGAAAAAAATTGGCGCAATTGCATCAAAAATTATGACTTGAGGCCGAACTATAAATACATCAGCGATTCGGACTTTTCACATGCATGACTTTTACGCCATGAGAGCTATTCTCAAAAGTATTAGTCTCAGAATAAAATTATTTGATGTGTGGATGCATTCTTACATGATCGACCCTCATGAAAAGAATTGGCGCAATTGCATCAAAAATCATGACTTGGGGCCGAACTATAAATACATCAGCGATTCGGACTTTTTCACATGCATGACTTTTACGCCATGAGAGCTATTCTCAAAAGTATTAGTCTCAGAATAAAATTATTTGATGTGTGGATGCATTCTTACATGGTCGACCCTCATGAAAAGAATTGGCGCAATTGCATCAAAAATTATGACTTGAGGCCGAACTATAAATACATCAGCGATTCGGACTTTTTCACATGCATGACTTTTACGCCATGAGAGCTATTCTCAAAAGTATTAGTCTCAGAATAAAATTATTTGGTGTGTGGATGCATTCTTACATGGTCGACCCTCATGAAAAGAATTGGCGCAATTGCATCAAAAATCATGACTTGGGGCCGAACTATAAATACATCAGCGATTCGGACTTTTTCACATGCATGACTTTTACGCCATGAGAGCTATTCTCAAAAGTATTAGTCTCAGAATAAAATTATTTGATGTATGGATGCATTCTTACATGGTCGACCCTCATGAAAAGAATTGGCGCAATTGCATCAAAAATCATGACTTGGGGCCGAACTATAAATACATCAGCGATTCGGACTTTTTCACATGCATGACTTTTAGGCCATGAGAGCTATTCTCAAAAGTATTAGTCTCAGAATAAAATTATTTGATGTGTGGATGCATTCTTACATGGTCGACCCTCATGAAAAGAATTGGCGCAATTGCATCAAAAATCATGACTTGGGGCCGAACTATAAATACATCAGCGATTCGAACTTTTTGCACATGCATGACTTTTACGCCATGAGAGCTATTCTCAAAAGTATAAGTTTCAGAATAAAAATATTTGGTGTGTGGATGCATTCTTACATGGTCGACCCTCATGAAAAAAATTGGCGCAATTGCATCAAAAATTATGACTTGAGGCCGAACTATAAATACATCAGCGATTCGGACTTTTTCACATGCATGACTTTTACGCCATGAGAGCTATTCTCAAAAGTATTAGTCTCAGAATAAAATTATTTGATGTGTGCATGCATTCTTACATGGTCGACCATCATGAAAAGAATTGGCGCAATTGCATCAAAAATCATGACTTGGGGCCGAACTATAAATACATCAGCGATTCGAACTTTTTCACATGCATGACTTTTACGCCATGAGAGCTATTCTCAAAAGTATTAGTCTCAGAATAAAATTATTTGATGTGTGGATGCATTCTTACATGGTCGACCCTCATGAAAAGAATTGGCGCAATTGCATCAAAAATCATGACTTGGGGCCGAACTATAAATACATCAGCGATTCGAACTTTTTGCACATGCATGACTTTTACGCCATGAGAGCTATTCTCAAAAGTATAAGTTTCAGAATAAAAATATTTGATGTGTGGATGCATTCTTACATGGTCGACCCTCATGAAAAAAATTGGCGCAATTGCATCAAAAATTATGACTTGAGGCCGAACTATAAATACATCAGCGATTCGGACTTTTTCACATGCATGACTTTTACGCCATGAGAGCTATTCTCAAAAGTATTAGTCTCAGAATAAAATTATTTGATGTGTGGATGCATTCTTACATGATCGACCCTCATGAAAAGAATTGGCGCAATTGCATCAAAAATCATGACTTGGGGCCGAACTATAAATACATCAGCGATTCGGACTTTTTCACATGCATGACTTTTACGCCATGAGAGCTATTCTCAAAAGTATTAGTCTCAGAATAAAATTATTTGATGTGTGGATGCATTCTTACATGGTCGACCCTCATGAAAAGAATTGGCGCAATTGCATCAAAAATCATGACTTGGGGCCGAACTATAAATACATCAGCGATTCGAACTTTTTGCACATGCATGACTTTTACGCCATGAGAGCTATTCTCAAAAGTATAAGTTTCAGAATAAAAATATTTGATGTGTGGATGCATTCTTACATGGTCGACCCTCATGAAAAAAATTGGCGCAATTGCATCAAAAATTATGACTTGAGGCCGAACTATAAATACATCAGCGATTCGGACTTTTCACATGCATGACTTTTACGCCATGAGAGCTATTCTCAAAAGTATTAGTCTCAGAATAAAATTATTTGATGTGTGGATGCATTCTTACATGATCGACCCTCATGAAAAGAATTGGCGCAATTGCATCAAAAATCATGACTTGGGGCCGAACTATAAATACATCAGCGATTCGGACTTTTTCACATGCATGACTTTTACGCCATGAGAGCTATTCTCAAAAGTATTAGTCTCAGAATAAAATTATTTGATGTGTGGATGCATTCTTACATGGTCGACCCTCATGAAAAGAATTGGCGCAATTGCATCAAAAATTATGACTTGAGGCCGAACTATAAATACATCAGCGATTCGGACTTTTTCACATGCATGACTTTTACGCCATGAGAGCTATTCTCAAAAGTATTAGTCTCAGAATAAAATTATTTGGTGTGTGGATGCATTCTTACATGGTCGACCCTCATGAAAAGAATTGGCGCAATTGCATCAAAAATCATGACTTGGGGCCGAACTATAAATACATCAGCGATTCGGACTTTTTCACATGCATGACTTTTACGCCATGAGAGCTATTCTCAAAAGTATTAGTCTCAGAATAAAATTATTTGATGTATGGATGCATTCTTACATGGTCGACCCTCATGAAAAGAATTGGCGCAATTGCATCAAAAATCATGACTTGGGGCCGAACTATAAATACATCAGCGATTCGGACTTTTTCACATGCATGACTTTTAGGCCATGAGAGCTATTCTCAAAAGTATTAGTCTCAGAATAAAATTATTTGATGTGTGGATGCATTCTTACATGGTCGACCCTCATGAAAAGAATTGGCGCAATTGCATCAAAAATCATGACTTGGGGCCGAACTATAAATACATCAGCGATTCGAACTTTTTGCACATGCATGACTTTTACGCCATGAGAGCTATTCTCAAAAGTATAAGTTTCAGAATAAAAATATTTGGTGTGTGGATGCATTCTTACATGGCCGACCCTCATGAAAAAAATTGGCGCAATTGCATCAAAAATTATGACTTGAGGCCGAACTATAAATACATCAGCGATTCGGACTTTTTCACATGCATGACTTTTACGCCATGAGAGCTATTCTCAAAAGTATTAGTCTCAGAATAAAATTATTTGATGTGTGCATGCATTCTTACATGGTCGACCCTCATGAAAAGAATTGGCGCAATTGCATCAAAAATCATGACTTGAGGCCGAACTATAAATACATCAGCGATTCGGACTTTTTCACATGCATGACTTTTACGCCATGAGAGCTATTCTCAAAAGTATTAGTCTCAGAATAAAATTATTTGATGTGTGGATGCATTCTTACATGGTCGACCCTCATGAAAAGAATTGGCGCAATTGCATCAAAAATCATGACTTGGGGCCGAACTATAAATACATCAGCGATTCGGACTTTTTCACATGCATGACTTTTACGCCATGAGAGCTATTCTCAAAAGTATTAGTCTCAGAATAAAATTATTTGATGTATGGATGCATTCTTACATGGTCGACCCTCATGAAAAGAATTGGCGCAATTGCATCAAAAATCATGACTTGGGGCCGAACTATAAATACATCAGCGATTCGAACTTTTTGCACATGCATGACTTTTACGCCATGAGAGCTATTCTCAAAAGTATAAGTTTCAGAATAAAAATATTTGATGTGTGGATGCATTCTTACATGGTCGACCCTCATGAAAAAAATTGGCGCAATTGCATCAAAAATTATGACTTGAGGCCGAACTATAAATACATCAGCGATTCGGACTTTTCACATGCATGACTTTTACGCCATGAGAGCTATTCTCAAAAGTATTAGTCTCAGAATAAAATTATTTGATGTGTGGATGCATTCTTACATGATCGACCCTCATGAAAAGAATTGGCGCAATTGCATCAAAAATCATGACTTGGGGCCGAACTATAAATACATCAGCGATTCGGACTTTTTCACATGCATGACTTTTACGCCATGAGAGCTATTCTCAAAAGTATTAGTCTCAGAATAAAATTATTTGATGTGTGGATGCATTCTTACATGGTCGACCCTCATGAAAAGAATTGGCGCAATTGCATCAAAAATTATGACTTGAGGCCGAACTATAAATACATCAGCGATTCGGACTTTTTCACATGCATGACTTTTACGCCATGAGAGCTATTCTCAAAAGTATTAGTCTCAGAATAAAATTATTTGGTGTGTGGATGCATTCTTACATGGTCGACCCTCATGAAAAGAATTGGCGCAATTGCATCAAAAATCATGACTTGGGGCCGAACTATAAATACATCAGCGATTCGGACTTTTTCACATGCATGACTTTTACGCCATGAGAGCTATTCTCAAAAGTATTAGTCTCAGAATAAAATTATTTGATGTATGGATGCATTCTTACATGGTCGACCCTCATGAAAAGAATTGGCGCAATTGCATCAAAAATCATGACTTGGGGCCGAACTATAAATACATCAGCGATTCGGACTTTTTCACATGCATGACTTTTAGGCCATGAGAGCTATTCTCAAAAGTATTAGTCTCAGAATAAAATTATTTGATGTGTGGATGCATTCTTACATGGTCGACCCTCATGAAAAGAATTGGCGCAATTGCATCAAAAATCATGACTTGGGGCCGAACTATAAATACATCAGCGATTCGAACTTTTTGCACATGCATGACTTTTACGCCATGAGAGCTATTCTCAAAAGTATAAGTTTCAGAATAAAAATATTTGGTGTGTGGATGCATTCTTACATGGTCGACCCTCATGAAAAAAATTGGCGCAATTGCATCAAAAATTATGACTTGAGGCCGAACTATAAATACATCAGCGATTCGGACTTTTTCACATGCATGACTTTTACGCCATGAGAGCTATTCTCAAAAGTATTAGTCTCAGAATAAAATTATTTGATGTGTGCATGCATTCTTACATGGTCGACCCTCATGAAAAGAATTGGCGCAATTGCATCAAAAATCATGACTTGAGGCCGAACTATAAATACATCAGCGATTCGGACTTTTTCACATGCATGACTTTTACGCCATGAGAGCTATTCTCAAAAGTATTAGTCTCAGAATAAAATTATTTGATGTGTGGATGCATTCTTACATGGTCGACCCTCATGAAAAGAATTGGCGCAATTGCATCAAAAATCATGACTTGAGGCCGAACTATAAATACATCAGCGATTCGGACTTTTTCACATGCATGACTTTTACGCCATGAGAGCTATTCTCAAAAGTATTAGTCTCAGAATAAAATTATTTGATGTGTGGATGCATTCTTACATGGTCGACCCTCATGAAAAGAATTGGCGCAATTGCATCAAAAATCATGACTTGGGGCCGAACTATAAATACATCAGCGATTCGGACTTTTTCACATGCATGACTTTTACGCCATGAGAGCTATTCTCAAAAGTATTAGTCTCAGAATAAAATTATTTGATGTATGGATGCATTCTTACATGGTCGACCCTCATGAAAAGAATTGGCGCAATTGCATCAAAAATCATGACTTGGGGCCGAACTATAAATACATCAGCGATTCGGACTTTTTCACATGCATGACTTTTAGGCCATGAGAGCTATTCTCAAAAGTATTAGTCTCAGAATAAAATTATTTGATGTGTGGATGCATTCTTACATGGTCGACCCTCATGAAAAGAATTGGCGCAATTGCATCAAAAATCATGACTTGAGGCCGAACTATAAATACATCAGCGATTCGGACTTTTTCACATGCATGACTTTTACGCCATGAGAGCTATTCTCAAAAGTATAAGTTTCAGAATAAAAATATTTGATGTGTGGATGCATTCTTACATGGTCGACCCTCATGAAAAAAATTGGCGCAATTGCATCAAAAATTATGACTTGAGGCCGAACTATAAATACATCAGCGATTCGGACTTTTTCACATGCATGACTTTTACGCCATGAGAGCTATTCTCAAAAGTATTAGTCTCAGAATAAAATTATTTGATGTGTGGATGCATTCTTACATGGTCGACCCTCATGAAAAGAATTGGCGCAATTGCATCAAAAATCATGACTTGGGGCCGAACTATAAATACATCAGCGATTCGGACTTTTTCACATGCATGACTTTTAGGCCATGAGAGCTATTCTCAAAAGTATTAGTCTCAGAATAAAATTATTTGATGTGTGGATGCATTCTTACATGGTCGACCCTCATGAAAAGAATTGGCGCAATTGCATCAAAAATCATGACTTGGGGCCGAACTATAAATACATCAGCGATTCGAACTTTTTGCACATGCATGACTTTTACGCCATGAGAGCTATTCTCAAAAGTATAAGTTTCAGAATAAAAATATTTGGTGTGTGGATGCATTCTTACATGGTCGACCCTCATGAAAAAAATTGGCGCAATTGCATAAAAAATTATGACTTGAGGCCGAACTATAAATACATCAGCGATTCGGACTTTTTCACATGCATGACTTTTACGCCATGAGAGCTATTCTCAAAAGTATTAGTCTCAGAATAAAATTATTTGATGTGTGGATGCATTCTTACATGGTCGACCCTCATGAAAAGAATTGGCGCAATTGCATCAAAAATCATGACTTGAGGCCGAACTATAAATACATCAGCGATTCGGACTTTTTCACATGCATGACTTTTACGCCATGAGAGCTATTCTCAAAAGTATTAGTCTCAGAATAAAATTATTTGATGTGTGGATGCATTCTTACATGGTCGACCCTCATGAAAAGAATTGGCGCAATTGCATCAAAAATCATGACTTGAGGCCGAACTATAAATACATCAGCGATTCGGACTTTTTCACATGCATGACTTTTACGCCATGAGAGCTATTCTCAAAAGTATTAGTCTCAGAATAAAATTATTTGATGTGTGGATGCATTCTTACATGGTCGACCCTCATGAAAAGAATTGGCGCAATTGCATAAAAAATCATGACTTGGGGCCGAACTATAAATACATCAGCGATTCGGACTTTTTCACATGCATGACTTTTACGCCATGAGAGCTATTCTCAAAAGTATTAGTCTCAGAATAAAATTATTTGATGTATGGATGCATTCTTACATGGTCGACCCTCATGAAAAGAATTGGCGCAATTGCATCAAAAATCATGACTTGGGGCCGAACTATAAATACATCAGCGATTCGGACTTTTTCACATGCATGACTTTTACGCCATGAGAGCTATTCTCAAAAGTATTAGTCTCAGAATAAAATTATTTGATGTGTGGATGCATTCTTACATGGTCGACCCTCATGAAAAGAATTGGCGCAATTGCATCAAAAATCATGACTTGGGGCCGAACTATAAATACATCAGCGATTCGGACTTTTTCACATGCATGACTTTTAGGCCATGAGAGCTATTCTCAAAAGTATTAGTCTCAGAATAAAATTATTTGATGTGTGGATGCATTCTTACATGGTCGACCCTCATGAAAAGAATTGGCGCAATTGCATCAAAAATCATGACTTGGGGCCGAACTATAAATACATCAGCGATTCGAACTTTTTGCACATGCATGACTTTTACGCCATGAGAGCTATTCTCAAAAGTATAAGTTTCAGAATAAAAATATTTGATGTGTGGATGCATTCTTACATGGTCGACCCTCATGAAAAAAATTGGCGCAATTGCATCAAAAATTATGACTTGAGGCCGAACTATAAATACATCAGCGATTCGGACTTTTTCACATGCATGACTTTTACGCCATGAGAGCTATTCTCAAAAGTATTAGTCTCAGAATAAAATTATTTGATGTGTGGATGCATTCTTACATGGTCGACCCTCATGAAAAGAATTGGCGCAATTGCATCAAAAATCATGACTTGAGGCCGAACTATAAATACATCAGCGATTCGGACTTTTTCACATGCATGACTTTTAGGCCATGAGAGCTATTCTCAAAAGTATTAGTCTCAGAATAAAATTATTTGATGTGTGGATGCATTCTTACATGGTCGACCCTCATGAAAAGAATTGGCGCAATTGCATCAAAAATCATGACTTGAGGCCGAACTATAAATACATCAGCGATTCGGACTTTTTCACATGCATGACTTTTACGCCATGAGAGCTATTCTCAAAAGTATTAGTCTCAGAATAAAATTATTTGATGTGTGGATGCATTCTTACATGGTCGACCCTCATGAAAAGAATTGGCGCAATTGCATAAAAAATCATGACTTGGGGCCGAACTATAAATACATCAGCGATTCGGACTTTTTCACATGCATGACTTTTACGCCATGAGAGCTATTCTCAAAAGTATTAGTCTCAGAATAAAATTATTTGATGTATGGATGCATTCTTACATGGTCGACCCTCATGAAAAGAATTGGCGCAATTGCATCAAAAATCATGACTTGGGGCCGAACTATAAATACATCAGCGATTCGGACTTTTTCACATGCATGACTTTTACGCCATGAGAGCTATTCTCAAAAGTATTAGTCTCAGAATAAAATTATTTGATGTGTGGATGCATTCTTACATGGTCGACCCTCATGAAAAGAATTGGCGCAATTGCATAAAAAATCATGACTTGGGGCCGAACTATAAATACATCAGCGATTCGGACTTTTTCACATGCATGACTTTTAGGCCATGAGAGCTATTCTCAAAAGTATTAGTCTCAGAATAAAATTATTTGATGTGTGGATGCATTCTTACATGGTCGACCCTCATGAAAAGAATTGGCGCAATTGCATCAAAAATCATGACTTGGGGCCGAACTATAAATACATCAGCGATTCGAACTTTTTGCACATGCATGACTTTTACGCCATGAGAGCTATTCTCAAAAGTATAAGTTTCAGAATAAAAATATTTGATGTGTGGATGCATTCTTACATGGTCGACCCTCATGAAAAAAATTGGCGCAATTGCATCAAAAATTATGACTTGAGGCCGAACTATAAATACATCAGCGATTCGGACTTTTTCACATGCATGACTTTTACGCCATGAGAGCTATTCTCAAAAGTATTAGTCTCAGAATAAAATTATTTGATGTGTGGATGCATTCTTACATGGTCGACCCTCATGAAAAGAATTGGCGCAATTGCATCAAAAATCATGACTTGAGGCCGAACTATAAATACATCAGCGATTCGGACTTTTTCACATGCATGACTTTTACGCCATGAGAGCTATTCTCAAAAGTATTAGTCTCAGAATAAAATTGTTTGATGTGTGGATGCATTCTTACATGGTCGACCCTCATGAAAAGAATTGGCGCAATTGCATCAAAAATCATGACTTGGGGCCGAACTATAAATACATCAGCGATTCGAACTTTTTGCACATGCATGACTTTTACGCCATGAGAGCTATTCTCAAAAGTATAAGTTTCAGAATAAAAATATTTGATGTGTGGATGCATTCTTACATGGTCGACCCTCATGAAAAAAATTGGCGCAATTGCATCAAAAATTATGACTTGAGGCCGAACTATAAATACATCAGCGATTCGGACTTTTTCACATGCATGACTTTTACGCCATGAGAGCTATTCTCAAAAGTATTAGTCTCAGAATAAAATTATTTGATGTGTGGATGCATTCTTACATGATCGACCCTCATGAAAAGAATTGGCGCAATTGCATCAAAAATCATGACTTGGGGCCGAACTATAAATACATCAGCGATTCGGACTTTTTCACATGCATGACTTTTACGCCATGAGAGCTATTCTCAAAAGTATTAGTCTCAGAATAAAATTATTTGATGTGTGGATGCATTCTTACATGGTCGACCCTCATGAAAAGAATTGGCGCAATTGCATCAAAAATCATGACTTGGGGCCGAACTATAAATACATCAGCGATTCGAACTTTTTGCACATGCATGACTTTTACGCCATGAGAGCTATTCTCAAAAGTATAAGTTTCAGAATAAAAATATTTGATGTGTGGATGCATTCTTACATGGTCGACCCTCATGAAAAAAATTGGCGCAATTGCATCAAAAATTATGACTTGAGGCCGAACTATAAATACATCAGCGATTCGGACTTTTTCACATGCATGACTTTTACGCCATGAGAGCTATTCTCAAAAGTATTAGTCTCAGAATAAAATTATTTGATGTGTGGATGCATTCTTACATGGTCGACCCTCATGAAAAAAATTGGCGCAATTGCATAAAAAATCATGACTTGAGGCCGAACTATAAATACATCAGCGATTCGGACTTTTTCACATGCATGACTTTTACGCCATGAGAGCTATTCTCAAAAGTATTAGTCTCAGAATAAAATTGTTTGATGTGTGGATGCATTCTTACATGGTCGACCCTCATGAAAAGAATTGGCGCAATTGCATCAAAAATCATGACTTGGGGCCGAACTATAAATACATCAGCGATTCGAACTTTTTGCACATGCATGACTTTTACGCCATGAGAGCTATTCTCAAAAGTATAAGTTTCAGAATAAAAATATTTGATGTGTGGATGCATTCTTACATGGTCGACCCTCATGAAAAAAATTGGCGCAATTGCATCAAAAATTATGACTTGAGGCCGAACTATAAATACATCAGCGATTCGGACTTTTTCACATGCATGACTTTTACGCCATGAGAGCTATTCTCAAAAGTATTAGTCTCAGAATAAAATTATTTGATGTGTGGATGCATTCTTACATGATCGACCCTCATGAAAAGAATTGGCGCAATTGCATCAAAAATCATGACTTGGGGCCGAACTATAAATACATCAGCGATTCGGACTTTTTCACATGCATGACTTTTACGCCATGAGAGCTATTCTCAAAAGTATTAGTCTCAGAATAAAATTATTTGATGTGTGGATGCATTCTTACATGGTCGACCCTCATGAAAAGAATTGGCGCAATTGCATCAAAAATCATGACTTGAGGCCGAACTATAAATACATCAGCGATTCGGACTTTTTCACATGCATGACTTTTACGCCATGAGAGCTATTCTCAAAAGTATTAGTCTCAGAATAAAATTATTTGATGTGTGGATGCATTCTTACATGGTCGACCCTCATGAAAAGAATTGGCGCAATTGCATCAAAAATCATGACTTGAGGCCGAACTATAAATACATCAGCGATTCGGACTTTTTCCAATGCATGACTTTTACGCCATGAGAGCTATTCTCAAAAGTATTAGTCTTAGAATAAAATTATTTGATGTGTGGATGCATTCTTACATGATCGACCCTCATGAAAAAAAATGGCGCAATTGCATCAAAAATCATGACTTGAGGCCGAACTATAAATACATCAGCGATTCGAACTTTTTGCACATGCATGACTTTTACGCCATGAGAGCTATTCTCAAAAGTATAAGTTTCAGAATAAAAATATTTGGTGTGTGGATGCATTCTTACATGGTCGACCCTCATGAAAAGAATTGGCGCAATTGCATCAAAAATCATGACTTGGGGCCGAACTATAAATACATCAGCGATTCGGACTTTTTCACATGCATGACTTTTAGGCCATGAGAGCTATTCTCAAAAGTATAAGTTTCAGAATAAAAATATTTGGTGTGTGGATGCATTCTTACATGGTCAAACCTCATGAAAAAATTGGCGCAATTGCATCAAAAATCTTGACTTGTGGCCGCACTATAAATACATCAGCGATTCGGACTTTTCCACATGCATGACGTTTACGCCATGAGAGCTATTCTGAAAAGTATTAGTCTCAGAATAAAATTATTTGATGTGTGGATGCATTCTTACATGATCGACCCTCATGAAAAGAATTGGCGCAATTGCATCAAAAATCATGACTTGTGGCCGAACTATAAATACATCAGCGATTCGCACTTTTTCACATGCATGACTTTTACGCCATGAGAGCTATTCTCAAAAGTATTAGTCTCAGAATAAAATTATTTGATGTGTGGATGCATTCTTACATGGTCGACCCTCATGAAAAGAATTGGCGCAATTGCATCAAAAATCATGACTTGGGGCCGAACTATAAATACATCAGCGATTCGGACTTTTTCACATGCATGACTTTTACGCCATGAGAGCTATTCTCAAAAGTATTAGTCTCAGAATAAAATTATTTGATGTGTGGATGCATTCTTACATGGTCGACCCTCATGAAAAAAATTGGCGCAATTGCATCAAAAATCATGACTTAAGGCCAAACTATAAATACATCAGCGATTCAGACTTTTTCACATGCATGACTTTTACGCCATGAGAGCTATTCTCAAAAGTATTAGTCTCAGAATAAAATTATTTGATGTGTGGATGCATTCTTACATGATCGACCCTCATGAAAAGAATTGGCGCAATTGCATCAAAAATCATGACTTGGGGCCGAACTATAAATACATCAGCGATTCGGACTTTTTCACATGCATGACTTTTACGCCATGAGAGCTATTCTCAAAAGTATTAGTCTCAGAATAAAATTATTTGATGTATGGATGCATTCTTACATGGTCGACCCTCATGAAAAGAATTGGCGCAATTGCATCAAAAATCATGACTTGGGGCCGAACTATAAATACATCAGCGATTCGGACTTTTTCACATGCATGACTTTTAGGCCATGAGAGCTATTCTCAAAAGTATTAGTCTCAGAATAAAATTATTTGATGTGTGGATGCATTCTTACATGGTCGACCCTCATGAAAAGAATTGGCGCAATTGCATCAAAAATCATGACTTGAGGCCGAACTATAAATACATCAGCGATTCGGACTTTTTCACATGCATGACTTTTACGCCATGAGAGCTATTCTCAAAAGTATTAGTCTCAGAATAAAATTATTTGATGTGTGGATGCATTCTTACATGGTCGACCCTCATGAAAAGAATTGGCGCAATTGCATCAAAAATCATGACTTGAGGCCGAACTATAAATACATCAGCGATTCGGACTTTTTCCAATGCATGACTTTTACGCCATGAGAGCTATTCTCAAAAGTATTAGTCTTAGAATAAAATTATTTGATGTGTGGATGCATTCTTACATGATCGACCCTCATGAAAAAAAATGGCGCAATTGCATCAAAAATCATGACTTGAGGCCGAACTATAAATACATCAGCGATTCGAACTTTTTGCACATGCATGACTTTTACGCCATGAGAGCTATTCTCAAAAGTATAAGTTTCAGAATAAAAATATTTGGTGTGTGGATGCATTCTTACATGGTCGACCCTCATGAAAAGAATTGGCGCAATTGCATCAAAAATCATGACTTGGGGCCGAACTATAAATACATCAGCGATTCGGACTTTTTCACATGCATGACTTTTAGGCCATGAGAGCTATTCTCAAAAGTATAAGTTTCAGAATAAAAATATTTGGTGTGTGGATGCATTCTTACATGGTCAAACCTCATGAAAAAATTGGCGCAATTGCATCAAAAATCTTGACTTGTGGCCGCACTATAAATACATCAGCGATTCGGACTTTTCCACATGCATGACGTTTACGCCATGAGAGCTATTCTGAAAAGTATTAGTCTCAGAATAAAATTATTTGATGTGTGGATGCATTCTTACATGATCGACCCTCATGAAAAGAATTGGCGCAATTGCATCAAAAATCATGACTTGTGGCCGAACTATAAATACATCAGCGATTCGCACTTTTTCACATGCATGACTTTTACGCCATGAGAGCTATTCTCAAAAGTATTAGTCTCAGAATAAAATTATTTGATGTGTGGATGCATTCTTACATGGTCGACCCTCATGAAAAGAATTGGCGCAATTGCATCAAAAATCATGACTTGGGGCCGAACTATAAATACATCAGCGATTCGGACTTTTTCACATGCATGACTTTTACGCCATGAGAGCTATTCTCAAAAGTATTAGTCTCAGAATAAAATTATTTGATGTGTGGATGCATTCTTACATGGTCGACCCTCATGAAAAAAATTGGCGCAATTGCATCAAAAATCATGACTTAAGGCCAAACTATAAATACATCAGCGATTCAGACTTTTTCACATGCATGACTTTTACGCCATGAGAGCTATTCTCAAAAGTATTAGTCTCAGAATAAAATTATTTGATGTGTGGATGCATTCTTACATGATCGACCCTCATGAAAAGAATTGGCGCAATTGCATCAAAAATCATGACTTGGGGCCGAACTATAAATACATCAGCGATTCGGACTTTTTCACATGCATGACTTTTACGCCATGAGAGCTATTCTCAAAAGTATTAGTCTCAGAATAAAATTATTTGATGTATGGATGCATTCTTACATGGTCGACCCTCATGAAAAGAATTGGCGCAATTGCATCAAAAATCATGACTTGGGGCCGAACTATAAATACATCAGCGATTCGGACTTTTTCACATGCATGACTTTTAGGCCATGAGAGCTATTCTCAAAAGTATTAGTCTCAGAATAAAATTATTTGATGTGTGGATGCATTCTTACATGGTCGACCCTCATGAAAAGAATTGGCGCAATTGCATCAAAAATCATGACTTGGGGCCGAACTATAAATACATCAGCGATTCGAACTTTTTGCACATGCATGACTTTTACGCCATGAGAGCTATTCTCAAAAGTATAAGTTTCAGAATAAAAATATTTGGTGTGTGGATGCATTCTTACATGGTCGACCCTCATGAAAAAAATTGGCGCAATTGCATCAAAAATTATGACTTGAGGCCGAACTATAAATACATCAGCGATTCGGACTTTTTCACATGCATGACTTTTACGCCATGAGAGCTATTCTCAAAAGTATTAGTCTCAGAATAAAATTATTTGATGTGTGGATGCATTCTTACATGGTCGACCCTCATGAAAAGAATTGGCGCAATTGCATCAAAAATCATGACTTGAGGCCGAACTATAAATACATCAGCGATTCGGACTTTTTCACATGCATGACTTTTACGCCATGAGAGCTATTCTCAAAAGTATTAGTCTCAGAATAAAATTATTTGATGTGTGGATGCATTCTTACATGGTCGACCCTCATGAAAAGAATTGGCGCAATTGCATCAAAAATCATGACTTGAGGCCGAACTATAAATACATCAGCGATTCGGACTTTTTCACATGCATGACTTTTACGCCATGAGAGCTATTCTCAAAAGTATTAGTCTTAGAATAAAATTATTTGATGTGTGGATGCATTCTTACATGATCGACCCTCATGAAAAAAAATGGCGCAATTGCATCAAAAATCATGACTTGAGGCCGAACTATAAATACATCAGCGATTCGAACTTTTTGCACATGCATGACTTTTACGCCATGAGAGCTATTCTCAAAAGTATAAGTTTCAGAATAAAAATATTTGGTGTGTGGATGCATTCTTACATGGTCGACCCTCATGAAAAGAATTGGCGCAATTGCATCAAAAATCATGACTTGGGGCCGAACTATAAATACATCAGCGATTCGGACTTTTTCACATGCATGACTTTTAGGCCATGAGAGCTATTCTCAAAAGTATAAGTTTCAGAATAAAAATATTTGGTGTGTGGATGCATTCTTACATGGTCAACCCTCATGAAAAAATTGGCGCAATTGCATCAAAAATCTTGACTTGTGGCCGCACTATAAATACATCAGCGATTCGGACTTTTTCACATGCATGACGTTTACGCCATGAGAGCTATTCTGAAAAGTATTAGTCTCAGAATAAAATTATTTGATGTGTGGATGCATTCTTACATGATCGACCCTCATGAAAAGAATTGGCGCAATTGCATCAAAAATCATGACTTGTGGCCGAACTATAAATACATCAGCGATTCGGACTTTTTCACATGCATGACTTTTACGCCATGAGAGCTATTCTCAAAAGTATTAGTCTCAGAATAAAATTATTTGATGTGTGGATGCATTCTTACATGGTCGACCCTCATGAAAAGAATTGGGGCAATTGCATCAAAAATCATGACTTGGGGCCGAACTATAAATACATCAGCGATTCGGACTTTTTCACATGCATGACTTTTACGCCATGAGAGCTATTCTCAAAAGTATTAGTCTCAGAATAAAATTATTTGATGTGTGGATGCATTCTTACATGGTCGACCCTCATGAAAAAAATTGGCGCAATTGCATCAAAAATCATGACTTAAGGCCAAACTATAAATACATCAGCGATTCAGACTTTTTCACATGCATGACTTTTACGCCATGAGAGCTATTCTCAAAAGTATTAGTCTCAGAATAAAATTATTTGATGTGTGGATGCATTCTTACATGATCGACCCTCATGAAAAGAATTGGCGCAATTGCATCAAAAATCATGACTTGGGGCCGAACTATAAATACATCAGCGATTCGGACTTTTTCACATGCATGACTTTTACGCCATGAGAGCTATTCTCAAAAGTATTAGTCTCAGAATAAAATTATTTGATGTATGGATGCATTCTTACATGGTCGACCCTCATGAAAAGAATTGGCGCAATTGCATCAAAAATCATGACTTGGGGCCGAACTATAAATACATCAGCGATTCGGACTTTTTCACATGCATGACTTTTACGCCATGAGAGCTATTCTCAAAAGTATTAGTCTCAGAATAAAATTATTTGATGTGTGGATGCATTCTTACATGGTCGACCCTCATGAAAAAAATTGGCGCAATTGCATCAAAAATCATGACTTAAGGCCAAACTATAAATACATCAGCGATTCAGACTTTTTCACATGCATGACTTTTACGCCATGAGAGCTATTCTCAAAAGTATTAGTCTCAGAATAAAATTATTTGATGTGTGGATGCATTCTTACATGATCGACCCTCATGAAAAGAATTGGCGCAATTGCATCAAAAATCATGACTTGGGGCCGAACTATAAATACATCAGCGATTCGGACTTTTTCACATGCATGACTTTTACGCCATGAGAGCTATTCTCAAAAGTATTAGTCTCAGAATAAAATTATTTGATGTATGGATGCATTCTTACATGGTCGACCCTCATGAAAAGAATTGGCGCAATTGCATCAAAAATCATGACTTGGGGCCGAACTATAAATACATCAGCGATTCGGACTTTTTCACATGCATGACTTTTAGGCCATGAGAGCTATTCTCAAAAGTATTAGTCTCAGAATAAAATTATTTGATGTGTGGATGCATTCTTACATGGTCGACCCTCATGAAAAGAATTGGCGCAATTGCATCAAAAATCATGACTTGGGGCCGAACTATAAATACATCAGCGATTCGAACTTTTTGCACATGCATGACTTTTACGCCATGAGAGCTATTCTCAAAAGTATAAGTTTCAGAATAAAAATATTTGGTGTGTGGATGCATTCTTACATGGTCGACCCTCATGAAAAAAATTGGCGCAATTGCATCAAAAATTATGACTTGAGGCCGAACTATAAATACATCAGCGATTCGGACTTTTTCACATGCATGACTTTTACGCCATGAGAGCTATTCTCAAAAGTATTAGTCTCAGAATAAAATTATTTGATGTGTGGATGCATTCTTACATGGTCGACCCTCATGAAAAGAATTGGCGCAATTGCATCAAAAATCATGACTTGAGGCCGAACTATAAATACATCAGCGATTCGGACTTTTTCACATGCATGACTTTTAGGCCATGAGAGCTATTCTCAAAAGTATTAGTCTCAGAATAAAATTATTTGATGTGTGGATGCATTCTTACATGGTCGACCCTCATGAAAAGAATTGGCGCAATTGCATCAAAAATCATGACTTGAGGCCGAACTATAAATACATCAGCGATTCGGACTTTTTCACATGCATGACTTTTACGCCATGAGAGCTATTCTCAAAAGTATTAGTCTTAGAATAAAATTATTTGATGTGTGGATGCATTCTTACATGATCGACCCTCATGAAAAAAAATGGCGCAATTGCATCAAAAATCATGACTTGAGGCCGAACTATAAATACATCAGCGATTCGAACTTTTTGCACATGCATGACTTTTACGCCATGAGAGCTATTCTCAAAAGTATAAGTTTCAGAATAAAAATATTTGGTGTGTGGATGCATTCTTACATGGTCGACCCTCATGAAAAGAATTGGCGCAATTGCATCAAAAATCATGACTTGGGGCCGAACTATAAATACATCAGCGATTCGGACTTTTTCACATGCATGACTTTTAGGCCATGAGAGCTATTCTCAAAAGTATAAGTTTCAGAATAAAAATATTTGGTGTGTGGATGCATTCTTACATGGTCAACCCTCATGAAAAAATTGGCGCAATTGCATCAAAAATCTTGACTTGTGGCCGCACTATAAATACATCAGCGATTCGGACTTTTTCACATGCATGACGTTTACGCCATGAGAGCTATTCTGAAAAGTATTAGTCTCAGAATAAAATTATTTGATGTATGGATGCATTCTTACATGATCGACCCTCATGAAAAGAATTGGCGCAATTGCATCAAAAATCATGACTTGTGGCCGAACTATAAATACATCAGCGATTCGGACTTTTTCACATGCATGACTTTTACGCCATGAGAGCTATTCTCAAAAGTATTAGTCTCAGAATAAAATTATTTGATGTGTGGATGCATTCTTACATGGTCGACCCTCATGAAAAGAATTGGGGCAATTGCATCAAAAATCATGACTTGGGGCCGAACTATAAATACATCAGCGATTCGGACTTTTTCACATGCATGACTTTTACGCCATGAGAGCTATTCTCAAAAGTATTAGTCTCAGAATAAAATTATTTGATGTGTGGATGCATTCTTACATGGTCGACCCTCATGAAAAAAATTGGCGCAATTGCATCAAAAATCATGACTTAAGGCCAAACTATAAATACATCAGCGATTCGGACTTTTTCACATGCATGACTTTTACGCCATGAGAGCTATTCTCAAAAGTATTAGTCTCAGAATAAAATTATTTGATGTGTGGATGCATTCTTACATGATCGACCCTCATGAAAAGAATTGGCGCAATTGCATCAAAAATCATGACTTGGGGCCGAACTATAAATACATCAGCGATTCGGACTTTTTCACATGCATGACTTTTACGCCATGAGAGCTATTCTCAAAAGTATTAGTCTCAGAATAAAATTATTTGATGTATGGATGCATTCTTACATGGTCGACCCTCATGAAAAGAATTGGCGCAATTGCATCAAAAATCATGACTTGGGGCCGAACTATAAATACATCAGCGATTCGGACTTTTTCACATGCATGACTTTTAGGCCATGAGAGCTATTCTCAAAAGTATTAGTCTCAGAATAAAATTATTTGATGTGTGGATGCATTCTTACATGGTCGACCCTCATGAAAAGAATTGGCGCAATTGCATCAAAAATCATGACTTGAGGCCGAACTATAAATACATCAGCGATTCGGACTTTTTCACATGCATGACTTTTACGCCATGAGAGCTATTCTCAAAAGTATTAGTCTTAGAATAAAATTATTTGATGTGTGGATGCATTCTTACATGATCGACCCTCATGAAAAAAAATGGCGCAATTGCATCAAAAATCATGACTTGAGGCCGAACTATAAATACATCAGCGATTCGAACTTTTTGCACATGCATGACTTTTACGCCATGAGAGCTATTCTCAAAAGTATAAGTTTCAGAATAAAAATATTTGGTGTGTGGATGCATTCTTACATGGTCGACCCTCATGAAAAGAATTGGCGCAATTGCATCAAAAATCATGACTTGGGGCCGAACTATAAATACATCAGCGATTCGGACTTTTTCACATGCATGACTTTTAGGCCATGAGAGCTATTCTCAAAAGTATAAGTTTCAGAATAAAAATATTTGGTGTGTGGATGCATTCTTACATGGTCAACCCTCATGAAAAAATTGGCGCAATTGCATCAAAAATCTTGACTTGTGGCCGCACTATAAATACATCAGCGATTCGGACTTTTTCACATGCATGACGTTTACGCCATGAGAGCTATTCTGAAAAGTATTAGTCTCAGAATAAAATTATTTGATGTGTGGATGCATTCTTACATGATCGACCCTCATGAAAAGAATTGGCGCAATTGCATCAAAAATCATGACTTGTGGCCGAACTATAAATACATCAGCGATTCGGACTTTTTCACATGCATGACTTTTACGCCATGAGAGCTATTCTCAAAAGTATTAGTCTCAGAATAAAATTATTTGATGTGTGGATGCATTCTTACATGGTCGACCCTCATGAAAAGAATTGGCGCAATTGCATCAAAAATCATGACTTGGGGCCGAACTATAAATACATCAGCGATTCGGACTTTTTCACATGCATGACTTTTACGCCATGAGAGCTATTCTCAAAAGTATTAGTCTCAGAATAAAATTATTTGATGTGTGGATGCATTCTTACATGGTCGACCCTCATGAAAAAAATTGGCGCAATTGCATCAAAAATCATGACTTAAGGCCAAACTATAAATACATCAGCGATTCAGACTTTTTCACATGCATGACTTTTACGCCATGAGAGCTATTCTCAAAAGTATTAGTCTCAGAATAAAATTATTTGATGTGTGGATGCATTCTTACATGATCGACCCTCATGAAAAGAATTGGCGCAATTGCATCAAAAATCATGACTTGGGGCCGAACTATAAATACATCAGCGATTCGGACTTTTTCACATGCATGACTTTTACGCCATGAGAGCTATTCTCAAAAGTATTAGTCTCAGAATAAAATTATTTGATGTATGGATGCATTCTTACATGGTCGACCCTCATGAAAAGAATTGGCGCAATTGCATCAAAAATCATGACTTGGGGCCGAACTATAAATACATCAGCGATTCGGACTTTTTCACATGCATGACTTTTAGGCCATGAGAGCTATTCTCAAAAGTATTAGTCTCAGAATAAAATTATTTGATGTGTGGATGCATTCTTACATGGTCGACCCTCATGAAAAGAATTGGCGCAATTGCATCAAAAATCATGACTTGGGGCCGAACTATAAATACATCAGCGATTCGAACTTTTTGCACATGCATGACTTTTACGCCATGAGAGCTATTCTCAAAAGTATAAGTTTCAGAATAAAAATATTTGGTGTGTGGATGCATTCTTACATGGTCGACCCTCATGAAAAAAATTGGCGCAATTGCATCAAAAATTATGACTTGAGGCCGAACTATAAATACATCAGCGATTCGGACTTTTTCACATGCATGACTTTTACGCCATGAGAGCTATTCTCAAAAGTATTAGTCTCAGAATAAAATTATTTGATGTGTGGATGCATTCTTACATGGTCGACCCTCATGAAAAGAATTGGCGCAATTGCATCAAAAATCATGACTTGAGGCCGAACTATAAATACATCAGCGATTCGGACTTTTTCACATGCATGACTTTTACGCCATGAGAGCTATTCTCAAAAGTATTAGTCTCAGAATAAAATTATTTGATGTGTGGATGCATTCTTACATGGTCGACCCTCATGAAAAGAATTGGCGCAATTGCATCAAAAATCATGACTTGAGGCCGAACTATAAATACATCAGCGATTCGGACTTTTTCACATGCATGACTTTTACGCCATGAGAGCTATTCTCAAAAGTATTAGTCTCAGAATAAAATTATTTGGTGTGTGGATGCATTCTTACATGGTCGACCCTCATGAAAAGAATTGGCGCAATTGCATCAAAAATCATGACTTGGGGCCGAACTATAAATACATCAGCGATTCGGACTTTTTCACATGCATGACTTTTACGCCATGAGAGCTATTCTCAAAAGTATTAGTCTCAGAATAAAATTATTTGATGTATGGATGCATTCTTACATGGTCGACCCTCATGAAAAGAATTGGCGCAATTGCATCAAAAATCATGACTTGGGGCCGAACTATAAATACATCAGCGATTCGGACTTTTTCACATGCATGACTTTTAGGCCATGAGAGCTATTCTCAAAAGTATTAGTCTCAGAATAAAATTATTTGATGTGTGGATGCATTCTTACATGGTCGACCCTCATGAAAAGAATTGGCGCAATTGCATCAAAAATCATGACTTGGGGCCGAACTATAAATACATCAGCGATTCGAACTTTTTGCACATGCATGACTTTTACGCCATGAGAGCTATTCTCAAAAGTATAAGTTTCAGAATAAAAATATTTGGTGTGTGGATGCATTCTTACATGGTCGACCCTCATGAAAAAAATTGGCGCAATTGCATCAAAAATTATGACTTGAGGCCGAACTATAAATACATCAGCGATTCGGACTTTTTCACATGCATGACTTTTACGCCATGAGAGCTATTCTCAAAAGTATTAGTCTCAGAATAAAATTATTTGATGTGTGGATGCATTCTTACATGGTCGACCCTCATGAAAAGAATTGGCGCAATTGCATCAAAAATCATGACTTGGGGCCGAACTATAAATACATCAGCGATTCGGACTTTTTCACATGCATGACTTTTACGCCATGAGAGCTATTCTCAAAAGTATTAGTCTCAGAATAAAATTATTTGATGTGTGGATGCATTCTTACATGGTCGACCCTCATGAAAAAAATTGGCGCAATTGCATCAAAAATCATGACTTGGGGCCGAACTATAAATACATCAGCGATTCGAACTTTTTGCACATGCATGACTTTTACGCCATGAGAGCTATTCTCAAAAGTATAAGTTTCAGAATAAAAATATTTGATGTGTGGATGCATTCTTACATGGTCGACCCTCATGAAAAAAATTGGCGCAATTGCATCAAAAATTATGACTTGAGGCCGAACTATAAATACATTAGCGATTCGGACTTTTTCACATGCATGACTTTTACGCCATGAGAGCTATTCTCAAAAGTATTAGTCTCAGAATAAAATTATTTGATGTGTGGATGCATTCTTACATGATCGACCCTCATGAAAAGAATTGGCGCAATTGCATCAAAAATCATGACTTGGGGCCGAACTATAAATACATCAGCGATTCGGACTTTTTCACATGCATGACTTTTACGCCATGAGAGCTATTCTCAAAAGTATTAGTCTCAGAATAAAATTATTTGATGTGTGGATGCATTCTTACATGGTCGACCCTCATGAAAAGAATTGGCGCAATTGCATCAAAAATCATGACTTGAGGCCGAACTATAAATACATCAGCGATTCGGACTTTTTCACATGCATGACTTTTACGCCATGAGAGCTATTCTCAAAAGTATTAGTCTCAGAATAAAATTATTTGGTGTGTGGATGCATTCTTACATGGTCGACCCTCATGAAAAGAATTGGCGCAATTGCATCAAAAATCATGACTTGGGGCCGAACTATAAATACATCAGCGATTCGGACTTTTTCACATGCATGACTTTTACGCCATGAGAGCTATTCTCAAAAGTATTAGTCTCAGAATAAAATTATTTGATGTATGGATGCATTCTTACATGGTCGACCCTCATGAAAAGAATTGGCGCAATTGCATCAAAAATCATGACTTGGGGCCGAACTATAAATACATCAGCGATTCGGACTTTTTCACATGCATGACTTTTAGGCCATGAGAGCTATTCTCAAAAGTATTAGTCTCAGAATAAAATTATTTGATGTGTGGATGCATTCTTACATGGTCGACCCTCATGAAAAGAATTGGCGCAATTGCATCAAAAATCATGACTTGGGGCCGAACTATAAATACATCAGCGATTCGAACTTTTTGCACATGCATGACTTTTACGCCATGAGAGCTATTCTCAAAAGTATAAGTTTCAGAATAAAAATATTTGGTGTGTGGATGCATTCTTACATGGTCGACCCTCATGAAAAAAATTGGCGCAATTGCATCAAAAATTATGACTTGAGGCCGAACTATAAATACATCAGCGATTCGGACTTTTTCACATGCATGACTTTTACGCCATGAGAGCTATTCTCAAAAGTATTAGTCTCAGAATAAAATTATTTGATGTGTGGATGCATTCTTACATGGTCGACCCTCATGAAAAGAATTGGCGCAATTGCATCAAAAATCATGACTTGAGGCCGAACTATAAATACATCAGCGATTCGGACTTTTTCACATGCATGACTTTTACGCCATGAGAGCTATTCTCAAAAGTATTAGTCTCAGAATAAAATTATTTGATGTGTGGATGCATTCTTACATGGTCGACCCTCATGAAAAGAATTGGCGCAATTGCATCAAAAATCATGACTTGGGGCCGAACTATAAATACATCAGCGATTCGAACTTTTTGCACATGCATGACTTTTACGCCATGAGAGCTATTCTCAAAAGTATAAGTTTCAGAATAAAAATATTTGATGTGTGGATGCATTCTTACATGGTCGACCCTCATGAAAAAAATTGGCGCAATTGCATCAAAAATTATGACTTGAGGCCGAACTATAAATACATCAGCGATTCGGACTTTTTCACATGCATGACTTTTACGCCATGAGAGCTATTCTCAAAAGTATTAGTCTCAGAATAAAATTATTTGATGTGTGGATGCATTCTTACATGATCGACCCTCATGAAAAGAATTGGCGCAATTGCATCAAAAATCATGACTTGGGGCCGAACTATAAATACATCAGCGATTCGGACTTTTTCACATGCATGACTTTTACGCCATGAGAGCTATTCTCAAAAGTATTAGTCTCAGAATAAAATTATTTGATGTGTGGATGCATTCTTACATGGTCGACCCTCATGAAAAGAATTGGCGCAATTGCATCAAAAATCATGACTTGAGGCCGAACTATAAATACATCAGCGATTCGGACTTTTTCACATGCATGACTTTTACGCCATGAGAGCTATTCTCAAAAGTATTAGTCTCAGAATAAAATTATTTGGTGTGTGGATGCATTCTTACATGGTCGACCCTCATGAAAAGAATTGGCGCAATTGCATCAAAAATCATGACTTGAGGCCGCACTATAAATACATCAGCGATTCGGACTTTTTCACATGCATGACTTTTACGCCATGAGAGCTATTCTCAAAAGTATAAGTTTCAGAATAAAAATATTTGGTGTGTGGATGCATTCTTACATGGTCGACCCTCATGAAAAACATTGGCGCAATTGCATCAAAAATTATGACTTGAGGCCGAACTATAAATACATCAGCGATTCGGACTTTTTCACATGCATGACTTTTACGCCATGAGAGCTATTCTCAAAAGTATTAGTCTCAGAATAAAATTATTTGAGGTGTGGATGCATTCTTACATGGTCGACCCTCATGAAAAAAATTGGCGCAATTGCATCAAAAATCATGACTTAAGGCCAAACTATAAATACATCAGCGATTCAGACTTTTTCACATGCATGACTTTTACGCCATGAGAGCTATTCTCAAAAGTATTAGTCTCAGAATAAAATTATTTGATGTGTGGATGCATTCTTACATGGTCGACCCTCATGTAAAGAATTGGCGCAATTGCATCAAAAATCATGACTTGAGGCCGAACTATAAATACATCAGCGATTCGAACTTTTTTCACATGCATGACTTTTACGCCATGAGAGCTATTCTCAAAAGTATTAGTCTCAGAATAAAATTATTTGATGTGTGGATGCATTCTTACATGATCGACCCTCATGAAAAGAATTGGCGCAATTGCATCAAAAATCATGACTTGAGGCCGAACTATAAATACATCAGCGATTCGGACTTTTTCACATGCATGACTTTTACGCCATGAGAGCTATTCTCAAAAGTATTAGTCTCAGAATAAAATTATTTGATGTATGGATGCATTCTTACATGGTCGACCCTCATGAAAAGAATTGGCGCAATTGCATCAAAAATCATGACTTGAGGCCGAACTATAAATACATCAGCGATTCGGACTTTTTCACATGCATGACTTTTAGGCCATGAGAGCTATTCTCAAAAGTATTAGTCTCAGAATAAAATTATTTGATGTGTGGATGCATTCTTACATGGTCGACCCTCATGAAAAGAATTGGCGCAATTGCATCAAAAATCATGACTTGGGGCCGAACTATAAATACATCAGCGATTCGAACTTTTTGCACATGCATGACTTTTACGCCATGAGAGCTATTCTCAAAAGTATAAGTTTCAGGATAAAAATATTTGGTGTGTGGATGCATTCTTACATGGTCGACCCTCATGAAAAAAATTGGCGCAATTGCATCAAAAATTATGACTTGAGGCCGAACTATAAATACATCAGCGATTCGGACTTTTTCACATGCATGACTTTTACGCCATGAGAGCTATTCTCAAAAGTATTAGTCTCAGAATAAAATTATTTGATGTGTGGATGCATTCTTACATGGTCGACCCTCATGAAAAGAATTGGCGCAATTGCATCAAAAATCATGACTTGAGGCCGAACTATAAATACATCAGCGATTCGGACTTTTTCACATGCATGACTTTTACGCCATGAGAGCTATTCTCAAAAGTATTAGTCTTAGAATAAAATTATTTGATGTGTGGATGCATTCTTACATGGTCGACCCTCATGAAAAGAATTGGCGCAATTGCATCAAAAATCATGACTTGGGGCCGAACTATAAATACATCAGCGATTCGAACTTTTTGCACATGCATGACTTTTACGCCATGAGAGCTATTCTCAAAAGTATAAGTTTCAGAATAAAAATATTTGATGTGTGGATGCATTCTTACATGGTCGACCCTCATGAAAAAAATTGGCGCAATTGCATCAAAAATTATGACTTGAGGCCGAACTATAAATACATCAGCGATTCGGACTTTTTCACATGCATGACTTTTACGCCATGAGAGCTATTCTCAAAAGTATTAGTCTCAGAATAAAATTATTTGATGTGTGGATGCATTCTTACATGATCGACCCTCATGAAAAGAATTGGCGCAATTGCATCAAAAATCATAACTTGGGGGCCGAACTATAAATACATCAGCGATTCGGACTTTTTCACATGCATGACTTTTACGCCATGAGAGCTATTCTCAAAAGTATTAGTCTCAGAATAAAATTATTTGATGTGTGGATGCATTCTTACATGGTCGACCCTCATGTAAAGAATTGGCGCAATTGCATCAAAAATCATGACTTGAGGCCGAACTATAAATACATCAGCGATTCGGACTTTTTCACATGCATGACTTTTACGCCATGAGAGCTATTCTCAAAAGTATTAGTCTTAGAATAAAATTATTTGATGTGTGGATGCATTCTTACATGATCGACCCTCATGAAAAAAAATGGCGCAATTGCATCAAAAATCATGACTTGAGGCCAAACTATAAATACATCAGCGATTCGAACTTTTTTCACATGCATGACTTTTACGCCATGAGAGCTATTCTCAAAAGTATTAGTCTCAGAATAAAATTATTTGATGTGTGGATGCATTCTTACATGATCGACCCTCATGAAAAGAATTGGCGCAATTGCATCAAAAATCATGACTTGAGGCCGAACTATAAATACATCAGCGATTCGGACTTTTTCACATGCATGACTTTTACGCCATGAGAGCTATTCTCAAAAGTATTAGTCTCAGAATAAAATTATTTGATGTATGGATGCATTCTTACATGGTCGACCCTCATGAAAAGAATTGGCGCAATTGCATCAAAAATCATGACTTGAGGCCGAACTATAAATACATCAGCGATTCAGACTTTTTCACATGCATGACTTTTACGCCATGAGAGCTATTCTCAAAAGTATTAGTCTCAGAATAAAATTATTTGATGTATGGATGCATTCTTACATGGTCGACCCTCATGAAAAGAATTGGCGCAATTGCATCAAAAATCATGACTTGAGGCCGAACTATAAATACATCAGCGATTCGAACTTTTTTCACATGCATGACTTTTACGCCATGAGAGCTATTCTCAAAAGTATAAGTTTCAGAATAAAAATATTTGGTGTGTGGATGCATTCTTACATGGTCGACCCTCATGAAAAGAATTGGCGCAATTGCATCAAAAATCATGACTTGAGGCCGAACTATAAATACATCAGCGATTCGGACTTTTTCACATGCATGACTTTTACGCCATGAGAGCTATTCTCAAAAGTATTAGTCTTAGAATAAAATTATTTGATGTGTGGATGCATTCTTACATGGTCGACCCTCATGAAAAGAATTGGCGCAATTGCATCAAAAATCATGACTTGGGGCCGAACTATAAATACATCAGCGATTCGAACTTTTTGCACATGCATGACTTTTACGCCATGAGAGCTATTCTCAAAAGTATAAGTTTCAGAATAAAAATATTTGATGTGTGGATGCATTCTTACATGGTCGACCCTCATGAAAAAAATTGGCGCAATTGCATCAAAAATTATGACTTGGGGCCGAACTATAAATACATCAGCGATTCGGACTTTTTCACATGCATGACTTTTACGCCATGAGAGCTATTCTCAAAAGTATTAGTCTCAGAATAAAATTATTTGATGTGTGGATGCATTCTTACATGATCGACCCTCATGAAAAGAATTGGCGCAATTGCATCAAAAATCATGACTTGGGGCCGAACTATAAATACATCAGCGATTCGGACTTTTTCACATGCATGACTTTTACGCCATGAGAGCTATTCTCAAAAGTATTAGTCTCAGAATAAAATTATTTGATGTGTGGATGCATTCTTACATGGTCGACCCTCATGAAAAGAATTGGCGCAATTGCATCAAAAATCATGACTTGGGGCCGAACTATAAATACATCAGCGATTCGAACTTTTTGCACATGCATGACTTTTACGCCATGAGAGCTATTCTCAAAAGTATAAGTTTCAGAATAAAAATATTTGATGTGTGGATGCATTCTTACATGGTCGACCCTCATGAAAAAAATTGGCGCAATTGCATCAAAAATTATGACTTGAGGCCGAACTATAAATACATCAGCGATTCGGACTTTTTCACATGCATGACTTTTACGCCATGAGAGCTATTCTCAAAAGTATTAGTCTCAGAATAAAATTATTTGATGTGTGGATGCATTCTTACATGATCGACCCTCATGAAAAAAAATGGCGCAATTGCATCAAAAATCATGACTTGGGGCCGAACTATAAATACATCAGCGATTCGGACTTTTTCACATGCATGACTTTTACGCCATGAGAGCTATTCTCAAAAGTATTAGTCTCAGAATAAAATTATTTGATGTGTGGATGCATTCTTACATGGTCGACCCTCATGTAAAGAATTGGCGCAATTGCATCAAAAATCATGACTTGAGGCCGAACTATAAATACATCAGCGATTCGGACTTTTTCACATGCATGACTTTTACGCCATGAGAGCTATTCTCAAAAGTATTAGTCTTAGAATAAAATTATTTGATGTGTGGATGCATTCTTACATGATCGACCCTCATGAAAAAAAATGGCGCAATTGCATCAAAAATCATGACTTGAGGCCAAACTATAAATACATCAGCGATTCGAACTTTTTTCACATGCATGACTTTTACGCCATGAGAGCTATTCTCAAAAGTATTAGTCTCAGAATAAAATTATTTGATGTGTGGATGCATTCTTACATGATCGACCCTCATGAAAAGAATTGGCGCAATTGCATCAAAAATCATGACTTGAGGCCGAACTATAAATACATCAGCGATTCGGACTTTTTCACATGCATGACTTTTACGCCATGAGAGCTATTCTCAAAAGTATTAGTCTCAGAATAAAATTATTTGATGTATGGATGCATTCTTACATGGTCGACCCTCATGAAAAGAATTGGCGCAATTGCATCAAAAATCATGACTTGGGGCCGAACTATAAATACATCAGCGATTCGGACTTTTTCACATGCATGACTTTTACGCCATGAGAGCTATTCTCAAAAGTATTAGTCTCAGAATAAAATTATTTGATGTGTGGATGCATTCTTACATGGTCGACCCTCATGAAAAGAATTGGCGCAATTGCATCAAAAATCATGACTTGGGGCCGAACTATAAATACATCAGCGATTCGAACTTTTTGCACATGCATGACTTTTACGCCATGAGAGCTATTCTCAAAAGTATAAGTTTCAGGATAAAAATATTTGGTGTGTGGATGCATTCTTACATGGTCGACCCTCATGAAAAAAATTGGCGCAATTGCATCAAAAATTATGACTTGAGGCCGAACTATAAATACATCAGCGATTCGAACTTTTTGCACATGCATGACTTTTACGCCATGAGAGCTATTCTCAAAAGTATAAGTTTCAGAATAAAAATATTTGGTGTGTGGATGCATTCTTACATGGTCGACCCTCATGAAAAAAATTGGCGCAATTGCATCAAAAATTATGACTTGAGGCCGAACTATAAATACATCAGCGATTCGGACTTTTTCACATGCATGACTTTTACGCCATGAGAGCTATTCTCAAAAGTATTAGTCTCAGAATAAAATTATTTGATGTGTGGATGCATTCTTACATGGTCGACCCTCATGAAAAGAATTGGCGCAATTGCATCAAAAATCATGACTTGAGGCCGAACTATAAATACATCAGCGATTCGGACTTTTTCACATGCATGACTTTTACGCCATGAGAGCTATTCTCAAAAGTATTAGTCTCAGAATAAAATTATTTGATGTGTGGATGCATTCTTACATGGTCGACCCTCATGAAAAGAATTGGCGCAATTGCATCAAAAATCATGACTTGGGGCCGAACTATAAATACATCAGCGATTCGAACTTTTTGCACATGCATGACTTTTACGCCATGAGAGCTATTCTCAAAAGTATAAGTTTCAGAATAAAAATATTTGATGTGTGGATGCATTCTTACATGGTCGACCCTCATGAAAAAAATTGGCGCAATTGCATAAAAAATTATGACTTGAGGCCGAACTATAAATACATCAGCGATTCGGACTTTTTCACATGCATGACTTTTACGCCATGAGAGCTATTCTCAAAAGTATTAGTCTCAGAATAAAATTATTTGATGTGTGGATGCATTCTTACATGATCGACCCTCATGAAAAGAATTGGCGCAATTGCATCAAAAATCATGACTTGGGGCCGAACTATAAATACATCAGCGATTCGGACTTTTTCACATGCATGACTTTTACGCCATGAGAGCTATTCTCAAAAGTATTAGTCTCAGAATAAAATTATTTGATGTGTGGATGCATTCTTACATGGTCGACCCTCATGAAAAGAATTGGCGCAATTGCATCAAAAATCATGACTTGAGGCCGAACTATAAATACATCAGCGATTCGGACTTTTTCACATGCATGACTTTTACGCCATGAGAGCTATTCTCAAAAGTATTAGTCTCAGAATAAAATTATTTGGCGTGTGGATGCATTCTTACATGGTCGACCCTCATGAAAAGAATTGGCGCAATTGCATCAAAAATCATGACTTGGGGCCGAACTATAAATACATCAGCGATTCAGACTTTTTCACATGCATGACTTTTACGCCATGAGAGCTATTCTCAAAAGTATTAGTCTCAGAATAAAATTATTTGATGTGTGGATGCATTCTTACATGGTCGACCCTCATGAAAAGAATTGGCGCAATTGCATCAAAAATCATGACTTGGGGCCGAACTATAAATACATCAGCGATTCGGACTTTTTCACATGCATGACTTTTAGGCCATGAGAGCTATTCTCAAAAGTATTAGTCTCAGAATAAAATTATTTGATGTGTGGATGCATTCTTACATGGTCGACCCTCATGAAAAGAATTGGCGCAATTGCATCAAAAATCATGACTTGGGGCCGAACTATAAATACATCAGCGATTCGAACTTTTTGCACATGCATGACTTTTACGCCATGAGAGCTATTCTCAAAAGTATAAGTTTCAGAATAAAAATATTTGGTGTGTGGATGCATTCTTACATGGTCGACCCTCATGAAAAAAATTGGCGCAATTGCATAAAAAATTATGACTTGAGGCCGAACTATAAATACATCAGCGATTCGGACTTTTTCACATGCATGACTTTTACGCCATGAGAGCTATTCTCAAAAGTATTAGTCTCAGAATAAAATTATTTGATGTGTGGATGCATTCTTACATGGTCGACCCTCATGAAAAGAATTGGCGCAATTGCATCAAAAATCATGACTTGAGGCCGAACTATAAATACATCAGCGATTCGGACTTTTTCACATGCATGACTTTTACGCCATGAGAGCTATTCTCAAAAGTATTAGTCTCAGAATAAAATTATTTGATGTGTGGATGCATTCTTACATGGTCGACCCTCATGAAAAGAATTGGCGCAATTGCATCAAAAATCATGACTTGGGGCCGAACTATAAATACATCAGCGATTCGAACTTTTTGCACATGCATGACTTTTACGCCATGAGAGCTATTCTCAAAAGTATAAGTTTCAGAATAAAAATATTTGATGTGTGGATGCATTCTTACATGGTAGACCCTCATGAAAAAAATTGGCGCAATTGCATCAAAAATTATGACTTGAGGCCGAACTATAAATACATCAGCGATTCGGACTTTTTCACATGCATGACTTTTACGCCATGAGAGCTATTCTCAAAAGTATTAGTCTCAGAATAAAATTATTTGATGTGTGGATGCATTCTTACATGATCGACCCTCATGAAAAGAATTGGCGCAATTGCATCAAAAATCATGACTTGGGGCCGAACTATAAATACATCAGCGATTCGGACTTTTTCACATGCATGACTTTTACGCCATGAGAGCTATTCTCAAAAGTATTAGTCTCAGAATAAAATTATTTGATGTGTGGATGCATTCTTACATGGTCGACCCTCATGAAAAGAATTGGCGCAATTGCATCAAAAATCATGACTTGAGGCCGAACTATAAATACATCAGCGATTCGGACTTTTTCACATGCATGACTTTTAGGCCATGAGAGCTATTCTCAAAAGTATTAGTCTCAGAATAAAATTATTTGGTGTGTGGATGCATTCTTACATGGTCGACCCTCATGAAAAGAATTGGCGCAATTGCATCAAAAATCATGACTTGAGGCCGCACTATAAATACATCAGCGATTCGGACTTTTTCACATGCATGACTTTTACGCCATGAGAGCTATTCTCAAAAGTATAAGTTTCAGAATAAAAATATTTGGTGTGTGGATGCATTCTTACATGGTCGACCCTCATGAAAAACATTGGCGCAATTGCATCAAAAATTATGACTTGAGGCCGAACTATAAATACATCAGCGATTCGGACTTTTTCACATGCATGACTTTTACGCCATGAGAGCTATTCTCAAAAGTATTAGTCTCAGAATAAAATTATTTGAGGTGTGGATGCATTCTTACATGGTCGACCCTCATGAAAAAAATTGGCGCAATTGCATCAAAAATCATGACTTAAGGCCAAACTATAAATACATCAGCGATTCAGACTTTTTCACATGCATGACTTTTACGCCATGAGAGCTATTCTCAAAAGTATTAGTCTCAGAATAAAATTATTTGATGTGTGGATGCATTCTTACATGGTCGACCCTCATGTAAAGAATTGGCGCAATTGCATCAAAAATCATGACTTGAGGCCGAACTATAAATACATCAGCGATTCGGACTTTTTCACATGCATGACTTTTACGCCATGAGAGCTATTCTCAAAAGTATTAGTCTTAGAATAAAATTATTTGATGTATGGATGCATTCTTACATGATCGACCCTCATGAAAAAAAATGGCGCAATTGCATCAAAAATCATGACTTGAGGCCAAACTATAAATACATCAGCGATTCGAACTTTTTTCACATGCATGACTTTTACGCCATGAGAGCTATTCTCAAAAGTATTAGTCTCAGAATAAAATTATTTGATGTGTGGATGCATTCTTACATGATCGACCCTCATGAAAAGAATTGGCGCAATTGCATCAAAAATCATGACTTGAGGCCGAACTATAAATACATCAGCGATTCGGACTTTTTCACATGCATGACTTTTACGCCATGAGAGCTATTCTCAAAAGTATTAGTCTCAGAATAAAATTATTTGATGTATGGATGCATTCTTACATGGTCGACCCTCATGAAAAGAATTGGCGCAATTGCATCAAAAATCATGACTTGAGGCCGAACTATAAATACATCAGCGATTCGGACTTTTTCACATGCATGACTTTTAGGCCATGAGAGCTATTCTCAAAAGTATTAGTCTCAGAATAAAATTATTTGATGTGTGGATGCATTCTTACATGGTCGACCCTCATGAAAAGAATTGGCGCAATTGCATCAAAAATCATGACTTGGGGCCGAACTATAAATACATCAGCGATTCGAACTTTTTGCACATGCATGACTTTTACGCCATGAGAGCTATTCTCAAAAGTATAAGTTTCAGGATAAAAATATTTGGTGTGTGGATGCATTCTTACATGGTCGACCCTCATGAAAAAAATTGGCGCAATTGCATCAAAAATTATGACTTGAGGCCGAACTATAAATACATCAGCGATTCGGACTTTTTCACATGCATGACTTTTACGCCATGAGAGCTATTCTCAAAAGTATGTCTCAGAATAAAATTATTTGATGTGTGGATGCATTCTTACATGGTCGACCCTCATGAAAAGAATTGGCGCAATTGCATCAAAAATCATGACTTGAGGCCGAACTATAAATACATCAGCGATTCGGACTTTTTCACATGCATGACTTTTACGCCATGAGAGCTATTCTCAAAAGTATTAGTCTTAGAATAAAATTATTTGATGTGTGGATGCATTCTTACATGGTCGACCCTCATGAAAAGAATTGGCGCAATTGCATCAAAAATCATGACTTGGGGCCGAACTATAAATACATCAGCGATTCGAACTTTTTGCACATGCATGACTTTTACGCCATGAGAGCTATTCTCAAAAGTATAAGTTTCAGAATAAAAATATTTGATGTGTGGATGCATTCTTACATGGTCGACCCTCATGAAAAAAATTGGCGCAATTGCATCAAAAATTATGACTTGAGGCCGAACTATAAATACATCAGCGATTCGGACTTTTTCACATGCATGACTTTTACGCCATGAGAGCTATTCTCAAAAGTATTAGTCTCAGAATAAAATTATTTGGTGTGTGGATGCATTCTTACATGGTCAACCCTCATGAAAAGAATTGGCGCAATTGCATCAAAAATCATGACTTGGGGCCGAACTATAAATACATCAGCGATTCGGACTTTTTCACATGCATGACTTTTAGGCCATGAGAGCTATTCTCAAAAGTATTAGTCTCAGAATAAAATTATTTGATGTGTGGATGCATTCTTACATGGTCGACCCTCATGTAAAGAATTGGCGCAATTGCATCAAAAATCATGACTTGAGGCCGAACTATAAATACATCAGCGATTCGGACTTTTTCACATGCATGACTTTTACGCCATGAGAGCTATTCTCAAAAGTATTAGTCTTAGAATAAAATTATTTGATGTGTGGATGCATTCTTACATGATCGACCCTCATGAAAAAAAATGGCGCAATTGCATCAAAAATCATGACTTGAGGCCAAACTATAAATACATCAGCGATTCGGACTTTTTCACATGCATGACTTTTAGGCCATGAGAGCTATTCTCAAAAGTATTAGTCTCAGAATAAAATTATTTGATGTGTGGATGCATTCTTACATGGTCGACCCTCATGAAAAGAATTGGCGCAATTGCATCAAAAATCATGACTTGAGGCCGAACTATAAATACATCAGCGATTCGGACTTTTTCACATGCATGACTTTTACGCCATGAGAGCTATTCTCAAAAGTATTAGTCTTAGAATAAAATTATTTGATGTGTGGATGCATTCTTACATGGTCGACCCTCATGAAAAGAATTGGCGCAATTGCATCAAAAATCATGACTTGGGGCCGAACTATAAATACATCAGCGATTCGAACTTTTTGCACATGCATGACTTTTACGCCATGAGAGCTATTCTCAAAAGTATAAGTTTCAGAATAAAAATATTTGATGTGTGGATGCATTCTTACATGGTCGACCCTCATGAAAAAAATTGGCGCAATTGCATCAAAAATTATGACTTGAGGCCGAACTATAAATACATCAGCGATTCGGACTTTTTCACATGCATGACTTTTACGCCATGAGAGCTATTCTCAAAAGTATTAGTCTCAGAATAAAATTATTTGATGTGTGGATGCATTCTTACATGATCGACCCTCATGAAAAGAATTGGCGCAATTGCATCAAAAATCATGACTTGGGGCCGAACTATAAATACATCAGCGATTCGGACTTTTTCACATGCATGACTTTTACGCCATGAGAGCTATTCTCAAAAGTATTAGTCTCAGAATAAAATTATTTGATGTGTGGATGCATTCTTACATGGTCGACCCTCATGAAAAGAATTGGCGCAATTGCATCAAAAATCATGACTTGGGGCCGAACTATAAATACATCAGCGATTCGAACTTTTTGCACATGCATGACTTTTACGCCATGAGAGCTATTCTCAAAAGTATAAGTTTCAGAATAAAAATATTTGATGTGTGGATGCATTCTTACATGGTCGACCCTCATGAAAAAAATTGGCGCAATTGCATCAAAAATTATGACTTGAGGCCGAACTATAAATACATCAGCGATTCGGACTTTTTCACATGCATGACTTTTACGCCATGAGAGCTATTCTCAAAAGTATTAGTCTCAGAATAAAATTATTTGATGTGTGGATGCATTCTTACATGATCGACCCTCATGAAAAGAATTGGCGCAATTGCATCAAAAATCATGACTTGGGGCCGAACTATAAATACATCAGCGATTCGGACTTTTTCACATGCATGACTTTTACGCCATGAGAGCTATTCTCAAAAGTATTAGTCTCAGAATAAAATTATTTGATGTGTGGATGCATTCTTACATGGTCGACCCTCATGTAAAGAATTGGCGCAATTGCATCAAAAATCATGACTTGAGGCCGAACTATAAATACATCAGCGATTCGGACTTTTTCACATGCATGACTTTTACGCCATGAGAGCTATTCTCAAAAGTATTAGTCTTAGAATAAAATTATTTGATGTGTGGATGCATTCTTACATGATCGACCCTCATGAAAAAAAATGGCGCAATTGCATCAAAAATCATGACTTGAGGCCAAACTATAAATACATCAGCGATTCGAACTTTTTTCACATGCATGACTTTTACGCCATGAGAGCTATTCTCAAAAGTATTAGTCTCAGAATAAAATTATTTGATGTGTGGATGCATTCTTACATGATCGACCCTCATGAAAAGAATTGGCGCAATTGCATCAAAAATCATGACTTGAGGCCGAACTATAAATACATCAGCGATTCGGACTTTTTCACATGCATGACTTTTACGCCATGAGAGCTATTCTCAAAAGTATTAGTCTCAGAATAAAATTATTTGATGTATGGATGCATTCTTACATGGTCGACCCTCATGAAAAGAATTGGCGCAATTGCATCAAAAATCATGACTTGAGGCCGAACTATAAATACATCAGCGATTCGGACTTTTTCACATGCATGACTTTTAGGCCATGAGAGCTATTCTCAAAAGTATTAGTCTCAGAATAAAATTATTTGATGTGTGGATGCATTCTTACATGGTCGACCCTCATGAAAAGAATTGGCGCAATTGCATCAAAAATCATGACTTGGGGCCGAACTATAAATACATCAGCGATTCGAACTTTTTGCACATGCATGACTTTTACGCCATGAGAGCTATTCTCAAAAGTATAAGTTTCAGGATAAAAATATTTGGTGTGTGGATGCATTCTTACATGGTCGACCCTCATGAAAAAAATTGGCGCAATTGCATCAAAAATTATGACTTGAGGCCGAACTATAAATACATCAGCGATTCGGACTTTTTCACATGCATGACTTTTACGCCATGAGAGCTATTCTCAAAAGTATTAGTCTCAGAATAAAATTATTTGATGTGTGGATGCATTCTTACATGGTCGACCCTCATGAAAAGAATTGGCGCAATTGCATCAAAAATCATGACTTGAGGCCGAACTATAAATACATCAGCGATTCGGACTTTTTCACATGCATGACTTTTACGCCATGAGAGCTATTCTCAAAAGTATTAGTCTTAGAATAAAATTATTTGATGTGTGGATGCATTCTTACATGGTCGACCCTCATGAAAAGAATTGGCGCAATTGCATCAAAAATCATGACTTGGGGCCGAACTATAAATACATCAGCGATTCGAACTTTTTGCACATGCATGACTTTTACGCCATGAGAGCTATTCTCAAAAGTATAAGTTTCAGAATAAAAATATTTGATGTGTGGATGCATTCTTACATGGTCGACCCTCATGAAAAAAATTGGCGCAATTGCATCAAAAATTATGACTTGAGGCCGAACTATAAATACATCAGCGATTCGGACTTTTTCACATGCATGACTTTTACGCCATGAGAGCTATTCTCAAAAGTATTAGTCTCAGAATAAAATTATTTGATGTGTGGATGCATTCTTACATGGTCGACCCTCATGTAAAGAATTGGCGCAATTGCATCAAAAATCATGACTTGAGGCCGAACTATAAATACATCAGCGATTCGGACTTTTTCACATGCATGACTTTTACGCCATGAGAGCTATTCTCAAAAGTATTAGTCTTAGAATAAAATTATTTGATGTGTGGATGCATTCTTACATGATCGACCCTCATGAAAAAAAATGGCGCAATTGCATCAAAAATCATGACTTGAGGCCAAACTATAAATACATCAGCGATTCGAACTTTTTTCACATGCATGACTTTTACGCCATGAGAGCTATTCTCAAAAGTATTAGTCTCAGAATAAAATTATTTGATGTGTGGATGCATTCTTACATGATCGACCCTCATGAAAAGAATTGGCGCAATTGCATCAAAAATCATGACTTGAGGCCGAACTATAAATACATCAGCGATTCGGACTTTTTCACATGCATGACTTTTACGCCATGAGAGCTATTCTCAAAAGTATTAGTCTCAGAATAAAATTATTTGATGTATGGATGCATTCTTACATGGTCGACCCTCATGAAAAGAATTGGCGCAATTGCATCAAAAATCATGACTTGAGGCCGAACTATAAATACATCAGCGATTCGGACTTTTTCACATGCATGACTTTTAGGCCATGAGAGCTATTCTCAAAAGTATTAGTCTCAGAATAAAATTATTTGATGTGTGGATGCATTCTTACATGGTCGACCCTCATGAAAAGAATTGGCGCAATTGCATCAAAAATCATGACTTGGGGCCGAACTATAAATACATCAGCGATTCGAACTTTTTGCACATGCATGACTTTTACGCCATGAGAGCTATTCTCAAAAGTATAAGTTTCAGGATAAAAATATTTGGTGTGTGGATGCATTCTTACATGGTCGACCCTCATGAAAAAAATTGGCGCAATTGCATCAAAAATTATGACTTGAGGCCGAACTATAAATACATCAGCGATTCGGACTTTTTCACATGCATGACTTTTACGCCATGAGAGCTATTCTCAAAAGTATTAGTCTCAGAATAAAATTATTTGATGTGTGGATGCATTCTTACATGGTCGACCCTCATGAAAAGAATTGGCGCAATTGCATCAAAAATCATGACTTGAGGCCGAACTATAAATACATCAGCGATTCGGACTTTTTCACATGCATGACTTTTACGCCATGAGAGCTATTCTCAAAAGTATTAGTCTTAGAATAAAATTATTTGATGTGTGGATGCATTCTTACATGGTCGACCCTCATGAAAAGAATTGGCGCAATTGCATCAAAAATCATGACTTGGGGCCGAACTATAAATACATCAGCGATTCGAACTTTTTGCACATGCATGACTTTTACGCCATGAGAGCTATTCTCAAAAGTATAAGTTTCAGAATAAAAATATTTGATGTGTGGATGCATTCTTACATGGTCGACCCTCATGAAAAAAATTGGCGCAATTGCATCAAAAATTATGACTTGAGGCCGAACTATAAATACATCAGCGATTCGGACTTTTTCACATGCATGACTTTTACGCCATGAGAGCTATTCTCAAAAGTATTAGTCTCAGAATAAAATTATTTGATGTGTGGATGCATTCTTACATGATCGACCCTCATGAAAAGAATTGGCGCAATTGCATCAAAAATCATGACTTGGGGCCGAACTATAAATACATCAGCGATTCGGACTTTTTCACATGCATGACTTTTACGCCATGAGAGCTATTCTCAAAAGTATTAGTCTCAGAATAAAATTATTTGATGTGTGGATGCATTCTTACATGGTCGACCCTCATGAAAAGAATTGGCGCAATTGCATCAAAAATCATGACTTGAGGCCGAACTATAAATACATCAGCGATTCGGACTTTTTCACATGCATGACTTTTACGCCATGAGAGCTATTCTCAAAAGTATTAGTCTTAGAATAAAATTATTTGATGTGTGGATGCATTCTTACATGATCGACCCTCATGAAAAAAAATGGCGCAATTGCATCAAAAATCATGACTTGAGGCCGAACTATAAATACATCAGCGATTCGAACTTTTTGCAAATGCATGACTTTTACGCCATGAGAGCTATTCTCAAAAGTATTAGTCTCAGAATAAAATTATTTGATGTGTGGATGCATTCTTACATGATCGACCCTCATGAAAAGAATTGGCGCAATTGCATCAAAAATCATGACTTGGGGCCGAACTATAAATACATCAGCGATTCGGACTTTTTCACATGCATGACTTTTACGCCATGAGAGCTATTCTCAAAAGTATTAGTCTCAGAATAAAATTATTTGATGTGTGGATGCATTCTTACATGGTCGACCCTCATGAAAAGAATTGGCGCAATTGCATCAAAAATCATGACTTGGGGCCGAACTATAAATACATCAGCGATTCGGACTTTTTCACATGCATGACTTTTACGCCATGAGAGCTATTCTCAAAAGTATTAGTCTCAGAATAAAATTATTTGATGTGTGGATGCATTCTTACATGATCGACCCTCATGAAAAGAATTGGCGCAATTGCATCAAAAATCATGACTTGGGGCCGAACTATAAATACATCAGCGATTCGGACTTTTTCACATGCATGACTTTTACGCCATGAGAGCTATTCTCAAAAGTATTAGTCTCAGAATAAAATTATTTGATGTGTGGATGCATTCTTACATGGTCGACCCTCATGAAAAGAATTGGCGCAATTGCATCAAAAATCATGACTTGAGGCCGAACTATAAATACATCAGCGATTCGGACTTTTTCACATGCATGACTTTTACGCCATGAGAGCTATTCTCAAAAGTATTAGTCTCAGAATAAAATTATTTGGTGTGTGGATGCATTCTTACATGGTCGACCCTCATGAAAAGAATTGGCGCAATTGCATCAAAAATCATGACTTGGGGCCGAACTATAAATACATCAGCGATTCGGACTTTTTCACATGCATGACTTTTACGCCATGAGAGCTATTCTCAAAAGTATTAGTCTCAGAATAAAATTATTTGATGTATGGATGCATTCTTACATGGTCGACCCTCATGAAAACAATTGGCGCAATTGCATCAAAAATCATGACTTGGGGCCGAACTATAAATACATCAGCGATTCGGACTTTTTCACATGCATGACTTTTAGGCCATGAGAGCTATTCTCAAAAGTATTAGTCTCAGAATAAAATTATTTGATGTGTGGATGCATTCTTACATGGTCGACCCTCATGAAAAGAATTGGCGCAATTGCATCAAAAATCATGACTTGGGGCCGAACTATAAATACATCAGCGATTCGAACTTTTTGCACATGCATGACTTTTACGCCATGAGAGCTATTCTCAAAAGTATTAGTCTTAGAATAAAATTATTTGATGTGTGGATGCATTCTTACATGGTCGACCCTCATGAAAAAAATTGGCGCAATTGCATCAAAAATTATGACTTGAGGCCGAACTATAAATACATCAGCGATTCGGACTTTTTCACATGCATGACTTTTACGCCATGAGAGCTATTCTCAAAAGTATTAGTCTCAGAATAAAATTATTTGATGTGTGGATGCATTCTTACATGGTCGACCCTCATGAAAAGAATTGGCGCAATTGCATCAAAAATCATGACTTGAGGCCGAACTATAAATACATCAGCGATTCGGACTTTTTCACATGCATGACTTTTACGCCATGAGAGCTATTCTCAAAAGTATTAGTCTCAGAATAAAATTATTTGGTGTGTGGATGCATTCTTACATGGTCGACCCTCATGAAAAGAATTGGCGCAATTGCATCAAAAATCATGACTTGGGGCCGAACTATAAATACATCAGCGATTCGGACTTTTTCACATGCATGACTTTTACGCCATGAGAGCTATTCTCAAAAGTATTAGTCTCAGAATAAAATTATTTGATGTATGGATGCATTCTTACATGGTCGACCCTCATGAAAACAATTGGCGCAATTGCATCAAAAATCATGACTTGGGGCCGAACTATAAATACATCAGCGATTCGGACTTTTTCACATGCATGACTTTTACGCCATGAGAGCTATTCTCAAAAGTATTAGTCTCAGAATAAAATTATTTGATGTGTGGATGCATTCTTACATGGTCGACCCTCATGAAAAGAATTGGCGCAATTGCATCAAAAATCATGACTTGGGGCCGAACTATAAATACATCAGCGATTCGAACTTTTTGCACATGCATGACTTTTACGCCATGAGAGCTATTCTCAAAAGTATAAGTTTCAGAATAAAAATATTTGGTGTGTGGATGCATTCTTACATGGTCGACCCTCATGAAAAAAATTGGCGCAATTGCATCAAAAATTATGACTTGAGGCCGAACTATAAATACATCAGCGATTCGGACTTTTTCACATGCATGACTTTTACGCCATGAGAGCTATTCTCAAAAGTATTAGTCTCAGAATAAAATTATTTGATGTGTGGATGCATTCTTACATGGTCGACCCTCATGAAAAGAATTGGCGCAATTGCATCAAAAATCATGACTTGAGGCCGAACTATAAATACATCAGCGATTCGGACTTTTTCACATGCATGACTTTTACGCCATGAGAGCTATTCTCAAAAGTATTAGTCTCAGAATAAAATTATTTGGTGTGTGGATGCATTCTTACATGGTCGACCCTCATGAAAAGAGTTGGCGCAATTGCATCAAAAATCATGACTTGGGGCCGAACTATAAATACATCAGCGATTCGGACTTTTTCACATGCATGACTTTTACGCCATGAGAGCTATTCTCAAAAGTATTAGTCTCAGAATAAAATTATTTGATGTATGGATGCATTCTTACATGGTCGACCCTCATGAAAACAATTGGCGCAATTGCATCAAAAATCATGACTTGGGGCCGAACTATAAATACATCACCGATTCGGACTTTTTCACATGCATGACTTTTAGGCCATGAGAGCTATTCTCAAAAGTATTAGTCTCAGAATAAAATTATTTGATGTGTGGATGCATTCTTACATGGTCGACCCTCATGAAAAGAATTGGCGCAATTGCATCAAAAATCATGACTTGGGGCCGAACTATAAATACATCAGCGATTCGAACTTTTTGCACATGCATGACTTTTACGCCATGAGAGCTATTCTCAAAAGTATAAGTTTCAGAATAAAAATATTTGGTGTGTGGATGCATTCTTACATGGTCGACCCTCATGAAAAAAATTGGCGCAATTGCATCAAAAATTATGACTTGAGGCCGAACTATAAATACATCAGCGATTCGGACTTTTTCACATGCATGACTTTTACGCCATGAGAGCTATTCTCAAAAGTATTAGTCTCAGAATAAAATTATTTGATGTGTGGATGCATTCTTACATGGTCGACCCTCATGAAAAGAATTGGCGCAATTGCATCAAAAATCATGACTTGAGGCCGAACTATAAATACATCAGCGATTCGGACTTTTTCACATGCATGACTTTTACGCCATGAGAGCTATTCTCAAAAGTATTAGTCTCAGAATAAAATTATTTGATGTGTGGATGCATTCTTACATGGTCGACCCTCATGAAAAGAATTGGCGCAATTGCATCAAAAATCATGACTTGAGGCCGAACTATAAATACATCAGCGATTCGGACTTTTTCACATGCATGACTTTTACGCCATGAGAGCTATTCTCAAAAGTATTAGTCTCAGAATAAAATTATTTGGTGTGTGGATGCATTCTTACATGGTCGACCCTCATGAAAAGAATTGGCGCAATTGCATCAAAAATCATGACTTGGGGCCGAACTATAAATACATCAGCGATTCGGACTTTTTCACATGCATGACTTTTACGCCATGAGAGCTATTCTCAAAAGTATTAGTCTCAGAATAAAATTATTTGATGTATGGATGCATTCTTACATGGTCGACCCTCATGAAAACAATTGGCGCAATTGCATCAAAAATCATGACTTGGGGCCGAACTATAAATACATCAGCGATTCGGACTTTTTCACATGCATGACTTTTACGCCATGAGAGCTATTCTCAAAAGTATTAGTCTCAGAATAAAATTATTTGATGTGTGGATGCATTCTTACATGGTCGACCCTCATGAAAAGAATTGGCGCAATTGCATCAAAAATCATGACTTGGGGCCGAACTATAAATACATCAGCGATTCGAACTTTTTGCACATGCATGACTTTTACGCCATGAGAGCTATTCTCAAAAGTATAAGTTTCAGAATAAAAATATTTGGTGTGTGGATGCATTCTTACATGGTCGACCCTCATGAAAAAAATTGGCGCAATTGCATCAAAAATTATGACTTGAGGCCGAACTATAAATACATCAGCGATTCGGACTTTTTCACATGCATGACTTTTACGCCATGAGAGCTATTCTCAAAAGTATTAGTCTCAGAATAAAATTATTTGATGTGTGGATGCATTCTTACATGGTCGACCCTCATGAAAAGAATTGGCGCAATTGCATCAAAAATCATGACTTGAGGCCGAACTATAAATACATCAGCGATTCGGACTTTTTCACATGCATGACTTTTACGCCATGAGAGCTATTCTCAAAAGTATTAGTCTCAGAATAAAATTATTTGATGTGTGGATGCATTCTTACATGGTCGACCCTCATGAAAAGAATTGGCGCAATTGCATCAAAAATCATGACTTGAGGCCGAACTATAAATACATCAGCGATTCGGACTTTTTCACATGCATGACTTTTACGCCATGAGAGCTATTCTCAAAAGTATTAGTCTCAGAATAAAATTATTTGATGTATGGATGCATTCTTACATGGTCGACCCTCATGAAAAGAATTGGCGCAATTGCATCAAAAATCATGACTTGGGGCCGAACTATAAATACATCAGCGATTCGGACTTTTTCACATGCATGACTTTTACGCCATGAGAGCTATTCTCAAAAGTATTAGTCTCAGAATAAAATTATTTGATGTGTGGATGCATTCTTACATGGTCGACCCTCATGAAAAGAATTGGCGCAATTGCATCAAAAATCATGACTTGGGGCCGAACTATAAATACATCAGCGATTCGGACTTTTTCACATGCATGACTTTTACGCCATGAGAGCTATTCTCAAAAGTATTAGTCTTAGAATAAAATTATTTGATGTGTGGATGCATTCTTACATGGTCGACCCTCATGAAAAGAATTGGCGCAATTGCATCAAAAATCATGACTTGGGGCCGAACTATAAATACATCAGCGATTCGAACTTTTTGCACATGCATGACTTTTACGCCATGAGAGCTATTCTCAAAAGTATAAGTTTCAGAATAAAAATATTTGATGTGTGGATGCATTCTTACATGGTCGACCCTCATGAAAAAAATTGGCGCAATTGCATCAAAAATTATGACTTGAGGCCGAACTATAAATACATCAGCGATTCGAACTTTTTCACATGCATGACTTTTACGCCATGAGAGCTATTCTCAAAAGTATTAGTCTCAGAATAAAATTATTTGATGTGTGGATGCATTCTTACATGGTCGACCCTCATGAAAAGAATTGGCGCAATTGCATCAAAAATCATGACTTGAGGCCGAACTATAAATACATCAGCGATTCGGACTTTTTCACATGCATGACTTTTACGCCATGAGAGCTATTCTCAAAAGTATTAGTCTTAGAATAAAATTATTTGATGTGTGGATGCATTCTTACATGGTCGACCCTCATGAAAAGAATTGGCGCAATTGCATCAAAAATCATGACTTGGGGCCGAACTATAAATACATCAGCGATTCGAACTTTTTGCACATGCATGACTTTTACGCCATGAGAGCTATTCTCAAAAGTATAAGTTTCAGAATAAAAATATTTGATGTGTGGATGCATTCTTACATGGTCGACCCTCATGAAAAAAATTGGCGCAATTGCATCAAAAATTATGACTTGAGGCCGAACTATAAATACATCAGCGATTCGGACTTTTTCACATGCATGACTTTTACGCCATGAGAGCTATTCTCAAAAGTATTAGTCTCAGAATAAAATTATTTGATGTGTGGATGCATTCTTACATGGTCGACCCTCATGAAAAGAATTGGCGCAATTGCATCAAAAATCATGACTTGGGGCCGAACTATAAATACATCAGCGATTCGGACTTTTTCACATGCATGACTTTTACGCCATGAGAGCTATTCTCAAAAGTATTAGTCTCAGAATAAAATTATTTGATGTGTGGATGCATTCTTACATGGTCGACCCTCATGAAAAGAATTGGCGCAATTGCATCAAAAATCATGACTTGAGGCCGAACTATAAATACATCAGCGATTCGGACTTTTTCACATGCATGACTTTTACGCCATGAGAGCTATTCTCAAAAGTATTAGTCTTAGAATAAAATTATTTGATGTGTGGATGCATTCTTACATGATCGACCCTCATGAAAAAAAATGGCGCAATTGCATCAAAAATCATGACTTGAGGCCGAACTATAAATACATCAGCGATTCGAACTTTTTGCAAATGCATGACTTTTACGCCATGAGAGCTATTCTCAAAAGTATTAGTCTCAGAATAAAATTATTTGATGTGTGGATGCATTCTTACATGATCGACCCTCATGAAAAGAATTGGCGCAATTGCATCAAAAATCATGACTTGGGGCCGAACTATAAATACATCAGCGATTCGGACTTTTTCACATGCATGACTTTTACGCCATGAGAGCTATTCTCAAAAGTATTAGTCTCAGAATAAAATTATTTGATGTGTGGATGCATTCTTACATGGTCGACCCTCATGAAAAGAATTGGCGCAATTGCATCAAAAATCATGACTTGGGGCCGAACTATAAATACATCAGCGATTCGGACTTTTTCACATGCATGACTTTTACGCCATGAGAGCTATTCTCAAAAGTATTAGTCTTAGAATAAAATTATTTGATGTGTGGATGCATTCTTACATGATCGACCCTTATGAAAAAAAATGGCGCAATTGCATCAAAAATCATGACTTGAGGCCGAACTATAAATACATCAGCGATTCGAACTTTTTGCAAATGCATGACTTTTACGCCATGAGAGCTATTCTCAAAAGTATTAGTCTCAGAATAAAATTATTTGATGTGTGGATGCATTCTTACATGATCGACCCTCATGAAAAGAATTGGCGCAATTGCATCAAAAATCATGACTTGGGGCCGAACTATAAATACATCAGCGATTCGGACTTTTTCACATGCATGACTTTTACGCCATGAGAGCTATTCTCAAAAGTATTAGTCTCAGAATAAAATTATTTGATGTGTGGATGCATTCTTACATGGTCGACCCTCATGAAAAGAATTGGCGCAATTGCATCAAAAATCATGACTTGGGGCAGAACTATAAATACATCAGCGATTCGGACTTTTTCACATGCATGACTTTTACGCCATGAGAGCTATTCTCAAAAGTATTAGTCTCAGAATAAAATTATTTGATGTGTGGATGCATTCTTACATGATCGACCCTCATGAAAAGAATTGGCGCAATTGCATCAAAAATCATGACTTGGGGCCGAACTATAAATACATCAGCGATTCGAACTTTTTGCACATGCATGACTTTTACGCCATGAGAGCTATTCTCAAAAGTATAAGTTTCAGAATAAAAATATTTGATGTGTGGATGCATTCTTACATGGTCGACCCTCATGAAAAAAATTGGCGCAATTGCATCAAAAATTATGACTTGAGGCCGAACTATAAATACATCAGCGATTCGGACTTTTTCACATGCATGACTTTTACGCCATGAGAGCTATTCTCAAAAGTATTAGTCTCAGAATAAAATTATTTGATGTGTGGATGCATTCTTACATGGTCGACCCTCATGAAAAGAATTGGCGCAATTGCATCAAAAATCATGACTTGAGGCCGAACTATAAATACATCAGCGATTCGGACTTTTTCACATGCATGACTTTTACGCCATGAGAGCTATTCTCAAAAGTATTAGTCTTAGAATAAAATTATTTGATGTGTGGATGCATTCTTACATGGTCGACCCTCATGAAAAGAATTGGCGCAATTGCATCAAAAATCATGACTTGGGGCCGAACTATAAATACATCAGCGATTCGAACTTTTTGCACATGCATGACTTTTACGCCATGAGAGCTATTCTCAAAAGTATAAGTTTCAGAATAAAAATATTTGATGTGTGGATGCATTCTTACATGGTCGACCCTCATGAAAAAAATTGGCGCAATTGCATCAAAAATTATGACTTGAGGCCGAACTATAAATACATCAGCGATTCGGACTTTTTCACATGCATGACTTTTACGCCATGAGAGCTATTCTCAAAAGTATTAGTCTCAGAATAAAATTATTTGATGTGTGGATGCATTCTTACATGATCGACCCTCATGAAAAGAATTGGCGCAATTGCATCAAAAATCATGACTTGGGGCCGAACTATAAATACATCAGCGATTCGGACTTTTTCACATGCATGACTTTTACGCCATGAGAGCTATTCTCAAAAGTATTAGTCTCAGAATAAAATTATTTGATGTGTGGATGCATTCTTACATGGTCGACCCTCATGAAAAGAATTGGCGCAATTGCATCAAAAATCATGACTTGAGGCCGAACTATAAATACATCAGCGATTCGGACTTTTTCACATGCATGACTTTTACGCCATGAGAGCTATTCTCAAAAGTATTAGTCTTAGAATAAAATTATTTGATGTGTGGATGCATTCTTACATGATCGACCCTCATGAAAAAAAATGGCGCAATTGCATCAAAAATCATGACTTGAGGCCGAACTATAAATACATCAGCGATTCGAACTTTTTGCAAATGCATGACTTTTACGCCATGAGAGCTATTCTCAAAAGTATTAGTCTCAGAATAAAATTATTTGATGTGTGGATGCATTCTTACATGATCGACCCTCATGAAAAGAATTGGCGCAATTGCATCAAAAATCATGACTTGGGGCCGAACTATAAATACATCAGCGATTCGGACTTTTTCACATGCATGACTTTTACGCCATGAGAGCTATTCTCAAAAGTATTAGTCTCAGAATAAAATTATTTGATGTGTGGATGCATTCTTACATGGTCGACCCTCATGAAAAGAATTGGCGCAATTGCATCAAAAATCATGACTTGGGGCCGAACTATAAATACATCAGCGATTCGGACTTTTTCACATGCATGACTTTTACGCCATGAGAGCTATTCTCAAAAGTATTAGTCTTAGAATAAAATTATTTGATGTGTGGATGCATTCTTACATGATCGACCCTTATGAAAAAAAATGGCGCAATTGCATCAAAAATCATGACTTGAGGCCGAACTATAAATACATCAGCGATTCGAACTTTTTGCAAATGCATGACTTTTACGCCATGAGAGCTATTCTCAAAAGTATTAGTCTCAGAATAAAATTATTTGATGTGTGGATGCATTCTTACATGATCGACCCTCATGAAAAGAATTGGCGCAATTGCATCAAAAATCATGACTTGGGGCCGAACTATAAATACATCAGCGATTCGGACTTTTTCACATGCATGACTTTTACGCCATGAGAGCTATTCTCAAAAGTATTAGTCTCAGAATAAAATTATTTGATGTGTGGATGCATTCTTACATGGTCGACCCTCATGAAAAGAATTGGCGCAATTGCATCAAAAATCATGACTTGGGGCAGAACTATAAATACATCAGCGATTCGGACTTTTTCACATGCATGACTTTTACGCCATGAGAGCTATTCTCAAAAGTATTAGTCTCAGAATAAAATTATTTGATGTGTGGATGCATTCTTACATGATCGACCCTCATGAAAAGAATTGGCGCAATTGCATCAAAAATCATGACTTGGGGCCGAACTATAAATACATCAGCGATTCGGACTTTTTCACATGCATGACTTTTACGCCATGAGAGCTATTCTCAAAAGTATTAGTCTCAGAATAAAATTATTTGGTGTGTGGATGCATTCTTACATGGTCGACCCTCATGAAAAGAATTGGCGCAATTGCATCAAAAATCATGACTTGGGGCCGAACTATAAATACATCAGCGATTCGGACTTTTTCACATGCATGACTTTTACGCCATGAGAGCTATTCTCAAAAGTATTAGTCTCAGAATAAAATTATTTGATGTATGGATGCATTCTTACATGGTCGACCCTCATGAAAACAATTGGCGCAATTGCATCAAAAATCATGACTTGGGGCCGAACTATAAATACATCAGCGATTCGGACTTTTTCACATGCATGACTTTTACGCCATGAGAGCTATTCTCAAAAGTATTAGTCTCAGAATAAAATTATTTGATGTGTGGATGCATTCTTACATGGTCGACCCTCATGAAAAGAATTGGCGCAATTGCATCAAAAATCATGACTTGGGGCCGAACTATAAATACATCAGCGATTCGAACTTTTTGCACATGCATGACTTTTACGCCATGAGAGCTATTCTCAAAAGTATAAGTTTCAGAATAAAAATATTTGGTGTGTGGATGCATTCTTACATGGTCGACCCTCATGAAAAAAATTGGCGCAATTGCATCAAAAATTATGACTTGAGGCCGAACTATAAATACATCAGCGATTCGGACTTTTTCACATGCATGACTTTTACGCCATGAGAGCTATTCTCAAAAGTATTAGTCTCAGAATAAAATTATTTGATGTGTGGATGCATTCTTACATGGTCGACCCTCATGAAAAGAATTGGCGCAATTGCATCAAAAATCATGACTTGAGGCCGAACTATAAATACATCAGCGATTCGGACTTTTTCACATGCATGACTTTTACGCCATGAGAGCTATTCTCAAAAGTATTAGTCTCAGAATAAAATTATTTGATGTGTGGATGCATTCTTACATGGTCGACCCTCATGAAAAGAATTGGCGCAATTGCATCAAAAATCATGACTTGGGGCCGAACTATAAGTACATCAGCGATTCGAACTTTTTGCACATGCATGACTTTTACGCCATGAGAGCTATTCTCAAAAGTATAAGTTTCAGAATAAAAATATTTGATGTGTGGATGCATTCTTACATGGTCGACCCTCATGAAAAAAATTGGCGCAATTGCATCAAAAATTATGACTTGAGGCCGAACTATAAATACATCAGCGATTCGGACTTTTTCACATGCATGACTTTTACGCCATGAGAGCTATTCTCAAAAGTATTAGTCTCAGAATAAAATTATTTGATGTGTGGATGCATTCTTACATGATCGACCCTCATGAAAAGAATTGGCGCAATTGCATCAAAAATCATGACTTGGGGCCGAACTATAAATACATCAGCGATTCGGACTTTTTCACATGCATGACTTTTACGCCATGAGAGCTATTCTCAAAAGTATTAGTCTCAGAATAAAATTATTTGATGTGTGGATGCATTCTTACATGGTCGACCCTCATGAAAAGAATTGGCGCAATTGCATCAAAAATCATGACTTGAGGCCGAACTATAAATACATCAGCGATTCGGACTTTTTCACATGCATGACTTTTACGCCATGAGAGCTATTCTCAAAAGTATTAGTCTCAGAATAAAATTATTTGGTGTGTGGATGCATTCTTACATGGTCGACCCTCATGAAAAGAATTGGCGCAATTGCATCAAAAATCATGACTTGAGGCCGCACTATAAATACATCAGCGATTCGGACTTTTTCACATGCATGACTTTTACGCCATGAGAGCTATTCTCAAAAGTATAAGTTTCAGAATAAAAATATTTGGTGTGTGGATGCATTCTTACATGGTCGACCCTCATGAAAAACATTGGCGCAATTGCATCAAAAATTATGGCTTGAGGCCGAACTATAAATACATCAGCGATTCGGACTTTTTCACATGCATGACTTTTAGGCCATGAGAGCTATTCTCAAAAGTATTAGTCTCAGAATAAAATTATTTGATGTGTGGATGCATTCTTACATGGTCGACCCTCATGAAAAGAATTGGCGCAATTGCATCAAAAATCATGACTTGAGGCCGAACTATAAATACATCAGCGATTCGGACTTTTTCACATGCATGACTTTTACGCCATGAGAGCTATTCTCAAAAGTATTAGTCTTAGAATAAAATTATTTGATGTGTGGATGCATTCTTACATGGTCGACCCTCATGAAAAGAATTGGCGCAATTGCATCAAAAATCATGACTTGGGGCCGAACTATAAATACATCAGCGATTCGAACTTTTTGCACATGCATGACTTTTACGCCATGAGAGCTATTCTCAAAAGTATAAGTTTCAGAATAAAAATATTTGATGTGTGGATGCATTCTTACATGGTCGACCCTCATGAAAAAAATTGGCGCAATTGCATCAAAAATTATGACTTGAGGCCGAACTATAAATACATCAGCGATTCGGACTTTTTCACATGCATGACTTTTACGCCATGAGAGCTATTCTCAAAAGTATTAGTCTCAGAATAAAATTATTTGATGTGTGGATGCATTCTTACATGATCGACCCTCATGAAAAGAATTGGCGCAATTGCATCAAAAATCATGACTTGGGGCCGAACTATAAATACATCAGCGATTCGAACTTTTTGCACATGCATGACTTTTACGCCATGAGAGCTATTCTCAAAAGTATAAGTTTCAGAATAAAAATATTTGATGTGTGGATGCATTCTTACATGGTCGACCCTCATGAAAAAAATTGGCGCAATTGCATCAAAAATTATGACTTGAGGCCGAACTATAAATACATCAGCGATTCGGACTTTTTCACATGCATGACTTTTACGCCATGAGAGCTATTCTCAAAAGTATTAGTCTCAGAATAAAATTATTTGATGTGTGGATGCATTCTTACATGATCGACCCTCATGAAAAGAATTGGCGCAATTGCATCAAAAATCATGACTTGGGGCCGAACTATAAATACATCAGCGATTCGGACTTTTTCACATGCATGACTTTTACGCCATGAGAGCTATTCTCAAAAGTATTAGTCTCAGAATAAAATTATTTGATGTGTGGATGCATTCTTACATGGTCGACCCTCATGAAAAGAATTGGCGCAATTGCATCAAAAATCATGACTTGAGGCCGAACTATAAATACATCAGCGATTCGGACTTTTTCACATGCATGACTTTTACGCCATGAGAGCTATTCTCAAAAGTATTAGTCTCAGAATAAAATTATTTGATGTGTGGATGCATTCTTACATGGTCGACCCTCATGAAAAGAATTGGCGCAATTGCATCAAAAATCATGACTTGAGGCCGAACTATAAATACATCAGCGATTCGGACTTTTTCACATGCATGACTTTTACGCCATGAGAGCTATTCTCAAAAGTATTAGTCTTAGAATAAAATTATTTGATGTGTGGATGCATTCTTACATGGTCGACCCTCATGAAAAGAATTGGCGCAATTGCATCAAAAATCATGACTTGGGGCCGAACTATAAATACATCAGCGATTCGAACTTTTTGCACATGCATGACTTTTACGCCATGAGAGCTATTCTCAAAAGTATAAGTTTCAGAATAAAAATATTTGATGTGTGGATGCATTCTTACATGGTCGACCCTCATGAAAAAAATTGGCGCAATTGCATCAAAAATTATGACTTGAGGCCGAACTATAAATACATCAGCGATTCGGACTTTTTCACATGCATGACTTTTACGCCATGAGAGCTATTCTCAAAAGTATTAGTCTCAGAATAAAATTATTTGATGTGTGGATGCATTCTTACATGATCGACCCTCATGAAAAGAATTGGCGCAATTGCATCAAAAATCATGACTTGGGGCCGAACTATAAATACATCAGCGATTCGGACTTTTTCACATGCATGACTTTTACGCCATGAGAGCTATTCTCAAAAGTATTAGTCTCAGAATAAAATTATTTGATGTGTGGATGCATTCTTACATGGTCGACCCTCATGAAAAGAATTGGCGCAATTGCATCAAAAATCATGACTTGAGGCCGAACTATAAATACATCAGCGATTCGGACTTTTTCACATGCATGACTTTTACGCCATGAGAGCTATTCTCAAAAGTATTAGTCTTAGAATAAAATTATTTGATGTGTGGATGCATTCTTACATGATCGATCCTCATGAAAGAAAATGGCGCAATTGCATCAAAAATCATGACTTGAGGCCGAACTATAAATACATCAGCGATTCGAACTTTTTGCAAATGCATGACTTTTACGCCATGAGAGCTATTCTCAAAAGTATTAGTCTCAGAATAAAATTATTTGATGTGTGGATGCATTCTTACATGATCGACCCTCATGAAAAGAATTGGCGCAATTGCATCAAAAATCATGACTTGGGGCCGAACTATAAATACATCAGCGATTCGGACTTTTTCACATGCATGACTTTTACGCCATGAGAGCTATTCTCAAAAGTATTAGTCTCAGAATAAAATTATTTGATGTGTGGATGCATTCTTACATGGTCGACCCTCATGTAAAAAATTGGCGCAATTGCATCAAAAATCATGACTTGAGGCCGAACTATAAATACATCAGCGATTCGAACTTTTTGCACATGCATGACTTTTACGCCATGAGAGCTATTCTCAAAAGTATAAGTTTCAGAATAAAAATATTTGGTGTGTGGATGCATTCTTACATGGTCGACCCTCATGAAAAAAATTGGCGCAATTGCATCAAAAATCATGACTTGTGGCCGAACTATAAATACATCAGCGATTCGGACTTTTTCACATGCATGACTTTTACGCCATGAGAGCTATTCTCAAAAGTATTAGTCTCAGAATAAAATTATTTGATGTGTGGATGCATTCTTACATGGTCGACCCTCATGAAAAGAATTGGCGCAATTGCATCAAAAATCATGACTTGGGGCCGAACTATAAATACATCAGCGATTCGGACTTTTTCACATGCATGACTTTTAGGCCATGAGAGCTATTCTCAAAAGTATAAGTTTCAGAATAAAAATATTTGGTGTGTGGATGCATTCTTACATGGTCAACCCTCATGAAAAAAATTGGCGCAATTGCATCAAAAATCTTGACTTGTGGCCGCACTATAAATACATCAGCGATTCGGACTTTTTCACATGCATGACGTTTACGCCATGAGAGCTATTCTGAAAAGTATTAGTCTCAGAATAAAATTATTTGATGTGTGGATGCATTCTTACATGGTCGACCCTCATGAAAAGAATTGGCGCAATTGCATCAAAAATCATGACTTGAGGCCGAACTATAAATACATCAGCGATTCGGACTTTTTCACATGCATGACTTTTACGCCATGAGAGCTATTCTCAAAAGTATTAGTCTCAGAATAAAATTATTTGATGTGTGGATGCATTCTTACATGATCGACCCTCATGAAAAGAATTGGCGCAATTGCATCAAAAATCATGACTTGAGGCCGAACTATAAATACATCAGCGATTCGGACTTTTTCACATGCATGACTTTTACGCCATGAGAGCTATTCTCAAAAGTATTAGTCTCAGAATAAAATTATTTGATGTGTGGATGCATTCTTACATGGTCGACCCTCATGAAAAGAATTGGCGCAATTGCATCAAAAATCATGACTTGGGGCCGAACTATAAATACATCAGCGATTCGGACTTTTTCACATGCATGACTTTTACGCCATGAGAGCTATTCTCAAAAGTATTAGTCTCAGAATAAAATTATTTGATGTGTGGATGCATTCTTACATGGTCGACCCTCATGAAAAGAATTGGCGCAATTGCATCAAAAATCATGACTTGGGGCCGAACTATAAATACATCAGCGATTCGAACTTTTTGCACATGCATGACTTTTACGCCATGAGAGCTATTCTCAAAAGTATAAGTTTCAGGATAAAAATATTTGGTGTGTGGATGCATTCTTACATGGTCGACCCTCATGAAAAAAATTGGCGCAATTGCATCAAAAATTATGACTTGAGGCCGAACTATAAATACATCAGCGATTCGGACTTTTTCACATGCATGACTTTTACGCCATGAGAGCTATTCTCAAAAGTATTAGTCTCAGAATAAAATTATTTGATGTGTGGATGCATTCTTACATGGTCGACCCTCATGAAAAGAATTGGCGCAATTGCATCAAAAATCATGACTTGAGGCCGAACTATAAATACATCAGCGATTCGGACTTTTTCACATGCATGACTTTTACGCCATGAGAGCTATTCTCAAAAGTATTAGTCTTAGAATAAAATTATTTGATGTGTGGATGCATTCTTACATGGTCGACCCTCATGAAAAGAATTGGCGCAATTGCATCAAAAATCATGACTTGGGGCCGAACTATAAATACATCAGCGATTCGAACTTTTTGCACATGCATGACTTTTACGCCATGAGAGCTATTCTCAAAAGTATAAGTTTCAGGATAAAAATATTTGGTGTGTGGATGCATTCTTACATGGTCGACCCTCATGAAAAAAATTGGCGCAATTGCATCAAAAATTATGACTTGAGGCCGAACTATAAATACATCAGCGATTCGGACTTTTTCACATGCATGACTTTTACGCCATGAGAGCTATTCTCAAAAGTATTAGTCTCAGAATAAAATTATTTGATGTGTGGATGCATTCTTACATGGTCGACCCTCATGAAAAGAATTGGCGCAATTGCATCAAAAATCATGACTTGAGGCCGAACTATAAATACATCAGCGATTCGGACTTTTTCACATGCATGACTTTTACGCCATGAGAGCTATTCTCAAAAGTATTAGTCTTAGAATAAAATTATTTGATGTGTGGATGCATTCTTACATGGTCGACCCTCATGAAAAGAATTGGCGCAATTGCATCAAAAATCATGACTTGGGGCCGAACTATAAATACATCAGCGATTCGAACTTTTTGCACATGCATGACTTTTACGCCATGAGAGCTATTCTCAAAAGTATAAGTTTCAGAATAAAAATATTTGATGTGTGGATGCATTCTTACATGGTCGACCCTCATGAAAAAAATTGGCGCAATTGCATCAAAAATTATGACTTGAGGCCGAACTATAAATACATCAGCGATTCGGACTTTTTCACATGCATGACTTTTAGGCCATGAGAGCTATTCTCAAAAGTATTAGTCTCAGAATAAAATTATTTGATGTGTGGATGCATTCTTACATGGTCGACCCTCATGAAAAGAATTGGCGCAATTGCATCAAAAATCATGACTTGAGGCCGAACTATAAATACATCAGCGATTCGGACTTTTTCACATGCATGACTTTTACGCCATGAGAGCTATTCTCAAAAGTATTAGTCTTAGAATAAAATTATTTGATGTGTGGATGCATTCTTACATGGTCGACCCTCATGAAAAGAATTGGCGCAATTGCATCAAAAATCATGACTTGGGGCCGAACTATAAATACATCAGCGATTCGAACTTTTTGCACATGCATGACTTTTACGCCATGAGAGCTATTCTCAAAAGTATAAGTTTCAGAATAAAAATATTTGATGTGTGGATGCATTCTTACATGGTCGACCCTCATGAAAAGAATTGGCGCAATTGCATCAAAAATCATGACTTGAGGCCGAACTATAAATACATCAGCGATTCGGACTTTTTCACATGCATGACTTTTACGCCATGAGAGCTATTCTCAAAAGTATTAGTCTTAGAATAAAATTATTTGATGTGTGGATGCATTCTTACATGATCGATCCTCATGAAAAAAAATGGCGCAATTGCATCAAAAATCATGACTTGAGGCCGAACTATAAATACATCAGCGATTCGAACTTTTTGCAAATGCATGACTTTTACGCCATGAGAGCTATTCTCAAAAGTATTAGTCTCAGAATAAAATTATTTGATGTGTGGATGCATTCTTACATGATCGACCCTCATGAAAAGAATTGGCGCAATTGCATCAAAAATCATGACTTGGGGCCGAACTATAAATACATCAGCGATTCGGACTTTTTCACATGCATGACTTTTACGCCATGAGAGCTATTCTCAAAAGTATTAGTCTCAGAATAAAATTATTTGATGTGTGGATGCATTCTTACATGGTCGACCCTCATGTAAAGAATTGGCGCAATTGCATCAAAAATCATGACTTGAGGCCGAACTATAAATACATCAGCGATTCGAACTTTTTGCACATGCATGACTTTTACGCCATGAGAGCTATTCTCAAAAGCATAAGTTTCAGAATAAAAATATTTGGTGTGTGGATGCATTCTTACATGGTCGACCCTCATGAAAAAAATTGGCGCAATTGCATCAAAAATCATGACTTGTGGCCGAACTATAAATACATCAGCGATTCGGACTTTTTCACATGCATGACTTTTACGCCATGAGAGCTATTCTCAAAAGTATTAGTCTCAGAATAAAATTATTTGATGTGTGGATGCATTCTTACATGGTCGACCCTCATGAAAAGAATTGGCGCAATTGCATCAAAAATCATGACTTGGGGCCGAACTATAAATACATCAGCGATTCGGACTTTTTCACATGCATGACTTTTAGGCCATGAGAGCTATTCTCAAAAGTATAAGTTTGAGAATAAAATTATTTGATGTGTGGATGCATTCTTACATGGTCAACCCTCATGAAAAAAATTGGCGCAATTGCATCAAAAATCTTGACTTGTGGCCGCACTATAAATACATCAGCGATTCGGACTTTTTCACATGCATGACGTTTACGCCATGAGAGCTATTCTGAAAAGTATTAGTCTCAGAATAAAATTATTTGGTGTGTGGATTCATTCTTACATGATCGACCCTCATGAAAAGAATTGGCGCAATTGCATCAAAAATCATGACTTGTGGCCGAACTATAAATACATCAGCGATTCGGACTTTTTCACATGCATGACTTTTACGCCATGAGAGCTATTCTCAAAAGTATTAGTCTCAGAATAAAATTATTTGATGTGTGGATGCATTCTTACATGGTCGATCCTCATGAAAAAAATTGGCGCAATTGCATCAAAAATCATGACTTAAGGCCAAACTATAAATACATCAGCGATTCAGACTTTTTCACATGCATGACTTTTACGCCATGAGAGCTATTCTCAAAAGTATTAGTCTCAGAATAAAATTATTTGATGTGTGGATGCATTCTTACATGGTCGACCCTCATGTAAAGAATTGGCGCAATTGCATCAAAAATCATGACTTGAGGCCGAACTATAAATACATCAGCGATTCGAACTTTTTGCACATGCATGACTTTTACGCCATGAGAGCTATTCTCAAAAGTATAAGTTTCAGAATAAAAACATTTGGTGTGTGGATGCATTCTTACATGGTCGACCCTCATGAAAAAAATTGGCGCAATTGCATCAAAAATCATGACTTGTGGCCGAACTATAAATACATCAGCGATTCGGACTTTTTCACATGCATGACTTTTACGCCATGAGAGCTATTCTCAAAAGTATTAGTCTCAGAATAAAATTATTTGATGTGTGGATGCATTCTTACATGGTCGACCCTCATGAAAAGAATTGGCGCAATTGCATCAAAAATCATGACTTGGGGCCGAACTATAAATACATCAGCGATTCGGACTTTTTCACATGCATGACTTTTAGGCCATGAGAGCTATTCTCAAAAGTATAAGTTTCAGAATAAAAATATTTGGTGTGTGGATGCATTCTTACATGGTCAACCCTCATGAAAAAAATTGGCGCAATTGCTTCAAAAATCTTGACTTGTGGCCGCACTATAAATACATCAGCGATTCGGACTTTTTCACATGCATGACGTTTACGCCATGAGAGCTATTCTGAAAAGTATTAGTCTCAGAATAAAATTATTTGGTGTGTGGATGCATTCTTACATGATCGACCCTCATGAAAAGAATTGGCGCAATTGCATCAAAAATCATGACTTGTGGCCGAACTATAAATACATCAGCGATTCGGACTTTTTCACATGCATGACTTTTACGCCATGAGAGCTATTCTCAAAAGTATTAGTCTCAGAATAAAATTATTTGATGTGTGGATGCATTCTTACATGGTCGATCCTCATGAAAAAAATTGGCGCAATTGCATCAAAAATCATGACTTAAGGCCAAACTATAAATACATCAGCGATTCAGACTTTTTCACATGCATGACTTTTACGCCATGAGAGCTATTCTCAAAAGTATTAGTCTCAGAATAAAATTATTTGATGTGTGGATGCATTCTTACATGATCGACCCTCATGAAAAGAATTGGCGCAATTGCATCAAAAATCATGACTTGGGGCCGAACTATAAATACATCAGCGATTCAGACTTTTTCACATGCATGACTTTTACGCCATGAGAGCTATTCTCAAAAGTATTAGTCTCAGAATAAAATTATTTGATGTGTGGATGCATTCTTACATGGTCGACCCTCATGAAAAGAATTGGCGCAATTGCATCAAAAATCATGACTTGAGGCCAAACTATAAATACATCAGCGATTCAGACTTTTTCACATGCATGACTTTTACGCTATGAGAGCTATTCTCAAAAGTATTACTCTCAGAATAAAATTATTTGGTGTGTGAATGCATTGTAACATGGTCGACCCTCATGAAAAGAATTGGCGCAATTGCATCAAAAATCATGACTTGGGGCCGAACTATAAATACATCAGCGATTCGGACTTTTTCACATGCATGACTTTTACGCCATGAGAGCTATTCTCAAAAGTATTAGTCTCAGAATAAAATTATTTGATGTGTGGATGCATTCTTACATGGTCGACCCTCATGAAAAAAATTGGCGCAATTGCATCAAAAATCATGACTTAAGGCCAAACTATAAATACATCAGCGATTCAGACTTTTTCACATGCATGACTTTTACGCCATGAGAGCTATTCTCAAAAGTATTAGTCTCAGAATAAAATTATTTGATGTGTGGATGCATTCTTACATGATCGACCCTCATGAAAAGAATTGGCGCAATTGCATCAAAAATCATGACTTGGGGCCGAACTATAAATACATCAGCGATTCGGACTTTTTCACATGCATGACTTTTACGCCATGAGAGCTATTCTCAAAAGTATTAGTCTCAGAATAAAATTATTTGATGTGTGGATGCATTCTTACATGGTCGACCCTCATGTAAAGAATTGGCTCAATTGCATCAAAAATCATGACTTGAGGCCAAACTATAAATACATCAGCGATTCAGACTTTTTCACATGCATGACTTTTACGCCATGAGAGCTATTCTCAAAAGTATTAGTCTCAGAATAAAATTATTTGATGTGTGGATGCATTCTTACATGGTCGACCCTCATGAAAAGAATTGGCGCAATTGCATCAAAAATCATGACTTGAGGCCAAACTATAAATACATCAGCGATTCAGACTTTTTCACATGCATGACTTTTACGCTATGAGAGCTATTCTCAAAAGTATTACTCTCAGAATAAAATTATTTGGTGTGTGAATGCATTGTAACATGGTCGACCCTCATGAAAAGAATTGGCGCAATTGCATCAAAAATCATGACTTGAGGCCGAACTATAAATACATCAGCGATTCAGACTTTTTCACATGCATGACTTTTACGCCATGAGAGCTATTCTCAAAAGTATAAGTTTGAGAATAAAAATATTTGGTGTGTGGATGCATTCTTACATGGTCGACCCTCATGAAAAACATTGGCGCAATTGCATCAAAAATCATGACTTGTGGCCGAACTATAAATACATCAGCGATTCGGACTTTTTCACATGCATGACTTTTACGCCATGAGAGCTATTCTCAAAAGTATTAGTCTCAGAATAAAATTATTTGATGTGTGGATGCATTCTTACATGATCGACCCTCATGAAAAGAATTGGCGCAATTGCATCAAAAATCATGACTTGGGGCCGAACTATAAATACATCAGCGATTCGGACTTTTTCACATGCATGACTTTTAGGCCATGAGAGCTATTCTCAAAAGTATAAGTTTCAGAATAAAATTATTTGATGTGTGGATGCATTCTTACATGGTCAACCCTCATGAAAAAAATTGGCGCAATTGCATCAAAAATCTTGACTTGTGGCCGCACTATAAATACATCAGCGATTCGGACTTTTTCACATGCATGACGTTTACGCCATGAGAGCTATTCTGAAAAGTATTAGTCTCAGAATAAAATTATTTGGTGTGTGGATTCATTCTTACATGATCGACCCTCATGAAAAGAATTGGCGCAATTGCATCAAAAATCATGACTTGTGGCCGAACTATAAATACATCAGCGATTCGGACTTTTTCACATGCATGACTTTTACGCCATGAGAGCTATTCTCAAAAGTATAAGTTTGAGAATAAAATTATTTGATGTGTGGATGCATTCTTACATGGTCAACCCTCATGAAAAAAATTGGCGCAATTGCATCAAAAATCTTGACTTGTGGCCGCACTATAAATACATCAGCGATTCGGACTTTTTCACATGCATGACGTTTACGCCATGAGAGCTATTCTGAAAAGTATTAGTCTCAGAATAAAATTATTTGGTGTGTGGATTCATTCTTACATGATCGACCCTCATGAAAAGAATTGGCGCAATTGCATCAAAAATCATGACTTGTGGCCGAACTATAAATACATCAGCGATTCGGACTTTTTCACATGCATGACTTTTACGCCATGAGAGCTATTCTCAAAAGTATTAGTCTCAGAATAAAATTATTTGATGTGTGGATGCATTCTTACATGGTCGATCCTCATGAAAAAAATTGGCGCAATTGCATCAAAAATCATGACTTAAGGCCAAACTATAAATACATCAGCGATTCAGACTTTTTCACATGCATGACTTTTACGCCATGAGAGCTATTCTCAAAAGTATTAGTCTCAGAATAAAATTATTTGATGTGTGGATGCATTCTTACATGGTCGACCCTCATGTAAAGAATTGGCGCAATTGCATCAAAAATCATGACTTGAGGCCGAACTATAAATACATCAGCGATTCGAACTTTTTGCACATGCATGACTTTTACGCCATGAGAGCTATTCTCAAAAGTATAAGTTTCAGAATAAAAACATTTGGTGTGTGGATGCATTCTTACATGGTCGACCCTCATGAAAAAAATTGGCGCAATTGCATCAAAAATCATGACTTGTGGCCGAACTATAAATACATCAGCGATTCGGACTTTTTCACATGCATGACTTTTACGCCATGAGAGCTATTCTCAAAAGTATTAGTCTCAGAATAAAATTATTTGATGTGTGGATGCATTCTTACATGGTCAACCCTCATGAAAAGAATTGGCGCAATTGCATCAAAAATCATGACTTGGGGCCGAACTATAAATACATCAGCGATTCGGACTTTTTCACATGCATGACTTTTAGGCCATGAGAGCTATTCTCAAAAGTATAAGTTTCAGAATAAAAATATTTGGTGTGTGGATGCATTCTTACATGGTCAACCCTCATGAAAAAAATTGGCGCAATTGCTTCAAAAATCTTGACTTGTGGCCGCACTATAAATACATCAGCGATTCGGACTTTTTCACATGCATGACGTTTACGCCATGAGAGCTATTCTCAAAAGTATTAGTCTCAGAATAAAATTATTTGGTGTGTGGATGCATTCTTACATGATCGACCCTCATGAAAAGAATTGGCGCAATTGCATCAAAAATCATGACTTGTGGCCGAACTATAAATACATCAGCGATTCGGACTTTTTCACATGCATGACTTTTACGCCATGAGAGCTATTCTCAAAAGTATTAGTCTCAGAATAAAATTATTTGATGTGTGGATGCATTCTTACATGGTCGATCCTCATGAAAAAAATTGGCGCAATTGCATCAAAAATCATGACTTAAGGCCAAACTATAAATACATCAGCGATTCAGACTTTTTCACATGCATGACTTTTACGCCATGAGAGCTATTCTCAAAAGTATTAGTCTCAGAATAAAATTATTTGATGTGTGGATGCATTCTTACATGATCGACCCTCATGAAAAGAATTGGCGCAATTGCATCAAAAATCATGACTTGGGGCCGAACTATAAATACATCAGCGATTCAGACTTTTTCACATGCATGACTTTTACGCCATGAGAGCTATTCTCAAAAGTATTAGTCTCAGAATAAAATTATTTGATGTGTGGATGCATTCTTACATGGTCGACCCTCATGAAAAGAATTGGCGCAATTGCATCAAAAATCATGACTTGAGGCCAAACTATAAATACATCAGCGATTCAGACTTTTTCACATGCATGACTTTTACGCTATGAGAGCTATTCTCAAAAGTATTACTCTCAGAATAAAATTATTTGGTGTGTGAATGCATTGTAACATGGTCGACCCTCATGAAAAGAATTGGCGCAATTGCATCAAAAATCATGACTTGGGGCCGAACTATAAATACATCAGCGATTCGGACTTTTTCACATGCATGACTTTTACGCCATGAGAGCTATTCTCAAAAGTATTAGTCTCAGAATAAAATTATTTGATGTGTGGATGCATTCTTACATGGTCGACCCTCATGAAAAAAATTGGCGCAATTGCATCAAAAATCATGACTTAAGGCCAAACTATAAATACATCAGCGATTCAGACTTTTTCACATGCATGACTTTTACGCCATGAGAGCTATTCTCAAAAGTATTAGTCTCAGAATAAAATTATTTGATGTGTGGATGCATTCTTACATGATCGACCCTCATGAAAAGAATTGGCGCAATTGCATCAAAAATCATGACTTGGGGCCGAACTATAAATACATCAGCGATTCGGACTTTTTCACATGCATGACTTTTACGCCATGAGAGCTATTCTCAAAAGTATTAGTCTCAGAATAAAATTATTTGATGTGTGGATGCATTCTTACATGGTCGACCCTCATGTAAAGAATTGGCTCAATTGCATCAAAAATCATGACTTAAGGCCAAACTATAAATACATCAGCGATTCAGACTTTTTCACATGCATGACTTTTACGCCATGAGAGCTATTCTCAAAAGTATTAGTCTCAGAATAAAATTATTTGATGTGTGGATGCATTCTTACATGGTCGACCCTCATGAAAAGAATTGGCGCAATTGCATCAAAAATCATGACTTGAGGCCAAACTATAAATACATCAGCGATTCAGACTTTTTCACATGCATGACTTTTACGCTATGAGAGCTATTCTCAAAAGTATTACTCTCAGAATAAAATTATTTGGTGTGTGAATGCATTGTAACATGGTCGACCCTCATGAAAAGAATTGGCGCAATTGCATCAAAAATCATGACTTGAGGCCGAACTATAAATACATCAGCGATTCAGACTTTTTCACATGCATGACTTTTACGCCATGAGAGCTATTCTCAAAAGTATAAGTTTGAGAATAAAAATATTTGGTGTGTGGATGCATTCTTACATGGTCGACCCTCATGAAAAACATTGGCGCAATTGCATCAAAAATCATGACTTGTGGCCGAACTATAAATACATCAGCGATTCGGACTTTTTCACATGCATGACTTTTACGCCATGAGAGCTATTCTCAAAAGTATTAGTCTCAGAATAAAATTATTTGATGTGTGGATGCATTCTTACATGATCGACCCTCATGAAAAGAATTGGCGCAATTGCATCAAAAATCATGACTTGGGGCCGAACTATAAATACATCAGCGATTCGGACTTTTTCACATGCATGACTTTTAGGCCATGAGAGCTATTCTCAAAAGTATAAGTTTCAGAATAAAAATATTTGGTGTGTGGATGCATTCTTACATGGTCAACCCTCATGAAAAAAATTGGCGCAATTGCTTCAAAAATCTTGACTTGTGGCCGCACTATAAATACATCAGCGATTCGGACTTTTTCACATGCATGACGTTTACGCCATGAGAGCTATTCTGAAAAGTATTAGTCTCAGAATAAAATTATTTGGTGTGTGGATGCATTCTTACATGATCGACCCTCATGAAAAGAATTGGCGCAATTGCATCAAAAATCATGACTTGTGGCCGAACTATAAATACATCAGCGATTCGGACTTTTTCACATGCATGACTTTTACGCCATGAGAGCTATTCTCAAAAGTATTAGTCTCAGAATAAAATTATTTGATGTGTGGATGCATTCTTACATGGTCGATCCTCATGAAAAAAATTGGCGCAATTGCATCAAAAATCATGACTTAAGGCCAAACTATAAATACATCAGCGATTCAGACTTTTTCACATGCATGACTTTTACGCCATGAGAGCTATTCTCAAAAGTATTAGTCTCAGAATAAAATTATTTGATGTGTGGATGCATTCTTACATGATCGACCCTCATGAAAAGAATTGGCGCAATTGCATCAAAAATCATGACTTGGGGCCGAACTATAAATACATCAGCGATTCAGACTTTTTCACATGCATGACTTTTACGCCATGAGAGCTATTCTCAAAAGTATTAGTCTCAGAATAAAATTATTTGATGTGTGGATGCATTCTTACATGGTCGACCCTCATGAAAAGAATTGGCGCAATTGCATCAAAAATCATGACTTGAGGCCAAACTATAAATACATCAGCGATTCAGACTTTTTCACATGCATGACTTTTACGCTATGAGAGCTATTCTCAAAAGTATTACTCTCAGAATAAAATTATTTGGTGTGTGAATGCATTGTAACATGGTCGACCCTCATGAAAAGAATTGGCGCAATTGCATCAAAAATCATGACTTGGGGCCGAACTATAAATACATCAGCGATTCGGACTTTTTCACATGCATGACTTTTACGCCATGAGAGCTATTCTCAAAAGTATTAGTCTCAGAATAAAATTATTTGATGTGTGGATGCATTCTTACATGGTCGACCCTCATGAAAAAAATTGGCGCAATTGCATCAAAAATCATGACTTAAGGCCAAACTATAAATACATCAGCGATTCAGACTTTTTCACATGCATGACTTTTACGCCATGAGAGCTATTCTCAAAAGTATTAGTCTCAGAATAAAATTATTTGATGTGTGGATGCATTCTTACATGGTCGACCCTCATGTAAAGAATTGGCTCAATTGCATCAAAAATCATGACTTGAGGCCAAACTATAAATACATCAGCGATTCAGACTTTTTCACATGCATGACTTTTACGCCATGAGAGCTATTCTCAAAAGTATTAGTCTCAGAATAAAATTATTTGATGTGTGGATGCATTCTTACATGGTCGACCCTCATGAAAAGAATTGGCGCAATTGCATCAAAAATCATGACTTGAGGCCAAACTATAAATACATCAGCGATTCAGACTTTTTCACATGCATGACTTTTACGCCATGAGAGCTATTCTCAAAAGTATAAGTTTGAGAATAAAAATATTTGGTGTGTGGATGCATTCTTACATGGTCGACCCTCATGAAAAACATTGGCGCAATTGCATCAAAAATCATGACTTGTGGCCGAACTATAAATACATCAGCGATTCGGACTTTTTCACATGCATGACTTTTACGCCATGAGAGCTATTCTCAAAAGTATTAGTCTCAGAATAAAATTATTTGATGTGTGGATGCATTCTTACATGATCGACCCTCATGAAAAGAATTGGCGCAATTGCATCAAAAATCATGACTTGAGGCCAAACTATAAATACATCAGCGATTCAGACTTTTTCACATGCATGACTTTTACGCCATGAGAGCTATTCTCAAAAGTATTAGTCTCAGAATAAAATTATTTGATGTGTGGATGCATTCTTACATGGTCAACCCTCATGAAAAGAATTGGCGCAATTGCATCAAAAATCATGACTTGTGGCCGAACTATAAATACATCAGCGATTCGGACTTTTTCACATGCATGACTTTTACGCCATGAGAGCTATTCTCAAAAGTATTAGTCTCAGAATAAAATTATTTGATGTGTGGATGCATTCTTACATGGTCGACCCTCATGAAAAAAATTGGCGCAATTGCATCAAAAATCATGACTTGAGGCCAAACTATAAATACATCAGCGATTCAGACTTTTTCACATGCATGACTTTTACGCCATGAGAGCTATTCTCAAAAGTATTAGTCTCAGAATAAAATTATTTGATGTGTGGATGCATTCTTACATGGTCGACCCTCATGAAAAGAATTGGCGCAATTGCATCAAAAATCATGACTTGGGGCCGAACTATAAATACATCAGCGATTCGGACTTTTTCACATGCATGACTTTTACGCCATGAGAGCTATTCTCAAAAGTATTAGTCTCAGAATAAAATTATTTGATGTGTGGATGCATTCTTACATGGTCGACCCTCATGAAAAGAATTGGCGCAATTGCATCAAAAATCATGACTTGGGGCCGAACTATAAATACATCAGCGATTCGAACTTTTTCACATGCATGACTTTTACGCCATGAGAGCTATTCTCAAAAGTATTAGTCTCAGAATAAAATTATTTGATGTGTGGATGCATTCTTACATGGTCGACCCTCATGAAAAGAATTGGCGCAATTGCATCAAAAATCATGACTTGAGGCCAAACTATAAATACATCAGCGATTCAGACTTTTTCACATGCATGACTTTTACGCTATGAGAGCTATTCTCAAAAGTATTACTCTCAGAATAAAATTATTTGGTGTGTGAATGCATTGTAACATGGTCGACCCTCATGAAAAGAATTGGCGCAATTGCATCAAAAATCATGACTTGGGGCCGAACTATAAATACATCAGCGATTCGGACTTTTTCACATGCATGACTTTTACGCCATGAGAGCTATTCTCAAAAGTATTAGTCTCAGAATAAAATTATTTGATGTGTGGATGCATTCTTACATGGTCGACCCTCATGAAAAAAATTGGCGCAATTGCATCAAAAATCATGACTTAAGGCCAAACTATAAATACATCAGCGATTCAGACTTTTTCACATGCATGACTTTTACGCCATGAGAGCTATTCTCAAAAGTATTAGTCTCAGAATAAAATTATTTGATGTGTGGATGCATTCTTACATGATCGACCCTCATGAAAAGAATTGGCGCAATTGCATCAAAAATCATGACTTGGGGCCGAACTATAAATACATCAGCGATTCGGACTTTTTCACATGCATGACTTTTACGCCATGAGAGCTATTCTCAAAAGTATTAGTCTCAGAATAAAATTATTTGATGTGTGGATGCATTCTTACATGGTCGACCCTCATGTAAAGAATTGGCTCAATTGCATCAAAAATCATGACTTGAGGCCAAACTATAAATACATCAGCGATTCAGACTTTTTCACATGCATGACTTTTACGCCATGAGAGCTATTCTCAAAAGTATTAGTCTCAGAATAAAATTATTTGATGTGTGGATGCATTCTTACATGGTCGACCCTCATGAAAAGAATTGGCGCAATTGCATCAAAAATCATGACTTGAGGCCAAACTATAAATACATCAGCGATTCAGACTTTTTCACATGCATGACTTTTACGCTATGAGAGCTATTCTCAAAAGTATTACTCTCAGAATAAAATTATTTGGTGTGTGAATGCATTGTAACATGGTCGACCCTCATGAAAAGAATTGGCGCAATTGCATCAAAAATCATGACTTGAGGCCGAACTATAAATACATCAGCGATTCAGACTTTTTCACATGCATGACTTTTACGCCATGAGAGCTATTCTCAAAAGTATAAGTTTGAGAATAAAAATATTTGGTGTGTGGATGCATTCTTACATGGTCGACCCTCATGAAAAACATTGGCGCAATTGCATCAAAAATCATGACTTGTGGCCGAACTATAAATACATCAGCGATTCGGACTTTTTCACATGCATGACTTTTACGCCATGAGAGCTATTCTCAAAAGTATTAGTCTCAGAATAAAATTATTTGATGTGTGGATGCATTCTTACATGATCGACCCTCATGAAAAGAATTGGCGCAATTGCATCAAAAATCATGACTTGAGGCCAAACTATAAATACATCAGCGATTCAGACTTTTTCACATGCATGACTTTTACGCCATGAGAGCTATTCTCAAAAGTATTAGTCTCAGAATAAAATTATTTGATGTGTGGATGCATTCTTACATGGTCAACCCTCATGAAAAGAATTGGCGCAATTGCATCAAAAATCATGACTTGTGGCCGAACTATAAATACATCAGCGATTCGGACTTTTTCACATGCATGACTTTTACGCCATGAGAGCTATTCTCAAAAGTATTAGTCTCAGAATAAAATTATTTGATGTGTGGATGCATTCTTACATGATCGACCCTCATGAAAAAAATTGGCGCAATTGCATCAAAAATCATGACTTGAGGCCAAACTATAAATACATCAGCGATTCAGACTTTTTCACATGCATGACTTTTACGCCATGAGAGCTATTCTCAAAAGTATTAGTCTCAGAATAAAATTATTTGATGTGTGGATGCATTCTTACATGGTCGACCCTCATGAAAAGAATTGGCGCAATTGCATCAAAAATCATGACTTGGGGCCGAACTATAAATACATCAGCGATTCGGACTTTTTCACATGCATGACTTTTACGCCATGAGAGCTATTCTCAAAAGTATTAGTCTCAGAATAAAATTATTTGATGTGTGGATGCATTCTTACATGGTCGACCCTCATGAAAAAAATTGGCGCAATTGCATCAAAAATCATGACTTAAGGCCAAACTATAAATACATCAGCGATTCAGACTTTTTCACATGCATGACTTTTACGCCATGAGAGCTATTCTCAAAAGTATTAGTCTCAGAATAAAATTATTTGATGTGTGGATGCATTCTTACATGATCGACCCTCATGAAAAGAATTGGCGCAATTGCATCAAAAATCATGACTTGGGGCCGAACTATAAATACATCAGCGATTCAGACTTTTTCACATGCATGACTTTTACGCCATGAGAGCTATTCTCAAAAGTATTAGTCTCAGAATAAAATTATTTGATGTGTGGATGCATTCTTACATGGTCGACCCTCATGAAAAGAATTGGCGCAATTGCATCAAAAATCATGACTTAAGGCCAAACTATAAATACATCAGCGATTCAGACTTTTTCACATGCATGACTTTTACGCTATGAGAGCTATTCTCAAAAGTATTACTCTCAGAATAAAATTATTTGGTGTGTGAATGCATTGTAACATGGTCGACCCTCATGAAAAGAATTGGCGCAATTGCATCAAAAATCATGACTTGTGGCCGAACTATAAATACATCAGCGATTCGGACTTTTTCACATGCATGACTTTTACGCCATGAGAGCTATTCTCAAAAGTATTAGTCTCAGAATAAAATTATTTGATGTGTGGATGCATTCTTACATGGTCGACCCTCATGAAAAGAATTGGCGCAATTGCATCAAAAATCATGACTTGGGGCCGAACTATAAATACATCAGCGATTCGGACTTTTTCACATGCATGACTTTTACGCCATGAGAGCTATTCTCAAAAGTATTAGTCTCAGAATAAAATTATTTGATGTGTGGATGCATTCTTACATGGTCGACCCTCATGAAAAACATTGGCGCAATTGCATCAAAAATCATGACTTAAGGCCAAACTATAAATACATCAGCGATTCAGACTTTTTCACATGCATGACTTTTACGCCATGAGAGCTATTCTCAAAAGTATTAGTCTCAGAATAAAATTATTTGATGTGTGGATGCATTCTTACATGATCGACCCTCATGAAAAGAATTGGCGCAATTGCATCAAAAATCATGACTTGGGGCCGAACTATAAATACATCAGCGATTCGGACTTTTTCACATGCATGACTTTTACGCCATGAGAGCTATTCTCAAAAGTATTAGTCTCAGAATAAAATTATTTGATGTGTGGATGCATTCTTACATGGTCGACCCTCATGTAAAGAATTGGCTCAATTGCATCAAAAATCATGACTTGAGGCCAAACTATAAATACATCAGCGATTCAGACTTTTTCACATGCATGACTTTTACGCCATGAGAGCTATTCTCAAAAGTATTAGTCTCAGAATAAAATTATTTGATGTGTGGATGCATTCTTACATGGTCGACCCTCATGAAAAGAATTGGCGCAATTGCATCAAAAATCATGACTTAAGGCCAAACTATAAATACATCAGCGATTCAGACTTTTTCACATGCATGACTTTTACGCTATGAGAGCTATTCTCAAAAGTATTAGTCTCAGAATAAAATTATTTGGTGTGTGAATGCATTGTAACATGGTCGACCCTCATGAAAAGAATTGGCGCAATTGCATCAAAAATCATGACTTGAGGCCGAACTATAAATACATCAGCGATTCGGACTTTTTCACATGCATGACTTTTACGCCATGAGAGCTATTCTCAAAAGTATAAGTTTGAGAATAAAAATATTTGGTGTGTGGATGCATTCTTACATGGTCGACCCTCATGAAAAACATTGGCGCAATTGCATCAAAAATCATGACTTGTGGCCGAACTATAAATACATCAGCGATTCGGACTTTTTCACATGCATGACTTTTACGCCATGAGAGCTATTCTCAAAAGTATTAGTCTCAGAATAAAATTATTTGATGTGTGGATGCATTCTTACATGATCGACCCTCATGAAAAGAATTGGCGCAATTGCATCAAAAATCATGACTTGAGGCCAAACTATAAATACATCAGCGATTCAGACTTTTTCACATGCATGACTTTTACGCCATGAGAGCTATTCTCAAAAGTATTAGTCTCAGAATAAAATTATTTGATGTGTGGATGCATTCTTACATGGTCAACCCTCATGAAAAGAATTGGCGCAATTGCATCAAAAATCATGACTTGGGGCCGAACTATAAATACATCAGCGATTCGGACTTTTTCACATGCATGACTTTTACGCCATGAGAGCTATTCTCAAAAGTATTAGTCTCAGAATAAAATTATTTGATGTGTGGATGCATTCTTACATGGTCGACCCTCATGAAAAAAATTGGCGCAATTGCATCAAAAATCATGACTTGAGGCCAAACTATAAATACATCAGCGATTCAGACTTTTTCACATGCATGACTTTTACGCCATGAGAGCTATTCTCAAAAGTATTAGTCTCAGAATAAAATTATTTGATGTGTGGATGCATTCTTACATGGTCGACCCTCATGAAAAGAATTGGCGCAATTGCATCAAAAATCATGACTTGAGGCCAAACTATAAATACATCAGCGATTCAGACTTTTTCACATGCATGACTTTTACGCTATGAGAGCTATTCTCAAAAGTATTACTCTCAGAATAAAATTATTTGGTGTGTGAATGCATTGTAACATGGTCGACCCTCATGAAAAGAATTGGCGCAATTGCATCAAAAATCATGACTTGGGGCCGAACTATAAATACATCAGCGATTCGGACTTTTTCACATGCATGACTTTTACGCCATGAGAGCTATTCTCAAAAGTATAAGTTTCAGAATAAAAATATTTGGTGTGTGGATGCATTCTTACATGGTCGACCCTCATGAAAAACATTGGCGCAATTGCATCAAAAATTATGACTTGAGGCCGAACTATAAATACATCAGCGATTCGGACTTTTTCACATGCATGACTTTTACGCCATGAGAGCTATTCTCAAAAGTATTAGTCTCAGAATAAAATTATTTGATGTGTGGATGCATTCTTACATGGTCGACCCTCATGAAAAAAATTGGCGCAATTGCATCAAAAATTATGACTTAAGGCCAAACTATAAATACATCAGCGATTCAGACTTTTTCACATGCATGACTTTTACGCCATGAGAGCTATTCTCAAAAGTATTAGTCTCAGAATAAAATTATTTGATGTGTGGATGCATTCTTACATGGTCGACCCTCATGAAAAGAATTGGCGCAATTGCATCAAAAATCATGACTTGAGGCCAAACTATAAATACATCAGCGATTCAGACTTTTTCACATGCATGACTTTTACGCCATGAGAGCTATTCTCAAAAGTATTAGTCTCAGAATAAAATTATTTGATGTGTGGATGCATTCTTACATGGTCGACCCTCATGAAAAGAATTGGCGCAATTGCATCAAAAATCATGACTTGAGGCCAAACTATAAATACATCAGCGATTCAGACTTTTTCACATGCATGACTTTTACGCTATGAGAGCTATTCTCAAAAGTATTACTCTCAGAATAAAATTATTTGGTGTGTGAATGCATTGTAACATGGTCGACCCTCATGAAAAGAATTGGCGCAATTGCATCAAAAATCATGACTTGGGGCCGAACTATAAATACATCAGCGATTCGGACTTTTTCACATGCATGACTTTTACGCCATGAGAGCTATTCTCAAAAGTATAAGTTTCAGAATAAAAATATTTGGTGTGTGGATGCATTCTTACATGGTCGACCCTCATGAAAAACATTGGCGCAATTGCATCAAAAATTATGACTTGAGGCCGAACTATAAATACATCAGCGATTCGGACTTTTTCACATGCATGACTTTTACGCCATGAGAGCTATTCTCAAAAGTATTAGTCTCAGAATAAAATTATTTGATGTGTGGATGCATTCTTACATGGTCGACCCTCATGAAAAAAATTGGCGCAATTGCATCAAAAATTATGACTTAAGGCCAAACTATAAATACATCAGCGATTCAGACTTTTTCACATGCATGACTTTTACGCCATGAGAGCTATTCTCAAAAGTATTAGTCTCAGAATAAAATTATTTGATGTGTGGATGCATTCTTACATGGTCGACCCTCATGAAAAGAATTGGCGCAATTGCATCAAAAATCATGACTTGAGGCCAAACTATAAATACATCAGCGATTCAGACTTTTTCACATGCATGACTTTTACGCCATGAGAGCTATTCTCAAAAGTATTAGTCTCAGAATAAAATTATTTGATGTGTGGATGCATTCTTACATGGTCGACCCTCATGAAAAGAATTGGCGCAATTGCATCAAAAATCATGACTTGAGGCCAAACTATAAATACATCAGCGATTCAGACTTTTTCACATGCATGACTTTTACGCTATGAGAGCTATTCTCAAAAGTATTACTCTCAGAATAAAATTATTTGGTGTGTGAATGCATTGTAACATGGTCGACCCTCATGAAAAGAATTGGCGCAATTGCATCAAAAATCATGACTTGGGGCCGAACTATAAATACATCAGCGATTCGGACTTTTTCACATGCATGACTTTTACGCCATGAGAGCTATTCTCAAAAGTATAAGTTTCAGAATAAAAATATTTGGTGTGTGGATGCATTCTTACATGGTCGACCCTCATGAAAAACATTGGCGCAATTGCATCAAAAATTATGACTTGAGGCCGAACTATAAATACATCAGCGATTCGGACTTTTTCACATGCATGACTTTTACGCCATGAGAGCTATTCTCAAAAGTATTAGTCTCAGAATAAAATTATTTGATGTGTGGATGCATTCTTACATGGTCGACCCTCATGAAAAGAATTGGCGCAATTGCATCAAAAATCATGACTTGAGGCCAAACTATAAATACATCAGCGATTCAGACTTTTTCACATGCATGACTTTTACGCCATGAGAGCTATTCTCAAAAGTATTAGTCTCAGAATAAAATTATTTGATGTGTGGATGCATTCTTACATGGTCGACCCTCATGAAAAGAATTGGCGCAATTGCATCAAAAATCATGACTTGAGGCCAAACTATAAATACATCAGCGATTCAGACTTTTTCACATGCATGACTTTTACGCTATGAGAGCTATTCTCAAAAGTATTACTCTCAGAATAAAATTATTTGGTGTGTGAATGCATTGTAACATGGTCGACCCTCATGAAAAGAATTGGCGCAATTGCATCAAAAATCATGACTTGGGGCCGAACTATAAATACATCAGCGATTCGGACTTTTTCACATGCATGACTTTTACGCCATGAGAGCTATTCTCAAAAGTATAAGTTTCAGAATAAAAATATTTGATGTGTGGATGCATTCTTACATGGTCGACCCTCATGAAAAACATTGGCGCAATTGCATCAAAAATTATGACTTGAGGCCGAACTATAAATACATCAGCGATTCGGACTTTTTCACATGCATGACTTTTACGCCATGAGAGCTATTCTCAAAAGTATTAGTCTCAGAATAAAATTATTTGATGTGTGGATGCATTCTTACATGGTCGACCCTCATGAAAAAAATTGGCGCAATTGCATCAAAAATTATGACTTAAGGCCAAACTATAAATACATCAGCGATTCAGACTTTTTCACATGCATGACTTTTACGCCATGAGAGCTATTCTCAAAAGTATTAGTCTCAGAATAAAATTATTTGATGTGTGGATGCATTCTTACATGGTCGACCCTCATGTAAAGAATTGGCGCAATTGCATCAAAAATCATGACTTGAGGCCGAACTATAAATACATCAGCGATTCGGACTTTTTCACATGCATGACTTTTACGCCATGAGAGCTATTCTCAAAAGTATTAGTCTCAGAATAAAATTATTTGATGTGTGGATGCATTCTTACATGATCGACCCTCATGAAAAAAAATGGCGCAATTGCATCAAAAATCATGACTTGAGGCCAAACTATAAATACATCAGCGATTCGAACTTTTTTCACATGCATGACTTTTACGCCATGAGAGCTATTCTCAAAAGTATTAGTCTCAGAATAAAATTATTTGATGTGTGGATGCATTCTTACATGATCGACCCTCATGAAAAGAATTGGCGCAATTGCATCAAAAATCATGACTTGAGGCCGAACTATAAATACATCAGCGATTCGGACTTTTTCACATGCATGACTTTTACGCCATGAGAGCTATTCTCAAAAGTATTAGTCTCAGAATAAAATTATTTGATGTATGGATGCATTCTTACATGGTCGACCCTCATGAAAAGAATTGGCGCAATTGCATCAAAAATCATGACTTGGGGCCGAACTATAAATACATCAGCGATTCGGACTTTTTCACATGCATGACTTTTACGCCATGAGAGCTATTCTCAAAAGTATTAGTCTCAGAATAAAATTATTTGATGTGTGGATGCATTCTTACATGGTCGACCCTCATGAAAAGAATTGGCGCAATTGCATCAAAAATCATGACTTGGGGCCGAACTATAAATACATCAGCGATTCGAACTTTTTGCACATGCATGACTTTTACGCCATGAGAGCTATTCTCAAAAGTATAAGTTTCAGGATAAAAATATTTGGTGTGTGGATGCATTCTTACATGGTCGACCCTCATGAAAAAAATTGGCGCAATTGCATCAAAAATTATGACTTGAGGCCGAACTATAAATACATCAGCGATTCGGACTTTTTCACATGCATGACTTTTACGCCATGAGAGCTATTCTCAAAAGTATTAGTCTCAGAATAAAATTATTTGATGTGTGGATGCATTCTTACATGGTCGACCCTCATGAAAAGAATTGGCGCAATTGCATCAAAAATCATGACTTGAGGCCGAACTATAAATACATCAGCGATTCGGACTTTTTCACATGCATGACTTTTACGCCATGAGAGCTATTCTCAAAAGTATTAGTCTTAGAATAAAATTATTTGATGTGTGGATGCATTCTTACATGGTCGACCCTCATGAAAAGAATTGGCGCAATTGCATCAAAAATCATGACTTGTGGCCGAACTATAAATACATCAGCGATTCGAACTTTTTGCACATGCATGACTTTTACGCCATGAGAGCTATTCTCAAAAGTATAAGTTTCAGAATAAAAATATTTGATGTGTGGATGCATTCTTACATGGTCGACCCTCATGAAAAAAATTGGCGCAATTGCATCAAAAATTATGACTTGAGGCCAAACTATAAATACATCAGCGATTCGGACTTTTTCACATGCATGACTTTTACGCCATGAGAGCTATTCTCAAAAGTATTAGTCTCAGAATAAAATTATTTGATGTGTGGATGCATTCTTACATGATCGACCCTCATGAAAAGAATTGGCGCAATTGCATCAAAAATCATGACTTGGGGCCGAACTATAAATACATCAGCGATTCGGACTTTTTCACATGCATGACTTTTACGCCATGAGAGCTATTCTCAAAAGTATTAGTCTCAGAATAAAATTATTTGATGTGTGGATGCATTCTTACATGGTCGACCCTCATGTAAAGAATTGGCGCAATTGCATCAAAAATCATGACTTGAGGCCGAACTATAAATACATCAGCGATTCGGACTTTTTCACATGCATGACTTTTACGCCATGAGAGCTATTCTCAAAAGTATTAGTCTTAGAATAAAATTATTTGATGTGTGGATGCATTCTTACATGATCGACCCTCATGAAAAAAAATGGCGCAATTGCATCAAAAATCATGACTTGAGGCCAAACTATAAATACATCAGCGATTCGAACTTTTTTCACATGCATGACTTTTACGCCATGAGAGCTATTCTCAAAAGTATTAGTCTCAGAATAAAATTATTTGATGTGTGGATGCATTCTTACATGATCGACCCTCATGAAAAGAATTGGCGCAATTGCATCAAAAATCATGACTTGAGGCCGAACTATAAATACATCAGCGATTCGGACTTTTTCACATGCATGACTTTTACGCCATGAGAGCTATTCTCAAAAGTATTAGTCTCAGAATAAAATTATTTGATGTATGGATGCATTCTTACATGGTCGACCCTCATGAAAACAATTGGCGCAATTGCATCAAAAATCATGACTTGGGGCCGAACTATAAATACATCAGCGATTCGGACTTTTTCACATGCATGACTTTTAGGCCATGAGAGCTATTCTCAAAAGTATTAGTCTCAGAATAAAATTATTTGATGTGTGGATGCATTCTTACATGGTCGACCCTCATGAAAAGAATTGGCGCAATTGCATCAAAAATCATGACTTGGGGCCGAACTATAAATACATCAGCGATTCGAACTTTTTGCACATGCATGACTTTTACGCCATGAGAGCTATTCTCAAAAGTATAAGTTTCAGGATAAAAATATTTGGTGTGTGGATGCATTCTTACATGGTCGACCCTCATGAAAAGAATTGGCGCAATTGCATCAAAAATTATGACTTGAGGCCGAACTATAAATACATCAGCGATTCGGACTTTTTCACATGCATGACTTTTACGCCATGAGAGCTATTCTCAAAAGTATTAGTCTCAGAATAAAATTATTTGATGTGTGGATGCATTCTTACATGGTCGACCCTCATGAAAAGAATTGGCGCAATTGCATCAAAAATCATGACTTGAGGCCGAACTATAAATACATCAGCGATTCGGACTTTTTCACATGCATGACTTTTACGCCATGAGAGCTATTCTCAAAAGTATTAGTCTTAGAATAAAATTATTTGATGTGTGGATGCATTCTTACATGGTCGACCCTCATGAAAAAAATTGGCGCAATTGCATCAAAAATTATGACTTAAGGCCAAACTATAAATACATCAGCGATTCAGACTTTTTCACATGCATGACTTTTACGCCATGAGAGCTATTCTCAAAAGTATTAGTCTCAGAATAAAATTATTTGATGTGTGGATGCATTCTTACATGGTCGACCCTCATGAAAAGAATTGGCGCAATTGCATCAAAAATCATGACTTGAGGCCAAACTATAAATACATCAGCGATTCAGACTTTTTCACATGCATGACTTTTACGCCATGAGAGCTATTCTCAAAAGTATTAGTCTCAGAATAAAATTATTTGATGTGTGGATGCATTCTTACATGGTCGACCCTCATGAAAAGAATTGGCGCAATTGCATCAAAAATCATGACTTGAGGCCAAACTATAAATACATCAGCGATTCAGACTTTTTCACATGCATGACTTTTACGCTATGAGAGCTATTCTCAAAAGTATTACTCTCAGAATAAAATTATTTGGTGTGTGAATGCATTGTAACATGGTCGACCCTCATGAAAAGAATTGGCGCAATTGCATCAAAAATCATGACTTGGGGCCGAACTATAAATACATCAGCGATTCGGACTTTTTCACATGCATGACTTTTACGCCATGAGAGCTATTCTCAAAAGTATAAGTTTCAGAATAAAAATATTTGGTGTGTGGATGCATTCTTACATGGTCGACCCTCATGAAAAACATTGGCGCAATTGCATCAAAAATTATGACTTGAGGCCGAACTATAAATACATCAGCGATTCGGACTTTTTCACATGCATGACTTTTACGCCATGAGAGCTATTCTCAAAAGTATTAGTCTCAGAATAAAATTATTTGATGTGTGGATGCATTCTTACATGGTCGACCCTCATGAAAAAAATTGGCGCAATTGCATCAAAAATTATGACTTAAGGCCAAACTATAAATACATCAGCGATTCAGACTTTTTCACATGCATGACTTTTACGCCATGAGAGCTATTCTCAAAAGTATTAGTCTCAGAATAAAATTATTTGATGTGTGGATGCATTCTTACATGGTCGACCCTCATGTAAAGAATTGGCGCAATTGCATCAAAAATCATGACTTGAGGCCGAACTATAAATACATCAGCGATTCGGACTTTTTCACATGCATGACTTTTACGCCATGAGAGCTATTCTCAAAAGTATTAGTCTCAGAATAAAATTATTTGATGTGTGGATGCATTCTTACATGATCGACCCTCATGAAAAAAAATGGCGCAATTGCATCAAAAATCATGACTTGAGGCCAAACTATAAATACATCAGCGATTCGAACTTTTTTCACATGCATGACTTTTACGCCATGAGAGCTATTCTCAAAAGTATTAGTCTCAGAATAAAATTATTTGATGTGTGGATGCATTCTTACATGATCGACCCTCATGAAAAGAATTGGCGCAATTGCATCAAAAATCATGACTTGAGGCCGAACTATAAATACATCAGCGATTCGGACTTTTTCACATGCATGACTTTTACGCCATGAGAGCTATTCTCAAAAGTATTAGTCTCAGAATAAAATTATTTGATGTATGGATGCATTCTTACATGGTCGACCCTCATGAAAAGAATTGGCGCAATTGCATCAAAAATCATGACTTGGGGCCGAACTATAAATACATCAGCGATTCGGACTTTTTCACATGCATGACTTTTACGCCATGAGAGCTATTCTCAAAAGTATTAGTCTCAGAATAAAATTATTTGATGTGTGGATGCATTCTTACATGGTCGACCCTCATGAAAAGAATTGGCGCAATTGCATCAAAAATCATGACTTGGGGCCGAACTATAAATACATCAGCGATTCGAACTTTTTGCACATGCATGACTTTTACGCCATGAGAGCTATTCTCAAAAGTATTAGTCTCAGAATAAAATTATTTGATGTGTGGATGCATTCTTACATGATCGACCCTCATGAAAAGAATTGGCGCAATTGCATCAAAAATCATGACTTGAGGCCGAACTATAAATACATCAGCGATTCGGACTTTTTCACATGCATGACTTTTACGCCATGAGAGCTATTCTCAAAAGTATTAGTCTCAGAATAAAATTATTTGATGTATGGATGCATTCTTACATGGTCGACCCTCATGAAAAGAATTGGCGCAATTGCATCAAAAATCATGACTTGGGGCCGAACTATAAATACATCAGCGATTCGGACTTTTTCACATGCATGACTTTTACGCCATGAGAGCTATTCTCAAAAGTATTAGTCTCAGAATAAAATTATTTGATGTGTGGATGCATTCTTACATGGTCGACCCTCATGAAAAGAATTGGCGCAATTGCATCAAAAATCATGACTTGGGGCCGAACTATAAATACATCAGCGATTCGAACTTTTTGCACATGCATGACTTTTACGCCATGAGAGCTATTCTCAAAAGTATAAGTTTCAGGATAAAAATATTTGGTGTGTGGATGCATTCTTACATGGTCGACCCTCATGAAAAAAATTGGCGCAATTGCATCAAAAATTATGACTTGAGGCCGAACTATAAATACATCAGCGATTCGGACTTTTTCACATGCATGACTTTTACGCCATGAGAGCTATTCTCAAAAGTATTAGTCTCAGAATAAAATTATTTGATGTGTGGATGCATTCTTACATGGTCGACCCTCATGAAAAGAATTGGCGCAATTGCATCAAAAATCATGACTTGAGGCCGAACTATAAATACATCAGCGATTCGGACTTTTTCACATGCATGACTTTTACGCCATGAGAGCTATTCTCAAAAGTATTAGTCTTAGAATAAAATTATTTGATGTGTGGATGCATTCTTACATGGTCGACCCTCATGAAAAGAATTGGCGCAATTGCATCAAAAATCATGACTTGTGGCCGAACTATAAATACATCAGCGATTCGAACTTTTTGCACATGCATGACTTTTACGCCATGAGAGCTATTCTCAAAAGTATAAGTTTCAGAATAAAAATATTTGATGTGTGGATGCATTCTTACATGGTCGACCCTCATGAAACAAATTGGCGCAATTGCATCAAAAATTATGACTTGAGGCCGAACTATAAATACATCAGCGATTCGGACTTTTTCACATGCATGACTTTTACGCCATGAGAGCTATTCTCAAAAGTATTAGTCTCAGAATAAAATTATTTGATGTGTGGATGCATTCTTACATGATCGACCCTCATGAAAAGAATTGGCGCAATTGCATCAAAAATCATGACTTGGGGCCGAACTATAAATACATCAGCGATTCGGACTTTTTCACATGCATGACTTTTACGCCATGAGAGCTATTCTCAAAAGTATTAGTCTCAGAATAAAATTATTTGATGTGTGGATGCATTCTTACATGGTCGACCCTCATGTAAAGAATTGGCGCAATTGCATCAAAAATCATGACTTGAGGCCGAACTATAAATACATCAGCGATTCGGACTTTTTCACATGCATGACTTTTACGCCATGAGAGCTATTCTCAAAAGTATTAGTCTCAGAATAAAATTATTTGATGTGTGGATGCATTCTTACATGATCGACCCTCATGAAAATAAATGGCGCAATTGCATCAAAAATCATGACTTGAGGCCAAACTATAAATACATCAGCGATTCGAACTTTTTTCACATGCATGACTTTTACGCCATGAGAGCTATTCTCAAAAGTATTAGTCTCAGAATAAAATTATTTGATGTGTGGATGCATTCTTACATGATCGACCCTCATGAAAAGAATTGGCGCAATTGCATCAAAAATCATGACTTGAGGCCGAACTATAAATACATCAGCGATTCGGACTTTTTCACATGCATGACTTTTACGCCATGAGAGCTATTCTCAAAAGTATTAGTCTCAGAATAAAATTATTTGATGTATGGATGCATTCTTACATGGTCGACCCTCATGAAAACAATTGGCGCAATTGCATCAAAAATCATGACTTGGGGCCGAACTATAAATACATCAGCGATTCGGACTTTTTCACATGCATGACTTTTAGGCCATGAGAGCTATTCTCAAAAGTATTAGTCTCAGAATAAAATTATTTGATGTGTGGATGCATTCTTACATGGTCGACCCTCATGAAAAGAATTGGCGCAATTGCATCAAAAATCATGACTTGGGGCCGAACTATAAATACATCAGCGATTCGAACTTTTTGCACATGCATGACTTTTACGCCATGAGAGCTATTCTCAAAAGTATAAGTTTCAGGATAAAAATATTTGGTGTGTGGATGCATTCTTACATGGTCGACCCTCATGAAAAGAATTGGCGCAATTGCATCAAAAATTATGATTTGAGGCCGAACTATAAATACATCAGCGATTCGGACTTTTTCACATGCATGACTTTTACGCCATGAGAGCTATTCTCAAAAGTATTAGTCTCAGAATAAAATTATTTGATGTGTGGATGCATTCTTACATGGTCGACCCTCATGAAAAGAATTGGCGCAATTGCATCAAAAATCATGACTTGAGGCCGAACTATAAATACATCAGCGATTCGGACTTTTTCACATGCATGACTTTTACGCCATGAGAGCTATTCTCAAAAGTATTAGTCTTAGAATAAAATTATTTGATGTGTGGATGCATTCTTACATGGTCGACCCTCATGAAAAGAATTGGCGCAATTGCATCAAAAATCATGACTTGGGGCCGAACTATAAATACATCAGCGATTCGAACTTTTTGCACATGCATGACTTTTACGCCATGAGAGCTATTCTCAAAAGTATAAGTTTCAGAATAAAAATATTTGATGTGTGGATGCATTCTTACATGGTCGACCCTCATGAAAAAAATTGGCGCAATTGCATCAAAAATTATGACTTGAGGCCGAACTATAAATACATCAGCGATTCGGACTTTTTCACATGCATGACTTTTACGCCATGAGAGCTATTCTCAAAAGTATTAGTCTCAGAATAAAATTATTTGATGTGTGGATGCATTCTTACATGATCGACCCTCATGAAAAGAATTGGCGCAATTGCATCAAAAATCATGACTTGGGGCCGAACTATAAATACATCAGCGATTCGGACTTTTTCACATGCATGACTTTTACGCCATGAGAGCTATTCTCAAAAGTATTAGTCTCAGAATAAAATTATTTGATGTGTGGATGCATTCTTACATGGTCGACCCTCATGAAAAGAATTGGCGCAATTGCATCAAAAATCATGACTTGAGGCCGAACTATAAATACATCAGCGATTCGGACTTTTTCACATGCATGACTTTTACGCCATGAGAGCTATTCTCAAAAGTATTAGTCTTAGAATAAAATTATTTGATGTGTGGATGCATTCTTACATGATCGACCCTCATGAAAAAAAATGGCGCAATTGCATCAAAAATCATGACTTGAGGCCGAACTATAAATACATCAGCGATTCGAACTTTTTGCAAATGCATGACTTTTACGCCATGAGAGCTATTCTCAAAAGTATTAGTCTCAGAATAAAATTATTTGATGTGTGGATGCATTCTTACATGGTCGACCCTCATGTAAAGAATTGGCGCAATTGCATCAAAAATCATGACTTGAGGCCGAACTATAAATACATCAGCGATTCGGACTTTTTCACATGCATGACTTTTACGCCATGAGAGCTATTCTCAAAAGTATTAGTCTCAGAATAAAATTATTTGATGTGTGGATGCATTCTTACATGATCGACCCTCATGAAAAAAAATGGCGCAATTGCATCAAAAATCATGACTTGAGGCCAAACTATAAATACATCAGCGATTCGAACTTTTTTCACATGCATGACTTTTACGCCATGAGAGCTATTCTCAAAAGTATTAGTCTCAGAATAAAATTATTTGATGTGTGGATGCATTCTTACATGATCGACCCTCATGAAAAGAATTGGCGCAATTGCATCAAAAATCATGACTTGAGGCCGAACTATAAATACATCAGCGATTCGGACTTTTTCACATGCATGACTTTTACGCCATGAGAGCTATTCTCAAAAGTATTAGTCTCAGAATAAAATTATTTGATGTATGGATGCATTCTTACATGGTCGACCCTCATGAAAAGAATTGGCGCAATTGCATCAAAAATCATGACTTGGGGCCGAACTATAAATACATCAGCGATTCGGACTTTTTCACATGCATGACTTTTACGCCATGAGAGCTATTCTCAAAAGTATTAGTCTCAGAATAAAATTATTTGATGTGTGGATGCATTCTTACATGGTCGACCCTCATGTAAAGAATTGGCGCAATTGCATCAAAAATCATGACTTGAGGCCGAACTATAAATACATCAGCGATTCGGACTTTTTCACATGCATGACTTTTACGCCATGAGAGCTATTCTCAAAAGTATTAGTCTTAGAATAAAATTATTTGATGTGTGGATGCATTCTTACATGATCGACCCTCATGAAAAAAAATGGCGCAATTGCATCAAAAATCATGACTTGAGGCCAAACTATAAATACATCAGCGATTCGAACTTTTTTCACATGCATGACTTTTACGCCATGAGAGCTATTCTCAAAAGTATTAGTCTCAGAATAAAATTATTTGATGTGTGGATGCATTCTTACATGATCGACCCTCATGAAAAGAATTGGCGCAATTGCATCAAAAATCATGACTTGAGGCCGAACTATAAATACATCAGCGATTCGGACTTTTTCACATGCATGACTTTTACGCCATGAGAGCTATTCTCAAAAGTATTAGTCTCAGAATAAAATTATTTGATGTATGGATGCATTCTTACATGGTCGACCCTCATGAAAACAATTGGCGCAATTGCATCAAAAATCATGACTTGGGGCCGAACTATAAATACATCAGCGATTCGGACTTTTTCACATGCATGACTTTTAGGCCATGAGAGCTATTCTCAAAAGTATTAGTCTCAGAATAAAATTATTTGATGTGTGGATGCATTCTTACATGGTCGACCCTCATGAAAAGAATTGGCGCAATTGCATCAAAAATCATGACTTGGGGCCGAACTATAAATACATCAGCGATTCGAACTTTTTGCACATGCATGACTTTTACGCCATGAGAGCTATTCTCAAAAGTATAAGTTTCAGGATAAAAATATTTGGTGTGTGGATGCATTCTTACATGGTCGACCCTCATGAAAAGAATTGGCGCAATTGCATCAAAAATTATGACTTGAGGCCGAACTATAAATACATCAGCGATTCGGACTTTTTCACATGCATGACTTTTACGCCATGAGAGCTATTCTCAAAAGTATTAGTCTCAGAATAAAATTATTTGATGTGTGGATGCATTCTTACATGGTCGACCCTCATGAAAAGAATTGGCGCAATTGCATCAAAAATCATGACTTGAGGCCGAACTATAAATACATCAGCGATTCGGACTTTTTCACATGCATGACTTTTACGCCATGAGAGCTATTCTCAAAAGTATTAGTCTTAGAATAAAATTATTTGATGTGTGGATGCATTCTTACATGGTCGACCCTCATGAAAAGAATTGGCGCAATTGCATCAAAAATCATGACTTGGGGCCGAACTATAAATACATCAGCGATTCGAACTTTTTGCACATGCATGACTTTTACGCCATGAGAGCTATTCTCAAAAGTATAAGTTTCAGAATAAAAATATTTGATGTGTGGATGCATTCTTACATGGTCGACCCTCATGAAAAAAATTGGCGCAATTGCATCAAAAATTATGACTTGAGGCCGAACTATAAATACATCAGCGATTCGGACTTTTTCACATGCATGACTTTTACGCCATGAGAGCTATTCTCAAAAGTATTAGTCTCAGAATAAAATTATTTGATGTGTGGATGCATTCTTACATGATCGACCCTCATGAAAAGAATTGGCGCAATTGCATCAAAAATCATGACTTGGGGCCGAACTATAAATACATCAGCGATTCGGACTTTTTCACATGCATGACTTTTACGCCATGAGAGCTATTCTCAAAAGTATTAGTCTCAGAATAAAATTATTTGATGTGTGGATGCATTCTTACATGGTCGACCCTCATGAAAAGAATTGGCGCAATTGCATCAAAAATCATGACTTGAGGCCGAACTATAAATACATCAGCGATTCGGACTTTTTCACATGCATGACTTTTACGCCATGAGAGCTATTCTCAAAAGTATTAGTCTTAGAATAAAATTATTTGATGTGTGGATGCATTCTTACATGATCGACCCTCATGAAAAAAAATGGCGCAATTGCATCAAAAATCATGACTTGAGGCCGAACTATAAATACATCAGCGATTCGAACTTTTTGCAAATGCATGACTTTTACGCCATGAGAGCTATTCTCAAAAGTATTAGTCTCAGAATAAAATTATTTGATGTGTGGATGCATTCTTACATGGTCGACCCTCATGTAAAGAATTGGCGCAATTGCATCAAAAATCATGACTTGAGGCCGAACTATAAATACATCAGCGATTCGGACTTTTTCACATGCATGACTTTTACGCCATGAGAGCTATTCTCAAAAGTATTAGTCTCAGAATAAAATTATTTGATGTGTGGATGCATTCTTACATGATCGACCCTCATGAAAAAAAATGGCGCAATTGCATCAAAAATCATGACTTGAGGCCAAACTATAAATACATCAGCGATTCGAACTTTTTTCACATGCATGACTTTTACGCCATGAGAGCTATTCTCAAAAGTATTAGTCTCAGAATAAAATTATTTGATGTGTGGATGCATTCTTACATGATCGACCCTCATGAAAAGAATTGGCGCAATTGCATCAAAAATCATGACTTGAGGCCGAACTATAAATACATCAGCGATTCGGACTTTTTCACATGCATGACTTTTACGCCATGAGAGCTATTCTCAAAAGTATTAGTCTCAGAATAAAATTATTTGATGTATGGATGCATTCTTACATGGTCGACCCTCATGAAAAGAATTGGCGCAATTGCATCAAAAATCATGACTTGGGGCCGAACTATAAATACATCAGCGATTCGGACTTTTTCACATGCATGACTTTTACGCCATGAGAGCTATTCTCAAAAGTATTAGTCTCAGAATAAAATTATTTGATGTGTGGATGCATTCTTACATGGTCGACCCTCATGAAAAGAATTGGCGCAATTGCATCAAAAATCATGACTTGGGGCCGAACTATAAATACATCAGCGATTCGAACTTTTTGCACATGCATGACTTTTACGCCATGAGAGCTATTCTCAAAAGTATAAGTTTCAGGATAAAAATATTTGGTGTGTGGATGCATTCTTACATGGTCAACCCTCATGAAAAAAATTGGCGCAATTGCATCAAAAATTATGACTTGAGGCCGAACTATAAATACATCAGCGATTCGGACTTTTTCACATGCATGACTTTTACGCCATGAGAGCTATTCTCAAAAGTATTAGTCTCAGAATAAAATTATTTGATAAGTGGATGCATTCTTACATGGTCGACCCTCATGAAAAGAATTGGCGCAATTGCATCAAAAATCATGACTTGAGGCCGAACTATAAATACATCAGCGATTCGGACTTTTTCACATGCATGACTTTTACGCCATGAGAGCTATTCTCAAAAGTATTAGTCTTAGAATAAAATTATTTGATGTGTGGATGCATTCTTACATGGTCGACCCTCATGAAAAGAATTGGCGCAATTGCATCAAAAATCATGACTTGTGGCCGAACTATAAATACATCAGCGATTCGAACTTTTTGCACATGCATGACTTTTACGCCATGAGAGCTATTCTCAAAAGTATAAGTTTCAGAATAAAAATATTTGATGTGTGGATGCATTCTTACATGGTCGACCCTCATGAAAAAAATTGGCGCAATTGCATCAAAAATTATGACTTGAGGCCGAACTATAAATACATCAGCGATTCGGACTTTTTCACATGCATGACTTTTACGCCATGAGAGCTATTCTCAAAAGTATTAGTCTCAGAATAAAATTATTTGATGTGTGGATGCATTCTTACATGATCGACCCTCATGAAAAGAATTGGCGCAATTGCATCAAAAATCATGACTTGGGGCCGAACTATAAATACATCAGCGATTCGGACTTTTTCACATGCATGACTTTTACGCCATGAGAGCTATTCTCAAAAGTATTAGTCTCAGAATAAAATTATTTGATGTGTGGATGCATTCTTACATGGTCGACCCTCATGTAAAGAATTGGCGCAATTGCATCAAAAATCATGACTTGAGGCCGAACTATAAATACATCAGCGATTCGGACTTTTTCACATGCATGACTTTTACGCCATGAGAGCTATTCTCAAAAGTATTAGTCTTAGAATAAAATTATTTGATGTGTGGATGCATTCTTACATGATCGACCCTCATGAAAAAAAATGGCGCAATTGCATCAAAAATCATGACTTGAGGCCAAACTATAAATACATCAGCGATTCGAACTTTTTTCACATGCATGACTTTTACGCCATGAGAGCTATTCTCAAAAGTATTAGTCTCAGAATAAAATTATTTGATGTGTGGATGCATTCTTACATGATCGACCCTCATGAAAAGAATTGGCGCAATTGCATCAAAAATCATGACTTGAGGCCGAACTATAAATACATCAGCGATTCGGACTTTTTCACATGCATGACTTTTACGCCATGAGAGCTATTCTCAAAAGTATTAGTCTCAGAATAAAATTATTTGATGTATGGATGCATTCTTACATGGTCGACCCTCATGAAAACAATTGGCGCAATTGCATCAAAAATCATGACTTGGGGCCGAACTATAAATACATCAGCGATTCGGACTTTTTCACATGCATGACTTTTAGGCCATGAGAGCTATTCTCAAAAGTATTAGTCTCAGAATAAAATTATTTGATGTGTGGATGCATTCTTACATGGTCGACCCTCATGAAAAGAATTGGCGCAATTGCATCAAAAATCATGACTTGGGGCCGAACTATAAATACATCAGCGATTCGAACTTTTTGCACATGCATGACTTTTACGCCATGAGAGCTATTCTCAAAAGTATTAGTCTCAGAATAAAATTATTTGATGTGTGGATGCATTCTTACATGATCGACCCTCATGAAAAGAATTGGCGCAATTGCTTCAAAAATCATGACTTGGGGCCGAACTATAAATACATCAGCGATTCGGACTTTTTCACATGCATGACTTTTACGCCATGAGAGCTATTCTCAAAAGTATTAGTCTCAGAATAAAATTATTTGATGTGTGGATGCATTCTTACATGGTCGACCCTCATGAAAAGAATTGGCGCAATTGCATCAAAAATCATGACTTGAGGCCGAACTATAAATACATCAGCGATTCGGACTTTTTCACATGCATGACTTTTACGCCATGAGAGCTATTCTCAAAAGTATTAGTCTCAGAATAAAATTATTTGATGTGTGGATGCATTCTTACATGGTCGACCCTCATGAAAAGAATTGGCGCAATTGCATCAAAAATCATGACTTGAGGCCGAACTATAAATACATCAGCGATTCGAACTTTTTGCACATGCATGACTTTTACGCCATGAGAGCTATTCTCAAAAGTATAAGTTTCAGAATAAAAATATTTGGTGTGTGGATGCATTCTTACATGGTCGACCCTCATGAAAAAAATTGGCGCAATTGCATCAAAAATCATGACTTGTGGCCGAACTATAAATACATCAGCGATTCGGACTTTTTCACATGCATGACTTTTACGCCATGAGAGCTATTCTCAAAAGTATTAGTCTCAGAATAAAATTATTTGATGTGTGGATGCATTCTTACATGATCGACCCTCATGAAAAGAATTGGCGCAATTGCTTCAAAAATCATGACTTGGGGCCGAACTATAAATACATCAGCGATTCGGACTTTTTCACATGCATGACTTTTACGCCATGAGAGCTATTCTCAAAAGTATTAGTCTCAGAATAAAATTATTTGATGTGTGGATGCATTCTTACATGATCGACCCTCATGAAAAAAAATGGCGCAATTGCATCAAAAATCATGACTTGAGGCCGAACTATAAATACATCAGCGATTCGAACTTTTTGCAAATGCATGACTTTTACGCCATGAGAGCTATTCTCAAAAGTATTAGTCTCAGAATAAAATTATTTGATGTGTGGATGCATTCTTACATGATCGACCCTCATGAAAAGAATTGGCATAATTGCTTCAAAAATCATGACTTGGGGCCGAACTATAAATACATCAGCGATTCGGACTTTTTCACATGCATGACTTTTACGCCATGAGAGCTATTCTCAAAAGTATTAGTCTCAGAATAAAATTATTTGATGTGTGGATGCATTCTTACATGGTCGACCCTCATGAAAAGAATTGGCGCAATTGCATCAAAAATCATGACTTGAGGCCGAACTATAAATACATCAGCGATTCGGACTTTTTCACATGCATGACTTTTACGCCATGAGAGCTATTCTCAAAAGTATTAGTCTCAGAATAAAATTATTTGATGTGTGGATGCATTCTTACATGGTCGACCCTCATGAAAAGAATTGGCGCAATTGCATCAAAAATCATGACTTGAGGCCGAACTATAAATACATCAGCGATTCGAACTTTTTGCACATGCATGACTTTTACGCCATGAGAGCTATTCTCAAAAGTATAAGTTTCAGAATAAAAATATTTGGTGTGTGGATGCATTCTTACATGGTCGACCCTCATGAAAAAAATTGGCGCAATTGCATCAAAAATCATGACTTGTGGCCGAACTATAAATACATCAGCGATTCGGACTTTTTCACATGCATGACTTTTACGCCATGAGAGCTATTCTCAAAAGTATTAGTCTCAGAATAAAATTATTTGATGTGTGGATGCATTCTTACATGGTCGACCCTCATGAAAAGAATTGGCGCAATTGCATCAAAAATCATGACTTGGGGCCGAACTATAAATACATCAGCGATTCGGACTTTTTCACATGCATGACTTTTACGCCATGAGAGCTATTCTCAAAAGTATAAGTTTCAGAATAAAAATATTTGGTGTGTGGATGCATTCTTACATGGTCAACCCTCATGAAAAAAATTGGCGCAATTGCATCAAAAATCTTGACTTGTGGCCGCACTATAAATACATCAGCGATTCGGACTTTTTCACATGCATGACGTTTACGCCATGAGAGCTATTCTGAAAAGTATTAGTCTCAGAATAAAATTATTTGATGTGTGGATGCATTCTTACATGATCGACCCTCATGAAAAGAATTGGCGCAATTGCATCAAAAATCATGACTTGTGGCCGAACTATAAATACATCAGCGATTCGGACTTTTTCACATGCATGACTTTTACGCCATGAGAGCTATTCTCAAAAGTATTAGTCTCAGAATAAAATTATTTGATGTGTGGATGCATTCTTACATGGTCGACCCTCATGAAAAGAATTGGCGCAATTGCATCAAAAATCATGACTTGGGGCCGAACTATAAATACATCAGCGATTCGGACTTTTTCACATGCATGACTTTTACGCCATGAGAGCTATTCTCAAAAGTATTAGTCTCAGAATAAAATTATTTGATGTGTGGATGCATTCTTACATGGTCGACCCTCATGAAAAGAATTGGCGCAATTGCATCAAAAATCATGACTTGAGGCCGAACTATAAATACATCAGCGATTCGAACTTTTTGCACATGCATGACTTTTACGCCATGAGAGCTATTCTCAAAAGTATAAGTTTCAGAATAAAAATATTTGGTGTGTGGATGCATTCTTACATGGTCGACCCTCATGAAAAAAATTGGCGCAATTGCATCAAAAATCATGACTTGTGGCCGAACTATAAATACATCAGCGATTCGGACTTTTTCACATGCATGACTTTTACGCCATGAGAGCTATTCTCAAAAGTATTAGTCTCAGAATAAAATTATTTGATGTGTGGATGCATTCTTACATGGTCGACCCTCATGAAAAGAATTGGCGCAATTGCATCAAAAATCATGACTTGGGGCCGAACTATAAATACATCAGCGATTCGGACTTTTTCACATGCATGACTTTTAGGCCATGAGAGCTATTCTCAAAAGTATAAGTTTCAGAATAAAAATATTTGGTGTGTGGATGCATTCTTACATGGTCAACCCTCATGAAAAAAATTGGCGCAATTGCATCAAAAATCTTGACTTGTGGCCGCACTATAAATACATCAGCGATTCGGACTTTTTCACATGCATGACGTTTACGCCATGAGAGCTATTCTGAAAAGTATTAGTCTCAGAATAAAATTATTTGATGTGTGGATGCATTCTTACATGATCGACCCTCATGAAAAGAATTGGCGCAATTGCATCAAAAATCATGACTTGTGGCCGAACTATAAATACATCAGCGATTCGGACTTTTTCACATGCATGACTTTTACGCCATGAGAGCTATTCTCAAAAGTATTAGTCTCAGAATAAAATTATTTGATGTGTGGATGCATTCTTACATGGTCGACCCTCATGAAAAGAATTGGCGCAATTGCATCAAAAATCATGACTTGGGGCCGAACTATAAATACATCAGCGATTCGGACTTTTTCACATGCATGACTTTTACGCCATGAGAGCTATTCTCAAAAGTATTAGTCTCAGAATAAAATTATTTGATGTGTGGATGCATTCTTACATGGTCGACCCTCATGAAAAAAATTGGCGCAATTGCATCAAAAATCATGACTTAAGGCCAAACTATAAATACATCAGCGATTCAGACTTTTTCACATGCATGACTTTTACGCCATGAGAGCTATTCTCAAAAGTATTAGTCTCAGAATAAAATTATTTGATGTGTGGATGCATTCTTACATGATCGACCCTCATGAAAAGAATTGGCGCAATTGCATCAAAAATCATGACTTGGGGCCGAACTATAAATACATCAGCGATTCAGACTTTTTCACATGCATGACTTTTACGCCATGAGAGCTATTCTCAAAAGTATTAGTCTCAGAATAAAATTATTTGATGTGTGGATGCATTCTTACATGGTCGACCCTCATGAAAAGAATTGGCGCAATTGCATCAAAAATCATGACTTGAGGCCAAACTATAAATACATCAGCGATTCAGACTTTTTCACATGCATGACTTTTACGCTATGAGAGCTATTCTCAAAAGTATTACTCTCAGAATAAAATTATTTGGTGTGTGAATGCATTGTAACATGGTCGACCCTCATGAAAAGAATTGGCGCAATTGCATCAAAAATTATGACTTGAGGCCGAACTATAAATACATCAGCGATTCGGACTTTTTCACATGCATGACTTTTACGCCATGAGAGCTATTCTCAAAAGTATTAGTCTCAGAATAAAATTATTTGATGTGTGGATGCATTCTTACATGATCGACCCTCATGAAAAGAATTGGCGCAATTGCATCAAAAATCATGACTTGGGGCCGAACTATAAATACATCAGCGATTCGGACTTTTTCACATGCATGACTTTTACGCCATGAGAGCTATTCCCAAAAGTATTAGTCTCAGAATAAAATTATTTGATGTGTGGATGCATTCTTACATGGTCGACCCTCATGAAAAGAATTGGCGCAATTGCATCAAAAATCATGACTTGAGGCCGAACTATAAATACATCAGCGATTCGGACTTTTTCACATGCATGACTTTTACGCCATGAGAGCTATTCTCAAAAGTATTAGTCTCAGAATAAAATTATTTGATGTGTGGATGCATTCTTACATGATCGACCCTCATGAAAAGAATTGGCGCAATTGCATCAAAAATCATGACTTGGGGCCGAACTATAAATACATCAGCGATTCGGACTTTTTCACATGCATGACTTTTACGCCATGAGAGCTATTCTCAAAAGTATTAGTCTCAGAATAAAATTATTTGATGTGTGGATGCATTCTTACATGGTCGACCCTCATGAAAAGAATTGGCGCAATTGCATCAAAAATCATGACTTGAGGCCGAACTATAAATACATCAGCGATTCGGACTTTTTCACATGCATGACTTTTACGCCATGAGAGCTATTCTCAAAAGTATTAGTCTTAGAATAAAATTATTTGATGTGTGGATGCATTCTTACATGATCGACCCTCATGAAAAAAAATGGCGCAATTGCATCAAAAATCATGACTTGAGGCCGAACTATAAATACATCAGCGATTCGAACTTTTTGCAAATGCATGACTTTTACGCCATGAGAGCTATTCTCAAAAGTATTAGTCTCAGAATAAAATTATTTGATGTGTGGATGCATTCTTACATGATCGACCCTCATGAAAAGAATTGGCGCAATTGCATCAAAAATCATGACTTGGGGCCGAACTATAAATACATCAGCGATTCGGACTTTTTCACATGCATGACTTTTACGCCATGAGAGCTATTCTCAAAAGTATTAGTCTCAGAATAAAATTATTTGATGTGTGGATGCATTCTTACATGGTCGACCCTCATGAAAAGAATTGGCGCAATTGCATCAAAAATCATGACTTGAGGCCGAACTATAAATACATCAGCGATTCGGACTTTTTCACATGCATGACTTTTACGCCATGAGAGCTATTCTCAAAAGTATTAGTCTTAGAATAAAATTATTTGATGTGTGGATGCATTCTTACATGATCGACCCTCATGAAAAAAAATGGCGCAATTGCATCAAAAATCATGACTTGAGGCCGAACTATAAATACATCAGCGATTCGAACTTTTTGCACATGCATGACTTTTACGCCATGAGAGCTATTCTCAAAAGTATAAGTTTCAGAATAAAAATATTTGGTGTGTGGATGCATTCTTACATGGTCGACCCTCATGAAAAAAATTGGCGCAATTGCATCAAAAATCATGACTTGTGGCTGAACTATAAATACATCAGCGATTCGGACTTTTTCACATGCATGACTTTTACGCCATGAGAGCTATTCTCAAAAGTATTAGTCTCAGAATAAAATTATTTGATGTGTGGATGCATTCTTACATGGTCGACCCTCATGAAAAGAATTGGCGCAATTGCATCAAAAATCATGACTTGGGGCCGAACTATAAATACATCAGCGATTCGGACTTTTTCACATGCATGACTTTTAGGCCATGAGAGCTATTCTCAAAAGTATAAGTTTCAGAATAAAAATATTTGGTGTGTGGATGCATTCTTACATGGTCAACCCTCATGAAAAAAATTGGCGCAATTGCATCAAAAATCTTGACTTGTGGCCGCACTATAAATACATCAGCGATTCGGACTTTTTCACATGCATGACGTTTACGCCATGAGAGCTATTCTGAAAAGTATTAGTCTCAGAATAAAATTATTTGATGTGTGGATGCATTCTTACATGATCGACCCTCATGAAAAGAATTGGCGCAATTGCATCAAAAATCATGACTTGTGGCCGAACTATAAATACATCAGCGATTCGGACTTTTTCACATGCATGACTTTTACGCCATGAGAGCTATTCTCAAAAGTATTAGTCTCAGAATAAAATTATTTGATGTGTGGATGCATTCTTACATGGTCGACCCTCATGAAAAGAATTGGCGCAATTGCATCAAAAATCATGACTTGAGGCCGAACTATAAATACATCAGCGATTCGGACTTTTTCACATGCATGACTTTTACGCCATGAGAGCTATTCTCAAAAGTATTAGTCTCAGAATAAAATTATTTGATGTGTGGATGCATTCTTACATGGTCGACCCTCATGAAAAAAATTGGCGCAATTGCATCAAAAATCATGACTTAAGGCCAAACTATAAATACATCAGCGATTCAGACTTTTTCACATGCATGACTTTTACGCCATGAGAGCTATTCTCAAAAGTATTAGTCTCAGAATAAAATTATTTGATGTGTGGATGCATTCTTACATGATCGACCCTCATGAAAAGAATTGGCGCAATTGCATCAAAAATCATGACTTGGGGCCGAACTATAAATACATCAGCGATTCGGACTTTTTCACATGCATGACTTTTACGCCATGAGAGCTATTCTCAAAAGTATTAGTCTCAGAATAAAATTATTTGATGTGTGGATGCATTCTTACATGGTCGACCCTCATGAAAAGAATTGGCGCAATTGCATCAAAAATCATGACTTGAGGCCAAACTATAAATACATCAGCGATTCAGACTTTTTCACATGCATGACTTTTACGCTATGAGAGCTATTCTCAAAAGTATTACTCTCAGAATAAAATTATTTGATGTGTGGATGCATTCTTACATGATCGACCCTCATGAAAAGAATTGGCGCAATTGCATCAAAAATCTTGACTTGTGGCCGCACTATAAATACATCAGCGATTCGGACTTTTTCACATGCATGACGTTTACGCCATGAGAGCTATTCTGAAAAGTATTAGTCTCAGAATAAAATTATTTGATGTGTGGATGCATTCTTACATGATCGACCCTCATGAAAAGAATTGGCGCAATTGCATCAAAAATCATGACTTGTGGCCGAACTATAAATACATCAGCGATTCGGACTTTTTCACATGCATGACTTTTACGCCATGAGAGCTATTCTCAAAAGTATTAGTCTCAGAATAAAATTATTTGATGTGTGGATGCATTCTTACATGGTCGACCCTCATGAAAAGAATTGGCGCAATTGCATCAAAAATCATGACTTGAGGCCGAACTATAAATACATCAGCGATTCGGACTTTTTCACATGCATGACTTTTACGCCATGAGAGCTATTCTCAAAAGTATTAGTCTCAGAATAAAATTATTTGATGTGTGGATGCATTCTTACATGGTCGACCCTCATGAAAAAAATTGGCGCAATTGCATCAAAAATCATGACTTAAGGCCAAACTATAAATACATCAGCGATTCAGACTTTTTCACATGCATGACTTTTACGCCATGAGAGCTATTCTCAAAAGTATTAGTCTCAGAATAAAATTATTTGATGTGTGGATGCATTCTTACATGATCGACCCTCATGAAAAGAATTGGCGCAATTGCATCAAAAATCATGACTTGGGGCCGAACTATAAATACATCAGCGATTCGGACTTTTTCACATGCATGACTTTTACGCCATGAGAGCTATTCTCAAAAGTATTAGTCTCAGAATAAAATTATTTGATGTGTGGATGCATTCTTACATGGTCGACCCTCATGAAAAGAATTGGCGCAATTGCATCAAAAATCATGACTTGAGGCCAAACTATAAATACATCAGCGATTCAGACTTTTTCACATGCATGACTTTTACGCTATGAGAATTATTCTCAAAAGTATTACTCTCAGAATAAAATTATTTGGTGTGTGAATGCATTGTAACATGGTCGACCCTCATGAAAAGAATTGGCGCAATTGCATCAAAAATCATGACTTGTGGCCGAACTATAAATACATGAGCGATTCAGACTTTTTCACATGCATGACTTTTACGCCATGAGAGCTATTCTCAAAAGTATTAGTCTCAGAATAAAATTATTTGATGTGTGGATGCATTCTTACATGGTCGACCCTCATGAAAAGAATTGGCGCAACTGCATCAAAAATCATGACTTGGGGCCGAACTATAAATACATCAGCGATTCGGACTTTTTCACATGCATGACTTTTACGCCATGAGAGCTATTCTCAAAAGTATTAGTCTCAGAATAAAATTATTTGATGTGTGGATGCATTCTTACATGGTCGACCCTCATGAAAAAAATTGGCGCAATTGCATCAAAAATCATGACTTAAGGCCAAACTATAAATACATCAGCGATTCAGACTTTTTCACATGCATGACTTTTACGCCATGAGAGCTATTCTCAAAAGTATTAGTCTCAGAATAAAATTATTTGATGTGTGGATGCATTCTTACATGATCGACCCTCATGAAAAGAATTGGCGCAATTGCATCAAAAATCATGACTTGGGGCCGAACTATAAATACATCAGCGATTCGGACTTTTTCACATGCATGACTTTTACGCCATGAGAGCTATTCTCAAAAGTATTAGTCTCAGAATAAAATTATTTGATGTGTGGATGCATTCTTACATGGTCGACCCTCATGTAAAGAATTGGCTCAATTGCATCAAAAATCATGACTTGAGGCCAAACTATAAATACATCAGCGATTCAGACTTTTTCACATGCATGACTTTTACGCCATGAGAGCTATTCTCAAAAGTATTAGTCTTAGAATAAAATTATTTGATGTGTGGATGCATTCTTACATGATCGACCCTCATGAAAAAAAATGGCGCAATTGCATCAAAAATCATGACTTGAGGCCGAACTATAAATACATCAGCGATTCGAACTTTTTGCACATGCATGACTTTTACGCCATGAGAGCTATTCTCAAAAGTATAAGTTTCAGAATAAAAATATTTGGTGTGTGGATGCATTCTTACATGGTCGACCCTCATGAAAAAAATTGGCGCAATTGCATCAAAAATCATGACTTGTGGCCGAACTATAAATACATCAGCGATTCGGACTTTTTCACATGCATGACTTTTACGCCATGAGAGCTATTCTCAAAAGTATTAGTCTCAGAATAAAATTATTTGATGTGTGGATGCATTCTTACATGGTCGACCCTCATGAAAAGAATTGGCGCAATTGCATCAAAAATCATGACTTGGGGCCGAACTATAAATACATCAGCGATTCGGACTTTTTCACATGCATGACTTTTAGGCCATGAGAGCTATTCTCAAAAGTATAAGTTTCAGAATAAAAATATTTGGTGTGTGGATGCATTCTTACATGGTCAACCCTCATGAAAAAAATTGGCGCAATTGCATCAAAAATCTTGACTTGTGGCCGCACTATAAATACATCAGCGATTCAGACTTTTTCACATGCATGACGTTTACGCCATGAGAGCTATTCTGAAAAGTATTAGTCTCAGAATAAAATTATTTGATGTGTGGATGCATTCTTACATGATCGACCCTCATGAAAAGAATTGGCGCAATTGCATCAAAAATCATGACTTGTGGCCGAACTATAAATACATCAGCGATTCGGACTTTTTCACATGCATGACTTTTACGCCATGAGAGCTATTCTCAAAAGTATTAGTCTCAGAATAAAATTATTTGATGTGTGGATGCATTCTTACATGGTCGACCCTCATGAAAAGAATTGGCGCAATTGCATCAAAAATCATGACTTGGGGCCGAACTATAAATACATCAGCGATTCGGACTTTTTCACATGCATGACTTTTACGCCATGAGAGCTATTCTCAAAAGTATTAGTCTCAGAATAAAATTATTTGATGTGTGGATGCATTCTTACATGGTCGACCCTCATGAAAAAAATTGGCGCAATTGCATCAAAAATCATGACTTGGGGCCGAACTATAAATACATCAGCGATTCAGACTTTTTCACATGCATGACCTTTACGCCATGAGAGCTATTCTCAAAAGTATTAGTCTCAGAATAAAATTATTTGATGTGTGGATGCATTCTTACATGATCGACCCTCATGAAAAAAAATGGCGCAATTGCATCAAAAATCATGACTTGAGGCCGAACTATAAATACATCAGCGATTCGAACTTTTTGCACATGCATGACTTTTACGCCATGAGAGCTATTCTCAAAAGTATAAGTTTCAGAATAAAAATATTTGGTGTGTGGATGCATTCTTACATGGTCGACCCTCATGAAAAAAATTGGCGCAATTGCATCAAAAATCATGACTTGTGGCCGAACTATAAATACATCAGCGATTCGGACTTTTTCACATGCATGACTTTTACGCCATGAGAGCTATTCTCAAAAGTATTAGTCTCAGAATAAAATTATTTGATGTGTGGATGCATTCTTACATGGTCGACCCTCATGAAAAGAATTGGCGCAATTGCATCAAAAATCATGACTTGGGGCCGAACTATAAATACATCAGCGATTCGGACTTTTTCACATGCATGACTTTTAGGCCATGAGAGCTATTCTCAAAAGTATAAGTTTCAGAATAAAAATATTTGGTGTGTGGATGCATTCTTACATGGTCAACCCTCATGAAAAAAATTGGCGCAATTGCATCAAAAATCTTGACTTGTGGCCGCACTATAAATACATCAGCGATTCAGACTTTTTCACATGCATGACGTTTACGCCATGAGAGCTATTCTGAAAAGTATTAGTCTCAGAATAAAATTATTTGATGTGTGGATGCATTCTTACATGATCGACCCTCATGAAAAGAATTGGCGCAATTGCATCAAAAATCATGACTTGTGGCCGAACTATAAATACATCAGCGATTCGGACTTTTTCACATGCATGACTTTTACGCCATGAGAGCTATTCTCAAAAGTATTAGTCTCAGAATAAAATTATTTGATGTGTGGATGCATTCTTACATGGTCGACCCTCATGAAAAGAATTGGCGCAATTGCATCAAAAATCATGACTTGGGGCCGAACTATAAATACATCAGCGATTCGGACTTTTTCACATGCATGACTTTTACGCCATGAGAGCTATTCTCAAAAGTATTAGTCTCAGAATAAAATTATTTGATGTGTGGATGCATTCTTACATGGTCGACCCTCATGAAAAAAATTGGCGCAATTGCATCAAAAATCATGACTTGGGGCCGAACTATAAATACATCAGCGATTCAGACTTTTTCACATGCATGACCTTTACGCCATGAGAGCTATTCTCAAAAGTATTAGTCTCAGAATAAAATTATTTGATGTGTGGATGCATTCTTACATGGTCGACCCTCATGAAAAGAATTGGCGCAATTGCATCAAAAATCATGACTTGAGGCCAAACTATAAATACATCAGCGATTCAGACTTTTTCACATGCATGACTTTTACGCTATGAGAGCTATTCTCAAAAGTATTACTCTCAGAATAAAATTATTTGGTGTGTGAATGCATTGTAACATGGTCGACCCTCATGAAAAGAATTGGCGCAATTGCATCAAAAATCATGACTTGTGGCCGAACTATAAATACATGAGCGATTCGGACTTTTTCACATGCATGACTTTTACGCCATGAGAGCTATTCTCAAAAGTATTAGTCTCAGAATAAAATTATTTGATGTGTGGATGCATTCTTACATGGTCGACCCTCATGAAAAGAATTGGCGCAACTGCATCAAAAATCATGACTTGGGGCCGAACTATAAATACATCAGCGATTCGGACTTTTTCACATGCATGACTTTTACGCCATGAGAGCTATTCTCAAAAGTATTAGTCTCAGAATAAAATTATTTGATGTGTGGATGCATTCTTACATGGTCGACCCTCATGAAAAAAATTGGCGCAATTGCATCAAAAATCATGACTTAAGGCCAAACTATAAATACATCAGCGATTCAGACTTTTTCACATGCATGACTTTTACGCCATGAGAGCTATTCTCAAAAGTATTAGTCTCAGAATAAAATTATTTGATGTGTGGATGCATTCTTACATGATCGACCCTCATGAAAAGAATTGGCGCAATTGCATCAAAAATTATGACTTGGGGCCGAACTATAAATACATCAGCGATTCGGACTTTTTCACATGCATGACTTTTACGCCATGAGAGCTATTCTCAAAAGTATTAGTCTCAGAATAAAATTATTTGATGTGTGGATGCATTCTTACATGGTCGACCCTCATGTAAAGAATTGGCTCAATTGCATCAAAAATCATGACTTGAGGCCAAACTATAAATACATCAGCGATTCAGACTTTTTCACATGCATGACTTTTACGCCATGAGAGCTATTCTCAAAAGTATTAGTCTCAGAATAAAATTATTTGATGTGTGGATGCATTCTTACATGGTCGACCCTCATGAAAAGAATTGGCGCAATTGCATCAAAAATCATGACTTGAGGCCAAACTATAAATACATCAGCGATTCAGACTTTTTCACATGCATGACTTTTACGCTATGAGAGCTATTCTCAAAAGTATTACTCTCAGAATAAAATTATTTGGTGTGTGAATGCATTGTAACATGGTCGACCCTCATGAAAAGAATTGGCGCAATTGCATCAAAAATCATGACTTGAGGCCGAACTATAAATACATCAGCGATTCAGACTTTTTCACATGCATGACTTTTACGCCATGAGAGCTATTCTCAAAAGTATAAGTTTGAGAATAAAAATATTTGGTGTGTGGATGCATTCTTACATGGTCGACCCTCATGAAAAACATTGGCGCAATTGCATCAAAAATCATGACTTGTGGCCGAACTATAAATACATCAGCGATTCGGACTTTTTCACATGCATGACTTTTACGCCATGAGAGCTATTCTCAAAAGTATTAGTCTCAGAATAAAATTATTTGATGTGTGGATGCATTCTTACATGATCGACCCTCATGAAAAGAATTGGCGCAATTGCATCAAAAATCATGACTTGAGGCCAAACTATAAATACATCAGCGATTCAGACTTTTTCACATGCATGACTTTTACGCCATGAGAGCTATTCTCAAAAGTATAAGTTTCAGAATAAAAATATTTGGTGTGTGGATGCATTCTTACATGGTCGACCCTCATGAAAAGAATTGGCGCAACTGCATCAAAAATCATGACTTGGGGCCGAACTATAAATACATCAGCGATTCGGACTTTTTCACATGCATGACTTTTACGCCATGAGAGCTATTCTCAAAAGTATTAGTCTCAGAATAAAATTATTTGATGTGTGGATGCATTCTTACATGGTCGACCCTCATGAAAAAAATTGGCGCAATTGCATCAAAAATCATGACTTAAGGCCAAACTATAAATACATCAGCGATTCAGACTTTTTCACATGCATGACTTTTACGCCATGAGAGCTATTCTCAAAAGTATTAGTCTCAGAATAAAATTATTTGATGTGTGGATGCATTCTTACATGATCGACCCTCATGAAAAGAATTGGCGCAATTGCATCAAAAATCATGACTTGGGGCCGAACTATAAATACATCAGCGATTCGGACTTTTTCACATGCATGACTTTTACGCCATGAGAGCTATTCTCAAAAGTATTAGTCTCAGAATAAAATTATTTGATGTGTGGATGCATTCTTACATGGTCGACCCTCATGTAAAGAATTGGCTCAATTGCATCAAAAATCATGACTTGAGGCCAAACTATAAATACATCAGCGATTCAGACTTTTTCACATGCATGACTTTTACGCCATGAGAGCTATTCTCAAAAGTATTAGTCTCAGAATAAAATTATTTGATGTGTGGATGCATTCTTACATGGTCGACCCTCATGAAAAGAATTGGCGCAATTGCATCAAAAATCATGACTTGAGGCCAAACTATAAATACATCAGCGATTCAGACTTTTTCACATGCATGACTTTTACGCTATGAGAGCTATTCTCAAAAGTATTACTCTCAGAATAAAATTATTTGGTGTGTGAATGCATTGTAACATGGTCGACCCTCATGAAAAGAATTGGCGCAATTGCATCAAAAATCATGACTTGTGGCCGAACTATAAATACATCAGCGATTCAGACTTTTTCACATGCATGACTTTTACGCCATGAGAGCTATTCTCAAAAGTATAAGTTTGAGAATAAAAATATTTGGTGTGTGGATGCATTCTTACATGGTCGACCCTCATGAAAAACATTGGCGCAATTGCATCAAAAATCATGACTTGTGGCAGAACTATAAATACATCAGCGATTCGGACTTTTTCACATGCATGACTTTTACGCCATGAGAGCTATTCTCAAAAGTATTAGTCTCAGAATAAAATTATTTGATGTGTGGATGCATTCTTACATGATCGACCCTCATGAAAAGAATTGGCGCAATTGCATCAAAAATCATGACTTGAGGCCAAACTATAAATACATCAGCGATTCAGACTTTTTCACATGCATGACTTTTACGCCATGAGAGCTATTCTCAAAAGTATTAGTCTCAGAATAAAATTATTTGATGTGTGGATGCATTCTTACATGGTCAACCCTCATGAAAAGAATTGGCGCAATTGCATCAAAAATCATGACTTGGGGCCGAACTATAAATACATCAGCGATTCGGACTTTTTCACATGCATGACTTTTACGCCATGAGAGCTATTCTCAAAAGTATTAGTCTCAGAATAAAATTATTTGATGTGTGGATGCATTCTTACATGGTCGACCCTCATGAAAAGAATTGGCGCAATTGCATCAAAAATCATGACTTGGGGCCGAACTATAAATACATCAGCGATTCGGACTTTTTCACATGCATGACTTTTAGGCCATGAGAGCTATTCTCAAAAGTATAAGTTTCAGAATAAAAATATTTGGTGTGTGGATGCATTCTTACATGGTCAACCCTCATGAAAAAAATTGGCGCAATTGCATCAAAAATCTTGACTTGTGGCCGCACTATAAATACATCAGCGATTCAGACTTTTCACATGCATGACGTTTACGCCATGAGAGCTATTCTGAAAAGTATTAGTCTCAGAATAAAATTATTTGATGTGTGGATGCATTCTTACATGATCGACCCTCATGAAAAGAATTGGCGCAATTGCATCAAAAATCATGACTTGTGGCCGAACTATAAATACATCAGCGATTCGGACTTTTTCACATGCATGACTTTTACGCCATGAGAGCTATTCTCAAAAGTATTAGTCTCAGAATAAAATTATTTGATGTGTGGATGCATTCTTACATGGTCGACCCTCATGAAAAGAATTGGCGCAATTGCATCAAAAATCATGACTTGGGGTCGAACTATAAATACATCAGCGATTCGGACTTTTTCACATGCATGACTTTTACGCCATGAGAGCTATTCTCAAAAGTATTAGTCTCAGAATAAAATTATTTGATGTGTGGATGCATTCTTACATGGTCGACCCTCATGAAAAAAATTGGCGCAATTGCATCAAAAATCATGACTTAAGGCCAAACTATAAATACATCAGCGATTCAGACTTTTTCACATGCATGACTTTTACGCCATGAGAGCTATTCTCAAAAGTATTAGTCTCAGAATAAAATTATTTGATGTGTGGATGCATTCTTACATGATCGACCCTCATGAAAAGAATTGGCGCAATTGCATCAAAAATCATGACTTGGGGCCGAACTATAAATACATCAGCGATTCAGACTTTTTCACATGCATGACTTTTACGCCATGAGAGCTATTCTCAAAAGTATTAGTCTCAGAATAAAATTATTTGATGTGTGGATGCATTCTTACATGGTCGACCCTCATGAAAAGAATTGGCGCAATTGCATCAAAAATCATGACTTGAGGCCAAACTATAAATACATCAGCGATTCAGACTTTTTCACATGCATGACTTTTACGCTATGAGAGCTATTCTCAAAAGTATTACTCTCAGAATAAAATTATTTGGTGTGTGAATGCATTGTAACATGGTCGACCCTCATGAAAAGAATTGGCGCAATTGCATCAAAAATCATGACTTGTGGCCGAACTATAAATACATGAGCGATTCGGACTTTTTCACATGCATGACTTTTACGCCATGAGAGCTATTCTCAAAAGTATTAGTCTCAGAATAAAATTATTTGATGTGTGGATGCATTCTTACATGGTCGACCCTCATGAAAAGAATTGGCGCAACTGCATCAAAAATCATGACTTGGGGCCGAACTATAAATACATCAGCGATTCGGACTTTTTCACATGCATGACTTTTACGCCATGAGAGCTATTCTCAAAAGTATTAGTCTCAGAATAAAATTATTTGATGTGTGGATGCATTCTTACATGGTCGACCCTCATGAAAAAAATTGGCGCAATTGCATCAAAAATCATGACTTAAGGCCGAACTATAAATACATCAGCGATTCAGACTTTTTCACATGCATGACTTTTACGCCATGAGAGCTATTCTCAAAAGTATTAGTCTCAGAATAAAATTATTTGATGTGTGGATGCATTCTTACATGATCGACCCTCATGAAAAGAATTGGCGCAATTGCATCAAAAATCATGACTTGGGGCCGAACTATAAATACATCAGCGATTCGGACTTTTTCACATGCATGACTTTTACGCCATGAGAGCTATTCTCAAAAGTATTAGTCTCAGAATAAAATTATTTGATGTGTGGATGCATTCTTACATGGTCGACCCTCATGTAAAGAATTGGCTCAATTGCATCAAAAATCATGACTTGAGGCCAAACTATAAATACATCAGCGATTCAGACTTTTTCACATGCATGACTTTTACGCCATGAGAGCTATTCTCAAAAGTATTAGTCTCAGAATAAAATTATTTGATGTGTGGATGCATTCTTACATGGTCGACCCTCATGAAAAGAATTGGCGCAATTGCATCAAAAATCATGACTTGAGGCCAAACTATAAATACATCAGCGATTCAGACTTTTTCACATGCATGACTTTTACGCTATGAGAGCTATTCTCAAAAGTATTACTCTCAGAATAAAATTATTTGGTGTGTGAATGCATTGTAACATGGTCGACCCTCATGAAAAGAATTGGCGCAATTGCATCAAAAATCATGACTTGAGGCCGAACTATAAATACATCAGCGATTCAGACTTTTTCACATGCATGACTTTTACGCCATGAGAGCTATTCTCAAAAGTATAAGTTTGAGAATAAAAATATTTGGTGTGTGGATGCATTCTTACATGGTCGACCCTCATGAAAAACATTGGCGCAATTGCATCAAAAATCATGACTTGTGGCCGAACTATAAATACATCAGCGATTCGGACTTTTTCACATGCATGACTTTTACGCCATGAGAGCTATTCTCAAAAGTATTAGTCTCAGAATAAAATTATTTGATGTGTGGATGCATTCTTACATGATCGACCCTCATGAAAAGAATTGGCGCAATTGCATCAAAAATCATGACTTGAGGCCAAACTATAAATACATCAGCGATTCAGACTTTTTCACATGCATGACTTTTACGCCATGAGAGCTATTCTCAAAAGTATTAGTCTCAGAATAAAATTATTTGATGTGTGGATGCATTCTTACATGGTCAACCCTCATGAAAAGAATTGGCGCAATTGCATCAAAAATCATGACTTGGGGCCGAACTATAAATACATCAGCGATTCGGACTTTTTCACATGCATGACTTTTACGCCATGAGAGCTATTCTCAAAAGTATTAGTCTCAGAATAAAATTATTTGATGTGTGGATGCATTCTTACATGGTCGACCCTCATGAAAAAAATTGGCGCAATTGCATCAAAAATCATGACTTGAGGCCAAACTATAAATACATCAGCGATTCAGACTTTGTCACATGCATGACTTTTACGCCATGAGAGCTATTCTCAAAAGTATTAGTCTCAGAATAAAATTATTTGATGTGTGGATGCATTCTTACATGGTCGACCCTCATGAAAAGAATTGGCGCAATTGCATCAAAAATCATGACTTGGGGCCGAACTATAAATACATCAGCGATTCGGACTTTTTCACATGCATGACTTTTACGCCATGAGAGCTATTCTCAAAAGTATTAGTCTCAGAATAAAATTATTTGATGTGTGGATGCATTCTTACATGGTCAACCCTCATGAAAAAAAATGGCGCAATTGCATCAAAAATCATGACTTAAGGCCAAACTATAAATACATCAGCGATTCAGACTTTTTCACATGCATGACTTTTACACCATGAGAGCTATTCTCAAAAGTATTAGTCTCAGAATAAAATTATTTGATGTGTGGATGCATTCTTACATGATCGACCCTCATGAAAAGAATTGGCGCAATTGCATCAAAAATCATGACTTGGGGCCGAACTATAAATACATCAGCGATTCAGACTTTTTCACATGCATGACTTTTACGCCATGAGAGCTATTCTCAAAAGTATTAGTCTCAGAATAAAATTATTTGATGTGTGGATGCATTCTTACATGGTCGACCCTCATGAAAAGAATTGGCGCAATTGCATCAAAAATCATGACTTGAGGCCAAACTATAAATACATCAGCGATTCAGACTTTTTCACATGCATGACTTTTACGCTATGAGAGCTATTCTCAAAAGTATTACTCTCAGAATAAAATTATTTGGTGTGTGAATGCTTTGTAACATGGTCAACCCTCATGAAAAGAATTGGCGCAATTGCATCAAAAATCATGACTTGTGGCCGAACTATAAATACATCAGCGATTCGGACTTTTTCACATGCATGACTTTTACGCCATGAGAGCTATTCTCAAAAGTATTAGTCTCAGAATAAAATTATTTGATGTGTGGATGCATTCTTACATGGTCGACCCTCATGAAAAGAATTGGCGCAATTGCATCAAAAATCATGACTTGGGGCCGAACTATAAATACATCAGCGATTCGGACTTTTTCACATGCATGACTTTTACGCCATGAGAGCTATTCTCAAAAGTATTAGTCTCAGAATAAAATTATTTGATGTGTGGATGCATTCTTACATGGTCGACCCTCATGAAAAAAATTGGCGCAATTGCATCAAAAATCATGACTTAAGGCCAAACTATAAATACATCAGCGATTCAGACTTTTTCACATGCATGACTTTTACGCCATGAGAGCTATTCTCAAAAGTATTAGTCTCAGAATAAAATTATTTGATGTGTGGATGCATTCTTACATGATCGACCCTCATGAAAAGAATTGGCGCAATTGCATCAAAAATCATGACTTGGGGCCGAACTATAAATACATCAGCGATTCAGACTTTTTCACATGCATGACTTTTACGCCATGAGAGCTATTCTCAAAAGTATTAGTCTCAGAATAAAATTATTTGATGTGTGGATGCATTCTTACATGGTCGACCCTCATGAAAAGAATTGGCGCAATTGCATCAAAAATCATGACTTGAGGCCAAACTATAAATACATCAGCGATTCAGACTTTTTCACATGCATGACTTTTACGCTATGAGAGCTATTCTCAAAAGTATTACTCTCAGAATAAAATTATTTGGTGTGTGAATGCATTGTAACATGGTCGACCCTCATGAAAAGAATTGGCGCAATTGCATCAAAAATCATGACTTGAGGCCAAACTATAAATACATCAGCGATTCAGACTTTTTCACATGCATGACTTTTACCCCATGAGAGCTATTCTCAAAAGTATTACTCTCAGAATAAAATTATTTGGTGTGTGAATGCATTGTAACATGGTCGACCCTCATGAAAAGAATTGGCGCAATTGCATAAAAAATCATGACTTGAGGCCGAACTATAAATACATCAGCGATTCGGACTTTTTCACATGCATGACTTTTACGCCATGAGAGCTATTCTCAAAAGTATTAGTCTCAGAATAAAATTATTTGATGTGTGGATGCATTCTTACATGGTCGACCCTCATGAAAAGAATTGGCGCAATTGCATCAAAAATCATGACTTGGGGCCGAACTATAAATACATCAGCGATTCGGACTTTTTCACATGCATGACTTTTACGCCATGAGAGCTATTCTCAAAAGTATTAGTCTCAGAATAAAATTATTTGATGTGTGGATGCATTCTTACATGGTCGACCCTCATGAAAAAAATTGGCGCAATTGCATCAAAAATCATGACTTAAGGCCAAACTATAAATACATCAGCGATTCAGACTTTTTCACATGCATGACTTTTACGCCATGAGAGCTATTCTCAAAAGTATTAGTCTCAGAATAAAATTATTTGATGTGTGGATGCATTCTTACATGATCGACCCTCATGAAAAGAATTGGCGCAATTGCATCAAAAATCATGACTTGGGGCCGAACTATAAATACATCAGCGATTCGGACTTTTTCACATGCATGACTTTTACGCCATGAGAGCTATTCTCAAAAGTATTAGTCTCAGAATAAAATTATTTGATGTGTGGATGCATTCTTACATGGTCGACCCTCATGTAAAGAATTGGCTCAATTGCATCAAAAATCATGACTTGAGGCCAAACTATAAATACATCAGCGATTCAGACTTTTTCACATGCATGACTTTTACGCCATGAGAGCTATTCTCAAAAGTATTAGTCTCAGAATAAAATTATTTGATGTGTGGATGCATTCTTACATGGTCGACCCTCATGAAAAGAATTGGCGCAATTGCATCAAAAATCATGACTTAAGGCCAAACTATAAATACATCAGCGATTCAGACTTTTTCACATGCATGACTTTTACCCCATGAGAGCTATTCTCAAAAGTATTAGTCTCAGAATAAAATTATTTGGTGTGTGAATGCATTGTAACATGGTCGACCCTCATGAAAAGAATTGGCGCAATTGCATCAAAAATCATGACTTGAGGCCGAACTATAAATACATCAGCGATTCGGACTTTTTCACATGCATGACTTTTACGCCATGAGAGCTATTCTCAAAAGTATAAGTTTGAGAATAAAAATATTTGGTGTGTGGATGCATTCTTACATGGTCGACCCTCATGAAAAACATTGGCGCAATTGCATCAAAAATCATGACTTGTGGCCGAACTATAAATACATCAGCGATTCGGACTTTTTCACATGCATGACTTTTACGCCATGAGAGCTATTCTCAAAAGTATTAGTCTCAGAATAAAATTATTTGATGTGTGGATGCATTCTTACATGATCGACCCTCATGAAAAGAATTGGCGCAATTGCATCAAAAATCATGACTTGAGGCCGAACTATAAATACATCAGCGATTCAGACTTTTTCACATGCATGACTTTTACGCCATGAGAGCTATTCTCAAAAGTATTAGTCTCAGAATAAAATTATTTGATGTGTGGATGCATTCTTACATGGTCAACCCTCATGAAAAGAATTGGCGCAATTGCATCAAAAATCATGACTTGTGGCCGAACTATAAATACATCAGCGATTCGGACTTTTTCACATGCATGACTTTTACGCCATGAGAGCTATTCTCAAAAGTATTAGTCTCAGAATAAAATTATTTGATGTGTGGATGCATTCTTACATGGTCGACCCTCATGAAAAAAATTGGCGCAATTGCATCAAAAATCATGACTTGAGGCCAAACTATAAATACATCAGCGATTCAGACTTTTTCACATGCATGACTTTTACGCCATGAGAGCTATTCTCAAAAGTATTAGTCTCAGAATAAAATTATTTGATGTGTAGATGCATTCTTACATGGTCGACCCTCATGAAAAGAATTGGCGCAATTGCATCAAAAATCATGACTTGAGGCCAAACTATAAATACATCAGCGATTCAGACTTTTTCACATGCATGACTTTTACGCTATGAGAGCTATTCTCAAAAGTATTACTCTCAGAATAAAATTATTTGGTGTGTGAATGCATTGTAACATGGTCGACCCTCATGAAAAGAATTGGCGCAATTGCATCAAAAATCATGACTTGTGGCCGAACTATAAATACATCAGCGATTCGGACTTTTTCACATGCATGACTTTTACGCCATGAGAGCTATTCTCAAAAGTATTAGTCTCAGAATAAAATTATTTGATGTGTGGATGCATTCTTACATGGTCGACCCTCATGAAAAGAATTGGCGCAATTGCATCAAAAATCATGACTTGTGGCCGAACTATAAATACATCAGCGATTCGGACTTTTTCACATGCATGACTTTTACGCCATGAGAGCTATTCTCAAAAGTATTAGTCTCAGAATAAAATTATTTGATGTGTGGATGCATTCTTACATGGTCGACCCTCATGAAAAAAATTGGCGCAATTGCATCAAAAATCATGACTTAAGGCCAATCTATAAATACATCAGCGATTCAGACTTTTTCACATGCATGACTTTTACGCCATGAGAGCTATTCTCAAAAGTATTAGTCTCAGAATAAAATTATTTGATGTGTGGATGCATTCTTACATGATCGACCCTCATGAAAAGAATTGGCGCAATTGCATCAAAAATCATGACTTGGGGCCGAACTATAAATACATCAGCGATTCGGACTTTTTCACATGCATGACTTTTACGCCATGAGAGCTATTCTCAAAAGTATTAGTCTCAGAATAAAAATATTTGGTGTGTGGATGCATTCTTACATGGTCGACCCTCATGAAAAACATTGGCGCAATTGCATCAAAAATCATGACTTGTGGCCGAACTATAAATACATCAGCGATTCGGACTTTTTCACATGCATGACTTTTACGCCATGAGAGCTATTCTCAAAAGTATTAGTCTCAGAATAAAATTATTTGATGTGTGGATGCATTCTTACATGATCGACCCTCATGAAAAGAATTGGCGCAATTGCATCAAAAATCATGACTTGAGGCCAAACTATAAATACATCAGCGATTCAGACTTTTTCACATGCATGACTTTTACGCCATGAGAGCTATTCTCAAAAGTATTAGTCTCAGAATAAAATTATTTGATGTGTGGATGCATTCTTACATGGTCAACCCTCATGAAAAGAATTGGCGCAATTGCATCAAAAATCATGACTTGTGGCCGAACTATAAATACATCAGCGATTCGGACTTTTTCACATGCATGACTTTTACGCCATGAGAGCTATTCTCAAAAGTATTAGTCTCAGAATAAAATTATTTGATGTGTGGATGCATTCTTACATGGTCGACCCTCATGAAAAAAATTGGCGCAATTGCATCAAAAATCATGACTTGAGGCCAAACTATAAATACATCAGCGATTCAGACTTTTTCACATGCATGACTTTTACGCCATGAGAGCTATTCTCAAAAGTATTAGTCTCAGAATAAAATTATTTGATGTGTGGATGCATTCTTACATGGTCGACCCTCATGAAAAGAATTGGCGCAATTGCATCAAAAATCATGACTTGAGGCCAAACTATAAATACATCAGCGATTCAGACTTTTTCACATGCATGACTTTTACGCTATGAGAGCTATTCTCAAAAGTATTACTCTCAGAATAAAATTATTTGGTGTGTGAATGCATTGTAACATGGTCGACCCTCATGAAAATAATTGGCGCAATTGCATCAAAAATCATGACTTGTGGCCGAACTATAAATACATCAGCGATTCGGACTTTTTCACATGCATGACTTTTACGCCATGAGAGCTATTCTCAAAAGTATTAGTCTCAGAATAAAATTATTTGATGTGTGGATGCATTCTTACATGGTCGACCCTCATGAAAAGAATTGGCGCAATTGCATCAAAAATCATGACTTGGGGCCGAACTATAAATACATCAGCGATTCGGACTTTTTCACATGCATGACTTTTACGCCATGAGAGCTATTCTCAAAAGTATTAGTCTCAGAATAAAATTATTTGATGTGTGGATGCATTCTTACATGGTCAACCCTCATGAAAAAAATTGGCGCAATTGCATCAAAAATCATGACTTGGGGCCAAACTATAAATACATCAGCGATTCAGACTTTTTCACATGCATGACTTTTACGCCATGAGAGCTATTCTCAAAAGTATTAGTCTCAGAATAAAATTATTTGATGTGTGGATGCATTCTTACATGATCGACCCTCATGAAAAGAATTGGCGCAATTGCATCAAAAATCATGACTTGGGGCCGAACTATAAATACATCAGCGATTCGGACTTTTTCACATGCATGACTTTTACGCCATGAGAGCTATTCTCAAAAGTATTAGTCTCAGAATAAAATTATTTGATGTGTGGATGCATTCTTACATGGTCGACCCTCATGAAAAGGATTGGCTCAATTGCATCAAAAATCATGACTTGGGGCCAAACTATAAATACATCAGCGATTCAGACTTTTTCACATGCATGACTTTTACGCCATGAGAGCTATTCTCAAAAGTATTAGTCTCAGAATAAAATTATTTGATGTGTGGATGCATTCTTACATGGTCGACCCTCATGAAAAGAATTGGCGCAATTGCATCAAAAATCATGACTTGAGGCCAAACTATAAATACATCAGCGATTCAGACTTTTTCACATGCATGACTTTTACGCTATGAGAGCTATTCTCAAAAGTATTACTCTCAGAATAAAATTATTTGGTGTGTGAATGCATTGTAACATGGTCGACCCTCATGAAAAGAATTGGCGCAATTGCATCAAAAATCATGACTTGAGGCCGAACTATAAATACATCAGCGATTCAGACTTTTTCACATGCATGACTTTTACGCCATGAGAGCTATTCTCAAAAGTATAAGTTTGAGAATAAAAATATTTGGTGTGTGGATGCATTCTTACATGGTCGACCCTCATGAAAAACATTGGCGCAATTGCATCAAAAATCATGACTTGTGGCCGAACTATAAATACATCAGCGATTCGGACTTTTTCACATGCATGACTTTTACGCCATGAGAGCTATTCTCAAAAGTATTAGTCTCAGAATAAAATTATTTGATGTGTGGATGCATTCTTACATGATCGACCCTCATGAAAAGAATTGGCGCAATTGCATCAAAAATCATGACTTGAGGCCAAACTATAAATACATCAGCGATTCAGACTTTTTCACATGCATGACTTTTACGCCATGAGAGCTATTCTCAAAAGTATTAGTCTCAGAATAAAATTATTTGATGTGTGGATGCATTCTTACATGGTCGACCCTCATGAAAAGAATTGGCGCAATTGCATCAAAAATCATGACTTGTGGCCGAACTATAAATACATCAGCGATTCGGACTTTTTCACATGCATGACTTTTACGCCATGAGAGCTATTCTCAAAAGTATTACTCTCAGAATAAAATTATTTGGTGTGTGAATGCATTGTAACATGGTCGACCCTCATGAAAAGAATTGGCGCAATTGCATCAAAAATCATGACTTGAGGCCGAACTATAAATACATCAGCGATTCAGACTTTTTCACATGCATGACTTTTACGCCATGAGAGCTATTCTCAAAAGTATAAGTTTCAGAATAAAAATATTTGGTGTGTGGATGCATTCTTACATGGTCGACCCTCATGAAAAACATTGGCGCAATTGCATCAAAAATCATGACTTGTGGCCGAACTATAAATACATCAGCGATTCGGACTTTTTCACATGCATGACTTTTACGCCATGAGAGCTATTCTCAAAAGTATTAGTCTCAGAATAAAATTATTTGATGTGTGGATGCATTCTTACATGATCGACCCTCATGAAAAGAATTGGCGCAATTGCATCAAAAATCATGACTTGAGGCCAAACTATAAATACATCAGCGATTCAGACTTTTTCACATGCATGACTTTTACGCCATGAGAGCTATTCTCAAAAGTATTAGTCTCAGAATAAAATTATTTGATGTGTGGATGCATTCTTACATGGTCAACCCTCATGAAAAGAATTGGCGCAATTGCATCAAAAATCATGACTTGTGGCCGAACTATAAATACATCAGCGATTCGGACTTTTTCACATGCATGACTTTTACGCCATGAGAGCTATTCTCAAAAGTATTAGTCTCAGAATAAAATTATTTGATGTGTGGATGCATTCTTACATGGTCGACCCTCATGAAAAAAATTGGCGCAATTGCATCAAAAATCATGACTTGAGGCCAAACTATAAATACATCAGCGATTCAGACTTTTTCACATGCATGACTTTTACGCCATGAGAGCTATTCTCAAAAGTATTAGTCTCAGAATAAAATTATTTGATGTGTGGATGCATTCTTACATGGTCGACCCTCATGAAAAGAATTGGCGCAATTGCATCAAAAATCATGACTTGTGGCCGAACTATAAATACATCAGCGATTCGGACTTTTTCACATGCATGACTTTTACGCCATGAGAGCTATTCTCAAAAGTATTAGTCTCAGAATAAAATTATTTGATGTGTGGATGCATTCTTACATGGTCGACCCTCATGAAAAAAATTGGCGCAATTGCATCAAAAATCATGACTTAAGGCCAAACTATAAATACATCAGCGATTCAGACTTTTTCACATGCATGACTTTTACGCCATGAGAGCTATTCTCAAAAGTATTAGTCTCAGAATAAAATTATTTGATGTGTGGATGCATTCTTACATGATCGACCCTCATGAAAAGAATTGGCGCAATTGCATCAAAAATCATGACTTGGGGCCGAACTATAAATACATCAGCGATTCGGACTTTTTCACATGCATGACTTTTACGCCATGAGAGCTATTCTCAAAAGTATAAGTTTGAGAATAAAAATATTTGGTGTGTGGATGCATTCTTACATGGTCGACCCTCATGAAAAACATTGGCGCAATTGCATCAAAAATCATGACTTGTGGCCGAACTATAAATACATCAGCGATTCGGACTTTTTCACATGCATGACTTTTACGCCATGAGAGCTATTCTCAAAAGTATTAGTCTCAGAATAAAATTATTTGATGTGTGGATGCATTCTTACATGATCGACCCTCATGAAAAGAATTGGCGCAATTGCATCAAAAATCATGACTTGAGGCCAAACTATAAATACATCAGCGATTCAGACTTTTTCACATGCATGACTGTTACGCCATGAGAGCTATTCTCAAAAGTATTAGTCTCAGAATAAAATTATTTGATGTGTGGATGCATTCTTACATGGTCAACCCTCATGAAAAGAATTGGCGCAATTGCATCAAAAATCATGACTTGTGGCCGAACTATAAATACATCAGCGATTCGGACTTTTTCACATGCATGACTTTTACGCCATGAGAGCTATTCTCAAAAGTATTAGTCTCAGAATAAAATTATTTGATGTGTGGATGCATTCTTACATGGTCGACCCTCATGAAAAAAATTGGCGCAATTGCATCAAAAATCATGACTTGAGGCCAAACTATAAATACATCAGCGATTCAGACTTTTTCACATGCATGACTTTTACGCCATGAGAGCTATTCTCAAAAGTATTAGTCTCAGAATAAAATTATTTGATGTGTGGATGCATTCTTACATGGTCGACACTCATGAAAAGAATTGGCGCAATTGCATCAAAAATCATGACTTGAGGCCAAACTATAAATACATCAGCGATTCAGACTTTTTCACATGCATGACTTTTACGCTATGAGAGCTATTCTCAAAAGTATTACTCTCAGAATAAAATTATTTGGTGTGTGAATGCATTGTAACATGGTCGACCCTCATGAAAAGAATTGGCGCAATTGCATCAAAAATCATGACTTGTGGCCGAACTATAAATACATCAGCGATTCGGACTTTTTCACATGCATGACTTTTACGCCATGAGAGCTATTCTCAAAAGTATTAGTCTCAGAATAAAATTATTTGATGTGTGGATGCATTCTTACATGGTCGACCCTCATGAAAAGAATTGGCTCAATTGCATCAAAAATCATGACTTGGGGCCGAACTATAAATACATCAGCGATTCGGACTTTTTCACATGCATGACTTTTACGCCATGAGAGCTATTCTCAAAAGTATTAGTCTCAGAAGAAAATTATTTGATGTGTGGATGCATTCTTACATGGTCGACCCTCATGAAAAAAATTGGCGCAATTGCATCAAAAATCATGACTTAAGGCCAAACTATAAATACATCAGCGATTCAGACTTTTTCACATGCATGACTTTTACGCCATGAGAGCTATTCTCAAAAGTATTAGTCTCAGAATAAAATTATTTGATGTGTGGATGCATTCTTACATGATCGACCCTCATGAAAAGAATTGGCGCAATTGCATCAAAAATCATGACTTGGGGCCGAACTATAAATACATCAGCGATTCGGACTTTTTCACATGCATGACTTTTACGCCATGAGAGCTATTCTCAAAAGTATTAGTCTCAGAATAAAATTATTTGATGTGTGGATGCATTCTTACATGGTCGACCCTCATGAAAAGGATTGGCTCAATTGCATCAAAAATCATGACTTGAGGCCAAACTATAAATACATCAGCGATTCAGACTTTTTCACATGCATGACTTTTACGCCATGAGAGCTATTCTCAAAAGTATTAGTCTCAGAATAAAATTATTTGATGTGTGGATGCATTCTTACATGGTCGACACTCATGAAAAGAATTGGCGCAATTGCATCAAAAATCATGACTTGAGGCCAAACTATAAATACATCAGCGATTCAGACTTTTTCACATGCATGACTTTTACGCTATGAGAGCTATTCTCAAAAGTATTACTCTCAGAATAAAATTATTTGGTGTGTGAATGCATTGTAACATGGTCGACCCTCATGAAAAGAATTGGCGCAATTGCATCAAAAATCATGACTTGAGGCCGAACTATAAATACATCAGCGATTCAGACTTTTTCACATGCATGACTTTTACGCCATGAGAGCTATTCTCAAAAGTATAAGTTTGAGAATAAAAATATTTGGTGTGTGGATGCATTCTTACATGGTCGACCCTCATGAAAAACATTGGCGCAATTGCATCAAAAATCATGACTTGTGGCCGAACTATAAATACATCAGCGATTCGGACTTTTTCACATGCATGACTTTTACGCCATGAGAGCTATTCTCAAAAGTATTAGTCTCAGAATAAAATTATTTGATGTGTGGATGCATTCTTACATGGTCGACCCTCATGAAAAGAATTGGCTCAATTGCATCAAAAATCATGACTTGGGGCCGAACTATAAATACATCAGCGATTCGGACTTTTTCACATGCATGACTTTTACGCCATGAGAGCTATTCTCAAAAGTATTAGTCTCAGAATAAAATTATTTGATGTGTGGATGCATTCTTACATGGTCGACCCTCATGAAAAAAATTGGCGCAATTGCATCAAAAATCATGACTTAAGGCCAAACTATAAATACATCAGCGATTCAGACTTTTTCACATGCATGACTTTTACGCCATGAGAGCTATTCTCAAAAGTATTAGTCTCAGAATAAAATTATTTGATGTGTGGATGCATTCTTACATGATCGACCCTCATGAAAAGAATTGGCGCAATTGCATCAAAAATCATGACTTGGGGCCGAACTATAAATACATCAGCGATTCGGACTTTTTCACATGCATGACTTTTACGCCATGAGAGCTATTCTCAAAAGTATTAGTCTCAGAATAAAATTATTTGATGTGTGGATGCATTCTTACATGGTCGACCCTCATGAAAAGGATTGGCTCAATTGCATCAAAAATCATGACTTGAGGTCAAACTATAAATACATCAGCGATTCAGACTTTTTCACATGCATGACTTTTACGCCATGAGAGCTATTCTCAAAAGTATTAGTCTCAGAATAAAATTATTTGATGTGTGGATGCATTCTTACATGGTCGACACTCATGAAAAGAATTGGCGCAATTGCATCAAAAATCATGACTTGAGGCCAAACTATAAATACATCAGCGATTCAGACTTTTTCACATGCATGACTTTTACGCTATGAGAGCTATTCTCAAAAGTATTACTCTCAGAATAAAATTATTTGGTGTGTGAATGCATTGTAACATGGTCGACCCTCATGAAAAGAATTGGCGCAATTGCATCAAAAATCATGACTTGAGGCCGAACTATAAATACATCAGCGATTCAGACTTTTTCACATGCATGACTTTTACGCCATGAGAGCTATTCTCAAAAGTATAAGTTTGAGAATAAAAATATTTGGTGTGTGGATGCATTCTTACATGGTCGACCCTCATGAAAAACATTGGCGCAATTGCATCAAAAATCATGACTTGTGGCCGAACTATAAATACATCAGCGATTCGGACTTTTTCACATGCATGACTTTTACGCCATGAGAGCTATTCTCAAAAGTATTAGTCTCAGAATAAAATTATTTGATGTGTGGATGCATTCTTACATGGTCGACCCTCATGAAAAGAATTGGCGCAATTGCATCAAAAATCATGACTTGAGGCCAAACTATAAATACATCAGCGATTCAGACTTTTTCACATGCATGACTTTTACGCTATGAGAGCTATTCTCAAAAGTATTACTCTCAGAATAAAATTATTTGGTGTGTGAATGCATTGTAACATGGTCGACCCTCATGAAAAGAATTGGCGCAATTGCATCAAAAATCATGACTTGTGGCCGAACTATAAATACATGAGCGATTCGGACTTTTTCACATGCATGACTTTTACGCCATGAGAGCTATTCTCAAAAGTATTAGTCTCAGAATAAAATTATTTGATGTGTGGATGCATTCTTACATGGTCGACCCTCATGAAAAGAATTGGCGCAACTGCATCAAAAATCATGACTTGGGGCCGAACTATAAATACATCAGCGATTCGGACTTTTTCACATGCATGACTTTTACGCCATGAGAGCTATTCTCAAAAGTATTAGTCTCAGAATAAAATTATTTGATGTGTGGATGCATTCTTACATGGTCGACCCTCATGAAAAAAATTGGCGCAATTGCATCAAAAATCATGACTTAAGGCCAAACTATAAATACATCAGCGATTCAGACTTTTTCACATGCATGACTTTTACGCCATGAGAGCTATTCTCAAAAGTATTAGTCTCAGAATAAAATTATTTGATGTGTGGATGCATTCTTACATGATCGACCCTCATGAAAAGAATTGGCGCAATTGCATCAAAAATCATGACTTGGGGCCGAACTATAAATACATCAGCGATTCGGACTTTTTCACATGCATGACTTTTACGCCATGAGAGCTATTCTCAAAAGTATTAGTCTCAGAATAAAATTATTTGATGTGTGGATGCATTCTTACATGGTCGACCCTCATGTAAAGAATTGGCTCAATTGCATCAAAAATCATGACTTGAGGCCAAACTATAAATACATCAGCGATTCAGACTTTTTCACATGCATGACTTTTACGCCATGAGAGCTATTCTCAAAAGTATTAGTCTCAGAATAAAATTATTTGATGTGTGGATGCATTCTTACATGGTCGACCCTCATGAAAAGAATTGGCGCAATTGCATCAAAAATCATGACTTGAGGCCAAACTATAAATACATCAGCGATTCAGACTTTTTCACATGCATGACTTTTACGCTATGAGAGCTATTCTCAAAAGTATTACTCTCAGAATAAAATTATTTGGTGTGTGAATGCATTGTAACATGGTCGACCCTCATGAAAAGAATTGGCGCAATTGCATCAAAAATCATGACTTGAGGCCGAACTATAAATACATCAGCGATTCAGACTTTTTCACATGCATGACTTTTACGCCATGAGAGCTATTCTCAAAAGTATAAGTTTGAGAATAAAAATATTTGGTGTGTGGATGCATTCTTACATGGTCGACCCTCATGAAAAACATTGGCGCAATTGCATCAAAAATCATGACTTGTGGCCGAACTATAAATACATCAGCGATTCGGACTTTTTCACATGCATGACTTTTACGCCATGAGAGCTATTCTCAAAAGTATTAGTCTCAGAATAAAATTATTTGATGTGTGGATGCATTCTTACATGATCGACCCTCATGAAAAGAATTGGCGCAATTGCATCAAAAATCATGACTTGAGGCCAAACTATAAATACATCAGCGATTCAGACTTTTTCACATGCATGACTTTTACGCCATGAGAGCTATTCTCAAAAGTATTAGTCTCAGAATAAAATTATTTGATGTGTGGATGCATTCTTACATGGTCAACCCTCATGAAAAGAATTGGCGCAATTGCATCAAAAATCATGACTTGGGGCCGAACTATAAATACATCAGCGATTCGGACTTTTTCACATGCATGACTTTTACGCCATGAGAGCTATTCTCAAAAGTATTAGTCTCAGAATAAAATTATTTGATGTGTGGATGCATTCTTACATGGTCGACCCTCATGAAAAAAATTGGCGCAATTGCATCAAAAATCATGACTTGAGGCCAAACTATAAATACATCAGCGATTCAGACTTTGTCACATGCATGACTTTTACGCCATGAGAGCTATTCTCAAAAGTATTAGTCTCAGAATAAAATTATTTGATGTGTGGATGCATTCTTACATGGTCGACCCTCATGAAAAGAATTGGCGCAATTGCATCAAAAATCATGACTTGGGGCCGAACTATAAATACATCAGCGATTCGGACTTTTTCACATGCATGACTTTTACGCCATGAGAGCTATTCTCAAAAGTATTAGTCTCAGAATAAAATTATTTGATGTGTGGATGCATTCTTACATGGTCAACCCTCATGAAAAAAAATGGCGCAATTGCATCAAAAATCATGACTTAAGGC